>NC_136057.1:1768433884-1769802634 GCF_964261635.1 Lissotriton helveticus
TATGGGGCACTAGATTATTCGGGCCAATTTGTATAATTCAATGGGAATACCGTTAGGTCCTGTTGCTTTCCTGGAATTTACCCCCCTAATTGCCTGCGCCACCTCATCTGTCAGCGGGGATTCCAAGTATTGGACGTTTTCTTCCGAGAATACGGGCAACCCTATGTCCCTGAGCAGCTCACCATTCTCCTCCTCGGTGTATCTCCCGGTCGAGCTATATACTCCTTGATAATATGCCGCGAAATTATCCGCTATTTCGTGCGGGTCTGTTGTGGGAATGGAGTCTATTCCCTGCACCTCAGGCACCAACCACGACGCCCACTCCCTCCTGTCCAACCACGCAATACGTTTTCCAGCTTTATCTCCATGTTCATATATCCTACTTTGGACCTCTCTGCTCAGCGCCATAGCTCTATCTCTGGCAATGCTGTTAAACTTGTCTTGCCTCAGCTTGAGTAGGTGGTGTCTTTCAGGGGTTACTGCGTTGGCTGACTCTTCTTCCAACTTCACCACCTCCTCCTCTGCCTTCTCAAGATCCGCCTGTCTGTCTTTCTTTTTCCCCGCAACCAGGGAGAGAGTTTCTCCCCGGATGACTGTTTTAAAGGCCTCCAACAGGGTTTTAGCGGAATCCACTGTGCCCACATTTTCCTGAAAGTAATTGTCTGCGGCCTTGACTATGTTCTCACGAGTGGGTAGGTCCTTAAAGTACCAGGGGTTGAGAGGAGCCACCCTACCAAGGCTCATCTGTTCTAACCCAATTCTTAGCCACACGGGGGAGTGGTCTGATGTGCCCCGACCTAGGTGCCTAACTTCCCGGATAGTATGCGCCTTCATCGCCGGGACGAGGACATAGTCTATGTGAGAGACTATTGTGCACGCTTGACACATGGGTGTATTGTGACCTAACTGGTTTGTATGTCCTCCACGCATCTACCAGCCCCATTGTCTCTGTTAAGTTCTTTAACCATCTCAGAGCGTGCCTAAGTGCACGCGGTGGGTGGCGATCAAGCTCTCCTGACATTACTGCTTTGAAATCCCACCTAGTATCAGAAGACCCATTGGGAGTGAGAGGAAAATTCTACTTATGTCTTTGAAAGTGTCTGTCTGCAAGCCTGGTGGGACGTAGACTAATATAAATGTGGCCGATTTCCCTTCCCATTGGCCCGACACCCCAATATATCTCCCTCTCTTATCTGCCCACGTTGCCTGGATAGTGAAGGGGAATGAGTTTTTAACTAGTATGCCAACACCACGTGACCCTGAGGTGAATCCCGCATGCGCTACTAGCTTATACCCTCCTTTATGTAAGGCCATACATTTATTCCCAACTAGGTGTGTTTCCTGTAAAAGGACTACATCTGGAGTGTGCCTTCTAATAAATTGGCCAACCATGCCCCGCTTAATCTTGTCTCCTAGGCCTTTCACGTTCCAAATAAGCACTATGACACCTAATTCTTGTTTAGTGCACATCAATGTATCTCTTGCAAGGTCGCAACCAAGCGACCCAACGCCTCTGCAAATGAATCTAGCCCTGCGCTGCTGTTCATTAGTGGCGAAAAAACCCAAGAGTCAAACATGACTAACATAAACACAAAAAGCGATACAACCCCTACCCAACCCCTACGCCCCCTCCCTGCACCACTGCACACAGCGTACGCCCATCCCCAACTAGCAGAGTGCCTGTCGTCCTACACACAAACTACAAAGCTACTAAAGGTAGTAAAGAGAGAGGGTGCCGGCAACCCGTTCCCACCCCCCCCAACCCCACACTCAAGAAACACAATTGTCCATCTGAGCTCACATGTCTGGATACAGTTCCGAGCTTCCCAGGAGGATCTTACCAGGCCAGCGATCGTGCACCCATCCAATACCTGACAGAGTACAGACAGTCCATTCAATCATATTTAGACTTAATCCTGTTCTTCAGCGGCTTCCTCCCCATCTCAGGCGTGGGACTCAGGGCCATCGGGGGTGACGGCTGTCAACCCAGTCTTATACGATGTCCGGATTTTCAAAAAACCATGCCCTTCCCCCGGCCTCCACCCTTAGATGCGCCGGGAACATCATGGCTTATTTGTACCCCCTCTCTCGCAGTTTTTTCTTGACTGCCAGAAAGTTCAGGCGCTGCTTCTGTACTAGTTGAGTAAAGTCCGGAAAGAAGGAGAGTGTGGCATTCTCGTACCGTAGGGGTCCCCCCAGACGGGCAGCCTGCAGGATTTTGTCTCTGTCCCTAAAATTCAGGACCCTGGCGATCATGGGACGCGGGGGTGTCCCGGGCCTTGGTCTTCCCCCCCGGAACTCTATGTGCCCTCTCGATTGTAAAGAATTTTCCAATCCCCTTGTGCTTGAGATGCTGGAGAATCAATTCTTCCACAAACAGGTCGGGGGCGGGCCTTCGGGTTTTTCGGGCATTCCTAGGATGCGGATATTGCGCCGAGCACTCCCTTCATATTCATACAGCCTGGTCGTGAGACAGTTTAAGATCACGCACTTCCTGCTGCAGCTGCGCCGCGTCCTCCACAAAACTAGCTGTTTTGATGTCTAGAGATTTGACCTTTTCATTCACTTTGGTAAGGTCTGCATTTATTAGGTTTACCTCTATCGACACTGTGTCCAGCTTAGTGTCCAGCGCTTCCATCTGTTGCCATAGGGAAGACTTGATCCCCTCTATTGCCGCCATGACATCAAGCAGCTCCTATTCCGCTACCGGGCCCGCTGAATCTCCTCCGCCCGCTGCGCCGAGCCTCGAGTCAGATGGGGAACCCTTAAGCATAGTATAGCGATCCAACTTATTGGTCTGCACCTGCTTAATCCCTTTCGATACCCTGGAGGAGTGCCTCTCGCAATCCAGTTTGGTCGCCATATCTTGATCTGCTCGCACCGCTCACGAGACCCGGTCCGAGAATTGGTTTCAGGATATATCTTTCAATTCCACCCAGGGCTTGTGTAAATGTCCACCAGTCCACTTAGGATCAATAGCGGGAGACTCGCCGGGGGGGCCAGGAGCAGACTATGACATCAAAATGGGACTCCCGTCCGCCCAAATCCCCGCTAGGACGGCTCTGTATATAGATCGCCTCTCCACTCCAAGCACCGGTACTGTCAATCGCATCACTCACTCCACCACCAGCGGGGGGTGCCCAATCCCTCGGGTCTCTTCACACAGGCCTCCATGCAGGCAGGAGGCACTTCACATCATCGAAGGGCCCATTCACGGAACTCCTTCACACAGAGAGCAAGGCCTGATTATTGGCCTCTTCACCCCTCTCCACTTTGGCAATTGGGGGGGGAGGCGGGGGCCAAAGGACCCGAGCTCAGCTCACCTCCAGTCCCCTCTCAGGGTGCAGCCTGCTGCCAGTCCGGTTTCCCATCAGCCGCCCCCCACCTCTGCAGTGACCTCAAAGGGCTCCAATTTATGCCCAATTGCCGTCAGATGGCAGCGCGAGGGGGGGCTTTATCTCCACCACCGCAATCACCACTCAAACCCCGCCGCTCACCTCCGCTGCATCCCGCAGCTGCTGTTTCACGCGGGCGGACACGACCGGCGACTTCCATCCGGGCCCCCGCTGTTTTCACTCTCCACAGCGGCCGCTCCTCCTCGCCAGGCCCCGACTTCAGTCCCGGAGCAGGCCCGAAACCGCGCCGCCTTTATCTCAGGCTTCCAGCATTGCCGGGGAGGCAACCACGCTCAGGTAGCAGGATAATGCTCAGGATGATGAGGCTGGGGGACGGTCCCGGAGGAGCCGAGAGCTCACGCAGCCATCTTAGTCAGGCGCGTAGCTCCTCTCCCGTTCATAAGAATTCTTAAGAAGTCCCCCGTGTCCTTTATATACGATGTTAGTGTAGGTACCAATGGGGTTAGAAAGCAATCCACATAAGTGAAGATGTTTTCATAGAGTGACCCACAGCTGGAAATAATTGTCTCCCTGGGGGTTTTATTAGCGTTTTGTGCACCTTCGGAAGGAAGTAGATGGTCAGTATGATTGGATCGTTGTTACTCTAAAATTGCACTTCCTAGTCACTTAGTAAACCCTTGTCTTGCCAGTTTTTTTATTTCATATTTAGATGCGTGATTGAGTCATTGATGGGGCTTTTTTGAGCTTCTCATAGTTATTAATATCATTCAGTTGGCGCATCTCTTCCATGACATAATCTTGTTTCTCCATGATATCTATGGGGCATATTAGCAAGCACCTCGTTAAAATTATCGCTGTTTTAGCGGCAGGAAACTGCCGCTAAATCGGCGATAATGGGCTTGATAATATGCGCTATAGAATTCCAATAGAAGCCCAAGTTAGATGTCCTGCTCATCTAACCCTGGCTTCTATTGGAATTCTATTGCACATATTATTAAGTCCATTATCGCCGCTTTAGCGGCAGTTTCCTGCTGCTAAAATGGCGATAATTTTAACGAGCTTCTTGCTAATATGGCCCTATGTTCCCTCCTTTTTGGGCGGGTTTTATCTCTATTGAACTGTTGTTCAGGAGTGATTCCAATGCTATACGTTCTTACTTGCTCAGATTTTCTTTGTTTCCTCCATGCTTGACATTGCCCATCTTTTCCACATGCGCTGCTACTAGATCATAAAAGATATCTATCTTGTTGCCAGGATGTAGTGTGGAGCAGAATTTGGATTTATTTTTAAATTTTGTAATCAAGTGTTGTTCTGTTCTATTGCCCATTTCTTGCAATATTTATATGTCTGGGATATTCTCGTTATTTGTTTTATTGGCTAGGCCATATGCCGTCCTTAAGCTGGAGATTTCTGCAATCTTCAGCTCTTGTTTGTTCCACAATTGAGTCTTCTGTCAATTCATTTCGCAATATACTTTGTCTCTGTTTTCTGTTGAAGAATTTGGCCAACTTAAGTTTTTGTACGTATTTATAAAGGTCTATTTTAGTTTCCACTATATCAAAGTGCTTTTCTGGACAAAATGCTAGTACTAGTAAGTAGGCTTTGCTCTGCTCTTAGCAAGATGTGTTTAGAGAGATTAATGATTAGGTATTGATCCGTTAACTCTGAATTATTTATGTCTTCGTCACCCGATTGCGTAGGTGATATCCTTTTGCTTTTTCCTGAGCTTCTTCTGGTTTTTCGTTGTTTGATTTTGTTGTCTGCTGGTCTGTCCCTCTTCCTCTTGTGGTGCCCCAGCCTCTTCCCCTGCCTATTGGTAATTGCTGATCCAGATACACTAGTTTCATTTCATCTAAAAAAGAGGTGCGCTGTCCTGGCAATGATTGACCCTCTCCTTCACTGAAATCAGTGTCCGATTCACTTTGTGTCGTGTTTGGGGATAATAGTGGTTGCTTTTTGTTGGTACCTAGTTGTTGTTTTAATGTTTCAGATCGCTTTGCAAACATTAGTATTGTCCAACATTCGTAACCGTGTTTGTCCCTTCTGAACTTGCCTTATTTTCGTTCTTCCACATCACTTTCATGTTTGTCAAGATTATGTTCCATCTCTTTTGTCAACTTTTTTGATTCATCTTCTTTTTCACTTGCCAATATGCGAGCCTCCAACTCAGCTATCTCTTTATGGAGGTCTTCAATGTCCATTTTGGTGTACCTGACTATTATGAGCATCATATTATGCGAACACTGCATATTATTTCTCCCCCATTCTGTCAGCATTTCTGGCCTTGTATCAGGATGGTTAGGTAGTGTGAAAATCCTGAGGCCTCTGGGCACCCTTTCACATTCTATATATTTTTCTAGAGTGAGAATTTCCCAGCTCTTTGTTATCTCCTTTTTTAGTAATCTCTCCAGTTGGACATACAGTTGCTTTAATGTTGCTTCCCCTGTGCCAGTTTGTTTTGCATCATCTCTTCTACTACTTACACTTCTATTCCCTTTTTGGAACATTAATTTTGCTCTTTGGGCACGTTTGGCCGCTCTTTCCTCCATGGTTCCACAGAAACAAGTGTCCTAGTGTTTGCCAAATACACACCTATTCAATGCGTGTCCTGCTAATATGTCGTATATTACGACTCCGCTATTTAAGAAGAAGCTGTGTGTTAACAGCTTTTAACCGTTCTCTTTTTATAAAATCTGGGCAGTGTCATTCAATATCAATAAATGCTGGGTATTTGTGAAGCACTCCGTATGCTTCGCACAATTCTCTTCCACTCGCTGCGACCCTCCCGTTCGTTCCCACATTATACAGCCGCTTCGCACTCAAGTCTTACTTCCTGAGATGGCGCTGCGGTTGTCACATGCCTCTTTTCTCTCTGTGTACAGTCTTTAGTAGTGTGGGTTCGTCCGTTAGGTTTTTCCTTTTCGTTCTGCTCTCTGTCCAAGGTTATGCCCACACGTCCACTGTATATCCCATTCATTCTAGCAGCGGTTCCGCGGTACGTTGTGAAATGATTCAATGAATATATACTGCTACCTCGGTCTCATTAAAGGAAAATCGGTCAGGCGCTCCTTCATTTTTCTATTGGTCACCAAAGCAGTCCACCAACGAATGGCGCACTAACAAACAGCTGGTGCATGCGGTGGGGTCGGACTCTCCCCGAACTTTATCCACCACCAAGGAAGTATATCCTGCACTCTCCCAGATTGTTTGAAATCAATAAAGATTTATTAGGCCATTGCCTGCTCCTTCATCACGAATACATTATACCAATTATATCATCCTTTCCACATTTTATGTATTACATAAAGTTGAATAAAACACCAGGGGTTTGTATATATACAGGACCGTCCTGTATTTCAGCCATTTAAGGCATAGTATCTAATAGGTGTTAGTGCGCAAGCTGTTCACTTCTTGGCTCATTGTCCACTGTTTGAACATAATTTGGCCGCTAGTCTGATATGCATTATACTTTCAACCCTTCCGGTCTCCTCATCATAGGGCTCAGTGCCCTTGTGATCTAGTGTGGACGTATATGCTTTGATAGTCAATTGTTATTATGTTTGTTCATGATTTTGTCTCCTCTTGTTTCTCTCAGTTAACCAGGTGGGAGCCGCGAGGCTCCCGCCCTACCACAGCAAACAGCAGTGTCCCGGGGGTAGGGACCCCAGGACACTGCAGGAGCCGGCCCTGGGGGGGTGGCGGTCCCCAGGGCCATCAAGGGCTCCAGGAGGGGAGCCGCGCGGCCCCCCTCCCAACATCTAAAAAGCCCCGGGGGTGGTGGTCCCCGGGGCTGGGGGGTCCGGCACAGACCCCCCTATTTTGCATATTAGTGCCTCTGGGAGGTGGCAGTCCCCGGGGCGCGTGGGGGGGCTTGAGCCCCCCGCATACTTAGAAAAAAAGCCCCAGGGGTGGCGGTCCCCGGGGCAGTGTAGGGGGGGATTGGGCCCCCCCCCCACACTTTTTTAAAAATATGCCCCTGCGATTTGGTCCTCCCGGGGGCTAATTTTAAAAAAGGCAACCCGGTGTTTTATTTTTTTCCCGGGGTACGCGTACGTTCGCGTACCCCGTGATTTGGGGCTTGGGTGTCCTTGTGGGACCCCCTGAGCAAGCCTAGAGGGTCAGGGTGTGTCTACCCTGCCCCTTTGCGTGTTTTGCACGTTTGTTTTCAGCATTCTTGTGCCACGGTTCTACCGAGGCACAAGATGGCTGCCAACACTTCCTGGTTTGGAGTGTTGACAGTTGACAAGCCAATGACCATGCAGCTCGTGCTCGTAATGGTACGCGTACTGTCCTTTGACGGTACACGAACGGTACAACTTCAGATATATATCTATGATTTTACTTTTGATTTTCTCAGGAACTACTGAACGGATTTACACCATTCAACAAAAAGGGTCATCTGCGAACCGAACTCTTCCTTTCTGCCAAATTTGGTGTAATTCCATTCAGCCGTTCGGGCTGTAGCCCTGGCTAAAGGCCTTATGGAAAATTGCTTTTTTCTCGGCCCCCGCTTCACGAATCACCCCCAAACTTTCAGGGAAGGAGCGGAGCGGAGCAGGCCATTTTCATGGAGAAATTCGCGAAGATTCGTCCACCGGCGCCAAAGTTATTCCAAATAGAATGTTGCGGATTTCCTATGGAAACTAGGTTTTAACTATAACTACCTACTGGCTACCGCCAGTAGGTAATAATATATATATATATATAGGCGGCAGAAACGTTATTTGTGTATTCTCCGGCTGGGGAATCATGAATTCCAAGGCAATCAGCTAATGTAACAACTAATCCCACAATAAGAGACATGTTTAAGAAATTGGAGAAACTGATGAAAAAAGAGCAGGCAAAGTGGTGGGAGAATACATCGCTTTCCCGTTACCTACAAGTTGGCCGAGTGCCAAGAGGTCTGCGCATAACTCCAAGCTATGAGACCCCGGACCCAGCAATGTTAACGGAATGGGCTGAGACTAATCTCGAGTCCTCCAGCAAGCTCATGGAAATTCTGGTGAGATATGCGGAGAGTGACCGCATTAAAATACAAGCCGGAATAGAGCAATTCGAGATGGAAATACTGACATGATGGCAAGAATTAGTAACGATGAAGATATAATTAAGAAACATAAGGCCTACAAATTTGAACGTGATCGCATTGACTACCTTAATGGGCAAATATTTACATTTGCAAAGAGATATGACAATGTTAAGGCAAGGGCTAGAAAACACAGTGTCATCTACAGATGTCAGTTCTGCAGCAGAAAGTGATGCGGAAAACGAAGTGGCGGGACATCGAAGGTGGGGTTTACAAAACTCTTGCTGGCACAAGAAGTGAGTTGCCTATGCCAGGATCGTCGAGATACTTTAAGACCAAGAATTCCAGCAGGTGGACGAGTAGGCAACAATGGGCTAACCACAAATGCAAAGCAAGGCGGAGATGCCGCAAGAACAAAGCCAAACAGCAAGAAAAAGCCGCAAAAGGTTCACTGGAACAAACAGAATCGCAAACCAGCCCCAACATCCACCCCACCTCAGTAATAAACCTCACAAATGTCCCATTGACCACCAATGATGAAACAATCCTAGGCTTAGGATTGTCTTATTGTCCGCCATGTAATTTTAATTATGCAGACACCAGGATGGATACTTATAGATTTGTAAGGAAGCTCAAACTAAACAAATTCTTTCTCCTGCAACCAAACAGAAAAAAACAAATGGAGGCACCAAAAAGTCCTTCTTTATTGGAAGCAGGGGATCGAACTATGTTTGAAGAAATTTGGGATCTACAGAAGGAATCTGAAAATTTAACTGGAGCACCAAGATTATTATCAAGGGAAGATCAAATAACTTGTAGAACACCATTCAAACCCAAGTCTATATTCCAACCTATCACGACCCACGATAATCTTGATGTGTATCAGGAACTTATCACAAAGGATTTGAAAAAGCTCTATATTGCCACTAATAAGAAACATACTGTCATAGATAAAAGGAACCAATGTTACAATAAGCTGATTAAAATACTAGAATCGGACAAGAATATAATTGTTAGACAAGCCGACAAAGGCGGTAACATTGTTTTGTGGCCACGGCAAATGTATATTACTGAAGCCGAAAATCAATTGATGGACCCCCTGTGCTATAGAAAAAGCAATCTTTCTGCCATTAAAACAGCATGGCAAGATCAAAATTCAAAACTAATGGTATGGAGAAGAGGTAACCTCATATCAAACGAAGAATTCGGCTTTTTAAGGAAAGAGCATCCAGTGATACCAACTTTCTACCTGATCCCAAAGATTCATAAGAGTGTGGTCATGCCTCCTGGACATCCTATTATTAATGCCATCAACAGCTCTACAAAAAACATTTCAAAATACATAGACTATTATTTGCAGGATTGGGTTAATAATTTGTGGTTATATGTACAGGATACCTCAAATTTTGTCAGGAAATTGGATAATGTTGTTTGGAATTCCAATTGTTTGCTCATGACACTTGACGTATGCTCGTTGTATACATCCATTAAACACAGCTAAAATAAGCAGGGATAAAAGCAGTACAGCATTATTTAAATAAACGACCGATGAATTTTTCATCGCATAATAAAATGCTGCTGTCTATGATCCAGATCTGCTTGGAACAAAATTATTTTTTGTTTAACAACCAGATATATCAACAGATCAGGGGGGTCGCCATGGGGGCCTGCTTTTCCCCAAGTCTAGCATGTTTGCACATGGGACTTTGGGAGGAGCAGGTCCTCAGGGGACACCTTCTCACTAGCATGCAAAATCATGTACCTATTTATCTTAGATATATAGCTGATCTGTTTTTAATATGGTAGGGATCCAGAGAAGAGGCCCAGATATTTGTGGAACAGTTAAACAACAACAATGTGAATTTAAAATTCACTTCCACAATAGATACAAAATCAGTTGTGTTTTTGGATACTGAGGTATACGTTACGAATGCAGGTCTGGCTACTATGCTACATAGAAAGCCCACTGCGGGAAACACTGTTTTGCACGCAACTAATCAACATCCCCAACATCTAATGGGGAAATGCTACGAATCAAAAGAATTTGTAGTATAGACCAGGAATGCCATGTGGCTCAGGAAGTGAGCAAGAAAAGGTTCTTGTTCCGAGGATATTCGGATAGAATTATCCAGAGGGCAATTAACCAATCCACTGCAGTAACTAGGGAAGAGGCGCTGACTGTTAAAATTAAACCTACAATAAAAACAGAAAATGAATTAAAAATGTCCCATAGGGTAATCACAACATATAACAAACAACACAAGGAAATCAGAAAGATTTTTTATAGAAATTGTAATCTGGTGACAGGGGATCCTGTCTTAGGTAGATATATAACAAAGAAACCAGACTTCACTTTCAGAAAATCGATTTCTATGGCTGATAAACTAGTAAGTAACATTCTTGAGGCACCTGTATCTAACACCTGGATGGCTCTGAGTGGTGGATTTAAGAAATGCAGTACCTGCAAAGCTTGTAACTATTGATGCAGCAAGACACACTATACAGTCCCATTCAAAGATACTGCAGTACTTATTAAGAAACGCCTGACCTGTAAAACTGACTATGCAGTTTATGTGTTGCAGTGTCCTTGTGGGTTGCGGTATGTGGGGACTACTCGACTGCCCGCCCACAAACGGATACTGCAACACATAAGAGCTATCGTGGGAAAAGACCAGGCATACCCGGTAGCCCGTCATTTTGAAAGTGTTCATAACAGTGATCCTGCAAATTACAATACTATGTCATGGATTGTATCATGCCCTTAAAGAGAGGAGGCAATAGAGAAGCATCATTGCGCCTTCTGGAAACCAGGTATATATTGGAATTGGACAGTAAGACCCCAGGGGGTCTTAACCCGAGCAAAGATCTGTATTCATGTCTATAGTTCTATACCACATGATAGGTCGCGGTTTCCAATATTACTCTAGGGCATTTTATCTCTAGACATAGGGGCAAGGAACACTGGATTCTCCATTTTATAGGCTGTAAGAACCAATGATCTCTAAAAAAAAATTACGATAAAGGATTAACCCCCGCCTCTTCCCTTCCCCATGATTTTATATATGCACAAATCACTTTATAGCAGAATTTTGCACAGCACTTGCACTTTGGGATTGTTTTTACTGATAGAGGCAATATAAAATGTGCATAAACAATAGAGGCAATGTGAGTTAATAATAAGACATCAGACCCACTTGGGCTGCATAGTCATTTTAAATGTATTTTTACCCTGAAACTGTTTTGTATATAGATGATTTTAGACTTATATATGATAGTATATTTAATCGTCTATATTGCGTAATTTGCACATTTTTTGTTGCTATGCTTAAATGCTATAATGAAGTCATATGAATTTTAGACACTACGGGCCAGATGTAGGAGCCCTAATACCGGTCGGTAACGGCCGAATTCGGCCGTTACCGACCGGTAGTTGGGTTTTCAGATGTAGGGGCCATTATTTTACAGAATCGGTAAATTTACCGATTCGGTAAATTTACCGATTCTGTAAAATACCGAATCGGTAATTTTACCGATTCGGAAAATCCAAATGTAGGTGACACTCCTGAGAGTGCCACAGGCCCTTAAGAGTCGGTATTTTACCACCCAATCCTATTGTGTGGTAAAATACCGAATCCAGATGTGCATGCACATCTGTGCATGCTCACTGTGCAATGTGACACACAGACATGCCCTTAGGGCATGTATGTGTGCCACATGTCACACATGCCTTTACTTGGGGTGCTAGAGGGTGTCAAAGTGACACCCCCTGCACCCTTGCAACATTTGGTATTTACCGATTCGGTAAATACCGAATCGGTATTTCCCATTGATTCCTATGGGCTTCACAGCCCATAGGAATCAATGGGAAATACCGATTCGGTATTTACCGAATCGGATAAATACCGAATGTTACCGATTAGGTAAATCAAATTTAAAAATTACCTACATCTCCCTCCTTCATATTTACCGATTCATAAATACCGTATCGGTATAATTCGGTATTTATGAGCCGGTAAATTGAAGTTACCTACATCTGGCCCTACGTCTTTTATGTTTACTTCTGCACAAAGATAAGTTTGTGCCGCAATATTTTTACGGTTTCAAATGGTTATATGCCAATAACTGAATCAATTAACTCCACCCTTTGTTTGATGCACTATAAGTATCCTCATCAGTTTTAGCAGCACATCATGTGATCAAGCCTCTGGCTAGAGGCGAAACGCGTCATGCAGACTTGCTGGGTGTTCATTCTTTGAAAATGAAAATAAAGCATTGAAATTTGCACCAGAACGGGCTCTGCTTTTTCGTCCTTTGTTTATCTTACCAAGACGAGTCGGAGACGCGCTGGCGTCGGATGGAGAAATTGGAATATTTATATATATATATATATATATATATATATATATATATATATATATATATATATATATATATATATATATATATATATATATATGTATATATATATATATATATGTATATATATATATATATATATATATATATATATATATATATATAATTACCTACTGGGTAGATATAGTTAGGACCTAGTTTCCATAGGAAATCCGCAACATTCTATTGGGAATAACTTTGGCGCCGGTTGATGAGTCTTTGTGACTTTCTCAAAGAAGATGGCCCGCTCCGCTCTGCTCCTTCCCTGAAAGTTTTGGGGGGATTCGTGAAGTGGGGGCTGAGAAAAAAGGGGGGTCCCAAAACGTGTTTTCCCCATGTTATTTTCCATAGGATGATTAGACACGGCTACAGCCCGAACGGCTGAACGGAATTACAAGAAATTTGGCAAAATGGTAGAGTCTGATTCGCAGATCACCCTTTTGTTTAAATGGTGTAAATCCTTCCAGTAGTTGTTGAGAAAATTGAATTTGAAAAAATATATACATCTATAAGCGCGCACCGTGCGCGTACGGTACGCGTACCCCGCGATTTTTGAAAATAAAACAAACATTTTTTTGGGCCTTGGGGTTCCTTGTGGGACCCCCTGAGAAGGCCAAGGGGGTCAGGGTGCTTCTACCCTGCCCCCTTTTTGAGTTTTACACATTTGATTTTATGCTTTCTTGTGCAAGGTGGCTGCCAACAATTTCTGTTTTGGAGTGTTGACAGACAGTGGTAGCCAATCAGCACGAGCTGAATGCTCATTGGCTTTCAACACTTCAAACCAGGATGTGTTGGCAGCCATCTTGTGCTCGGTAGACCGAGGCACAAGAAATCAGAAAAACAAATGTGCAGAACACAAAAAGGGGGCAGGGTAGAAACACCCTGACACCCTAGGCCTGCCCAGGTGGTCCCACAAGGACTCCCAAGGCCCAAAAAATGTATTTTAAAAACCCTGTCTGTTTTTTTTTCAAATTACCCCCCGGGGGACCAAATCGCGGTGGGATTGTGATAAAGAAGTGTGGGGGAGGGGCCAATCCCCCTCCACACTGCCACGGGGACTGGCGTCCCCCGGGGCAAAGCAACGCAGCCCCCTGGCGCATACTGGATGCTCCTGGTGGACTAGTTGGCCCCCAGGGACCCCCAGTATGCAAGGGGAATTAGTTCCCCCTCTGCAAACGCGCCAGGGGGCTGCGTTGCAGAGAGGTGTAAAAAGGGGCATAGCCTCATTACACCTCTCTGCAATGCAACCTCCTGTGGAATACTGGAGGTTCCTGGTGGGCTAGTTGGCTCCAAGGGACCCCCAGTATGCAAGGGGAATTAGTTCCCCCTCTGCAAACGCGTCAGGGGGCTCCGTTGCAGAGAGGTGCAAACATTTTTTTTCAATTTATATTAAAAATATGTAATGTAATTTAAAAAATAAAATATCTAAAAATAAATTATTTAAAATAATGGAGTAAATCAGTATAAAAAATATAACAATTAATACATTTAAAGATTATCATTTACAAAACCATTGAAATTGACTGAAAAAACAATAGGTTTCAGCCACGTTATAGTTAGGAATTACCATTTAAAAAACCTTTGAAATTCCCCCGTTATAGTTAGTTGTACTCACTATAACTCGCGCGCCCACAATCCACTGCTGATGATGTCACATATTACATCATTCATGACATGGTCAGTGACATCACTGATGACATTATCCTTGTGAAAGAGTGGCAGACCTCCTCTCAGAGTAATATAACCCTTGATACACACATTCAAAAATCGAAACTAAAATTTTCAAAAAAATGGAGATACCAATTTCAGTTAGAACAACCTATTCAGTAATTCCAAAATCTACATACACATCCAGTTATTCCCTAACAGTTCTATATGGGCACTCATACATATACTCACTCATAATATGTACTCATACACCTATACATCTTATTACACACGGACACTCATCTATAGAGTTACTCACACACAAACTCAGAAGAATCCTGTGGCTGCTGTTCTGCCATTTTGATATGAAAAAAGCTGGAACAAAGCAGAGATCCTTCTCTCAGGAAACCAAAAGAGACAGTGAGGGAAGTGGGTGGGGGTTTTCAAGATTCTGGAAAAGAAACTACTATAAACCAATCAAAAGTGTTGTTTTCATGTCACCTGACTTTACGTGCACGCAACGTGTGCGCATGCATGCGTGCACGTTGCGCGACCGTCGCATATAAATGACGTTTTACCCGATTTTCGTAAAAGCTTTTAAAAACGTGAAAAGGAGGCTGGGAAGAGACTCCCAGACCCCCTAGGCCTTCTCATGGGGTCCCTGAAGGACCCCGAAGGGCAAAACAAATTTTTTATTTTTTTTTTAAATCGCGAGGTGCGCGCGCGTTGCTCGCACCCTCGAGGCAGAACTGAGTCAAAAACAATAGTGGAGAACGTGAAAATGGGGCAGGGTAGAGACTCCCTGACCCCCTAGGCCTTCTCAGGGGGTCTCTGAACCCCGAAGGGCAAAAAAAACATTTTTTTTTAAATCACGAGGTGCGCGCACGTTGAAAAAAAAATTTATTGACAAATTTGACTGTTTATATTTTGATTGAAGATGTAGACTATACTGTTTAACTTTATCCAAATCATAAAAACTAGCTGTGCCGTTGCATATTACAGGATACAGTCAATGTATTACAATATACAAAGGCAGTTTGTTGGAAAATAAATATATAAAAAATATAAAAATTGATACAGAAATTAGCATTTTAAAAACTTTGGAAATTCACTGAAAAAACCATAGGTTTCACACACGTTATATTTAGGAATTAGCACTTAAAAACTTTGTAAAATCACTGAAAAAAACATAGATTTCACACACGTTATAGTTAGGAATTAGCATTGAAAAAACCTTAGAAATTCACTGACAAAACCATAGGTTTCAGGCCTGATATAGTTAGGAATTAGCATTTAAAAAACCTTAGAAATTCACTGAAAAAACTGTAGATTTTAGGGTTGTTATAGTTAGCTGGACATTTCACTCATACAAAACCATTGAAATTCCTCCGATATAGTTAGTTGTACTAACTATATCTCGCGCGCCCGCAATCCACTGCTGATGATGTCACATATTACATCATTCATGACATGGTCAGTGACATCACTGATGACAACTCAAATGACATCACTGATGACATCATCCACGTGACGAGACACCTCATCATACACTAGTATAACCTTTCGTCACTCACTGTAAAATACAGAGTACCATATTTAAATCCATTGACACACCGATACAAGTTTCTAAAAAAACACTCAGTGATTCCTAGATCTATACACACATCTAATCACTTACCTACAGATTTACTCATACGTGCAGTCTGTGGTAAATAAATAAATAATACCCTATTTTTGAATGAATAAATGAATAACAGATAGCTCAATAAATAAGAGTCAAGATTCGAGGTAGTAGGAGTTTTGCAGGTTTAATACAGCAAATACAGGAATAGGATGGCAAGGCCCAGCAGCGCTGCCGGGGTCAGGATCGGGACAAGGGGGAATAACTTTTTAATAACAGTGCATGAGCATATATACATAACGCAAACACATAGCATTACATTGCAATAGGCGTAGCAGTGGGTGGAGCAAAAGGCGTGACGCGTAGCAGTCGCGAAAGATAAGGGTGAAAAGAGGTGTAACAGGGCGTATACATAGACATGTGATGCAAACGTAACAGAATATGTCATGAATGGGGCGGAAACCATGGAGGGGGCTACCTGAGGAGCCGGGACCTCTAACCTGATGGTGCGCGCAAACTGGCAATGACGTGTTACTAGGAGAAGCTGGGGGCTATGAACTCTGTGCTAGGAGCAGAGACTGAAGTCTGGAGAGTCAGGGCGACATGTACCTAAACAGTATCTAGTATCTGATGTTTAGAGAACATGTTGATATAAACTAGAAGTCAGGAGGGGAAAGGCTAACTTGATTCTAAGACTGGACCATGCATTATTCTACATGTAGTACGTGATGAAGAATATTAAATGACCATTAAATGCAGTATTTCTCTAACGTGGAGACGTGAAGGCTAGACAATGACGGAAACTATCGATGCGATTCAGTAGCTTTAGGAATGCAGAGAAGGAGGACTGAACTGATATTTGGAATCATAACATATTCTTGGCAGACTCAGAGGCAGAGCCAGGGTGAGCCGGGCACTGCGAGGCAGGAAGTAAGTGAAGGGTCGAGGATACAGGTGGGGGCTGTATCGCTCCTCAGCGAGGCTTCAGGAGACAGGAGCTGAATCTGGTGTCCGGGCCCTTTTGAGGCCTAGAAACGGGGACTTTATAATGGAATAACGTGCACACTGAGAAGCGTGGCAACGTAGTTTTACATAGGCCTGATATTCGTAGTATTCACGAGAACTGGAAACTGGCATACTAGAGGTGGACACAACTGTAATTGCGTCTTGAATCGAACATGGGGAATACATATGCATATTTAATCATGCACACATAACATATGATGGATGACACGTAGTGACACAGAACATGGCAAAATTTACTTTTCCACATTCCCTCCTTGTCACTACGTTTCCATCAGGAAACATCAATATTCATGATACCATCTATCATTTCATACAGTATCATTTGCTCGTCTCGAATTATCCTGGAACGGGATTTAGAACGGGGTTTGGGACTAGGAATACAAGATGTAGCACAAATGCCGCAAATCGCAGGGCCACATTGTATACAGAGGCAGCAGCTGAATATGATCGCTACTGCAATACCTAGAAAGGACAAGACTTTCCATCCCCAGGCGGAAATTATATTCCAAAACCAACCGGACCATGTCCAGGTGCCTGGATCTTGGTGTAACAGATGGGCAATTTTATGGAGTCTGGTTATAGCTGAATAAACAGACGGCGCGTTATTTGGAATGAAAATGCAGCAACTAGATCCGATGACTCTACAGGCCCCGCCCCTATCGGCCAGTATGACGTCAAGGACGAGACGATTCTGTAAAACGACAAATCTCATAGCAGATTGCTCTTCAGTTAAGTTACCTAGAGCAGAGGCAGTCTCATTTACTACAGCTTCGAGGGTTCTGGTTAACCTACGGATTAGCTTACTATTCTGGATAGGTCCTATAAAGAAAAAGAAACCTCTATTGAAATCTGTATACTGTTCTAGAGCAGTTTCAGTATAATCGACAATGGGGGACTCCCTTCTATGTCTAATGTGTACTAGATGTGTGTTTCTATGATAATCAGGTGGGGCTAGAAAAACTGGTGGCAGTAGGAAGGCAATGTAACAGGTTCCCTCCCAATCGAGGGGCAGACGAACATATGCAGTTTGACCACAAATAAAATAAGAATGACGTGAAGCTTTGAAAACAGATTTCCCACTGTCACTATACTTGACAATAGTAGTACAATCACTATGTCCTACGTGTACGGAACCATAATTTCGGACACATAATTCACCTTTGACTGGTAGTACTGAAATAGCAGGTAAATCTGGAGTGGAATCAGACTGAACATTCAAGACCATGAAATTCGAAGAATAATTACCTAAATTATACACTTCATTTTCTAGATCTAACCCGGTTCTGTGGGGGAGACCTTGCTTGTCTGGAAAACATGTGCTGTTAAGAAAAGACATATCTGTTGAGGATGACGTTAACGTGGACCATGCTCCACACGAACCATTATGTGAAAAAGGATAAGGAAAAAGTGGCAGAACTCCCTTCGGTATCTGGAAAGGGGGGAGTCGACCACACACCCAACAATTAGTGGCATTGCTGGTCTGATGTGAGTAATGTAACATGCGGATGAAAGAATTATTTTTCATAGCGAGGCGGTAAGAGAGTTCATGAGGAGGCAGATCACTAAACGTGTGCTCTACTGTAGCATTAGCAGACTTATTTACATGAAGAACCGGGAAATACAAGAAAAATGCATAACTGGTGCAGGAAATCATAATGCTGAGAAATAATATGAAACATAGAAAAATGATACATCGGATTGAGTTTTGACTAACTCTCTCACTATGGGGGTCTATTTTATACATGTCAGAAACAGTCTAACCGTTTCACCTAGGGGAGGACTTAGACAATCAAACTGGCTGACTTATTTTACTAGACCGGAGTTTCAACTTATACTCCTGTTGCGGGGTTTTCTCTAACAGGGGAGGGTTTTTAGCAATGTCTTTTGCGGGACAGTCCTTGAGAACAATATTTTGGCAATCCTTCAAATCCTGGGAAATGTTCTTTGAGACGGGTTTCAGTCCATAAAACTTCTTCACGTGCGAAAGGTGCACCCAGCCTTTGCGACCTTCCAACTTCACGGCTGTACGGGTGGTGAGGAGGACCTGTCGGGGCTCCTTCCAGCGTGGCTCCAGCGGACTTGAGCGGTCAAAATTGCGGACAAGGACCATGGATCCTGGAACGATTTCATGCGGTGCCACCTCGGTATTGTCTGGAAATGCGGCGGCAACCTGTGAACGACAAGAGTTGAGGGCAGACATCAAGGAAGCTAGGTAATCTGTCAGCATATTACTTGAAACATCGGTAATACTTCGGGGTCTAGGAGTACCCCACATGTTAGGGGGGCGGCCGAAAACGACCTCATACGGGGACAGACCTGATCTGGAATGTGCGACCATGCGCATATAGAACAAGGCAACTGGCAGAGCTACTAGCCAGTCCACACCTTTCTCTTTACACACTTTAGCGATGCGGATTTTCAGGGTCTGGTTATGTCTCTCTACGAGACCGGCTGCTTCAGGATGGCGTACACAATGGAACTTCCACTGGTACCCTAACAAAAGGGAAACATGCTTCATCAACTCAGATGAGAATGGCTGGCCGTTGTCAGAATATACGACTCTAGGGAGTCCATAACGGGGGAAGAACTCACGAACCAACTGCTTGGCAGTGGTCGCGGCTGTGTAATCTGGGACTGGATATGCTTCTGTCCACCTGGACAAAGCGCATACAACTACAAGGACATACTTGAAACCTCGACATCGCTCCATCTGAATATAATCCATCTGGAGGACTTCGAAAGGGTGGTCAGGGGGCTGGAATCCACCTTGTTCCACCGAGACACTTTTACCTGGATTAAACTGACAACATATCATACAGGTACGGACTTTCTGTTTGGCTGCAGCTCGTAAATGCTTGTTGAACCAGATGTTCTGGATACTGTCTAACATAGCTTTTTCTCCTAAATGTGCTGGACTATGTGCGGTATTAATAATGACTTGAACCATAGAGTCGGGGAGAAACCATGTGGCTCTACCCTTCGTTAACCATCCTTGATCTGTCTGGACCCCTCCTTGTTCGGACCATTTCTTGATTTCTTCGGGAGTAGCATGTAACTGTATGTCTATGACATCTTGTGTAGGGTCTTTAACTGTCATACATGTAATCGGATCTGGAGTGTGTGTGTCGGATTAACTGGAAAGTCTGGAGTCTGTGCTGTAAGCTTGGCTGTGCGATCTGCTAGATCGTTACCTTGAGAAATGGTGTCAGTAACTTTCGTATGTGCTTTGCACTTCATGATAGCGATAGATGTCGGTAAATGTATGGCATCTAACAGAGCTTGAATAAGGAGACCATGCTGAATCTTGGTTCCATGAGAAGTCATGAAACCTCTCTCCTGCCAGAGCACTCCGAAGTCGTGTACAACTCCGAATGCGTAGCGTGAATCTGTGTAAACATTAACTTTCAAGTTCTTGGCGTGTATGCAGGCTTGTGTCAGAGCAACTAGCTCTGCTGCTTGAGCGGACAGGGTGTCAATACGGTGTGTTTCAATAACTTCAGTGTCAGTAGTCACTGCATACGCGGCGACTAGTTCTCCTGTACTTGTTCTCATACATGAACCATCCACATAAAGTGTCAGGTCGGGGTCTGGTAACGGAATATCTGTCAGATCTTGTCTTGGCTTTGTCGTAATGTTAACTACTTCCACGCAGTCATGTGTGGCAGAATTCGGAGTAACTGATGGTAACAGTGTAGCAGGATTTAAAATGTTGCAGCGTCTGATTTCTATGTGTGGCTGGAACAGTGTCAATTCATAACCTGTTAAACGTGCAATTGTCAAGTGCTGAGTTTGTGTTCGGTTTAAAAGAACTTCCACGGAGTGTGGAACTTGTACTGACAAGGAATGTCCTAAGACTATGGAATCACTTTGTCTGATAGCTAGTGCTGTGGCTGCAACTGACTTGAGGCACGCAGGCAGAGCCTGGGCTACTGGATCTAATGTGCTCGAAAAATAAGCACAGGGCTTGTATTGTCCTGCTTGATCTTGTGTGAGAACAGATAATGCTGTACCTTCGCGTTCTGTGACGAAAAGTGTAAAAGGCTTACTGTAGTTCGGTGTCGCTAGAACTGGAGCTTGGCATAGGGCTTTCTTTAACTCATTGAAGCTAAGTGTATGTTCAGATGTCCAAGGGAGGACAGACGATACGGCTGCCTCCTGTGTCGTTAACTGTATCAGTGGCTTGGCTAGGAATGCATACTGAGGAATCCATTGTCTGCAGTAAGAAGTAAGGCCGATAAAAGCACGTACCTCCTTCTGGGTCTTGGGCTGAGGAAGACTCGCTATTAACTGGATACGGTCTGGTGTCAACTGCCTACCCCTCTTGGACAGTAAGTGTCCTAAGTAGACCACTTGCTGTCCACAGAATTGAAGCTTAGAAGGGGACACCTTGTGCCCCATCTCGGCTAGAAAATACAGAACCGTCAGTGACGCTCGCTCGCAGTCACGTTCAGAACGGGCTGTGATCAGGAGATCATCGACATACTGGAGCAGGGCAGTGTCAGTTGGCATGTGAATGTTGTCTAGTTGTCTCTTAAGTGCTTGACTGTAAATGCTAGGGCTTTCTGTGAAACCTTGAGGAGCGCGTGTGAACATATAGCTCCTTCCATTTAAACAAAATCCGAAAAGGAACTGGCTGTCTGGATGAATAGGGACACTGAAAAACGCGTTCTTGAGGTCGATTACAGTAAAGAACGTGGCTTCGGAATCAATGGCTGTTAATAGGGAAGATATATCTGGAACGACTGGGTACTGAGGAATAATACACTTATTAAGTTCTCGTAGGTCAATCACTAATCGATATACTGGGGGTGCATTTGGATCAGTACGTTTCATGACTGGAATGATCGGGGAATTGCATACATTGGAGTTAGTTTCTACAACCACTCCTTGAGCCATGAGCTCGTCAATAATTTTGGATAAGGCTGCTACAGCCTCAGGTGGCAATCTGTACTGTCTGATTCGTGGTAACACTACACCTGGCTTGAGAGTCACACGATAGGGTGTGATTTGCATATAACCAACATCAGTTGGACCTTGCGCCCATAGATGCTGCGGAACATTAGACAATCTGGGATCAAAATCTCGTAATACATAGTGACCCTTAAAGTCACGTAGGAACAATCGTATTCCCTCTGGGGAACAGCATATAACTGCACCTAACTCTTTCAGTGTTTTAATGCCTAATAGGTTTTCTGGACATGACTTAGTAAGTAACAGATCAGTAGTGCGGGACAATGGACCTACTTCTAGAGTAACTGGCTTTGATATTTCATTTACAATGGGTTTTCCTGAAAATCCAAGGGAAACATTTCTTGAGCCTGAGAGCGGAGCCCCTGGAACTTCGGCGTGACTAATTGTGGTCCTACTTGCCCCTGTATCAATCAAAAACTTTCTGTCTTTCCCTAATACTTGACTGTGAACATAGGGACCTTCTTGATCTACAGGTATCTCGATGAGAGGCAAGCCTACCTCCCTCTCTAGGCTGTTTCATGAATACTGTTGGTACTCTGGATACTCAGACTGTGCATACTGGTACATCTGCTGTGTGACGTGCTGTGTTGCAGCGATAGGCTGCGGAGCTGTAACTGTCTGTGGCGCATTCTGTGGCTGAGGAATCTGTGAAACTTGTTCTTGTCTAGGCGGACGTGGTCTTTCTTTAGTCTTACCGGTAGCTATATTATGTTTCAGAACTGCACACTCATTTATAAAATGACCTGGCTGTTTACAATAATTGCAGTTCCCTTTAACGGGAGCTGCAGGATGACTGGCTTGATTTGGACCCCTCTTCTGACTGTCTTGAGGAACAGATTGTGCAACTAGTACTTTCATTTTCGTGTCTTTCATACGTTTTCTCTCGTGTTCTTGTTCTTCCCTGATTCTATTCTGGTGGTATTGGAGCATCTGCAACATCTGGGACGGGGTATTAGCTTGCCAGGTACTTTCGACTTTCAAAACTCGATTTTTAATTTGTGGACTTGAATTCTCGACTAATTTAGTAACAAAAAGGTGAGGGTATGACTCACTACTTGTCTTGAGGCCACTGTTGATGCTAAAACATTTCTCAAATCTGGAATAAAAATCACTAATATCTTCGTCTTGTTTCTGTTTACAGGCTGAGATTGCATCCCAGTCTTCTTTTCTAGTTGTCAATAATCTAGGTAAAACTTGTATTAATAATTCTGGTAATTCTTTACATTTCGCTCCAAGACCGGTACCTGGTACTCGTGCCTTGTCTTCAGCTTCTAGAACTGCCCAATCGATCTTTTTCTCTCCCACCTCCCATTCTTTTTCCTTGAGCTTTTCATACACCCCTGCGGGCAGCAGAACCTTTAACATTTTAATTATATCTGGATACGTGTATTCTCCCATACGGAGCATGTCTTTTAATTCTCGATGGAACCCTGCTGGATCTTTATCATGACAGGGAATTAATTTCTTCATCTCTAGGAGTTCCATCTTTGTAATCGGAGTGTAAACAAACACTCGTTCTAGTTCGCCACCCGTTCCTCTAACTGGGTGGACTTCTCGTAACGGATTCTGTCTCTCTATGTAAAATGGTTTACTTTCTGGGGGTGAGACATGAACAAAATGCGGGTTCAGAAACGTTCTATATTTGTGACGCTGCTCTAGAATGACACTAATTAAATCGGTACCTAAACCTTTCCATCTATACTGGAGTAGCTCGTTCAGGACATCGTGTAACGGGCCTGGATCAGAGTGTTGACCCTCATACAATGTAATGAGGTGCTGAATCATATACATACCCGCCAGTCGCTGCTCGGCTGGGGGCATTTTTAGAAACATTTGTGCCACTATTTCGTCTGGAAAAGTGGTAGAATCAGTAATCCATCGGACTGCTGATCGGGCTAGTTCTTGTTCATGCATGGTACTCAACTCACTGTAACCGATTCGTGATTTCAGAATGTGATCGGTAGCTTGAAACACTTGTTCTAGAGAACCTTGTTCTGGTGCTGGATGATGAAAAATAGACTTGTGTTCTAGGCGTAAATGGCGATCTGGAAATCTAGATTTTCCTACATACGCTATTCTGTCGGGATTCTCGTCGTCTAACTCTTCAGGATCAGAGTTACTTTCTTTCTCGCTTACTTGTGCTGCTTTACGCTGTTCGTGTAACTTTATTATTTCTTTACGAATTTTCTTGTACATACTGTCCATAGCACTGATAGTCTTGTGCTTACCCTCGGCTATACTATTACTCCACTTTGTCAGGGTTCTCATTTCGGCTTGATTTTTGGACGGGTAATCTTGTTCTCTTATTAGACAATTAATCAGAAACTTTAATATCATGAGCTGGGTCTCAGCTTTCCTTTGGGACATGACATCACTAATACTTTCTGGATCTTCCCCTGTATGGATGAAACGATATATTCTGTCTAGATCTTCTTTCATATTCGGTAGGGTGACTAGATACTCGGCCACATTTCTTACGCGTAATGAATATAAAACCATATCATCCTCGCCTGGGACTGGGTCATAGCAGCATTCGGCAAGGGATTTTCTTATTTCTGCAACAGACTGATGTCTGGGCGTACGTTGTGACGCCTGCATATGTAATTCGGCTGTCGTTAAACGCTTGTGTGGCGGCGGGGTTTGAGGAGGACCTCCTCCTGCGGCCCCTAAACTAGAATCATCAACTGATGCTTTTCGTCTTTGCACGGCAGGAAGTTGAAATGCGGGCTGGACCTGTATGGCGGGCTGGACCGGGGGTACCATAACAGGTACTCCGGTGTCTGGAGGAGCGGGAAGTGCCTGATTTACAGGGACTGGCGGAGCGCGAACAGGATTTGCATATTCTGGGACTGTGTCGTCCAAATAGGACGAAATAAAAATATCAGCTGCGGTCTGTTTGTGACGTAACTTGGTCGGAACTAATGGTGGCGGGAAATTACTGGATGCCTCTGGGGTCGCTTTTGGCAAGCCCTCGGCAAGGAGAGGATACATACCCCTAATAAGGGCATGCCTCTGTCTGTCTGACTGTTCGGCTTTGACTTGTTCACCTATCTCGATTAGTTCTTTTTCTTGTGCTCGTTCTAAGGATTCTCTACTTAATTCTGACTTTCTGATTTCTTTTTCGGTTCTTTTATGAGCTTCTTTGCGCCATAACTCGATGGCATCTTTCTGTGACTGTCTGGCTTTCTTTTTCCATAATGCCTCTTCTACTCGCATGATGCACTCGGCATCCCATGTACCCGATACGGGCCATCTATACTTTTCTTCCAACTGTTTGGTGTACTCTACCCATAAATCTAGATATAGTATGGCACTTATGCCATGCTTCTGATACATAAAATGACCTGGACTGTCCCTAGGCGGAACCGGAACTGCTGCTTCCAGCAGACCCTTTCTGGTTTTTAACTGACGTAACTTAGAAAACAAGGGCATGACTGGACTGTAATCTAGACACAATACAATACACAATGGACACGATACTTATTCCCCATTCATACCACGACATTAAAATACATGAAGAACATTCAAAAATAACAATTCGAACAGAATACTACCTGGAATACGGAACACAGAATACATGAATTTCCTCGAGAACAGAACTGACTGGAACAGAAACTAGGTGCACTGCTGAAACAGTACGAAACTTACCGGTCTCATAAAGAGACACGTCAGGACCCGCATCCACCGAAGTGGACACTTCGTTTGTGGGTCTGTGTACCACCAACCCACGGACCAGAGTCAATTAAATTGACCCTGTCTAGATACTACCCCAGTAATGGTACTCACCGGGCAGCAAGAACGGAAGGCCTCAGACTGGACTGGACCGCTTCGACGACGGACGACGAACTTCGGACTTCAGTTACGGGTGGACCTCCGGATACCTCGGACCTTGGACTCTCGGCTTGGGCTCTGGTCGGGACTCGCCGCGTTCCTCCACCGTCTCGTTTGGATGCTGGACCGCCTCCTCCGTCTCCTCCGTGGGCCTGAGGGATACTTGAAGCAGAAATATCTGCCGGTGCGCAGAAGAGTTCCGTCACGACTGCAGAGGGTCAGGGGGTCGGCGTGGCTTCACCGACGCGTGGGGAAAGGGCAAGTCCCTGTTCGGGCGCCATTATGTGGTAAATAAATAAATAATACCCTATTTTTGAATGAATAAATGAATAACAGATAGCTCAATAAATAAGAGTCAAGATTCGAGGTAGTAGGAGTTTTGCAGGTTTAATACAGCAAATACAGGAATAGGATGGCAAGGCCCAGCAGCGCTGCCGGGGTCAGGATCGGGACAAGGGGGAATAACTTTTTAATAACAGTGCATGAGCATATATACATAACGCAAACACATAGCATTACATTGCAATAGGCGTAGCAGTGGGTGGAGCAAAAGGCGTGACGCGTAGCAGTCGCGAAAGATAAGGGTGAAAAGAGGTGTAACAGGGCGTATACATAGACATGTGATGCAAACGTAACAGAATATGTCATGAATGGGGCGGAAACCATGGAGGGGGCTACCTGAGGAGCCGGGACCTCTAACCTGATGGTGCGCGCAAACTGGCAATGACGTGTTACTAGGAGAAGCTGGGGGCTACGAACTCTGTGCTAGGAGCAGAGACTGAAGTCTGGAGAGTCAGGGCGACATGTACCTAAACAGTATCTAGTATCTGATGTTTAGAGAACATGTTGATATAAACTAGAAGTCAGGAGGGGAAAGGCTAACTTGATTCTAAGACTGGACCATGCATTATTCTACATGTAGTACGTGATGAAGAATATTAAATGACCATTAAATGCAGTATTTCTCTAACGTGGAGACGTGAAGGCTAGACAATGACGGAAACTATCGATGCGATTCAGTAGCTTTAGGAATGCAGAGAAGGAGGACTGAACTGATAACTGGAATCATAACATATTCTTGGCAGACTCAGAGGCAGAGCCAGGGTGAGCCGGGCACTGCGAGGCAGGAAGTAAGTGAAGGGTCGAGGATACAGGTGGGGGCTGTATCGCTCCTCAGCGAGGCTTCAGGAGACAGGAGCTGAATCTGGTGTCCGGGCCCTTTTGAGGCCTAGAAACGGGGACTTTATAATGGAATAACGTGCACACTGAGAAGCGTGGCAACGTAGTTTTACATAGGCCTGATATTCGTAGTATTCACGAGAACTGGAAACTGGCATACTAGAGGTGGACACAACTGTAATTGCGTCTTGAATCGAACATGGGGAATACATATGCATATTTAATCATGCACACATAACATATGATGGATGACACGTAGTGACACAGAACATGGCAAAATTTACTTTTCCACAAGTCAATGATCAATAGAACACAATCAAATATACTTATACACCTTGTAGGAGAGTAGGGTCTGCTATCCTATGGTCACCCCAAATCTTTGCTTTTTGCTTCACTGGTTTATGACTTAATGTGGCTGTGGGCCTGCTAATCAGACCCACAGCCTGCTGTTCTCTCTCTAAATTAATGCCAATGCACACTAGGTGCATTACGAATTGGAACTGGTTCACCTTATTGGCCCCTGTAACTGTGTACCCCAGGTGCCCAGGGCATAGGTGTTTCCAAGGCCTACCAGGGGCTGCATCATGTATTATGCCACCCCTGGCCTGGCCTCCATATTTGACACAACTGGCTGATCACTCAGCTGGGGTAAGTCGGTGTAATCACCCCTTACTTAGGTATAGTATGTCTATATCTAACTTAAAATGGACACATATGTTCCTATCAGCCACTCCTATGGAAGGCCTCATCAATCCTGGAGGCGGAGTGCTTGGAAATATGTGAGATGGTGCTCTAGCATGAGCTGAGCCTGTCTGCAGCTTTCGGAACCACGTCCTTTAGCTGTTCCATGATACTGCCATACCATATACTCTTAAGTGCATTATGAACCTCGCGGTTAAATGCTATCTTTGGTTTGGCTTTATCAAAACATGTTGAGTAAGGTGTCATATGAATTGGAATACTACCCCCTCGCCAGTTCTGGCGACGGGGGTAGCATTCCACCCTTCTAGAGGGACACGACATGTACATAACCTGAACCCCGGTTAAAGTTAAACATGAGCCTCAGCATCACAAAATGGATGCTGCCACCACAGACACAAGTCTGACCTCCTGCTGCTGGGAGTCCTTCCAGTGAGGGAGGCTTGGACAAAGGGTTTCCTGCCTCGGGAGGTGCTAGCACCACCCCAGACAGGATTTTGTGTAATGGGTAGGACAGGGCTGAATAGAATGAGACATGCCTGGGGCACACAAGGTGTCCTTGTGCATAAGCCAGTCCAAACCGGTGCTGGGGGCTTCACAGCCCCAGTCTTGGCGCGGAGATGGACAAAGGAAAGGTGGTGTAGCCACCCCCCTTCCTGGTCCCACCCAGAGGAGGGACCTAGCAGGTAATCCGGCCCCTAGATTTGGAATAAGAGTAGGAGCTGTGTCCCAAGACTTCAGATCATCCTGAACTCGACTTGAAACTAAGAAGAAAACTGGACTTCGACATTCTGCTGCACAGAAGACTGAAGAGAATCTCCCTTGTGGCCAAGGAGTGACCACCCTGTGAATACAGGCACCAATCAGCAACTCGACGTCTGCTTTGCCGCCGCCTCCCACCGGAGCCAGAGCCCAACAAGACCTAGATTTCCAGACATCTCACAGCCCGATCCACAGTCCCTGAAAAGAAGAGACCCGTGGAGGCATCGAGAGACGTGGGACCAGCCATCTTGAAAGACCCCCGAGAAGCTGACTGCGCAGCCCCCGAGGCTCCCTCAATGCTGTGCTTTGGCGTTTGAGAAGCCCCACTACTGAGCAGCATCTGCACCGAAGATCAGCCCCCCAGCATCTCCACGATCTGCGTGGGGCCCTTTTGCACTTTGCCACTTGACATGCCATCCCGGTCACTTGCCACGCGGCTAGTGGCCATCTTGGCGAAGAAATCTACAATCTAAACCACTGGTCTGGTTGCTCTAGAATGGCCCTCGCTCCTGTAAAAAGGAGCAGCCCCTCTGACCTTGCTGGTCCGAGAAATAAGCTTTCTTCACTTCCTGCGTGGCTTGCATTAGCCAAGGCCTGTTTGCTCCAATCAAGTTGCCGACACCGCCATCAGCTAGAGCCTTCGTGGGACAGCTCGTGATCGACTCCTGGACGTCCTCGACCTCTTCGTGTCCACGTGGCTGCAGAGACAAGCTGCACCTCATCGCCTGTTTGCACCCGACATCGCCTGGTTCCATCCTGGTTCCACGGTAGTCACTGGCTAGTGGCTTTGAACATTGTCCCCTCTGCTTTCAGGTCTTCACATCTTCAGAACCATCCTTGGATCCACCAGAACTCTCCTCGACGACTCGCCTGCAGCATCTTCATCTCCAGGCACCATCGACCTGCGTGACGAAACCCAACACTACTTGGCACCTGTGCACCCGCTTCCTGTGGAGGAGGTAACTCAGCAACGCCGGTGTTCCTACACTGGTACACACCTCTTGTGCCTAGATCTAAAGTTTTGTCCTTCTAGGTCAGTCGGAAGGTTCCTAAAACAATAACTTTATAACTTTTACGCACCATTCACATTGCATTGGTGCATGCGTGCACTTTAAGCACTGCACCCGAGTCCCGCGGGCCTTTCCCGACTTCTTCACTGTTAGTCCTGAACAGCTCCAGCGATTCCCCAGGCCCTAGGCCTATTTCCTTTCCAATTGATGGTTCTTATACCACTATTTTAGTACATGGTTTAAGTGGCCCCTAGGGCTCATCCATATTGTGCAACTTTTGTATATTTAAACTGTGTTTTGTTTTAACGCATTTGCTTCTGTGCTCATAAAGAGTATAGGGGATATTTGTAGTAAATAAATATATATATATTTTCAATATATATCTGTGTGGTGTCCTTTCATTTGGTATTCAAGGGGATTGTGTATGGTAAAACAGCTTGCTTCACATGCCTTTACAGAGTTTAGCCTAAGACTGCTTTGTCCACGCTACTAGGATAGCTGGTCTATAAGGTTGACTTACAAACAATCATCATAAGGGTTGCTTGGCATGGTACAAGGTGATCACTAGAACTAGTGAGCATCATATACCAGGCCAACTTCTCACACACCTATATCGACATTACACACCAGCACACATCCTATTCACTTATAAAGTCATCCTATTCACTTATACAAACAATGGATCATACTTACATTTACTTAGCTATACACTTATACAAACACCACTTTATCTATTCATATAGATAGTAAATTATACTTAGTGTGTTATAAAATCACTATTACAAGTATACAGTTATCTATACAGTCACGCATTCAATCAGTGAATCTTACGTATACTTATTTATAAACAACAACTGACACATACATTGCCTTTTATTTCTCTACTTTGTTGGACATGTACCATTAAGAGAGATATTTGCTCATCACCACACCCATAAAGATATTCACTCACCCAAACAACTGTTATAACATGTAGTCTTAACGTCATATACCTACTAAATCAACAATTCACACATCTTTGGGCAGTCACACACCTCCCACCGAACCACACACACATTCACTCTCCCATACAAATACTTAGTTAACTAATCAATAACTAATATAGACTTTCAAATAGCTAGTAACCAACTGGAGAAGTAGTTTTTACAACAACTGACAAAGTGATACAGATGTTCACACAGTTTAGTCACTATCCAATATATTTAGAGAGACACTTTAAATTAGTCAAGTAAACAGTCAATCACACTGCTACTAAATCCTCCATCCAGATATTTATATTTATATATCTACTCATTCTTAAATGCAAATTGCTATATATATAATACATATTTAAATAACGAAGTATAACATTCACTGGATGATGTCAACTAACTATATAGGAGCAATTTCAATGGTTTTGTATGAGTGAAATGTCCAGCTAACTATAACCCCCTAAAACTTATAGTTTTTTGAGTGAATTTCAAAGGTTTTTTAAATGCAAATTCCTAACTATATAAGGCCTGAAACCTATGTTTTTTTTCAGTGAATTTGCAAGGTTTTTTAAATGCTTATTCCTAACTGTATTAGGCCTGAAACCTATGGTTTTTTCAGTGAATTTGCAAGGTTTTTTAAATGCTAATTCCTAACTATATAAGGCCTGAAACCTATGGTTTTTTCAGTGAATTTCAAAGGTTTTTTAAATGCTAATTCCTAACTATATAAGGCCTGAAATCTATGGTTTTTTCAGTGAATTTGCAAGGTTTTTTAAATGCTAATTCTATTAGCGGATAACGTTTAAATATATTAATATCCTAGTGGGACCACCTGAGCAGGCCTAGGGGGTCAGGGTGCTTCTACCCTGCCCCCTTTTTGAGTTCTACACGTTTGTTTTTCTGCTTTCCTGTGCCTCAGTCTACCGAGGCACAAGATGGCTGCTCACAATTTCTGTTTTGGAGTGTTGACAGACAGTGGCAGCCAATCAGCATGCAGCTCGTGCACGGAGAGGTACGCGCACGGGTGCGCATACGGGTACGCTTACGGTGCGCGCATAGAGATATATACATTTTTTTAAAGTTAATTTTCGTAAACACCACTGGAGCAACTTTCAACAAATATAGAACAGGCACTTCTGCGTACTAGTCCCTACAATTTTGCAAAGTTCGGTGTAATTCCATTCAGCGGTTCGGGCTGTAGCCGTGTCTGAACGTCCTATGGAAAATAACATGGGGAAAACATGTTTTGGGACCCCCCTTTTTTCTCGGCCCCCGCATAACGAATCCCCCCAAAACTTCCAGGGAAGGAGCGGAGCGGAGCTGGCGTAAATTTTGGAAAATTACACGTAAATTCCTCAACCGGCGCCAAAGTTATTCCCAATAGAATGTTGCGGATTTCCTATGGAAACTAGGTCCTAACTATATATACTTACTGGCTATCGCCAGTAGGTAATATATATATATATATATATATATATGTAATGTAATGTAATGTAATGTAAAAGGGCATTTCTATAGCGCTACTTTCACTCCAAGGAGTATCTTGGCGCTCTATCCAGCCTAGATGAAGGGGCTGGAGGGAAAGAAATGACCTGAGTACTGTACTACACACTACACTACACTAGTTCCCAACACGTCGCATCAGACAGGGTGAAAATCCAAGTCTTCAAGGCTTTCCTAAATTGTGACTCTTGAGAGAGTGTACGTAGATGAGGTGGAAGTTTATTCCAGGCCTTGGAGCCCAATACAAAGAGTGATTTACCACCTTTTGTTGCCAGCCTAAATCGAGGGATTGTAAGCAGATTTTGGCTGGCAGATCTTAAGCAACGGGTAGGGTGGTATCTGTTAAAGCCATTGCATAAGTATTTTGGGCCCTGTTGATGGAAGGCTCTGAAAGTAATTATCAAGATTTTAAACAGAATTCTTTTCCCTATGGGGAGCCAATGAAGCAGCTTAAGTGCTGCTGAGGCTGAGGACCTGCGAGGCCAACGCAGCACAAGCCGAGCGGCTGCATGTTGGACCATTTGCAATTTATGGAGAACAGTTTTGTTGGCTCCAGCATATAACCCGTTGCAATAGTCCAGCCTGGAGTTTATTAAAGCCACTGCTACTGTCTTCCTGGCCGACAGTGGGAGAAAATCAAAAAATTTCCTCAGAGCTTTTATTATCTGGAAACACGTTCCAGCCACTGTCACTGCTTGATTTTTGAAAGACAGTTGGTCATCAAATTTGATGCCTAAGTTACGGGCAGATGTAATGGTCTTGGGAGGTGTTTCCGCATCCACTGGCCAGCATACTCCAGGGGAGAATAGGTTGTTTTTTCCGAACGGTAGGATTTCAGTCTTACCAGCATTACATTTCAAATGATTGTCAGTCATCCATTTGAATGTTGCTGCCAGACAATCCTTGAGATTTTCTTCAGCATTTGGTCGCTCCCCATCCAACACCAAAATGAGCTGGGTGTCGTCAGCGTATGAAATAGAACTGATCTGGAATGACGCAATCAGTTCTACTAGGGGCGCCATGTACAGGTTGAACAGTACTGGGCTTAAGCTCAAGCCCTGAGGAACCCCTGAGCTGACGACCTTTGCTTCAGATTGGTGTTGACCTAGCACTGTGACTTGACGTCTATTACTCAGAAAATTCGTCAGCCACGCTAGGACTTTCCCTCCTACGTCTGCGGCAGCCAAACGATCCACTAAGATGTTATGTGAGACCGTATCGAAGGCTGCCGACAGGTCGAGTAGAATTAAGACAGCTTTCATTCCCTGGTCCATAGCTGCTCGGAGGGTCTCTGCTGTGTAGAGCAGGGCTGTTTCTGTAGAGTGTTTTGAACGAAACCCTGACTGGTTGGGATGGAAGATATTGTTCATCTCCAGAAAGTTTGTCAGTTGTATATTGACAAACTTTTCAGCCAGTTTAAACAGCATAGGCAACAGGGAAATGGGCCGTAGGTTGGAAAGGGTGGTGGGGTCGGCCAGTGCTTTTTTTTGGAGGGGCTTAACCGCCGCACACTTCCACTCGTTCGGAATATCAGCCGTGGTTAGAGACGAATTTATAATCCCATTTATTATGGGGTTAACCGTCTCTGCTAGAGTGTGCAGGACCAGGGGGGGACAGGGGTCCAGAGGTGATCCGGATTTGATGGCTAAAATAGCCTTCAAGGTCTCCTCAGGAGAGACCAGTATGAAATCTTCCAGATATGCGGTAGGCCTTATCGCCTCTCTCTGTAAAGAGACAGTTGACGTGGTTGAAGCCAAGGGAAAGGTTTTTACGATGGCCAGAATCTTATCTTCGAAGTAGTCAGATATCGCATCACAGAGATCCTGGGATGGCGGAATCTCCTGCGATAGAGCTGCTGGACTCATGAACTCCTTTACAATTTTAAAAATTGCTTTTTGTTCCTGACCTGCCTCAGTAACAGCCTGTAAATAGTAGGCCTTCTTAGCAGATTTTAACTCAGCATGATATTTTCGTCTGGCTGATTTATAGATGTTATGGGTAGTGTCATCATATTTTCTGCGCCACCTTCTTTCCAAGGTACTTACCTCTCCCAATTCTAGTTTTAGGGCCGGTGAAAACCAGGGGGCACTCTTTGTGGTTTTAGTAGATCTTAAGGTATTATTATTGATTGATTTTAGCATTACCCCTGCACTGGCAATCCAGTTACAAAAGATTTGGTTATCTGTAGAGGTATGACCGGATAACTTCGGTATACACATTTTCAATTTGGTTACAACATCCGGTCTGTTTGCTAATTCTTTCCAATTGGGAGTGTGTCTGGCTTGAGGTTTTGTTTTGTTTATTTCAAGAGGAGTAGTAGGCAGGGGGTTCAGAACAATATGGAACGGAATAAAAAAGTGATCAGTCCAAATCTGGGGGATGGGTTCTCCCACCCTCAATCTAGTAAAATTAGAACAGACGCAATCCAATAAGTGTCCTGCCTGATGTGTAGGTTCCCTATTAAGGAGCATGAGTCCTAGAACTTCAATAGTATCCATGAAGCTACTTACCCCAGATTCTTTAGGGGAGTCTAGGTGCAGATTTAAGTCGCCTAATATTGTAAATATTATATATATATATACATTTTTTTTTTTTTAACCCAAACGCCAAACAAACTGTCGAACTCCTTACGTGACGGGTGCCTCCTTCGTGCATTTGGCTTGCACGTAATTACTTTCTCACAAGTTGTCCCTTAACTCTAGGAACATAATAGGAGCACACACAGGCTTGACTCTTAAAACATTTATTTCATCTCGCATGACGCGTTTCAGCCGCCAGGCCTTTTTCAAATGCTATGTGATGAAAGCCGATCGTTAATGTTCCAAGGTTTAAATAGCTCATGACGCTCGCCTTCTTTGTCATGGCAAGTAAGAGAGGACTGCACTTACACCATGGTCCTGTTTGTTGTTTTTCGGCGCCATCATTGAATGTCGATAAATTTGTTTCAGTCCCATTGTAATGTTTTCTCATTTCGCCGTTGACTTTGGAAATAAGTTTCCTCCTTCATGATGGGTTTGAATGTTAATGCCCTGCACAATTGTCCAACATCCTGGGCCACCGCCAGTCTCTCTCCAGATGCAGTTGTTTTCTGACGCTATTTCTATAACATGCCTTACGTCAACCACTCAGTGCACTTCAGAGTTTCTGTGCCTGAAATTACTGATATAAGTAATCAGCGCTTCAACATGTCGTCATGTTCCAACTCGAAGGTCAGCAGGCACATCCTTCTTTTTGCTCGGGTGGTTCAGGCAGTTTCAAATTTAATTTTCACACAAACGCCAAACAAACTGTCGAACTCCTTACGTGACGGGTGCCTCCTTCGTGCATTTGGCTTGTGTAATTAATTTCTCACAAGTTGTCACTTAACTCTAGGAACATAATAGGAGCACACACAGGCTTGACTCTTAAAACATTTATTTCATCTCGCATGACGCGTTTCAGCCGCCAGGCCTTTTTCAAATGCAATGTGATGAAAGCCAATCGTTAATGTTCCAAGGTTTAAATAGCTCATGACGCTCGCCTTCTTTGTCATGGCAAGTAAGAGAGGACTGCACTTACACCATGGTCCTGTTTGTTGTTTTTCGGCGCCATCATTGAATGTCGATAAATTTGTTTCAGTCCCATTGTAATGTTTTCTCATTTCGCCGTTGACTTTGGAAATAAGTTTCCTCCTTCATGATGGGTTTGAATGTTAATGCCCTGCACAATTGTCCGACATCCTGGGCCACCGCCAGTCTCTCTCCAGATGCAGTTGTTTTCTGATGCTTTTTCTATAACATGCCTTACGTCAACCACTCAGTGCACTTCAGAGTTTCTGTGCCTGAAATTACTGATATAAGTAATCAGCGCTTCAACATGTCGTCATGTTCCAACTCGAAGGTCAGCAGGCACATCCTTCTTTTTGCTCGGGTGGTTCAGGCAGTTTCAAATTTAATTTTCACACAAACGCCAAACAAACTGTCGAACTCCTTACGTGACGGGTGCCTCCTTCGTGCATTTGGCTTGCACGTAATTAATTTCTCACAAGTTGTCCCTTAACTCTAGGAACATAATAGGAGCACACACAGGCTTGACTCTTAAAACATTTATTTCATCTCGCATGACGCGTTTCAGCCGCCAGGCCTTTTTCAAATGCTATGTGATGAAAGCCGATCGTTAATGTTCCAAGGTTTAAATAGCTCATGACGCTCGCCTTCTTTGTCATGGCAAGTAAGAGAGGACTGCACTTACACCATGGTCCTGTTTGTTGTTTTTCGGCGCCATCATTGAATGTCGATACATTTGTTTCAGTCCCATTGTAATGTTTTCTCATTTCGCCGTTGACTTTGGAAATAAATTTACTCCTTCATGATGGGTTTGAATGTTAATGCCCTGCACAATTGTCCGACATCCTGGGCCACCGCCGGTCTCTCTCCAGATGCAGTTGTTTTCTGACGCTATTTCTATAACATGCCTTACGTCAACCACTCAGTGCACTTCAGAGTTTCTGTGCCTGAAATTACTGATATAAGTAATCAGCGCTTCAACATGTCGTCATGTTCCAACTCGAAGGTCAGCAGGCACATCCTTCTTTTTGCTCGGGTGGTTCAGGCAGTTTCAAATTGAATTTTCACACAAACGCCAAACAAACTGTCGAACTCCTTACGTGACGGGTGCCTCCTTCGTGCATTTGGCTTGCACGTAATTAATTTCTCACAAGTTGTCCCTTAACTCTAGGAACATAATAGGAGCACACACAGGCTTGACTCTTAAAACATTTATTTCATCTCGCATGACGCGTTTCAGCCGCCAGGCCTTTTTCAAATGCTATGTGATGAAAGCCGATCGTTAATGTTCCAAGGTTTAAATAGCTCATGACGCTCGCCTTCTTTGTCATGGCAAGTAAGAGAGGACTGCACTTACACCATGGTCCTGTTTGTTGTTTTTCGGCGCCATCATTGAATGTCGATAAATTTGTTTCAGTCCCATTGTAATGTTTTCTCATTTCGCCGTTGACTTTGGAAATAAGTTTCCTCCTTCATGATGGGTTTGAATGTTAATGCCCTGCACAATTGTCCGACATCCTGGGCCACCGCCAGTCTCTCTCCAGATGCAGTTGTTTTCTGACGCTATTTCTATAACATGCCTTACGTGAACCACTCAGTGCACTTCAGAGTTTCTGTGCCTGAAATTACTGATATAAGTAATCAGCGCTTCAACATGTCGTCATGTTCCAACTCGAAGGTCAGCAGGCACATCCTTCTTTTTGCTCGGGTGGTTCAGGCAGTTTCAAATTTAATTTTCACACAAACGCCAAACAAACTGTCGAACTCCTTACGTGACGGGTGCCTCCTTCGTGCATTTGGCTTGCACGTAATTATTTTCTCACAAGTTGTCCCTTAACTCTAGGAACATAATAGGAGCACACACAGGCTTGACTCTTAAAACATTTATTTCATCTCGCATGACGCGTTTCAGCCGCCAGGCCTTTTTCAAATGCTATGTGATGAAAGCCGATCGTTAATGTTCCAAGGTTTAAATAGCTCATGACGCTCGCCTTCTTTGTCATGGCAAGTAAGAGAGGACTGCACTTACACCATGGTCCTGTTTGTTGTTTTTCGGCGCCATCATTGAATGTCGATACATTTGTTTCAGTCCCATTGTAATGTTTTCTCATTTTGCCGTTGACTTTGGAAATAAGTTTCCTCCTTCATGATGGGTTTGAATGTTAATGCCCTGCACAATTGTCCGACATCCTGGGCCACCGCCAGTCTCTCTCCAGATGCAGTTGTTTTCTGACGCTATTTCTATAACATGCCTTACGTCAACCACTCAGTGCACTTCAGAGTTTCTGTGCCTGAAATTACTGATATAAGTAATCAGCGCTTCAACATGTCGTCATGTTCCAACTCGAAGGTCAGCAGGCACATCCTTCATTTTGCTCGGGTGGTTCAGGCAGTTTCAGATTTAATTTTCACACAAACGCCAAACAAACTGTCGAACTCCTTACGTGACGGGTGCCTCCTTCGTGCATTTGGCTTGTGTAATTAATTTCTCACAAGTTGTCCCTTAACTCTAGGAACATAATAGGAGCACACACAGGCTTGACTCTTAAAACATTTATTTCATCTCGCATGACGCGTTTCAGCCGCCAGGCCTTTTTCTAATGCTATGTGATGAAAGCCGATCGTTAATGTTCCAAGGTTTAAATAGCTCATGACGCTCGCCTTCTTTGTCATGGCAAGTAAGAGAGGACTGCACTTACACCATGGTCCTGTTTGTTGTTTTTCGGCGCCATCATTGAATGTCGATAAATTTGTTTCAGTCCCATTGTAATGTTTTCTCATTTCGCCGTTGACTTTGGAAATAAGTTTCCTCCTTCATGATGGGTTTGAATGTTAATGCCCTGCACAATTGTCCGACATCCTGGGCCACCGCCAGTCTCTCTCCAGATGCAGTTGTTTTCTGACGCTATTTCTATAACATGCCTTACGTGAACCACTCAGTGCACTTCAGAGTTTCTGTGCCTGAAATTACTGATATAAGTAATCAGCGCTTCAACATGTCGTCATGTTCCAACTCGAAGGTCAGCAGGCACATCCTTCTTTTTGCTCGGGTGGTTCAGGCAGTTTCAAATTTAATTTTCACACAAACGCCAAACAAACTGTCGAACTCCTTACGTGACGGGTGCCTCCTTCGTGCATTTGGCTTGCACGTAATTAATTTCTCACAAGTTGTCCCTTAACTCTAGGAACATAATAGGAGCACACACAGGCTTGACTCTTAAAACATTTATTTCATCTCGCATGACGCGTTTCAGCCGCCAGGCCTTTTTCAAATGCTATGTGATGAAAGCCGATCGTTAATGTTCCAAGGTTTAAATAGCTCATGACGCTCGCCTTCTTTGTCATGGCAAGTAAGAGAGGACTGCACTTACACCATGGTCCTGTTTGTTGTTTTTCGGCGCCATCATTGAATGTCGATACATTTGTTTCAGTCCCATTGTAATGTTTTCTCATTTTGCCGTTGACTTTGGAAATAAGTTTCCTCCTTCATGATGGGTTTGAATGTTAATGCCCTGCACAATTGTCCGACATCCTGGGCCACCGCCAGTCTCTCTCCAGATGCAGTTGTTTTCTGACGCTATTTCTATAACATGCCTTACGTCAACCACTCAGTGCACTTCAGAGTTTCTGTGCCTGAAATTACTGATATAAGTAATCAGCGCTTCAACATGTCGTCATGTTCCAACTCGAAGGTCAGCAGGCACATCCTTCTTTTTGCTCGGGTGGTTCAGGCAGTTTCAAATTTAATTTTCACACAAACGCCAAACAAACTGTCGAACTCCTTACGTGACGGGTGCCTCCTTCGTGCATTTGGCTTGCACGTAATTAATTTCTCACAAGTTGTCCCTTAACTCTAGGAACATAATAGGAGCACACACAGGCTTGACTCTTAAAACATTTATTTCATCTCGCATGACGCGTTTCAGCCGCCAGGCCTTTTTCAAATGCTATGTGATGAAAGCCGATCGTTAATGTTCCAAGGTTTAAATAGCTCATGACGCTCGCCTTCTTTGTCATGGCAAGTAAGAGAGGACTGCACTTACACCATGGTCCTGTTTGTTGTTTTTCGGCGCCATCATTGAATGTCGATAAATTTGTTTCACTCCCATTGTAATGTTTTCTCATTTCGCCGTTGACTTTGGAAATAAGTTTCCTCCTTCATGATGGGTTTGAATGTTAATGCCCTGCACAATTGTCCTACATCCTGGGCCACCGCCAGTCTCTCTCCAGATGCAGTTGTTTTCTGATGCTATTTCTATAACATGCCTTACGTCAACCACTCAGTGCACTTCAGAGTTTCTGTGCCTGAAATTACTGATATAAGTAATCAGCGCTTCAACATGTCGTCATGTTCCAACTCGAAGGTCAGCAGGCACATCCTTCTTTTTGCTCGGGTGGTTCAGGCAGTTTCAAATTTAATTTTCACACAAACGCCAAACAAACTGTCGAACTCCTTACGTGACGGGTGCCTCCTTCGTGCATTTGGCTTGCACGTAATTAATTTCTCACAAGTTGTCCCTTAACTCTAGGAACATAATAGGAGCACACACAGGCTTGACTCTTAAAACATTTATTTCATCTCGCATGACGCGTTTCAGCCGCCAGGCCTTTTTCAAATGCTATGTGATGAAAGCCGATCGTTAATGTTCCAAGGTTTAAATAGCTCATGACGCTCGCCTTCTTTGTCATGGCAAGTAAGAGAGGACTGCACTTACACCATGGTCCTGTTTGTTGTTTTTCGGCGCCATCATTGAATGTCGATACGTTTGTTTCAGTCCCATTGTAATGTTTTCTCATTTTGCCGTTGACTTTGGAAATAAGTTTCCTCCTTCATGATGGGTTTGAATGTTAATGCCCTGCACAATTGTCCGACATCCTGGGCCACTGCCAGTCTCTCTCCAGATGCAGTTGTTTTCTGACGCTATTTCTATAACATGCCTTACGTCAACCACTCAGTGCACTTCAGAGTTTCTGTGCCTGAAATTACTGATATAAGTAATCAGCGCTTCAACATGTCGTCATGTTCCAACTCGAAGGTCAGCAGGCACATCCTTCATTTTGCTCGGGTGGTTCAGGCAGTTTCAGATTTAATTTTCACACAAACGCCAAACAAACTGTCGAACTCCTTACGTGACGGGTGCCTCCTTCGTGCATTTGGCTTGTGTAATTAATTTCTCACAAGTTGTCCCTTAACTCTAGGAACATAATAGGAGCACACACAGGCTTGACTCTTAAAACATTTATTTCATCTCGCATGACGCGTTTCAGCCGCCAGGCCTTTTTCAAATGCAATGTGATGAAAGCCAATCGTTAATGTTCCAAGGTTTAAATAGCTCATGACGCTCGCCTTCTTTGTCATGGCAAGTAAGAGAGGACTGCACTTACACCATGGTCCTGTTTGTTGTTTTTCGGCGCCATCATTGAATGTCGATAAATTTGTTTCAGTCCCATTGTAATGTTTTCTCATTTCGCCGTTGACTTTGGAAATAAGTTTCCTCCTTCATGATGGGTTTGAATGTTAATGCCCTGCACAATTGTCCGACATCCTGGGCCACCGCCAGTCTCTCCAGATGCAGCTGTTTTCTGACGCTATTTCTATAACATGCCTTACGTCAACCACTCAGTGCACTTCAGAGTTTCTGTGCCTGAAATTACTGATATCAGTAATTAGCGCTTCAACATGTCGTCATGTTCCAACTCGAAGGTCAGCAGGCACATCCTTCTTTTTGCTCGGGTGGTTCAGGCAGTTTCAAATTTAATTTTCACACAAACGCCAAACAAACTGTCGAACTCCTTACGTGACGGGTGCCTCCTTCGTGCATTTGGCTTGCACGTAATTAATTTCTCACAAGTTGTCCCTTAACTCTAGGAACATAATAGGAGCACACACAGGCTTGACTCTTAAAACATTTATTTCATCTCGCATGACGCGTTTCAGCTGCCAGGCCTTTTTCAAATGCTATGTGATGAAAGCCGATCGTTAATGTTCCAAGGTTTAAATAGCTCATGACGCTCGCCTTCTTTGTCATGGCAAGTAAGAGAGGACTGCACTTACACCATGGTCCTGTTTGTTGTTTTTCGGCGCCATCATTGAATGTCGATAAATTTGTTTCAGTCCCATTGTAATGTTTTCTCATTTCGCCGTTGACTTTGGAAATAAGTTTCCTCCTTCATGATGGGTTTGAATGTTAATGCCCTGCACAATTGTCCGACATCCTGGGCCACCGCCAGTCTCTCTCCAGATGCAGTTGTTTTCTGACGCTATTTCTATAACATGCCTTACGTCAACCACTCAGTGCACTTCAGAGTTTCTGTGCCTGAAATTACTGATATAAGTAATCAGCGCTTCAACATGTCGTCATGTTCCAACTCGAAGGTCAGCAGGCACATCCTTCTTTTTGCTCGGGTGGTTCAGGCAGTTTCAAATTTAATTTTCACACAAACGCCAAACAAACTGTCGAACTCCTTACGTGACGGGTGCCTCCTTCGTGCATTTGGCTTGCACGTAATTAATTTCTCACAAGTTGTCCCTTAACTCTAGGAACATAATAGAAGCACACACAGGCTTGACTCTTAAAACATTTATTTCATCTCGCATGACGCGTTTCAGCCGCCAGGCCTTTTTCAAATGCTAAGTGATGAAAGCCGATCGTTAATGTTCCAAGGTTAAAATAGCTCATGACGCTCGCCTTCTTTGTCATGGCAAGTAAGAGAGGACTGCACTTACACCATGGTCCTGTTTGTTGTTTTTCGGCGCCATCATTGAATGTCGATAAATTTGTTTCAGTCCCATTGTAATGTTTTCTCATTTCGCCGTTGACTTTGGAAATAAGTTTCCTCCTTCATGATGGGTTTGAATGTTAATGCCCTGCACAATTGTCTGACATCCTGGGCCACCGCCAGTCTCTCTCCAGATGCAGTTGTTTTCTGACGCTATTTCTATAACATGCCTTACGTCAACCACTCAGTGCACTTCAGAGTTTCTGTGCCTGAAATTACTGATATAAGTAATCAGCGCTTCAACATGTCGTCATGTTCCAACTCGAAGGTCAGCAGGCACATCCTTCTTTTTGCTCGGGTGGTTCAGGCAGTTTCAAATTTAATTTTCACACAAACGCCAAACAAACTGTCGAACTCCTTACGTGACGGGTGCCTCCTTCGTGCATTTGGCTTGCACGTAATTAATTTCTCACAAGTTGTCCCTTAACTCTAGGAACATAATAGGAGCACACACAGGCTTGACTCTTAAAACATTTATTTCATCTCGCATGACGCGTTTCAGCCGCCAGGCCTTTTTCAAATGCTATGTGATGAAAGCCGATCGTTAATGTTCCAAGGTTTAAATAGCTCATGACGCTCGCCTTCTTTGTCATGGCAAGTAAGAGAGGACTGCACTTACACCATGGTCCTGTTTGTTGTTTTTCGGCGCCATCATTGAATGTCGATAAATTTGTTTCACTCCCATTGTAATGTTTTCTCATTTCGCCGTTGACTTTGGAAATAAGTTTCCTCCTTCATGATGGGTTTGAATGTTAATGCCCTGCACAATTGTCCTACATCCTGGGCCACCGCCAGTCTCTCTCCAGATGCAGTTGTTTTCTGATGCTATTTCTATAACATGCCTTACGTCAACCACTCAGTGCACTTCAGAGTTTCTGTGCCTGAAATTACTGATATAAGTAATCAGCGCTTCAACATGTCGTCATGTTCCAACTCGAAGGTCAGCAGGCACATCCTTCTTTTTGCTCGGGTGGTTCAGGCAGTTTCAAATTTAATTTTCACACAAACGCCAAACAAACTGTCGAACTCCTTACGTGACGGGTGCCTCCTTCGTGCATTTGGCTTGCACGTAATTAATTTCTCACAAGTTGTCCCTTAACTCTAGGAACATAATAGGAGCACACACAGGCTTGACTCTTAAAACATTTATTTCATCTCGCATGACGCGTTTCAGCCGCCAGGCCTTTTTCAAATGCTATGTGATGAAAGCCGATCGTTAATGTTCCAAGGTTTAAATAGCTCATGACGCTCGCCTTCTTTGTCATGGCAAGTAAGAGAGGACTGCACTTACACCATGGTCCTGTTTGTTGTTTTTCGGCGCCATCATTGAATGTCGATACGTTTGTTTCAGTCCCATTGTAATGTTTTCTCATTTTGCCGTTGACTTTGGAAATAAGTTTCCTCCTTCATGATGGGTTTGAATGTTAATGCCCTGCACAATTGTCCGACATCCTGGGCCACTGCCAGTCTCTCTCCAGATGCAGTTGTTTTCTGACGCTATTTCTATAACATGCCTTACGTCAACCACTCAGTGCACTTCAGAGTTTCTGTGCCTGAAATTACTGATATAAGTAATCAGCGCTTCAACATGTCGTCATGTTCCAACTCGAAGGTCAGCAGGCACATCCTTCATTTTGCTCGGGTGGTTCAGGCAGTTTCAGATTTAATTTTCACACAAACGCCAAACAAACTGTCGAACTCCTTACGTGACGGGTGCCTCCTTCGTGCATTTGGCTTGTGTAATTAATTTCTCACAAGTTGTCCCTTAACTCTAGGAACATAATAGGAGCACACACAGGCTTGACTCTTAAAACATTTATTTCATCTCGCATGACGCGTTTCAGCCGCCAGGCCTTTTTCAAATGCAATGTGATGAAAGCCAATCGTTAATGTTCCAAGGTTTAAATAGCTCATGACGCTCGCCTTCTTTGTCATGGCAAGTAAGAGAGGACTGCACTTACACCATGGTCCTGTTTGTTGTTTTTCGGCGCCATCATTGAATGTCGATAAATTTGTTTCAGTCCCATTGTAATGTTTTCTCATTTCGCCGTTGACTTTGGAAATAAGTTTCCTCCTTCATGATGGGTTTGAATGTTAATGCCCTGCACAATTGTCCGACATCCTGGGCCACCGCCAGTCTCTCCAGATGCAGCTGTTTTCTGACGCTATTTCTATAACATGCCTTACGTCAACCACTCAGTGCACTTCAGAGTTTCTGTGCCTGAAATTACTGATATCAGTAATTAGCGCTTCAACATGTCGTCATGTTCCAACTCGAAGGTCAGCAGGCACATCCTTCTTTTTGCTCGGGTGGTTCAGGCAGTTTCAAATTTAATTTTCACACAAACGCCAAACAAACTGTCGAACTCCTTACGTGACGGGTGCCTCCTTCGTGCATTTGGCTTGCACGTAATTAATTTCTCACAAGTTGTCCCTTAACTCTAGGAACATAATAGGAGCACACACAGGCTTGACTCTTAAAACATTTATTTCATCTCGCATGACGCGTTTCAGCTGCCAGGCCTTTTTCAAATGCTATGTGATGAAAGCCGATCGTTAATGTTCCAAGGTTTAAATAGCTCATGACGCTCGCCTTCTTTGTCATGGCAAGTAAGAGAGGACTGCACTTACACCATGGTCCTGTTTGTTGTTTTTCGGCGCCATCATTGAATGTCGATAAATTTGTTTCAGTCCCATTGTAATGTTTTCTCATTTCGCCGTTGACTTTGGAAATAAGTTTCCTCCTTCATGATGGGTTTGAATGTTAATGCCCTGCACAATTGTCCGACATCCTGGGCCACCGCCAGTCTCTCTCCAGATGCAGTTGTTTTCTGACGCTATTTCTATAACATGCCTTACGTCAACCACTCAGTGCACTTCAGAGTTTCTGTGCCTGAAATTACTGATATAAGTAATCAGCGCTTCAACATGTCGTCATGTTCCAACTCGAAGGTCAGCAGGCACATCCTTCTTTTTGCTCGGGTGGTTCAGGCAGTTTCAAATTTAATTTTCACACAAACGCCAAACAAACTGTCGAACTCCTTACGTGACGGGTGCCTCCTTCGTGCATTTGGCTTGCACGTAATTAATTTCTCACAAGTTGTCCCTTAACTCTAGGAACATAATAGAAGCACACACAGGCTTGACTCTTAAAACATTTATTTCATCTCGCATGACGCGTTTCAGCCGCCAGGCCTTTTTCAAATGCTAAGTGATGAAAGCCGATCGTTAATGTTCCAAGGTTAAAATAGCTCATGACGCTCGCCTTCTTTGTCATGGCAAGTAAGAGAGGACTGCACTTACACCATGGTCCTGTTTGTTGTTTTTCGGCGCCATCATTGAATGTCGATAAATTTGTTTCAGTCCCATTGTAATGTTTTCTCATTTCGCCGTTGACTTTGGAAATAAGTTTCCTCCTTCATGATGGGTTTGAATGTTAATGCCCTGCACAATTGTCTGACATCCTGGGCCACCGCCAGTCTCTCTCCAGATGCAGTTGTTTTCTGACGCTATTTCTATAACATGCCTTACGTCAACCACTCAGTGCACTTCAGAGTTTCTGTGCCTGAAATTACTGATATAAGTAATCAGCGCTTCAACATGTCGTCATGTTCCAACTCGAAGGTCAGCAGGCACATCCTTCTTTTTGCTCGGGTGGTTCAGGCAGTTTCAAATTTAATTTTCACACAAACGCCAAACAAACTGTCGAACTCCTTACGTGACGGGTGCCTCCTTCGTGCATTTGGCTTGCACGTAATTAATTTCTCACAAGTTGTCCCTTAACTCTAGGAACATAATAGGAGCACACACAGGCTTGACTCTTAAAACATTTATTTCATCTCGCATGACGCGTTTCAGCCGCCAGGCCTTTTTCAAATGCTATGTGATGAAAGCCGATCGTTAATGTTCCAAGGTTTAAATAGCTCATGACGCTCGCCTTCTTTGTCATGGCAAGTAAGAGAGGACTGCACTTACACCATGGTCCTGTTTGTTGTTTTTCGGCGCCATCATTGAATGTCGATAAATTTGTTTCACTCCCATTGTAATGTTTTCTCATTTCGCCGTTGACTTTGGAAATAAGTTTCCTCCTTCATGATGGGTTTGAATGTTAATGCCCTGCACAATTGTCCTACATCCTGGGCCACCGCCAGTCTCTCTCCAGATGCAGTTGTTTTCTGATGCTATTTCTATAACATGCCTTACGTCAACCACTCAGTGCACTTCAGAGTTTCTGTGCCTGAAATTACTGATATAAGTAATCAGCGCTTCAACATGTCGTCATGTTCCAACTCGAAGGTCAGCAGGCACATCCTTCTTTTTGCTCGGGTGGTTCAGGCAGTTTCAAATTTAATTTTCACACAAACGCCAAACAAACTGTCGAACTCCTTACGTGACGGGTGCCTCCTTCGTGCATTTGGCTTGCACGTAATTAATTTCTCACAAGTTGTCCCTTAACTCTAGGAACATAATAGGAGCACACACAGGCTTGACTCTTAAAACATTTATTTCATCTCGCATGACGCGTTTCAGCCGCCAGGCCTTTTTCAAATGCTATGTGATGAAAGCCGATCGTTAATGTTCCAAGGTTTAAATAGCTCATGACGCTCGCCTTCTTTGTCATGGCAAGTAAGAGAGGACTGCACTTACACCATGGTCCTGTTTGTTGTTTTTCGGCGCCATCATTGAATGTCGATACGTTTGTTTCAGTCCCATTGTAATGTTTTCTCATTTTGCCGTTGACTTTGGAAATAAGTTTCCTCCTTCATGATGGGTTTGAATGTTAATGCCCTGCACAATTGTCCGACATCCTGGGCCACTGCCAGTCTCTCTCCAGATGCAGTTGTTTTCTGACGCTATTTCTATAACATGCCTTACGTCAACCACTCAGTGCACTTCAGAGTTTCTGTGCCTGAAATTACTGATATAAGTAATCAGCGCTTCAACATGTCGTCATGTTCCAACTCGAAGGTCAGCAGGCACATCCTTCATTTTGCTCGGGTGGTTCAGGCAGTTTCAGATTTAATTTTCACACAAACGCCAAACAAACTGTCGAACTCCTTACGTGACGGGTGCCTCCTTCGTGCATTTGGCTTGTGTAATTAATTTCTCACAAGTTGTCCCTTAACTCTAGGAACATAATAGGAGCACACACAGGCTTGACTCTTAAAACATTTATTTCATCTCGCATGACGCGTTTCAGCCGCCAGGCCTTTTTCAAATGCAATGTGATGAAAGCCAATCGTTAATGTTCCAAGGTTTAAATAGCTCATGACGCTCGCCTTCTTTGTCATGGCAAGTAAGAGAGGACTGCACTTACACCATGGTCCTGTTTGTTGTTTTTCGGCGCCATCATTGAATGTCGATAAATTTGTTTCAGTCCCATTGTAATGTTTTCTCATTTCGCCGTTGACTTTGGAAATAAGTTTCCTCCTTCATGATGGGTTTGAATGTTAATGCCCTGCACAATTGTCCGACATCCTGGGCCACCGCCAGTCTCTCCAGATGCAGCTGTTTTCTGACGCTATTTCTATAACATGCCTTACGTCAACCACTCAGTGCACTTCAGAGTTTCTGTGCCTGAAATTACTGATATCAGTAATTAGCGCTTCAACATGTCGTCATGTTCCAACTCGAAGGTCAGCAGGCACATCCTTCTTTTTGCTCGGGTGGTTCAGGCAGTTTCAAATTTAATTTTCACACAAACGCCAAACAAACTGTCGAACTCCTTACGTGACGGGTGCCTCCTTCGTGCATTTGGCTTGCACGTAATTAATTTCTCACAAGTTGTCCCTTAACTCTAGGAACATAATAGGAGCACACACAGGCTTGACTCTTAAAACATTTATTTCATCTCGCATGACGCGTTTCAGCTGCCAGGCCTTTTTCAAATGCTATGTGATGAAAGCCGATCGTTAATGTTCCAAGGTTTAAATAGCTCATGACGCTCGCCTTCTTTGTCATGGCAAGTAAGAGAGGACTGCACTTACACCATGGTCCTGTTTGTTGTTTTTCGGCGCCATCATTGAATGTCGATAAATTTGTTTCAGTCCCATTGTAATGTTTTCTCATTTCGCCGTTGACTTTGGAAATAAGTTTCCTCCTTCATGATGGGTTTGAATGTTAATGCCCTGCACAATTGTCCGACATCCTGGGCCACCGCCAGTCTCTCTCCAGATGCAGTTGTTTTCTGACGCTATTTCTATAACATGCCTTACGTCAACCACTCAGTGCACTTCAGAGTTTCTGTGCCTGAAATTACTGATATAAGTAATCAGCGCTTCAACATGTCGTCATGTTCCAACTCGAAGGTCAGCAGGCACATCCTTCTTTTTGCTCGGGTGGTTCAGGCAGTTTCAAATTTAATTTTCACACAAACGCCAAACAAACTGTCGAACTCCTTACGTGACGGGTGCCTCCTTCGTGCATTTGGCTTGCACGTAATTAATTTCTCACAAGTTGTCCCTTAACTCTAGGAACATAATAGAAGCACACACAGGCTTGACTCTTAAAACATTTATTTCATCTCGCATGACGCGTTTCAGCCGCCAGGCCTTTTTCAAATGCTAAGTGATGAAAGCCGATCGTTAATGTTCCAAGGTTAAAATAGCTCATGACGCTCGCCTTCTTTGTCATGGCAAGTAAGAGAGGACTGCACTTACACCATGGTCCTGTTTGTTGTTTTTCGGCGCCATCATTGAATGTCGATACATTTGTTTCAGTCCCATTGTAATGTTTTCTCATTTTGCCGTTGACTTTGGAAATAAGTTTCCTCCTTCATGATGGGTTTGAATGTTAATGCCCTGCACAATTGTCCGACATCCTGGGCCACCGCCAGTCTCTCTCCAGATGCAGTTGTTTTCTGACGCTATTTCTATAACATGCCTTACGTCAACCACTCAGTGCACTTCAGAGTTTCTGTGCCTGAAATACTGACAAGTAATCAGCGCTTCAACATGTCGTCATGTTCCAACTCGAAGGTCAGCAGGCACATCCTTCTTTTTGCTCGGGTGGTTCAGGCAGTTTCAAATTTAATTTTCACACAAACGCCAAACAAACTGTCGAACTCCTTACGTGACGGGTGCCTCCTTCGTGCATTTGGCTTGCACGTAATTAATTTCTCACAAGTTGTCCCTTAACTCTAGGAACATAATAGGAGCACACACAGGCTTGACTCTTAAAACATTTATTTCATCTTGCATGACGCGTTTCAGCCGCCAGGCCTTTTTCAAATGCTATGTGATGAAAGCCGATCGTTAATGTTCCAAGGTTTAAATAGCTCATGACGCTCGCCTTCTTTGTCATGGCAAGTAAGAGAGGACTGCACTTACACCATGGTCCTGTTTGTTGTTTTTCGGCGCCATCATTGAATGTCGATACATTTGTTTCAGTCCCATTGTAATGTTTTCTCATTTTGCCGTTGACTTTGGAAATAAGTTTCCTCCTTCATGATGGGTTTGAATGTTAATGCCCTGCACAATTGTCCGACATCCTGGGCCACCGCCAGTCTCTCTCCAGATGCAGTTGTTTTCTGACGCTATTTCTATAACATGCCTTACGTCAACCACTCAGTGCACTTCAGAGTTTCTGTGCCTGAAATACTGACAAGTAATCAGCGCTTCAACATGTCGTCATGTTCCAACTCGAAGGTCAGCAGGCACATCCTTCTTTTTGCTCGGGTGGTTCAGGCAGTTTCAAATTTAATTTTCACACAAACGCCAAACAAACTGTCGAACTCCTTACGTGACGGGTGCCTCATTCGTGCATTTGGCTTGCACGTAATTAATTTCTCACAAGTTGTCCCTTAACTCTAGGAACATAATAGGAGCACACACAGGCTTGACTCTTAAAACATTTAATTCATCTCGCATGACGCGTTTCAGCCGCCAGGCCTTTTTCAAATGCTATGTGATGAAAGCCGATCGTTAATGTTCCAAGGTTTAAATAGCTCATGACGCTCGCCTTCTTTGTCATGGCAAGTAAGAGAGGACTGCACTTACACCATGGTCCTGTTTGTTGTTTTTCGGCGCCATCATTGAATGTCAATAAATTTGTTTCAGTCCCATTGTAATGTTTTCTCATTTCGCCGTTGACTTTGGAAATAAGTTTCCTCCTTCATGATGGGTTTGAATGTTAATGCCCTGCACAATTGTCCGACATCCTGGGCCACCGCCAGTCTCTCTCCAGATGCAGTTGTTTTCTGACGCTATTTCTATAACATGCCTTACGTCAACCACTCAGTGCACTTCAGAGTTTCTGTGCCTGAAATTACTGATATAAGTAATCAGCGCTTCAACATGTCGTCATGTTCCAACTCGAAGGTCAGCAGGCACATCCTTCTTTTTGCTCGGGTGGTTCAGGCAGTTTCAAATTTAATTTTCACACAAACGCCAAACAAACTGTCGAACTCCTTACGTGACGGGTGCCTCCTTCGTGCATTTGGCTTGCACGTAATTAATTTCTCACAAGTTGTCCCTTAACTCTAGGAACATAATAGGAGCACACACAGGCTTGACTCTTAAAACATTTATTTCATCTCGCATGACGCGTTTCAGCCGCCAGGCCTTTTTCAAATGCTATGTGATGAAAGCCGATCGTTAATGTTCCAAGGTTTAAATAGCTCATGACGCTTGCCTTCTTTGTCATGGCAAGTAAGAGAGGACTGCACTTACACCATGGTCCTGTTTGTTGTTTTTCGGCGCCATCATTGAATGTCGATAAATTTGTTTCAGTCCCATTGTAATGTTTTCTCATTTCGCCGTTGACTTTGGAAATAAGTTTCCTCCTTCATGATGGGTTTGAATGTTAATGCCCTGCACAATTGTCCGACATCCTGGGCCACCGCCAGTCTCTCTCCAGATGCAGTTGTTTTCTGACGCTATTTCTATAACATGCCTTACGTCAACCACTCAGTGCACTTCAGAGTTTCTGTGCCTGAAATTACTGATATAAGTAATCAGCACTTCAACATGTCGTCATGTTCCAACTCGAAGGTCAGCAGGCACATCCTTCTTTTTGCTCGGGTGGTTCAGGCAGTTTCAAATTTAATTTTCACACAAACGCCAAACAAACTGTCGAACTCCTTACGTGACGGGTGCCTCCTTCGTGCATTTGGCTTGCACGTAATTAATTTCTCACAAGTTGTCCCTTAACTCTAGGAACATAATAGGAGCACACACAGGCTTGACTCTTAAAACATTTCTTTCATCTCGCATGACGCGTTTCAGCCGCCAGGCCTTTTTCAAATGCTATGTGATGAAAGCCGATCGTTAATGTTCCAAGGTTTAAATAGCTCATGACGCTCGCCTTCTTTGTCATGGCAAGTAAGAGAGGACTGCCCTTACACCATGGTCCTGTTTGTTGTTTTTCGGCGCCATCATTGAATGTCGATAAATTTGTTTCAGTCCCATTGTAATGTTTTCTCATTTCGCCGTTGACTTTGGAAATAAGTTTCCTCCTTCATGATGGGTTTGAATGTTAATGCCCTGCACAATTGTCTGACATCCTGGGCCACCGCCAGTCTCTCTCCAGATGCAGTTGTTTTCTGACGCTATTTCTATAACATGCCTTACGTCAACCACTCAGTGCACTTCAGAGTTTCTGTGCCTGAAATTACTGATATAAGTAATCAGCGCTTCAACATGTCGTCATGTTCCAACTCGAAGGTCAGCAGGACCATCCTTCTTTTTGCTCGGGTGGTTCAGGCAGTTTCAAATTTAATTTTCACACAAACGCCAAACAAACTGTCGAACTCCTTACGTGACGGGTGCCTCCTTCGTGCATTTGGCTTGCACGTAATTAATTTCTCACAAGTTGTCCCTTAACTCTAGGAACATAATAGGAGCACACACAGGCTTGACTCTTAAAACATTTATTTCATCTCGCATGACGCGTTTCAGCCGCCAGGCCTTTTTCAAATGCTATGTGATGAAAGCCGATCGTTAATGTTCCAAGGTTTAAATAGCTCATGACGCTCGCCTTCTTTGTCATGGCAAGTAAGAGAGGACTGCACTTACACCATGGTCCTGTTTGTTGTTTTTCGGCGCCATCATTGAATGTCGATAAATTTGTTTCACTCCCATTGTAATGTTTTCTCATTTCGCCGTTGACTTTGGAAATAAGTTTCCTCCTTCATGATGGGTTTGAATGTTAATGCCCTGCACAATTGTCCTACATCCTGGGCCACCGCCAGTCTCTCTCCAGATGCAGTTGTTTTCTGATGCTATTTCTATAACATGCCTTACGTCAACCACTCAGTGCACTTCAGAGTTTCTGTGCCTGAAATTACTGATATAAGTAATCAGCGCTTCAACATGTCGTCATGTTCCAACTCGAAGGTCAGCAGGCACATCCTTCTTTTTGCTCGGGTGGTTCAGGCAGTTTCAAATTTAATTTTCACACAAACGCCAAACAAACTGTCGAACTCCTTACGTGACGGGTGCCTCCTTCGTGCATTTGGCTTGCACGTAATTAATTTCTCACAAGTTGTCCCTTAACTCTAGGAACATAATAGGAGCACACACAGGCTTGACTCTTAAAACATTTATTTCATCTCGCATGACGCGTTTCAGCCGCCAGGCCTTTTTCAAATGCTATGTGATGAAAGCCGATCGTTAATGTTCCAAGGTTTAAATAGCTCATGACGCTCGCCTTCTTTGTCATGGCAAGTAAGAGAGGACTGCACTTACACCATGGTCCTGTTTGTTGTTTTTCGGCGCCATCATTGAATGTCGATACGTTTGTTTCAGTCCCATTGTAATGTTTTCTCATTTTGCCGTTGACTTTGGAAATAAGTTTCCTCCTTCATGATGGGTTTGAATGTTAATGCCCTGCACAATTGTCCGACATCCTGGGCCACTGCCAGTCTCTCTCCAGATGCAGTTGTTTTCTGACGCTATTTCTATAACATGCCTTACGTCAACCACTCAGTGCACTTCAGAGTTTCTGTGCCTGAAATTACTGATATAAGTAATCAGCGCTTCAACATGTCGTCATGTTCCAACTCGAAGGTCAGCAGGCACATCCTTCATTTTGCTCGGGTGGTTCAGGCAGTTTCAGATTTAATTTTCACACAAACGCCAAACAAACTGTCGAACTCCTTACGTGACGGGTGCCTCCTTCGTGCATTTGGCTTGTGTAATTAATTTCTCACAAGTTGTCCCTTAACTCTAGGAACATAATAGGAGCACACACAGGCTTGACTCTTAAAACATTTATTTCATCTCGCATGACGCGTTTCAGCCGCCAGGCCTTTTTCAAATGCAATGTGATGAAAGCCAATCGTTAATGTTCCAAGGTTTAAATAGCTCATGACGCTCGCCTTCTTTGTCATGGCAAGTAAGAGAGGACTGCACTTACACCATGGTCCTGTTTGTTGTTTTTCGGCGCCATCATTGAATGTCGATAAATTTGTTTCAGTCCCATTGTAATGTTTTCTCATTTCGCCGTTGACTTTGGAAATAAGTTTCCTCCTTCATGATGGGTTTGAATGTTAATGCCCTGCACAATTGTCCGACATCCTGGGCCACCGCCAGTCTCTACAGATGCAGCTGTTTTCTGACGCTATTTCTATAACATGCCTTACGTCAACCACTCAGTGCACTTCAGAGTTTCTGTGCCTGAAATTACTGATATCAGTAATTAGCGCTTCAACATGTCGTCATGTTCCAACTCGAAGGTCAGCAGGCACATCCTTCTTTTTGCTCGGGTGGTTCAGGCAGTTTCAAATTTAATTTTCACACAAACGCCAAACAAACTGTCGAACTCCTTACGTGACGGGTGCCTCCTTCGTGCATTTGGCTTGCACGTAATTAATTTCTCACAAGTTGTCCCTTAACTCTAGGAACATAATAGGAGCACACACAGGCTTGACTCTTAAAACATTTATTTCATCTCGCATGACGCGTTTCAGCTGCCAGGCCTTTTTCAAATGCTATGTGATGAAAGCCGATCGTTAATGTTCCAAGGTTTAAATAGCTCATGACGCTCGCCTTCTTTGTCATGGCAAGTAAGAGAGGACTGCACTTACACCATGGTCCTGTTTGTTGTTTTTCGGCGCCATCATTGAATGTCGATAAATTTGTTTCAGTCCCATTGTAATGTTTTCTCATTTCGCCGTTGACTTTGGAAATAAGTTTCCTCCTTCATGATGGGTTTGAATGTTAATGCCCTGCACAATTGTCCGACATCCTGGGCCACCGCCAGTCTCTCTCCAGATGCAGTTGTTTTCTGACGCTATTTCTATAACATGCCTTACGTCAACCACTCAGTGCACTTCAGAGTTTCTGTGCCTGAAATTACTGATATAAGTAATCAGCGCTTCAACATGTCGTCATGTTCCAACTCGAAGGTCAGCAGGCACATCCTTCTTTTTGCTCGGGTGGTTCAGGCAGTTTCAAATTTAATTTTCACACAAACGCCAAACAAACTGTCGAACTCCTTACGTGACGGGTGCCTCCTTCGTGCATTTGGCTTGCACGTAATTAATTTCTCACAAGTTGTCCCTTAACTCTAGGAACATAATAGAAGCACACACAGGCTTGACTCTTAAAACATTTATTTCATCTCGCATGACGCGTTTCAGCCGCCAGGCCTTTTTCAAATGCTAAGTGATGAAAGCCGATCGTTAATGTTCCAAGGTTAAAATAGCTCATGACGCTCGCCTTCTTTGTCATGGCAAGTAAGAGAGGACTGCACTTACACCATGGTCCTGTTTGTTGTTTTTCGGCGCCATCATTGAATGTCGATAAATTTGTTTCAGTCCCATTGTAATGTTTTCTCATTTCGCCGTTGACTTTGGAAATAAGTTTCCTCCTTCATGATGGGTTTGAATGTTAATGCCCTGCACAATTGTCCGACATCCTGGGCCACCGCCAGTCTCTCTCCAGATGCAGTTGTTTTCTGACGCTATTTCTATAACATGCCTTACGTCAACCACTCAGTGCACTTCAGAGTTTCTGTGCCTGAAATTACTGATATAAGTAATCAGCGCTTCAACATGTCGTCATGTTCCAACTCGAAGGTCAGCAGGCACATCCTTCTTTTTGCTCGGGTGGTTCAGGCAGTTTCAAATTTAATTTTCACACAAACGCCAAACAAACTGTCGAACTCCTTACGTGACGGGTGCCTCCTTCGTGCATTTGGCTTGCACGTAATTAATTTCTCACAAGTTGTCCCTTAACTCTAGGAACATAATAGGAGCACACACAGGCTTGACTCTTAAAACATTTATTTCATCTCGCATGACGCGTTTCAGCCGCCAGGCCTTTTTCAAATGCTATGTGATGAAAGCCGATCGTTAATGTTCCAAGGTTTAAATAGCTCATGACGCTCGCCTTCTTTGTCATGGCAAGTAAGAGAGGACTGCACTTACACCATGGTCCTGTTTGTTGTTTTTCGGCGCCATCATTGAATGTCGATACATTTGTTTCAGTCCCATTGTAATGTTTTCTCATTTTGCCGTTGACTTTGGAAATAAGTTTCCTCCTTCATGATGGGTTTGAATGTTAATGCCCTGCACAATTGTCCGACATCCTGGGCCACCGCCAGTCTCTCTCCAGATGCAGTTGTTTTCTGACGCTATTTCTATAACATGCCTTACGTCAACCACTCAGTGCACTTCAGAGTTTCTGTGCCTGAAATACTGACAAGTAATCAGCGCTTCAACATGTCGTCATGTTCCAACTCGAAGGTCAGCAGGCACATCCTTCTTTTTGCTCGGGTGGTTCAGGCAGTTTCAAATTTAATTTTCACACAAACGCCAAACAAACTGTCGAACTCCTTACGTGACGGGTGCCTCATTCGTGCATTTGGCTTGCACGTAATTAATTTCTCACAAGTTGTCCCTTAACTCTAGGAACATAATAGGAGCACACACAGGCTTGACTCTTAAAACATTTAATTCATCTCGCATGACGCGTTTCAGCCGCCAGGCCTTTTTCAAATGCTATGTGATGAAAGCCGATCGTTAATGTTCCAAGGTTTAAATAGCTCATGACGCTCGCCTTCTTTGTCATGGCAAGTAAGAGAGGACTGCACTTACACCATGGTCCTGTTTGTTGTTTTTCGGCGCCATCATTGAATGTCGATAAATTTGTTTCAGTCCCATTGTAATGTTTTCTCATTTCGCCGTTGACTTTGGAAATAAGTTTCCTCCTTCATGATGGGTTTGAATGTTAATGCCCTGCACAATTGTCCGACATCCTGGGCCACCGCCAGTCTCTCTCCAGATGCAGTTGTTTTCTGACGCTATTTCTATAACATGCCTTACGTCAACCACTCAGTGCACTTCAGAGTTTCTGTGCCTGAAATTACTGATATAAGTAATCAGCGCTTCAACATGTCGTCATGTTCCAACTCGAAGGTCAGCAGGCACATCCTTCTTTTTGCTCGGGTGGTTCAGGCAGTTTCAAATTTAATTTTCACACAAACGCCAAACAAACTGTCGAACTCCTTACGTGACGGGTGCCTCCTTCGTGCATTTGGCTTGCACGTAATTAATTTCTCACAAGTTGTCCCTTAACTCTAGGAACATAATAGGAGCACACACAGGCTTGACTCTTAAAACATTTATTTCATCTCGCATGACGCGTTTCAGCCGCCAGGCCTTTTTCAAATGCTATGTGATGAAAGCCGATCGTTAATGTTCCAAGGTTTAAATAGCTCATGACGCTTGCCTTCTTTGTCATGGCAAGTAAGAGAGGACTGCACTTACACCATGGTCCTGTTTGTTGTTTTTCGGCGCCATCATTGAATGTCGATAAATTTGTTTCAGTCCCATTGTAATGTTTTCTCATTTCGCCGTTGACTTTGGAAATAAGTTTCCTCCTTCATGATGGGTTTGAATGTTAATGCCCTGCACAATTGTCCGACATCCTGGGCCACCGCCAGTCTCTCTCCAGATGCAGTTGTTTTCTGACGCTATTTCTATAACATGCCTTACGTCAACCACTCAGTGCACTTCAGAGTTTCTGTGCCTGAAATTACTGATATAAGTAATCAGCACTTCAACATGTCGTCATGTTCCAACTCGAAGGTCAGCAGGCACATCCTTCTTTTTGCTCGGGTGGTTCAGGCAGTTTCAAATTTAATTTTCACACAAACGCCAAACAAACTGTCGAACTCCTTACGTGACGGGTGCCTCCTTCGTGCATTTGGCTTGCACGTAATTAATTTCTCACAAGTTGTCCCTTAACTCTAGGAACATAATAGGAGCACACACAGGCTTGACTCTTAAAACATTTCTTTCATCTCGCATGACGCGTTTCAGCCGCCAGGCCTTTTTCAAATGCTATGTGATGAAAGCCGATCGTTAATGTTCCAAGGTTTAAATAGCTCATGACGCTCGCCTTCTTTGTCATGGCAAGTAAGAGAGGACTGCCCTTACACCATGGTCCTGTTTGTTGTTTTTCGGCGCCATCATTGAATGTCGATAAATTTGTTTCAGTCCCATTGTAATGTTTTCTCATTTCGCCGTTGACTTTGGAAATAAGTTTCCTCCTTCATGATGGGTTTGAATGTTAATGCCCTGCACAATTGTCTGACATCCTGGGCCACCGCCAGTCTCTCTCCAGATGCAGTTGTTTTCTGACGCTATTTCTATAACATGCCTTACGTCAACCACTCAGTGCACTTCAGAGTTTCTGTGCCTGAAATTACTGATATAAGTAATCAGCGCTTCAACATGTCGTCATGTTCCAACTCGAAGGTCAGCAGGCACATCCTTCTTTTTGCTCGGGTGGTTCAGGCAGTTTCAAATTTAATTTTCACACAAACGCCAAACAAACTGTCGAACTCCTTACGTGACGGGTGCCTCCTTCGTGCATTTGGCTTGCACGTAATTAATTTCTCACAAGTTGTCCCTTAACTCTAGGAACATAATAGGAGCACACACAGGCTTGACTCTTAAAACATTTATTTCATCTCGCATGACGCGTTTCAGCCGCCAGGCCTTTTTCAAATGCTATGTGATGAAAGCCGATCGTTAATGTTCCAAGGTTTAAATAGCTCATGACGCTCGCCTTCTTTGTCATGGCAAGTAAGAGAGGACTGCACTTACACCATGGTCCTGTTTGTTGTTTTTCGGCGCCATCATTGAATGTCGATAAATTTGTTTCACTCCCATTGTAATGTTTTCTCATTTCGCCGTTGACTTTGGAAATAAGTTTCCTCCTTCATGATGGGTTTGAATGTTAATGCCCTGCACAATTGTCCTACATCCTGGGCCACCGCCAGTCTCTCTCCAGATGCAGTTGTTTTCTGATGCTATTTCTATAACATGCCTTACGTCAACCACTCAGTGCACTTCAGAGTTTCTGTTCCTGAAATTACTGATATAAGTAATCAGCGCTTCAACATGTCGTCATGTTCCAACTCGAAGGTCAGCAGGCACATCCTTCTTTTTGCTCGGGTGGTTCAGGCAGTTTCAAATTTAATTTTCACACAAACGCCAAACAAACTGTCGAACTCCTTACGTGACGGGTGCCTCCTTCGTGCATTTGGCTTGCACGTAATTAATTTCTCACAAGTTGTCCCTTAACTCTAGGAACATAATAGGAGCACACACAGGCTTGACTCTTAAAACATTTATTTCATCTCGCATGACGCGTTTCAGCCGCCAGGCCTTTTTCAAATGCTATGTGATGAAAGCCGATCGTTAATGTTCCAAGGTTTAAATAGCTCATGACGCTCGCCTTCTTTGTCATGGCAAGTAAGAGAGGACTGCACTTACACCATGGTCCTGTTTGTTGTTTTTCGGCGCCATCATTGAATGTCGATACGTTTGTTTCAGTCCCATTGTAATGTTTTCTCATTTTGCCGTTGACTTTGGAAATAAGTTTCCTCCTTCATGATGGGTTTGAATGTTAATGCCCTGCACAATTGTCCGACATCCTGGGCCACTGCCAGTCTCTCTCCAGATGCAGTTGTTTTCTGACGCTATTTCTATAACATGCCTTACGTCAACCACTCAGTGCACTTCAGAGTTTCTGTGCCTGAAATTACTGATATAAGTAATCAGCGCTTCAACATGTCGTCATGTTCCAACTCGAAGGTCAGCAGGCACATCCTTCATTTTGCTCGGGTGGTTCAGGCAGTTTCAGATTTAATTTTCACACAAACGCCAAACAAACTGTCGAACTCCTTACGTGACGGGTGCCTCCTTCGTGCATTTGGCTTGTGTAATTAATTTCTCACAAGTTGTCCCTTAACTCTAGGAACATAATAGGAGCACACACAGGCTTGACTCTTAAAACATTTATTTCATCTCGCATGACGCGTTTCAGCTGCCAGGCCTTTTTCAAATGCTATGTGATGAAAGCCGATCGTTAATGTTCCAAGGTTTAAATAGCTCATGACGCTCGCCTTCTTTGTCATGGCAAGTAAGAGAGGACTGCACTTACACCATGGTCCTGTTTGTTGTTTTTCGGCGCCATCATTGAATGTCGATACATTTGTTTCAGTCCCATTGTAATGTTTTCTCATTTTGCCGTTGACTTTGGAAATAAGTTTCCTCCTTCATGATGGGTTTGAATGTTAATGCCCTGCACAATTGTCCGACATCCTGGGCCACCGCCAGTCTCTCTCCAGATGCAGTTGTTTTCTGACGCTATTTCTATAACATGCCTTACGTCAACCACTCAGTGCACTTCAGAGTTTCTGTGCCTGAAATACTGACAAGTAATCAGCGCTTCAACATGTCGTCATGTTCCAACTCGAAGGTCAGCAGGCACATCCTTCTTTTTGCTCGGGTGGTTCAGGCAGTTTCAAATTTAATTTTCACACAAACGCCAAACAAACTGTCGAACTCCTTACGTGACGGGTGCCTCCTTCGTGCATTTGGCTTGCACGTAATTAATTTCTCACAAGTTGTCCCTTAACTCTAGGAACATAATAGGAGCACACACAGGCTTGACTCTTAAAACATTTATTTCATCTCGCATGACGCGTTTCAGCCGCCAGGCCTTTTTCAAATGCTATGTGATGAAAGCCGATCGTTAATGTTCCAAGGTTTAAATAGCTCATGACGCTCGCCTTCTTTGTCATGGCAAGTAAGAGAGGACTGCACTTACACCATGGTCCTGTTTGTTGTTTTTCGGCGCCATCATTGAATGTCGATACATTTGTTTCAGTCCCATTGTAATGTTTTCTCATTTTGCCGTTGACTTTGGAAATAAGTTTCCTCCTTCATGATGGGTTTGAATGTTAATGCCCTGCACAATTGTCCGACATCCTGGGCCACCGCCAGTCTCTCTCCAGATGCAGTTGTTTTCTGACGCTATTTCTATAACATGCCTTACGTCAACCACTCAGTGCACTTCAGAGTTTCTGTGCCTGAAATACTGACAAGTAATCAGCGCTTCAACATGTCGTCATGTTCCAACTCGAAGGTCAGCAGGCACATCCTTCTTTTTGCTCGGGTGGTTCAGGCAGTTTCAAATTTAATTTTCACACAAACGCCAAACAAACTGTCGAACTCCTTACGTGACGGGTGCCTCATTCGTGCATTTGGCTTGCACGTAATTAATTTCTCACAAGTTGTCCCTTAACTCTAGGAACATAATAGGAGCACACACAGGCTTGACTCTTAAAACATTTAATTCATCTCGCATGACGCGTTTCAGCCGCCAGTCCTTTTTCAAATGCTATGTGATGAAAGCCGATCGTTAATGTTCCAAGGTTTAAATAGCTCATGACGCTCGCCTTCTTTGTCATGGCAAGTAAGAGAGGACTGCACTTACACCATGGTCCTGTTTGTTGTTTTTCGGCGCCATCATTGAATGTCGATAAATTTGTTTCAGTCCCATTGTAATGTTTTCTCATTTCGCCGTTGACTTTGGAAATAAGTTTCCTCCTTCATGATGGGTTTGAATGTTAATGCCCTGCACAATTGTCCGACATCCTGGGCCACCGCCAGTCTCTCTCCAGATGCAGTTGTTTTCTGACGCTATTTCTATAACATGCCTTACGTCAACCACTCAGTGCACTTCAGAGTTTCTGTGCCTGAAATTACTGATATAAGTAATCAGCGCTTCAACATGTCGTCATGTTCCAACTCGAAGGTCAGCAGGCACATCCTTCTTTTTGCTCGGGTGGTTCAGGCAGTTTCAAATTTAATTTTCACACAAACGCCAAACAAACTGTCGAACTCCTTACGTGACGGGTGCCTCCTTCGTGCATTTGGCTTGCACGTAATTAATTTCTCACAAGTTGTCCCTTAACTCTAGGAACATAATAGGAGCACACACAGGCTTGACTCTTAAAACATTTATTTCATCTCGCATGACGCGTTTCAGCCGCCAGGCCTTTTTCAAATGCTATGTGATGAAAGCCGATCGTTAATGTTCCAAGGTTTAAATAGCTCATGACGCTCGCCTTCTTTGTCATGGCAAGTAAGAGAGGACTGCACTTACACCATGGTCCTGTTTGTTGTTTTTCGGCGCCATCATTGAATGTCGATAAATTTGTTTCAGTCCCATTGTAATGTTTTCTCATTTCGCCGTTCACTTTGGAAATAAGTTTCCTCCTTCATGATGGGTTTGAATGTTAATGCCCTGCACAATTGTCTGACATCCTGGGCCACCGCCAGTCTCTCTCCAGATGCAGTTGTTTTCTGACGCTATTTCTATAACATGCCTTACGTCAACCACTCAGTGCACTTCAGAGTTTCTGTGCCTGAAATTACTGATATAAGTAATCAGCGCTTCAACATGTCGTCATGTTCCAACTCGAAGGTCAGCAGGCACATCCTTCTTTTTGCTCGGGTGGTTCAGGCAGTTTCAAATTTAATTTTCACACAAACGCCAAACAAACTGTCGAACTCCTTACGTGATGGGTGCCTCCTTCGTGCATTTGGCTTGCACGTAATTAATTTCTCACAAGTTGTCCCTTAACTCTAGGAACATAATAGGAGCACACACAGGCTTGACTCTTAAAACATTTATTTCATCTCGCATGACGCGTTTCAGCCGCCAGGCCTTTTTCAAATGCTATGTGATGAAAGCCGATCGTTAATGTTCCAAGGTTTAAATAGCTCATGACGCTCGCCTTCTTTGTCATGGCAAGTAAGAGAGGACTGCACTTACACCATGGTCCTGTTTGTTGTTTTTCGGCGCCATCATTGAATGTCGATAAATTTGTTTCACTCCCATTGTAATGTTTTCTCATTTCGCCGTTGACTTTGGAAATAAGTTTCCTCCTTCATGATGGGTTTGAATGTTAATGCCCTGCACAATTGTCCTACATCCTGGGCCACCGCCAGTCTCTCTCCAGATGCAGTTGTTTTCTGATGCTATTTCTATAACATGCCTTACGTCAACCACTCAGTGCACTTCAGAGTTTCTGTGCCTGAAATTACTGATATAAGTAATCAGCGCTTCAACATGTCGTCATGTTCCAACTCGAAGGTCAGCAGGCACATCCTTCTTTTTGCTCGGGTGGTTCAGGCAGTTTCAAATTTAATTTTCACACAAACGCCAAACAAACTGTCGAACTCCTTACGTGACGGGTGCCTCCTTCGTGCATTTGGCTTGCACGTAATTAATTTCTCACAAGTTGTCCCTTAACTCTAGGAACATAATAGGAGCACACACAGGCTTGACTCTTAAAACATTTATTTCATCTCGCATGACGCGTTTCAGCCGCCAGGCCTTTTTCAAATGCTATGTGATGAAAGCCGATCGTTAATGTTCCAAGGTTTAAATAGCTCATGACGCTCGCCTTCTTTGTCATGGCAAGTAAGAGAGGACTGCACTTACACCATGGTCCTGTTTGTTGTTTTTCGGCGCCATCATTGAATGTCGATACGTTTGTTTCAGTCCCATTGTAATGTTTTCTCATTTTGCCGTTGACTTTGGAAATAAGTTTCCTCCTTCATGATGGGTTTGAATGTTAATGCCCTGCACAATTGTCCGACATCCTGGGCCACTGCCAGTCTCTCTCCAGATGCAGTTGTTTTCTGACGCTATTTCTATAACATGCCTTACGTCAACCACTCAGTGCACTTCAGAGTTTCTGTGCCTGAAATTACTGATATAAGTAATCAGCGCTTCAACATGTCGTCATGTTCCAACTCGAAGGTCAGCAGGCACATCCTTCATTTTGCTCGGGTGGTTCAGGCAGTTTCAGATTTAATTTTCACACAAACGCCAAACAAACTGTCGAACTCCTTACGTGACGGGTGCCTCCTTCGTGCATTTGGCTTGTGTAATTAATTTCTCACAAGTTGTCCCTTAACTCTAGGAACATAATAGGAGCACACACAGGCTTGACTCTTAAAACATTTATTTCATCTCGCATGACGCGTTTCAGCCGCCAGGCCTTTTTCAAATGCAATGTGATGAAAGCCAATCGTTAATGTTCCAAGGTTTAAATAGCTCATGACGCTCGCCTTCTTTGTCATGGCAAGTAAGAGAGGACTGCACTTACACCATGGTCCTGTTTGTTGTTTTTCGGCGCCATCATTGAATGTCGATAAATTTGTTTCAGTCCCATTGTAATGTTTTCTCATTTCGCCGTTGACTTTGGAAATAAGTTTCCTCCTTCATGATGGGTTTGAATGTTAATGCCCTGCACAATTGTCCGACATCCTGGGCCACCGCCAGTCTCTCCAGATGCAGCTGTTTTCTGACGCTATTTCTATAACATGCCTTACGTCAACCACTCAGTGCACTTCAGAGTTTCTGTGCCTGAAATTACTGATATAAGTAATTAGCGCTTCAACATGTCGTCATGTTCCAACTCGAAGGTCAGCAGGCACATCCTTCTTTTTGCTCGGGTGGTTCAGGCAGTTTCAAATTTAATTTTCACACAAACGCCAAACAAACTGTCGAACTCCTTACGTGACGGGTGCCTCCTTCGTGCATTTGGCTTGCACGTAATTAATTTCTCACAAGTTGTCCCTTAACTCTAGGAACATAATAGGAGCACACACAGGCTTGACTCTTAAAACATTTATTTCATCTCGCATGACGCGTTTCAGCTGCCAGGCCTTTTTCAAATGCTATGTGATGAAAGCCGATCGTTAATGTTCCAAGGTTTAAATAGCTCATGACGCTCGCCTTCTTTGTCATGGCAAGTAAGAGAGGACTGCACTTACACCATGGTCCTGTTTGTTGTTTTTCGGCGCCATCATTGAATGTCGATAAATTTGTTTCAGTCCCATTGTAATGTTTTCTCATTTCGCCGTTGACTTTGGAAATAAGTTTCCTCCTTCATGATGGGTTTGAATGTTAATGCCCTGCACAATTGTCCGACATCCTGGGCCACCGCCAGTCTCTCTCCAGATGCAGTTGTTTTCTGACGCTATTTCTATAACATGCCTTACGTCAACCACTCAGTGCACTTCAGAGTTTCTGTGCCTGAAATTACTGATATAAGTAATCAGCGCTTCAACATGTCGTCATGTTCCAACTCGAAGGTCAGCAGGCACATCCTTCTTTTTGCTCGGGTGGTACAGGCAGTTTCAAATTTAATTTTCACACAAACGCCAAACAAACTGTCGAACTCCTTACGTGACGGGTGCCTCCTTCGTGCATTTGGCTTGCACGTAATTAATTTCTCACAAGTTGTCCCTTAACTCTAGGAACATAATAGAAGCACACACAGGCTTGACTCTTAAAACATTTATTTCATCTCGCATGACGCGTTTCAGCCGCCAGGCCTTTTTCAAATGCTAAGTGATGAAAGCCGATCGTTAATGTTCCAAGGTTAAAATAGCTCATGACGCTCGCCTTCTTTGTCATGGCAAGTAAGAGAGGACTGCACTTACACCATGGTCCTGTTTGTTGTTTTTCGGCGCCATCATTGAATGTCGATAAATTTGTTTCAGTCCCATTGTAATGTTTTCTCATTTCGCCGTTGACTTTGGAAATAAGTTTCCTCCTTCATGATGGGTTTGAATGTTAATGCCCTGCACAATTGTCCGACATCCTGGGCCACCGCCAGTCTCTCTCCAGATGCAGTTGTTTTCTGACGCTATTTCTATAACATGCCTTACGTCAACCACTCAGTGCACTTCAGAGTTTCTGTGCCTGAAATTACTGATATAAGTAATCAGCGCTTCAACATGTCGTCATGTTCCAACTCGAAGGTCAGCAGGCACATCCTTCTTTTTGCTCGGGTGGTTCAGGCAGTTTCAAATTTAATTTTCACACAAACGCCAAACAAACTGTCGAACTCCTTACGTGACGGGTGCCTCCTTCGTGCATTTGGCTTGCACGTAATTAATTTCTCACAAGTTGTCCCTTAACTCTAGGAACATAATAGGAGCACACACAGGCTTGACTCTTAAAACATTTATTTCATCTCGCATGACGCGTTTCAGCCGCCAGGCCTTTTTCAAATGCTATGTGATGAAAGCCGATCGTTAATGTTCCAAGGTTTAAATAGCTCATGACGCTCGCCTTCTTTGTCATGGCAAGTAAGAGAGGACTGCACTTACACCATGGTCCTGTTTGTTGTTTTTCGGCGCCATCATTGAATGTCGATACATTTGTTTCAGTCCCATTGTAATGTTTTCTCATTTTGCCGTTGACTTTGGAAATAAGTTTCCTCCTTCATGATGGGTTTGAATGTTAATGCCCTGCACAATTGTCCGACATCCTGGGCCACCGCCAGTCTCTCTCCAGATGCAGTTGTTTTCTGACGCTATTTCTATAACATGCCTTACGTCAACCACTCAGTGCACTTCAGAGTTTCTGTGCCTGAAATACTGACAAGTAATCAGCGCTTCAACATGTCGTCATGTTCCAACTCGAAGGTCAGCAGGCACATCCTTCTTTTTGCTCGGGTGGTTCAGGCAGTTTCAAATTTAATTTTCACACAAACGCCAAACAAACTGTCGAACTCCTTACGTGACGGGTGCCTCATTCGTGCATTTGGCTTGCACGTAATTAATTTCTCACAAGTTGTCCCTTAACTCTAGGAACATAATAGGAGCACACACAGGCTTGACTCTTAAAACATTTAATTCATCTCGCATGACGCGTTTCAGCCGCCAGGCCTTTTTCAAATGCTATGTGATGAAAGCCGATCGTTAATGTTCCAAGGTTTAAATAGCTCATGACGCTCGCCTTCTTTGTCATGGCAAGTAAGAGAGGACTGCACTTACACCATGGTCCTGTTTGTTGTTTTTCGGCGCCATCATTGAATGTCGATAAATTTGTTTCAGTCCCATTGTAATGTTTTCTCATTTCGCCGTTGACTTTGGAAATAAGTTTCCTCCTTCATGATGGGTTTGAATGTTAATGCCCTGCACAATTGTCCGACATCCTGGGCCACCGCCAGTCTCTCTCCAGATGCAGTTGTTTTCTGACGCTATTTCTATAACATGCCTTACGTCAACCACTCAGTGCACTTCAGAGTTTCTGTGCCTGAAATTACTGATATAATTAATCAGCGCTTCAACATGTCGTCATGTTCCAACTCGAAGGTCAGCAGGCACATCCTTCTTTTTGCTCGGGTGGTTCAGGCAGTTTCAAATTGAATTTTCACACAAACGCCAAACAAACTGTCGAACTCCTTACGTGACGGGTGCCTCCTTCGTGCATTTGGCTTGCACGTAATTAATTTCTCACAAGTTGTCCCTTAACTCTAGGAACATAATAGGAGCACACACAGGCTTGACTCTTAAAACATTTATTTCATCTCGCATGACGCGTTTCAGCCGCCAGGCCTTTTTCAAATGCTATGTGATGAAAGCCGATCGTTAATGTTCCAAGGTTTAAATAGCTCATGACGCTTGCCTTCTTTGTCATGGCAAGTAAGAGAGGACTGCACTTACACCATGGTCCTGTTTGTTGTTTTTCGGCGCCATCATTGAATGTCGATAAATTTGTTTCAGTCCCATTGTAATGTTTTCTCATTTCGCCGTTGACTTTGGAAATAAGTTTCCTCCTTCATGATGGGTTTGAATGTTAATGCCCTGCACAATTGTCCGACATCCTGGGCCACCGCCAGTCTCTCTCCAGATGCAGTTGTTTTCTGACGCTATTTCTATAACATGCCTTACGTCAACCACTCAGTGCACTTCAGAGTTTCTGTGCCTGAAATTACTGATATAAGTAATCAGCGCTTCAACATGTCGTCATGTTCCAACTCGAAGGTCAGCAGGCACATCCTTCTTTTTGCTCGGGTGGTTCAGGCAGTTTCAAATTTAATTTTCACACAAACGCCAAACAAACTGTCGAACTCCTTACGTGATGGGTGCCTCCTTCGTGCATTTGGCTTGCACGTAATTAATTTCTCACAAGTTGTCCCTTAACTCTAGGAACATAATAGGAGCACACACAGGCTTGACTCTTAAAACATTTAATTCATCTCGCATGACGCGTTTCAGCCGCCAGGCCTTTTTCAAATGCTATGTGATGAAAGCCGATCGTTAATGTTCCAAGGTTTAAATAGCTCATGACGCTCGCCTTCTTTGTCATGGCAAGTAAGAGAGGACTGCACTTACACCATGGTCCTGTTTGTTGTTTTTCGGCGCCATCATTGAATGTCGATACATTTGTTTCAGTCCCATTGTAATGTTTTCTCATTTCGCCGTTGACTTTGGAAATAAGTTTCCTCCTTCATGATGGGTTTGAATGTTAATGCCCTGCACAATTGTCCGACATCCTGGGCCACCGCCAGTCTCTCTCCAGATGCAGTTGTTTTCTGACGCTATTTCTATAACATGCCTTACGTCAACCACTCAGTGCACTTCAGAGTTTCTGTGCCTGAAATTACTGATATAATTAATCAGCGCTTCAACATGTCGTCATGTTCCAACTCGAAGGTCAGCAGGCACATCCTTCTTTTTGCTCGGGTGGTTCAGGCAGTTTCAAATTTAATTTTCACACAAACGCCAAACAAACTGTCGAACTCCTTACGTGACGGGTGCCTCCTTCGTGCATTTGGCTTGCACGTAATTAATTTCTCACAAGTTGTCCCTTAACTCTAGGAACATAATAGGAGCACACACAGGCTTGACTCTTAAAACATTTATTTCATCTCGCATGACGCGTTTCAGCCGCCAGGCCTTTTTCAAATGCTATGTGATGAAAGCCGATCGTTAATGTTCCAAGGTTTAAATAGCTCATGACGCTTGCCTTCTTTGTCATGGCAAGTAAGAGAGGACTGCACTTACACCATGGTCCTGTTTGTTGTTTTTCGGCGCCATCATTGAATGTCGATAAATTTGTTTCAGTCCCATTGTAATGTTTTCTCATTTCGCCGTTGACTTTGGAAATAAGTTTCCTCCTTCATGATGGGTTTGAATGTTAATGCCCTGCACAATTGTCCGACATCCTGGGCCACCGCCAGTCTCTCTCCAGATGCAGTTGTTTTCTGACGCTATTTCTATAACATGCCTTACGTCAACCACTCAGTGCACTTCAGAGTTTCTGTGCCTGAAATTACTGATATAAGTAATCAGCACTTCAACATGTCGTCATGTTCCAACTAGAAGGTCAGCAGGCACATCCTTCTTTTTGCTCGGGTGGTTCAGGCAGTTTCAAATTTAATTTTCACACAAACGCCAAACAAACTGTCGAACTCCTTACGTGACGGGTGCCTCCTTCGTGCATTTGGCTTGCACGTAATTAATTTCTCACAAGTTGTCCCTTAACTCTAGGAACATAATAGGAGCACACACAGGCTTGACTCTTAAAACATTTCTTTCATCTCGCATGACGCGTTTCAGCCGCCAGGCCTTTTTCAAATGCTATGTGATGAAAGCCGATCGTTAATGTTCCAAGGTTTAAATAGCTCATGACGCTCGCCTTCTTTGTCATGGCAAGTAAGAGAGGACTGCCCTTACACCATGGTCCTGTTTGTTGTTTTTCGGCGCCATCATTGAATGTCGATAAATTTGTTTCAGTCCCATTGTAATGTTTTCTCATTTCGCCGTTGACTTTGGAAATAAGTTTCCTCCTTCATGATGGGTTTGAATGTTAATGCCCTGCACAATTGTCTGACATCCTGGGCCACCGCCAGTCTCTCTCCAGATGCAGTTGTTTTCTGACGCTATTTCTATAACATGCCTTACGTCAACCACTCAGTGCACTTCAGAGTTTCTGTGCCTGAAATTACTGATATAAGTAATCAGCGCTTCAACATGTCGTCATGTTCCAACTCGAAGGTCAGCAGGCACATCCTTCTTTTTGCTCGGGTGGTTCAGGCAGTTTCAAATTTAATTTTCACACAAACGCCAAACAAACTGTCGAACTCCTTACGTGATGGGTGCCTCCTTCGTGCATTTGGCTTGCACATAATTAATTTCTCACAAGTTGTCCCTTAACTCTAGGAACATAATAGGAGCACACACAGGCTTGACTCTTAAAACATTTATTTCATCTCGCATGACGCGTTTCAGCCGCCAGGCCTTTTTCAAATGCTATGTGATGAAAGCCGATCGTTAATGTTCCAAGGTTTAAATAGCTCATGACGCTCGCCTTCTTTGTCATGGCAAGTAAGAGAGGACTGCACTTACACCATGGTCCTGTTTGTTGTTTTTCGGCGCCATCATTGAATGTCGATACATTTGTTTCAGTCCCATTGTAATGTTTTCTCATTTCGCCGTTGACTTTGGAAATAAGTTTCCTCCTTCATGATGGGTTTGAATGTTAATGCCCTGCACAATTGTCCGACATCCTGGGCCACCGCCAGTCTCTCTCCAGATGCAGTTGTTTTCTGACGCTATTTCTATAACATGCCTTACGTCAACCACTCAGTGCACTTCAGAGTTTCTGTGCCTGAAATTACTGATATAAGTAATCAGCGCTTCAACATGTCGTCATGTTCCAACTCGAAGGTCAGCAGGCACATCCTTCTTTTTGCTCGGGTGGTTCAGGCAGTTTCAAATTTAATTTTCACACAAACGCCAAACAAAATGTCGAACTCCTTACGTGACGGGTGCCTCCTTCGTGCATTTGGCTTGCACGTAATTAATTTCTCACAAGTTGTCCCTTAACTCTAGGAACATAATAGGAGCACACACAGGCTTGACTCTTAGAACATTTATTTCATCTCAAGTTCGACAGTTTGTTTGGCGTTTGTGTGAAAATTTAATTTGAAACTGCCTGAACCACCCGAGCAAAAAGAAGGATGTGCCTGCTGACCTTCGAGTTGGAACATGACGACATGTTGAAGCGCTGATTACTTATATCAGTAATTTTCAGGCACAGAAACTCTGAAGTGCACTGAGTGGTTGACGTAAGGCATGTTATAGAAATAGCGTCAGAAAACAACTGCATCTGGAGAGAGACTGGCGGTGGCCCAGGATGTCGGACAATTGTGCAGGGCATTAACATTCAAACCCATCATGAAGGAGGAAACTTATTTCCAAAGTCAACGGCGAAATGAGAAAACATTACAATGGGACTGAAACAAATTTATCGACATTCAATGATGGCGCCGAAAAACAACAAACAGGACCATGGTGTAAGTGCAGTCCTCTCTTACTTGCCATGACAAAGAAGGCGAGCGTCATGAGCTATTTAAACCTTGGAACATTAACGATCGGCTTTCATCACATAGCATTTGAAAAAGGCCTGGCGGCTGAAACGCGTCATGCGAGATGAAATAAATGTTTTAAGAGTCAAGCCTGTGTGTGCTCCTATTATGTTCCTAGAGTTAAGGGACAACTTGTGAGAAAATATATATATACATATATATATATATATATATATATATATATTTTAGAATCCTGAAAGGACTAGCGTATACGCCTTAATCGCGCATTAACCAGAAAGCAGGACACGGACCCAAATTCCTTCTTTACGTTGTTTATTCGCCCAAAGTCAGAGACGCGTTTCGCGGCTCCCGCCGCTTGTTCACTCGACAATGAATGACCAATGGAAGGCATTTTTAAAGTGAAAGTGTACATTTCAAATCCCTCACGTGACATATACCTCAATGGAAATAGACAACATACTCTGGTATCACCAATGTTTGCATTTTTTGTCATTTTTACATGTTTGTGCAAATACGCAGATGTGCAAATACACAGCGGAGTCAACATAATGTCAAAGTCAGAATAATGTGTACTAGTCCCTACAATTTTGCAAAGTTTGGTGTAATTCCATTCAGCGGTTCGGGCTGTAGCCGTGTCTGAACGTCCTATGGAAAATAACATGGGGAAAACATGTTTTGGGACCCCCCTTTTTTCTCGGCCCCCGTATAACGAATCCCCCCGAAACTTCTAGGGAAGGAGCGGAGCGGAGCTGGCGTAAATTTTGGAAAATGACACGCAAATTCCTCAACCGGCGCCAAAGTTATTCCCAATAGAATGTTGCGGATTTCCTATGGAAACTAGGTCCTAACTATATATACTTACTGGCTATCGCCAGTAGGTAATATATATATATATGTATATATATATATATATTACCTACTGGCGGTCGCCAGTAGGTAGTTATAGTTAGGATTGATTTCCATAGGAAATTTGCAACATTCTATTGGGAATAACTTTGGCGCCGGTGGACGAATCTTCGCATATTTCTCAAAGAAGATGGCCCGCTCCGCTCTGCTCCTTCCCTGAAAGTTCGGTGGGGATTCGTCAAGCGGGGGCCGAGATAAAAGGGGGGTCCCAAAACGTGTTTTCCCCATATTAATTTCCATAGGGCGGTTGGACTCACTTTTAGCCCGAACGGCTGAATGGATTTCCACAAAACTTGGCAAAATTGTAGGGACTGGTAGCCCGATGTACCTTTGCTATGTCTCAAGATATGTGCTCCAGTGGATTTTGAGTAATTTAGGTTAAAGAAAATATATATATCTGGGCGGAGCCTAACCACACATCTGATCTGATTGGCTGTCAGCACTTTATCCAAGAAGTGTTGGCAGCCATCTTGGGACCAATATACATGATAGCACCTCATTAAAAAGCATTGTAGTTAATAGAGGGTTTTAGGACTTTAGTTACATTATAAATCATTTGTTGATGGTACCATACTCATTTTAGGAATTGTGGTGTGTTCTAAGGTGATTTTACCATGTGAAAAAGCCTTCTGCTGTGATATCATGAATCATGTTTGAAAGAAAACTAATATCTCATGATTTTCCCACAGTGGTTTGGATGGGGATCTATAAGCTAAACTGAAAGCATATTTTCTGTAAATTCACATTATCTTTCTCAGTCATGTGAGAATGAAGTCTGACATTCTCAGTAAAACATGTACATCCAACAAGGACAGAGACTGTCAGTTGATTCCTTTGTGTTCTACTGCAGCCTCCTAGAGTGTTCTAAAGAACAACTAGAGCGCTAACAGTCCTACTTATTACAAAGGTATAGCACACCTGAAGCCATCGTGATGGGAATAAAGTGGTAACACTTAAAACATTTAATTTAAAAAGGAACAAAATGAGGGGGTATATTATGCCATAGAAAGTATTATTAGTGCTGCAAAAAGAAACATTAGGGCACATTTTGAGTGACTTCTCAAATCCTATTCTATTTCATTAAAATATTCTGACATGCAGTCTCCCAAGATGGCCACCAGAGACAAAAGAGCCCAAATGTAGCCCAAATATCACCCAGATGTAGCCCAAGTATAGCCCAATGACAGAATGTCCCCGAGTGTTCTAAAGAACAACTAGAGCGCTAACAGTCCTACTTATTACAAAGGTATGGCACACCTGAAGCCATCTTGATTGGAATAAAGTGGTAACTCTTAAAACATTTAATTTAAAAAGGAACAAAATGAGGGGGTATATTTTGCCATAGAAAGTATGATTAGTGCTGCAGAAAGAAAAATTAGGGCACATTTTGAGTGACTTCTCAAATCCTCTTCAATTTCATTAAAGAAATTCTGACATGCAGACTGAAACATGCACTTTGAATACCAGCAGCAGACTTCCCTGGTGAGCAGTAGCTTTACTACAGTGATCTAATGAGCAACTAGAGTGCTAACATTCAGAATTTATGGAAAATGGTTGACACATCTGAATGCCTTCTTGATGGAACCAAAGTAAACAAGCATTGAAAATGCAATAGATCTCGCCCTCGTTTAAGTTACAGCCATTCTGTTTGTAATGAGGTGGCTTTTTAGCTTTGCTTTTATTAGTGTTTTTTAAACTTTCATGTAAATAACATGCATCTGTATGCATATATGTATATGTATGCATGCATTTGTATTTATATAGATATACAGATTATATATGTTTATATATGTATGTATATACATACACATACATATATATAAATGCATATGCATATATATGCATATATATATGTGTATATGTGTGCGTGTAGAGAGAGGTAGAGAGGTAGAGAGGTAGAGAGGTAGAGGTGTAGAGGTAGAGAGGTAGAGGTAGAGAGGTAGCGGTAGAGAGGTAGAGACTAGTAGAGAGAGAGATGTAGAGAGGTAGAGAGTAGAGAGTGAGTAATAGAGAGTAGAGAGGGAGTAGTAGAGAGTAGTAGAGAGCAGTAGAGAGAGTAGCAGAGAGTGAGTAGTAGAGAGTAGTAGAGTGAATAGTAGAGTGAGTAGTAGAGAGTAGTAGAGAGTGAGTAGTAGAGAGTGAGTAGTAGCGAGTAGTAGAGAGTAAGTAGTAGAGTGAGTAGTAGAGAGTAGTAAAGAGTGAGTAGTAGAGAGTAGTAGAGAGTGAGAGAGAGAATAGTAGAGAGTAGTACAGAGTGAGTAGTAGAGTGAGTAGTAGAGACTAGTAGAGAGAGTAGTAGAGAGTGAGTAGTAGAGAGAGAGTAGTAGAGAGTGAGTAGTAGAGAGTGAGTAGTAGAGAGTGAGTAGTAGAGAGTAGTAGAGAGAGTAGTAGAGAGTGAGTAGTAGAGAGTGAGTAGTAGAGAGTGAGTAGTAGAGAGTGAGTAGTAGAGAGTAGTAGAGAGTGAGAAGTAGAGAGTGAGTAGTAGAGAGTAGTAGAGAGTGAGTAGTAAAGAGTGAGTAGTAGAGAGTAGTATATAGTGAGTAGTAGGGAGTGAGTAGTAGAGAGAGAGTAGTAGAGAGTAGTAGAGTAGTAGAGAATGAGTAGTAGAGAGTGAGTATTTGAGAGTAATGGAGTAGGAGAGAGTAAGTAGTAGAGAGTAGTGGAAAATATTCCAAAGTTTGGCACAGCACCACTTGCACAAAAAGTCAATCAAATCATATCACTTAGAGTCCTTATTGAAGCGCTGAATCTTGGTGTATATTCAAATGCTTTTATATTCCTTAAGTTTATGTACCACAGCAAGCCGAAACGTTTCGTTCTGTACAACAGAACTTCTTCAGGGCGTTCTTATTTCCTTCAAGTTATGTCGGTATCCTGTTGTCATATAACTAGATATTTCTTCCAAATGTTAGACGAGACGTAAGTACATTCTTATTCAAAGTGACTAGGTATCAATTTTACCAACAAAATTCGGGCAGACTTGAGTAATATATAGCATCCTCAAAGTCAGTCTTTCAAAAATTCCAAAGTATAGGACATGATAATCCAAATCCAAATGTTTCTCAAGAAAAGTCATTTTCAATCGTTCGGAATATCGGTGTTTGGGCAGATATGACCCAGGGACCCCCAGTATGCAAGGGGAATTAGTCCCCCCTCTGCAAACGCGCCAGTGGCCTGCGTTGCAGAGAGGTGTAAAAAGGGGCATAGCCTCATTACACCTCTGTGCAATGCAGCCCCCTGGCGCATACTGGAGGCTCCTGGTGGGCTAGTTGGCCCCCAGGGACCCCAGTATGCAAGGGGAATTAGTTCCCCCTCTGCAAACGCGGCAGGGGGCTGCGTTGCAGAGAGGTGTAACAAGGGGCATAGCCTCATTACACCTCTGCAATGCAGCCCCCTGGCGCATACTGGAGGTTCCAGGTGGGCTAGTTGGCCCCCAGGGGCCCCCAGTATGCAAGGGGAATTAGTTCCCCCTCTTCAAACATGCACGGGGGCTGCGTTGCAGAGAGGTGTAAAAAGGGGCGTGGCTTCATTACACCTCCCTGCAATGCAGTCCTCTGGCGCATACTGGAGTTCCTGGTGGGCTTTCAGGTCTTATATAGTTAGGAATTAGCATTAAAAAAAACTTTGAAATTCACTGAAAAAAAACATAGGTTTCAGGCCTTATATAGTTAGGAATTAGCATTTAAAAAACCTATGAAATTCACTGAAAAAACCATAGGTTTCACACCAGTTATAGTTAGGAATTAGCATTTAAAAAACCTATTAAATTCACTGAAAAAACCATAGGTTTGACACCAGTTATAGTTAGCTGGAAATTTTACTGACATAAAACCATTGAAATTCCCACGTTATAGTTAGTTGGACTCACTATAACTTGCGCGCCTGAAATGCACTGCTGATGACGTCACATATTACATCACTCATGACATGGTCAGTGACATCACTCATGACATCACTGATGACACCATCCAGTGAATGTGTGTCTTTCTGAAAAATAAATATGTTTTATATAATCTCTTCATTACCGGACAATCTGGACAAACACTCCCTCAAATGGCAAAATAAATTACACATAAACGAAGGCTCAGTCCAACAGGCATATCAACTCTCGCAAACGATACTAATTTCACCCAAACTACAAGCACAATTTTATAAAACTTTTTTTCATTTATATTACACACCACGTAAAATAGCTAAATGGGGCACCGGTAAAGGTACTCAATGTCCAAGATGTGCATTACACGAAGCCGATATAATACATATATTTGCTACATGCGATTCCCTAAGAATATTGAGACGTGAAATCTCAAATTTTCTGTCTGGAATATGGAACACAAGAATAGAAATCTCAACAGCCGAAATAATACTCGGCATTGATGGAAACCTCAGATCAAAAGGAATACAGGGATTGATCTTTATCTCTATGGCCGTTTTTAGGATATGTCTGGCATCCAGCTGGCTGGACCCGAATCCCCCAACTTTTCATCAGTGGCGGTCAAGATTTTTAGCTACTTTTAGCTTAGAAATAGCAATATATAGGAGGAAGGGAGTTAGAAGGAAAAAAAAAGGCCTCGAAATATGGGATCCCCTGATACAGTGGATGGAACATACAGAATTCTAAAGTGTAAAGTATAACATCCAAATATTTGAAACCAATATGACTTGAAAATGAGTTAATCCTTCACTGATTTTTTGACTAAGCAGTAATGAAATGTATTCCGCTCTTCTTTCATTTTCTTTTCTTCTCTTTTTCATTTATTTATTTATTTGTATTTTTATTTTTATTTTTTTCCAAATTACCTGTGAAAAGTGGCTGGAGGGGGGAGGGGTAAGTGGGTGGGCAAATTTGAAGGGTGGGTTCTGTTAAAAAATTGTGCAATAAAGATTTGTTAAAAAAAAAGGACTGTTCCCAGTGCAGTCGGTCACCAGGAGTCGTCCCAGGCCGAGGGGGTGGATCCGAGGATGAGGACCTCTGTCTTGTCCGAGTTCAGCTTCAGTCGGCTGTTTCTCATCCATTCGGCTACAGCCTTCATTCCTTCGTGGAGGTTTGTTTTGGCAGTGTGGGGGTCTTTGGTGAAGGAGAGGATCAGCTGGGTGTCATCTGCATAGGAGATGATGTTGAGGTTGTGCAGTCGGGCGACGTGGGCGAGTGGTGCCATGTAGATGTTGAACAGCGTGGGCTGTGGGATTAGCCCTGGGGTACGCCGCAGGTGATCTCGGTGGCTTTGGAGCGGAAGGGGGGAAGGCGGACGCTCTGTGTTCTGCCGGAGAGAAAGGAGGTGGTCCAGTCCAGGGCCTTCTCTTGGATCCCCGCGTTGTGGAGGCGTGTTCGTAGTGTGTGGTGGCAGACCGTGTCGAAGGCAGCTGACAGGTCTAGATGAATGAGGGCCGCTGTTTCTCCGTCGTCTAGCAGGGTCCTGATGTCATCTGTGGCGGCGATGAGAGCAGTTTCGGTGTTGTGGTTGCTGTGGAACCCAGACTGGGAAGGGTCTAGGATGCAGTTCTCCTAGAAGTAGTGGGTCAGTTGTTTGTTGACGGTCTTTTCGAGGACCTTCACCGGGAACAGGAGCTGGGAGATGGGCCGGAAGTTCTTGAGGTCCTTGTGGTCCGCCTTGGGTTTCTTCAGTAAGGCGTTGATCTCTGCATGCTTCCAGCTCTCCGGGAAGGTTGCTGTCTTGAAGGAGATGTTGATGACCTTCTGGAGATGGGGTGCGATGACTGTGCAGGCTTTGTTGAAGATGCGGAGTGGGCATGGGTCGACGGAGATCCGGAGTGGATGGTGTTCATGATCTTGATGGTGTCGTCGTCGGTGATGTTGGTCCAGGCCAGCAGGCGGCTGGTGCGGATGGTGGTCGTGGGGGCGGGGGTCTCGTGGTTGTCGGGGCAGCCGTGGCATTGAATCTGTCGTGAATGTCTGCGATCTTGTGGTGGAAGGTGGCCAGCGAGTCGCACAGGTCTTGCGAAGGTGGAACGTCAATGATGTTGGAGCTGGGGTTGGAGAGTTCTTATTCCTTTTTAAACCAGGCCTCTCGATGTGATGTTCACTTCACATGGACATCCCCGGTCATGTCTTACCCCTAGGACTGATTCTCTTCTGTCTCCTGACCAGGCCTCTTGTTGTGACCTTCTTTTCACAGGGACCACCCTGGTTGCATCCTGTCCTGACCTGACTCTTTTCCTCGTGGACCTCTCACAAGCCCGGTCCCTTCCCTCAGGAATCTTTTTGGAGCTCCACTCCCTGGCTGGAGGGTCACCTTTCTTCTAGATTCTTTGCTTGAGGATGTCATGCTTGAGCCTCAAGCCTGTGCTGTCGCTGCGCTTGCTCCTGCTTCTATTCAGGCATGCTTGGCAGAGTTGGCGTGTAGAGTGCTCAATGCTGGGTCAATGGCGCCCATTCTGTAAAGCGGGCTGCTGGCAGACACAGCCTCTTCCCTTCAGCATTGCTCCTTTTTGGAGAGGTCTCTCTCTCCCGGGTTCCTGCCCGTGCTGTCAGGTTTCTAGATGCAGGCTTTGGCGCCCGTCTGACTTACACACTCTTGGTTCTTCTTCATGGGCGCCCTCTTCTGGTGCTTTGTGTGCCCATTCTTCTGGCTTGTGGTGGTGTTTGTTCACCACTGGGGTTGTGTGGGCAATTTCCTCTATGTACAGGGGTTCACAATATATCCCCTTCAAAGGATAACCAGCCCATCGGGAGCGTGTGGTGCACTCGTAGCAGTCTCTTAATTTTCTTGGTGCTTTCTTTCCATAGTGCCACACTCTCGCTACAGTCCACCTGTCTCCTCTCTTCTACTGAGGAACAGGGGCCATTGGCTTCATTGAATCTGGCTGTTCTTTTCTTGGGTGCGGCAGATTTCCTCTGTCAGTCTATATCCTGGGGCATGCAATAGCCTCAATGGTGCAGTACTTCTGACAGGTACAGGAATACGGATTCACCAATTAAGACAACTTGATGCCACTTGACACACATCTAAGGATTTTGACATTTTTCCCGATCAAGTCTAGCACCTGAATACATGTGAAGGATGCCAAACCTGGGGAAGACAGAGTTCTCATAGAATCATAACATAAGTGCATTTTTCTTCAGGTGCCATATGTTATTGCTGAATGGGCATTTAATTTAGATAGGATAAAACTCAAATGAAGAACAAGCATTGGTAAAGCAAGCAGGTCTGGTGCTGGCTACTAGTCTTTTGGCATTGTCAAATCATTTTTTGGTTTGTAATGATTTTTTAAAACCTTTAACATTAGGGGTGCCATCAGGCCCGTGCCATTTTAGAATAAAATGTAGGCTAAAAGCAAACAAAAATGTTGGTCTCAAAAAGCATACTTTGCATAGTAGTAGGTGGCACTAAGGCAAACTACTTTCTGTCCGGGAGTACTGCTTGTGAAAGCAGAGAATGCTGTCACTCACAGTGAAGTTAACCAATGGCTGAATCGGGTGACCCACTGCCCCATGCTGTATGCTTCAGGCTGCAGAAGAAAATTGGGATGGGGAACAGCTGACTAGCAGATGAGGCAGGCTGGCTGAAAGCCCTTATTAGTGATTATATGTACAAATAATTGTACAAATGTCAAAAGGTCTCTACTAATGCCTGCCCTAAAAACTGTATTGCTGAACGAAACTTATGGCGAGTTGCAACAAATGGAGTGTTCCTTTATAGTATGTCTGAAAATGTTATGTTCTTTGAGACGTTATATTGCTTTAATTCGCACATGCCTCTTCTCTTCCCTTTCTGTAGGTGGTCATACCACTTGGGCAGCCAAAGCTATATCCTCCACTGGCCAAAAGGAGGGCAGGAACTGCCTGGTGGATCTCAAATTTTGAAGACAACGTTGGAAAATTTCACAAGTACTTTTAAAGAGAAGGGATGCACATCATAATTTTAATACTTCAACAGAAAGTTGGTAAATAAACCAGCTTGTACTGGATTGTCCTGTAGTAGTGTACATAAAAACAATGTATGATGTAAAGCTTGAAAAGCTTGATGATCAAGTTTTATGAGAAGTAATTTTTGAAAGTTTAAAGTAGTAAGAAGATGTATATATAGATCTCTGATTATATATGGATGTAACCACTTGAATAAAAATACTTCATACAAAGAATTTTTGAGCAGTAGCATTTGTTATTTTATGTTGTGGTACTCATTTTAGGAAATGCTAGCTTGACGACAAAGGTTTCTTGAAGACAGTTTGGGCACAGCCATATGCAAATCAGTCTTTGCCCTGCTCTTCATGGGAACAGTCCAGCCCGAACTGCCTAGACAGGTCCTCCTTGGACCGCCATTTGCAAATCAGTCATGACCCTGTTCCTCATGGGAACAGTCCATCCCGAACCGTCAAGCCAGGTCCTCCTTGGACTGGAAACAAGCATCCTGGGACTGGTTTCGGGGCATCACCCCACATCAGCCAGGTTAGCTTGAATCCAGTGGAGCAGTGAGCATGGAGCCCATGCCTGGGCAAACCCTTCCCACTCCGGGCGTAAAAAACAAAAGGAACATGTGCTCCCCTAGGCGGTCCATCATTGAGCTGCTGGATGTTTTTAAAATTTTTGGGCGGGCATCCGGTTACACCATCAATTGGTCCAAATCCATCTTATTCATTTTAAAAGGCCCCCCCCCCGACTCCCTGCTGCTCCCGGGAAACTGCCCCCTACGGGTTACGGACGACTCCTTTAAATACCTGGGAGTATGGGTGACCTCCAATCAAAACTCTTTTATTTGCAAAAATTTGGAACCCCCCTGAGAGCGGTTTCGGAACGATGTGCAGCACTGGCACACCCTGCCCCTGACCCTACTGGGCAAGGCGGCCCTCTATAAAATGATGACACTTCCCCGGCTGCTGTACATTTTGGAAAATACTCCATTTAGGGTCCCTTTGAAATATTTTAAAAGTATAGATGCACTGGTTTCGTTGCAGCTCTGGGGTAAGAAACCGGCGCGCATATCACATAGCAAGTTAATTAAGAGTTGGTACGTCGGAGGCATAGCCCTACCAGATATACAGTTATATTACTGGGCAGCCCATCTACAAATAATAAACCAATGGCTGCACACACCCCATAAGGAACAGCGTTCCAGGTGGACAGATACGAACTGGGGGAGGGAGGAGTCCTCACTGCACTATATGACAAAAGACACACTTTATCTCTACTGGGCTCTACAGCACACACATTGGGTATTTAGTATGTAGCTCAGGGTCGCCTTAAATGTAAGAATATTATTACCCAAATGACACCGCTCTGGTGCACACAACAGCTAGGTAAACTTAGTAACAGTAAGGGCTTCCGGGAATGGGACTTGATTGGTATTTCTACAGTGGGTGACTTATGGAAGAACGGCGCAGTAATACCGTTCGAGCAGCTCCAGGTACAGAACGATCTAGCGCCCACTGAGGGGTTCAGGCACCTCCACATTGGTCATGCCTTGGCGTCTGTCCTCTAACCTGGGGCTGACGTGCCTGAGACCACGCCCTTAGAGGATCGCCTACTCACTGAACATATGCCCAAAAAGGCGACTTCTTTCACGTATCGTAAACTAATTAATAGTCTGCCGGATCCAATGGTAAAACTACAACGCAACTGGTCTCAGGATATAGGTGAATTCGATGAGGCGGACTGGCAGACAGCACTGTCTTCCCCACGGGAGGTGGCCATACCCTCCAGGCTGCGGCTGGTTCAACTAAAAATACTCCATAGGGTGTACTACAGCAGGGTCACTTTACACACTATGGGTAGGGCCGACAACCGACTCTGCCTGAGAGGTTGCGGGGAGGATGGGACCTTTTTCCACACCATCTGGCAGTGCCCTGGGATAGTGGCGTACTGGGCCAGGGTTATGAGAACTATGTCGCAGGTAGTGAAGGAACCGGTGGTGCCCGAACCAAGGTACTGCCTGTTGAATATTTGGGAACCTAACGACCTCACCCATCAGGCTCAGGACTGGGTGACACTGGGGATAATGTCTGCCAAACGGAACATTGCCAGGTATTGGGGGTCGGGTGGCACCTGTGCTTAATGATTGGTGTAGAGATCTTGATGTAGCAATGTTGGCGGAGCGAGTAGTGTACCTGAACCGGGGTTGTCCTCGGAAGTGGGGCAAGATCTGGGGATCTTGGAATGAGTATAGGGGTTTTCTGTGTGATCCGCCTTTGTCTTATGGGGAGGAAGATTCTGAATACGGGGAGGGGAGATCGGGGAGGTTCAATCAAGGGTCAATGTTCAATTATGTCTGACCTTTGCATCTGCAGCTTTATTTTTGTAAGTCAAAACTCTGTAGCGACTCTATTCTACAAATTGCCTAACGTAAGCACCATATGTAATGTATGTCTTTCACATGCCCTGCGAATGTCCTTAATAAAAACAAATTTAAAAAACAAAAAAAACAAAAGGAACAAATGATAGACGGAATGCTTTTGCTTTCTTGCCCTAAGTGCACCAGGTATACCAGGACATGGGTCTATGGCTCACTGGGAAACAACCTTTACAACGCAACTTTTACAACGCACTTACAACGAAAATTTTACAATGCAACATCCATTACAACGCATGCCATTACAACGCAACCATTACAACGCATGGCACTACAACGCACACCACTACAACGCATGTCTTTACAACGCAGTCATTACAATGCATACCATTACCATCCAACACTTACCCTACTGTTGCACCCCCTGGAGTTAGAATAGTAATTTTTACCCCTACACTATCCAACACTTACCCTACTGTTGCACCCCCTGGAGTTAGAATAGTAATTTTTACCCCTACACTATCCAACACTTACTCTACTGTTGCACCCCCTGGAGTTAGAATAGTAAATTTTACCCCTACACTATCCAATACTTACCAAAACATGCAATGTAATGTTATGCGTTGTAATGGTATGCGTTGTAAAGGTATTATGCGTTGTAATGGAATGCGTTGTAAATGTAGTTTTTTAATTTTCGTTGTAATGGCATGCGTTGTAATGGAATGCGTTGTAATGGATATTGCGTTGTAAAAAATGTGTTGTAAAGGTATGCGTTGTAAAAGTGTGCGTTGTAGTAACATACATCCAGGCTCACTGTGCCACTGGTTGAAAGCTAGCCTGGCTGATGAGAAGTGAATCCCCAAAACCAATCCCAGGATGCTTGTTTCTGGTCCAGGTAGGACCTGGCTTGGCAGTTAGGGCTGGTCTGCTCCCATGAGGAATAGGGTCAAGACTAATTTGCATATGGCTGGGTCTAAACTGGGGTGGCATGTTGAGCAAAAGAACAATGGATTTAACCCAGATATCTTGAATGTGGGTGAATGTTTTGATTTGTTCCACATTCTAACCATCATTTGTGTGTCTTTTGACAAATCTGCTTCCAGACATGATCATGCAGGAGTACTTTAGGTGCCACAGGAGCATTGGCATTAGTTTCTTTTCTTCTGCACCTCAATGACATTGGTCCAGCACACTCTTTTTGTGCCACAGCAAAACATTCCTCAGCCTTTTGACTGCCACAAGGTCAAACATCTCCTCTAATAGCTTCATGGTTTATGCTCTGCACATGTGATGCACAAAGATGTACTTCTCACAGCCAGACGTCACTAGATGTGGGGTTGTGGACCGTAACACAACACTGCAGTCCGCCATTCTTGTGTCTAAATGCATCGAAAGGCCATGAGGTTGAGGTAAGATGTGTTTGGCTAAACTCTGCAGTGAGACACAAAAGCGTGCTCCTTCACCCTCGGGTATATTACCTCTCAGGAAAAGAGCTCCCAGGAGCTCTTCCCATAAACAAAAACAATACCCTCTTCTTCCTCGGGGTAACAGTCCTGCTGCTGGGATATTTACATTTATTTAATGAGTTTTAAATAGCGCTGGTTAGACCCGAAGGTATCAGAGCGCTTTACATGAGGTTCCACAAAATTACATCAGTTAACAGGTTACATAAGTTACTAGTAAAACATTTAAAGAGCATAGGGGATGAGATAAGTGGAGATGAGGTAAATGGAACTTAGAAGGGTAGGGGGGTAGGGTGAAGGGGAAGGAGGGAGATACGACGGCAAGACGAAGGAAGTCTGCCCCAAGTCCGGATGGGTAGGTGGCTGCCTAGAGGGAAGTCCATGGCCCATCTCCTCTTTAGCTATCAGGTAGCTCCACCGGGCATCGGTCAAATAGCAAGTTCTCGGTTAAAAAACATTTAAAGAGCCTAGGAAGACTAGCTATAAAATGGAGCTTTGAAGGGTAGGGGGAATGGTAAAAGGGTAGTAGGAGATATGACGGAGAGACGAAGGAAAGTCTGCCCAAAGTCCGTCTGGGTAGGTGACGGCCGAGGGGGAAGTCCACCACCCATCTCCTCTTTAGCTAACAGGTAGCTCCACCGCGCATTGGTCAGCTAGCTAGGTCTCATCGGTCGGTGGAAGATCCCATAATGTATGTCATGATGGGTGAGTCAGGAGGGGAGGATGGTGGGAGAGCACCCCTAGCCTCGCTGGTGAAAGTTCAATGAGCCAGTCCATGGAGTTTGGTGTGGGTGGAGGGGCTTCTCTATGTGCTGTATTTCAGAACGCACCCCAAGCCAGACTCTTCCTCGAATATGATCACGTTGCTGAAAAAGGCCAGAGAGGAGTTTCCAGATCCATTGGAAGACCGCGCACAGGTCATGACTTTCCGGCAGCTATGTTAGATCTTTTCAAGATGGCTCCTTTACCTTCATGGCCATCCCCAAGAGGAGCACATTCCTACAGGCTTGGCGATCCTGACGCTTTTACCCCTTAGTAGCTCCAGCCCCGCACCCAATATGTCTTCAAAGCTTGTCAATGCGTTATTCCCCAATTCTGTGAGACTCCTTTGATGCAGATACTGCCCAAGGAATGGACTACAATGATGCCCTTAGGACTGATGTTGTTGGAACAACACATTTGTGCAGCAAGATAGAAAGTTAAAGCGAACTGCCACAATGTTCCATTGGCAGAGTAACTCATCGGAGCTCAGACTTGCCTAGATGGAGTTGTTTGTCACTGTCTACGATGCCTTCATGATGCTGTGGGTGCACTGAGGCTAAACATGTGGTGGCTAGTAACTTCCTCCCTCAATGTAACAATGATGCTGGTTTATATCTGGATTTTCAAACTGTCAGGGGCTGGCCACTTTACCAGAACGAAATATCCCTTGCCAATCTGGCCATGCTTCAGAAAGATGTTTCCTCATGTACAACTGTGGTATAAAAAGCAGCTCAAGCCTTTGAAATGACCAGGTCCCCCATGGAAGAAAAGTCAAAACTTTTGCCTGAGATCCTCTGTGATAAATGTCTTGCTTTAAGAAAACTCTCCTGTATCCTGTCAAAGCTGCATGGTAAAAGCCCTTTTCAGGCCCAGCAGTCCACAAATAACAAGATGCCTTAGCCCTGGTGTAGGTACTCCCTTGATTTTATCTTCTAACCAGTATTCAAAAAATTTGAGAGGTAATGGCCGCCTTTTAGCTCGGCTCCGTCGGCCCTCCGGCCAACCTCGAATATCCTGCAATATATCCTGTACTGCGACGATACTTCACTACAGATTTTGGAACTTAACGACCCACTCTTACTCACCGTCTGGTCCGGGGGCTCCTGCGTGCTGTGGGTCCGCAGCTGTGCCCTCGGTGGATTGGGGCCTCCGGGCGCTCGAGACCGGGACCTCGCCTGTGGGACCCGACCGGCGGTGCTGAGATTGCCGGCCCCGGCCGCGAGAGTGAGCCACTGGTGGGAGCCGTTGTGTGTATGCCCCGGCGATCCTGAACCGGCCCCGATTTGTGGACCGTGCGGCTGGAGGGGGACGAGATGTGTCGGGGGCTGACTGTGTGAAGGGGTCCCTTCGCCTTTGTTCTGTCCGGCAGCCCTGGACCCCACGCCTGGCTCTCGCTTGTGGGGCCCGCCACTGTTCGGAGGGGGCCCCCCCCCATTGAGCGCTGGCCCGTTCTGTGCCGGTGAGGCCATTGTTGGGAACCTCCGTAGGTCTGTAAAGTCCTACATTTGGGAACTGTTTGGGGGCCCACGGTGGAGTGCGGGGCGGCGAAACTCACAAAATGGCTACCAACAGCGTGGGGAGTGATCCGCTCTGCACCGACGAACCTTGCTGGCCGGATTGCGCGGAGGCCTGGGCGTGTATTCGAGCGCCCACGCTCGGAGATGTCCTGGACGCCTTGATGTCCCTGTACGCTGTCTTGGCCCCCGGTGCTTCTACCGACCCCATGCGGCCCGCCGCCATTTTGGGTCGTCGCTCTTTCATGCACCCCTATCGTCCTGATGCCTCCATTGCTTTGCCCCCTTCGGCTGCGCCAGGATTTGCTGTCGCTGTTCTTCGGCCGCTTGATGGGCCGGTTGCTTTTGAACCTCCGCTTTCTCACCGCCCGGACTTCGAGGACTTGCACACGACGCGGAGATCTGCTCCTTCCCGGACAATTGGGAACTATGGTGGGCTGCTGTTTGCTCCCGCTTCGATGGATTCGAGCTTTTGTCCTAGTGGGGTACCTTTGCATTGTCGAACTGCGAAACTGTACTCCGGCTTGCCTTTGCTTGCCCTGTCGTTGCTGCTACAATTGACTTGCTTCATTGACTTTTTGTATTCCATTAGTATGGTGGCTCTCCCTACTCTACATCACTGCCGTAACCCTGGTCAACATTACGACTATTCTGTGCTGGGTGGTCCGCTCCATGTTATCCTTTATTGGGTTGGTTTCGTGATTAGGAAGGGCTGGGGGTAAGTTGCAAGACACTGATAGACTGCTGGTTTACCTGTCCGTTGTACTGATGCTTGTACTCTCGACATTGAGAAACGTTAAAATTTCCCCCCCTCTCCCCCCTCCCTGCGGGTTTTTGCTGTATGTGAAGGTGTAGCATTGATTTGATGATTATTCATTTGCTGGTCGGGGGAGGGTCGTAGCCGAGTGTGTTTGTTCATATCCTCTGGCTCCTCCCTCACATCTTATTTTTGTTTCATATTCCCTTTCCTCCTTCTTTTCGTCTCCTTATTCTACTTTCTTTCTTTACTATATTTCGGGTTTCGGATTAGGGCGACAGGCACGCTGTTTGGAGGGTAGGCCGTAGCCTTCTGCAGGGGTGCGGGGTGGGACGGGTGGGCGGGGTCTTTCAGATGTTTCTTTTTTGGTTCTATGGCCCTCTTCTATCCCTTTATAGCGGTGCCGCTTCTGTCCTCGCTTCTCTGGCATGAGTGGGTTGGGGTCTGTTGCTATGCCACTTTTATCTGTTTCGATGCTCCGTCGCGACTGCCATACCCTTCTTCTCGCCAGCTCTCTACTTTCTTCTGTATCATTAGCCGCGGGATGCCTGGCCCGGGGTGGCGCCCATCTTGCACGATTGTGTTTCTCCTTTTATATTTCTTCTATTTCTTTTTCTTTTTTCCCTTTTTCGTATATTTTAGATCAGACGGGGGGTCGGGTGGTGTTCCTTTTGGGTAGGATTTAGCACTCTGTGCTTATGTTGTTTGCACTGTTTATTGGATTTTGTGTGTACGGCGCTGATATTAATACACGGACATTGAATGCTCGCATATCCTGTTTCACTTCCCGATTATATTTCTTAGAGGGCCCGTATCCTCCTACATGGCTTGTTCCACGTAAAACTCGCTTTATTGTATGACACTGGATCCTTTCTTCCTGCTGTAAGAATGTGCCCTCTCACGTTTTGCTATATAGTGGCTAAGTTTGCAAATAAATCCTGCAGTGATATATTGACTGGGTGGGCACTGACTAGCGCGGAATGAAGTATAGTGTTTATGTATCCTGCCTACAATGTTCAACGCACAAATCCTAACTATTGCTGCTCTTTTAGTTGATACTATGTCTTATGGCTCGCCCTTTCGGTTGTCTGGTCTGAATGTATGACACCCCTTTAAATTATAAAATGAAACCTACGTTATTCTTCTTATGTCTGCTGCTAATACACCGTAGCGCTCTTATTTTTAGCTTTTCCGCATAGTTAGACGACCTGGAATGTTGTTGATTGTCATAGCGGCCGGCCCGTAGTGGTTGTAGGCAGACGCTGTGTAATATGCATAAGGTAAATAAAGGTTTTCAAAAAAAAAAGTAAAAAAAAAAATTTGAGACCGGGCTGCCATATCAAAGCAAAACCCAAATCCTTTCTCCACGGCTCCACTCAATAGAGCCAAAGAAACATGACCCTATGAGCTGAATGTTTTTGCATTGCCTAAGAACTGCTAATGCAACCTGGCTTTTTGGCCAATATTGTCATGTCTTATAGGAGCTGTCAACACTTTCTGTGATAAACTAGCACAGCCACATGAAAAAGCCATTTACGGTCTTATCAATGACTGTCTAGTTGCATCTACACGGATCATGAAATGCAACCTGGATTCTGCGACTGCCATGTGCATGGGAGCCGCACTGTGCAGTTATGCTTGGATGCATTTCAATTGCTTCTCCAGGGATGACTAAGTTACACTCGTGGACATGCCCTTAAACAGCAAAGGCTTTTCAAAAGGAAGATCGACTCCTCCCTCGAATGATTCTAATACAGTAGATCTACAGTGTACTAGTTGGGACTTGCCTCCCCAGGAAGCCAATTCCATCACAAATTCGCAATTTCTGAGGCTATTGCGAGGCAGTCCAATCTTGGCAGAGGCAACCTTAACACAGCCAGTCCAAGCACCCAAACAGCTAACTGGCTTCCTTCAGGGTAGAGGTAGATCTGGGGACACCACCATCAACACCATTTTCTGCCAGCTCTCTTGTCTCAAAAACTCTCTAACTCCTTACCGACCCTTAGTTCATCATCTTCCTGGAAGAAAGGGTCTTGGAACTGTGCTCACTGTACATTTTGTTCCCAAGAAGAAAAGACATCTGAGACCCAAACCAGACCTCCACCTTCTGGAAATGTTCATTCAGCAGGACAAGTTGAAGATGTTGTTCCTGAATTACGTTTTGCTGGCACTGAATGCAAGAGAATATTTGGCATCCCTGGGTGCCTATTTTCATCTTCCAGTTTTTCCTGATTCGATGCTACCTGATTTTGATGGTAGTACAAAAACACTATTGGATCACGGTTCTAACAATTGGACTAATGACACACATCTTTGTGGACGTATTAGTTTCTCCATGACTTGGGCTTTACCATTAATGCCCAAAGGTCTCACCTCCTGCATACCTTTATAGAGGCAGTGCTTGGCACGACACACATGAAGGACATTCCTTTTCCTCAGTGGGTTTTTCAAACTCAGCAGTTGAATTTAATTTGCTTACTCAGACTTGGTTCCCTACTCTGCAAGTCTTATGCCTTCTTTGTCTCATGTATCCTGTTGGTGCCACATGACAGATGGTAGATGACAGTCCTTTAGTGGTTCCAAATGTCACAGTGGCTCCAGCATGGGAAGAGTCTCACAGGGCAGGTGCCGGTCTTCCTTTCTGTTTTTTTGGATCGGCACCAATCATTAGATGGGTCATCTTCTCAGCCCTCTTTATGTTAAGACGACTATGGTCAAAGACATCTCCTTCCTGGCTTTGGGCCTCATCTGGGCTACATGACGGTGCGGGCCTTTGTTCCATTTCTGAGCAGTGGCTGCACAAACCTCTGCTTGGGTTGCACCCGGTTCAACTTGCAGTGATGCTTTTCTTACTTCCATCGCTAGGAACAGCAATCAGATTCTGTCAGGCAACGCCACTCCGGCCATTATGTCAAAAGACAGGGAAGGTTTGGTGGTGGAACCTAAGTTGAGATGCAATTCGCCTGTGGCAATGGGTTCACTGATACAAAATCTTCTTCGTAGGTGACTTACCTCGCTATTCCATCAATGTGACGGTGGGTGCTCAAAATTGACTGTCACAGGAGGACCACATTTGGAAGATGCATTCAGAAATGATGGAGATGATTGTGGGATTTCCATTTCGGGATCTCTTTGCCATGGCCCAGAACATGGAAGCGTCTTTCAGTTTTTATGCTATACAGTTTACTCTGATTGGTATACTGCGTGACACCTTCAAGTTCAACGGGCCTCAGGTCGTTTCAACTTTTGTCCAATGTATGCTGGAAGGTGCCAGAAGATTGGCAACAACTGTTTCTGATTGCCCCCGTTTGGGCATTGGCCATTGTGAGAAAGTGGATTATTAGTTGCGGTGGATGGAGGCCCACCACAGGTAATAAAGTCACTATTCTTTTTAGGCCCAGAAAAGGTTTCAGTAACTTAAACTTGAGCTCAACCCCTGGTAACTACGACACAAAGCAGACAGACTTAATACATGTGTACAGATTTAGAAGTACCAAATAAGTTAAAAGGTCAAAAACACCACACGATAAATAGCCCACTCCAATTTATTAAAACTGAGAATAATTTATTAAACAAAATAACACCACAACAACAAAAATCCAATAAGGAGAACTGGTTAAACTTTTAAATAAAAACAGCACCTAAAAGCGCAAAGCACCAACTGTGGGCATCTTGTGCTAGACCACGACAAAGGTAAGTTTAAGGCTGATTGCAATGAAGTGCAGGTCAGATGCACTGGTCATATTGGTTCAGGTCGGAAAGTTACCTTCACACTTAGAACATTTTCAAGAAAGTAGAGTCCTCAGTGGGGCAAAACTGCAAGCTGGGTCTTAAGATAAGTGAATCAACAACAGGTTGACAAAGGATGAGGTCTCAGTAAAGCTGTCAATGAAGGCAGGGAAAGCCCTGAGCAGGGAAAGTCCAGAGTTCACACCCAGGAAGTTGTCCACGTCGATCTGATGCTGCTGGTGTGAAGCCCGATGAAGGTTTCTACCATCAGACTTAAGACTCTTTTCGGGAAGTCAGATATCATCAGCGGGGCAAGGCTTCAGGCTGTAGAAGACAAAATGCCAATGTTGTCAAATGCTGATCGGCATCAAGCCCTCTGAAGATTTGCTGATGTGGAGAAAAATGTAGTGGGAGCTGCAGCAAAGTCAGGGCCACTGCATGCACCCTCAGCAGATTGGCTGGCAGTTTTGTCCTGGTCCCAAGGCGGTTCTCTAGGCAGACCCTCCAGGATTTCGCGATTTGCAAAAAAAATCGCAAAATCTGCAGTTTTGTAAAAGTGCCTCGATTTTTACAAAACTGCCCTCAAAATCCGACCCCTTCTATTGGCTCGGTGGCTCTGCCACGGAACCAATAGGAGGAGGGTCCTCACAGCAGGCAGGCAAGGTGGAGTGTTTATTTACACCCCTCACCTGCTCAGCTCCCCTGCTGCTGCTTTCCTGATTTCGGGACTGGTCTCTTCTACCCAGGAGGACAGGTAGTTCTCCTTACCTGTGCTGATGCGCTGCCCTGTTATTGCTGTGGGCCCGACACACATCGGGCATGGGGTCCTGGGGGGCATACTTTTTTGTAAAGTTCTTCATGTGGGGCCCGCCGCATGCCCAGTGTGCGTTGGGCCCAGGGGGGCATTTTTTGGGGCCCGTCGCACACAGGGCACACGGCACCCCCTGGTGGGCATACTTTTTTGTAAATTTCTTCATGTGGGGCCCGCTGCATGCCCAGTGTGCGGCGGGCTCAGGGGGGCATTTTTGGGGGCTCGCCGCAAACGGGGCATGCAGCGGGCCCTGGCGGGTATACTTTTTGGGAAAGTTCTTCATGTGGGGCCCGGCACGTGCCCAGTCTGCGGCAGGCCCAGGGGGGCATTTTTTGGGCCCGCCGCACACTGGGTACGCGGCGAGCCCTGGCGGCCATACTTTTTTTTTTTTAAAAAAAGCAAATGTTGGGCCCACTGTGTGTCCGGTGTGCGGCGGGCCCAGGGGGGCATATCGTTTTGTAAAGTTATTCATGAGGGGCGGCATTCTTTTTGGGCCCGCCGCACACTGGGCACACGGCGGGCCCAGGGGGGCATCATTTATTTTTTAAAGCAAATGTGGGGCCCGCCGCGTGGCCGGTGTGCGGTGGGCCTAGAGGGGGCATTCTTTTTGGGCCCGCCGCACACAGGGCATGCGGCAGGCACTGGGGGCATTTTCTTTTTTTTAAAGCAAATGTGGGGCCTGCCGCGTGCCCAGTGCGCGGCTGGCCCAGGGGAGGCATTCTTTTGGGCCCGCCGCCCACGTGAGGCATGCTGATGGAGGCGTGCTGTTTTGCAGTGTGTGCAATGTGGCGGTGGACCACATCCGGAAACACACAGTCGATATGCGTGTGCGGTCACAAAAACACTTGAAGCGTTGTTCAGATGATCCAGACCCTCACTCTTTGCCAAAACGTGCCCGTCAGATCACTGTGAATTCTCTTTTCACAAAGAGTACAGCTGCCGGTGCCTCAAATCAGGAAATTATATGTGAGTGGGTCAATGTCTGCACAGTGCTGAACATTCCGCTTAGCAAAACAGACCACCCGGTGTTGCGCAAGTTTCGCCACGAGTGAGTACGAAATGGTGGAGCGATACCTGGAAGTCATCTGCTTCAAAACCGGTATCTCCCAGAGAGATATATAGGAGCCAAGAACGAGCTGAAAGAACACTTGCAAGATCAAAGATCAGTGTTGTATTTGATGAAACACTGGATGTCGAAGGGCGGTGTGTATTTAATGTGTTATTTGCAGTGGTCTCTGTACAGGGTGGACGTCAGATCCACACCCACCTAGCCGACACAGTATTCCTCTCACAGTGCAACCATGGGACTGTAGCGCAAGCTGTTGTGAAGGTGCTCACAGAGTACAGCATAGCCTTCCAGAACATTATTTCCTTTAACACTGACAATGCGGCATACATGCTCAAGGCATACAACACTGTTGAGAAATCTGTAAACAAATTCCATACATATCACCTGCTTGGCACACATAACGAACCTTATTGGAGAGTCATTTAGGAAACCTTTTGTGGAGCTAAATGCTTTTCTTCCGTACTTCTCGTGCATCTTTTACATGGCCGGTAGCAGAAAGAGAAGGTACCTGCACCATCTTGCTGAGAACCATGGGATGAAATCACGGATGGCACCTGACCCTTGCAGTACCCGGTGGAATTCTTGGTTTGCTGCTGTTTAGTACCACTGCAAGCACTTTGAGGCCTATGCTGGGTTTGTTGAGTCAGAGATGCAACTCAGCAAGTCGTCTCCAGATTCCCTTGAGAATCTGCAAAGGATTTTGAACAGCGACCAAAGAAACTGCATTAAAGTTCAATTGGACATTGTGGCAGAAACATACCAAAATATTTTACATCTGATGGACTAATTCCAGAGTCAGACACCAAAAGACAAAGAAGGTGTATGATTATTTGGAAGACCTCCACATGAACCTAACAAACAATTCAGTCCTCACTGTGGAGTCACTACAACCATTTCTACAGACCACTGCAGGGGCTAAATTATGTCTGACACAGAAAAAAAAGATGACAGCCCAGCTTAATGTAGCGTTTGAAAATTCTCTGAAAAAGGTGGGCAAAAACATGGGGAAGCCGAACCAGGCATTGGGTTCTTGAAACAAGTGTGCCTTTTCAATCCTGCATGACTCTGCATCCCGATCAGGAGCTTTGCCTCTACTTTGAATATGTAGGCCCAGAAGCATTATAGGCATCTGTTTCTGGGGTGATTGACACTGACCTCTTTTGGCATGGGATGGCTGACCGCATTCCTGCCCTTTCACAGCTTGCAGCTGTGTACCAAGACGGTGTGACCAGTTCTGCAGATGCTAAAAGGAACAACAGCATCTACAAAATTATTGTGTTAGCCAGACGATGGTCCCTCTCAGAGCAATCCATCTGGGCATTATTGTTCTTGCATTATAATCAGCAGCAAAATATAGGGCTAGATTTTGACTGCTCAAAAGAACTGCACATACATGGCTAAGATTAACAAGACAAGCATACAGGTTCCGTGGGCATTTATTCAATAACATTTTTATGCCTTGAAGCAAAACAAATTGTCTAAATTATAAATAAACCAAATATACATAGCTTCATGTTGTAAAATGTTGTAAAAACGAAGATATGTGTGTTTGTTGTAGGAAAAATTACAAAATAGAGTGCCCCAAAATGCAGCTAAATTTCCATATTTGTGCCGCTAAATTTCCATATTTGAGCCGCTAAATTTGCTAATCCATGCCGCTATATCCTGGGGGTCTGTCTAGGCATAAATTTAGCAAATGGTTTTTCTAAGTCTCAGCTTTTAGGGTTAGGCAGGAGGAGAATACTCTCACACCAGCCAAGTGTCCCAGGACCTCAGGAACAGTACTTGGGGTCAGGAGTCACTCCATCAGAAGCCACAATCAGGGTCCAGGGTGGACCCAGTTGCAACTGGTCAGCTGGGCTCTCTCAGGAAAGTGGCCTTCTTGCAGCTTTTGTTTCCCCGTTACAGGATGTCGGGCAAACTGATAGATGGAGTCCACTTCTTTGTCCTTGGTATAGCCCAAAGGAGGTCCAACCCTTCGAGTTTTCCTCACAGGTATCAGCATCCTGGTTCACCCTAACTCATGCCTAGGTACTGGTCAAGCACAACCAGATTACTGTGGTTGGCACTTAACAATTTTTGACTGTATTTTTATTTAAAGCTTTAAAGTTCATATCTCTGGTTCCCCTTATTTTTGTTGTTTAATGTCATTTTCTTCATAAAAATATTCTCAATTTTTATAAATTAGGATTTTTATTGTGCCATGTTCCTGATCTTTTAACAGTTTTGGTAATTCTAAATGCGTTACAAATTTTCTTAAGTCAAGTTTGTTTGTGCCTTTGCTAAGGGGCTTGAGCTCAGGTTTAAATTACTGAAACGTTTTGTGGATCTAACAACAACAGTGACGTTATTACATGGGGTGGACTAATGTCCACCCCAACTAATAAACCACTTTCTAGCATACATGCTTTATAGTAAATGTTTACACGTCCTACTTTTAAATACCATGCACCTTGCCTTCTGAACACTTAGGGCCTCATTAGGTTATTAGGATGCAGGCCGTTCGCCCCCGCCATCCATGCTGCAAAGACCCCACGCCATATTAAGATGGCTGGGGGTCCACGGCGGATGGAAAGACCGTCCGCCGCATTTCCACCCGGTCGACAAGTCAACCGGGTGGAAAAGGGTTCAATATGGTGGCGGTGTCTGTTAGACACCACCAGCCATATTACAATGGGGGCGCACACCTGCCTTTCCGTGGTGGCATTGCCGCCACAGAAAGGCATGCGGAGTTTGCTTGCGGGGGCCCGTTGCTGGCCCCTAGGGACTCTGGGGGGTACAAATGGGAGGTACCTATGGTACCCCCTGCATTTCAATGTACAATGTGGCAGGCACCGCACGGTGCCTGTCACGTTGTGCATTGAAAGGCACAACTTGCCTTTGTGGCATTGCGGCGGGCGGTGCTTTCAGCACTGCCAGCTGCAATTTTGCAAATGCGCGATGCGCCTGCCAGTGTGGCGGGCGCATCCTAATTGAGGGTGCGGGACCGCCGCAAGGATTGCGGGCGGTCCCGTTTCCCAGGGGTATGGCGGGTGGACAAAGTCTGCCCGCCATACTAATGACCGCCTTAATACTTACATTAGGGGTGAATTATTAATATGTAAAAGGAGAGTTTAGGTCTGTCAAATGGGGTATTTAGAATTTGCAATTTAAATCTGCACAGCCAGGTTACTGGTGGCAGGCCTGCAGACATGTTTTGTACTGTCACTCTAGTGGTGGCACAATGTGGGCAGCAGCCCAATAGTGACATTTAACTTGCATGCCATAGGTAAACTTTGTACTATATACCTTAGACTTACATGTAAGTTAAATATGCCAATATAGAGTCTAGCCAATTTCAACATGTTTTAGGGATTATAGTACAAGCAGTGGGGCATGGCTAGTAGGGTCCCAGTGTACAGAGTCAAACAACCAGAAGCACTAGTCCAAAAACATAGGTGTGCTCATAAAAAAGAGGCATTTTCCTGCAGGCATGCTGATCTTCTGGCACTCAGCATTTTGCTTCCTCTCCCACACACAGCAGACCTGCTCTTGCTGCAAGATGGTCAGATCTACTACCCTAGGCCCTAAACGCTGCAGTTGCACAAATGGAGAATGAGTGGTGCCAACGAAAGTCTCCTTGCCTACTTGATGAAGTCAGGCAGCCAGGAAGCACACAACCAAGCCCCTCTGTGCATGTCCCTGTAACAAATTTGAGTTGGAAGGTCTGAAGCCCATTTAAATCTCACCTTTTGATGTTTTGCAAATTGCATTGTTCCTTGTACAGCAGGGTGTGTAAGTTGCTACAGTTAAGGATGATTTGTCCGCATAATGTAAATGAGTCTAGGACTCTAGTGTAATTTTTCCCGATTCATGCCTTTATAAAGATATAGATTACCCTATCCTTATATAGGCATATAAATCATTACCATATTTAGACTGAGCCTATGCAGCCCAAATACGGCATGGCTACTTCCACTAAATTCCAAGAATCAATAACGATTTCTTAGAGAAACCCGCCTTCAGCAGCTAGGGACTTCCCCTTGCCTGAATACTAATTTATCTAGGAAATCATGGACTTTCGAAGAACTGAGTCTTTGATGACGTTATTAAGTCCAATCACACGTCAAACTCAGCACCTTAAAAGTATAAATATGCTTAGATTTGCCCAGACAAACGCACGGTGGTTTGGAGCAGATCGACTTACTACTTGTCCGACGCCCTGCAGCAGCAAGTGCCGAAGGAAGCCGACCCTCCAGCTGACGCACTGAGAGATGCTGTCTTTTCTCCTGCCGAGAAATCCAGCTCCAGTGTTTCCAGGCTACCCTTGCGGGTTGCTGGGAAATCGAGTCCTGAGATAGAGATACAAGACCTCCTTCATTCTAAACCAAGGTACGGAGCTGATTAGACCCTTTGAGAATTCTTTGATAGATTCTTGGCAGAGAAATACTAAACTTAAACTACTCCTTACTTACTTCTTCCCTTGTACTTGACTTAGGTTAAGTACACCGGGGTAGGCGTATTTTAGAAGCACCAGTTGAGTACTTTTTTTTTGTTTTTAATTATTTTTATTGGTATTTGAAAAACAAAGCGATACAATGTCACATATGAATACAAAATGAGTCAGGCATCGTAGTTTGGACACAGAGAACTGTGCAATCACATCATGAATACAGGAGCATACCTTTGTACACATCAAAACGTGGGCGGCGAACCATAATGAGAGGTTGGAAGTATTATTCCGTATCAGAGCTAGTGTTGTCCGTATCAGAAGGTGGGTCGCAGATATTCCACGCCCCCCAGACCCTCTTCCATTTCTTGGGGCAACCTCTGTTGCGATACACAGCCCGTTCTGCAATCATCGCAGCGTCCATATCTTGCCTCCAGGCCGCTAAGGAAGGCGGCATCCCCCCGCACCACCGCTGTGCTATATTCCTTTTCGCGACCATCATACCTATTGTCATCCAAGTCTGCCCATATCGTGTGAGGTCGTTGGGTTCCCAGATGTTCAAAAGGCATCGCTTGGGGTCAGGCAGTATGGAGAGTTCCTCAGATTGAGACATGGTGCGCAGCACTTGGGCCCAGTAGTGTGCAATTTGGGGGCATTCCCATATCGTGTGGTAGAAGCTACCTATTTCCCCGCATCCCCTCAGGCAGTATGGGTGTGCTATCCTTTTCATTTTGTGTAGTGCATCCCTCGTGTAGTATGACCTGTGAAATATACGTAGTTGTACCAGGCGAAGACGCGCGGGGACACCTATTTCTTTCGGAGACGAAGTCGCTTCTTGCCACTCTGAGTCGTCCATGTCGCCACAGTCATGTACCCATTTCTCCCGCAGAGCCTCCAGAGGGTGAGGTAAGTTGTTTACAAGTTTCTTGTACGTTAGAGACGTCGCCTTCGAAGGCATAAAGTCAGTCAGAAGCCTGTCCTCGAGTGGGGACGCCTCCGGGACATCTGCACCGGATTCGAGCGCTGTTGTCAACGCATATCGTGCCTGTGTGTACCTGAAACGTTCTGTTAGCGCCAGATCATATTGTTGTTGCAGTGTCTCTAAAGGTAGCACCTGCCCCCTCTGCCATAGATCTCCAATGGTCGAGATGCCAATAGCATCCCAACGGTCGAAGCCCTTTGAGTGTCTCAGTCGACCCAGTTTTTTTATGTCCCACAACGGGGACAGCTGTGTCAGTACTCCCTGCCATTTCAGCCTGCGCAGTGCTGCATGCCACACGGTGAGTGTGTGACGTAGTGGGCCGAACTTTGATGTGAGTAATGATTTATCGTATAGGGGAGCCAGCATTCCGGAGAATTACAAAAGTGCGCCCTGTCCGCCTTTAGGGCTGGTTCAGACTGGGGAAGATGAAGCCATTGGTTAATAATCTTCAACTGCGACGCCCAGTAGTAAAGGTTGACATCCGGGAGCGCTATGCCCCCATCATACCAGCCACGCGTGAGCTTGGCTTGCGCTATACGGGCAGGTTTAGCGCCCTATAGCAACACCGAGACTTGCGCTGCGATGGTTTTGAAGTACTTGGGAAGGACAGGGTAGGGTGTGTTTTCTAGAACGTAGAGGAAGCGGGGCAGGGCCATCATTTTGAACAGAGCCGCCTTACCCAGCAGCGACAGCGGCAGTGATTCCCAGTGTCGGATGTCACGCTTGAGGCGGTCAAGAGGTGGCAGTAGGTTATGCGTGTGGAAAGTGGCAGGGTCAGCTGTAATGTGTATCCCTAAGTATTTAAACCCGGCGTCAGAAATGCGCAGCGGGCAGGTGTCCGGTAATCGCGGTGCAGGACCGTGCAGTATGTACATGGTGGACTTGGACCAATTGATCGAGTAGCTGGAGGCTCGGCCATAGGCCGTGCAGACGTCTAGTAACGTGTTAATCGAGCGCCTGGGAGAGGTGAGATATATCAGAACATCGTCGGCGTATAAGGATATTTTATCCTCCCAGTCATCCGTCCCGTGGATACCACTGATCGTGGGTTTCCACCTTATCCATTCGGCCAGAGGTTCAAGGACCATGGCAAACAGTAACGGGGAAAGTGGGCAGCCCTGGCGCGTGCCTCTAAACAATGGAAAGTCCGCCGAGATGTGGCCGTTGGCGGCTACATGTGCCATCGGTCTTGCATAGAGCAGACGGATCCAGGAGCAGAATTTCGGGCCGAAACCAAAGTGACGTAGCACGGCAAATTAAAAGGGCCAGTGGACTGTGTCAAACGCCATATGGGCGTCGAGGGACAGTATCACCGCGGGCTCCAATAGAAACTGCGCTCGCGCGAGTGCACCGTGTACTCTGCGCAAGTTAAGTGCCGTGCTCCTGCCCGGCATAAAGCCAGACTGGTCTTCATGTATGAGTTTGGGCAGATGGGGCGAGAGGCGTTGCGCCAATAGTTTTGCGAGTATTTTAGCCTCAGCGTTAATGAGGGAAATCGGGCGGTACGACGTACATTGGTCCGCTGGCTTCCCTGGTTTTAGGATCACCACTATTGTGGCCGTGCGCTGATCTAACGGGAGTACCCCTGTCTCCAGGCTATCCGTGAACATACGCAGCAAGTGCGGTGCTAGCGTGTCCGCCTGTTGCCTGAATAAGTCGACCGGTATTCCATTGGGTCCCAGCGCCTTACCCGTCTGCAGGGCTTTAATCGCCAAATGTATCTCCTCGGTCGTCAAGTCTGCGTCCAAAGCCTGGTAGGTCGATTCCGATCCGGTAAAATGCGCTCCGAATCGTCGTACGGAGAGTTTTTTCCCCATACGAATCGTACCCGTAGACGTCCCGTACGTACGATGAAGTACGATCCGTACCAGGTGCCAAACTCCGTACGAGTCGTACAGGACTCCGTATGACTCAAATCTCCGTACGAGTTTCACTCGGAACCGGCTGTACGCGACATCACTACGGTTCGCGGCTGGTTTTTACGACCCAGCAAGTACGATTCGTGTCGGGTACGCGCCGTACGACCCTTTTCCTACGGGAGCCGAAAACAGTCGTAAACGCAGAGTTCGCACGGAACCCCCCCCCCCGGGTACGGCACGTACCCCCCATGATCGCAGGGGTACGCGCCGTACCCCTGTGATCATGCGGGGTACGTGCCGTACACCCAGCGTACATGGGGTACGCACCGTACCCCATGTACGGTGGGTGTACGGCATGTACCCCATGTACGCTGGGTGTACGGCACGTACCCCGCATGATCACAGGGGTATGGCGCGTACCCCTGCGATCATGGGGGGTACGCGCCGTACGGTGTGTAGGTGATCGTGCGCTTTTCCGTACGAATCGACATGTACCGTACGAATCGCGTCCGGGTCGGCCGATCGGGATCGGAATCGTCCGGTCGTACGGCGTCCGTACGAGTCGTACGGAAACGGCTCCGGATACGATTCGTACGGACGGGGGTTTTACCGGATCGGAATCGACCCAGTCTCCTCCTCAGACAACGCTGGCATTTTGAGATCTTTAATGTAAGTGTACGCCTCATCCTCCGAGACCGTAGATGCTGACGCATACACCGTTTCATAGTGACTAGCCAGTGCACGCACTATTGCACTGGGATCTCTAATGGGGACACCTCCCTCTATCGTCAGTTGCGCTATCCACCTGTCTCGTCTGTCACGTCTGTCCAACCAAGCCAGCAACTTTCCCGCTTTGTCGCCTATCTCGTAAATTTTGTGTCGCGTGGCAGACAGTTGCAGCTTGACTTCCTCTGTGAGGTGTTTTGTGACGATGTTGTGCTATTCGTAAAGTGTGCGCAGTAGTGGGGTTTGGATCCGCCGCATGCCTCGCCTCAGCTCCCGCCACTGCTGTCTCTAGAGCTAACAGTTCCGCTCGTCCCTCCCGCTTAAGCGCTGTAATGGAACCTATCGCACACCCTCGAAGCACTGTTTTATAGGCCTCCCACAGCCCAAGGCCCCGGACGAGCCAGTCGTGTGCCTCCTCCGGCGTATCAAAGAACCAAGTTTTTTTATCAGCCACCACCCTCAGGCGCGCCGGGAAGAGCATGGAGTATGGTAACTCCCGAGACCTCAATGTTTTTTTCACCTCGAGGAAGCTTCTCCGTTTCGCCGCCACCGCCGTCGTGTAGTCCGGGAAAATTAAAACTTCCGAGTTCTGTATACGTATGGGCAGCGCGACCCTCGCCGTTTGCAGGATGGCATCACGATCCCTAAAGTTGAATATGCGCGCTTTAACAGGTCTTGGTCGTGCCCCGGTGCGTGGACGCCCCCCTGGGACCCGGTGTGCCCGCTCCACCGAGAAGAACGTGGAGAGGCCTTTTGGTTGCAGCACATTCCCGACTAGGTCTTCCACATATAGGTCCATGGCCGGCCCCCCTTCCGATTCTGGCTGGCCAATAAGACGGATATTATTGTGCCTGGAGCGCCCTTCCTGGTCATCCATATTGTCTGCCAGGAATTTGTTGTCCTCCTCCAATTGCGCCACCCTTTTCAGCAGCGACGCCGTGTCTGTGGTGAGGGTCGTAGTGACCTGTTCCACCGCTGAGACCCTTGAAGACATCTTTTGTAGGTCTGCCCTCAGCAGTGTGACATCCGTCGAGATGGAGCCAACCGTGGTTTGCACCTAAGTCAGGGCCGCCATGATGTCCTCCAGCGTTATGGCCGGAACCGCGCCGCCCTCTGCTCCCTTAGCGCTGGTTCTTTTCTGCTCCATCAGCGGGGGAAAGTCTTTGTTGTAAGCAAATTTCTCTAATTTGCTCTGCTGGGTCCCACGAGTACCCCTGCCGCTCATTATGGGGCAGTGAGGGGGGGGGTTGCCGACTCTGGTCTCACTGGGGTAGGTGAAGGGATGCACAGGTGGCCGGGGCAGGTCCGGGAGCAAAGAAAGCAGGCCTCTTCCCCCACACGTCGTCAAGGCGCCCTACGGGGACACCAGTCCCAGGCCTCTGCAGCTGTTGATTCGGGTCCGTTTATCACGGGGGGGCCCTTAGGCAGGCGCTTGCTCCGGCCGATGATGTGGGAGCAGGAGCAGTTGAGTACTTTTAGTCATTATTTTATCACTGTATGTATTTTATGGCTTGGAAACCATATCATGCTTTTACAGTACTACTTTATAATACTTATCGTATTATATGCCTTGTACTTTATAACCAGTATTACGATTGTAGCAGTACATTTCTTATTCTTGAGAAAGAAGACTGTTTAATAAATACCTTTTATTGAAAACGCCCGTCTATCTATTTTCTCAGCACCACGGGTGAAACGAAGCATGCACGATTGACTGAGTAAAACAGTTATCTATTGTTTCCGCGACTCTAGAGATTGATTTCTTATTCTTGGGAAACAAAGTTGTCATGTTTATGCGGTTGTCAGAAACTAATCCCTTCTTGTGAATTCGAGAAAGATTCTAGTGACCTCTGAGCTAGCTGGCACTCACAATTAAGTCTAATAGATTCGGTAGAGACCTAGTCGACCTCAGTCCTACGTCTAAACTACAGGATTTATTATTCCAATGCGCAGAGCCTATTGGGAATATAGGAACTACATTACATGCAATTGTCTGCCTTAACGTATCTTCCTGATGGACATTTTCTATTTTGATAGCCATTAGTGACAAGTTTTCTAAACTTGTTTCCTCCCGCTTTGTTTACTGTTCCTCAGAGAGATATGAATCTTGTATTGACCTTTTCGAGGGCACCCCCCCCTTCCAGACAATGCACAGTTGCCTGGTTTGACTTCTTACCATTTAGACAGTACTGTTAGAGGCAATAACTTCAGTGCATTAGATTATAGAAGTCCCTCTTAGTTTGTCCACCTTTCAAATTTCTATCCAGATAAGTTGGTGCTTCGTACTGGTCCATACTGCATATTCTGCTTCCTCACAGTGGTATCTACATTTTATAAAGCTCTTTCATCTTTCTTCACACCGACCAAGGAGTATGAGCTGCTGCATAGACAGCATCCCAGATGTGCAGTGCTAATTTACAACATTATGCAACCGGACAGAGTGGATGATCAGCTCTTTGTGAGGTTCGCTGGAACAAAAAAGGGCAAGGCCGTAACCAAACACAAAATTTTGTGTTGATGCAACCTCTGCATCAAGATCTGCTATGCCACAGCTAATAAAAATCCCCCCAAAGGGCATTTGTGCTCAGTCATCTCACCTGAGCCATGACTGCATTAATGGCTCTCCCTGTTATGTTATGTTGTGCTATGTTATTGGATATTTCTAGAGTGCACATTCACTGGTACGTCTTGGCGCTGGGTACTGATATGTCATAAACCGTTGTTACTGGTAATCCTGTATAAGCAGCCAAGTCTTCAGGAGTTTCCTAAATTTCAAATAGTTGGAGTACTGCCTGATCTCCAGGGGTAGTGTGTTCCATGTTCGAGGGACCGTGACAGAGAACCTGACCATCCTGTGTTTCTTATAACTGTGGGTAACCAGGTAGGGGAGGGAGGTGGATCTCAGCTCTCTTGTCGGACAGTATTTTACGATCTGAGCTTTCACAAAGGCCGGCAGCACAAATGGAAACTAGTCACAATATCGAGAAAAAAAATATCGACTGGACAGAATATCGAATTTTTTATGTAGAATGGACAGAATATCGAATTGCAAAAATATAGTGGTCCAGAATATCAAAAATCAGGTAAGAAATATTGATTTTCATAATACCGAAGTTAGTAATATTGACAGTCATAATATAGTTGTTAAAAATATCTAATTTTTTTATAGTGTTTTAAGTTTTAGTATACGTGTTAAAAGTATGTAATATTTTTGTAATGAATGTTAGAATTTTTTTTAAGTAATACATTTTATGTTATTGAATTTTGCCTAATTTAATTCCATAGCGGGTTGTGGGTTTATAGGGGAATAGAGTGGGAAGTAATTTAATTATAGTAAATTAAATATTAATTTTTAGGAATTATTCATTATTTTTAATTTAATTTTGCGTTTTAGTTCTGTAGCGGGTTGTGGGTTTATAGGGGAATAGGGTGGGAAGTAATTTAATTGTAATGAAGTCATTTATTTTTATGTATTGGTATTGATAATTAATGTATTGTTAATTTATTAATTGGTAATTAATTTTTATTAATTGATAAATAATTAGTATCCATTGATTAATTGATAATTATATTAATTGTATTCATTTATTATTCGGAGCAGGTTGTGGGATTATAGGGGAATAGGGTGGGAAGTAATTTAATTGTAATTTGTTAATTATTGAAATTATTTTTGTGTTTTGATAATTAATTTACTGTTAATTATTAATTTGTATTTTTTTATTACTTATTACGTTTTTGGTATTGAAAATTAATTTGTTTTAATTAATTATTAATAGGTAATTAAGTTTTAATAAATAATATGTATTGGTATTTATAATTAATAAATTATTAAATATTTTGTAATTGGTCATTCATTTTAAATATTTTCTATTGGTATTTATAATTAATTTATTTTTATTTAAATATTAAATCACTACTTTTCCTACTGTTGCACTCACTGGAGTGGGAATAGTAATATTTACCCTTCCGCTATCCAACGCTTTCCCTACTGTTGCACTCACTGGAGTAGGAATAGTAATTTTTACACCTATGCTATCCAACACTTTCCCTACTGTTGCACTCACTGGAGTGGGAATAGTAATTTTTACCCCTACGCTATCCAACGCTTTCCCTTCTGTTGCACTCAGTGGAGTGGGAATAGTAATGTTTAATCCTACGCTATCCATCGCTTTCCTTACTGTTGAACTCACTGGAGTGGGAATAGTAATTTTTACCCTCCCGCTTTCCAACGCTTTCCCTACTGTTGCACTCACTGGAGTGGGTCTAGTAAATGTTACCCTCCCGCTATCCTACACTAAAAAACTTGAATATATATATGTATAAAAAATTGCAATGCATGTTTTATTTAATTATATTTATTATTTCATTAATTTTACATTACTTTTAAGATATTTAAAAAATTCAATATTTTAACAAACTATATTATTTACAATGATATTTTGGATTCGATATTTTTGTACTTACCTGTTTGTAGATAGGAAGTCGATATTCTGGCATTCTATTTTTTTTCCTCAATATTTTGGCAGGCCGATATTTTGCGCCTCGGCATTCTGTCAGTGATCCAGCACAAATATAACGCCTTAAACGCCATACAGCATACCTTGAACCTGGATCTCAGCGCGACTGGCAGCCAGTGAAGATCATTAGTCACCTGCAAGATGTAGCCCCCAACTGGCAGCCAGTGAAGGTCCTTAGTCACCTGCAAGTAAAAGTCCACATTTGTAAAGCGCACAATCACCCGTAAGGGTCTCTAGGCGCTGTGGGGCCGTCGGGGAGATTAAGCGAGCTATTGCCCAGAGTCACATGGTGCTGGGCTAACCTGCCGCCGGAGCATGTGGCCACTTTCTGGGCAGGTGAACTATCAGCCTGGTGGCCTGATTTTGAATTAACTGAAGCTTGCGCAAAAGGAATTTTGGGAGGTCCAGATAGAGAGAGTTCGAGTAGTCAATTCTGGACATAACCAGAGCAATGATAACTTGGATCAGTGTCTCCATCGTAAGGAATTTTCTAATCTTTTTTCCGGCGCATTTGCAGAAAACAGGCCGATGTCACTGCAATGACCTGCTGTTTAAGTAAGAGATCCTCATCAATATTCACCCACAGACTTTTTACTGCCTTTTTAGGAGTGGGGGGAGAGCTCATCTCACGGGGCTACCACGTGGGATTCCAGCAGCCAATCCTATTCTTGGCGAGGACTATCTCAGTTTACTCCGAGTTTAGTTTCAGATGGTTATCGTTCATCCAATCACGGATGAACAGCATGGTGTTTTGAAAATGTTGCTGGCCGGGACGCTATCATTGATCGCAAACAGCAGTTGCATATCGTCAGCGTAATTGAAGATATTCACTCCCATCTTCTTAAGGGAGCTGACCAAAGGCTGAATATAGATACTTAACAAATGGGGAGGAAGAGAGGACTCCTGAGGGGATGTATGACGTTACAACTCATACTTTTACAACGCATACCATTACAACGAAATTTTTACAACGCAAAAACTATTACAATGCATGTATTTACAACGCAGGTACCTTTACAACGCATACCATTACAACGTAAGTATTGGTAAGTATATATTAATTTTTTTAATTTTAAATAATTAAAAATAATCTATTTTAATTTAATTTAATTTAATGTTATTTAATTTAATTTAATTTCATTTAATTGATTTAATTTAAATTTAATTTTATTTAATTTTTACCCTGTACCCCTGTACCCCAAAAACCCAAAACTGACCCTGAACCCTAAAAATACCCCTGTACCCCAAAAACCCAAAACTGACCCTGAACCCTAAAAATACCCCTTTACCCAAAAACCCAAAACTGACCCTGAACCCTAAAAATACCCCTTAACCCAAAAACCCAAAACTGACCCTGAACCCTAAAAATACCCCTTTACCCAAAAACCCAAAACTGACCCTGAACCCTAAAAATACCAAAAACCCTAAACTGACCCTGAACCCTAAAAATACCCCTTTACCCAAAAACTGAAAACTGACCTTGAACCCTAAAAATACCCTTTTACCCAAAAACTGAAAACTGACCCTGAACCCTAAAAATACCCCTTTACCCAAAAACTGAAAACTGACCCTGAACCCTAAAAATACCCCTTTACCCAAAAACTGAAAACTGACCCTGAACCCTAAAAATACCCCTTTACCCAAAAACTGAAAACTGACCCTGAACCCTAAAAATACCCCTTTACCCAAAAACTGAAAACTGACCCTGAACCCTAAAAATACCCCTTTACCCTAAAACTGAAAACTGACCCTGAACCCTAAAAATACCCTTTTACCCAAAAACTTAAAACTGACCCTGAACCCTAAAAATACCCCTTTACCCAAAAACTGAAAACTGACCCTGAACCCTAAAAATACCCCTTTACCCAAAAACTGAAAACTGACCCTGAACCCTAAAAATACCCCTTTACCCAAAAACTGAAAACTGACCCTGAACCCTAAAAATACCCCTTTATCCAAAAACTGAAAACTGACCCTGAACCCTAAAAATACCCTTTTACCCAAAAACTGAAAACTGACCCTGAACTCTAAAAATACCCCTTTACCCAAAAACTGAAAACTGACCCTGAACCCTAAAAATACCCTTTTACCCAAAAACTGACCCTGAACCCTAAAAATACCCCTTAAAAAAACCCAAACATATAAAATTTAAAATATAATTATATACTTACCAATACTTACGTTGTAATGGTATGCGTTGTAAAGGTACCTGCTTTGTAAAAAAAATGTGTTGTAAATACATGCGTTGTAACGGTTTTTGCGTTGTAAAAATGTTGTTGTAATGGTAGTGCGTTGTAAAAGTTGCGTTGTAAAGGTTGTTTCCCCTCCTGAGGCACTCCACAACTCAACTTGACCTCCATAGAGGTGTAAGGGAATAGCCTTACCGATGGGGATCTATCCTTCAAAAAAGAGATCATCCAGTTAAATGCGCCACCCCGTAGCCCAGCGGCCCTGACCCTGTGAGCCAACAATGAGTTGGCGACTGTGTCAAAGGCCGCTGACAAGTCAAGTAACACCAGAGCTTGTGTGTTCCCCTTGTCCGCCTCACTGAGCATTTCGTCGATCACAGACGTGACCACTGCTCCAGTGGAGTATGCGGGTCGAAACCCCACCTGACAGGGGTCCAAAAACTCTGACTTCTCTATGTTTGCACAGAGATGATGGGTAACATGGGCCTCCAGGATTTTAGCTAAGTATGGAAGAAGAGACACAGGGCGAAAGTTCTTCATGTCAGAAGGGTCTGCCCCCACTTTCTTGAGGAGGGTACGATGACTGCTTTCTTAAAAGATCTAGGTACCAGGCCCAAGGCAATGGAGTGGTTAAGGAATTGCAGAAGACTGTCTCCACAAGAGGTAGCAACCACTTTTAGGACCTATGGGGTACAAATGTCCTTGGGTGATCCTGACTTGACTTTCACCATCAACTCCGTAAGATCGTCTTGGGAAACATTAGGAAAATAGGTAATCGTGTGGCTGTTCATGTCACCTGCTGAAGGATTGATAGCGGAAGAACTAAGAGGGATGCTCTTTTTTATAGCCTTAATCTTATTCACAAAAAACTGTATCACACAAACGCTGTGAGGGTGTGACTGGAAGAGTCACCCTGTCTAGGTTAGATAGTTCATTAACGATCCTGAATATCTCCTTGGATTTATTTGGGGCCTTCAAGATTTTGCTCGTAAAGTAGTTTACTTTGGTTTGCCTTACGAGTGACTTATACGCTTTGAGCTGTTGGAGATATCTGGTTCTCAGATGTGGCAAAGCTTCTGACTGCCATTTCCTTTCTGCACGTCGGAGGTTGAGTTTCCCCATTTTCAGTTCTTCGGAGAACCATTTATTGGCCTCATGCTTCTCATCTTGCTGGTACTATGGCTGCGAGCGTGGATGTTACTAGCCCTTTTCAACCAATTTGAGACATTTTGCTCATAACCTTCAATGACCTCCACTGGAACAGGTAAAGATTTCCCTTGGTCCCCACAGAAGTCCGTGAGATTTATCCGGGCCAGTACCTAGACAAAATAGTCTAGCCACTCGCGGGATTATCTCCTTTGGCCGAGCTACAGAAAAGGATATCAGATGATGGTCTGAACACCCACACGGGCTATGCTCCAATTGTGCACATGGAATTTTGAAGTCCAGATTTGATCCAGTATGTGGCCTTTAATGTGGGGCGGGAGATTCACTAATTGTTCCAGGTTCATGTCGCTTAAGGCGGCTGTGAGGTCAGAGGCTTGGTGCCCCCCGTTTTCATCCTTTGCCCAATAGTTTAAATCCCCAATCAGGAGAACATTAGTATGATCTACCATTAGAGGGGCTATGGCCTCAGCAAAGGCCTGAGCAACCTCCTGCATATAGTAAGGAAGTCTATATACAAGAATGCACACAAAGGCCGAAGTCGCGGCTTTCAAATGAATAACTAACATTTCAACCGCTGGTAAATCCAGTGAGGACAGCTTAATAAACCAGAGGGACTTTTTAATTATAGCTGCGACCCCCCCATCTTCGTTTCCCTATTAGCTGCCAATATATAATACTCACTAGGGAGTTCTGACAGTATATCAGAGGATGATTCCTCCGTGAGCCACGTCTCCAGTAATAGCAACAAACATGGCGACTGAGACTCCAGGAGGTGGAAAATGTCATCTTTTGGTTGCATTGCCAAAGAGCTCGTATTCAGGTATGTAACCTGAATGTCAGCCTGACCGCTCTCTTCCACTACAAGGATGACTAGTGACAATATTGTCCAGGTGGAGGCTGACCTGACAACCACTCTCTGGGTCTCCCTCTATGGGAGGACTCATTAGCCCTACTTCCTTTTAGAGATTTCATAAGTGTGCTTGATATAATATGAGTCTCCTGGTTCAGAGCCAAGAGATCTTTCCTGTCATAGGAGATGAAAAGGGCATAAAACTGTCCCCAGGCCCTGCCGCTATGCATGCCCTTATGTAGGCAAAGCCTGCCCTCTCACCAGACACCGACCAATCGTGTTGCTGATTGGTTCCCCAACAGCCAATCAGAACCTAGCGAGCCACGCTGAACGCGCTATTCCTACACCGAGCAGAGACTACGGTGAGTCATGACAGATTTTCAATTTCAAATTCAATAAAACATAGCACAGTGCTGCAAACTAATGGCTAAAACAGTGCAAGGTTAAAATCAATATCACATTACCGGTGCCGCTGAGCCATGCGTGCTCTTATGCAAGATGGCCGCCCGGTGAGGAGTTCCGGCCGGGAGCTCCCGGCCAGACACGGCCTTTTAGGCTGTATTCCCCAGATTACCACCTCCCCCGGGGAAGGCCCGCTCACCTGGGTCCTTGTTGCTCCTCGAGGCCCCATTCCAGCGCTTTTGAGCCCGAGATGATCGTCGGAGCTGGCGCTTGAGGCTTGATGCTTTTCTCCTGCGGAGTTTCTGAGCCAGCATGGCCGATGTCCAGTGGAGCCGCTCTGCTCGGCTTGTCCGGCCCAGGTATCTTGCCGTGACCGACACCTACCCAGCCGGGCATAGGGCATTGCTCCCCTCCAGACTCTGCTGCTAGTCTTTGTCTCCCCCCCGCCATATCCTCTTCATTGCCCGGTTTGGAGCACTGGACGGGCCCCTTCGCTTTGTGGCTCTGTGTCCGATGCCCGATACTAAATTCGTCTCTCCGGAGGGCTGCAGAGGAGCCGGGCGGAGACTCTCCCATCCTGTCTCTGGGCGGCCCGATTGCTACTGCCCTGCGGTCCTGCAGCACGGGCCGGATCTCCGGATCACTCACCCCTCCCCCCGCATGGCACCAGTGTTGTGAATGTGCCGTGCAAGGCTGCATTGCTCCCGGAGTCCACACTGCTTGCCCCCCTGCCGGCCCGCCGCCGATTCCCACACATCTTCCAGGGCGGTTGAATCCACACACAACCCACCGGCTGCCGTGCCAGTGCCAAACGGCCAACGCGCGACCGCACCACCTTGCGCACCCTCACCCCCACCGAGCCGGCTGACCGCAAGCTCTCCAAGATCGAGACGCGCCTGCGGCTGGCCTCCAGCTTCATCTCCCACCTGGGCTCCCACCTTCTCTCCTGGACTTCTTTACTTTTTGTTCTGTCCTGGCCGCCATTTTGCTGCTGATTGCGGACAATTTTCTCTGGACACTGACCCTCCATCCATTCCCTCGTCCTTTAACCCTTTTCCCCGTTGATGATCCTCAATTGTTTCTTCCCTTTTCTGCTTTGCCTTCACTCCATACCCTTGCATCCCTCCCACCCTCCCTTTGCGCTGTGACTGCATCCACACTTATGGAACTCTGCTTTTTTGTATATAGAAATAACTCTAATAACTAGTATATGCAGTATACCTTTTTACCATCTACCATTCCTATGTGACTCTTCGAGTATATCCAGTCATATCCCTTCCCTATGTTTCTAGAGATAACTCTAATCACTAGTATATGCAGTAGACCTTTGTACTCTCTACCATTCCTATGTGACCCATAGAGTATTTCCAGTCATATCCCTTCCCTATGTATATAGAGATTACTCTATCGACTAGTCTCCTATGTGACTGTTAGAGTATATCCATGTGTATCCATGTATATAGAGATAACTCTAACGACTAGTCTCCTATGTGATTTTCAGAGTACATCCATGTGTATCCCTTCCCTATGTATATAGAGAAAACTCTAACGACTAGTCTCCTATGTGACTCTTAGAGTATATCCATGTGTATCCATTCCCTATGTATATAGAGATAAGTCTAATAACTAGTATATGTAGTAGACCTTTGTACTATCTACCATTCCTATGTGACTCTTAGAGCATATCCAGTCATATCCCCTCCCTATGTATATAGAGATAACTCTAATCACTAGAATATGCAGTAGTCCGCTATGATCTCTACCATTCCTATGTGACTCTTCGAGTATATCCAGTCTTATCCCTTCCCTATGTATATAGAGATAACTCTAATCACTAGTATATGCAGTAGTCCGCTGTGCTCTCTACCATTCCTATGTGACTCTTAGAGTATATCCATGTGTATCCCTTCCTTATGTAGATAGAGATAACTCTAATCACTAATATATGCAGCAGACCTTTGTACTATCTACCATTCCTATGTGACTCTTAGAGTATATCCATTTGTATCTCCTCCTTGTGTGACTTTACCTCTTGTATATTTGCAGTTTTTGTATCCTTTATGTAACGCATGTAATCCTAAATCCTTATGTTTTCAACTGGTTCTTATGTAAAGCGCTCTGACACCTTCGGGTAAAGTTTGCGCTATATAAAATCGCACAAATAAATAAATAAATCTTATGTAGGCGAAGCCTGCCATCTCTCCAGAGCCCAACCATTCGGGTTGCTGATTGGTTCCCCAACAGCCAATCAGCACCTACCGAGCCCCGCTGAACGCCAAACGCGCTATTTCTACACCAAGTAGAGACTACGGTGAGTCGTTACAGAATTTCAATTTCAAATTCAATAAAACATAGCAAAGTGCAGCAAACTAATGGCTAAAACACTGCAAGGTTAAAATCAAGATCAGGCATACACTGATTTGTATTTTGTCTTGGCTGCGTTGTATGACTTACTTGGTTAACAGGCACTATTGAATCCCATTGCTTTGGAACTCATTTATAATGATAGAATCTACAGGAAGATTTATTCATTAGACGCAAGAGTTGCATACCTCAAGTAACAGTATTTCTGGTGGATACATAATATTCCTGCAAATTTATCACTGCTCTCTTTTCTCCTTTGATAAGTTAGTTCCATGCCTAATAAGATCCCATGGTATAGAAACATGTTATGAGCTATTTTTCTAACATTTATTGTTCTCTCGGTGCCATAGTAGAGCACAAAACTGAAGCCACTGCACTGGTTGGTGCCTAATATATTCCAATGCTGTCATGTCCGGAGGCAGAGTCTCAACTGAAGCCACATGACAGAATTAGAAAGATATTGCTGGAGAAACATTTTTCCATACTAGTCTGACACATGGAAGAATAATTCATAAGGTGAAGAATTTGTGGGGTGAATAGGGGTCCACCAGAAATATTGTTACTGATGATAAGTAACTTTTTATTTGGCTCCATGTGCTGAAGAAATCAATCGCTACAGCTTCTAAGCCTTTAGACAGGGATTTTCAAGGAACTGGTTGAATCCCGTCATTTTTTCACAGTTTACAAGTGACCATGGAATTACTCTTCTCTCCCATATTTGTATACGTGCCTCACATTAAAAATTATTCATAAAAAGTTAGCACATTACAGTCCTTTCACATTAAATAAATATGAACACAAAGTATATAATGGATTGATTCAATCTTATTTATCTAGCTTTGTCTCAGGAAGGACAACCATACTGGGATCTATCACTCAGCCCGAGCAGTTTAGGCTTTGTGAGTTCAATAATGATTCCAATGATGGAGAAGCATACATTTAAGAAGAAAATGTTCTATATTCTTTCTTGCCATTAATAAAGTCTCTATTTAAATCATGGGTGTGAGTACCAAGTGCCACAACAGACCTGAAAATGATTTTAGTCTCTCCCAAAACACTTTTCAACAACAGAGTGGAAAAATATTAAAGGTATTGTTAGGTCTTTAATGTAGCACTTTTAGATGCCTGCTAGAGTGTGAACCAATGTTTGCTTCTCTAAACATTCTGTAATTATGCAGCAGAATAACACAAAGATGCTCAGTCTTGAAAGCCATAAAGCTTATACATGAAAAGATGAACTAGTTAGATGAGCTCACTATACTTAAATGAGAACAAAGTATGAATCCTGGTCACTGGATCACCGTTTCCATCTGAGTTTTCTTTCTTTTAACGTCAGAGGCCATGCGTAGTCCTTGGCCATAAAGATCCCTTAGGCACCCCAGCAACTCAAATCACAAGAACCTTCAATTGCTATTTTCACCAAGCAAACATCGTCACCCACTTTCTCACAACCAATCTTTCAGCATCGCTGATCAGGGTGTCACCATTGACCCAACTAATGAAAAATGCCCTCAACTCTGAACTGTTAGCTGCTTTATTTCAAAAACAGATCTATAAAATGCTGTTTTTTCCTAATCACAGGTATTGTGTAACAATTCGAGGCTCTCTGAAAAGGATGCCAGAGTGATATCCTCTTTAATGGGAAAAGAGCTCCCAACCATTGGATAGTTATAATTTGAAATAACACGCACACTTTCTAGGGAACAACGTATTATAGCACGAAAATATTTGAGCATATCGATACCCACAATATTATCGGGCGTGGTAGGGGAAAGCAAAAATGGACATTCTGCAGTGAATTTATCAAGACTACATGCAAGTGGCTGTGACAGTGGGCTAGATGTAGGTGTTCCATCGAATCCTATCGATGTTATCATTGCGCCAGACAGGGGAGCCCTAGGAACCAATTTTTTAAATAGAGCCCTATGAGTGACTCCTGTATCAACCAGAATCAGTAGAGCCCAAAACATTTGCATCAACATAGGTAAAGGTAAAGGTAAGTATACTTGTAAAGCGCACTGTTACTCCATCTCAGAGTGTCCTGGCGCTGTATACCGCTGGGGAACCCGTCCTGGCTTTCCCTGTGAGATGGTCCCTCCTGGGCACCTCCAAGGTGAAGCCAGGCATCCCCGGCGTTGATGGGGCCGTAGTGGAGATTAAGCAAGCTATTGCCCAGAGTTGCAGAGTGGGACCCATGGTTAGCGTAGGCACCTCGGCGAGAATTATAGAGTCCGCAGACATTTACCCAAGACCCTGCCGCGTCGGGAATTGAACCCTGGTCCCGGGCCGATCTCTGCTTCAGGGTCTGTCGCTTCTAACCAGTGAGCCACACTTCTCCACTTTCTCGTCTACTGGAACCTCAACCGGTTCCTTACCCCATCCTAAGCATTCCTTTGCTTAATCAGAATACCCAAGACCATCAGTCGAATAATCTGACATTGATATTGATTCCGTCTGTCAAAAGTATTAGAATAATTTGGTCCATGTTCAACTGCCTGAAATCTGGTATGATTTCCTATTCCCCCCCTATGTCCTGAATTCCCTGGGCATCCTCTCATGCTTCCTCTACCCCGCTGAAACTGCTGACCTCGCAAAAGGGGGCACTCAGAACGCCAATGTCTAATCTCTTTATAATAAGCACACTGATAAGAAGACAAAGTTGCTGGAGAGAAAGTGGGTACACCAGGGGTATATACTGCATGTTAGCCTCTACCACTACCTCTGAATTGTTTACCATATACTTGAGCGAACATAACTTTAGTTTTTAACTCCTTTACCCTCTTATCCTCTTTGCCTTTTGCTTCCAATTCCTGACGCTCATAATACTGGGCCATAGACAAAAGGGAGACTGGGGAAGACGTAGTTCATGAACTCTCGCTGGCCTTTAGGCGATTAGCTATTTCTGGCAACATGTTAGTGACAAATTTGTCGACGAACAGATGCTTACCCGTGTCATCTGTCAATGACTGTCCATTAAAGTCATGAAATGTCGCTTCCAATCGTTTAAAGAAATCAGAAAAAAACTCATCCGCTTTCTGTTTATAAGACGCTAACTTTGTCCAATTTATTTTCTTAGGGGGTATGAGAGTTTTTAGCTTAGTCATGATAACCTTGGGAAGATCTAATATCTCCTGTTGAGGTTTTTGCGCAGGATCCCTAGCTGCATCTATTTCTTCTAAATGCACCCAAGTATCACCATATGCTACATTATCATCTATTTTCCTAATTGTTCTTCACATATCAGGGGGCAAAATATGTCCCAAAAACATATCAATATCTGCCAAGGTCATAGTGCAGGAGCTAATGGCGCCTTTCACTTCTTCATAGAAAGCGGTCAGATTTTTCCGCGGGTCAGGCAAAGCAGCTTTAAGAGCCATAACGTCTGCTCTACTCCAACGAGTATAGACCCAATTATAGACAAAATATCCCTTTGCATCATCTGAAGTTTTATCGTCATTTGTGCCCCAACCTTCATGCATCATCAGTTTTATAGTAACCACAGTATCACTAGGGTCATTTTCTGTACCCAAAACGTCTTCTTTTTGCAGTGGGATCTGAACTGTTTGTGCTGTTCGAACTTTACCAGCTGATTTTTGCTCCGCTTTTTAACGTTGTGTATCATGTCTTAATTAAACTACTCGCCTAGTTAGATCAAATATATTTGACCAAAGAAAAGTTCCATCACTTACTTGATAAATGGGGCGCCTAATAGGGTACCTCTAAACGACGCTCCCTTTCTTCTTTTTCTTTTATTGCCTTCATTTCTTTATTTTTTTATTTCAATGCTTTTTGATATATTGTTTTATGCAGTTCTTTTTCTGCTATAGCTTCTTTTTTACTCACTCTCTCTTGTACTTGCTCCCACATTTGTACACAATGTTGTCAACTTTTTTACTTGACTAAACACTGCTCTAAATATTGAATCTTTTAAAGTCAAATGACCCATTCACAGGCCATCTCAAATCAGGATCCTTTTTTGTATATTTGTTCCACAGTGTACTATACATTATGGAAGAAATACCATATTTAATGTACATATGCCTATAAGGTGTCCCTTCTGGGGGAGCCAGCTGACTTCTGTCTAAATCCATTTTTGTACCTCCAAGACAGCAACACAGCTCACGGAGTGTGCTGGAAACAGGCATGCTACCAAAGTTCTAAAACAAATTCAGTTTCTAAACCATTCAAAAGTAGAGAACAATCTCCACATTACCTGCCTTTATTCTTTTGCAAAAAATAAATCAAACAAACAAAATCAAAATCTTGGACAAGCAAATCAAGAGTGCCGCTTCAGCGACCTTACCAAAAGAAGAGTCTCCAACCTCCAACTGTCAATTTCTTGGTCAACCTAATGGTCACTGCAAAAATGTACACCAAAAGATACCTCAGTCGGGACCGGCCACCACCTGGAGGGTCAAATCAGGAAAAAAGGAAATATCACTTTGGCTGCAAAGACAAGGGTCTACTCATGCAGGACGTCTCCTCAGCAAAATTCCACTCTTCTGTCAAGACCACTCCTTTGTATGGCCGCATCTCCGATGAGGACCCACGTGTCGGGCGCCAACTGTGGAAGTGTGCTTTTTAATGGGCACACCGGTGCAGGGTTCACCCTTATCTTGTCCACGGGTCCATAGACCAACAAAATAGAGATTGGTACTTAAGCTGGAATTCAAAATACCAAGTTTATTCAATCATGAGTGGGACTACGTCCATACAACACCCTCAAGTGTTCCAGGAGGTAGTACATTACAGTCACAGAACACAGGCCTTATATACAGCTTTTTCTGCACTGGTAAGCATGTGGATACAAATAGAAGGTACAGGCCTACACAGGAATAGTTATCGACAAAAATGGGCAGATGGGAAATCACTTAGTCAGCAAAGTGGGAGGTAGTGCAGGAGTGCTTATGGCAGCACTAAGAGATTGACAGTTGAGTCTGAGAACAGGTGTTCTGGCAGCTACAAACTCTTTAGCATGCATATTGATTTTAGCTGAGTAATAAAGTCAACTGAAATAGACAGCACAGGCAGGGAAAAAGACAAGCAGCAGAGGATGGAAGAATTACAAAGCCAACAAAATGGATGCCACAACCAAGATGGTTTCAGCTTATGGTAACAGAAATAATTCCAGATTTCCACATAACCATCACCATTCTAGTGACTGAACTTAGGGTCGTGCAATCCAGACAGAACCTGAGTTATGGGGTGGTGCTAAGGGGCGGAAGAGCGTATAGTACTGATACCACTGGGCTGGACCAGAGAGTACAGGATGGCTCAATCACCCCTAGCTCCAGTATCTTGGAAATCTTGTTCTAGATGCTGGCTCTCACTTTATCACACAGCCTGTTAATTTTGTTTTTGACAGGCATGCTGTCCCATTTCAATGCCATTGGTGCACGAATTGGTGAGCCATGGAGTGAGTGAAAAAAGGGAAGAGAACTGTCCCAAAATCTGGTGACAGTCTCTTTTCTGGACTTCTATCATTATGGGAGAGAACACGACTCTCTTGATGACCCATCCTTCTCTTCGTAATACAGGGGGTACAGTAGAAGCTCCTCTCCTCTTCTTCACCACTATCTGTGATTATGAGCAGGCCTCTAAAAAACGAGTTGCCCACTCCTTATGGCGAGTCACATTTTATCAGGGCGGGAGCCCTTGTTTGTTTTTTGCTGCCAGCGCCATCAGCCTGTCGGGGACTCCAATACCCATAGTTCAACGTGCCGGGGAGGCGCCGAGTTTCTCGCGTGCCAGGATGCGCTTAAAAGGGGGTTGGGCTCCCACAGTGCGGGAGCCCGTGTATGTTTTTTGCCACCAGACCCACCAGCGCCATCAGCCTGCCTTGGACCACAATCCCCAGAGTTTCTCTCGCGCCAAGAGGAGCTTAAAAGTGGGCCTGTCAGCGGCCGGAAGAGGCTGGGCTGGGCCAGGTCCCTAAGGCTCCACTACCAACCACCTGGAAACATGGTAAGAGAAGTTGAAACTTTTTCTATATAATACCACATATAATATTTCACCCTCTGTTATTGGTGAATATAATCATGGGGAAATGTAAGCTCACAGGGAGTAAAAATAAGAATGCAAGACTAGGCGCTCCCATAACAAACTACGTAAATACTACGATGGGACTAATTAATAGTGAGATTGTTAATGTTGAGGAGCGCCGAGCAGCAACAAAGATCGCATTAAATAATGTGGTTGAAGATACATTTATGGATACAACCACTGTGGACACAGCTACCAATGATAATCCTCAAAACATTACCACAGCGTTGGTCCATAAAGTAGCGCCTTATGTATCAACGTCACCATTGGAGATATCAGTATTAACAGAAGGCTTAGAACCATCTATACCCCCTGTAATTGACAGCAAAGAGCAACTGAAGGGAAATACGAAACAACCTAGTAAAGATCCACAAAAGCAACAACTATTGCCGCTAAAACAAACTGGGGGCACGAGGGCCGTTCAAAGTCATGATTATCCCCATAACCTGGATTTACTCTTAAAAAGCTACATGGGAAAATTGATTCAATCGAGAGAAATCTGTTATACAAACTCTTAAAAATTAAGAATGATGTTGCTAGCATCTCTAAATTAATCGGGGAGACAATAGTGCATGAGAAAAGCCAAAAGGGAAATATACAACCTGCTACAAATAATATAACAGCAATGATTGATAATCCAGGAACCACTACAAACAACCCCTTATATAGTCAACAGGGCTCCCTACCGTTGGATGAAGGAAAAAACACTGTTGGCCAAAGGGAAAAGAAAGAAACAAATATTGCGTCACTTCTGATGACACTGGCCAATCAAGTGACAAAAAAGTCGAGACCAAATATTATAGAAGCGGACAGACACGGGTACAAACCATTATCTACTAGGCCCCAAAGACCATTTCATCTTCCCCCCGTGGCTACACCTCATACAATTATTCTGAAAATGTGCCAAAATTAAAGGATGGTATAAATGAGGACTGGGAAGAACTGAAAAATAAGGCTGCACTCTGGTTCAATAATCAATGTGAATGTGAAGTAAATACCCTGTCCCAAAGTTTTAATATGGTAAGAAGAGTACCCTGGGTGGGGAAACAACCAAAGAATTGCAAAGGGGACTGTGTTGTAGTCTCCTTTCAACACCCAGAGAGGGTTAAGACTCTGTTAGACGATCTATGTCTTGAATGGGAGATATCATTAATTCAACAGAATAAAACCATCTCTAGGGTTCCACTAGGGTACTTCTATAAGCCGGATATGAGGAATTCCAGTCAATATGGACAGGGTCCTACAAAATATGGAAAAGTCAAGACCACTTCCTTTGTTTAATAGATTCTTACCTCTCAGAAGATGTAGCGATGTAGATTGACTACATGAGGTACAAGATTTTGGCCCCATTGATGAGATGCCATCAGAAGTACTATTAGCAATCCGTGAATTGAAATCTAGAAAATTGACTCTTGAAACACTGCGGGTATAAATAAGAAACTGAAGGATGAGACCTGGCCTGTTTTTTTTAATGACTGTGAAATGATTTGCATGCAAGAGACTTGGCATATAGAACAATTCCATATTGATTGTTTTTCAACCATGGATACTCAAGCAACACCCTCACGGAATGGAAGAGTAAAGGTTGCCTAGCAGTTTTGTTTTCAGTCACATGCCCACAGTCTTTAAAGAAAGCTTACATTGATTCTCTCTTTTTTCAAATCTTGTGTTTTTTTCTTCTGACCATCAATGTTTTGTAATATTTAATTTTTATAATAATGACTTTGATAACACCAGAAATTAAGTGATACTGATACTCGAGAGGGAGCTGGACTTATTGTTAAAAGAAATACAGGGTGATTATCTTTTGATTTGGGATGGCGATTTTAATAGTAAAAACATTTACCATTTCAGATGGAAAGCTCTGTGGGTATGGAAATGAGTGTGGGGATAGTTACTCCCATTTCCCTGATAATCACTATGGTGAATCCATTAATGATGTAATGTCCAAAAATAATCTAGAATTACTGGAATAGTATACATCAGATGGACAACCCCAATTACCGACCTGTGAAGGTCATGGCCAAGGTTCAATCATTGATCACATTCTAATCTCGGCACATGGCCAAGAACAAATAGAGAATATGGAGGTGAGAATAGTTTTTGTCAGTGATCACCATCCACTCCTCCTAACAGTTAGAATAGGTGACACTTATCAGACCAGACCTTGTTTAGCCCCCTTTATTTCTACTCAAGGGAGATAATGGAATATCCATGAAATGGTTGGTAGTAAATCCAAAAGATTGTATGGAGGTTTTAACGAATAATTGCAAACAGGATATAGCAGTTTGTAATAGGGTGGACCTTGCTGATAATCAGTTTATGGGTTCCTTCTGTAACATCACTGGTGAAATCTCTAGAGGATTGAAAATTAAGCATAAGAAAAAAACAAAGAGAATAGTTGGCTGGTTTGATACACAATGCACAAAGGCAAACCAGTCATTAAAAAACGCCCTTAAAACCAAACCCAGAGATAGCGAACTTATAAAAAAAACAGAGACTTCTATATAAACAAAGCAAGAAAGCAAGAAATTCAAAATAACGCCTGGGAAAAACTTTCTCAGGCTGCAAATACAAAAGATTCATCCCTATTTTGGAAAACTATAAATCACCTGTTTTTTAAAGAAAATTGTGCTACTAAAATTGAGTCTGGTGCAACCTGAAGAGTGGATAAGTTACTTTGGCCAGGTTTTTAACGCAGAAAATGAAAACCTTATTTTAGCTGGAACAAGTGGCCCTGATGGTACCATCGAATTACCATATAACCAAACTTTTATAACTTTCGAATCACCTAATTAAGCCCCTATCACATTGGATGAAGTGATATTGGCACTAGTGAGAAGTGCAAATAGCAAGGCACCCGGTGTTGATGGGGTTCCAATAGACATTTTTAAATACGATACTGGATTCTGGGTCCCTCTTTTACAAAGAGTGTTTAACATCATTGCAGGAGGCACAATACCAAAAACATGGACTGCAAGTATAATTATGCCAATTTTCAAAAAGGGCAATAGAAGTGATGCCAAATGTTATAGGCCCCTCTTTTATATTGCTAGAAAGACTGGAAATATGGGAAGATGACAACAAAATTCTTACAGAATCACAATATGGATTTAGAAAGGAAATAGGGACGATTGAACAATGCATTAATTTACACTTTTTGATTATTAAATACACAAATATAAAAAAGGGCATCTACACCTTTGTTTTATTCATTTAACTAGTGCCTTTGACCTATTAAATCATGCAAAACTATGGCAAAACGTGATTCGAATGGGTGCTCCCAATGATAATATTATATATCTTTCACAGATATACAGCCGCCTGACTACAAGAGTCCATTATGGGCTAGACGGGGAATGCACCACTAGCTTTAGGGTTAGACGGGGAATCAGGCAGGGGTGTGTGCTCGCCCCATTACTGTTTTCTTTATATATGTAAATGGTGTAGATCAGCCGCTGTCGGCAGTAGGAGTTCCTGCAGGGCGGTGACATGGGGAGGGGGAGGGGCAGGGTGGGGGGTAGTAATGTATGGATTACGGAGTTTAATAGGTAAGTAAACATATAAATAAATAAAACGAATTTCGTTGCGCGTACTGCATCGCATTTGGTGATGTAGTGCACGCAACAAAATTTGCTTTATTTATTTATATGTTTACTTACCTGTTAAACTCCGTAATCCATACATTACTACCCCCCACCCTGCCCCTCCCCGCCCCAAGTCACCGCCCTGCAGGAACTCCTACTGCCGACCGTGGCTGGTGTAGATGAGGAATTGCAAAAGTTAAACGCAGATGCCCTCAAAGTAGCCAACAGTGCCGTTCTGACCTTACTTTACGCCGATGACGCAGTTTTACTATCATGATCTGCGAATGGGCCGCAGACCCGTATCTGAAAATTTGCACAATATATGCAGGAGAAGGACCTAGTAATTAATCTGAAAAATACTTTTACAATGGTTTGTGGACAAGGAAAAATAAAAACTAAGAGTCATCATATAAATAATGTCCCCATTGTAAAAACAAACTTGTTTGTATATTTAGGGCTGGTATTTACAGATAAGGGGAACTAGGGAGCCCATCTCGAGCCTTGTAAATTAAAATTCATGAGAATAACTGAGTCAATGTATAGATTTTCACAAAAAAGGCCAATAAGCCCATTAGGGAAATAATGACACTTTATAGGAGCAAGTGCCTTACTGGGATTTGTTAAGGGGCAAATTGTACAACTCTTCATACCCAGGAAAATAAATTTTTACGACAGCTGTTAGCTGTACCCAGCAACATTCCGGTATTTAGTGTGCATAGATGCCCCTTAAGTACATGATGTCATGAGTACAATAAGTTTGTTTGAATAGCTTTATTTCGATATATTTGTCATATCATAAAAGCATTACAATACAAGACAGGTAAAATATAATACAATTTGACAGTTCATCACTTTATACAATATACAATATTAAAAGTCATCAATGCAATGGTGTAGGAAGGAATTCATAGCATAAAATGGTTAGAACAAGCTGGATGAATGCGGGTAGCATTACTGGAGAAGCAATTTCCTCACGGATCTTATCCTCCATACCCAACCCAGGAATTTTGCCAGGCAACAGGCTAACAGAGGACGAGCATCAGTTCTTAAGATGTGTATGGCCTCCGTGTGCGATCGGGTGCCCAGGCTCATGCAAAGAGGTTTCAGCCATCTGCGTCGAGGTGCTACATAGGCTGGGCACTCAAACATTAGATGGGCAATGGATTCTTCCCTATTTTCACAATAAGGGCAGTACGGTGTAGTTTGCCGAGGTGGTTTCCAGCTTGCTGTCCACTGCCCTAGAGGCAGGACTCCCACCCTAAATTTAAAATACAATGCTCTATCCATCGGGTTGGTAATCAAGTCCAGATAAGGTTCTCTAAAGGGGAGGTTCTTAGTGAGCAGGAACTCAACCGCAGATCTACATAGTTTAGGATTACTCACTCTCTCATTTTCCACCCAAGACCAGTATATTCTCTTTAGCATCTGTTTGGGTGGGGCTGTTCTATTAGCCCAAGCGTCTCCAAGGCCCAGTTCACAGAGAAGCCGCTTTACTTCCATGAGCCAACCTACCCTGTGCCAGCCCGGGGATGAGAGGAGTTCACTCAAGGCTTCTGCGTAACTAGAGAGTTCTGGTACATTCCATATTCGAGCCCACAATAGGAGGGGACGTAGCCTTGCTTGCTCAGATATAGGGCGTGTATCAGTATCTAGTAAAAGAGGGAGTGTGGGAGTACTGTGTGGTAGCCTCATGAGCTCTTTGTGAAATGTATTTTCAAGATGGGTCAAGGTGTCAACTTTCTGGGTGCCCCACAATTCCGACCCGTACAGCGCCGCACTCACCACCTTTGCCCTATAAATATCTAATATCACCCCAATGGGTTTAAGAGGTGAGGCACGATGTTCTTTTAACAATGCCCCTGTAACCCTTTTATGAGTCAGAAGGGTTTTTTGGTGGTGAGCCTTCCAGCTCATAGAGTCACAGAGTCGGATGCCTAAGTAGTCAAATTCCCTTACCCTTTCAAGTGGGACTGTGTCTAGGGTTGGGGGATTGGCTATCTTCCTAGGGGGGTTTAAGACCAGGAATTTGGTTTTACTTATGTTGATGACTAAGCCCCTGGAATCACAAAAGTCCTTGAACCTGGAAAGCAACGTTTGAAGGCCTATCGGGGTTTTTGAAATCAGAAGGGTATCATCGGCAAATAGGAGTGTAGGAATTTTTCTGCCCGCCAGGGAGGGTGCGTCTGCTGGATGTTTGAGAAGGTGCTCCACCACTCCGTTAACATAAAGTGAAAACAGAGTGGGGGCTAGCACACACCCCTGGCGGACACCCCTATCTACAGAGATGCGAGAAGTTTTTTGGCCCTGATCGCCCCATCTGATTTGTGCAAAGTTGCTTTCATGGAGCTTGATAAGCAAAGCCAGCAAATACGGAGGGATGCCCAAGCCCTCTAAAACATCCCACAATTGGTCACGCGGGACCAGGTCAAAGGCAGTCCGTAAATCTATAAAAGCGAGATACAGACTGCCTTTGCCCAGTACGACCACTTTCCAATAGAGCATTAGAAAGCGGAATGTCTGTTCAATGGTGCCAGTTCCTGATCTGAAACCGGCCTGGAAGTCAGAAAGAACCTGATTTTCTTCGGCCCAGTGCAGAATCCTTCCTAAAACTACTTTGCCTGCTACCTTCTGGGTGGAATCAAGCAGGCTAATTGGACGGTAATTAGCAGGGTCGTCCCGACAGCCTTTCTTGAAAATCGGGACGACCTCCGCTCCCTTCCAAGAGTCCGGGAGGGAACCTCCCATCATGGCCTCGTTCAGAAGTGAGGCGATGAGTACACTCCAAACCTCAATGTTGGCCCGCAACAAATCACCCGGGACGCCATCTGGGCCTGCAGCCTTGTTAGCAACAATGCACCTAATTGCCCCTTCAACTTCTGTAGCCGAAAAGGGGTGGTCATTGTTAGTGTTAGCGACCGACCCTCTCTGTGAGTGGCCCCTAGTTTTCCCTAGATCACCTGGTGGCATGGAGTAGAGCTTGGAGAAATGTGCAAACCAAGCCTCCCCTGTGATGTTACAAGTCAGTTGTGTGTCGACGGGCCTATCCCTACCTCTAAGCCAGTCCCAAAAACCCTTCGTGTCCTTTTTGGAGCTAGCGTCCATTAGATCTCTCCAAAAATTGGTTTCAAAGGCTTCCCTTGCCACAGATTGAATTTTTTTGTAACTTTTCCTAGCTAGTCTTATTTGAACTGGATCTTTGGATTCTACAGCTAGGATGAGTTTTGGCAGCACGGCAAGCAGAAGAGTACCACTTGTCTCTACCCTTGGATACAGTTCTCCTTGTAGCCCTTGCCCTACCCTGTGGAACTATGAACAAGTCGCTCACGGCTGAGACGGTTTCTGTGAAGGCCGTAAGGACATCATGAATAGTAGAATCCAATGAGTCTAAACGGTGCTTCACACTTGATATTACGATCTTAGCTTGAGCCATTCTCCCCTCATCTGCAGCAACTTTAGCCCATTTTAGACGCCTACCGCAGTGTGAGGGAACAACTTCATGGGTTGATTTCCAAGTGGATAAGGACGTAGTTAAATTCCCATCTTGCCATGGGAGGGTAAGGGATAGTGCCAAGGGATTGTGGTCGCTGTCGGATGTCGGTAAGACTTCCATGTCACTGAAATACGGCCACAGATTATAATTCAGCAGTTTATAATTAATTCTAGAGGTGTGACCCACCCTGTTATAGGTGTGCACTCCCCTAGAGTCTGACTTCGATCGACCATTGGTAGCTCTAAGATCATATTCTAAGCAGAGTGAGTTGAGATCTATGGCACTCTGGGTCCATTTCTTGATCGGATCCAGAGAGAGCTGGGGAATGCCTCTCCTAGCATCGTCTTCCCAAGTATCCAAGATGTCCTCGCTGGCTAGCGGTTCAAAACAACAGTTAAGGTCTCCATCGAGGACAACGAGGGAGTCGATTTTGCATGCTCTAAGCTCCTCTTCTGCTCCAGTTGAGGCTAACAAAGAGTTCCCCCCCCTAGCCCCCCTTAAATAGAGGTTGAATACTTCCAGCTTCCTACCCCCAGGACACTGTATTGTAAGTCTCAAAAGGTCAGGAGATTGGGTGTTTATGTGCCTTATAGTTAGTCCCAGTGCAATACTGACCCAAATGAGAAGGCCACCCGATGGGCGGCCTTTACTGCCCTGTGGTTTGGATGCTGGCACATGGTAGGATGTAAACCCTACCCTGTGTAAGGGTTCCAGGCACCAAGTTTCTTGTAGGAGACAGATCCCGAAGAGGTCAACAAAGGAGATCCAATCTGGATTGTCAACGTTTCGTGCAAGCCCTGCCACATTCCAACTTAAAATCTTCAGCTGGGGGGTTACAGAAGTTCTCTGGTAGGACGAAGGGGCAGGAACAGGGGGAACATTGTTAGAGCCAGCAGGCGGGCACAGCTGGAGGGGAATTGTGGGAGCCGCCGGTAGTGCAACTGACTCGTGCACTGTTGCATTAGGACTATAAGTGTTGACACTGTACAGCGCTCCCTGAGCTATCGGAGCCTGTGCCCTTGGTTGGGTGGGAAGGGCAGAGCTAGTCCCAACAGGGATAATTGGGAAGGGAAGAGAATCAGATTCCCCAGCAATTGAGGAATTTATAGGAGGCGGTGCAAGATCAGGGGGCTTACGCAGTCAATCTACGTCTTCGAGACAGTTATACCTGTTCGAAGTTGATATCCCAAACCAAGATCTGGTTGGAATTTGCTCATAAGTATGAAGCCCGCTCCCGGGCTGGTGATATACCATGGACCAGTTGCCCCCATGTGTGGGTGCATTTCGAGGTGGGTAAAAGAAGGTCAGTGGCCTAGGTGCAATAGATGGGCCCTCACCCTCAACAGCCCAAGAACAGATATGGTTGGCCGTGAGTGGATCTTCAAACGTCACAACTATACAGTCGCCAGGTATAGATTTCCGTGAGGGACCCACCCAGGGGACTCTACGTACCATATTGACTCTGCTTGTCTGGCCATTTGGAATCGGTCTATGCATATTGAGCCAGTGCATGACCTTGTTCTTTAAGGACCAATGATTTTCGTGATGGCCGTTCACAGCCTCCGGCACACCCGTCAATACCACCACGTAATCATTGGCCTCTGGAGGGAGATCGATATACCCACCTCGGAAATTGCTCCTGTTGTATGAGCCCTGAGGGGGACGGTGAGTAATATTACTTTGTGATCCCTGAGTGGGACGGTGGATGGTGTTGCTTGCATTCTGCCTCGTGGAAGCACCCACGTTAGTGTGTGTGAGAATTTGTGGGATAGGGACCTTTGAGTTATGCGTCCTGGACTGGGGTGCAGAAATTTTATGACCGACTCCCTTGGTACGAGGTTTAGGGATGGGATGTGTTATGCCTGGTGCTGAAGGGTGAAGAGTAGGAGTCTGCTGGGCTGCTGGGGAAGGGCTTGGAGTCTGAGGAGCTATACCATTCTCGAGGAGACCTTGGTGTTCAAGACCTCGCAAACCAAGAGTGGCCAGGGCTATTATACTCTTTTCCATCTCTAGTAGATGGTTCTCAATACGGGAGAGTCTTAGATCTAGGGGAGATAGGAGTTTTTTTAGGGTTTCCCAGACTACTCCAATAAACTCCCCATTCCTCCCTTCCAGGTCCTTTGAATAGAGGTCAGCTTCCTCTTTGGTTATGTTATCTGTGATGGCTGCAGGGGCTGTACCTTCGCTATTTGTACGCTGGGGGACCTGTAACAGGGTATCATGCCCCCCAATACCACTATTCACAGGGATGTTAAGCACATTGAATGGGAGTGACCCAACAAGTTTAGCCTTCTTACGTGAGTAAGCCGACCTTGGGGTACGTTTCCTTTTGGATAGATTGCCCTTGGTACTATTACAAGTGCTATTGCATGTGGACACATCGGAAATATCTGAGAAATGGGGAATGGTAGTAAATTGGTGATCGGGGATAACCTCGGATAGGGGCTGGCTTACAGGCAGGGGTAAGGGGCACAGGGGTAATGGTAGAATAGACAGAGCCGGAGTGTCATGGACGTCCGCCAGCGTTGTTACGCAGCGTGGATTGTCCAGACGCTTCGGAGTAATGGCAGATGCTATGTGGCCCAAAGAAGATTTTTTAGAATTAGCAAATTCCAGCGACAGTTTCCTCGCAGCTGCCAAATCTAAGGAAACTCGAGTTTGTAGTTTGGTAATCTCTTTGTCAATGGCAATGTTTGTGCGTGAGATGAAGTCATCCATGGGACCATTTTGTACCAACCCCCCTTTCGCAGCCCTGCTGCGGCTAGCCCGTGTGCACATATGTAGGAATATAAGCAACCAGGATAATCGAGAGGAAGAAGCAATGCGGACTGTGCTAATGGCAAAGCAGGGGCGAAAGGGAAGGGGCCCAGACCAGACCTCTTAGACCTCGAACGGCCTCAAACGGCCCGCTCTTTGCCCGGTCTTCGCCCCGAGCTGCGTCCCGCGCTGCGGGAGTACTAGATCGAGATATAATGGACATAGGGGGCGGTGGGCGGGCCAACAGGGAGAGCGGACCGGAAGGTCTCCCAGGGTCTCGCAGGGACTCCTGGGCAATGGAGTCCCTGCTAACGCTCGCAGCCCTGCTGTAGCCTCACGCCCAAGCCCAAGTGTTCCTCAGCGCCGGTTGCCGCGTCCGAATCCAGCCCCAGGGAGAGACTGTGAAGCGGCACCCGCGGAGCGGGTGCGGCGAGCTACAGCAACGAAGTAGGCGTCCCAGGCAAGCGCCTTCAGGTGTGAGCGCTAGTGCAAAGTTAGTGGCGTCCCAGGGAGAAAGGGGATTCAGATGTTTAAATATCCCTCCAGTGGGCGGTGGGCGGGCCAACAGGGAGAGCGGACCGGAAGGTCCCAGGGTCTCGCAGGGACTCCTGGGCAATGGAGTCCCTGCTAACGCTCGCAGCCCTGCTGTAGCCTCACGCCCAAGCCCAAGTGTTCCTCAGCGCCGGTTGCAGCGTCCGAATCCAGCCCCAGGGAGAGACTGCGAAGCGGCACCCGCGGAGCGGGTGCGGCGAGCTACAGCAACGAAGTAGGCGTCCCAGGCAAGCGCCTTCAGGTGTGAGCGCTAGTGCAAAGTTAGTGGCGTTAGTTAGTTTAAATGTCTGGTATGGTATCTGGAGTAAGGAAGTTACAAAGTTTACACAGGACATCATTAAAGATTGTGTTTCCCATGATCAAAGAACAAAAATACCATGGTTAGTTTATATAAAAACCTTATAAATGAATGTGCCATAAACATTTTAAAAATCAATTTCAAATACTTAATTATGGAAAAAAAGACTTGAAGAATAATTTAATGGAATCACGGAACTGGCTAAGAGATGTATATGCATATCAGAAATCAATGACCAATGCTTACTTGGACAGGACATCTGGGCCGGATACCTTTTTATCTACTGCAGATTACAAATACAAAACACAGATTTTATCTCACTAGATTGAGAATGGGATTAGTTCACCTTTTAATAGCCTTTCCAATGATGGGGAAGTGGAATCAAAATCCCCCAAAGTGCCCATGCGGTGGAAGATCAGAGCTAACAACTTTGCACTTTATTTTATTCTGTGGTTTTTAGGTCTCGCACCTGTGATGCAGGGCGAAGCCCTGTCGCAGCGAGACCTATTGTTGGTGGCTCTGCTTACAAGGAGCCAAGAGGGAGACAAGAGATGGGCACGCGCAGCATGCCGGAATCGGATCAGGTCGCGCGCGTGAACATGCACTCCGATTCCGGCATGCTGTTCACACACACACACACACACAGACGCGCACACACACACAGGCACACACGCACACACACACAGACACACGCGCGCACACACACACATTCCCTCCCTCTCTCTCAACCCCCCCACTCACCGGGCTCTTTCCACGTGTCCCTCTCCCTCCGCAGCGGGTCAGTCTCGGCAGCAGATGGGGCTCTCCATGAGCACGGGAGCCCCGCTAGCTCACACGCTGACTTCCGGGCACAGGAGCGCGGGGTAGGCTCCCGTCTGCTTCCTGTCTTTTTGCGGCCCCGTCCCAACACAGGTTGCCTGGCTTCCTGCCCAATACAGGCTGCGGCGGTGGTTCAGCGAGAACGTACCTTAAAACACATTTTATATCGGATTTATTTCTCACGAAATATGCAGATTGTACATTTCTTCATTTTGGCCAGCCTCAATTACTGTAATTATATTTACCTCGGCATGTCTGATTACCTGATCCATAAACCACAGATTGTTCAGAATCAGAATCAAGCAGCTGGTAAGTGCAAAAACTTAAGTTAAAAGATCACATTTTTTAGAGCTTTGATGGAACTCCACAGGTTCCCTGTAAATTCCTGCATTCTATTCAAATCCATGTGCCACACACATAAGGCCATTTATTCCTCTCAGTTCCTGCTTTACTATGTATCAACTTTCAAGCTTCTTGAGACCGAAACACTAACTTCTCTTATCAGTTCCCATAGTTTGCTTTGATGGTCGTGCTTTCTCCATACTTGTTGCAATAAAGTGGAATTCTCTACCTGTACAACTTGGAAAGATAACTGACGTATGCAAATTTAGGAAGACATTACAAATGTGACACGCTATAAAACAGAAGCACAAGGGGGAATAGAAGGATACAATCAGATGTATCAATAGGTTACTTATGAGCGCAACTGCAGTTGTAAACCATTGATCAGTTACTGATTATGCAGTTTGAGTACTAACTCATTTTAAAATGGGTGGTTGGACTTCTGGGACAGCTACCCCTTTGGAAATCGTGGTGGTAGGAGCAGAAATTGCTCCAAGGGCAAAAATGCATGCTGCTCGATGTATTTAGAACACAGCCACATTTGCTGCAGAACCATCTGTTCTATGGGATGCTGTAAAAAAATGGTGCTACACTATGAATGCAAACGCAAGAATGGGGGTTTGGTGTCCCTCGCAGGCTTTCATCCATGCATTTCCAGCCATTATTCAAGGGCCGCAAAAAGCTTAATTAATATTAATGAGACAGAGGTTTTGAGACCCTATAGAAATATACATTTTGCTCAGCAACTCATTAGTTCATCAGTCGCATTGCAAAATGAAGGGAAATTTGCAAATTAGTCGGCGGGCACTTCCTGAATGCAGTCTACCCTCAGTAATTCTTCATGCACAAAATACATTGTGTAAAAGAGGTACCGCAGTGAAAACAGGGTTGCTCAACCCAGGAAAAAAGACCGAGACGAAGGCAGGGCCGGACTGGGAACTCAAATCAGCCCTGGCAATTTTGATAGACCAGTTCCCCTGCTGCTTTTGATACTGGAGGCCGATATAGCAGCACTGCTGCAAAACCGCCCCAGTAACAACAAGCATTTGCAATGGAATAGGTCTCACATTTACGCGAGTTTGAGGCATTGACATTGCAAATAATAATGCCTTTTATTTTTGTTTTAAAAACATAAATAAAAGGCATTGTTATTTACAATGCCAATAGCTGAAACTCTCGTAACTGCGAGACCTATTGCATTGCAAATGCTTGTTATAGAGATGTCAGCAAGAGTCTCCAAGACCATTATAGGAGAGACTTTTTAACGTATAATGCAGCTTTTGAATATGTCTATAGTCTGGTAAATATTAGAGTTTGTAATGCAGTGGTGACCTATATCCAGAAGTCAATCAAAATACGAAACAGTAATTCTTATCTTGAGGCCCTTGTTTATGAAAAGAATTATGCAAACTCCGATAAATGAGCCCATATTTGTGCAATAGGTCCTGTAAAAATTATTTTTTTTATATATTTGGTATCCTTAATCTTGTCTAGCTCTCCCAGCTACAATTATGAAATCTCAAAGGGAATGCATTTTATCTTTATTCTATGATGCACTATGGAGTTATTGAAACCATACTTTCGTTTTAATTGGATATTTTTGCACTACTTCGCACTTGGCACTTTTTTGTAAACAATATCCATAGTTGCACACGATGTTTTAAAAAATAAAACTGTGCACATTGCTTTTTATATATATCCGGTCTTTTTTAGACAGATTATTGATGTGTTAAAACCGTAATGCACCTTACTTATATATTCTGAGGTATAATGAAGTTATTTGAGTTATTTTATTTTTATAAATAAGTTACTTTGCACAAAGCACTTTAATGCAAATGGTTATCAGACTCCGCTGTCTGGGGTTTCTTTTCAGTCTTGCTTGATTGTATGCATTCTATGTGTTTAATTGTATACTGTGAAATACGAAGATATGTACATTTTTTAGGCTGCTGATTATGTCTCATTTAACCGAATAAAGTTTTTTTTTTTTATTTGATTTGATTTATTAGGGCAAGCAAGTTTTAGGGCCTACTGGCCCTTTCTTGCTATAACTCAAGTGGACAAAAAACAGGTGTACTGATCATTCAAAAAGTGAATGAACAATAAAGATGCCTTTAAATCTTGTTTTTATCTTGTCACATGTGCAGTGCGTTAAAAGAAAGAGGTCAAATGCCAGCTCATGTCTTCTTACAACTGCTGCTTATTTTGTCCTAGAGAAGTTAAAGGTTTATATAAAGTGAACTATTTGATAATCATGCTGAGATACAGGGAGTGTGAAATGAACAGCAGTAGGATGTCAGTTTTATTATCATACACAACATTTAAATAGCTTGTAAATGAACTGTACAAATATTTCAAAATATACCAGTAGTTAGAAATGCAAGTTTTTGTAATTCTGAAGTGTGATGGAAACGATAGGATCAAGACAAATCAGAACATTTTACTTGGTGATGTGCAAATTATAAATATTTGCTGAATCCCAATGTCCACACATTATTGTCTTTACATTAAGTAGTGTATCTGATAGAGACTTCTAACCACAGAATCCTCTCCTTAGAATACTCCCCAGGCATCAGACTCCACGACCTTCACCAGCATCCGGTCCAGTGGAGCCGTTCCCAGAGGCACCGACCCTACTATTATTCCCGACTCTACGGCGGAGATGGACTAGTGTCATCTGACGTCGACTTTGACGCCATCCGGACCATGACCCTACGAATCACAGACAATGCCTCCATTTTCTGGCAGGCCCTGTGAGAAAACCTGTTTAGGGTGGATCTGAACACCTTGAGGAACCCTTGGTCAAGGATAAATGGTATAAAGACCTGGCTGATGCCAGTGGTCTGGACACCTCAGCAGAACCTGGCCATATCTCTCCTCCTAGTGTGGCTACAGAGTTAGGGGCTTCTTTGCCATGGTGGTACGGAGGGCTGACGAGTTCCTGAACATTATGCTGTCCTTGTTTGAGATCAAGACCAGTGACTTGACAGAAGTGTTTCAACTCAGGCTATAGCATATGGAACCTCTGTTGTCCTCTAATGAAACTCTCATTGATGTCTAGCTTGGGGCATGGGCTAAGCCCTGCAAAGGTGTTCCTGGGCACAGGCAATCACCTGTTGCCAGTGCACCACTCATTGGGAATCAGCTTTCCTCACCCCGGACCCCACCACTGACAGCTTGGTCGTACAGACCTCAACGACCAAGGTTAACCCATTCCCAACCATGCAACCTGATAGGGAACCCACAACATTAGATGGGAGGATATTTGCAATAAGTCTAACCACTGGCACTCTATCGAAGTAGCACTCCAACCCATCGTTCTTTTGCTCACCATGCCACCTCAGTTTGGACTGCCCATATGCAAATTAGTGTTGACCCTCTTCCTCATGGGAGCAGTCCAGTCAGAACAGCCAAGCAAGGTCCTTCCTGAACTGGAACACAAACTACCCAGGACAGGTTTCGTCCTATTTATGGGGGAATCAGCCAGGTACAACTTGATTCCTGTGACACAATGAGCATTGGACCAATGTCTGGGTATACACATGCCATTTAGGGCGGTACATGAAACACACAAAAGGTGATGGGAGACTGCTTGCAAAAAGTGTGCCACTGGCACTTGCTCAGGGTGGCACTGCAACCCATCCTTCTTTTGCTCACATGCCACCTCAGTTTGGACGTAGCCATATGCTAATCATTCTTGACCCTGTTCCTCATGGGAGCAGTTCAGCCCACACTGAGAAGCTAGGTCCACCCTGACCGCTTGGTGCCAGTGAGCATGGGACCTACATCTGGGCACACCTATGCCACTTAGGGCAGTGTATGAAACACACAAAAAGTGATGGGAGCTGCTTGCGGTAAGTCTAACCAATGGCACTCACTTGGGGTAATATTCCAACCCATCTTTCTTTTGCTCAACATGCCTCCTCAGTTTGGACCTAAACCATATGCAAATCATTCTTGACCCTATTCCTCATGGGAACAGTTCAGCCCGAGCTGCCCAGCCAGATCCTCCCTAAGCCGGAACACAAGCTGCTTATGGTCTCGGAGAAGGCCTGAGCCATCTACACCAGGGCTATTGCTAATGCCACGGATGCACGAAAGTTAACGCCACGCTGCGGACTGGACACAACAAACTTGTTGTGTAAATCGATCGCTTCGTCGATGGCGCTTGGGCATCAGGCCTGATTGAGATCAATTGGCATTTTGGGGATGTCCAGGCATCCCTTATGGACATGCCCTTCGGTGGCACTCACCTCTTCGGTGACAAGGCAGATTCAGGGCTCGTGCGCCTCAAGGACCACCACCAAGTCGTTGGGACTCACTATGGCCCCATACCAGCCTCACTATGCCTTACACTCCTTCCTTTGCTACGGTAGGGGCTCCCGGCTGTGTCCATTTCGACCAAACCATTACAGGCTCCCTAGTTTTTTTGTGGCCATGGTCACAACTCCCACAAGCCTCGTGGGACCCAAATCCAGAGATCTGCTCATTCCACAACCCCCCAGCAGCCACAGCCTCCAAAACGTTTTAATGTGCACTCGCAACATCACAGGCAACCCGTTGGTGGCATGATCAGGCACCACCTGCCCTGCTGGCAGTGCTCCAAATTTTTCAGTGGGCTTACACTCTTTCACTCATCTACCCATGCCACTCTCCTCTCGTCAGCTGATGGAGGACCATCTCTCCCTGTTGTGTCAAGAAGTACAGGCTCTTTTGACAAAAGGGGTCAACGAGAGGGTGTTAACATCAGAAGTAGGTAGTGGTTGCAATTCCCACTACTGTCTGATGCAAAGAAGGATAGAGGTCTCTGCCATATACCAGATCTGTACCCTCTTAACTACCTCCTGAAAAAGGATACATCCAGAATGCTTACATTGGTTCAGGTCTATCTGCCATGGACCATGGAGACTGTATGGTAGTGCTCGATTTGCGGGCTGTATATTTACGTATACTTTTCCTGCCTGCTCATAGATGTTACCTGCGATTCACAGTAGGCCATGAGCACTTTAACTTCCCTGTGTTCCCCTTTGGATTTACCAGCACCCCTCATTTTGTCACAGAATAGATGGTGGTGGTTGCAGCCCATCTTCTTCTTCAACAACTGGCTTCTGAAGGTGGGCATCGCCTCCCTCCAGACTACAGCGGACCACCTGCATTCCATGGAGTTCACTATCAACATACTGAAGTCATACCTGACTTACTCTTAGATGCTCCCTTTCGTTGAAGCCATTCTGGACATAGTTCAATTCCACTCCAAGTCCAGGACATTTAGGCTATGATTCCGATATTCCAGCCTCTATCTTGAATTTCAGTGAGGCTGAATATGAGGCTCAGAGATCAATTTGGTCCCAAGTGGGGCTCAGGACTCATGTACACCTTCCAACCGATTCCACGCCTGCCCAGAGTTCTGAAGATCAGGGTGGACCAGGCCCAAGTCAGCCTTGTGGCTCTGGACTGGGCACAGAGAGTATGGTATTCCGCCAACCTGAGCAGAAACATCAGTCATCTGATCTTCTGTTGCAGCAACAGGGCAGGTTTCTGCAACTGAATCTGTGCACTCTCCACCTCCATATGTGCAGATTGAGTAGTGGTAGTTAAGAGTTTTCTTTCTCCCTCCTGAAGTCTGTGAGGTCATCTTAGCAGCCAGGCGTCCACTCACAAAGACCATATACACCTGCCGTTGGGACAAATATTTGGCTTGGTGCACTGAAAAACATGTTGACCCTCTTTCTGCACCCTTGACCGAAGCATTGCTATTTGTTTTGTCATTAGCCCAGCATGGCCTTGCTCTGGGCACTGTTAAGAGGTATCTTTCAGCCATCTCTGATTTTTTGCGGTTGCAGAGTCAACCCTCCCTGTTCAAGGTCTTCAAAACCTTTTGTTATGCCCCAATGGGACCTTAATTTGGTTTTACCTTACTTAATGTGTTCACCCTTTTTGGTCTGAGCCAGTTTTCAGATCAACCGCTGGGGTGACATTGTTTGGGATCTATTCTAAGATAAGGAATAATCAGCTACAAGTGTCTATCAGATCAACCGGTTACTTACCTTCGGTAACGCCTTATCTGGTAGAGACTATATATACTCAGACTCCTTAGTGACCCTCCCAGCCTTGCAGTTTCTGAAAACCAGTCTTTCAACTGAAAAAGTCCCTTTAGGCCCTTAGTTTCTGCACATTGGTCAATCAGCCTTCTGACATGGCTCTGTGATTCTGGCGTAGAAAGAATCATGTAAAGAAACTGATCGCATGCTGAGGTGGCGCCGAATAAGCATGCGCATGTCACACATGGAACGGTAGATGCCTAGAACATCGACATGGGGCTCCTTGGCACCACTTACCGTTTTTCTGGACCCAGTCTGATGTCTGGGGAATATTGTAAGGTATGGAATCTACAGCTAGATAGATTCTCTACCAGATAAGGCATTACCTAATGTAAGTAACTTCAGAAACACTGCATGCCAATGGGAAAGTTTATGGCCAAATAAATGGAAAATGTTCTGCCTGTAAATAGATGTGCTCCATTATCATGCTTGAGTAATTTATTTATTAAATGTGAGAGTTGTGGAACATGAACTTAAAACACAATCATGCCCCACCCTGATGACGCTATTAGTGAACTAAGAGACAAGTCATGGGCCATGTGGGTTGGATTCTTATTGAACATGGAGCAGCAGTTTAGTCTATCAAATCAAACAAAATACGTTTTTGTACGGCAGACATGCTGAAGCCACATATGAGATAATGAAGGAAAAGGTGACTCAGTAAAATAAAATATTTGTGTGGGATGGCACAATTTGAAACCAGTTTATGGGCCAAGTGCATTTCATTTAGGCTGCATAGATTATTCAAGTCGCTAGACCTGCAGGTCTGAATTTTTTTTAATGATTTTTCTAGGCCTGCTGAGCATTGATATCTCAGACCTCTCAAAGTGTGGTGGATGCAGTAGACATGCAGCTCCCTTAATATGTTCCTGTGTGTCTGGACGCCACTATGTAAGTGGTCTCACTCTTCTTCATCTCCTTAATGTCACAGGCATCTGTGCACCAGTCCTGAAGAGCTCCGGGCTCTATTACCCACACTTTGTGGCCAGGTTTGTACTAATCAGAGTGGTCTTCTGGTCATACCACGGCTTCATCTGTTATTGTCTGGCCTCCAGATTTATAATACCCTCTTTCATGAATCGCCTTATCTGGGCACTAAGAGCAAACATGTAGGTTAGAACATCTTCTTGACTCCCCCACCCCTCCTTCACAGGACTGAGAGGTCCTCTAACAGGGTGACCAAACAGCAGCTAAACCCCACACTCTTCTGTGGCACTTCCCTGTAGGCAAAGAGAAAACATGGCATAAGGATATCCCACTTACTTCTCAGGGGGTTGGATAGGCCCAATATCATGCCCTTCAGGGTCTTGATGAATCTGGCAATAAGCCCAACACAACCCCCTTGGAGAAACCCACTCCTGAAAAGATCTCTATTAGTGTTCACCCTGGGTGCAGCCACACACCTCAGATGTATGGCCTTAGAGTGCTGGGATGCCCGAGGGTAGCCATGCGCTCTATAAATGTTTAATAATAATAGAGCATCTTGTGGCATGGTCACCAAGACCAGGATGACCCTGTTGCCTAAGGCTGCCTCGGGGTTCTGATGCCCAGCAATATTATAACCCATCCTGTCAAAAAATGTTCCCACCACAGAAAAACTGCAGGGAAGTTTTACACTTTACCCCTGACTTATCACTGACTGGCAGGTAAACAGATCTACAAAACCCATTTGATATAGTCCTCATCTGGGGCCAGGCGGTCAAAGGTTTTGGCCTGCCCCAGATGTCCTGCCGGGGGAATGTCAAGAGCCAACTACAGTAGGAAGGCCCTACAGCAATGTGGAGCACCAACACTCTGGTTGACCCAGGCTCAGGGACTTAGGGCGCACTATACAGGAGAACATTTTACTAATAAATGTGGTGATCACCAGTAATGTTGCCATCGGCCTGGGCCTGCCATCAGAGGCCCTCAAGAGTAAGGCACTCTCTCTGCACTTTGCAGGACTCTGTCTGTGATGGTCCTCCTGCAGCTTGCCGCACAGCTATGTCAGGCAGGTCTGCCAGCCTTGTAGCCTCTCCCTCAGAATAAGCCTCTTCCCGGAACTTGGAAACTTCCAGGGTGGTTTACCATGCCCACTACATCACCTCTTTCTAGCAGACACCTGGGCCACTTTTTCAGGCTCCAGCTCCTTCTGACTTCCTTGACGGGCTAACATTGATTGTGTGGTCATCCTCGCCCACTAAGACAATCCCAACATCTCCAGATGGGAATTGAGCTCCACTTCTTTTACAGACAGTGTGCTCTAGGTCACTCCCCAGCAGACAATCGACTGATATGGCTAGACTCATAGCTACAGCCAGAGAACCAGAGACCCCACCCCACAAAGTAGTGGCTTACCTGGTTGTCAACTGTTAAAACCTGGTGGGTACATTAGGGATGACCTGCCATGAAGAGACCAGATGACAGGAGTCATGCTGGCTCCTATATCTCTCAGAGCTTCAAACATCTGCCCATTTAAAATTAGCCACTGTCTGTACTTTGTGATGTTCTCAAGCATGTAAGCTGTGACACCACTTTTCTATAACCCAGGGACAGAAGGGGAACCTTTACACTAACACTTGAAGTAACTGGGCTAATGTCCCCAGCACCACACTGGCAATTACTGGGGTTGGCACTAGTGGGGGTTGCTTCTTTTTAGTGGAGTGGAGATGACATTTCCTCTCTTGTACCCTGAATGAAAATAGTCAAAGCACCTGGGCTGATTAGGGATTTGGGGGGTTGTTCTCACTTAAACCCTCCTTCTTATGGTCAGAAAATGATTGGGACTTTTTTCCAGGCAATGTTGCTCAGGGGTCAGACCAAACTTAGTGATAAGGGTTTTCTTCATGGTGGCATATATCATCTGGTCAGCAACCTCTAAGGCCGATGGGGTATCCCTCTAAGCAATTGGCATGCATTTCCACAGACTAGACCCCAAGTCCTTCTCTGGGTCTCTATGCATATGCAGGGCCACCTCATAAGTGGCAAACCAGTTAAAAAGGTTCATACCAGTTATAAAGGGCATCCCCCACCACAACTAGGCACTGGGTCATTGGGGATGTTGACTCTTTATCTCTCCTAAGCACTTCACTGTTGATGCCACCATCATCACTACAAAAAGAACAATTGATGGACAGAATGCAGAACAATGTCATACATTCACCCCAGTACAGAGACCTGGACCTAAATCCATAGTTTTTTTGCTCCCCATGCCATTCCAGTTTGAACCCAGCCATATGCAAATCAGTTCTGACCCTTTGCCCAATGGGAGCAGTCCAGCCCGAACTGCCAGGCCAAGTCCTCCCTGGACTGGAAACAAGCATCCTAGGACCCGTTTCGTGGTTCACCCCTCATCAGCCAGGATAGGCTACCTCAAGTGGCATGGAGAGCACAGGACCCACGTCTGGGCATACCCGTCCCACTCGGGGTGACAAATGCAAAAAGAACAATTGATGGACAGAATGCAAAACAATATCATATATGGCATGGTGAGCAAAATAAGGATGGATTTAACCCAGATCTCTTGACTGGCGGGTGAATGTATGATTTATTCCTCATTCCGTCCATCATTTTTTGCGTAGCACTTTTCACCCTAAGTGGGAAGGGTATGCCCAGACGTGGGTCCCTTGCTCACTGTGCCACTGGATTCAAGCTAGCCTGGCTGATGAAGGGTAATAGCCAGAAACTGGTCTCAGGATGCTTTTTTCCTATCCAGGAATGACCTGGCTTGGCAGTTCAGTCTGGACAGTCCCATGAGGCACAGGGTCAAGACTGATTACCATATGGCTGGGTCTAAACTGGGGTGGTATGGTGATCAAAAGAACGATGGATTTAACCCATATCTCTTGACTGGGGGTGAATTTATGATTTATTCAGTATTTTCCCATGGCACTTTTCAGTCTAAGTGGGATGGGTAACATGTAAAGGAAATTGTGTTTCATCGACCCAGGAGTAAATCTGCACAGGGCATGGGAAATAGTGTATGCGATCCCTATGTGCATCTAAAATAGCAAGTAGTTACCCAAGGTCACATGCATGAAGTGCTACAATTAGCAATCAGCCAATAGTAAGAGTGAATGCCGTTTCTGCCAAGGTGGGGGATACTTCCATGTATACTAACCAGCAATCAACAGAATCAACAAAATGGTGCTAGGGAGAGTGTGTAGGTGGCTGCCATCAGAGTGGCACCAAAAACATCCTAGATTAGTCATAATGGTTTGACTTATTCATCCATACAAAACACGCAGCATCGCGTACACACACACAGTGCACCAGTAAGTTAATGGCTGTTTTGGGCTGTGTGTCCATTCAAAGCAAGAGTGCCACTTACAGTGCACAATCAAGAACCCTTAAGTGACTCCATTGCAAACTTGACATGATCTACTCCTGAGGTGCTCCACCTACTAACATGTATACAAACACTGGCAGGAAAGCCTGTGCTTAACCCACCCTAAGCAGATGTGACAACTGCCACACAGTTAATAAGTAAGCAGTGTGAAAGTGCAAAAGATGATTTATTTACCACACCATTAAAATCTTAAAATGTACAAATCTATAACCTACACTAACTATTCCCATCTAAACTATGCCTAACCTATACTAACTTACTACACTATCCTAAAGTAAAACTAACCTTACCTACCTAACCTTAACTTATCATACTCTCTCTCTCTCTCTCTCTATATATATATATATATATATATATATATATATATATATCTATCTATCTATCTATCTATCTATCTATCTATCTATCTATCTATATATATATATATATATATATATATATATATATATATATATATATATATATAGAGAGAGAGAGAGAGAGAGAGAGTATGATATATATATACCACTACAGGCCAAACAACCCTCCCACCCCTTAAATACATTGTGCACATGAGACAATCATAAACTACACCTGTACACAAACTAACTAAATATGAAACCTAAACAAATATATATTTTTGGAATTATTAGATTTTTTTCTTTTTTTCTTTTTATAACTCATACTAAACATTAACCACCTCCACTCAACAACCTACCCACCCATATCCACACCTAAAAACGAATACTTATTAAAACCAATAAAAACACTAAAAACGAACCTACCACTATGCTAAAACCTATGCTAACCTCTGCTAAAAGTCTAAACAATACCAACCAATATTTTATGTGGAGGGCCTAAACTTTTGAGGAGGGACCTACATTTGTTGGTAATACGGTCCATAGAAGCTGCACACCATTTGCATTATGGTTGCCACTTGCAGTTAAAGTCCTGCCAGCTTCAAATGTGTCTCTTGCTGTGCCTTCAGCAACTGCCTCTCAAACTCTGTTGGTTGATGAGAGATAATGACAACCGCCTGTAGTGGCACTGCTGTGGGGGGTCCCGGAACTGACCCTGCCCCTGAATGACCAACATTCCTGAGAAGCAGGTACTTTTCCAAAAAGTACAATGCTAAATTACTCAGGTCAAGGCCTTGTAGTTACAGGAAATGGTAATGTCTGGTCCCATAAACATGTACCAATCTGCAAAGGAAGACAGATTCTTAACAACGATTTTGTGCACACATGGAATGATACATATAGTCCATCTAGGTACTCATGCAAGAGGGTAAAATCTAAGGCCAATCTATCAATCTTTTTCTTTATTTCGATTCTAAGAATCATAAAAGATCATGTTACTAAATATTTCAATCAAGCACAAACATTATATATACACTTTCGCTGAAAACTGAGGTACAGGAAAAGAAAACATACATAGATCAAAATTTCCCATTTGTCAAGGGGCTGTAGCGCATTAATCATCTTAATTTGATATAAATATAAAGTGCATGTGCGTACTCAATTGGCACAGACCAACAAGACATTTAGTTAAAATTGTGCTAAGAAATAGATAAAACATTCACAATATACAAATAAAATTAATTCTAGGTAAAGTAACTTCGTTTACAGTTACTAAGCAGAACAACCAAATGTCATTTATGTTAAGACATGATCTCTAGTAAGAACCAAATGCTAAAACCTAATTATGATACAGTTACATTAAAATGTTAACCCCCTCTTTTTCCTTATGTAACTACAAGCCAGTAGAAATCCGCTAACACCAAATACAATGGGTTGAGAGCTATTGGATTGTAATATTCTTAACACCTCTAGATATTTCCTGGTATTCAAGTTCTGTCACAGTGGCTTGATCCATTATGTTCTGGGAGTTACGTATGCTGGGCAGAAAAATAAAATATGTGCAATGTTTTCATTTGACCCCAGTAAACATAGGGCGCACTTGGGGTCCCCTCCCATAGTCTGCAACATGACCCACTTAGCTGTAAAGGAGTTTATCAGGAGTGTCTCATATCAACATTTCAAATAAAGTGACGTTGCTAATTGTGGTTCGATCTCATCCAAAAATTGCCCAAAACTCAGGGTCATTTTGATGGACAAGAATTTTGTAGTAAGTCTCCCTGATGTGCATCTTAAAGTGACTCTGTGCAAGATAAAATGTTCTTTTTCTTACATGGGCAAACCAGGGGAAAGTAAAGTGGACATCAAGGTCCAATAATTCACATAATCTCTCCCTGTATATTTTTGGTTCCTCTGTAGTCCAGATTCTCACCCTGTAAGACAAAGACCTCCATATAGTTAAGTGTTCTAGTCTTTTAATCCCAATATCGGATGTTAATGGGATCACGGGGGTGTTTTGGGGAGTGACGTAATCAATCTCATGATTTTATTTTCTCCAAAAATGTATGGCTGTAGGATTTTGCTACCCCATAGCTCTGATCCATAGAGGGTAGCAGTTTGAGCCCTGAATATATAGACCTCCAAGGCTGGGGTGACAGCCTTTGACACAGTAGATTGTTTCTTCTTTACTGTAGGGATGAAATTTTGTAATAAAATTGTCCTGGCCTTATTTATTTGTGGTTTCCATGACAGTTTTGAATCAAGTGAAACTCCCAAATATGTGAAGTTGGAAACACTCCAGAGGCACTCGATTCAAAAATATTTAACCTTTGAAGCTCTTGTATGGTCTAATAGCTATATATTTAGTCTTGGTTGGGTTTATCTCAAGGCCCTTTACTTTGCAACATTGACTGAGATTGTCAAGTAAGTTTTGTAGCCCCCCCTAGGGGTCTGGGACAGTGAAACTGTGTCGTCAGCAAATGTTAGGGCGCAGATATGGATCTTTCCAAGCTTTGGTGAGTCATGGGAGGATTTTTATAAATGTTGGACCAAGTCATTCACGTATAGTAAGAATAGAGTTGGTGCCAGGACAAAGCCCTGGTGCACGCCCCTCTTAACAGGGATCTCTTCTCTAAGTTCTCCCCCTATGCCCCAGCCTACCTTGGCAAAATTACCTTCATAGAGCCTTACAATCTGTTTTAAAATCTCCTCTGGCACTTCCTGTTGGTGTAAAGTTCCTCATAAAAGATCTCTTGAGATTGAATCGAATGCTGCTTTCAAATCAATGAAAGCAACACATAAATGTCAAATCAAAGTTTTAGCTTTGTATACCTTCAGGCTAGGCTTAATAGTCTGAAAACTTGGTCAATTGTACTTGTTTTCAGTCTAAAGCCAGCCTGGCAGGGTGAGGGTATATCATTCTCCAATATCCAATCATTTAACTTACCCAAGATTTGCTTTGCTTAGACTTTACTTTTTGGAGGGTATCAATCAGGTTTATGGGCCTATAATTTGCAGGATCGTCACTTGTACCCTTTTTATAAATGGGAACTATCTCTGCCCCCTTCCAAGATTCTGGGATGGGCTCCTCCCTAGCTACTGTGTTACTCAAAAGGTTCACATATGGCACGCAAACTTCTGGGGCATGTTTCAGGAGGTCTCCTGGAATCTTATCTGGACCAGGCGCCAGTGCTGACTTAATAGCAGCTATGACTTATGCAGTTTCTTCTATGCTAAACTGTAGTGGTGCGTTTTCATAGAGGCTCCTTAGTAAAGCCAGAAGAGTCTAAACCAGACTCACTGTGTGTAGCATATAGATGAGAGAAGTGTCTATGCTAAGTACAGGGGTCCAAGAAATGATCTATAATAGTTTTGCCCGATTTGCTGCCATGAGCTATAATTCTCAAGAACATGGACTGGTCCTTAAGTTTGGCGGCAGTCATAAGGTCGTCCCGATTTGCGCTTTCCCAGTTCCTTAGTGCTACTTTTTTGCGCTTTTTTATATTCTGCTCTTTCATATCTAATCTGGGTTACATTTTTGGTCTTAAGGCTCAATAAGAGTCGACGTTTGGCTGAGGAGCATTCTTTATCAAACCAAGGGTTGGAAGATTGGGTCTTAGGCCTTATTCTACAGTCTCCTGTCTGTGGTTTAGTCAAGAAAACTTTTATGTTCTCCGCCATGCGGTGATGGATTTGTATAATAGATATGGACTCTGGTCCTAAATCAACATAGGGGGTTAGGGCTTCACAAAAGGCATTGTAGATATTTGTAAGCAGCTCAACTTGGTCCATTATGGCGGACCATTTGACTGATAACGGTTATTGCTTACTGACAATTGCGGGTACTTATTTCCCGAATTAATTGGATGAATTATATGGGTGGTGATCAACCTCCCGGAGAAGGATAAACATAATGGACGGTTATCACTCTCTTTGTTATCTATCTTAACGTCCTGGATATGAGCCCAATGTGCGATAGTTACCACCACAGTCTTTCTTCATTTGGATTTTCCCCTAACATAAGTATTAGTGCATTTAATATCTGAGGGGAATTGGCCGTTACATGCTCTTAGGTCTCTTTGTATGGTAAGATGGACTAATTGCATTGCTGAAAGGGAGCATGACACCCTGTTGTTTGTGGCCCGGAGGGGAATCCCCATGGCCAATATTTCCTCTTCAAAGATAGATTCAATTCCAACCAATGGTTCATAGCAACAATTAAAGTCGCCCCCCACGAGAACAGATCGATTAGGATCAATTGTTTCAAGAGCTTCTTCTGAATGATGGATGACCGGTGACTCTTTTGAGAGCTGCCTCTGTCTATATATACGTTAAAAAGATATATGTGTCATGTTTGGAGGTTTCAGTTTTAATCCTAAAAATATCTGGAGAGGCAGTATTCAAGACTTCTATAGTGAGATTTAGATTGATTGTTATCCATATTGTCAGCCCACCCGAAGGTCTCCCTCTTTTTGAGGATATTACCTCTATACTAAACGTCCTGTAACCTAATTTATGTGGTGGCTCTCTAAGCCAGGCTTCCTAGAAAAGACAAAGGTTGAAGTTACCAATGTATTCCTGCCAGTCTAGCGCTATATGTTTTTTATTGAGCCCAGCTATGTTCCAGAATATTATCTTCAGATTTTCTGGAAATAGATCGACAATTGGGTTCAAGTCAGATTTTGGTGCTGTCCCACAGTCAGTCCTGTCGGTCAAATGGGTGTTGAGTACCTGAACGTCAGATGCATGTGTATCATCTGAGTAAGTGTCATGTGTATGTGGATAGCCGGATGTTGGTGGGGGGGACGTAGTATCTGCATGAGTAAAGGTGTTATTAGCAATTAAATTTGTTTTGCCCTGCTCGGTCAGTCAATCTACTGCGTCTAGATTGCTGGTACCGTCTGGGATGTGCGATATATCAATCCCCTTGCCTGCATTGATTTCATTCTGTCTAAGACTAATTCTGGATTCAAAAAGGGAATGAAATCACAAATTCAAAGCTATGAAATTATCAGCAATACATTTTGAATGAAAAGTTAATTTTATGTCATTCAAGCTCCCCGTTTCTAGATGGAAGCGCTTGACTTTTATTATGTCGGATCTTATAATGGAGAGACATTTGTGCCTGTTTCTGGTCCAGTGAATCACTTTGCGCCAGATGTAGGTGGCTAAATACTGGTCGGTTATGCTGAAATTCGTAAAATATCTGCGTTACCGACCGTTATTTACCCATGTGCGATGTAGGTATTACCGAACGCCATTGCAAATAAGGAATCAGTAAAAATAAGGGAAACCAGTTACCGATTCCTTATTTAGGGATTGGCAGACACCGAAACACTAAAATACCAAATCGGTAAATTAGAAATCAGTAAATAATCGCAAAAGCGATGTACCAAAAATCGATAACATTGAATTTCCCAAAAATCGGTATTTAAGAATCGGTAATTACCACTGACTCCAAGCAAGTGGTAATCAGGTGCACTGCATATAAACAGCCCCAAAATGCAACAGTGTGAACACAATGGCGCCCCTCTACCTTATAGCAAGGCGGCTACGTTTGCAAGCAGCAGGACTGAGGGTCTGGAGATGGGAGGAGTGTGTGTACAGACTTCATGTCACACTGTTAGAGTTAGAGAGGTACAGGCTATACCCACAAACTATCCTAGACCTGATACAGGACCTGCAACCCTTCCTGGAGCATCAGACACCAAGGGCGCACGCCATACCAACACATGTGCAGGTGCTCTGTAGCCTGCACCTACTTGCATCCGGAAGTTACCAGGGTGTGATAGCTGTGGCCGGTGGTGTGTCACAGAGTTGCCTGTCCCGTTTCTTCAACTCCTTCTTGGATGCCATGATGTAGAGAATGCATCACTACATATGCTTCCCCAGCACACAGGCGGAACTGCAGAAGACAAAGCTGGATTTCTACCAAAAGGCACAGTTCCCACATGTAATAGGGTGCATTGATGGGATCCACATACTAATCTGCCCACCTGCAGCTACAGAATACATATACCGCAACCGCAAATCCATGCATTCCATCAACGTGCAGGTGATATGTGATGCAGACAACATCATCACTGACATCGAGGCCAAATTTTCAGGGAGTACCCATGACTCCTACATATTCAGGAACAGTGGGATCTACACACGTCTGGCTGGTGGTGAATTTGGAGAAAGATACCTGCTAGGTAAATCAACCCTGATGTATACCTTGGATGTATGTATCGGTGACTCCAATTAATTGCACTTCCTTTCACATTTAGGTGACAGCGCATCTGCAGTGCAGTCATTTATCCTAACTCCATACCTCAACCCTTCCACTCCAATTGAGAGAAGATACAATGTGGCACATAAAAGCACGTGAAACGTTGTGGAGCGCACCTTTGGACTACTAAAAAGCAGGTTCCGTTGCCTCCACAATAGTGGAGGTGCATGTCAGTACTGCCCCATCATCTGCTGCAAAATAATAGCAAGATGTGCAATGCTGCATAACCTTGCCACAAAGAAAGGAACAGCAGTGGAACTAACTGACTCTGAGGACGAGGGTGAGGACTGTCCACAGCCAGAGCACAGCGCAGCAGGTGTGGCAGCAGCACCGAATGGGAGACACAGACGGGCTGAGATAACACGCAACTATTTCTGAGTAAGTAAGGAGACATAGCCAGTCACTATATGTGAGTGATGGTGTTTAATGATCATAGCACACCACCACAACATGAAGTGCGTCACATGTCAGGCCTAAATCAAATGCAGTGTCCATTAAAAAAATGGGAGACATCACCCCTTTGAGGAAAACCATGTTATTGCTGGCTTTACTTCCTGCGCCCACGCGCTGCACTGCTGCGTTCCTTGGCCCCACTGTCCTCACTGCCAATCTGACCTGTGGCAGCGATGTGCCTTTCGCTGCGCCTCCTGGACTCTATGATAGGAGGCGTGAGGCTACTGCGGCTAGTAGCCTCTTCACTTTCCCCCCATCACCTGTAGTGGCTACTTGGTTGGTCTGGAGCACTTCTAGTATACTTGTCACTGTGACCAGCCCCCTTGCCACATCACAGTTGCAGTGGGCCATCTCCTCCTGCAAGGCCATCGAGCGCCTGCAGAGCAGAGAAGTGGCAGTGGAGAGATGGTTCACCGCCTTGGTGTAATTGTCAAGTTTCTGTCTCTCCATGCGCCTTAACAAACGGTCCTCATCTAATTTGCTGCACAGCAGCCTCACTGCCTCGGACACGTCCTTCATGCCCTCAGCCACAGTAGTGTTCACGGAACAGATGCCCTTCTCAATATGATGCATGTGGCCATTCATCTGTGCCATCTGCCGCTGCACTGACCTAATGGCTTTTCCTTGCAGGCGCTGGACCTTCAACATGTTCCCCTCAAGGCCAGCGAACACACACTCTCATCTTCACCCTGAGAAGGAGGACTGGCTGCCCTTGCCCTGCGGTGTCTGGAACGAGTGTGAGCGCGCTCTGTGGGGGACTCTGAGCCTGCACTGTTGGCATCCTCAGCCACCGTGGACGGTTGTCCTCCTATGCTGTCCTCCTCGGACACCTCCATCTGCTGGAGACTGGCCACTGCATGCCTCCTGCCTCTCGGTGCTGGTGGCATTGATGGTGGCGGTGGTGGTGGTGGGGAGTGTGCCCTGCAGGCGACAGGACCTCCTCCTCTTGTGCCCTCTCTGTCTTGGGTGCCTTTCCTTTGCTCCCCTCTGCGGCCCTGCGAGATGGCTCACCAATAAAGACAAAGGGGCGGATTCACAGAACTAACTTAAGACAAAATCCTAAACTTGCTTCTTTTGATATTCACAGAAGTTAGGATTTTGTCTTAAGTTTGTCTTAAGACAGACTTAAGTCAGACTTAAGACAAAATCCTAACTTAAGTCTGTCTTAAATCTGTCTTAAGACAAACTTAAGACAAAATCCTAACTTCTGTGAATACCAAAAGTAGTAAGTTTAGGATTCTGTCTTAAGTTAGTTCTGTGAATCGGGCCCAGAATGTACATTTGCTCACTTATCTGGCAGCATTTGCATTGTAATAAATGTCATGCCTGCTAACCACACTTACTGTCCTCTGCTTGCTAATTGGTGTCACATGCCTTTGGGGTCAGTGGACTAACTGTTCTGACATCTCTTATGGGAGATGTTCTACATCTCCCATAATGCATTGCAGGTTTGAAGTAAAACATGTACTGGAGTGGGAGTCACTATGCCTCATTGGGGATTGGGGGTAGGGAGTGGTGGGCACAGCATGCTGTGAATGCATCTTACCTTGTTTGTTGGCAGCTCTGGCTGGAGGGTGAACTCGACCAGGAGATCCAGGGCAGTTGGTGCAGGTGCTGTGTTCCTCCCTCCACCTGAACGGTTGGCTTCCTTCTGCCTCTCTGCCAGCCTCTCCTTAGCACGCTTCCTCAGATCATACCAGCGTTTTTTTAGTTCCTCAATAGAGCGCGGGCGACTCCAACGCCATTTATTTTTTCTAAAATTACAAGCCAAATCTGCCTTTTCTGTGATTCAGGCACATGCAGGGACTGTTTGCCAAATAATTTGTCGTGGTCCTTGATCACATCGTCAATAAGGACCTCTAGCTCCCTCTCACTGAATTTGTGCTTCCTTTTTCTTTCAGCTGACTCTTTCTCCCTCTCCTGGTTGTCCATTTTGCTCAGTTTTGTTGGCAAAAATTCAGTTGAGTTGCTCCTGGCTTGTTTGCTCTGCTCCCTGCCTCACAATCAGCTCCAGGTCCAGTGCAGCTACATGGGTGTGGCCACTTCCTGGTTGGGAGGTAATGAGGATGCACAGGATTGGCTCATTCGACAATTATCGATTTTTTAAATTACCAAATCGCTAATTACCGAATCAGTATTAAGTATTCAGTGATAACCTTTCGTTGATGGGGAATCGGGATTTATTTTTACCGATTCATTCCGAATTGCTATTTTTTAGCGATTATTACTGAATCTCTAATTTTAACCGATTTATTACGTACATCTGAAATACAGAGTTTTTATTAACGACTGGTAAAATTCGCTATTAAGGTCTTGGTATTTCAGGATTACCTACATATGGCCCTTTGTTTTTTAAAGAGTTCTCATCCTCTTTAGTACACTGCTTTAATCTGGGGACATTCATCTTACAAACATTATAGGTGTTCATCTTGCCCTGATTTGAATATTGGGGCACAGGGTAGGATGTTGAAGGCTTTGGATTACCTGTGCCCCACTGGCCTGTTCTAAAATTCTGTCTTATTTGTTCCTGACTTGCAGAATCAGGTCTATTTGGGGTATAAATATCTGGGAGCATTGCATGAAATCCCTCGAGTCTGGTGGAAGTGGGCATTATGAGACTTGGGTCTATGTAGTGAGGAACGTTGCCATATCCTAGTGTACTTATTTATTTTATGAGTTTTATATAGCGCTGGCTACACCCGGAGGTATCAGAGCGCTTTACAAGAGTATCTACAGAGGTACAATAAATTACACAATATAACACATTAAAACAAGTGCTAAGGACATGAGAATACTAGAGGATGGCAAACGAAGACGTTAGGTGAGGCAACGAAAAGCAGTGGGTAGGTAGAAGATGTCTTGTATTGGCCAAATAGTCGTTGTTGCTTCCACATGCCTTTGGAAAGAGAGGGAGAGGCGGGCTAGGCAAGCGTCTGCCCCGTGGGCTGTCACTCAGGCAGCGATTTACTTTTCCGATAGGACGCATGTTGTTGCTTTGTACAGTACCAGCATTACTCACAGGGATGTTAATTTGAAGTGCTGAATCCCCAATTATATTTTTTAAGGCCAAGGTCATCTTGCAATGAGTTTAATTTTTGGCACAGTTCCACTATATGTTCAGTAATATTTATACTTCAGTCTGGACCCCTATATCCCTACTAGTGTTTGGTAACCAGTTGTTACTTTGAGCCGATTTCATTGGACGTGAGTGGTCTTTCAGCATTGCTAGTGGTGTAAATCTATTAGAGCAGTCTACTGCTATCAGCTCATTATTATTGTGCCTAACTTGACTAAGTGATGATGTATCTGGTGTAGGGAGTTAATTTGAGGAGGCTCATTCGTCTTATGAATTATTGGCAAGGTTATATTTAGTGAGGCTGCCTCACCATGATTATGATGCACAATAATGTTAGGAACAGGGGATTTTACATGATTTGACTTGTCCTGTTTGCTATAGTATGAGGCGATCTCTTTTTGTGCCTTTGTTTGTTTGCTCCTTCCCATTGGCTACTTTTGTTTCTACCTCCTCGGTCAAGTCATCAATTGCAGGTAAAGTGCAATTGTGTGCTGCTGATTTGGCTGGTTTGTTGGTCTTCTGGAAATTTGTTCCCTCCTTTAACAGTCTCTACGTCCTACCTCTTTCCCATTTTCTGGGTATAATACACTAGTATCACTTTATTAGTTTATTCTAATACTTAGTTTTAGTGCTGAGGGAGGAGAGAGTGGTAACGACTATAATCTACTAAGTCTAAGTTAATGTGAAGCCTACTTTGGTGCTTAGGCATACACGTCCTCTCCCAACATAAAAGGCAAACGAATCAGCAAAAGAGTCAAGGCGACAATTTAAACGACAATTTAGCTAATACCCTCACATCAAGTTCGAATAGCTAGGGTAAGAATGAACCCCCAAAACTAGAAACATAGTCGTTTTCACCAAAGTCTTGTTTTCTCACATACCCACTGACAATAAGAGGAGGATATCAACAGTCTTGTCTGGCTTCCAAATTAAAACTTAATCACCTACTAGCAAGCTTGGGACCACAAAGTCTCTGAAGGCAGGTTGAGTCAAGAGCGTGCCCCAGCCCTGGCTTTCCCTGGCTCTAGAAGACCCACTCCTGGCACCGCAGGGGAAGAGGCGGTGCATAAAGTGTATAACGGACTCTTCCCTCTCGTTAGCAGCGATTGATGGAGGTTAGAGTTAGCTTCTGGGGCCTGCGATCCCACCAGGTTCAAGGGCAGACCAGTGATGGCACCAGTGCAGGGGGTGCAGCAATCCAGGAAAAAACCACTCCAAAGTTTCCAGGGGACGAGATAAGCACCCCTAACAGGTCGATGTGTCCAGGATCCAAACATTAGGGGGGGCCCAGCCCTCCGGTCAGCTTTCTCCGGACTCCGACGGGCCCGCCCTTGGCTCGTCTTTGCCCAGTGCAACCGCATGCGTCCCAATCTGCGGGATACAGAGCATGTCTTTTAAAGGTGCAGAGGGGCTCTTCAGCCGGAAAGCAAAATAAAGGTGTCCTGTGCTGCGGGAAACAGAGCACACCTTTTAAGGGGAGGAGAGGCTCTTCCCAAAATCCTCAGGTGAGTGGTGTTCCCTGGGGGGCCAAGTTCCACCCCAGCACAGGGCAGCAGTTCAGTGCGGCTGCCAGAAAGCAAAGTAAAGGCGTCTAAGGCCAATCACCTATTTAATTAAATGAGTGATGGTTTGCGCTGGGACGCCCCGTCGCTGGGGCAGCCATGCGCAATATAAATCTAACAAATAAATAAATGTGTAGCACGTACACGTATTATGCAACAACAATGATTCACTGTTATGGTATATAAATAAGGCCACACACATAGCAGCATAGATTGACTCTGTGCCAGGTGGATGAAACAATGATGGAATGTGGCTGGCTACCTTCGATTCAACAGACCTGTTGGATACTTCTCCAATAATGACACATAGACATACCTGGAACACTTTAACATAGCGCACCTAATGAAAATAGAACAAGAGTATCTGCTCCTTTACATACCCAATAGTCAGTCCATACATTTCTGTATGGATTGTTACCTAGATGCACATCAACTCATACTTACTCCATGTGATAAGTGTGTGTGTGCATGCTATGGCTCTCAGATATTTGAGTATATTGAGCTGTATCTTGCAGGTAATTGGTCACAAATGTTCAATGGAGAGATATCCTGGCAATACAGAATGGCTAACGACAGCAGTTGGTGGAATTTGAAACGGCCTGTATTCTGACAACACAGTGCATACATGCATGTGGTACTTGACACATTCACCTGATTCCTAAAACAACAATACAAAGGTATGGGAACTTGACTATGATAGGGCACTGGGTATATGAGGGCATGGGTCAGGCATGTAACTGCATTGGCATGTGTTGACTTGTGGCATGTCCCACATTGACTCATAACTATTCAATCTTCACTGAGGCAGGAATCATCACTGCTTGTATGGACCAGCCACACAAAATTGATTGACCATACATTGCAATGTGTTTGCATACACTAGCAATGTGCATCAGACAACCTGATCAAAGTCCATCCCTCCAAATCTATGTGCACATCATGTTTTGTGACAACCTCCTTTATACCACCAAGCCATTTTGGCAATTGTTCATCTGTCACCCCATCTAACATGTCACCGATATGCAGTACTCTGAGGGATACACAGGCACCTATGATGCTGGCTGACAGCTCCAGCTATCAGATAAATGTGAGCTAAGGGGTGAACCCAAGTAAGTCATTGGTCTGGACAATGGACTTACACACTCTCTGCTATAAATGGGGATATTTAACTTACCCACTTACATTTTAACTATGGCACATCACAAATAGATATGCAGCATTTATAAAAGTAAGGGATTTTGTTTTGGTATGTCAAGCCTGCTCACATGGTCACCCAAGGCCATTGGAGTCCAAGCGTTGGCTACGCGCTGAACAACAGATACTTGTAAGGATCCAGAACAATTTGCTGTTTCAGTGGGACTGAGGTCTGAAATGCCTTCAAATATTTATATGGTACAAAAGTTGGTAGGGTAATAATAATAATAATAATAATAATAATAATAATAATAATACTGTATTTTCTATAGCGCGAACAGCTACCTCAACTAGGAGGTGTCCCGGCGCTGTGAGAGCAAAACAAAGCCAGACTGCCCGGTAAGCGAACAAAGTTAATGATCCAGTGAAAATAACCAAAACTTGAGCTGTTTCCTAAAGCTCTGTTCTGACGGGGCCCTCTGCAAATCAGGTGGTAGGGTGTTCCACAGTCGAGCCGTGTTAGCTGAAAAAGTCCGACCACCCAGTCTTGCCCCTTTGACTCGTGGCACACTCAGTAAAACCCGATCATTCGAGCAAAGAGAGCGGGTCTGAGTGTATCTAGGGAGTCGTAATCTCAGATAATTAGGGCATGAACCGTGCAGAGCCCTAAAGGCCAGCGTAAGAGCTTTAAATTTAATCCTGCTGGATATCGGCAGCCAATGCAGAGAACGAAGATGGGGGGAGACGTGCTCTTTAAACGGTATATGCTTCAGCAGCCTAGCTGCCGCATTCTGTACAGTTTGCAGCCGTTGGGTCAGATATTTAGGAAGACCCATATACAGGCCATTGGCATAGTCCAGCCTCGATGTAATTGTAATTACACAAGGGGGGGTTTTACCCATGCAGTCGCGGGGACCTGGGCGCTATATGATACATATAAAGGGGGTCCCCACTAGGGAAGCGTGTTGTGTACTACACACACTAGCGGTACTTATAAACTAGCACATAACACCATCACAAAAGGTACATAGGTATTGTCATTTATTTAAACACCGGAGTACTATCATTGCAAAACAATTCTACATTCAATAAATAGCCCCAAGGGGGGGGGGGGGCGGGAAAATAGAGGGAAAGGGGTGGTGCTCAAGGGAGTGTAAAGTCAAAAGAGATAAACAAAGTAGAAAACAGCCATGTAATGAATACACTACTCAAAACAAAATTGAAACAATTCACATACACAAGCCAAGGATAAAGGCCTACTTTAGTAAACAAATGACCAAAGACATTCAACGGTCACACACTGGACTCAATAAAATGTAAGGGGCATGTGCCGGATGTCCAAGGAAAAAAAGCCGTCGACGTTTCGACCCCTGTCTGTAGGCTACGTTTTGTCCTTTAGTGGGGTCTTCTTCAGGACATATGCAGGAAAGAGGTAGGGAGGGGCAGTTGAATCTGAAAAGTTAAAAACAAGAAGTAAGACTTCTAAGTGGTGAACTTAATTACCAGACCGTCGAGTACGACAGTGCAGAATTCATTTTCATTGGGAGTACGCAAATTAATTAATTACCATGGAGTCTAGGCCCAGCGGGGCTCTAGACTTGGGAAGTTGGTAAGCCACGCAAAAAGTCGTGGTCTGCCTCAACGTGATTATCACTACAGAGGAGAAAGAATAAATGAACCAGGTTGGAAAGGGAGTCGTAGACCTAATTCTACATAATTCTGGACAAGGAAGCAAACTTACAGAAACTAAAACCATCCGGCCGGATGGTGAGTTCAGAGGTTGCCAACCAGTGGTCGTTAGTCGTTTCTGAAAGGTGTGGGACGGCAGGGATGCACCAAGGATGCACACACTGTGAAAAAATAATGAAGAGTTAAGGGTCTGAACAATTGTGGTAAATCTACATCAGGTCGCAGCTCATCTTGTAACAACTTACTGCACTGTCCACGGAGGTGACTCAATTAAGAGGGTCCCGGGTATGTCGATGCCCAAACGCATCAATCGCACCGTATTCTTGAAAATTCAGGCAGTGGTTTCTATTGCGACAGCAGCAATAAGCTGCGGTACTAGAAGGGAAAACAAACCAAACGTCGGTTTCGGATTGTAAGACGCGGTGAATTAACTGGCCTTAAAGCGTGTAAACAGGAATTAAAATGCACTTACACGTAAAACACCAAATAATGGAGCTATAGTTCACCCCAGAATTCAACAAAATGAAGGTAGGCGTGCAGCCGCTCCGTCAAGCTCCAGTGCGCCGTGAGTCTAAATTTGAGAAAACGGGAAAACCCGTCAGTGGCTTACCAGCTTAGGGTACAGTACTCGTGTGTCTCATAAGGGGCATGCAAACTTACGGAAGGACTGGAACCACTTAGTGCTGCTGCCGTCGGTCAGCACCCATTCCGTAGAGCACTGCTACGCGGAGTGGAAAGGATCAACACGAAGTGCGGGACTCCACGGAGTTTGTTTGTATCACGTGGTGTATCAAAAAAATGGAAGAGTTACTATATGGCCGGTGTGGGCACGTCCGTTATGCTGAGCCAAAGCGCCGGATGACTAGTTGTGGAAATTTTATACGAGGGACACATATAATTCCATACATCATGCAACAAGGCATAATATTCAAAATAAAAATAAAAATATTAATAAATTGCAAGGTTGATCACCAATACGGCCAATGGTTGAAGTTATTTCTCCGAATTGATGAGATGTGGCTCATTGGGGTCACCTAAAAATTGATATCTTTCATTCAAACCATACAGGCATGCAACAAGGACAAATACTCGTGCAACCCTCGGGCACGAGGTTGAAAACGAGTCACAGATTTCATCCAAACACAACTTAGTATACAGGTTAGAAGTTTTTGAAATTTTAGAGATTATTTTTAGATTCATAACAAACCGATACAACGGCAATCATTAGTTACAAATACTCGCGCAACTCACTACCAAGGGGTTGTAAGCGAGTTAACAAGAATTTGGCTTATCGATCCCAGAGACTTATACAGGCTGTAAGTGAGAACATAATTGCTCGTGCACTTCTCCAACATGAGAGTGTAAACGAGTCAGACATTAGCAGAAAAAGGGACCTATAGATGTCGCTGTATGGCGAGTCACATTACCCCAAAGCTGCCATTTGGGACATACTACTGTCCTGTTCATTCAGACCATTTTTAATCGAGTCCAGAAGGGACATCCACTTGGATTCACGTGTGTTCAAAACATTCAAAACATTACCCCCTCTTCTGCCCAATGTCACTTTTTCAACAACCAGCCATCGTAAATCAGACACTGCGTGACCTGCCTTCAACCAATGTTCTACTAGTGGGGCACCCACCACTTTACAACGCAGTCTGCTGCTGTGGGATGAAATGCGAGATTTGATTTTTTGTTGGGTTTGTCCCACATATACATGTTTGCAAGGGCATAAGATAATGTAAATAACACAAGTCGTGTTGCAATTTGTGTAGTGTTTAAGGTTGTAGGTTCGTCCAGCATGATCAAAAGTTTTGGTCTGGATTGTAGTATCACATGCAGTGCATGTGCCACATCTGTGATGTCCTACCAGGAGGGGCAGATTCCACAGGGTCGTAAGAGTTGGTGTGCTGGCTGGCTCCAGGTATGAACGGACCACCATGTCCCGTATATTTTTCGCCCTCTTGAAGGAATGGAGAGGAGGATGAGATTGCTCAATCTCATCTGCCACTAGAGACCAATTCTTATTGATTATCTGTTTGATTTCGTTGCTCCGTGTGGAGAAGGTGGTCACACATATGATACGATCTGTCTCCTGGTGGGTATTTTCTGGGTTCAACAAAATGTCCCTTGGATTATACCATGCCCGTTTCCTAGCTCGTTTGACCATCCGGGCAGGATAACCACGTGAAAAGAGACGTTCGCAAAGAACCTCGGATTCCTGGATGTAGTTGTTTCTCGTGGAGCAATTTCTCCGGATTCTCAGAAATTGCCCGACTGGTAGATTGTCCTTATTACCTCTGGGATGGTGACTCCCATATTGTAACAAGGAGTTACGCTCAGTCGGCTTCCTGTATAAAGTTGTCTGTAGCCGGCCCTCATCTACATAGATGGAGATGTCCAAGAAGGGGAGGGCCTCGTTGCTGGATTCCATCGTGAATTGAATATGGGGGTTCCTTGCGTTGAGCCAATCATGGAACTTATGCAATTGTTCTTTACTCCCATCCCAGATGCACAGGACGTCATCAATATATCTGACCCACAGGGTCAGCCTGGTCTGGAAGGGATTATTTATTGAAAAAATGTGTTGTTGTTCGAAATGGTCCATGTATATGATGGCCAGATTCGGAGCAAAGGTAGCCCCCATGGCTACTCCCTTCGTCTGCAGGTAGAATTCATCTTGGAAGATAAAGAAGTTTTTCATCATGGCGATGCTCAGCAGCTCAATTATGAAATCAGTCAGGACTGGTACCGGTGCCGGTCTCTTATCCAGTGCTTGTCTCATCACTTCCAACGCATCCAGTTGGGGAATGCTGGTGTAAAGCGATACTATATCGCAGGTTACCAAAAGTTCATTTGCCGGGTTGAATGGTCTTTCATCTATGAGATTAATCGTTTGTGTGGTGTCTCGAAGGTACGCTCTGGTGTTAAGAGCAAGAGGCTTTAAGAAAAAGTCAACATATTTACATAAGGGCTCTAGCATAGACCCACAGCCTGACACAATCGGGCGCCCAGGGGGGCTCTCTAAGTTCTTATGGACCTTCGGTAAGGTATAAATCGTGGCCAATCTTGGAAATTTTTGGTTAAGGAATCTGAATTCTTGCTCGCTCAGGAAACCAGCATCCAATCCCTTCTGTGTTGCCTCCAGGATGGTCAGTGCAAGTTCTCGAGAGGGGTCACTTGGTAGGTGGCGGTAGCTAACTCCATCTGACAATTGTCTATAGATTTCATCTTTATATTTACACAGGTCCTGTACAACAATAGCCCCGCCTTTGTCGGCGGGCTTGATGACAACCTCCTTATTGATGCCTAATCCTGTGAGTGCCTTTTTCTCCATCTTGCTTAAATTCAGTCTTGTGAATTTGCGTTGGTCAAGTGCTTGATCTACAGCAGTAGATACAATTTCCTCAAAGACCAGAATCTTATGGCTCATAGCATACGTCGGTGGGAAGAAGGTGGAGGGTTCTCTAAGTCCAGTGGTGGAACTGCGTTGCCTAGTCGTTTGGTTACAAAAGAAATATCTTAGTCTGATCTTTCTGAAAAATCTATAAAGTTCTGTCATGAGCAGAAATTTGTTTGCTGGAGCCGTTGGAACATACGAAAGGCCTTTGCTCAATACCTTCAATTCTTCTTCCTGTAGGTTATATTTGGAGATATTGATCACAGGATTAATGGTAGGGCTACTGGTGCTTGGTATATTCGATCCTGTTGTATGGTCTGGATTGAGGACCTGGTTCACCATCTGTACGTGTTCCTCCTTGTCGAGATTTCGCCGTGGACCTCGGGGCGGAATGTCACCCGTTTCTGTTGCTTGCCTCTGTTGTTCTCCCATTCGCCTGCATTTTGTGATTGGCCTCTGGTTTGTCCTCTGGCCCAATTGTTGCCGCGTCCCCGCGGAGGCCGCCATTGTCCCCGGCCCTGGTCTAAAAAAGGGGGAGGTTGGTATTGGGGAGGGTATTGTTGATATCCAGTATCCTGGGGTGGATAGTTGTAGGGGGTGCTAGGTCCAGCTTCGCCCTCACTTCCTGAGCTGTAGGAAGAGTCTGAGAAAGTCGTGAAATTACGTCTGCCACGATATCCACCACGATTGCGGTCCGTGAATCGTCCCTGGTTGTCCTGCTTGTAATAGTCGGGTTGGAGGTAGGGGTAGACAGACTTTTTATCGAATAATCTCAGGTCTCTGGCTAATTTTTCCAGTTTCTTAGTTTGGGCTGTTATATCAAATTCTTTAATTGTGGCTTCCAAATTGTCCAGGGCTTCCTTAGCTTTCGTGAGAGTACTATCTCCTAAGATTTCGGCTTTAAGATCAGCAATTTCCTTACTCAAGGATACAACTTGCTCTGCAGCGGTCTCAACCCCCAGCACCATCCAGTGCCGGGAGCAGTTGTTGGCCACGTAGCTAAACCCTTCTTTAAACTTGGGCACGTCCACAAAGATTGCTGGTTCTATCTTAATTTGTAGGCCCACCGGGATTATGTTCTCCGTGAGACATCTCGTGAACAAATGTCCGTGTAGTCGTGTTCTTATTAGTTTCTTCTCTAGTCTCTCCAAACGGGATATTTTATCATTTAGAGAGAAATCAATCGTGGGCACAGATGTAGACAAAAAGGTGGTAGACAAATCCTTTGTCAACTGGTTGATATACTCCTCTGTATAAGACAGCAGTTCTGATTCCACCATGGTATACTTAAAATCAATTTATGTGAAAGAAACCTCGCAGGTCGGCACCTGCTCAGAAGAAATTACACAAGGGGGGGTTTTACCCATGCAGTCGCGGGGACCTGGGCGCTATATGATACATATAAAGGGGGTCCCCACTAGGGAAGCGTGTTGTGTACTACACACACTAGCGGTACTTATAAACTAGCACATAACACCATCACAAAAGGTACATAGGTATTGTCATTTATTTACAACACCGGAGTACTATCATTGCAAAACAATTCTACATTCAATAAATAGCCCCAAGGGGGGGGGGGCGGGAAAATAGAGGGAAAGGGGTGGTGCTCAAGGGAGTGTAAAGTCAAAAGAGATAAACAAAGTAGAAAACAGCCATGTAATGAATACACTACTCAAAACAAAATTGAAACAATTCACATACACAAGCCAAGGATAAAGGCCTACTTTAGTAAACAAATGACCAAAGACATTCAACGGTCACACACTGGACTCAATAAAATGTAAGGGGCATGTGCCGGATGTCCAAGGAAAAAAAGCCGTCGACGTGTCGACCCCTGTCTGTAGGCTACGTTTCGTCCTTTAGTGGGGTCTTCTTCAGGACATATGCAGGAAAGAGGTAGGGGGGGCAGTTGAATCTGAAAAGTTAAAAACAAGAAGTAAGACTTCTAAGTGGTGAACTTAATTACCAGACCGTCGAGTACGACAGTGCAGAATTCATTTTCATTGGGAGTACGCAAATTAATTAATTACCATGGAGTCTAGGCCCAGCGGGGCTCTAGACATGGGAAGTTGGTAAGCCACGCAAAAAGTCGTGGTCTGCCTCAACGTGATTATCACTACAGAGGAGAAAGAATAAATGAACCAGGTTGGAAAGGGAGTCGTAGACCTAATTCTACATAATTCTGGACAAGGAAGCAAACTTACAGAAACTAAAACCATCCGGCCGGATGGTGAGTTCAGAGGTTGCCAACCAGTGGTCGTTAGTCGTTTCTGAAAGGTGTGGGACGGCAGGGATGCACCAAGGATGCACACACTGTGAAAAAATGAGGAAGACTTAAGGGTCTGAACAATTGTGGTAAATCTACATCAGGTCGCAGCTCATCTTGTAGCAACTTACTGCACTGTCCACGGAGGTGACTCAATTAAGGGGGTCCCGGGTATGTCGATGCCCAAACGCATCAATCGCACCGTATTCTTGAAAATTCAGGCAGTGGTTTCTATTGCGACAGCAGCAATAAGCTGCGGTACTAGAAGGGAAAACAAACCAAACGTCGGTTTCGGATTGTAAGACGCGGTGAATTAACTGGCCTTAAAGCGTGTAAACAGGAATTAAAATGCACTTACACGTAAAACACCAAATAATGGAGCTATAGTTCACCCCAGAATTCAACAAAATGAAGGTAGGCGTGCAGCCGCTCCGTCAAGCTCCAGTGCGCCGTGAGTCTAAATTTGAGAAAACGGGAAAACCCGTCAGTGGCTTACCAGCTTAGGGTACAGTACTCGTGTGTCTCATAAGGGGCATGCAAACTTACGGAAGGACTGGAACCACTTAGTGCTGCTGCCGTCGGTCAGCACCCATTCCGTAGAGCACTGCTACGTGGAGTGGAAAGGATCAACACGAAGTGCGGGACTCCACGGAGTTTGTTTGTATCACGTGGTGTATCAAAAAAATGGAAGAGTTACTATATGGCCGGTGTGGGCACGTTCGTTATGCTGTGCCAAAGCGCCGGATGACTAGTTGTGGAAATTTTATACGAGGGACACATATAATTCCATACATCATGCAACAAGGCATAATATTCAAAATAAAAATAATAATAAATTGCAAGGTTGATCACCAATACGGCCAATGGTTGAAGTTATTTCTCAGAATTGATGAGATGTGGCTCATTGGGGTCACCTAAAAATTGATATCTTTCATTCAAACCATACAGGTATGCAACAAGGACAAATACTCGTGCAACCCTCGGGCACGAGGTTGAAAACGAGTCACAGATTTCATCCAAACACAACTTAGTATACAGGTTAGAAGTTTTTGAAATTTTAGAGATTATTTTTAGATTCATAACAAACCGATACAACGGCAATCATTAGTTACAAATACTCGCGCAACTCACTACCAAGGGGTTGTAAGCGAGTTAACAAGAATTTGGCTTATCGATCCCAGAGACTTATACAGGCTGTAAGTGAGAACATAATTGCTCGTGCACTTCTCCAACATGAGAGTGTAAACGAGTCAGACATTAGCAGAAAAAGGGACCTATAGATGTCGCTGTATGGCGAGTCACATTACCCCAAAGCTGCCATTTGGGACATACTACTGTCCTGTTCATTCAGACCATTTTTAATCGAGTCCAGAAGGGACATCCACTTGGATTCACGTGTGTTCAAAACATTCAAAACATTACCCCCTCTTCTGCCCAATGTCACTTTTTCAACAACCAGCCATCGTAAATCAGACACTGCGTGACCTGCCTTCAACCAATGTTCTACTAGGGGGGCACCCACCACTTTACAACGCAGTCTGCTGCTGTGGGATGAAATGCGAGATTTGATTTTTTGTTGGGTTTGTCCCACATATACATGTTTGCAAGGGCATAAGATAATGTAAATAACACAAGTCGTGTTGCAATTTGTGTAGTGTTTAAGGTTGTAGGTTCGTCCAGCATGATCAAAAGTTTTGGTCTGGATTGTAGTATCACATGCAGTGCATGTGCCACATCTGTGATGTCCTACCAGGGGGGGCAGATTCCACAGGGTCGTAAGAGTTGGTGTGCTGGCTGGCTCCAGGTATGAACGGACCACCATGTCCCGTATATTTTTCGCCCTCTTGAAGGAATGGAGAGGTGGATGAGATTGCTCAATCTCATCTGCCACTAGAGACCAATTCTTATTGATTATCTGTTTGATTTCGTTGCTCCGTGTGGAGAAGGTGGTCACACATATGATACGATCTGTCTCCTGGTGGGTATTTTCTGGGTTCAACAAAATGTCCCTTGGATTATACCATGCCCGTTTCCTAGCTCGTTTGACCATCCGGGCAGGATAACCACGTGAAAAGAGACGTTCGCAAAGAACCTCGGATTCCTGGATGTAGTTGTTTCTCGTGGAGCAATTTCTCCGGATTCTCAGAAATTGCCCGACTGGTAGATTGTCCTTAAGACCTCTGGGATGGTGACTCCCATATTGTAACAAGGAGTTACGCTCAGTCGGCTTCCTGTATAAAGTTGTCTGTAGCCGGCCCTCATCTACATAGATGGAGATGTCCAAGAAGGGGAGGGCCTCGTTGCTGGATTCCATCGTGAATTGAATATGGGGGTTCCTTGCGTTGAGCCAATCATGGAACTTATACAATTGTTCTTTACTCCCATCCCAGATGCACAGGACGTCATCAATATATCTGACCCACAGGGTCAGCCTGGTCTGGAAGGGATTATTTATTGAAAAAATGTGTTGTTGTTCGAAATGGTCCATGTATATGATGGCCAGATTCGGAGCAAAGGTAGCCCCCATGGCTACTCCCTTCGTCTGCAGGTAGAATTCATCTTGGAAGATAAAGAAGTTTTTCATCATGGCGATGCTCAGCAGCTCAATTATGAAATCAGTCGGGACTGGTACCGGTGCCGGTCTCTTATCCAGTGCTTGTCTCATCACTTCCAACGCATCCAGTTGGGGAATGCTGGTGTAAAGCGATACTATATCGCAGGTTACCAAAAGTTCATTTGCCGGGTTGAATGGTCTTTCATCTATGAGATTAATCGTTTGTGTGGTGTCTCGAAGGTACGCTCTGGTGTTAAGAGCAAGAGGCTTTAAGAAAAAGTCAACATATTTACATAAGGGCTCTAGCATAGACCCACAGCCTGACACAATCAGGCGCCCAGGGGGGCTCTCTAAGTTCTTATGGACCTTCGGTAAGGTATAAACACTGGCCAATCTTGGAAATTTTTGGTTAAGGAATCTGAATTCTTGCTCGCTCAGGAAACCAGCATCCAATCCCTTCTGTGTTGCCTCCAGGATGGTCAGTGCAAGTTCTCGAGAGGGGTCACTTGGTAGGTGGCGGTGGCTAACTCCATCTGACAATTGTCTATAGATTTCATCTTTATATTTACACAGGTCCTGTACAACAATAGCCCCGCCTTTGTCGGCGGGCTTGATGACAACCTCCTTATTGATGCCTAATCCTGTGAGTGCCTTTTTCTCCATCTTGCTTAAATTCAGTCTTGTGAATTTGCGTTGGTCAAGTGCTTGATCTACAGCAGTAGATACAATTTCCTCAAAGGCCAGAATCTTATGGGTCATAGCATACGTCGGTGGGAAGAAGGTGGAGGGTTCTCTAAGTCCAGTGGTGGAACTGCGTTGCCTAGTCGTTTGGTTACGAAAGAAATATCTTAGTCTGATCTTTCTGAAAAATCTATAAAGTTCTGTCTTGAGCAGAAATTTGTTTGCTGGAGCCGTTGGAACATACGAAAGGCCTTTGCTCAATACCTTCAATTCTTCTTCCTGTAGGTTATATTTGGAGATATTGATCACAGGATTAATGGTAGGGCTACTGGTGCTTGGTATATTCGATCCTGTTGTATGGTCTGGATTGAGGATGAAATCTATAGACAATTGTCAGATGGAGTTAGCTACCGCCACCTACCAAGTGACCCCTCTCGAGAACTTGCACTGACCATCCTGGAGGCAACACAGAAGGGATTGGATGCTGGTTTCCTGAGCGAGCAAGAATTCAGATTCCTTAACCAAAAATTTCCAAGATTGGCCACGATTTATACCTTACCGAAGGTCCATAAGAACTTAGAAAGCCCCCCTGGGCGCCCGATTGTGTCAGGCTGTGGGTCTATGCTAGAGCCCTTATGTAAATATGTTGACTTTTTCTTAAAGCCTCTTGCTCTTAACACCAGAGCGTACCTTCGAGACACCACACAAACGATTAATCTCATAGATGAAAGACCATTCAATCCGGCAAATGAACTTTTGGTAACCTGCGATATAGTATCGCTTTACACCAGCATTCCCCAACTGGATGCGTTGGAAGTGATGAGACAAGCACTGGATAAGAGATCGGCACAGGTACCAGTCCCGACTGATTTAATAATTGAGCTGCTGAGCATCGCCATGATGAAAAACTTCTTTATCTTCCAAGATGAATTCTACCTGCAGACGAAGGGAGTAGCCATGGGGGCTACCTTTGCTCCGAATCTGGCCATCATATACATGGACCATTTCGAACAACAACACATTTTTTCAATAAATAATCCCTTCCAGACCAGGCTGACCCTGTGGGTCAGATATATTGATGACGTCCTGTGCATCTGGGATGGGAGTAAAGAACAATTGCATAAGTTCCATTATTGGCTCAACGCAAGGAACCCCCATATTCAATTCACGATGGAATCCAGCAACGAGGCCCTCCCCTTCTTGGACATCTCCATCTATGTAGATGAGGGCCGGCTACAGACAACTTTATACAGGAAGCCGACTGAGCGTAACTCCTTGTTACAATATGGGAGTCACCATCCCAGAGGTCTTAAGGACAATCTACCAGTCAGGCAATTTCTGAGAATCCGGAGAAATTGCTCCACGAGAAACAACTACATCCAGGAATCCGAGGTTCTTTGCGAACGTCTCTTTTCACGTGGTTATCCTGCCCGGATGGTCAAACGAGCTAGGAAACGGGCATGGTATAATCCAAGGGACATTTTGTTGAACCCAGAAAATACCCACCAGGAGACAGATCGTATCATATGTGTGACCACCTTCTCCACACGGAGCAACGAAATCAAACAGATAATCAATAAGAATTGGTCTCTAGTGGCAGATGAGATTGAGCAATCTCATCCTCCTCTCCATTCCTTCAAGAGGGCGAAAAATATACGGGACATGGTGGTCCGTTCATACCTGGAGCCAGCCAGCACACCAACTCTTACGACCCTGTGGAATCTGCCCCCCCTGGTAGGACATCACAGATGTGGCACATGCACTGCATGTGATACTACAATCCAGACCAAAACTTTTGATCATGCTGGACGAACCTACAACCTTAAACACTACACAAATTGCAACACGACTTGTGTTATTTACATTATCTTATGCCCTTGCAAACATGTATATGTGGGACAAACCCAACAAAAAATCAAATCTCGCATTTCATCCCACAGCAGCAGACTGCGTTGTAAAGTGGTGGGTGCCCCCCTAGTAGAACATTGGTTGAAGGCAGGTCACGCAGTGTCTGATTTACGATGGCTGGTTGTTGAAAAAGTGACATTGGGCAGAAGAGGGGGTAATGTTTTGAATGTTTTGAACACACGTGAATCCAAGTGGATGTCCCTTCTGGACTCGATTAAAAATGGTCTGAATGAACAGGACAGTAGTATGTCCCAAATGGCAGCTTTGGGGTAATGTGACTCGCCATACAGCGACATCTATAGGTCCCTTTTTCTGCTAATGTCTGACTCGTTTACACTCTCATGTTGGAGAAGTGCACGAGCAATTATGTTCTCACTTACAGCCTGTATAAGTCTCTGGGATCGATAAGCCAAATTCTTGTTAACTCGTTTACAACCCCTTGGTAGTGACTTGCGCGAGTAATTGTAACTAATGATTGCCGTTGTATCGGTTTGTTATGAATCTAAAAATAATCTCTAAAATTTCAAAAACTTCTAACCTGTATACTAAGTTGTGTTTGGATGAAATCTGTGACTCGTTTTCAACCTCGTGCCCGAGGGTTGCACGAGTATTTGTCCTTGTTGCATGCCTGTATGGTTTGAATGAAAGATATCAATTTTTAGGTGACCCCAATGAGCCACATCTCATCAATTCTGAGAAATAACTTCAACCATTGGCCGTATTGGTGATCAACCTTGCAATTTATTATTATTTTTATTTTTATTTTGAATATTATGCCTTGTTGCATGATGTATGGAATTATATGTGTCCCTCGTATAAAATTTCCACAACTAGTCATCCGGCGCTTTGGCACAGCATAACGAACGTGCCCACACCGGCCATATAGTAACTCTTCCATTTTTTTGATACACCACGTGATACAAACAAACTCCGTGGAATCCGCACTTCGTGTTGATCCTTTCCACTCCGCGTAGCAGTGCTCTACGGAATGGGTGCTGACCGACGGCAGCAGCACTAAGTGGTTCCAGTCCTTCCTTAAGTTTGCATGCCCCTTATGAGACACACGAGTACTGTACCCTAAGCTGGTAAGCCACTGACGGGTTTTCCCGTTTTCTCAAATTTAGACTCACGGCGCACTGGAGCTTGACGGAGCGGCTGCACGCCTACCTTCATTTTGTTGAATTCTGGGGTGAACTATAGCTCCATTATTTGGTGTTTTACGTGTAAGTGCATTTTAATTCCTGTTTACACGCTTTAAGGCCAGTTAATTCACCGCGTCTTACAATCCGAAACCGACGTTTGGTTTGTTTTCCCTTCTAGTACCGCAGCTTATTGCTGCTGTCGCAATAGAAACCACTGCCTGAATTTTCAAGAATACGGTGCGATTGATGCGTTTGGGCATCGACATACCCGGGACCCCCTTAATTGAGTCACCTCCGTGGACAGTGCAGTAAGTTGTTACAAGATGAGCTGCGACCTGATGTAGATTTACCACAATTGTTCAGACCCTTAAGTCTTCCTCATTTTTTCACAGTGTGTGCATCCTTGGTGCATCCCTGCCGTCCCACACCTTTCAGAAACGACTAACGACCACTGGTTGGTAACCTCTGAACTCACCATCCGGCCGGATGGTTTTAGTTTCTGTAAGTTTGCTTCCTTGTCCAGAATTATGTAGAATTAGGTCTACGACTCCCTTTCCAACCTGGTTCATTTATTCTTTCTCCTCTGTAGTGATAATCACGTTGAGGCAGACCACGACTTTTTGCGTGACTTACCAACTTCCAAAGTCTAGAGCCCCGCTGGGCCTAGACTCCATGGTAATTAATTAATTTGCGTACTCCCAATGAAAATGAATTCTGCACTGTCGTACTCGACGGTCTGGTAATTAAGTTCACCACTTAGAAGTCTTACTTCTTGTTTTTAATTTTTCAGATTCAACTGCCCCTCCCTACCTCTTTCCTGCATATGTCCTGAAGAAGACCCCACTAAAGGACGAAACGTAGCCTACAGACAGGGGTCGAAACGTCGACGGCTTTTTTTCCTTGGACATCCGGCACATGCCCCTTACATTTTATTGAGTCCAGTGTGTGACCGTTGAATGTCTTTGGTCATTTGTTTACTAAAGTAGGCCTTTATCCTTGGCTTGTGTATGTGAATTGTTTCAATTTTGTTTTGAGTAGTGTATTCATTACATGGCTGTTTTCTACTTTGTTTATCTCTTTTGACTTTACACTCCCTTGAGCACCACCCCTTTCCCTCTATTCCCCCCCCTCCCCCTTGGGGCTATTTATTGAATGTAGAATTGTTTTGCAATGATAGTACTCCGGTGTTGTAAATAAATGACAATACCTATGTACCTTTTGTGATGGTGTTATGTGCTAGTTTATAAGTACCGCTAGTGTGTGTAGTACACAACACGCTTCCCTAGTGGGGACCCCCTTTATATGTATCGATGTAATTGTGGCATGGATCACCGTTTTCCGACAGGACTCAGGCAGTAGTTTCAAAATTTGTCGGAGGTTCCTCATTTTACTCAAGCAGCATCCGGTGACTTGCTGGATTTGAGGCGCGAAAGAAAGATTATCGAGAGGAACATAATGTGCAGTCATGTGCATGGTGTGATGTGAACACACAATAGGAGGACAAATACATTTGAATATCTGTTTACTATGCACATGGCAACATTATATGTGTTGTTGACAATCTGTAGTATTGTCTGGGATATGTGTTACACCCCAACCACACCTATGTCCTGGGCAAATTTAGACTTGGGAAAACATACTGTGTCTGGAAAATCACAGCCTAACACATGCAAGATTTCTGTCACATAGTCTGGGTAACGTAATCACTTTCTGATCGTTTCGTTTCAAAAGCTTTTATTCGGGTTGTCATAACAATCTATGTAAGCACAAACAAAAAGCAAAACAGCAAGTTACAATAATTATTAATCACAATAACACATTATGGCTGACAAAAAAATTATAAAAATTATACACAGAGTAGCCAATACATTTCACTTACGTATGATATATATGTACAAGCCGAGTCCCCCCCAGAAAGTTGCTTAAGTTCCATGTGCAATAAATGCGTCCATAAAGTGCAAAAATTCTACATATAATTCGGGGATATAAGGCCTAAATACGTTTTGATAGAAATGTTAAAAACAATCAACTATATACAAATATAAATATTAAAACTCTTTTAAAAAGGAAAGGTATTCCAGCGGGATGAATGCATAGTTCATGTATTTTGACTATGTACTGGTTACCAATTTAAACAATAATAGATTTCCTAGCATCAATACATTTCATTATATACATAGCAACAGCAAAGCAGATATCTGAATTTTCCAGGCACCTAATTAATTTCATTGCAATATTTACGGATCGAGCGTTAAATTTAAAAAAAATTGGTTTGAGATAAAAAAGCCTTAAAAAGTAATAATATTTGCAGAACAGTAAAAAATGACGGCAGCTTTGTCTTGAAATTCCATCACAGGGGCATATGGAGTTTGAACCAGTTCTCATAACAGGAAATGCCACCAAATGATGTACAGAACCAATCTAAGACGCGTTAAAACAATGTGACCTCAGATAGATAAGACTGGAAGCCTTTATTTAAATCAAGCTCTTGATAAAAAACAACCGTTGGTAGCGTCCTAGATTGCCTTACTCTATTCTCTTTCTTGTAAGATAAAAATTTCTCCTTTAATTCCTTCTTAGAGATAGAGGCAGCAAAATCTGGGTATAACTGAATATCATTGTTAAATAAAATACGGTACCAATAGTGGATATATTTCAACCATGTTATACGGAGAAAGTAATCAAGTTTTAAACAATCTCGTATTATTTGTTGTGTAAACAACGTTTCTGATTTTGCCCAGATAGATCGCCATAATGTTAAAGGACGCAAAGCTGCTAGATCTGTAATGTAGTTAATCCCTACTTCTTCATGCACTAGTAAAGTTGAAGCAGATTGGGGGACACACAGTACTCTCTTTAAGAATTTATTTTCGTCACACTGCATAGTTTTCCCATCACGGTAACCCCAGATTCCTGCCCCATACAATGCAGATGTAACATATCTAGCATTGTAGATGGTTATCAGGTCCTTAATTCTTCTGGGGCCACCCAATTTAGTGGAAAAACTGAAGGTGCTGTTTGTGTTCCTAGTCATCTTTAGACCTATGTTATTAAATTCTTGTGTACATTTCCCATCATCTGAGAATGTTATTCCGAGATAACAACATTTCTTTACTGTTAGCAGCTTCTCATTATCAATAAAAAAAGTGCTTATTGAGTTGTTTTTTTTGCCGCAGGACATGGCAACAGTCTTGCTTTTATTAATCTTTAATTTCCTGCCCTTGATAAATTCAGCAAAGTTATCTATGAGGCGCTGTAGTCCGATTTTTGTACGAGAAATTAAAACAGCGTCATCCGCATATAATAGAATTGGTACCACCTTACCATCAATGCGCGGGGCATCTGCTGAAATTTGGCCTAGGGTTGAGTCTATTTGATTAATAAATAATGAAAATAAAAGAGGAGCCAATACACAACCCTGGCGTATGCCTCTGGTAACTTTAAAAAAAGAGGTACATTCTCCGGATGGGCCGTATCGGACTTTACAAGACAGCATTTCATAGAGCCTCCCTAAGAAGTGTACTATTTCCTTGGGGGTGCCTAAGTCCAATAGGATCCTCCATAATATGGCATGGTCCACGAGGTCAAAGGCGCTGCTCAAGTCCGCAAAGCAGATAAATAAATTCCCCTCCTTTGTGACAGTATATTTATTTATCAAGAGGTCTAGGTTGGCGCATTGCTCTAGGGTGCCTAAGCCCTTCCTGAAACCATATTGTACCTTAGTTAAAATATCCTGTGATTCGGCCCAGGTTTCCAATCTTCTTACCAAAACTCTGCTCATCACCTTGATGGAAGCGTCCAACAAGGAGATAGGGCGGTAATTGCTCGCATCGGATTTGATCCTTTATTAAAGAGAGGTACTATTATCGATTGGCCCCAGGTTAATGGGATTTGTCCCTCTGCTGCCGTGTTAAAAACCCTGGTTAGGATGGGTGCCCATAGATCCATTTCGGTTTTATAGATGTCTATGGGAACTCCATCCGGTCCAAAAGGTTTACCACCTTTGCTGTCGATTAAACCATCAAATACCTCATCTAGGTTAATCAGCAGAGGTAATGGAGACCAGGTGGAAGTTTCAAGTATTAAAAGCTCTGAGATATTCCTAGCTGGGTTAAAAATGTTCGTGAAATGCTCAATCCAAGCATTACATTCGACATAAGAGGTTAATTCAGGTATGCTATCAGACTTTAAAAAGGGACTATTTATAATTTCCCAGTAAAGTTTGGCATTGTTTGTTTCTGCTGCAAAATTAAGATTAGACTATGCCTCATCCTGAAGGCTTTTCTTCCTATTAGAAATGGCTACCTTGTAGTCTAAGCGTAATGATTTTATGGTTACATTGTTGCGAGGTTTGACACTCAATGCTTGCTTTAATGCTTGCAAAGCCCGTATACAATCCCCATCAAACCAACCTATTTTCTCGGCCCTCTTCATACAGGTTTTCTTGGTAAAAAACCCATCAATGGTCACATTCATTTTGACAAATTCATCAATTATATTACAGGCGATGACTCCATCGCTCATGCACTTCTCAATTTCAACTTTGCATTTAGTCACCACCTCTAGACGTTTTGTTTGAGGATCGATACCGGCCCATTTAATTCTCATCCCATTTGTTCTAGTGGCTGTCGCATTGATAACATGATTGTTGTCAGCTGGTTCTTTATTACCCCAGCACAACAGTGATACATGGATACTGTTATGATCGCTTAGTGGTTGTTCCATGACCCAAAGATTTGAATACTCGATGTTATTAGAAAGCAGAATGTGATCGATACTAGTATTAGTATTTCTGCCTGTGTAGGTTGGGCAAGGGAGATTTTCCTTATTCTTTGAGCAATTCAATAGATCCAAGTCAAATTTTGCTAATAGTTTATTCAAAGCCATACCATAAATACAATGGGAAAAATGAAGGTCGTCCCCTGCATCTCCAACACCAGACTCCTTTCTGAGTCCGCAGGAGTTACTTTTGGCTAATGAGCAAAGCTTGATGTTAAAATCGTCCGCCCATAAAATAGTTGCCTGTTTCCGGGATACCCCTAGGGCTTTCTCGAGTTCACTCTCTAGAGGAAGTAAAATTTTCCATCTGTTATTATCAAACTTGTTATTATAATAGTTGATCACTATGAGATCATTGCCTTTACTAAATTTGAGACGTAGCACCTGATTATTGATCCCATCTGAACTATAACTTTTAGTTTGACATGCAGTTAGTTTATTTGATATCAATAGGAGAAGACCTCCCTTCGCACGTCCTACAGATGAGTTAACCGCAGGTACCCAATGGGAGGAGTAACCCTCTATAAAAATAGATACTTTACACCATGTCTCTTGAAGACAAATAATATCATGACCATCAGTAATAAAACCCTTCCAAAATGGGGTATCGAACTTTTTCCTAAGGCCCGCTATATTCCAGGTAACTAGACTATAGCCTAAATCTTGACCTATGGAGATGTTTGGTTGAACGTCTATAGAAGGGAGTGATGGATCTGCAGTTGGAATTATAAATATTTCTGGAGGAGTTTGAATTGGAATTTGCACCTCCTTAGGTTCATCAGGTTGCTCATCCATGCTGGTAACCAGCACAATGGGGCTTCCTAATTCTGACTCCCCAATGTCCAGCTGTAGGGAGTTAAGCAAAGCCCCATTACTGGATTCATCTTTGCCAGTTAACTGTAACCCATATGGAAGCCTTTCTAACTCCATCCCCGCAGATGGCCATTGTCAATCATTGGACTCCAGGGCGTCGAATGCCTGAAATCTATTTTGTGTAGGGATAGTATAGCGCGCCAGGGGAGCAGTTATATTACTGAGAATAGGGTTTTCATCTGTACATAGTGCAGGATCGAGTAGATGCCTATAAAAGTATCCCAAAGGGAGGAGAGTCATATTAAACTCCCAGGGCGATGGGGGTGGGGCCAAAGCAAGACTACTCATTGCCCAGTGTGGGGATCTGTAGTTAATAATTATACAGTCCCCCGCAAACTTTTTTCTTAGTGGGCCCACCCAACCTACCCTTTGTGTCATGATAATCTGGTTGGCTCCTAGTTCAGGGTAACTACAATTATTGGTGAGCCAGTGTAGGGTTTTATTTTTAAGTGCATCATGTGTTTCTGTTTGACCCTTACACAGTTTTGGGACATTAACTAATACTGCTATATAGGCGCTACATTCTGGTGGGAGATTAATACAGGTTGGAATTTGTTTTTCGTTGCTTATGACCGGATTGGTACTTGGTCTAGTTACGCGTTCTGACGTAGGTTATTTCCTAGGGACTCGGTTGGCTTGGCAGACAGGGGGTAGAGGTTTTGGTGCAACATTCTCGCTAACACATGCATCGTTTCCAAGTAGGGAAACTGGGTTGTCACAACAGGTCTTAGTTGAAGCAGTTAGACCTACGTAACTCCCAGATGGGGGGTCTTGCTTGTTACTGCTAATCTTAGTTAAAGCAGTTAAACTGCCTACTGCATCCTTGTACTTAGACAGAAGTCCACCCAATCTATTAACCTCCGCAGACATCCGGTCAAGTTTTGCCACTAAAGGTTTGACTATACCCTTTATCTTGGAATCAATAATGCTAGCTAAGAGATTACATTGTTCCTCGTCCATTTTTACAGTGCCTGCTTCCACTGGGGTAATATCTTCCATATCTAAACTTTTAGGTGGTGTGGCTACTTTTTTCCTAGAAGAGCGTGTGCCCCCGAGCTTAGTCTGAACTTTCTGCATGCTCTGACCACTCTGACTACAGGGGTCGGAGGGTGATGTACTATAATGTCTATAGTCGTTCAGCTCAACTTGTGTAGAAGTAGACTGCTCGGGTATTACCCAATCAGAAGCATCAAGGTTGATAGAATTGCTTCTATCGTCTTGTACTATAGCAGCAGGGGAGGTGCTTATAATGGGAGGTACGGAATCACCACACAACCCTAGCGACTGCCGCCTTTCGTTATTAATTTTGTGAACGACCTTAACTAAATAATTATCCAAAGTGCCAAGTGCAGGTGAGGCATTGTGATTGGACATATTCAAAGGTTAATGAAACCAAAGTGTGGATAACCGGAAAGAAATAAAAAGCTCTTGAAATAATTGTACACAATGTACTAAACCACCACCTAGTGGCACGAATACTTTAAAAATAGCACGATTGTTAAAATAACCATATATATTGTGGAGTCTCATGGCATGAGTTGTAGGGGGAATCGTCAGTCTTTGAGGAGCAGGGTCTGTGGCCCTGCCCTGCCTCGTTCTGCCCCGGATGGCCACAGATGGCCCACCCTCTGCCCGGGCTCAGCCCGGCGATGCCCGCGCGCGTCTCGCGATGCGGGAGGAAGGGCTGTCTGAAGTTCGCCTCCGGGCTGAAGCCCCAGCTGTCAGGCGGCATCCCCGCGAAGCAGGGGACGCTGGGAATTGTAGTTTGTCCTGTCCTGCCCCTCTCAGCGGCCGCGAATGGTCTGCGGCGGCGGGGGCAAGCAGTGCTGGCTGGAGACCTGGAAATGCGACGAACAGGTAACGGTGACCCCAGAGCCGGTAAGAATGTTCCCCGCTCCACCGGAGGAAGGGCTGTCTGAAGTACGCCTCCAGGCGGAAGCCCCAGCTGTCAGGCGGCGTCCCCGCGAAGCAGGGGACGCTGGGAATTGTAGTTTGTCCTGCCCTGCCCCTCTCAGCGGCCGCGGATGGTCTGCGGCGGCGGGGGCAAGCAGTGCTGGCTGGAGACCTGGAAATTCGGCGAACAGGTAACGGTGACCCCAGAGCCGGTAAGAATGTTCCTTTCTGATCATATTATGTGTGAGAGACATTTGAGGTAATAATCATCATTTGGTTTTTGGGAAGGTGATGATTCATGTACCTTGTGCATCCACTCCATAGCTTGCACAACATTCGCACAGCAGACTCTGAGCCATCTATCATGTGGACCTGCATACATTGGGATTTATTTCACAAAGCAGTTTGTCCCTGATATTTTCACATGGAACTTTGTCCTACTTCTGTTGTGATTCTACATGTAATGTAAAGCTTATTTAATTGACTGATGATACCCCTGACACATATCACTGCAGCCAATTTATAGGAACACTCACTCTCCTTATTGAGCAAAGGAACAATCAATTGACACTCAGCTCGCATTGGGATGTCTGAAGCTCGCGTCGTGTGTATGTGTTTGTTACAGCTACAAGTCTAAACGATGGTGCATTGCTCTGTGAATGCTGAACATGTACACTGGGTCTATATGAAACAGAGTACACTGATTTCACAAATATGTAAGCAAAGTCAAGCCGGCTGGTTTCTTGTGAAACAAATACTCTCACCGGACAAATAAAAAACAAATAAGATAACAACATTGGAGTTTGATCTTATCCTTTCATTGAATGATACAAAACCTTACCTAGGAACTAACTCAGGTTGTGTGCACTTGACTTTGTTTACATATATACAGAAGGTAGAGTTTGTCTCCCCCTTCTTTTCTCAGAGACCAGGGTTATCTCTGACCAAGAAGCACCAAACACCTAAACCTCACAATTACCCTCTAACCACTACCTGTAGAGCGCCATCATATTTCTGGACACTCCCATAACCCTTTGCCGAACTTTGATTTCACAAATACCTGGTATTGTCTGTACATTGGACTGATAGCATTAGGGAAAGTTGGACTACCCTAATGCTGGACCTACTTAAGCCATGTTGCAGTGTATTCAGATAATACCAGGCACATCATGTATCAGGTGCACAGACTGCAGACAAGTTACAAGACCAGCCTAGCTTGCTACATGGTGCAAGGGTGCCTGGATTTGCTTTCCATGTCAACAGTCCAATTTGACTGACCATACTCTGCTTAGTGTGTTAATGCTGAGGGCTTTTAGTGCCATTACGTGTTTATTACAATGCTACACACATCAGGTAGTGCACATGCTTGTTTGTCTTCCTCACCACGCTCCTTACATGTGCCCAGTGCACTGTGAATGAACATTGATCAATCAAGGCCTGTAAAGGCTCAAACAGGGTGTATTACCATTTTTCATAATATACATGTATGTGTGCCCATCATGTGGCTAAACCAAACCCCCTGTGCGTCATGTGGCCTGATGAGATTGGGGTGCCCTCACCTGCAACATACATAGTGGGTGGTGACCACAGTTTAGAGTCAGTAATGACCTAGCAGGTTGGAGGGCAATACTCCCTGCACAGTGCCAGATGGTGTCCACTGCACCCATGGGCCTCCCCTGCACTGCATGGTATGTTGTGGCTATTGTAATGCCCCTGTGAAGAGGTCTCTGTGGCCTGTTCTATTCATTAAACTGAGTTAGACCTAATCATGCTATAGGAAACCATATCGATATTTGGGCTTTCCTGAAGAAAAACTTTTTTTAAATGTGTGCAAAAGCCCAACACCTATGAGCTCATGTCAGAAAGGGACTTGCCAGTAGCCCCACCAACTTCAATTCCCAGAAAATCAAGGAGATCTGAACCCGGCTGACAACATCAGCTAATCTGTGCTTCAGTTGGGAGACGCTGTGCTGGACATTGAAGATCCAACTCATCTAGTATCGCAACTTCTCCCACTGTTCCTGTTTCTCACATGTAGGTTAGCCTTGGCTCACACTACCTCCACAACCCATCATGTGTGGCAGGAACCACACCAGCAGCAACAGCAGCCCACCACTCTCCTCCTCTGACAAGTTCTTCTATCTGGCCCTACCCGACATCCCCCAACCCCCAGTAGCCATCCTAAAACCTACAAATACAAAAACTGTCCCTTTCCTCTACCCCTAAACTAACCCCTAAATGAACAAACACCTGCCAATACAGTAAACAAAACTTCAATAACAGCACACACATTACAATAAACTTACAGAACAGGATAGAAAAGACACCAAGACCAAAAAAACAGCAAATTAGCAGAGCTCTCAACAAACACAACCACCAGCCAGCACAGACAAAAATACTGTAAGTGAAAGTGAAAGGAACTTCATACTTCCTGGTTTGCAGCATGGCTAACCCATTGCATAATTTTCTGCTTGGATGTATTACATTTTCCAACTAGAGAGTCACTTTTTATACTAAAGCGTCATGTTTCCTACTAGAGCGTCACTTTTGCGACTAAAGCTGCACACTTCCTACTACAGCATCACTTTTGCTCCTTAGGCGGCACGTTTCCAACTAGAGAGCCACTTTTGTTACTAAAGCAGCACATTTCCTATTAAAGCGGCTGTTTCCTACTAAAGTGTCACTTTTCCTAATCAAGCGTCATCTTTACTACTCAGGCTTCTCACTTTCTAAAGCGTCACCTTTCCTACTTGAGCGTCACCTTTACTACTCAGGCGTCTCGTTTCCTAAAAGGTCACCTTTTCTACTTGAGCATCTTCTTTCCAACTAAAGCGTCACTGTTCCTAATCAAGCGTCACCTTCACTACTCAAGCATCTTGTTTCCTACAGGGTCACCGTTCCTACTTGAGTGTCACCATTCTGAATAAAGCTTCACTTTTCTGACTAAAGCATTGATTTTAACTGATGCCTCACTAGTGAAATGGGCAATTAATTTCTTTTAGTTGACGCAACTAGCCCTTTGTGTGTGGGGAAGTGTATAGATTTTTGAAATGCAGGTAAACACTATCAGGGATCACTTTTCCTGCTCAAATGTTTTTGCCAGACTTGCTTGAAGACTTGGGATGTGTTGCATGTTTATGTTAACAGTGCGAATATGTGTCACTCCTTGCCCCATGTTGGTCAACAGGTCTGATGACATGATTGTAAGCTTTTGAAGCCCACTTCTAGTTGGCGAGATGTGAGTGTGTAGATGTCTACTGCGACAGTGACATGAGCACAAAGACCAAAATTAGATTCATAAATTTATTTGCGAGTTGAATATTGTCGATATTGTAGTTATAGCTCCATCACTGTGCATGTGATTCAGCTGAAGAACTGTTGCACAATGTGTGTGCGTCGCCTATTATCAGCCACTGAGTTTTGGATGTCTCCACTCTCCTCCTCCTGCATTTGGTCCCGCTGTTGCTAGTCCCCATCCCAAGGGACATTCATCTGCACACATATATTGTGCATGATAGCATGCATAAGCATGATCTTGCACACCATAGCAATCTCCCCCCTGAAATGTCAAGACATTGGAACCTGGCCCTGAACAGACCAGAGGTTTGGTCGACAATATTGCTGGTCTTGCAGAGTGGTTGGTTGTAATTTGTCTACAGCTCGTATGGGGGTGTGCAGATGGGGTCATGAGCCATTGCTGGAGACCATATCCTTGGTCAGCTGGAATAACAAAAGATAGGACAATAGTCAATCCTTTGGGTCACTGTTATAGATACATTATGGTCCATGTGTGTAATGTGCAGTTAAATGGTCGTACACATTTCTAACAGTTTTTCACTATATGTGCTACTCATGAAGTTGTTCACCGGTGTACACATGTCTACTCCATTACTCTCTGTAATGGCAAATGCTGAGCATAGGTTGAGATATAGAACACTTCTACATCCTGACTTATATGTTGAACCTGTAACTCTCCCTCTGATGACTATTTGGAGATGGTCGTGGCCACTCTAAGTTATGTGCTCGAACTACATGTGTGAAGTGATAGATTGTAGATCCGATAATTGGCTAGTTGATCGTCCTTTGGTAGGTTGTGACATGGCTTACATGGTGTACACTGACACAGGCACATGTACATGGCAGTGGCGGCTGGTGACATTTGAAAGTGGTGAGGCATAAACGTTCAGGATGAGTGCGCCGGTGATGCCCACCATAAGGGAGGATCAGGGGGGTTCCCCCCTGAGACAATTTTGAAAATAGAGTGGGCAAGTGGTGCATTTTCAAGCATATTTGAGAAAAACAGAATGTTAATAAATCAATTGTGAAAGCGTAGTTATGACATCAATAAAGAGATTTCATATGATAATGATGTAGTTAGCCGCTTATTCAGCATAACCACAGAGGAAACCCACTGTCCAAAGAACTCATCCGTTCCCACTACTTTGTCCATCCGATCAGGCTGTGCCCCCAAGAAATGTATGCCAGCTCTATGCCCATCCAGTCCTAGGCCTCTCTGGTGAGTGCTGATATATCAAAGCAGATTGCTGATCACCTTGGAACTGCAGCAGTGTGTTTAATGAATTGTGATGACAACCATTGGTTCAATATTACAATTCATTAAACACATGGTCATGTAGGCACTCGGGTAGTGGGCCGGTATCTAAGTTGCAGGCAGCTGTGGACCACTTTTTAGCCCAGCGTGGTGTTAGCTGATTTGGCCTTAGGCTGTGTTTGTGTATTTCGGGTTGGCACCAGCAGCCCAGCGTGGGGGCCTGAGCAGCCTTTCGAGAGGCAGAAGGGCCTCTGTTCTTATCTCCCTTTTACTAACCGGGCTGAGGTGTTCTGTTTCTCGCTCGGCAGCCCATTAGCCCGGGCCTACCTTTGATCCCAATCCAACTCTGCTGTGACCCGTTGTATAACGGTGTGTTTTAAAGCACTGGGAATGCTTGTGCAGTGCGCTGAGTCAGTGGTGCTCGTGGGATGGTGAGTATCCTTCGTATAAGGTTGCTGCGTGACTAACTTCTAGCACCTTGAAACCAGTGGAATGCATTGAAAATCCTGCTTTAACTGATAGTGTCCTGACTCCTCGGCCTGGTTTTTTAGGTTTCGCCTGGCGCCCACTGCGCAGCAGTGTCGCGCAGGCGAAATCTTTTGTTTAGCAGTACGGGGCTTTCTCCCGCCTCTCTCTTCCATTGGCTAGCTCCATAAATGGAGGCTAGCCATTGGAAGAGAGATCTGTCCATAATTGTCCGAGCAGATTCTTGGGCGTTCCGCTGATTTTTTCTCTCTTCGCCCCTTTTACAATGTCATGCGGCGGTGGGCGGATGGTTTTTTTTTTTTTCCTCTGCATGTTTTGGCCATTTTGAACGTGTGTTTTGCAGTGGTGGGTTGCGTGATTTAGGTTGCCGGGATGTATTTCTTTATTTACGAGCAGGTAAGCAGCATTTTGTTATAATTTTCTTTTTTCGTCCTGTCCTCCGTTTCCCCCTTCCCGCAGCCCTCCTCCTTTCCGCTCTTGCCTCGCCTCCCCCGTTCCTCTGCCCGCAGCTCTCCTCCCCGCAGCTCTTCTCCGTCCCGCTCTCGCTTCGCCCCCCCCTTCCCTCTGCCGCAGCTCTTCTCCGCCCCGGTGCGCGATTTAAGTTGCCGGGATGTGTTTACTCTGCGCACGCTGCCCTGGCTTCGAAGACTGTATCCGGCTCCACCCCGCCAGCCTCCTTGTTTCTGTGTGTTTTGACCGGGACAGTGATGAAAAGGAGACAGGAGCCTGCCGCAGTCACCAACCACTGAAGCCCCGCGGGACATGAGAGCTTCAGCCCTCTGGACACCACCATTACGAGGGCGCGGGAGTCATGAAGAGGTTCACCAGGTGAGCGAAGGGGGCGGAGGAGCATGCTGCCTGGTAGGGGACGCCGTCTGCTGGGGGCACCGGGAGGCTCTTTGTACTGAGGCATAATGGAGTGTCATTGCTGTTCTCGGTTTGGAACGTGATTTGACGAGCCATGACCGTGGAAACTACTCTCCCCGAAAATGATGCCGATATTGTGAACAATGTGGACTTCTTGATTTTAATAACTGATGTAAAACGAATAGGTAATGTTATTCTTTTTGTGCTGTGGCATTTCTGAAGTAGCGTCCAAACCTGGGCCTGTGGTGTTCCTGGATCCAAAGCACAGTGGTATGCAGTAGTGTACGAGGTTGTTATCCTCCACTATAGTTGTATTCCGTCTTCTTCCCAGTTCAGTGGTATTTGTCCCTCGCAGTTACAATTGCAGCCTCTCTCGTGTAGTCAGGACATAATGTTTCTACTTCTGAGGTTTCATTTAGCTATTTAAGGTATTCTGGAAGTTATTTTCGTTTGAGTGGCACTCCGGATACCAATGGTTTGTTCAGAATAGCCAAGCACTGGAAAAATGGCTGTGCTTGCTTCCCTGCCCCCTGGCTGTGCTTGCTTCCCTGCCCCCTGGCTGTGCTTGCTTCCCTGCCCCCTGGCTGTGCTTGCTTCCCTGCCCTCTGGCCGTGCTTGCTTCCCTGCCCCCTGGCTGTGCTTGCTTCCCTGCCCGTGCTTGCTTCCCTGCCCCCTGGCTGTGCTTGCTTCCCTGCCCCCTGGCTGTGCTTGCTTCCCTGCCCCCTAGCTGTGCTTGCTCCCCCGACCCCTGGCTGTGCTTGCTCCCCCGCCCCCTGGCTGTGCTTGCTCCCCCGCCCCCTGGCTATGCTCGCACCCCCGCCCCTTGGTTCCCCTGCCCCCTGGCTGTGCTTGCTTCCCTGACACCTGGCTGTGCTTGCTTCCCTGCCATCTGGCTGTGCTTGCTTCCCTGCCACCAGGCACTGGAGTGGATCATCTCCTTCCTCGCCGGAAGGACACAGAGAGTCCGCCTCCCCCCTTCAGATCTGAAGCCACCGAAGTCATCTGCGGCGTCCCTCAAGGCTCCTCGCTCAGTCCAACCCTCTTCAACGTCTACATGAGCCCCCTCGCCGACATCGCACGCCAGCACAACCTCAACATCATCTCCTACGCCGACGACACCCAGCTGATTCTCTCTCTCACCAACGACCCCGCCACCGCCAGAGCCAACCTTCACGAAGGGATGAAAGAGGTAGCCGAATGGATGAAGAATAGCTGCCTGAAGCTGAACTCGGACAAGACGGAAGTCCTCATCCTGCGATCCTCACCCTCCGCCTGGGACGACTCCTGGTGGCCCCCCGCCCTAGGCAGCGCACCCAAACCAACAGACCACGCACGCAACCTGGGCTTCATCCTGGACTCCTCCCTCTCCATGACCAGACAAGTCAACGCCGTCTCCTCGTCGTGCTTCAACATCCTACGCATGCTACGCAAGATCTTCCGGTGGATCCCCACCGAGACCAGGAAGATGGTCACCCAGGCCCTCGTCACCAGCCGTCTGGACTACGGCAACTCCCTCTACGCCGGAACCACCGCCAAACTCCAGAAGAGACTCCAGCGGATCCAGAACGCCTCAGCGCGACTCATCCTGGACATCCCCCGTCGCAGCCACATCTCCGGACACCTGAGAGACCTGCACTGGCTCCCGGTCAACAAGAGAATCACCTTCCGACTCCTCACCCACGCACACAAAGCCCTACACAACCAGGGCCCAGGATACCTCAACAGCCGCCTCAACTTCTACGCTCCCAAACACCAGCTTCGATCGACCAGCCACGCCCTCGCCGCCGTCCCCCGCATCCGAAGAGCCACCACAGGGGGACGGTCCTTCTCCTACCTCGCCGCCAAGACATGGAACTCCCTCCCGAACCACCTCCGCCTGACCCAGGACCACCTCGCCTTCAGGAAGCAACTCAAGACCTGGCTGTTCGAACAGTAGCGGACCCCCCCCCTAGCGCCTTGAGACCCTCTGGGTGAGTAGTGCGCTATATAAATGCATTGATTGATTGATTGATTGATTGTGCTTGCTTCCATGCCCCCTGGCTGTGCTTGCTTCCCTGCCCCCTGGCTGTGCTTTCTTCCCTGCCCCCTGGCTGTGCTTGCTTCCCTGCCCCCTGGCTGTGCTTGCTTCCCTTCCCCCTCGCTGTGCTTGCTCTATGGGTGTGTGTGTGGCTCTGGGTGGGTGGGTGTGGCTCTGGGTGGGTGTGTGTGGCTCTGGGTGTGTGTGTGTGTTATGTTATGTTATGTTATATTTGGTTTTATATAGCGCACGGCTACTCAAAAAGAGTGTCCCGGCGCTTTTATTGAGACCTATAGCAGAATAACACAACTCAGTGATGTAAGAACAGATTAAAAGAAACAGGACAAAACAGTGATGACCTAAAGGGCAAAGAGCCAAGTTTTAAGGCCCTTCCTAAAGGCGAGCAAATTAGTAGCACCGCGTAGTATCAACGGCAGAGTGTTCCACAGCTGTGGCGCCAGCTGCCCAAAGGAGCGGCCTCCAATACGGGCTCTCTTTACTCGTGGGACCACCGCAAGAAACAGAGATTCTGATCTTAGAGAACGAGCCGGATGGTAAAAGGCAAGTCTCCTTTGGAGATACTTTGCTCCCACAGCATGCAGGGCTTTATAGGCCAAGGTCAGAGCCTTAAAGGCAATCCGCTTCCGGATAGGCAGCCAATGAAGCGACTGCAACAAGCCAGCAGCACTGGCTCGCCTATTTAGGCCATAGATGGTCCTCGCGGCCGTGTTCTGAACAACTTGCAGCCGCTGCAATCGATATTCTGGCATGCCCAAATAGAGGACGTTAGAATAATCCAATCTTGAGCCAATCAGGGCCTGCACTGTCATCTTCCTATGCTCCACTGAGAGAAGAGGCAAAAACTTCCGGAGCATCTTGAGGAGGCCAAAACATGTTCCCGTTAAACCAAGGATCTGGGATCTCAACGTCAGACCCTTGTCCATCTTGACCCCCAGGTTCTTAGCGAGCTTGGACGAACAAGACGGGGGGAACATATTAATAGGCCACCATGCCTGCCAGTCCGGATCCGATGAACATCCGAAGAAGAGTACCTCAGACTTGTCTGAGTTGCACTTGAGGCTGTTCAGCTGGAACCATTTAAAAACAGCCCCAAGGCAGTCCCGGATACTCTCTCCATCAAAGTCTCCTCCTTTCTTACATGAAAAGAGGAGCTGGGTGTCATCGGCGTAGGATACGATCTGGGCCCCGAACGACACCGCCAACTCCGCCAGAGGGGTCATAAAGATGTTAAAAAGAGTCGGGCTCAACACAGAGCCCTGCGGAACTCCGACTCCCAGAGGCGGCATCACGGCCGCGTTAGAAGAGGCCCAGACCGTTTGTCGACGGCCAGCTAAAAAAGATCTAAACCAGCTGAACACCGTCCCCCTCAGACCAATCTCTGGGTGTGTGTGTGTGTGGCTCTGGGTGTGTGTGTGTGGCTGGCTCTGGGTGTGTGTGGCTGGCTCTGGGTGTGTGTGGCTGGCTCTGGGTGTGTGTGTGTGGCTCTGGGTGTGTGTGTGTGGTAGTAATTGCTGTCTGCTGAGCTCGTCCAGTAGGGTACAATAAGTCTCACATTTGCGAGAGATTAAGCTATTGGCAATGTAAATGACAATGCCATTTATTTATCTATTTTCAAAACCAACACATAAATAAGAATTTTGTCATTTACAATGCCAATAGCTCTAACTTTTGCAAAGGCGAAACCGTTGCATTGTAAATGCTTGTAATCACCTTGTTAGCAAAACATAGGGGTCTATGCTACTCTCTAAACACCAAGTGGAGAAAGTGCCTTTCAGTTACACTGCAGATCTCGATCTGCATGCATGCTCGGCCACTTCAACACACATCATTGCGGGAAAAGCAATTCTTCACGAAAGCTTCTGTACAGTACCCTTAAATTATTAAATTCTCCTATAAGTTAGGGAACTTTGCACTGTTTAAAGTTACACCCCGATTTTCCATACACATTTATACTACATAACATTAATGAAACAGTGTAAAAGGAGAAAAAACTATGGTGAATGAATCCAAGAGCGATGCACCACGTGTATTTGTACCAATTCCATTTTGCAACTGCCATAGTGCAGTTCTGATATTAGGGTATTCGTGCATTCATGCAGTGGAGTCGATGCCTTGAGAACAATAGGTTAAAGGTTAGGTTAAATAGCTGCTTTGATCTAAAATGTGCAAGGGGTATATCTGGTCTGGTTATAGGTTTCTCGGGTTGTTGGTGGAGCTTTAAAGAGATAACCTTGCTCGTGTTTTGGATGGATTGTTGCTCCTCGTCACCAAAACTATTAGGTACACGAAGTTTGCTTGCACCTTGTTGATAGCCCTTTAGGGAGCCTTCATTATTGAACGTATGTCGCATGGTGTATTTCGACTAGCCTTGTTGTCTTCACAGAACATCCTACTTGCATTGCTATGCATGGTCGTTTCAAACACAGTAAATGATACCCGCCTAGTTGCAGGAAACCACCGGCTATTGCGTCAAGTGCAGTCCCACCTGTAGTGTCCTGCTAGGACACAGTCTAGTTGTTTCATGTGTAACCCTACACTAAACACCCACCCACCACAGACGTCACTGGGTCAGGTGACGTTGTTAATAAAAGACCCTGAGCGCACGTGCTCGTGGCCAGATCTACTATCCCCTAACTGGTGTCCTGTGTCTCATTCCTTTCACCATGCGAGCCTAGGGCCCCAACACTACATTGGCGACGAGGTCGGTAGTGAAGCCCACGCGTGCCACTGCCAAACATCCTGGAAAAAGGGGGAGAGAGCTGCTCGCCTGCAGAGCACCCCCTGTAGCAGGGCGCAAAGCTCCGGAAAGCCGGTGGGCACGTCTGAGCCCCACAGCCTGCAGCGACCGGGAGGCCCACCGCACCAGCCTTGAAGGACGAGCCGACCGGAGCCTACCCGCGTCGGCCGCCACCATCCAGCACCACCAGGGAGGAGCGGACCGCCCAGTGCCCACCTGCGACGGCCGCGAGGCAGAGACCCCCACCGGAGAGGTGCACCAGCCGGGCGGAGCCCACCCGCCACGACCGCGACTGAGCATCAGGCCCGCCGGCCGAAGGTGAGCCAGGGCGAGAAGTGCCCGCCCATGAACACTGCTCAATTATAAGCAGGACCAGCGGAGCCCACCCGCGGCCTGCCCGAGGCGTCCCCTGCCCCGCCGCGTGTGCGAGTGAAGGCGGTGGGCGTAGAGACTGTAGACGGCGTGGGGAGTGTGCGGCCGGACCCGTACCCTAAGTGAACTACGAGGGGGAGGGGGCGGAGTAGCTAACCGCCTCCTGACCCCCCTCGCAACGTGGTCTGGACATTCAACAGGCCAGCGGAGCCCATCCGTGGCCCGCCGGAAACACCCCCAGCAAGGAAGGACAAAGCAGAGCCAGCGGAGCCCACCCGCGGCCTGCTACGAACATGGCCGGTCTCCGCCGCGCAGCGCGTGAAAGGTGAGGCTGCTGTGGCGGGAGACAGTGAAGAGCGGAGCCTGCCGTGCCGGAGAACTACCAACGTTTAAATAGGCAGAGCCGGCGGAGCCCACCCGCGGCCTGCCTCGAGCGCCCCCTGTCCCGAAGAGTGAACAGAAAACAACGCGGAGCTCACCCGCCTGAGGGAAGCATCAACACCCCCCCCCCCGCCCGCGCCAGGACTGCTGGAGGCTGCCGCGAGCGGGGAGGGTGGAGAGGTCTGCAGAGCCTGTATGCGGCCAGGAGCCGCCGAGGTCAAATGTGCCCCAACAGGGATATCAAGTGAAAGTGCCGGTGCACCCGGCAAGAATCAGAACATTTGCCCCCCCCCTGTGCACAGACACGGAGCAGTGTTTCACCCTCACACACATGTCCTCCTGCCTACCAGGAACACAAGTGAATCGAACAAACACTCACCGAAGGAAGAGGTGAGGTCAGTGACTCAAGCCCCGGTGCAGCACGAGAGTAGCAGAGACAATAACCTCGAACTGGAGCCTGCGCCTTTCTGCCCCAAAAGAGGAATACATCCCGGGAAGAGACTCACCAGCAAAGAGGTGGCGTCCAGTCCCTGGGGCCGGTTCACAGCAGCAGCTCCAGCCCACGGTGAACACCGGGAGGAGCAAGGAAAGTAGAGTGCACAGCCAGGGAGGAGAGTATCAGGCACAACAAGCTACTGCTGAAAGGAAGCTATCCAGCAACACTGCCACCCAGTGGCCAAACGGAAAAGCGCACCTGCCGTTCAAGAAAGAAAACAAGCATTGCACAAAGCAGTCACCCAAGGACTGTAGCTATGCACAGTGTAAAGAGCCACCAGCATCCTGCCACAGAAGCAATCTCAGGCTGCTGCGACATACAGCAAGAGAATCAAGGCACCTCCACTGAAGCACAGTAGTTCACCAAGAAAACAGACGCACAAAGTAACTGCGCAACAGCACAAGGAGAATCTGTCCATGCACAAGGACACTGCCACGCCCGAATGACGCCACGTCAACATGCAACCTCCTGAACACATCAGGAGACCACGCAGGAACGCACCAGAAGCACAAAACCGCGCCAGAACCTTCAGGAACGCGCCAGGAGCACAGAACCGCGAGGGACGCGACAGGAGTGCCAGAACTCCACACCCGCACGCCAGGACCGCGCAGCACTGCGCCGGAATGTGCCAGGAGCGCCAGGTATCAAGAGCGCCAGAGTGACGCTGCACAGCGACACGCCACCAACACGGGACCGCGCACAAACGTCCCCAAGAGAGACAGCGACGTCTCGCAGCAACCAGAGCGCCATCGTCAGCACGCATGGTGGCATGCCCCAGAGTTGCACCAGGAGCGGTGACGCAACCCTCCTCCGCGCAGACAAAGCGCGCCAACGCCAAAACACCGTGACGGTGAATAGCGACCACAAAGCAAATAGTACAGCATGACAACTCATGCCCAAGATGAAAACCGACCACCCAGTCTGGTCACCAAGGAAAGAAAAGCAACAACAGAGAAGATCGCGACAACTGGTCCAGTCAGAGAAGAGAAGAACACCATGCCGGAGAGCTATGCCCAGACCAGAAAGAAACAGGTGGAGTGCACGCCGCTTGAGGAAGACTAGTCGGGAAGGCCAACGACAGCAAGAGGACCAGACCACGTCGCAAGAAGGAACATGGAAAGGAAGTGCGCGACGCCATAAAGAAAAGGAAGAAGGGACAGGAAGATACGACGACAGGTCTAGTCACCAAGCCAAGTGAAGACAGTGTCCTACCACATGGACAAGACCAAGGGGACGACATGTAGAGGGCCCGCTACATGGAGAAGCCTGGTTAGCATGAGTAAGCAAGAAAGAAGACCGGACCGCGTCGAGGAAGAGAACGTAGAGGAAGGATGGAGAATCACAACATCACTCCACAGAGGAAGAGAGAGAACCACAGCACACAGGAACATCGGTGCTGTCCAAGGAGCATCGTAACAGTCAGCACACAGGAACATCGGTGCTGGCCAAGGAACATCGCAACATCCGTGTGGATCCCAGTAATCCCTACAACCTGCATTAGAGGAGACCAACCACTGAAGAACCGTATGGGTGCCCCGTGAACCTGAAGCTTGCCGAAGCAGAGCATACCCGAGCACTAGACAATCAACCCTTGTGGACTACACAAGACTCGACTGTGGCCATGTACGAAGTTCCGCAGCGACCCGCACAGCCCACGCGATCATGTGGCAGTCCAGGGGACAAGGGCCTCGGCCGCATGTCCTGTGAGAAAGGAATCCGGATGGGAGAGGTGCAGCAGCTGCAGCTCCACGACAGGCAACAGGAAGCATGAAGGCCCCAGGTAAACACCTGGCACCGAGAAAAGGTCTGGTGAAGACACTGAACCCATGTCCTAACGGCAAGACCATCCTGGCGGATGACATCAACACCCCCGAGGACGTCATGAGAGACTTGGCGGTGAGTCCGTTGGCAGTTCTGCAGCGACGCCTTTGCGCGGCTCATGCGAAGCCCGCACGGTCCACCCAGTCCCATCGTGTCCGGCAAGAGGGTCCTCCCAGCGTCTCTAGTGAGAGAAGAGTCCAAGCAGGAGAGGCCAGTCTTCGAGGCTCCAGTGAGAGAGGAATCTGGCAAGAAAGGCAAGTCGGAAGTTACTTGGCCGGACGGAGATGTGAAGGCATCAAGATCAGCAAATCCAAGGAAAGACCTCTCGTGCCATAGTCGTCTCCTACAACCAACAAGCGTTGTCATCCACTGGACTAGGAACACCTGCGAGACCCCTCAATGGTCACACCCATTCTGCTCCCAATGCTCCAAGTGATGAACACTGTACATAAGCGTCAACACAGCAAGACAAGGATGATCTGAAGTACACCGCCGAGGTGAAGCTCATCTGACTGACTTTGTAGTCCTGGAACTTTCAACATTCTCCCGGCTGATCGCCTGAAGAAGATCTGTTGGGGCTATCAAATGTTATTATTCTGTTTTCTTGCAGGTTGGACATTCGCTTTTCCTTTCATTAGATTTGTAGTGTCCTGCTAGGACACAGTCTAGTTGTTTCATGTGTAACCCTACACTAAACACCCACCCACCACAGACGTCACTGGGTCAGGTGACGTTGTTAATAAAAGACCCTGAGCGCACGTGCCCAGATCTACTATCCCCTAACTGGTGTCCTGTGTCTCATTCCTTTCACCATGCGGGCCTAGGGCCCCAACACTACACCACCAGCACCGAAAATAAGCACACGTTTGTTTTCGAATCTAACAAGTAGATCGACAGACTTTTTTCCTTTTTAAAGGTTCCGCCATTTTATAATTTATTTCTACAGCATAATGTTAGGGAATAGATAGAGGGAAATAACTTTTTGGTGTTCCTTTAGCTGTTTTCATATTTTCTTACATGGTTCCTTGAAGTTTTGTTGCTCATTCACAAACGAACCCTGGCCTTGGTTCAGACCCTACATACAACATATTCCATCGGAGATTTGAACATATTGGAAGGAGAGGCATGCTTCTTTCTTTTATCCTTCATTGTTTTTCTCCTTGGAGCGCATGGGCATACGACAGCCACCTTCACTGGGTTCTTGAACAACAGGAAGGACCGATTTTGATTCTTGCATTCTGTCATCCACCGGTCCCGTGATATTTCGTCAGTGCGCGGCTAAGGACGTGAATCACATTTGCCATACGGACGGAGCCTAATGAGATGCCATTTTACCACAGGAGCCTTCAATCAGTTAATTAAACATGACATAAATCACCAAATATATTCGTAAAGCAAGATTAATATGGCAAACAACGTAATGAAGAATCTTCGCTGTCACCGAAGTGTGAACCGGTGACATACACCCACATTTACATTTACATAATGACTGCAGACGCAGTGGGTATTTTAATGATATATATATTTGTTTAACTTCCCTTAGCCGCCCGAGCCGGTCCTGCGTCATCTCTGCTCCTTGCAGCTGCAGGAAGCAGGCAGCCTCCCTCTCCTTCCCTAAGCCAATCACAATGCTGCAATGACAGCATTTTGATTGGCTCTCACACCCAACACACAGGCTTCTATAGGGAGGCGTTTTTACCATGCAGGCTGCATCCAGCCTACATGGAGAAAACAGGAGTGTGCATGACAGGTTTGGTCGGCCCCAGGGCCGACCAAACATTCAGGACCCACAACATTGGGCTACCACTCCTCCCCGACCTGCCCATTGGCCCGCCCCCAACCAAACCCTTCTTCTGCTTTCTCGCACTGCGAGAAACTAAGTGGGGAGACACTCCTCTGCCCATGTGGAGGAGCCGCCGCTGGTCCATGGTAATGCACGGATGTCGTTGGTGGCCTACATCACATTGGCACAGGCCTTTCATGGTACACTTACTTGTCCATTCGAAGTTGGGTCATACATGTGGTGCAGTTCACACGTCACAGGGATTGTTACACTATTCATTTTCTGCGTTCCACCATATTTTTGGGCACAATAGCTATCATGGTGCACTTTGCTTCACACATAAGTATTGCAATGTTGGCCATGCTCACGTGGGACAGACTGATGTTGTCATGAGGAGCTGTGTACTACATGAATAGCTACAATATATTTTCTATTCAAATGTAAGTGTAGAAGTACAAGTTGTAGGGGATTATGTAAGTATATGTCTTATATTTATTCTCATATCTGTGGGAGATCCATGTTGAGATTGGTGTCTTGAGTACACTGTGGTGCCCTGTCCAGGCTGGATACTATTCTATTTTGATGACTTCAGGTGTGATGACATGTGTGAGTTGTGGGTTTGTTTGACAAATGTGGCATGATGCATTTATGCTCACTAGGCCACTGGAGTCAAGCTATCCTGGCTAAAGACGGCTGATAACCTGAAACCGGTCCTAGGATGCTTGATTCCGGTCCAGGAAAGACATGGCTTGGCAGTTCGGACTGGACTGTTCCCATGAGGCACAGGGTCAGGACTGATTTGCATATGGCCATGTCTGAACTGGGGTGGCTTGGTGAGCAAAATAACAATGGATTAAACCCAGATCTGTGACTGGGGGTGAGTGTTTTGCCATTGTGCAACATTCCGTCCATCATCTTGTGAGTTTTGCTGTTCTCCCTATGTGGGAAGGGTATGCCCAGACGTGGGTCCCGTGCTCACCAGGCCACTGGAGTCAAGCTATCCTGGCTGAAGACGGCTGATAGCCAGACACCGGTCCTAGGATGCTTGATTCCGGTCCAGGAAAGACATGGCTTGGCAGTTCGGGCTGGACTGTTCCCATGAGGCACAGGGTCAGGACTGATTTGCATATAGCCATGTCTGAACTGGGGTGGCTTGGTGAGCAAAATAACGATGGATTAAACCCAGATCTGTGACTGGGGCTGAGTGTTTTGCCATTGTGCAACATTCCGTCCATCATCTTGGGTGTTTTGCTGATCACCCTTTGTGGGAAGAGTATGCCCAGACGTGGGTCCCGTGCTCACTAGGCCACTGGAGTCAAGCTATCCTGGCTGAAGACGGCTGATAGCCAGGAACCGGTCCTAGGATGCTTGATTCCGGTCCAGGAAAGACATGGCTTGGCAGTTCGGGCTGGACTGTTCCCATGAGGCACAGGGTCAGAACTGATTTGCATATGGCCATGTCTGAACTGGGGTGGCTTGGTGAGCAAAATAACGATGGATTAAACCCAGATCTGTGACTGGGGGTGAGTGTTTTGCCATTGTGCAACATTCCGTCCCTCATCTTGTGTGTTTTGCATTTATGTGGCACACCCCTTTTAATTATGGCCCGGTCTGCTCCAACAGACACAGAGATGGGTATTCTGTAATCCATTTTTGACTTTTAGTGGGTCTGTTAGGTACTTGGGTTTTGCTTACCTACAAGTAGGCTAATCCCATATTGGCGATTCTGGAAGCTTTCATTTATGGTGGAGTGCCTGAAGATGTATGCGTCATGCAGACTCCCTGGGTATTTGACCAGCATGTTGGTGAACATCCTCCGATGGTTGATGATGGCCTGGACATTGATGGAGTAGATGTGCTTCCGGTTCCTGTGGAGATGGGATGTTTTTGCAGAGGGAAGCAGTTGCACATCTGTGCAGTTCATGGCACCCAACTCATGTGGAAAACCGGCAATAGAATTTAAGTCTTGCTTGATCTCCAGCTGCAGCTGTTGTGTGTTGGGGAAGAGGAGGTACTGTAGCGTTTGGCGGATGATGGCGTCCAGGACAGAGAGTAGAAAAGCTGAGAAAAATGGCTGGGAGATTTCTGCCACTCTGCTTGTTGTGATCTGGAATGAGCCTAATGCCAACATGTGTAGGACATCCATGAGCTTCACCTGGGGAGGGATGTTGGTGTCCCTGGGAGTTTGTGTCTAGAGCCTTAGCGCTACCTGGTGTAGCATTTGGATGATGGACTCTTTCCTGAGTCTGTAGTAAGTGAAGACCTCATTCTCCCTGAGATCCATTAGGGTAGACTGGGGGGGCGTGGCCAACCGCCTGGAAAATGGCCTCTTAGTAGAGAGGCTCCAAGCCCCGTTCAGCCAAATCAACATCCACCCGGCACTATGATCAATACCCAGCACGCGTAATATAAAGATAAAGGAAGTGCACATGCAGCCGAAAATCAGAGGGGCCGAAGTGCAGAGAACTACTCACGGGGCGGTGATCGCGCCACCAAGACCACGACGTATGGCAGCCTGAAGCTTCCTAGACTAGGCCAGAGGCGAAGAGGCAGCGGGACTGGAAAGCAGTGGAGAGGAGGCCAAGCACGAGAAAGCCTGAGGAACAGCGTAACGTGGCTGCGACCAGCCTCCTGGAAGTCTAAGTCAGAGGGCAGTGTAGGTGATCATGCCGAGAGCTGGATTGACAACCGGTCCAGCCGCTGCGCCCTGTGACGAAGTACCGCTGAGGTGAGTAGGTGGTGGCGGAGAGAGACAAAGGGAGCGGCAGCGGCTGGGCCTCCCCTGTCGGCTGAGAATCGACTCTCCCGGGCACAGGCAGCCGCATTCTGAGACGTGGTCGCCCCACCGGGCCCTCCGTCCTGCCTAAACCCTGAGGCATCAGGTAGAGCGACCACGTTGGATGGCGCAGTGGGCTCCCCCTCTGAGGTATGCTCCAGAAGTAATTATAACACCCCAGCGGAGGAGCGGCTGAGAGGCCCTGGAGCCGGACAACAGCAGCTGAGACCTGCACGCAATGGAAGACGGAAGAGGCCCGCAGCGACACCAACAGGCTGTGTGGATCAGACATGGCCTGCGGCAGGCGGTGGTGGGTGAGGCCCACAGGGCCCGCGGCTTCCCTATTAAAGGAGATTGCCAATGAACACCTCAGGACTGTGACTGGAGCAAATGGCTGCTAACGCACCAAAGACCAGTCACCAGACTAAGCTGGACAAGTACGCGGTAGCAAAAGCAACAGGCCAAGACTGGTGGGGTGCTCCCCCATGGGTCTTCACGGCTGTTGGCTGAGGATATCCTCACACTCAGGTATGTAATGGCAGCCATCCAGGCAATGCAAACATTGCTGGAGCACAAGATAGATACTTTGAATACAGAGCTGGCATTAGTTTAGGCTGACCTACGAAACATTGGTGAAAGGGTTAAAGAAGTTGGGAAGACCACAGTGGTGCTAAAGGAAGACACAACCGCTCTTAAAACGCTGGTCAAATACCTGAAAATCATGACGGTAGCCCTAGAAGGCCGCCTGGAGGACGCGGAAGGGCTCAAGGCTGAACAACATCCGCATGCTTGGTGTTCCAGAGAGGGGTGAGGGCCTGGCAACATACCTGTTTGTCGAATAACTAATACTCAAAAACCTGCAACCTCATGGACTCTCCAAATTCTTTTCAGTCGGGAGGGCACACAGAGTTCCAAGGTCCCGCCCACTCCCGGGGCACCCCAGCGCCCCATCATAGCACAAATATTGAACTTTCGGGACCGGGATGTAATTCTGAATTCTGCACGGAGTGCCCCCACACTAAAATATGACAACACCACTATTACAATTTTTCCCGATTTTACTTTCAAGGTGCAACAAATGAGACGCACCTTTCTGGAGGTCAAGAAAGCCCTAAGAGAAAAGGGTATCAAATACTCTGTGCTGTTCCCGGCCCACTTGCAAGTTTTTTCAGAAGACAAAACATGGTTCTTCAAATCTTCAGAAGAGGCCTGGGAATGGCTGGAGGGATGGAGGAGAGTTCCCTGGAATGTCGGAGCGGCAGCAATGCGACAGATCACAACATACCCCCACCAGATCCCTTCGCTCCTCTTCCGCCTGCCTGGTGGTTATTCCTAAAATAATGAGGATGCGGATGGGCGGACGTTCCTTCAGGTTTGCTGCAGCTAAGTTGTGGAATGCTTTGCCCTTGAGAAGTAAGGAGGATCTTTCCTCCTTTAAAAAAGGATTAAAAACACATCTCTTTCCCAGGTTACTGTAAAGTCTAAAGCAGCATAAAGTTGCGTATGGCTGATCAAGTCAAGCGCCAGGATACCCTTCGGTGACAGTTTTGCGCTATACAAGTATGCCATACAATACAATACAACAAAGAGCAGAAACAAGACGATAAAGCGGGGTCTACATCCACGGGGGGACAGCGAGGCTCTCCCCACCCTGAGATTCCATGAACAAATTGTCATGGAACACTACAATGGCAATCTGCAGTCAGTTACTGGTAACAATTTAGTGAAGCTCACCTAGCTGGGTGGGGGACGGTGTGTTGACTGTTCCCCCCCTTAAAAAGTTAACCTGTTCTGAGGTTGAGGGATGAAATGCGCTCTGCATGGTTGGGGTGGTGGGCAGTTTAGAGCCTGCTTGCAGGGAGGGGGGATAGGGTTGGGAGTTACTTACTGTTTTATTTGTATTGCGTGATGCGAAATGGGTCAAGAGTTAAAAGTTAAAAGACATGAAGCCACACAAGACTGGATGGAGCAGATCTTCCCATCTGTCCAGGCCACAGCTTGTAAAGCTCACGTCAGATGTACTAGATAAAGCACAATTGTGCATAATGTCCTGGAACGTCAACGGGCTGGGTGACAAAATAGAACGAAGAATAGTACTACAGTATATAAAACATCATTCATCCAGTGTTGTCTTCCTCCAGGAGACACACATGACCGATAGTAAAAGTAGAGCAATGGACAGATGGGGTTATAAAATGCTAGCATTCGCCAGCTATACAGCGGGTTCCCGGGAGGTATGAATATTGATTAAAAAAACACTGGTATTTCAAGCTCATGCCACTCAGGTGGACAAACAAGGGCACTATGTGGCAGTAACAGGTGAGTGGGAGGGAACACCCATCACTCTTGTAAGTGTATACTGACCACCAAGACTTCAAGACACCATTTTGGCAGAGCTTAGTGGCAAATTCTTGGCCTTCCGGGGGGCATGTTGTGCATGAGGGGGGTAACATGGCCCTGGATAACACTACAGATTGCTGGCCCGCAAGGCAAGGGTCGTCAGGACGGTCCCAGCTGGGAGGTTTCCTAGAATGCCAATACACATTTCATTTGGGAGCACATGGTTCTCTTTTGAGAACAGACTATTTACTAACGCTGTCCCATGATTTGCCGCAGTTCAGGGTCATTAAGCACCTACCAAGAGGCATATCGGAGCACTCACCCATATGCGCTATTTATGGAGGGACAAATACACACCCACGACAACGCATGACACTAAATTCCTATCTCCTTAAGGTCCTTAATATCAGAGGAGCGATAAGAGTAGCCACCGAACACTACTTTACCAAAAACGAGGCCTCAGTGACCTCAGCCATGACACTATGGGAGGCATAAAAACCGGTCATCAGATGCCAGGGCACTTTTTGGGGGGGTTGGACACAAAAGAGAGAAACAAGCGCAAGTAGAAGCTATAGAGGCAGACATAAGCCTATTAAAGGCCCAACTCACAAACGCGGACCCCGCAGAGGTGACTCATAAGATATCCCTCAAACAAATGGAATAATGAGAACTGACAAAGGTGGAAGCAGTAGGGAAAGATAGAGATATGTAAATGCCAGCATTTGTAAAGCGCACAGCTTTCTCCAGAGAGGTGTCCCAGGGCTGGGGGCCGTAGGGAAGATTAAGCAAGCTATTGCCCTGAGGCACAAGGTGCTGCGCTAACCTGCCGCTGGAGCCGAGGATCGAACCGTGAACCCTGTGGTCCGGAGTCAGGCACCCTGGCCGCTGTGCCACACCTCTTCCATTGTATCTACAAATACAATGACAAGGCAGGGCTGCTCCTTGTCTGGCTTGATAGGAGGAAAAGGGAGAAGTACTGGGTCCACAGGATGCAAACGTCTGAAGGCAGAGACATAACGGATAGAGTAGAAATAGCTAAAGAATTTGCTGCTCACTACAGGCAGCTCTACTCCCCATCCCGAGCCGTTAACTCTGAGGACTGCTGCGAATTTTTGAAAGATATTCCTCTCCAATCCCAGCTGAAGAAGAAAAACCCTTGAAGAAGATATAACTCAAGGGAAATAATAAAAGCATTTCAGGAATTACAAACGGACAAGGCACTGGGACCTCACGGTCTGCCGGTATGACTATATAAGTATAACACCACACAACTAACTTCATTCTTGCGGAAAATGTAGGAAGAACGTAGGGAGCGGGAAATTCCCCCGAGTGACCAACGCACGGCCACAATAATACTCATCCACAAAGCTGGGAAGTCCCCAGAGGAATGCACCTCGATAGACCTATATCGCTCATGAATGTTGAAACCAAAGTGCTGGCAAAACTCCTAGCCTCCCACCTGGTGAAAGTAATCACCAGCTTGATACACCCAGATCAGTCGGGATTCATGCCAGGGAGAAGCACCACGCTCAGCTTAAGGAGGCTCCATGCAGTGCTCCGCAGAGCACAACACACACAGAAAGATGTGGTGATCTTATCACTAGATGCCAGAATGGCGTTTGACACCATAAAATGGCCATTTCTGTTTCAAGTACTGGCTAAGCTGGGGTTTGGACCACGACTTCTAAGTTGGATATGCCTCCTATACTCAGAGCCCCTCGCACAGGTGGCAGCCAATAGAGAAATCTCTCAGATCTTTCTGTTGAGGCTTGGCACCCGTCAAGGCTGCCCACTATCCCCTCTCCTTTTTGCCCTGGTATTGGAGCCCCTTGCTACTTGGATACGAGTGGACCCCATAATGAGGTGGTTGCTATGAACCCCGCAGTGTGAGGACAGAATATTGCTTTATGCGCATGACGTCATCCTTTACCTTGCGGAACCCAGACGTTCCCTAGGCAGAGTCATCAACTTCGTTGAAAATTATGGGAAAGTATCAGGATATGTGATCAATTGGGGAAAATCCCAACTATTTGTATTATGTGGGGTCATGCCAGTGCTCCAAAAGGGCTGTGATATTTGAATATCCACTGAGGGTTTCATGTATCTGGGAATCTTTGCCACCACAGATCCAGCCTTATCATATGCTAAAAACCTCATCCCGCCACTGGAGCGAATGAAGGTGGATGTCCAATACTGGAGGACACTCCTATCCTCGCTGCGAGGGAGGGCGGCCCTCTTTAAGATGATGGCACTACCCTGTTTCCTCTACGCTCTTCACAGTGCACCCTACTCAGTCCCAGAAAAATATTTCAAAACAGTATATTCTGAGCTATTAACTTTACTATGGGATGGTGGGGCTGTGCGGATCGTGCTCAAGAAACTAACCAAGGGCTGGTATGATGTGGGGATTGCCCTACCTGACATACAAAGATACTACTTAGCCACTCAGTTAACTACTATAAATCAATTGGTAACTTACCTGACGATGAGCCCTCAATCATAATGGATCAATGAACAATGAGCCCGGGTGGCTACCTAAGAGCCTTATATACGCCTCCCCTGCAAACCCAGCAACAGAATCCCACAAACACTACATTAAGAATCTGGCAGACATCACATAGAGCGCTGGGTTGGGATAATAAATTGACGCAATCCACCCCCTTATGGGACTCGAAAGTGTTAAGAACACTGGGAAGGTACCCGGGATTCAACAAATGGGAATTAATAGGCTTCTCAGAAATTGGGGATCTGTGGTCAGGTGTGCGCTACTCACCTTTGCAGACCTCCAGAGAGAACACGATCTAGCAGACTCAGAATTCTTCCGATACTTGCAAATCAGGCATGCACTACAATCTTCAATCCCCTTGGGGGGGCGAACTCCCAAAATACACACCACTCAAAGACCGTCTGCTTGACGGTCACATGGCACATAAAGCCACTTCTCTCACATATAAAAAACAAACAAACAATATACCAGATATGCTCCAACAACTACGGGGAAAGTGGGCACTGGACGTTGGCGGAGTAGATGAGGATGAGTGGTCAGAAGCACTGGCCTCGCCTAGGTAGGTAGCTGTTAGGGCAGGGTTTAGGTTGGTTCAGCTTAAGACACTACATAGGGTTTACTACACCTGGACTACACTCCAAAAAATGGGTAGATTGGGGACTGAGCATTGTCGCCGAATGTGTAATCAGAGAGGAATGTTTTTTCATATTATGAGAGTGCCCACCTATACATCGCTAATGGAAAGCGGTAGTAGCCAAAATGAAGAGGTTTGGGAGGCGTCAATAACCCCAATGCCAAAACTGTGCCTCCTAAATATTTGGGAAGAAAGGACACTCACAACAATAGGGAAAATTTGGACGATGTTGAGACTGATTGTTGCTAAAAGAAATATAGCTCATAACTGGGGGGTGATGCTTCCACTGTGCCTCAGGGACTGGGAGGTAGACATGGACACATGTATGATAGCAGCAAAGTCCGTTTACTCTAATAGAGGTTGCCCCGGGAAGTGGGTCAAGGTTTGGAGCAGGTAGAATGAGGCGCATGGTGGGTGGTGTCAGATCCCTTGCACCCCCCTCCCCCCGGAGGGACATCAAGAAAGGGCAGGAGGGCCCAGAATTGAAAGGGACTTGCCACAAGAAATAATGTCAAGGTAAAGCACCCGTTTGTACTGCACAGAGACGATTCCCAGAGCTGAACTGCATTGTATGGTTGGAACTCATTGCTAAAAATTTATTGTTTTATTGAAATTACCTCCAACTTGTTGACCTGCTGTACTATATTGGCATCAAAACTTGATCTACCTCAACAGTTGATTGTATTAAAATTAAATGTTAATAAAAATAGATATTAAAAAAAAAATGTAGGTAGCCAGATGGCGATCATTTTCTACCTTATCCTGTGCTGCCTTTGTGGTGGTGAGGGTGGTGGTGTTCATCTCCTTTCAACTATCAGCTGCAAAATGAACACCTCCATGGTGTAGTTGTGCTTGTCACAATGTTCTGTCTGTCTTCTCTATATATATCATTGTCAATGCATCATTTGCTACATGTGGTTTTCACAGGCACAGAATTTCTGACACAATTGGGCCTCTGCGCGACTCAAGCCAGCGATGCTTCACTTTTGTAAAAACCCATAAATATCGTTGTGTCTGTTATGGTGGAAAATATGAAGGAACGCCTGCCTTGCATATATTAATACTTATGTGATGCAGGCAGTTCCAATGCAGGTTCCTTTTGACGCAGGACTCCAAAAAGTGATGCATCCTCTTAGATATGTCACCCTGTAAATAAGGAATACTGACAGTGCCACCACTGCATCAAACATTTTGGCATATTGGCAGAACACACTCCTTGTAAATAAGCCTGAGTGTGAATAACAAGAAGGTTGAAACCTGCAGTACAAACTAAGATTTTCTCAGTTCGAACACTGCATTAAGATGTTTATCAAAAAAACAGAACAAAGAGAAAAGCAAACTGAACTGTTGGGTGCATAAAGGCCCAGGCCTTGGGTGTGATTGAATGACTGTAGCTGAGCCTAGCCAGTCCCATGTCCCAAATTATACACCAGAGATCGCAGGCACCCGGGAACTTTGTTAGCATGGATGGGCACTGAAGAGTGTAGGGCCTTGATCATGAACAGGATTTTAAACCATGCATTGTATTCTTATAATTGTGCTGTTTAGTATTAAATAAAGCTATGTTATTTCTTCCTTCAACTCAAAAGACAGGTCCTGGGCTAAATAACACTTTATTATGTCTGTTGATTGTGGAGTTTTGAACTCTTTGGCCCTGCTCCAACACTACCGCTTTAAGAAGCCTGTACTGCTCGCCCTCGCTACCCTGAGCATCAAGGGGCGGAAATGGCTGTACTTAGCCCAGTTTGCAGAAACATAGAAGAGACTACAGGACACTAGTAGATAACAGGCTAAACCTCTATAGTTGGGCCCAGCAACCCATTGAACGGGATCTGATGGGGACAAAATGCTATGTTGACACCTGAAATTGCATAGAAAGATGATGAACTCTACTATCCAGACAAAATGATCACATAGCGCTTTATCACCATCAGGGTCAACACTTAAGATGCAGACAGGAGACTCACAATTTTTATGAACCCAAACATTTTATTTTAGCCACCTTCTTTTAAGACTTTAGTCACTCCATTCCCAATTGATACAAAAATTACATTACCCAGATTTTTTCTTTTTTTTAATCTCTTTAATGAGGCTACATGTTGTCATAAAAAGCTGTTTTCATATCAACACTAGTAATGCAAAAAATAAGAAAATCAGCATAAGTTAGTATTTGGTACCTTTTTTAACGTTTTGCCTTGTTTGTGAGATGCATTGTGTTAAATATAAATCTTAAAAGGGGCTTACATCCTGCTTTCATTTCCATTGGTTCCTGTGCTTGCCACTTACTTTTCCTCAGTTTCTATCGGCTCTAGCTTTCTATTTCCAGTTGTTCCTCTATGTGTTTCTCTTATAAGACTCCCATGGCCCAAGTACTGAGTTCATTCGCTTTGTGGGACTTTTATATATAGCTTTTGCCTCCAAAGTGCTTGTACTGAGATTGTTTTTTACATTCTGCCGAGTGCATGGTCTCCGTCTCACATGTTGCTCCCCCTTCTTTTCCCTCCTCCCAAGCACCACTTCAATGACAACCATCAACAATCTCGAGGCATCACCAGCTCTGCCCTTGTGAAACTGACAATATCTTGGAGTCAGGCAGCAGTCACATGTCTGTTTTTTCATTGTCCATTTATTGATGTATCTGTTGTAGGAATCACTTTTTTGTTAGACCGGCATTTTTTCATTTTGATATTAAAAAACATAAAAAGCAATGATAACAGCTTCTGTGTGTTTTTGCATTTGACCAAATATGCCTTTTGTTATAGCATTGCATCCCTGCGTAGGATGAGTAAAAGGCATGAACATAGAAAAAACACAAAAACGTCAAACCCTTTTGGCTTGCACATTAGCTTCATGTAGGAGCAATACTGTTATCTGGAGCAGGATACTTTTACATTGGAAGCCAACACCGGTTTCACTTTTTACGAATTAAATTATATTCTTGCAGTCCAGTAGCGAATATTTCATAAAAATTATTATACATTTGACATTTAAAACCACTGGTAATACTTAATTTTCTCCATTTGCTAAACCATTTGCAGCATGTTTCTAATATTTCCAAATAAAGAATATATGATTATCTTATTCAGAAATCATGTATTTCCAGACTTAATATCTATGTCCTATTCAAACATGGCTGCTCAGTTTGCAAAGCTGAAAGAGGTGCTGCGTCAGCTCATCCTCTTCATTCAGACTGCGTATGGGAGGCAGCGAAGGAGCGTGATGGAGGTGGCAGATATCTAATGGAGAGGGGAAGATGGCTCCATTCCCAGACAAGATGGATGTGGTATTCACTCATATTACTGCTTTGCATGCACCTGTTGTTCTCTATCTAGTTAAAGTGTCATGTAGGAAGCTCTAGAATGTGGAATGTACTTGGTGCCTAGCTACCAACTCTCCTGCTGTCAGTTGCTGCTGGGCCTCCAGTGGGTAGGACGCTTTTGTTACATGATCGTTAAATAAAGAAGAACTTCATATCATCATCCTGTCTGCGCTCTTACTTTTTCACACTGGCGACGAGGATGGGATTCCACGAGGCAAGGGAGAAAACTTCACATCTCACCAGACGTCACATCTCACTTTGTGGAACCTACTACTACTCAATCGTCCTAACACAGATAAGTTCAATTGTCTGAACTTAAAAGGTACTGTGTTCATCTTTAAAGCGCTTTTCTGCTTCGCTACTGTACTCTGTACTTTTGATAAGTCCTTATTCGTTCAAATCGTCAACTTGCAACTCGCTTCCTTTTCTACCTGCTTAAAACATTTCAGTACAGAGTTGGCTATTCTCATTTTTGCTGCTCTACTACAGTAAAACGCGAACATTTTACATGACTATTAACGACGCGTTTACCTGCTGCGTCTTTCAAATACTCTGAAGTCGACTGCTCGAGCCTCTTCATTCGATGTGCGCTGTGAACCCTGCTTCGCATTCATATCCTTGAAGTATTGAGGACCAGACGTAACAAACGCTACACGTCACGACGTCTCCAAGGCAACACGCTGACATGCGTCTTCGAAGGAACGCACTCTCAACAAAGCTTCCCTGCACGTCGCGGAGATTTGTCTCCTTTGTAACATGCAGACGCGCACCATCAAAGAAATGCGCTGTCATAAAAACACTTGGAGTGCTTGGTGTCTCTTGCACTCACAAGCTTTTGACTTCAACGCTCTTCAACGTCTGACATGCGCAGCTGACCTAATTAACTTCATTTGCGTGTTGGCTTTAATGTATTTTCTTCATCCTCTACACTGATACGCACAGCCACCTATGCTTTAGGAATTTTGTGCATCAATCCTAAAGTTCATATCTCGCAGATGCACACAGCTTTACATTTTTGCAAGTTTAATACGCAGACATGCTCAGCCATCTATGCGCAAAGAATTATTGCGCTTCAAACCTAAGTTTATATCTCGCTGATGCGCACAGCTTTATTTTTTACAAGTTTCTGTTCGCCAATGTTTATTGTGTGCTGACCACGCTGATGCGCACAACTTACATCTTTACAATTTTTCAATTCCAAACTTTTATTGTGTGCTCATTATGCTGATGCGCACAGCTTGAATTTCATGTTAGTTCCTAGGCTGATACTCACAGCTAATATTTGATTCACTTTTATCTCTATTTACTCTGATATTTACAGGTTTAGTTATTATATTAGCTATGTTTACTACATGATAAAAGCTAATCTCTTTCAATTTAAGGTAATAAAATATAAGCTTTTCATATTGTCCTTCAACATGCAAATGTGACACCACCACCTTTCTTTCTCTCAAATCCTAGTCTCTTAATTATGCTAGGGTCTGTGGTGTGTCTTTAATTGTGGAGAGAAAATCAGCACTGTTATTAAACTGTTAGGGATAGGAGGGCCAAGATGTGTTCGAACATCTTCCTGACTTAAACGAGGGAGAATCTGACAATCTTAACGAGTTTGAAATTGGTCTAAAAAAACTGGATAAACATTATCTCTTAAAACTAAGTACTAAATTGGAATGCTATCACTTCAAGAAACGTGAACAGAAATCAGAAGAGTCTGTTGAGACTTACATCACAGCTTTACGCAAATTAGGCGCAACTTGCAAATTTGAAGGTTCGTTAGAGGAACGCATACGTGACAAGTTCATGCTTGGTTGTAATGTTGAAAAGATAAAAGACGAACTTTGGCAAAAAGACGATCCGAAACTTGATGAGGTGATTGTTTTAGCCACGAGGATTGAACATTCTTTAGCTTGTGTGGAGGTAGTAAAAAAAGAGAATGGCGTCTTGGAAGAGAAGGTTCACACTGTTAACAAAAACACAGTGAAACCCTTATGGAAGCAAAGTGAACCTGTTTGAAAATCATGCGCTTCCAATAACTTCCCTTCTACTTCCAAATCAAAAGAAAATACTAGAGTCAAATGTTACCGTTGTGACTTATTTGGTCAGCTTGCTAATGGCAAGTCTTGTCCTGCACTCTCCTCTAAGTGCCACAACTGTGGAAAAGTGGGACACATAGCCAAGGCTTGCAGAGCCAAGAAGGTCAAGTCAAGTAAGCGTGTCAAATAAGTTGTCTTTGAAAGTGATGACTGAATATGAACATGATGATTTGCACTGTGGGGGAGATTATGATACCTAATGAAAAAAACAAGTGTAAGGGTGCAATTGACGCTGTCCTGGTGAATGATTGTAATATAAGAATGCTCTTTGATTCAGGTGCTAAAATCACTCTTATACCCAAGGAATTCTTTGATCTAAAACTACATGGGAAAGTAAAAGTGTATAAGCCAGACATCAAGCCTTTAGCATATGGAGGTCAACCGATTAAGCTCTTTGGTTATTTTCTTGGCAAGATTGAGTATAAAGGAAGATTGACTGCTGGGAAAATGAACGTGTCATGAAGGGGTGACGGCATAATCAGCTGGTTTCACCAGGCTGATTTGGGAGTGTCATTAGTTCCTGGTGCTGATCCCTGCATTGTTCTGAGAGACATCACTCCACATTCTCTCTCCAAAAACAATAACTTGGAAGACAAAGTTTGCAATGATGTGTGGTGATTCTAGCTCTGCATTACGATCTGAATTCAAAAAGGGTGTTAGTGAAAAATTAGGTTGTCTCTCTGATTATATCCACAAAATTACTTTAAAACCAGAATGCGGTTCCTTTCACATGTAAGGTGCGGAATGGAATGTTCCTTTAGCCATGAAAGAGTCGATGCGTGCAGAGCTTGAAAATTTTTAAAAAGATGGGATTATCATAGAGACTGAGGCCAGTCAGTGGTTAGCTCCAGTTGTTCTTGCACGCAAGGCCTCAGGTGAGGTGTGTCTATGTGTAGACCTACGAGCTCCTAATCGTGCGGTTATTGCGGACAGGTACCGTCTTCCGAATATCACTGAAAGGTTGGCACAATTGAGGGATTTACATATTTTCTCAACACTAGACTTGCGTGCTGTCTATCATCAAGTTAAGATAGATGCTACTTCCATGGATCTGACTGCCTTTATCACCCCTCTTGGGACTTACAAATTCACACGTGTTCCATTCGGTTTGGTCTATGCAGCCCGTTTTTCAGAGGGTGATGGAGGATGTGTTAAAGGGTGTAGAGGGAGTAGAGGGAGTCAAGATCTATCAAGAGGATGTGTTGATTCATGGTTCTTCACAACTTGAACATGATGCAAGACTGAGATGTGTGCTTGAACGGTTTTGCATGAGAGGTTTAACTCTCCGTGAAAATAAGCGTAAGTTTAATCTTACAGAAATTGATTATCTTGGCCATCGCTTGACATGTGATGGTGTCAGACACAAGGTTCGTTTAGTAAAAACTATAGATGAACTCCCGGGTTCCTCAATCTATGGAGGAGCTAGTAACTTTATTGGGTATGGCCGAATACTATAATAAGTTTGTGCCACGCTTTGCCTGCCGTACTCATACACTCAAGTCCCTCCTGAAGAAAGGTCTAAATGTATATGGTCGCCCCAGTGTCAATTGGAATTTGAGGAAATCAAAAGGGCACTTAATTCTGCTCCTTCCTTACAGAGCTTCGACCAGTCCTCGGACTCTGTCCTTGTCACTGATGCGAGTTCTAGAGGGTTAGGAGCTGTCCTTGAGCAAGTGAAAGATGGGAAAGAAGAAACTATTATGTTTCTCTCAAGAGCTCTTGTTGGCCCAGAATTGCAGTACTCAGTGATTGAAAAAGAAGCACTTTGTATTTTTTGGGCCATCAAGAAACTCAAGAAATGTCTCTGGGGCACTTCTTTTGTTGTCAATTCGGATCACAACCACTCAAAGACCTATTTTGCAAGAAGGATCTGGATTCTGTTTCTTCTAGGATTTGCAAATGGGTTATAGCACTTCAAGATTTTAATTTCGTTGTCAAGTATATCCCTGGGATAGACAACAAGGTTGCAGATTGTCTCTCACGGTTAATACCCAAAACCTATTCTGATCTTGACCCTGAAGACTCATGGGAAATAGACAACTTCAAGGTGTGTGAGGTTGTTGAAGATGTTGTATCTGAAATGGAATGGAGAGATTCCTTGAAAAATTACAATGTATTGCTTGAAGTTTGCAAGTTTGTGTCTGATGGGTGGACAGGTATTAAGTCTCTGTCTGAAGATGCACATAAATTCTGGAACTTGAGACATGAACTTTCACTATTCAGTGATCTTTTTTGGAGAGGGACACACCTTGTTCCTCTGTCCTCTCTTTGAGAGAAGATCATTCATTTAGCGCATGATGGTCACCAGGGTATCTCTAAAACAAAGGAGAGGGTTTGTTTGCACTTCTGGTGGCCAGGGATTGACATCCTTGTGGAACAGTTGGTCGGGGACTGCTCTGAGTGTAAAATGTGTGACAAATTTTGCAAAACTAGAACTCAACCCATGGTTGTTTGTCAACCTCCGACTAGATGTTCGCAACATGATACACTTGATCTCTTGGGTCCTGTTTCTTCCAAGACGGGACAATTTTATGTCTTGGTACTTATAGATATGTACTCAAGGTGACCGGAGGTAAAGGTTACACAGGGTATTGAAACCAGAGATGTCATAACATGTTTAGAAGGCATCTTCTACAGGGAAGGCCTTCCTTAGTCTCTCTTGACTGACAATGTTGTGCAACTCGTGTTGAGGGAAATGGAGGACTTTCTAGATAAGAAAGAAATTGTTCATAAACGCTGCTCTCTTGATCACCCAGAATGCAACGGGATGGTTGAGAGATTCAACCATGTCTTAAAATAATCTATTCAGTCAGCTAACGAACAGGGTCGTGAATGGAGGGCTGCAATACTTGAGAAGGTTATAGCTTACTGGTTGACTCCCTGCTCTACCACTGAAAAAGTTCCCTACAAGTTGATTACGGGAAGTACACCTAACACTCATTTGATTCAATCTTGGATGAGAGGGAATGGGGCCGACATTAATATTCCTGAGGGTCCTCAGTGGGGGGCCCTTCAGGATCTGAAGTCTTCATAAAGGAAAACTAACTTTGATGTCAGACATGCTGTTGCCCACACTCTAGTCAATGTAGGTAATTGTGTGAGAGTACGTTTTCCAAAGAAGTCTGGAGGTACAAAGTTCTCTACTCTTCATAAAGTAATTACATTAAGGTAATTGTGTGAGAGTACTTTTTCCAAAGAAGTCTGGAGGTACAAAGTTCTCTACTCTTCATAAAGTAATTACATTATTTTTTAATGCAGTGCAACTTGATGATGGGCGCATTTGGAACCTTGGTAGAATTGCTCTTGTACGTTCTTTTGTTTCTTCTGATTCTCTTTCTCAACCTAATTCCTCTAAGTGTATTTCTCCTCTGCACAGGAGTACTCGCACATGTGCAACTCCTGTGAGACTTCATGATTATGTTTGCAACTGAGATTATCAGCCATTGTTTTCATGTTTGTGTTTGGGGGAAGGTGTGTGGCATTCACACATATTACTGCTTTGCATGCACCTGTTGTTCTCTGTCTAGTTAAAGTGTCGTGTAGGGAGATCTAGAATGTGGAATGTACTTGGTGCCTAGCTACCAACTCTCCTGCTGTCAGTTGCTGCTGGGACTCCTGTGGGTAGGACACTTTTGTTACATGATCCTGAAATAAAGAAGAACTTCATATCATCAATCTGTCTGCCCTAGTACTTCTTCACAGTGGATGCATTCACTGCTCCGCACTGGCAGATTAAGCAACTTGTCGGCTTGTATTGTGATAAGGTAACTGATCATCAATATGCTAGAGAGGACTCAACAGGCTAGTAGCAGCCCATATCAACCTCATCACAACCTGGTAGCTGTCATCATTGGTTGGTCAGCCTCTAGCAGCCTTGCCCGGTAAAGAATGCACTTATGCCACGCTTCACTAGAGGTTTTCTAGTTGTTGCACACATCCCCACCTTACAATGTCCATATCCCCCAGAGACTACTCCAAACTTGTACATCTGGCTGAGATTGCCTCCCCTCCCCAGTAAATGCAAACAGCTTAGTGCATTTCAATACATTATTACCCCAAAATTTCCACACCATTTGGCTTCACCCTTACAATTATCCCTGTCAGGAATTTGCTCAAGCAACCCATGCCAATCAGATGTATGACATTACAACGCATGCTTTTACCACGCATGCTTTTACATCGCAAGTTTTACAATGCATGCCTTTACAACGCATAGCTCTTTGGGGTGCTGGATAGTGAATAGTTTAATTTACTATTCCAACTCCAGTCCCCGTGGATAGTAGGGAAGGTGTTAGATAGTAAATTAAATCTATTCCCTATCCTAGAGCGCCCCCAGCGCAATGCGTTGTAATGGTTTGCGTTGTAAAAGTTGCGATGTAAAAGCATTGCGTGGTAAAAGTTGCGTTGTAAGTGATGTTCCCCATGCCAATCCGACATTAAAAATCTTACCCCATCATTCAAATTTAAACTGCTTGCTATCTCTTGCTTGCTCCGTTACACAAGCCTCTAATGCTCGTTACGTTTTAAATCTTATAATGTCCTTGAAATTCCTCACTGGAAACTCCCATCCCGTAAATGGCCACATGCCCCACTACACTATCCTAAAAGTGCCCCGGTTATCGTAAATCTAGTGTCTGCTGCAACTTGAATTTTTGAATTGCGTCCTTGTAGCTCCTTCAACTTTCCCCCCTTGTTCCTACTTTTTAAGAAGTCTACGCCCCCTGCCCTTTTAAAATGCTTACAGCTGTTACATCCTGACCCCCTTCCTGATGGCCACCGGGGCTTGACTCCAAGCATGCTCAGCTGTTATTACTCGCTCTCATTCCCTCAAGAAAAGACTCTACATTACCCTCAGCCCCTACCAAGGACGCTTCACCACTAAAAAGCCCCGTTCATTCCATCTAGTTATCCTGCGACTCACAAAGACTACTACTGCCAAAAGTATCTTCCCAGACCCTCCAGGGTATCGCGATTTCGCGGTTTGCCGCGAAATCGGCACTTTTGTAAAAATTCCACGATTTTTACGAAAGTGCCAGCGAAATCGGCACTTTTGTAGAAATCGCGCGGCATTTTTACAAAAGCCGCTATATCCTGGGGGGTCTGCTCCCTGTATCGCGCATTTTAGGTTTCACCTACACACCGCTAGAGCTATTTGTGCAATCTACTGTATTGGCATAAAGTAAACAAATAAAACCCGATAGGAGGTAGTCAATGCTGCCTGCGCCATAGAGCTGTTTTTTTACGTTGAGCCATGTTGCACAGAAGCTCTATGCCAATGGATGTGCAACATGTAAAAAAAAACTGACACATCCATAGGTTTTGCAAAGGCGAAACCTATTGACTTTGCCAATGCTTGTTGAATGTGGAACGAAAACTGTAAATACAAAAAAATAACATTAGCATTTTTAAAACTATCCCAAAAGGATTATTGAAGCAAAAGAACCTTAATTACTAGATTTAAAAAGAATACAGCGATCTTTTAAACATGAAGAAATGGCAGGTATTTTTCTAAAATAAAGGACTTATGGACATAACAGGCGCAGAGCACCACACAGCTTGGTACTGTTATCCCCCACAAAGCCCCTCTACTGCCCTCGCACCTGCCCGGCCAGCACTGGAAGCAAATATTTTTCCCCACCTTTCCTCGCCACGGACCCAGAGAAACGAAACTGAAAGCTAAGGGCCGGTAGCGGTGGGAGGAGCCGGGGAGGGGCGACAGCCAGACAGGGCTTTGGACTTTGCTTTCCTCCGCCTTCCGACCAGGAAACTCGGTCCGTGGCCTAACGTGCGCCCCGCATCCCCGTACTCCAGTGACCACCGCGGCCGGGCCATTCAGCGCCAGGGCGTCCAGTGTCCGGCAATGCACCGAGGCGCGGAGAACGAGTTGCAGGTAGGGAGGCTGTAAAGTCGTGTAGTAAGGATTTGCGGCGTTGTCACTAGGCAGCCGTCATATCGCGATCGAAACTGCAAGTGGGCGACAGCTGCCGGAAATATCTGGCAAGTGTTACATACTTTGATCCTGGGGTTTGGGGTTCCTGTGACCAGAGGGAGCGAATGGGTAGGGTAAAGTAGACCTTGGTTAAAAAAACATATTTTGGAGAGAGCGTTTAGAGGAAAATATTATTAATTTTGAGTCGTATTATAAAAAAAGCGTTTTTATATGAGGGCACTTCATGTATTTCTTTCACTGCTATTAGAACAAAGTAAAATCTACACCGATTAAGCTTCTCTTTAAATATTAGCGTATAAACAGCCAGTACAGAAAGAAATAGTTAACACAATTGTTTTGGGAAGCTGCGTCATCTATGCTTAAATGGTAGTTAAAACAACCAAATAATTCCCATTTCAAAATCCGAGCCAGCTTTTTACTCCAAAATGTAATTTAGCTTTCGGCAGTCTTTAATGATCTTAGTTACACAACCAGAGTGTCGGTATTTTTCTCTGAGCAGGGCTGCAACCAAGTTTGGGAGTAATACTGTATGTATTGTTTCACACAAAAAAGTGTTTATAGTCCCATTGTGAACTTCAAACGCGTGCTTGAAAGGGAAGTAAAATACAATAATGAAAAACAGTGGGTCAAGAGGGTGGTTTGCAGTACGAGGAAGCAATCCTTGTCCCTTAGGTGGAGGAGGAGCGTCGCCCCATTGCTGCAAAGCAGTGAAAGAAAGAACAAATACAATGATAATAACCTGGGGTTATTAAAATTGTGTTTGTGCCTTCTGCTTACCTTTGTGGGGCGGGTGGGGCTGCTCTCCTGTCAAGGCGGGAAGGAGTGGTTTGCCCTCTCCAAGTGCACAGTGAGTCTTTGGCCAGCCCTCTGGGGCCATCCAAAACAGTCATGCACACTTAGCATGTTCTCCATGCAGGCTGCATTAAAGCCTGTGTGGAGAACATGCCCAAGCCCTTGTTTGAGCGCTGATCCATGACGCTCAGACCAATCACAACGTTGTGATTGGCTTAGGGGAAGGAGCCTGGCTACTTCCTGTTCCGGCACACTGAAAAGATGTGCAGGAGAGCGGCGAGAAGATAAGGTCCGGCCGCCACTGCATTGCCCCTTCATTTGAGTATGTCAACTTTATGCTTATGGAATTTCTTACCACTGTCTTGAGTTATCACTTTATGGTAATCAAAATTTTGCATGTTTAAATAATTAGCTACTATTTTCCAAGCTGTGTTGACACTAGCCATAAATGAGAAAAAAACACACCTGTCCTGCTAGAATTAGCCATTTTTCAGATTTTGTTTTTGTTGAAGGATATGTGAGGCAAAAATGTGGATTTTGTCTTTTTTTGTTTTTGAAAAGGCAGCTGTGCATCCTTAAGTCCAGTATTAATCATACATAAATATTGATGAGACAATTTATTGTAGGTAAACATAGGTTTCAAAAGTCTTTTGTGTACACAAAGTATTTTAAGAACCAGTGCAAATCAGGTGATTTTAGAGATTGAGCTTTCGCACCACACAGCCTACAACAAATGTGAACAAGCATTGGCAAAGCCAATAGGTCTCGCATATGCAAGAGGTGGTGGCTTTACCAATGTGTTTAGCCATGTTGCACACCAGCATGGCTTTTTTTCAGCATGGCTAAAAGTTAAAGGCATAGTGTCGTAGAGTGGAACAGAGGAGAGTGTCAACTCAAAGTCATTTATTCGATCTTACTCATAAGATCATAAAAGTGTATACAGTCACAGTTTATAAAGGACATAGTAAAAATTATCATACCCAGGTATAAAAATAATGCAGACATTCATTCTATCATAAAATCTAATTCATCAATATGAATATAATAAAAACATGATAAGCCATCCTGCTATATCTTAAGGGCCCAGCTGCTTTCTCTTTTTCAGACATGCCCAAAGAATCGAAGCTAGAGAAAAACAGACATAAGAGTTCTGCAAGGATTTTAGGAAGAACAGAGCTACACGGCAAAATTTAATATTGTGACTCTTACAAATTGGTACAATACATTTGTGTCGTTCTTGACAATAAAACCACCAAAAAAAAACGTGGAGATCATTTTGTGGAGACTTGTTGTCACAAGGACATACTGAGTGATCGGAATGTTTATATTGCGTCCCTGGAAATCCTATCATCAACGGGATCATATTTGAGCTAAATCTCAGTAAAATGTATTTGTGGTGTGAGAGTGTGACATCCGCCAGATACAGAAAACTTCCCTCCATCAACACTGGTGTTATACAGACGAGTCGCCTGGATGTGGGAGTTTTTTTCCCCTCAGATATTGTGCCCTCAAAATGAATATCTCAACCAGTTTTTGCTTAGAAATGGACTAAAAGTAGAGAGGTCTTTAATAAGGCGACTTAAACCAATGGCAGATAATTCCGACTCTACATACTGTAGCCACTTAACCCTACTGTGTAATTATCTGACTTTAGAATGAGTGTTATCAAGTTTTGCGTGAGAGGAACTGTCACCCTGCGCGAGATAGAGTGCCACAGTAGGAGTGGTGCCATTTTAATTGTGTCAATGATGTATGGTAAAGCCAATTCGATATGTAAAACATAGTAGGAGTATGACTGTGGAACAGAAGTAAAAGAAATCGCTGCACCATATACTGCTGCCGCCTTAGTTTTATCATGGTAAATGTTTTTAATTGGGATCAGAGTTTTGACTCCCAGCCTCTTAGAGAATGTTTTCAGTGCCATAAGTTTTCTCTGCATGCCCAATGCTCTTCCCTCTAGTAATTTAGACCATGATTGGTTACTACCAAAAATGACTCCTAAATAGAGGAACAGGTACAGCAACTCAATCTTACCGGAGTCCATAAAAAAAGGAGGTCTGTCATGTCCCCCACCCCCCGCAATCATAATAAAATATTTGGCCTGGTTGACCTTTAAATCTAATGATTCCATGAAAGTTGCATAGGTAGATATAAGATACTCGAGCCCCCTCCCAGTTCTTGCCCTCAATATGGCGTTGTCCGCAAATGCAAGCATTGGTAACCGCTGATGGTTAGCAAGCAAAGAGACGTCCAAAGCTGCGCCCTCGAGATGTTTTCCCACACCATTAGTGTAGATGGAAAATAGAAATGGTGCCAGGACGCAGCCTTGTCTTACCCCTCTCAAGATCCTAAATGAGCAGATACACTCCCCGTTCCTTCCATATTGGACTGAGGAGGAGGCGTCCGAGTATAACTGCCTGATGAAGTCCACCAGTGCTTGATCTATTCCCATCTCCTCCATTACCTGCCACAGTTTAGGGTGAGACACACTGTCGAAAGCTGCAGATAAGTCCATGAAGGCAAGATAGATCTTCCCACCCATGATTGATTGATTGAATGAAATTTATACCGCGCAAACAATAACCCGAAGGCATCAAGGCGCCTAACAAAACAGATCCTAAAAAGTCATCACTACACCACTACAGATACGCTTGCACAAAGAGATGTGTTTTCAGAGCACTTCTAAATGCCTGAAGAGAAGGTAGAGATCTTATTTTCAACGGGAGGGCATTCCACCACTTGGGCGCCAAAGTGGAGAAAGCCCTGCCACCCCATTTCACCCATGGCTCTGACATATCTATCCATGATCAATGACAGATTCAGGCATTGGTCTATTGTTCCTTTTCCCTCTTGGAATCCATATTGGGACTCCATTAAGGTGTTTTTACTCCCCGCCCATGCCTCTAGTCTTGTTAAAAGTAGGCGCCCCATAAGTTTGGCCGCCGTATCGATCAGCGAGATCGGTCGATAATTTTTGGGATTATTTTTGTCTCCTTTTTGAAGAATGGGTTCGATAATACTTCTTTTCCAGGACATAGGGGGGGCCCACTGTGGCGATTTTATTAAAAGCATTAGTTAACAAGCATTTACAATGCAATGGTCTCAGCTTTGTTAAAGTTAGAGCTATTGGCATTGCAAATGGCATTTTTTTCATTTTTTGTTTTTTTTAAACATAAATAAATGGTATTGACATTTACAATGGTAATAGGTGAGCATTAGAGGGTAGTAGAGAGCCACCCACACACATAGACAGAGCCACACACACACAGACAGAGCCACACAGACAGAGCCACACAGACAGAGCCACACAGCCACACACACACAGCCACACACACACAGCCACACACACACAGCCACACACACACACACACAGACACACACACACACACACACATCCACGCACACACACAGACCAGACACAGCCACACATACACACAGAGCCACACACACGCACAGAGCCACAGCCACACACACAGAGCCACACACATGCCCAGAGACACACACACACACACACACACACACACACACACACACACACACACACACACACACACACCACACCACACCACACCACACCACACCACACCACACCACACCACACCACACCACACCACCCCACCCCCCCCCCCTCTGCCCCTTATGGGATGCAGTAAAGCACCCACCACTCCTTAGCCATATTCACAGGGCTGAGCTCCAACTGAACTTAATAACACAGCTCGCAGCAACGTTTGATGGATGGTGAAGGGGACTATTGGAAGCAGAAATTATATAGTAAAATGACTATTACCATCCATTAGCTGTGTACTCACCCATGGTGTGTCCCCAGGTGGAGGGCGGCAGTTCCTGGTGAACAGAAAGAGGGAAAGAGAATAGCAGCAGGTGGGGTGAGAAGGAGGTGTGATTACATTCAGCTCTGTTGCTGCGGCACATTAAACATCACTAGAGGTTCCTGGATATGAATATACTGCGCTGGGCGAACTATGGTGCACTACCACAGGATGTCACTTGAGGTCACCTCTAAATTGAAGCATTCAATTGACAAAAGGACTACCATGGAAGGAAATGAGATTAATGACTCCAGGCTCATAAAGCGGTGAGTGAGATATAGTCTTCCAAGTTAGAGCACAAGCTTCCAAACAGGACGTCCAATTACATGTTATCCTTCCTATTCAGACAACACTGGCTATTAAACATTAGACTGTGGTCCAACAGACCAGGTACATATTTTGTTACTTCTGTCATACATTGAATGATGGGTCAGGGCTTGATATAGGCTTACAAGATTGATGCCTAATGAAATATCGCCTTCTGCTCTTGAAAATCCTAACACATATGCTATAGGACCACCTCAGCCATCAAACATGCCTATGCTAACTGCAGAGACTGCAGTGAACATTCAGAGCTTTATGGTCCTTCTTATTGGAGACCCGTAAAGCCCAAAATGGACAGTAACTCCCACAACTTGCTGCAATGACATTTTCTCCCATGTAAGCCTCTTCTCCTTTTTACAGAATGTTTGTAATAATAGAACAAATGCTGATGCTGCTGAGGAATTAGAAAAGTCACTGGGATACTGCAGCCAGACCGGTATGTACAAAGGTCCATAAATAAGGAACAGCATCAAATCAGCATACAAAAACAATGGCCAGTTTGTTCATGATTTCATGTAATGGCCCGGTTTAACCATAACCCGGAAATACCAATATGTGTGGTATCAGTTCCTCCTGGAGAGAAAATACAGGTGCAGTTTCCTGCATCACCGGTGATGGGGTCCTATATATTCTGCAAGCTGCCACGAACATAGTGACCTCAAGCCTGAGTTGCAAAGGCCTGAATACGGAGTCCCAGTGCCTGGCATGAGCGTTCCATTCACATCCTACTCAATCATGCCACTCCCCAACCTGCAAAGAGTAACTTTTGCTGCAGGTGATGTGTTCGCTATAAGCAGCGCCATCTGTCGGCATCGGCTTTTACTCTCTGACAACAGGCCACACCTGCACCTTTTGGGACACGTTTAAAAACATTCAGCACTGCCAGTTCTCACGCCTTCTGCGTCCATATTTGTTTTTAAAAGATGACGGTACCGCCAGAGCAATAACTCATACCTGCAAAGCAGAATTCTACAACATGTCAAACATTAACTAAAGTTGTAATAGAAATAACCCAGCGGGCTGGCTCTGTCTGCTTGCTTGGAGAAAGGTTTCAGAATGAGTGCAATCATTGTCCTGGCTCAAGTGCTTGCATTGTTCGAATTCCACGTTGGAGCCATCCACAGCCTAGGCCACTACCTCCTGTAAGTCTCCAAGTCTCGCAACGATGACGTAAAGTGTAGCCAGAGGAAACCGAAACTAGACACAGAAAAGGGACAAGGAGGGCATGTCTTCTGCTGTACTTTAGCACCAATGGACCACAAAGTAAAACACATACCGTGGTGGGAGGGATAATTGACGGGGGGAGCACCAGGCACACGGAGGAGTAGGAGGGGCATGTAGCAACAGGGGAGGAGGTGGGAGGGACAAATGTTGCATTCAAATGCAAGCAGCCATGGGTGCAGAGTTGAACTCCGGCAAACAGTAAAAATTGCTGGAAACCAAGAAAACATGTTAAGCTCACGTAAATACCCCAGGGGCACCAGAGGAAAGGTAAGAATCCCCGGGGTATCGGAGGCTTACCCCATTAATACACGTGCAAAATACATGCGGGCACCGCCACCTACTTCAAGAGCAAAATTTGACAGACAACAAAGAACTCAAAACACCCTTCGAAGTAATCGGATTTGTGTATGACTACCCAGCCGCACTCTTGCTTATATTGCTTAATAACGCGGCCCTCTCGTGTTGTAAATACGAACTGTTTTTTTGGAGTGTATTTAAATTCTTCCTATTTGCACTAGGGGTGGGCATACCAACAAAAGAATCATACCTGCCAACAGACGTGCTCCCGACTCGACTTCTTCTGGCGGCGGATGTCCAGAAATGGCGTCACAAAAGGGGCGCCATTTTTGTGATTTGGGGGCGTGGTTTTAGCAGTTGAGTGGCTGATGACGTCACGGCGAAAAAACAGCAAAAAACACGCCCCCGAATCGCAAAAAGACGGGGCTTGAACAGAGTGACGCCCCTTTCCTCCAATGGCTGGCCTCCGTTTAGGAAGCCAGCCAATGGAGAAGAGGGGCGGGTTCAAGCCCCCGTACTGCCAAAACATAAAATCTCGGACTCCGCCCACTGCTGCGCAGTGCGACGCTATTTCGAGACCTAAAAGGAAACCCATATATCCATGTTCTCAAAGAAGAAATCCATTGGGACACCATCGGGCCTCAGGGCTTTCCCACTGCTGCATGCCTCAATCCCGTTCCTGACTTCATTATAATTGAATGAGAGATAAATCTCAGGGGTAAAGGTTACTGAGGGTGATGCGTAATCAGTTGGGGAAAAAATGCCTTCGAAATGAGCCACCCAATCCTCCTCTCCTATATTAACATCAAAGACTGGGCCATTTGGAGGTTTAAAATGCGGGCCATTTATTATTCCCAGAACTCCTTTGTGTTGCCTGAGGCCGAGGCCTGCTCTAAATGTGCCCAGATTTCTATTTTTAGTTCCTTTTCCCTGTTTTTCCTCACCGCTTTATATTCCCTTCTAAGTATAGAAATTTCTGACGTATTTCTAGGATTGACGCCTAAAGCTTTAATTAGTGCTTTCTTTTTCTGGGAACAAATAGTCAAACCAGCCCTTCCCCCTTTCAGCTTGTTAGTGCTGTTCTTGACAAGTGATGTCCTTATACATTCTAAAAAGTCAACAAAGGAAGGTACCACAGACTGGGGGTCGTTGTCAGGATCTAAACAAATACTAATGATGGGACGGGTACTCCTGATAATTTATGACCTTCTTTTTATCAATTTTTGGCCACTTCAGTTGGTATCCATTTCGCCTTGCTAATGTTGGCTGACCAATTATCTGAGGGTTTGTCGCAGACTTCTGGATACATTTAATTTCACACATTAAAATCGCATGATCACTAAAAATACTGAATTCAGTAGTTACTTTGCTACATCTGATATTTATAGGATTTGAAACCAGTACAAAGTCAATAGCCGATTCCTGGTGAATCCTACGAAATGTTGGCAATAGGGTATCATTACTAGAGGCTAAGTTGTTGACCATAACCATATCTCCTATTGACATTAAGGTATTGAGAGAGTTTCGATAAGTATTATGCGAAAAGTGATGGACAGGATTGCCCCTCATATCCACCACACCACAAACCCTCTCTAAATTGTGTTTGCACGGATGTAGATTAAAGTCTCCCAACCATAGAATATTAAGGGCCGCCTTTTTTATATAAATAGTTGCCTTGTCAATGGCACAATTCACTTCATTCAAGATTTTAGAGCTATTTATGGCAAAATTATTATTATAAAAAGTTATTAAAAGCCATTGATCTCGGTTCGTAAACTCTAAAATCATGAGATGAAAATTTGGGGAAGTCCCATTCATCACCTTTACTTTTACTGATAGTGTATTTGGTATTAAGGTGATTACTTCCCCCTTTGCTCTTCCCGATGGTGACGGAGTACCTCTTGTCTGGAAAGAGTGGTAAGCATTTACAAAGATAACTTCTATGGCCCAGGTCTTTTGAATGCAGGTGATGTCATGGTCCTTCTACAGACTGAGCCATTGGGCATCCCCAAGTTTGTTTACAAGACCTGCGACATTCCCGGATGCTATTCTTATTACCTCTGACAGATGCCTTATAGTGTTACTAGGGGTTATAGCCACTTTCCATTAATTTCATTTGTGAGACTTGTTATGGGCAGTACCGCCTGCCCCATCTCTCTGCTCTCAGGAAGTCAATCGCACTGATCTAACCCTGAGAGGGGGCAAACCTATTCTCCAGCGGGATTCCCTGGTATTTTATCTCATTCAAATTTCCTAGGTTTTTCCTAATATGAAGGGACGGTCCCAACACAGGGAGTGAAAATGGCCTATAAAAGTATTCTAGCGATACTGCGATAATCTGTGTCCCAACCGGAGGAAATCTGGACAAATCATCCAAAAGAAGATTTACAACTTAGGAATTATTAAAATTAATCGCAATGCAATCACCAAAAGATGTTTCCTAGGATGCGCCCACCCACCCTGCCCTCCTGGCCATAATGATTTGACTCGCTAGGTATGGGACCCCACTACTAGGGCCTGCTCCGTTATAATTCAGCCAATGAAGCGACTTGTCTATCTGCTGCAAAGTAGTTTCCCCTTGACCCTCCCACAGAGGTGGGACATTTCTCAGTACTATTACTAATGGCATTGATGCCGGGGGGAGATGGATAGGATGGTTTTCTCTATTCATATACTGTCTTGGATTGACTGGTTTATCGCCACCCTCCCTTTGATCCAGTTGGGGATTCGTAAAAGGAATAGGTCTAGTGGAAGCTACCGCCAAGGGTAAATTCTGCTGATCCCTTCTGGTTCCTAGAGTTTCACCTTGTGTATTATTAATATTATTAGTAGTCAATGCAGATCCCTTCGTTGTATGCAGAGCTGACCCCACTGTGGACGCGATGGGCCCAGAAGACTGGTGAGAGACATGGCTATCTGTCTCCAGGCTAGGGAATGTAACTATGCCTGGAATAGCCTGTATTTGTTGCATTGGCCTGGGATCTAGAAGTGCAAGTGCTGTATAATCTGGAGCCAACCGTCAGTAATAACAACCTTTCTTTGCTATTCTAGTTAGTTTATGCAAGACAGGGTTCAATAAAACGGAAACCATAGCCTCTATCCATTTCAAAAAGTCCTCCTCATGTGAATTTATAGGTATAGAAGAGAGTGTCTGGGTCCCTTGAGTTGACAGGCTCTAATTGGCCCGCATCCAGATCGTCTGTCCTAGATAGTTTCCCAGGACAGAGTCCTTTTACAAGTTTTTGCTTAGTTAGGCCACCCTTCTTCTTCTCTTGACTGGGGGTCCACTTTGAAATGGGTCCGGCTGAGATGGTACTGACTTGGCCCGGGTCACTATAGTACCAGGTGGTGTCGCTCCGGGTGAGGCAGAAGGGACAGAAGATATGTCAACGGCCGAGTTGGAGGCAAACTGCTTTGGCGAACTCACCGATGGAAGCACTAGTGGAAGCATCGTACTGACAGTATTAGAAGTGCTAGAGATACCAAGGGAGGAACGCTTTTGTAGTATGAGAGAGTCCAAAGAAAGCCGTTGCTCCGTCAGTTCTATTTCGTGTGATAACACAGACTCAGCCTTCATGAGAAAAGCGTCCAACGTACCTGCAACACCACCCACTGGCTTCTCTTTTGTTCCCTTTCGTTGGCTCAATTTTGGGAAATAAAGTAAAAAAGTATGGACAAAGCACAGTACCTTCAAGGTTTGTGGCCTCTTAGGGGTGGGCCCAGCACAACCTCCTTCAGGCTCGAACGGGCGTGGACGGGCCTTGGCTGCGGGAGCCCTGTCCTTCTTTAGTGTGTCTCCAGACGTGTCTGGTGACAGTTACGGCGCGCGCGCTGCTAGGGCTGGTGGATGGTGTAGTCCTCACCCTTCGTGGCACCCGTAGAGAAGGCATGGGCGGTAACAGAGACCTGGCTCCAAGTGCTGGTGGGCGTTCTGGCCGGAGAACAGCAGGCAGGTAGGTGGGTAGATGAGGGAAAGAGTGTAAGTGTCATTAGTGTAGTGGCAAAGAGTAGAGTTGCGTCAGTGGGGTCGCTAGAAGTGGGGGAGGTGACATTTTTTTGGGGGGGTGGCGAGCGCAAGGTAAGCTCTCTCTTTTTTTTAAAATTGTAATCTCCCTTGTCCTCTTCTGTTGCCTTTCACCCACGCCCCCTCCACAGCTATTATCTGCACCAGCCATCACTTGGCAGCAAACTCCGGGATCACCCCGGGCAGCAAAAAGCTCTAGCTAAACCACTGAGTCACTTACAGTGGAGTAGAGTAGAGTGGTCTGGTGTAGAGTCCATTGGCGCAAAGTGTTGCAAAGTATAGTGGCAGAGATTGCTTTGACCTAGAATTCAGCTGTTTACAATGCAGTGCATTAGTGTTGCATAGTAGAGTGCGGTGGTATATAGAGTAGAGTAGCGTGGCATAGAGGACAGTGGGTAGAGTGCAGTGGTGTAAAGTGGTGCAGAGTACAATTTAATGCTATAGATTGCAGTGGTGTAGATTGGAGTGCTGTAGAGTGGTGTATAATGCAGTGGTTTAGAGTTGGCATAGAATGCAGTAGTGCAGAGTAGAGTGGCATAGAGTTCAGTGGCGTAGAGTGTCGTATCTTGCAGTGGTGTAGAGTTATATTGAGTAGAGTGGCATAAAGTACAGTGGACTGGTGTAGAGTGCATCGGCATAGTATGTTGCAGAGTATAGTGATGTAGAGTGCTGCAGCGTACAGTACAGCGTTGTAGAATGCCGTGGCATAGAATAGAGTGGAGCCTAGTATAGTACAGTGGCGCAGAGCGTAGAGTCCAGTGTTGGAAAATAGAGTGGCAGAGTGCGGTGGAGTGATACAGTGTGCAGTGGCGTAATGTGCAGTGATGCAGAGTAGAGTGGCCTAGAGTGCATTGGCATAGAGTGCAGTAGTGCAATGGAGAGCTCCGTGGCATAGAGTACTGTGTTGTAGAGTGCAGTGGCGTAGAGTAGAGGGAGGTGGCGTAGAGTGCAGTGGTTTCAAGTGGAGTGGCGTAGAGTGAAGTAAAGTGCAGTCACATAGAATAGATTGTTTCAGAGTAGAGAGAGGTAGTGTGAAGTGGTGCAGGGAAGAGAGCAATAGCATAAGTAGTGTGCACTGCAGTGGTAAAGGGTAGATTAAAGTGGTGTATAGTGAATTGGCGTAGAGTACAGTGGCATAGAGTTCAGTGTTGCAGAGTAAAGTGCGTTCGAGTAGACTGTATTGACATAGAGTGCAGTAGCGCAGCGTGCAGTGTGGCGTAGAGTGGATTTGTGCAGAGTAGATTGGATTGTTCTAGACTAGAGTGGTGTAGAGTACAGTGGTGTAGAGCATTTTAAAGTATTTGTTTCCAACACACTTGAAAATTCATAAAAAATATACTACATTTGTGCGTTATTAATTCTGATATATTCTGAAATATTTGCACAGTTCATTTAAATGTGTGCTAGAAGTGAAGGAACTTTCCAACACCAGCTCCAACACCAACAACGTCCCACCTCGCAAGACCTGTGCGACTCGCTGGCCACCATCTTCCACCGCAAGATCACAGACATCCACGACAGTTTCAACGCCACGACCGCCCTGACAACCACTGAGACCTCCACCACCACGACCACCATCCGCACCAACCGCCTGCTCTACTGGACCAACATCAACGACGATGACGCCATCAAGATCATGAACACCATCCACTCCGGATCTCCGTCAGATCCATGCCCACACCACATCTTCAACAAAGCTGCACATCCATCGCACCCCATCTCCAGAAAGTCATCAACACCTCCTTCGAGACAGCAACCTTCCCGGAGAGCTGGAAGCATGCCGAGATCAATGCCTTACTCAAGAAACCCAAGGCGAACCCCAAGGACTTTCAGAACTTCCGGTTCATCTCCCTGCTCCCGTTCCCGGCAAAGGTCATCGAGAAGGACGTCAACGAACAACCGACCCGCTACCTTGAGGAGAACAACATCCTGGACCCTTCCCAGTCCGGGTTCCGCAGCAACCACAGCACCGAGACTGCCCTCATTGCTGCCACCGATCTCATCAAGTCCCTGCTTGACAACGGAGAAACGGCGGCCCTCATCCTCCTGGACCTGTCAGCCGCCTCCGACATGGTCTGTCACCACACACTACGAACACGCCTCCACAACGTGGGATCCAAGAGAAGGCCCTAGACTGGACCACCTCCTTCCTCTCCGGCAGAACACAGAGCGTCCGCCTTCCCCCCCCTTCTGCTCCGAAGCCACCGAGATCATCTGTTTCGTACCCCTTGGCACATCCCTCAGCCCAACTCTGTTTAATATCTACATGACCCCGCTCGCCCAAGTCGCCCGTCGGCACGACCTCAACATCCTCTCCTACGCCGATGACACCCAGCTGATACTCTCCCTCACCAAGGACCCCCGCACCGCCAAAACCAACCTTCACGAAGGAATGAAGGCCGTTGCTGAATGGATGAGGAACAGCCGACTGAAGCTGAACTCTGACAAGACGGAGGTCCTCATCCTCGGATCCAACCCTTCCGCCTGGGATGACTCCTGGTGGACGACCGCACTGGGAACCGCTCCAACACCAACCGACCACTCACGCAACCTAGGGGTCATCCTCGACTCCACCCTCTCCATGAGTAAACAGGTCAACGCCGTCTCCTCCTCCTGCTTCAACACCCTTGTAGTGTAGTTCCTATTATCCCAATAGGCTCTGCGCATTGGAATAATACCTTCAATAGTATAGGCCTAGACCAGACGTTAACTAGGTCTTCTATTGTCGATATTAGACTTAAAGGTTTGGGTTTGCCAGCTAGCTCAGAGTTCACTAGAAACTTTCTCGAATAGGCAAGGAGGAGTTGAACCTCCCTGGATAGACAAGAAGGGATTTAGTTTCTTACAACCATAGACCATGACAACTTTGCTCTCCCCTAATCAAGAGTGTATCTCTAGAGTCGTGTGAAAACAAAAGACAACTTATTTTACTCAGTCAGTACGTGCATTCTTAGTCTCACCAGATTGTAGAGAAAAGGAAGAGACGGGCGTGTTCAATAAAAGATGTTATTTATTGATCAGTCTCTTTTCTCATACAAGAGAAATGAATCGATATTATCGCGATACTTATGGTTAAGTAAAGTGCATACAATAAAAGCAGAAGTATAAAATAATACTGTAAAAACATTTATATGGTTTCTAAGCCATATGGTGGTTTAAAATGGATAAAATAGATACATACACATATACATTTGACTAATCGTACTCAACTGGTGTTTCTAACTACGCCTACCCCGGTGTACCTGACCTAAGCCTAATACGTGGGCGGGAATAGAAAGTAGCAGTTTAAGTTAAGTTTGTTTTGCCAAGTGACTGACTCAAGAATTCTCTGCAAGGGGTTATTCAGTTCTGTACCTGGAATCTAGGATGGTTGAGGGATGGTATCTCTCGTCTTTGGTCTCGATATTCCAGGCTGCCTGCAAGGGCTGCTCGGAAGCGCCGGAGCTGGATTTCTCGGCAGGAGAAAGCAGCGTCTCGTTCTCAGCGCGTCAGGAAGGCGGGGCTGCGCCAGCGGGGTCTGCTCTGCTCTGGGCTTCGGCAAGTCTGGCTGCTCCGATCTCGTCACCACCGCGTGTGTTTGCTTAAGGCAATACCGGTAATATTTATACCTGTAAGGTGCCGAGATTGACGTAAGGATGGACATAGATACGTCAATAAGGATGTCATACGAACTGGTCGTTAGCGCATTCTTTTGCTGAAGTTCTCGGTGAAATCAAAACAATGGCCGCAGGGTTTTTCCCAGGTTGTCATAGGTTTGATTTGTTTTGAGAACTCCGTATGCCTTATCAGGGGCTGGTGGAATATTGCTTTGCCTAATTAGATGGCAAGCGTTATGACCTAATCAGATAACGCGCTCCTGTGCCGTGGTCTGGCGTAATCAGATAACGGTTTCTGCATCATGGGATGGCTGCTAGTTAACTTGTTAACCAGAATAGGGTCAGGAATAGGGGGATCGATACAGAACCTATAGGAATACATCACACCCACTCCACGCTAACTATGGCCATATTTACGAATCTAGGCATAGTAAAACATACTGTAGAGTATCGTGTATACCTTACCACCCCAAAATACATATAATGCATTTCGAAATTATGTAATATACGGAAAAACAGTCATATATACTATATGCACTCAAGCTGTAGAATAATCCTAAAATAATCACGCATATGTATACATAATTACTATTTGAATATGAGAATTACACATGAAATGGCTCTTAATACAGAAGAAAAGTTCGAGACCATTTCATCACAGAATAAAATAATTATGAACATACCAGCGGGCAGCTAATGTCTATAAAGTTATGTCTATAAAGTTTCTAAAAGTAGAAATGTTAGTTCTCTAAGAATAGTTCTTACTTTAAGCAGAAGATAAGTGTCCCGAAAATCGTAAAAATATTTTGGGGCTGCTGAAAAAAAACTGCTGTCCGTGAACTGGAGGGAAAATTGTTCATGCTACTTTATTATTAAAGTTGAAGGCCAAATTCAGGGTGTTGGGAACGCCGTGTGCTAGCTTGCTCAAAAGTCGTTATTTCTGCTCTGGTGAGAACATCATATCATTGAGACTGTCGAAAAAGCTGTCAACAGCTTCCTGTGAAAGTTCCACTAACTCGGAAAAAGGTGTAACCATGCATTCGTGTGCATGATTGTCTCCATTGACTTTTTGATTAGTATTGTCTGACAGAAGGTCGTACCTGATCGATGCTGCTTTCATCTTGAACTTCACTACCCCTTAATCGTAGTGGTGAAGTTTCCACGAATGCCGTCATCAGGATTGGCAGCCGTTGAGGGCAGCACAATGCATGGGCCGTTACTGGACCCAACAATGCTTCTGCATCCATTGGCGCATCCGATTGTAGCGTCAGACAGGTGTCCAACACGCATTCTTCTCCGCACAGCAAGCACCTTAATACAGGTAAAACACATCGATGCCACATTGGTCGAAATGAAAGAAACCAAGTCATGTTCAGGTCCGGGATAGTCATGTTCGGGATAGTCCCAGGATTTTTGATATCCGGTCCCGGTATCCAATGGCGGCTCGGATTGTTTCTTCCCTTGTCGCAGGTGTTTTGTCTGTGACATGGTTTGCCATAACGAAATATAAGGACCAAGAATAGGATTCCTGCAATTAGTCCTAAAATGAGGGGAAGTCCGCCAAAAATCGAATGGACGAAGTCTGGAAAAATACCCAGTATGGCTTTGAATGGTGTTAATGCCATTGAAAATACTGTCTTAAATACTTTTGAGACTCCACTGGTATCAGAAATATTTAAGATTTCATTCAGGATTTCTGCGAAATGTATGGGGGAATTAGTTGATAACAATGAGTGAATCTCTGCAGTCGTCCTTGCGACTAGGAGATCATACGTTTCTTTTGATGACGTGAGTCTGGTCGGTGTCTGAAGAAGCACTGTTTTCATTCTGCTTAAAGTATCTATTTTTGGCAGTATTGAAACCTGAAGGTTGATATTGGAATATTAATTATCCCATATATTATCCATTCACTGACAGGTCGTTCTGACATTGTCACTGGTAATCTCTCGAGTTTCTCAATGCTCAGGATTGTATAATCAGCACCCTTTTGTGCCATACTGATTTGTTTATCAGTAAGGTTAAAGATATTGAATAGTGACGTTGTGTTGATTAAACGCCAAGGCACATAGCCTGAACGCAGGTTTTGTAACGTCCAGCCAAGCTGTACAATAGAACGCAATTGAGACTGACCGTGTTGTAACAACAGTAAGTCTTGCGATATTATGTCGATTGCTGAAGACACAATGCTGTCCAAAGAAAAATTCTGGAGGACAGAGTCATTAACCCATTGTCCACTACAGAAAGTGATTTTTCCAAATTAATACGGTCAATTTCCCGTATACTTTCTGCTGTCTCAATTTGAGTTACCTTCCAGGCCTCGTTGTAAGCTGCATATACAGAGGCTGCTATGAAGCGTTTTTGACGCTGTTTGCGTGGTCCCATAATGAAATCACGCAAGTCAGCACCATCAGTAAGTAAAGTTAGGTGTTGCTTAATTTCTGTCAGTGTGGAAGTTTGTAGCCATTGAAGGCAGAGTTTGCCCACACTGTAGGTGGTTATTATCCCTGGGTGTTGTATTTGGGAATATCTAGGATCTGGCCTGGTCAATGTGAACCCCTGTATTTTGTTCAGGAATCTGTCTTGACAGTTATTAGTATCTGTGGGCCAGATTAACCATTGTTTCCAATCAGGATGTGTTCTGTTTTGGTTTAATACATAGTTTACGTCTATCTCTTCATCTGTAGAGTTATTGCTGTTTATAGTTGGCTTTGGAATAGACGGTTTATTTAAGTCTTTGATTTTGACTAGGCCAAGACAGGTAGTTTGTTGAACAGTGTCAGTCAAAAATATAATTTGTTCTGGGATCATGCAGGCTCTAAACAATGATTCTATACCTTGTACTTGCCATTCTTTTGTACCCCAAACACTTTTTACTTCAACATTTTTGTCCCAATAATCAAAACCAAAAGTATTCATTTGTTCAAAAAACGAGTCTGAATATATCAATTTTGTATTTGTAAGCATGGTCTTTGTCCCTGTCTTATTTGACAATTTGAAATAAAATGTTTCAGCATTACTTGTGTTGAACCCTGAAAAGTATGAATATTTGTCATAAAAGGTTCTTGAGCTTCCTTTTGGAGGGGTTGCACAATGTTCCCATTGATTATAATTTAAAACATTTCTAGGTTGTGCAGATTTATGTAAAAAATGGTTACCATAGTGGTTGTAACAGTACATACTATCATAATTAGACGAACCCTGCAAATAATCATGTTTGGTAAATTTAGCAGACATCACTAGGTCAGACATCATATTATTTATACTTTCAAAGTCCCAATCATCAGCAAATGAGCTCGGTTTTACAAAGTCACTCAACGAGATCTTGATTTGGTGTGGATATTTCAGGATTTCAACCGGACCATAAATTTCATAGTCAGTGTTGTCCCATGCTACCCCACCCGGTATAGGATTGGCTGTGAAGTTGACTGAAGAAAGTTCTCTTTTCTCGACGTGTGAAGATGTATGTGGCTTGAGGATCAAGTTGATTTTCTGGCTTGCTGTGTCCATTTTAGCATATTTTCCCTCAATGAAGCGTCCCAAGCATAGTATCATGATGAGCCAAAGTATGAGGATAAATGCACCAAAGGCCACCCAAAATTCAATCCATGGAGAAATCAGATATGTTTCTTTCAGTTGTTTCAAAAGTGCCTTAGCTTTATCTTTAAATGTTTTTGTTGATGGCTGTGTCTTTGATTCACTGAGGTCTTCAGAGGAATCATCGAAGTTTATGAAGTAGCCGGATGCCTTTCTGTCAATTGTTCCAATTGCTTCAGGATTACTGTTTCTTGCATATTCGTTTGTTACTTCATTGTAGGTTGGTGTGTCTCTACTAAATGTTTTATTTGGGTTTTCAGAGGTGTGAGTTCCATTGCATTGTTGCATAGTCCTTGTTGTTGTTCTGTAGGCGTTTCGAATGTGATTAGCCTTTTAGTTGGCACCTCTGTATTGGTAGCAAACCTTGGTGTTCTGCTACTTATTGGGAGTCCACTTGGCCTACTGTTTGTTATCGGCCACATGATTGTGGTTTTACCAGGTCGATGGATACAACTCGGTTCTCCTTTTTACCAGCAAGGGGCGGTAGTACTACTGATCTTGTCCCGTTGACAGACAAGACAGGAACTGCTTGTCTGTAAGAAGGCCCAAATTCCTTCTTTACCGCGATTTTTTCTCTGACTAGATCCCCGACTTTTGGAATCCAGACAGGTCTTGCTTGGACAGGTGGTGGTTCTTCAGTGGTTGTTGGCTGTTGTTTCAACTTTATGTTGCTCAGGTCTTTTCTTGTTTCGTTTAAGTCCTGCAAAATAGCCAAACGATCTTTGATATCAAAGCTTTTTTCCTTCACCACTGAAGTCTGACTGTCAAGATCTAAGACCAACATCCTAGTTCCAAACAATAATTCGTACGGACTGAATCCCCTCAGAGAATTTCTTGGCAGGTTGTTTAGACTACGTTGGACACTTATTAGATGTTTGACCCACCCAGCTCCCGAACCTAATACCTTTGCTGTTATAGATTGCTTTATGTCACGGTTTTTTCTTTCTACGATTCCGTTTCCCTCGGGATGAAATGGACAAGAGTACCGCAATGCAATGCCCATGCTGGTCATGGCCTCCTTATAAGCTCGAGAGCTAAAAGCAGGACCCTGGTCAGAATGCAGCATGCCAATTGCGTATGTGCCGATAAAGACTCGCAAATCTTTTATAACAGTTCTGGCGTCAGCCGATCGCTGGGGCCACATCCATATGAATCTCGTGCATGAATCCACTGCGACCAGGATATATTTATAGTTACCATCCCTTTGTAAGGGACCACAGTGGTCCAGATAAACACAGGCTAATGGTTTATCTGAGATTAGAAGGGGCGTCTGTGCTGGTCGTCTCACCGTTGATACTTTCATTCTTTGACATATTTCACATTCTAGAACATAGTTCCGTGTTTGTCTTCTCATTTGTGGCCACCAGTATCTCTGTTTTAATAATGATACTGTGGCTGAGACGCCAGCATGTACAGAAGCAAGCCCTTCGTGTGCCGCTATGATTAGTCCTAACCTATGTTCCATGTTTGGAATTGCCCTATCCCCCACTCCAGGGATTCGAGCAAACGGAACATTGTTTGCATCAGTTATGTATGAGTACTTCACTGGAAAGCCTTTCGGGAGTGTTTCTATCGAATCCTTTTCTGTAGCGCTGACAGCTTGTAATATATCGCTGTCTATTTTTGTTTTTGACCGTGTGATGGCAGCTACGGAAGCCGTTTGCACAGCTGCCTTCGCGGCCTCATCAGCCAATGAATTCCCTGCAACGTGAACGCCATCACGTTGATGACTCAGTGTATGTATCACGTGAGTCTTTGGTAGTTCTTTTTGTAAAAGAGCTACTTGTTCCCAAAGCATTTTATGCTTGATTGTGCCTCCTTTTGCATCCTTAAAACCATTCTGAAGCCAGATCTGCAAGTATTCATTGTAAGACTGAACGCAATAATACGAATCGCACACTATGAGTGTGGGGAATTCTCGATCGGTATTTTCAAGCGCCATCTTAAATGCCAGTAGTTCAGCTCGCTGAGCTGTACAATCTCCTAGAGATTGTGTTTTAGTGATCGCTGGTTTAAATTTCCCTTCGTGCCAGTGACCTTTAACAATTGCGCACGCAGCACTGTAAGCTTGTTTACCCCCCACTGCGGGTTGTGCTGATCCGTCTGTATATATTATACAGCCGTAATGTTCTAGAGGCAGAATTTCGGTCGGCGGAGGACATTCGAATTCATATTGGAGAAATTCTTGTGTTTTTAAGTTAGGATCAAATTCGTATGCCACGTCTGTTGCAGCAAGAGAATTAGCCCATTGTATCCATCTCGGATGGAGCGCTTTAGCATTCGGAATGCTTGCTTTTGTTACAGCCTCCAGGGCTGGTATCGGTGTCACGATTATTATTCGTTTACCTTGTGCCAGGGCTCGTTCTTTTGCTATAGCTGTCTGTGTTGCAGTTAGAATTTTTTCCGTTGGGCTAAATTTCATTTCCGCTTTAGTGTACAAGTGTGATTTGAATGCAATTGGTAACTTTTCTCCCTCATTAGAGGTCAGGAATGTGAATCCGCATCTTCCTGGGATGACTCGAATCACAAGATTGCGTGTGTTATCACGTGTTTCTAATTTTGTTTTAATTAACATGTCTGTTTGTAAGGATCTCAGAATTTCTGTGTGTATTTGAGTCCAATTGGTTCTTTTAAAATCTGGTTTTATTAGATCATAAAGGGGTTTGACCCTTTCTGCGTAATTTGCAATGTATGTTCTTCCGAAATTTAGGAAGCCTAGAATTGACTGTAAGTTTTTTAGTGTTCTAGGTGCTTGGAGTACGGCACATTTCTCTAGGAAATTGTCAGCCAGGCTTTTGCCTTCACTTGATAATTCATATCCTAAGAACAGGACTGTTAGATGGGCTATTCTAGATTTTTTAAAGTTGAATTTGTAACCCTCTGCTGCGAACCCAAGTATTATGGTGTTCACTCTCTTCAAGTGAGTATCCAAGTCATCGTCTGTTAGGTATATGTCGTCGACATACGATAATGCTTCGTCATCATATGTTTGTAGTAACTCTGTTACTCTCGCTGAGAATAATCCTGGGCTGTTCTTGTATCCCTGGGGTAACCGACAGAATTGTTTTTGAGCGCCATTTATTGAGAACTCGGACAAATATCTGCTCTCTGGTGCTATATTTTGACAAAAGAATCCATTAGAGAAGTCTAATGTTGTTTTGTATTTTTTGCGCACTATGTTATTCATTAGTGCTGCACTATGCGAGTTTTGCACTGCAAAAGTTTTGCAACATGAGTTAAGGTGTCTGTAATCCAAAACTAGACGATATGAATTGTCTGGTTTGGAGACAGGAAACAAAGGGTTGTTCATTTGTGAGGTGCAAGTTTCAATCACCCCCTGGTATTCTAGTTGATCTAGAATTTCTTTTACCTGTTTTTTAGCTTCTTGCTTGATTGGATACTGCCTTTGTGCAGTAGGTTGTGATTTTAACTGGATTTTGTGAGGAGGAGAGTCCTCATCCCATCCTACATGATTTTTATATAAAGCAGGAGCTTGAGCTACTGCCCACTTTCTTGCAAGTGTATATTTTTTATGAATTGGGATATGTTTTGAGAAGGCAGGCATAATTATTTCTTCGCCATGAGGGCAGTCCCTGACAAACTCTGGTGGCCAGTCTTTTTCAGCCAGAAGGATGTCATAGCCCTTGGAGAGATTATCCCAAAATAGTCCCCTTATTTTTCTAGTCTTATCCCCTTCTATACGTAAAGTTATTTCATATATTTTGTGAGGTTTGCTAACTCTGGTGTCTGCAGTTTCCACCTGAAGGTATTCATTCGTGTCCACTGTCTCCAGATGATTCATAAGGACTTTGCGTGCTATGCTCACTTCTGCTGCGCTGTCTAGCATTGTCTGAGCCCACTCTCCGTTTTTCAGCTGTGTCCTCAGTATTCTCGGCATTGTTGAATACTTTAATGCTGGCTACCTTCTTCTTGGGAAACTGTAATTTTTTATTTGGATGAGCAGGTTCCTTGTCTTTGGACTTGACGTGCCCTTCCCTGGGTTCCGATCGTCCTCTTCTTTCCGATTTCTGCGAGGAAGTCTGAAAAGATTGAGAGGGACGTGTATCAAAATCTTGATATCTATCCGGTTTCTTTATGTTATCCCTATTTCTAAGGTCGTATCTTTTCACAGAGGGCTCCCTTTGGGGAGACTTGCGTCCTTGGTTCGGAGATCTTTCTCTCCGCCGAGGAGACCTTCCTCTGGACTGGAATTTCTTTTCTTTAGGATTGGATTGTTTGTTTCCATCCCAGCTCTTTTTTTGACTGTTTAGATTATTTTTAATAAATATTTTTTCAGGACTTTCAATTAGTTGGGGCTTCACTGGTATTCCACCCAAACTATCTCTACCTAGTTCCTCATAGGATTTTTCTATAATTCTGGCAATTTCAGCTGGTTGGTCTGCTAAATCTGTCTCTTTTAACCTCTGGCGGATCGCCACATTCGCTGCTTCTCCTTTTATGTTGGCTAGTAATATTGCCGAGACCTGCTTGAAGTCTTTTAGTAATTTCATACCAAGAGTTAAGGCGGGTTCTGGACCGTATTCGTCTTGAATTTGTTTTAGCACATCTGGTATTACTGACATGGATGGAACTCCATGTGTTTTTGTTTAAATGGAAGCAAAGACTGTACCCCAAGTGTCACAGTCCTCCACGTGTGGTGCGATTCCCATTGGAAGACAGATAGTCAGAATCCTGTGTTTATCCACAGGGGTGGTGTCTGGAAACACCGCCTCTATTTGGGTGATTTTTTGTGCTAACCAGAATGGTATTTGTTCCCGTTTAGCTGGTACTTTACCTAGGCAGGACTGTATGTTCTGTGGTGTAATTTTATTTGTGTTCCCCTGATGGGGGGTCAGTTGTGGAATTTTAATTGCTGGTTGGATTGTTGAAGTCCGCATTACATATTGGACTAATTGTCTATGTACTTTTATTAATTGTTTTAGTCGTATTAAAAGATCTGCTGCAGACATTCTTTCGATGTCTGGATGTGGTGTGTATCCGGCTAGGACCGGCCACGTTGCTCCTGGTCTACCTAATGGACCGAGCCTGGTGATGTGATTATTATGTTTTAGGGCGCCATTAAACAAGAGCAGGTGCTCTTCAAATTTAAGTGGTACTTCCACCTCCTCGAAAGGAGTGTACTCTTCAGGAGGTTCCTCTGTTTTGTAATAGTGGAAGACCTTTGTTACAGCATTAGCTGCTGGAAAGTTTATCCATGAATAGAATACCTCTGTCTGCCGATATTCGTGTGCCTCAATTACGAATATGACTGTGCCACCTCTCGGTGTCAGTCCATTTTCTATTAGTTTTAAAGTTATAGATTTTCTTATGTTGACCGGGATGAGTATTATCTCCGGGTCTGCTGCTTGCATAGTAGTATCAGCTGCTACGAGTTCAGCTGCTATTCTAACTGCCTCTCTTTCTCCTTCACTGTCTGACATTGTACTGTCCAGAAGGTTATTCCGTTTGTTTGCAGATCAGGTTTCTTATGGAAACAAAGATTAGATGCACAATATTTTGGAACAGTGTATCCTTCAACGTTGATTGAACCAAGAACCATACATAGGAGTTCCCTCCTGCGAGGTTTGGCGGATATGACCTTTCACCCACTCCAGACGTCTTTGGAGTATTATGGGAAAAAAGGGGTCTGAGTGGAAAAGCACGACTGAGTTACTCTAATGTCTTGCGTTAGTTTTATCGCCTTTCCAAACGTTTGGGCGCCATGTAGTGTAGTTCCTATTATCCCAATAGGCTCTGCGCATTTGAATAATACCTTCAATAGTATAGGCCTAGACCAGACGTTAACTAGGTCTTTTATTGTCGATATTAGACTTAAAGGTTTGGGTTTGCCAGCTAGCTCAGAGTTCACTAGAAACTTTCTCGAATAGGCAAGGAGGAGTTGAACCTCCCTGGATAGACAAGAAGGGATTTAGTTTCTGACAACCATAGAACATGACAACTTTGCTCTCCCCTAATCAAGAGTGTATCTCTAGAGTCGTGTGAAAACAAAAGACAACTTATTTTACTCAGTCAGTACGTGCATTCTTAGTCTCACCAGATTGTAGAGAAAAGGAAGAGACGGGCGTGTTCAATAAAAGATGTTATTTATTGATCAGTCTCTTTTCTCATACAAGAGAAATGAATCGATATTATCGCGATACTTATGGTTAAGTAAAGTGCATACAATAAAAGCAGAAGTATAAAATAATACTGTAAAAACATTTATATGGTTTCTAAGCCATATGGTGGTTTAAAATGGATAAAATAGATACATACACATATACATTTGACTAATCGTACTCAACTGGTGTTTCTAACTACGCCTACCCCGGTGTACCGGACCTAAGCCTAATACGTGGGTGGGAATAGAAAGTAGCAGTTTAAGTTAAGTTTGTTTTGCCAAGTGACTGACTCAAGAATTCTCTGCAAGGGGTTATTCAGTTCTGTACCTGGAATCTAGGATGGTTGAGGGATGGTATCTCTCGTCTTTGGTCTCGATATTCCAGGCTGCCTGCAAGGGCTGCTCGGAAGCGCCGGAGCTGGATTTCTCGGCAGGAGAAAGCAGCGTCTCGTTCTCAGCGCGTCAGGAAGGCGGGGCTGCGCCAGCGGGGTCTGCTCTGCTCTGGGCTTCGGCAAGTCTGGCTGCTCCGATCTCGTCACCACCGCGTGTGTTTGCTTAAGGCAATACCGGTAATATTTATACCTGTAAGGTGCCGAGATTGACGTAAGGATGGACATAGATACGTCAATAAGGATGTCATACGAACTGGTCGTTAGCACATTCTTTTGCTGAAGTTCTCGGTGAAATCAAAACAATGGCCGCAGGGTTTTTCCCAGGTTGTCATAGGTTTGATTTGTTTTGAGAACTCCGTATGCCTTATCAGGGGCTGGAGGAATATTGCTTTGCCTAATTAGATGGCAAGCGTTATGACCTAATCAGATAACGTGCTCCTGTGCCGTGGTCTGGCGTAATAAGATAACGGTTTCTGCATCATGGGATGGCTGCTAGTTAACTTGTTAACCAGAATAGGGTCAGGAATAGGGGGATCGATACAGAACCTATAGGAATACATCACACCCTCTGCATGCTCCATAGGATCTACAAGTGGATCCCCACTGAAACGAGAAAAACAGTCACCCAGGCCCTTGTCAGCAGCAGGTTGGACTATGGAAACGCCCTCTACGCAGGAGCCTCGGCCAAACTCCTGAGACGGCTCCAACAAATCAAGAACGCCTCTGCACGCCTGATCCTCGACATCCCTCGCCGCAGCCACATCACACCCCACCTGAGAGACCTGCACTGGCTCCCGGTCAACAAGAGGATAACCTTCAAGCTCCACACCCACAAGGCACTCCACAACACCGGACCAACGTACCTTAACAGACGACTCAGCTTCTACACCGCCAGCTCTGCTCCTCTGACCTCGCCCTCACTACAGTCCCCCGCTTCCGAAGAGCGACCTCAGGCGGCAGAACGTTCTCCCACCTCGCCGCCAAGACCTGGAACACCCTCCCCATCCACCTATGGCAGACCCAAGACCTGCTGACCTTCAGAAAGCTACTCAAGACCTGGCTTTTCGAGCAGTAGCAGCATTCCCCACCTCAGCGCCTTGAGACCCTCACGGGTGAGTAGTGCGCTTTACAAATGATATGATTGATTGATTGAAGTAAAAAAAAATCCTATACTACCCCAGTATCCAAAAAGATTGTCACTTAAATCCTCTCACTTTGAAGTCCGAGAAAGAAAAATAAACACCAAGCTCCCTTGTAAGACAGAGCCTGGCATTTGACCTCTGTCTTTGAATGCACAGCAGATGTGACAAGATATGAATAAGATTAACAGGCGTGTTTAATGAAAGCTGCACTCGTGGAAGAATACAAGGGGAGTTGGTGTGAAAAGACTTTGCGCCTTGGCGAACTCACCCTGGACAGCCTACAACAAATAAAGCCAGCAAATTGAAAGCCAGAAAATGTGAGTTACAAACCTCAATGTCAGTGGTAAGGAATGGGAAAAAGACATTCACAGGCAAGCTTTCTGAATGTCTCCAAAATGTTTTAGCTTTAAAATAGACTTTAACCTAAAAATAAGCTTGCGTCATTTGCCTAAGACTTACTCCAACATTGAGTTAATCTGATTCACAGTGCCACAAAAGATAACATTTGAACATATTTTGCTTTCATTACCCTTAATACAGAGCCAGCTTTTGGACTTTGTATATGTAGCTGTAGCTTCCTCAGTGAATGTTGTATGTACAATAATTTTATTTTGACAGCATTCACTTGAGTTTTTGATTTACTTGCCTTTCTTCCCATTATACTTAATAGTTTTATGTAACTGTCTTTGGAACCCCTAGCTTCCAGCTAAAGGAATTCTTGGATCTGCCTTGAACAATAATTCGTTTTTTAAATAAACTACTTTTCATTGGCTGAGTTGAAAATGTCCACCTTGCATAGTTCCCTTTCTGGCCTTAATTAGTGTTTTATCCCAGATGGCCCTGTCATCAGCATCCTAAAACATGGTGATTTGTAGTTTGCCTGGGAAGTTCTTAATTCCTTGAAACATATCACCCATGTCTGCTGTACACAAGTTGAAAAGAAGTGGCGCCAGCACTCAACCCTGCTTCATTCCTCAATTGGCAGGTGTCCATAGGCTCGTACGAGAGCTGTCATCCATATTGACACTAATCCAGGTATTCCAGTGGAGTAGCGGTATATGTCTAAGCAAAGTTGGCAGAATTCCAGAACCTAAAGTTTTCTCTACAGAATGAGGATGAGCAAAGCAGGAAGCAGCCAGGCAGTCTGCTTCCCCTAAACATGGATGGCCTCGTTTAGCTAGCACTTTTAAAGCCAAAATATCAACAAATCGCACAATTTTCCTGAAGCCCTCCTGATGAAACTATAAGAGTTTAACTTATTCAAAACTTTGTTCCAATTGATACAATATGATTTGTAATCATACCTTTGCTTTGCTGTGTAAATGTGCAATCAGTCTTTAAAAGTCTGGTAAAGGTGTGAACCTTTCCCAAGATTGTGGAATTACTTTGAGTTCCAGGCTAAATGTGAAAGCTCTGCAAAGGGCTGCAAACAGAAAGTTGACGCAGATTGAAAAGTATTAATGAGAATCAGATACACCTATATCTGAACTTCAGATGAGGGGAAGGGCTAGTGCTTCAAACAACGGTGATGGGGCTACCACTTCACGCAGTTGGGAAAGAGCCACCCTCAGAGCTAGTATGAGAAAACACAGCAGTAAAGTCAACTGGTGTTCCTTTAATATACTACCACATGCGAACAGCATTTGTGCATGCTTGTAATTTTTTTAAAGACTTTTTTTTGGCTTTTTCCAGAGGTTTCATGTGAGACACTAAACCCTGCTAGAGCTTCAATACTCTTGCCGGCATTAGATGTCTGCAAGATGGTACAGAGTCAGTGAGCCATGTGTCTGCTCTTCATGTCTGACCTTCATGTCTGACCTAGACAAAAAAGCACTGAAGCCCTATTGAAACGGTATCTTTTCTTCTAAAAGCAACATTAGCTTAACATTAAACAAATGCTTTCAGGGGACACTATGTTTCTGAGAGTATCTCCCAATGAGAACAAGAAAGTGCTCCCACAGACAGAGAAGTAAACATGAATCCCATTAAAATTGTGGAGCATGTACTGGGATAAAGAAAATTATGGGAAGCTTCTAGCTGGCTGTCACAAAATGAGGGTTGGTCACCAAGAGCTTGAAAAGTAGGGGCATTCACAGAGAGGATTAAGTAGAAAACCTGTTTACAATCTATACATATGTATGTGTTTATATTTATATAGCACAGACCTAGCTGGGGAGCAACAAATAATTGTACGTTAAGAAGCTTGACCTGAAATGGGGGGTTAACTCTTTGAATTACACACATTTGCACTAGCATCCCATATAATTAAAGTTTAGGCAGTGAAATTAAGTGATTTGCCCAGAATCGCACAATGCATTCAAACCAAGGGGTCCAGGTGCTGATGTTCTAAACTTCTCTTCGATGATTCATTTCTGCAACATCCTTTGCCGGCAGTGACATCACCCTCTGGCAAGATGACAGCCAGACTTCTGATGAAGAAGGGAGCAGAAGGAATGGGTGAAATGTACTGTATAGTTTGTCTTAGCATCATTGTGGTGCAGCATGTTCGCACATCACTCAATCATGTCCCATTGCCTTGATGCCCTTGGGCTAAGTTGCGCGGTATAAATCTCCCATCATCATCATTTCACACTTCTCTCTTTTTTCCCATCTGTTGCATTCTCTTTCTGATTGCTTTCTCCTCTTTCCCCTCCATCTTCTTGCTTAAACTGTTTTAATTTATTATCTTTCACTATTCTCTAGCTCGTCTCTCTCTATCGCTCCACAATTTCTTCTGCCAACTCCTTTTTCTCACTCACATCCTCCATCCAACCTTCTTCTCCTCACTTCCTTCCAGAGACAGGCAATGTTGGAGACTATCCTGGATGATAGACCTGTGATACCTTCACAGAATAACTATCTCAATCTCCACAAAAGATTAGCTTTTACGCTGTGGGAATGAATACTGATATAGCTAAACTTGGCCTATGAACTGGTTCACAACAGTCTATAAAGGAACATGTCTGTGCCATCTCATGTCTGTGTGTACAAGAAATCAACACTGGTTTAGTATAAGAAATCAACTGTAAAGGAGCTCAACAGCATAGCTGTATGAGTTCAGCTCCCATCTGTGCACGTGCTCTGCAATATCTATGCCTTAGTTAGCACTGTGTATGCTCTGCTGTATCTATGTTGAAACTCAGGTCTAGAAGAGGATGGGTTCTGTTTGTGACAGTCCCACATTTTCTACATGTGCAGCAACTAATTCGATCAGTGCAGTAGCTCATTTATTTCTTCTAGGTGTCCAATCTTGTCTCCAGATGTGTAATCGACTATAGTTTTAAGATCATCTCCTTAATAAAACGGGCAAAAATGTGCTTCTTACGTCCAAGCAATCCTAACCTTCTGATTGGTACATTGTGTGGCAACACACTAGATACCTGCCGCTTTGCATTACATAGGACCTTTCATCTCTATTTACCTTGTCTTCTAATCCACACTGTTGCACACACTCTTCCTCCCCGCCTTCCTCACCATCTATACTTTATTTTGAATGCCTTCTTGACAGTTATTGCTTCATTTTGGTATTCCTTTTTGTCTACATTTGTAGTGTTGAAATTTAGACTGAGCATGGAAGTAGAGACGGAGGCAAGGAGACAACAGGGAATATAAAATAAGACAACATGAAATGTAAGGTGTGGTAAGCAGTAGGTGGAGAAAAATGGAAAGGGAGGATGACGAAGTTCAGGAGAGGAGGCAGTAGCATATGGAAAAAAAAGGCAAACATGTAAAATGTTCTCTGGGCACCAAGCTTGAGCTTTTAAACCCACTCTGCATGCGGACACTGTAAGAAGGGTAGGCACATGGACTGTGTGTTAGCAGCAAGTATGTTAACCCCAGGACCACCTTTGTCAATTTGAAATTGTCATAGAGTAGTAGACTGCGAGGCAGGCACCAGCTGACTAAACTACAACAAGCATTTGCAATGCAATAGGTCTCGCATTATGAAAGTTTGAGCTATTGGTCTTGTAAATGACATTTTTTTTATTCATGTGTTGGTTTTGAAAATAGCCAAATTAATAGCTTTGTCATTTACAATGCCAATAGTTATAACTTTCGCAAATGTGACACCCATAGCATTTGTAATGCAACATGTTTTGTATTTACGTGACTTAGATCTATTGATATTACAAATAACAATGGATTTTAATTTTTTTAAATAATTAATACTTAAATAAAAGTGATTCTAATTTATAATGGCAGTAGCTTAAACTTTTGTAAATAACTTTTGTGAAGATTATGTTCAGTGTATTTTATTGTGATGAAAATCCAAGAACAGAAGTGAAATATTAACATCTTTTTGTGACATTTGTAATAAAGCTTGAAACATTGAGTGAACATATTTGAACCAGTTGTTGTTGAATGGTTGCAGAGATTGATGCTGTGATGGCGCTGAGTGATGCAGGGGTTGCGCTGAGTGATGCAGGGGTTGCGCTGAGTGATGCAGGGGTTGCAAGGGGGAAAAAATGAGTCTAACAGAGGGCAGAAGGGCACAAAAAACGGGTCTAACAGAGGGCAGAAGGGCACAAAAAACGGGTCTAACAGAGGGCAGAAGGGCACAAAAAACGAGTCTAACAGAGGGCAGAAGGGCAGAAAAACAAGTGAAAAAATTACCTTGCGCCCGGAAAAAACTGCACGTTTTGGAATACGTTGTAAGTTTTTTTCAATACAAACAAATGCCAAGAGAGATGCCGGCCCTGCTCCTGAGGTATGATCCGCAGCAGCACCCTCTGTGAGGGGACATGGAGAGCAGATAATACCTCTAATTGTTAAGGTACTAGGCAGGGAGCGCTGCACAGCCTTAGCAGTGGGATATCAGCCTTGATAGCATCGGAGCAGCCCCTGTGCCCGGCCTCAAAACAGTAAAGTCAACTCAAGAATGCAGATTTACGTGCATCCCGCGAGTGATGTGCGCAGCTGGGAAAAAAACAAACCGCAACCTCGGAGAGCTGGTGGGGCAGGCAAACACAGCACCGGGAGAAGCAATATAAATAAAACAGTATCAAATTATAACAAGCATGCCCTGGAGAGGTAACTCTTTTGCCTCCAGGCAGATGCAGTCCACGGAATGTTGCCGCCTGTCTAGGATGTTGCGCTTGCAGGCTGTCACTTCCGGTGAGGAACGTTAACTTCACGTAGCCAGGACAGCTAGAAGCCTTTGAGTGCCAATAGTTGAAACCTTGTTAGAGATCTGTGGTCAGAGATATACGCGGGGCCCTTGTTCGGAGGGGCAATGAGTAAATGCAACCAACAGTGTAAACACCAATGCGCTGCCTTTGCCGTGAAACTCTGCCTTTCCAAGGGCATGCGAGGCATTCAGCTGTCTTGGCATGTGGTGATAGTCTAGTACACTGGAACAGAGGTTAAGACATTCCACTGGCATACCCCTCACTGGAGAGATAGAGAGAGAGAGAGAGTCAGAGGCCTGGAAAGATTGATACACAGACAGGGGGAAGGATGGATAGACAGGTATTCGGAAGGAAGGGTGGTTGGTTTATCGGTTAGTTGGGTGGACATGGACTAAGACGGGCAGATGCAGGGGCCGACTGATAGGTAGATGAATAGACCGGTTGTCATACAGAGTGGTAAAATGATAGACGATTAGATAGATGTGCTCTGGATGGGGCGATGGGCAGGAAGGCTGAAGGGCAGGGACAGACGGAGGGAAAGAAAAAGATTAACAGGATAGATAGACAGACAGATAGATACATGTCATAGATAGATATCCTATTTGTAGAATAAGCACAACGAATTGGATGTATTTACGCGTTTTAAAGGTGCCTTCATGATCCATCGAAACGGGACTCATTTTATCAACGCCAGTACGTTAAAGGAAATTCAGTTGCACAGGGATTTAAACCCGGCACCAATTATTCAGATCAGTAACATGAAAGGGGCGCTCATGTGCCAGCAATTGACGCTCTATATCCCCTACATCAAACACCGTTTGTATACATGTTAGCCACTTGTGGTCGCTTGAGGCAGAAAGCCCAGTCTATACTTTCTCACTACTTCGCCCCTCTAGACCGACGCCCGCGTTATGCTGTCCTCATCGTGGTCCTCATTGGTCCAGTCCATCACCGGGCTGTGGGCCTTGCAGTCACTGTTCATTTCAACCAGTAGGTTTGCGCACATTGCCTGTTATGGCTGGGCGTGTTCAGAATGGAGAAGTCCTCAAACCCCAGCCCCGTGACTCCGTTGAGGGGTGGAGTGTCAGAGAGCACATCACCGATCTATGACTGCAAGGGGGTCCCTCTCCCAGTCATCGTAGGGTGGAGTGAGTGACGTGGTGTCCCTCTTCAGGAGAGAGTGAGGTGAATGAAGCTTTTTGACAACTCGGGATATGTGGGAAGAGGGTGAATAAGGTCCTGTTACACTACAAGACAGTATATTGTGAAGTGAATACGGCATTAAAACACATCAGAAAGAGAGTGCGAAGTGATCCCACTGAAGTAAATTGAGAAAAAAACATGTTTGAAGAGTGAGGCTGGTTTTCCAGCAAGGCACCCTAGTACAACTCAAACCATCTTAACCCGTCCGAACACGGCGATGTGCACATCCGTGCACTGCTATCTGTCCGAGTACAGTGATTCACCTGCGCACTTCGACCCGAGGTGCCTGCCCTGGAGTGCCTGCAGGTTGGCTACCCTGGGGTGCCTGGTGGTGGGCCGAGTTGCAGGTTAGCTGCCCGAGGTGCCTGGCGGCGGCCTTAGCTGTAGGTTAGCGGCCGAGGTGGTGGCCCAAGCTGGAGGTTAGCAGACCGGGGTGCCTGATGGCAGCCCGAGCTGCAGGTTAGCGGTCCGGGTGCCTGGTGGCAGCCCGAGCTGCAGGTTAGCGGCCCCAAGGTGGCGGCCCGAGCTGCAGGTTAGCGGCCCGATGTGCCTGGTAGTGGCCAGAGGTGGCTGCGGGTTGGTGGACTGAGGATCCTGGTAGCGGTCCTGGGGTGCCTGGTGGCTGCCCCCGTTGCGGATCGTAGAGGTCTGTCTCATGCACACTGACGCTCTCAAGAAGGCCCAGTGCTGCTTCCGTGAGCCCTCGTGTTTTAGTGAATAATGAAAGCCTCCAAGCTGGAAATATGTGGCACTTCTTGCCCTGGTTTCAGACGTACAGTGCTGCGCAGTCACTAAGAGCCACTACCCCGCATCTCTGGACCGCGACATGGACCTCAGGGCCGCGGTGGATGGGTTTGCAACCAGAAGACCACGGAGTTTACAGGCCACTCCCAATCCCGAGGTGCAGTTAGAAGTACAAATAGGGCAGCCGTTAGGAATTAACGATCTGTATGAGGGGAGGGGGCGGGGGGGTCACAGACGTGCATCTTTACCCGTCTGAACACAGAGATGCGCACATCCGTTCACTGCTATGTGTCCAAGTACAGCATTCACACACGCACTCAACCTGTCGGAACACAGTGATGCATTCACGCGTACTCTGTTACCTGTTGAGTAAAGCTTGAACAGATCATGTGCGGAGTGATGCACTGCACTCTGTTACACTGAGGTCAGGCAAATGCTGCAACACTTAGACTGATCGAGAAGTAACATTTTGGGGCCAGTTTGTCCGTACAAACATGCCGTTATACTGATGTAAAATTGCCCCATATCTAGTATAAATGCACACCACGGTAACACTCCCGTGCTCCCGGCCTGGTGTCAAAAGTGAAATAAGCGCGGTTTACAACAAGCACATCGCCGAAAGAAGCTTTTAGGGGCGGAGGAGCGGATCCCTTTGAAGCACGGCCTCGCGGCCGTGAACAGGGATGTTAATTAGGGGGGAGGAGAAGTGAGGCCGAGCCCCTGGGAAAGCAACAGATGGCTTTGATGAGGGGGGAGGAGGAGTGAGGCCAGCGCGCACTGCGCACGCTGGGGAAGCCTGTGGGAGGGAGGCTGATTGCTTTGATGTGGGGAAGTGCGCGTGCTTGTCTTCACGTGAACTGTTGAAAATTCTCCCCTATCCATTCCTGCAGAATGGGATAGGCTCGACCTAAAAATGGATCAGCTTGAGAAACAGCAAGGTCCAGCATGTATGCCAGTCCGTAACTTGTAAAAATAAAAAATAAAAGTGCCAGGGCTCTTGTCAGGAAGCAGCTGCAGCTTGAACCACCGTTTGCCCCTGCCAGTGCTACCAATTACCGACCGTACTATCGGGATTAGCCAACACAATTATACAAGTGTGACAATTCAGACTGTAAATATACAATAAATGACTAATATATGCCACCCAAGGTATTCTTAAAGCTTTGGGTTGCTAGCATTAGTGATTGTAATGCATATGTAATTATTAAATACCAGCTGTTGTGCTCTTCAAAAAAATAAGAGAAACAACGGCACCCTGTGGCAGGCTGTCCTAAGAGCCAGTGTTGACAAAAAAGTGCTGGTTTCAAGCACCAGAAAACACTGGCTCAAATTAAGCTTGGCTTCCAGGACCCATGTTGTTTGTGCCAGTCTTGGGGAAAGTGTTCCAGTGTCGTGGGGTGAAGTCAAGGGGTACTGATGAGCAATGGTGAAAGAAACAAATGCGAGGGTGGCATGAAGACGGCATAGCCAGAGTTGAGTGAAGTGTCAGCAGAGTGCGAGTGAAACAGCACGTGATGTTTCAACCATGGCTCCTTCTATACAGACAGACCACGCTGCTGATGACAAGTACCTGCCAGTGCTAAGGGGAGCTCTAGGGTTGGTGATCGGACAGTTTAAAATGCCACCCGCCAAACACCAACACAGGCCTTTATAGTTTAATTGTGTAGGAGATCCTCTCAAATCATTCCTTCATAGTGCCAATATCGGCAACACTCCCAATCCCTCTCACAGCAATACTTCCGAGAAATAATCAGACAAAACACATTTTTTTTGTGGAGAAAATTGCTGCAGGTTTATTTGCATAACAAATATGCCAACATGGTGGGTTATCCTACGGGTGATCCCAGGGCAGGCAGCCCCTCGCCACCTGCCCACCTGACGAGCCAACCTACCCGATGGCCCTCGCCAACCGGTGTTTGTCGATTTGGGGGAAGGTATAGCCCCTCCCACCGGCGGACCGCCAGTCCACCCCTTACTTGCGCCCCTCCCAGCTCAGGGGGGCGGAGCGTTGCAGGCAACCCCCGGTTGCTCAGATCCACAACTGCCTAAAGGACTAACAGGGCGAGGTCGCTCCTCCAGGGTCCAACGTGAGGACCTCTCTGGGGATTTTTGGCTTTCACACCCTTACTGTTCTCCTGCTGAGGGTACCCTTACTGTACCTTACAACCTCTGGCTCGCCCTGTAACTCCGCCACAGCAATGGATGTGGCCACCGTCACCCCAGGGCCCCCACAACTAAAGACCTAGTTACCTACACTCTGCTGATTCCAAGGCCTCCCTCAGATAAAGCACGGACGGGTCCTTTCCCACTCTGGACAGCATGTGCTAACCAGCAACCAAAAGCCCCTATCAGTTCTGCCGCTCTACAGGCCAGTGAACTTGTGTACTCGGTCTGGCTTCTGGCCTCCTAACCCTTACTTGGACATACCTGAGCTATAACCCCACATATAAAAGGCCTGCCAGCCGGTTCACCACCAAAATGCATTCCCAATGTTGACTGACAACTCCCAAGGACACTTCGCTTAACTGAAGCAACTGGTAACTTGCAATTCTTTTTGATCAGGGGACAATGGAGTAAACATCTGAGTGATGCCCCTGTACCCTCTCACGTTGACGGCAAACTGTGCTCTGGTAGCTGTCCGTATTAGTGCTCCATCCCCTCCATTTCGGAAAAATCGAGGCAAACTGCACCCTCTTGGGAATGGCTCACTCACGCCCCCGCTGACAGAAAGCCTATTTATGTGAAGCCCATAACCTTGCATTTATTCCCGACAGTATAACAGGGTTCTGCTGAAACTTAGCTTGCTTTACTGCTGAGTGCGCGTTGCACAATCACAGATATGTGTTTGCCCATCCGTTTCTGGCCGCCAAGATGATGACCTTGCCAGCCCCAACCCTGGGCGAAATAAAAGAACCTTTACTGCTACCCATGCACGCAGCTGCTGTTGCTAATGATGGTCCCCCATAGGACCGGTAAACTAGATGCTGTACTATATCATTAGTGGGCCCATGCATCGCTTTATTTATGTTGGTAGCTGACCTATTCACAGATGGCAAAATGAGAGGCTGTAAATTTGAAGTCGACTGAGATGATTGTTAGATAGACCCGACAGGGAGTGCTCCTGTGAAATGAGGTAGGGACCACCCCCACCATGCCCCGCATGTGAATCAGCCCGGGTTTACTCTGCCATGAACCCTCCTAAGCCCTTTGAGATCACCATAAACCCCTGCAGTGGCCAGGCAGCAGGCACCCAGCGGTACTGGTCAGTCCTATTTCTCACCAACTCCTTGACCCCTGGTGGCACTCCCTGCTGCAGGAGTCTTGTTGCAACCCCTACTCGCCCCTCTTGACCTGTAATTATTGACACCGCTGAAGATGTGTGGTTACCTCTCACTGGGGTCGGTGGAACGTATACATGTGTCCTGAAAGTACCATATATGTGGTGTTGTGCCGGAGTTGCGGAATCAGAACCTAATAGTAACTGTGCATAGGGCATGTGCTAGTATTCAGAACGGTGATATATTGAATATGCACGACATGCGTTAGTAATACAACTGTGACATCTGGCTTATGCACGGTGCTGCACCAATTGGCCCAGCACCTCAAATACACAAACCCAGGAAGCAAATCCGTACTGGTTACCCCCAGGTCCCTGCCGTGCACACCCTAGCCTACGGAGCTCTAACTAACAGAGCATTATCCAAACAGAACTTGCACATCTGTATCTCACTTCCAGGTTACGATCTATGCATGTATGCCTGCTATACTGCTCGTTGTTCCAGATCTTGCACTGCTATATCCAACCAGTTATCTACTACCCCGTGACTACCTGGATGGGTAGGAAATGTAAGGGCCCCTCCCCCTGCTGTGTGTAAAACCAATTGTGTGTCACATATACTGATCCACAGATCCTTGCCGTGCACGCCTTAACCCACGGAGCTCTCTTACTACCGGAGCATTTGTCCAAACAGAACTGACACCTCTGCATTTTTCTTCCGGAAGACGATCTATGTGATTTATGTTTGCTGGCTTACTGCTAAGTGTCCCAGACCATGCACTGTTATATCCAAACAGCTTATCTACTTTCTCTGACCGCAAGTTAAAGGATAATGTAATCCCCAAACCCAATGTAACCAAAATCGCAAAACAAATTTGTCAAGAGACATTCAGCCTCTATCCTAGAAGCGCAGCAAACTTGGCACTCAAAAGACAATACTGACAAGCCTCTATATAACTTGAACTCGAAGTGTGACAAATGAGGCAATCCAGGCTCCCAAGGCCAACCGAATGGCTTGGGCAGAAGGCAATCGTCAACAATGACTTGACTTACTCAGTGCCTGTTGTAGTGGACCTCTCTCCAAGCCAGACAGTGCCACCTAGTGGCAGACTGTCAGAGGCGCCGGTGGTGACAATTAACTGACGGTGCCTATTGCACCAGAAAACCACCCAGGGAGATTTAAGGTGAACTTGCTGCTGAAGATTTCAGTGGTGCGCCAATGCCGCACTTACGGAAGTTCAGACTTGACTTTCTCACCTTGTGGGTTAAAACAAGGTACAAAATTGACAAGTGCGTACCCCATGACTAACTAGATGGAGCGAAAAAGGTAGCCCCCCCCTGCTGTGTGCAAAACCAAATTGTGCGTCACGTATGCTGATCTACATGAAAAGGAAAAAGATAATCTTGGAAAGATACCACACCAGCTTCACTTTAAGGAACCTCACTAAGCACAACACTTTAACATATGCTTATCCCTAGAGAGGTAACCCCCTTATCCTCTGAAAATCGTGATGAGCTTAGCTGGCAGGATCGTGGCTAAACTTCCCTACAGTTGAGTGCACGCAGGCCAGTCAAAAGTAAATGTAGTTCCATAGTACTGCTGTACAAGATCCAAACCATTGGCTCTCCATGTTCCCCGTCCTTACCGAATGGTTAAGAAGCTTGCCAACTGAGGTTGCCACAGGGCGGGGGGGGAGGGGGGGGCACACTATCCCTGTCGCCAATCACCTCTTTATGCTATGCACAAACTCCCAGTGATCTCAGGCATAACCCATGCAAGCTAAATAAGGACACAGAAGATCATTGCACCCTACCAGTGCCACAAGGAACGCGCTCAACGGCCAGCATCATCAGGAACGAAAGGTGAACCCTAACAGCAGGGCTGGCTATAGCACTGGGAGCGCACTGTGCAACACTGTTTTTTGGGCCCCCCCCCCCGTGACCACCTGCTCGACGAATTGCCTGCACTACTAAATACTCCTTATGTCACCATAACCACTCTCGCTCCGATGCATCTAATTAGTTTATAGTGTCACTCATAAAAGTGAAGGGTGTCGGAGCACTTTTACATTACACACCCACATTACTTAATCATGTGTAAATCAATGTACAAGAAACTTTTCATCAGCCAGAGTGGTGGAATTTATATGTCATCCATTCTGGTAGGCAGTAAAGTTTAGCAGGGATTGGTCAGGAGAAGCACAAACTCCGACTATAAAATGTAAGACCATGGTAAGGTATTATCTCTAATAATTGGAATTTATTTCTACCCCCATAAGAAAGCAGTAACCCCCTGACCTATTTATTTTATGTTCACTTCGTGGGTTGCATGACACACATTCTTTGCAGCAGGCATAATTGCATAGCACACAAGAACCGGACTGCCTGCCTCTGTGCGTTGAATCTTAGACTCACAACCCACCACCCGAAGACTGAGTCTGTCCACCGTGCAGGTCCAAGTGGGGGAAGGAAGGCAGTGAAGGATAAGCCCTTACCGGAGACTTGCGACCCCTCCTGGCCGTGGGCCCCACTCCTCCTAGCAAAGGAGGGGAGACTCTGCACACACCCTATGCCTTGAATACTACAGCGCGGCCCGGCATCAACACTGCAGTGAACAACGCGTCACAACCGGAACCTCAGACCTAACCCGATTCAACCTCGCCAACATTTGGCGCAAGTTTTGTGCCCATACTAGCAAGTATGCGTGTATGAGACCCATTAGTCAGCAAAGTCCTGGGTATGGTATGACTAGACGTCGCTCCCATTGAGCCAATGTCATACATATACAGTCAGTCTGAACAGCCTAATTAGGTGCAGGAGACTGGCACATACAAACAGATAATAACTGCAGCTATCCCTATGCATTATACTGCTCCTTACAGCCTTACTCACAGCATTAGCCTAGTGGGTGAACTGGACCAGTTTTTTTTTTTTTTTTTTACTTTTGAAAACCTTTATTTTCGTATAAAACACTTAACACAGCGGCCAGCCTACAACCCTGGGGCCGGCAGCAAATTATAGGCAATTTGGTCGCATACATAGGCACATCTAACACAGCCATTCAGCCGGCATCCCGGGGGCCCGGCGGCGCTTGAACTGGACCAGTTCTTAACAGCAGGGACAATGTGCCTGACAGATGCCGCCACGAAAGAGGCTAAGCTGCCATCGAGCAAACCCAGCGAGTCCCACTGCACGAGGCAGTACCTTCTAAAAGCCACGCACTGTGAAAACTAGGCGCCTGCGCCCCAAAACACCCCCGAGGATTGCTGAATTACTGCAACCGTGTACACTGACCCGTGACACAAAGTCTGCGCCGCCATCTCAGTGCTCACCTATCAACTACAGAGAGTGATGTGTCTTATGTAAACCTACTGACCAATACGCAATACATGGACAATGTATAGTAATTATGGGAGCTATGCTCTCATTTGTATGTATATGTATTTACGTCTAATGTATATGCTTAACAACACCAATTGCCCTCTAAATGCTTCACTGTATGTTGATACATATGAGTTATGCACCCGTTTTAGACCTCTTAGGGAATGGGTGCACCTAAGATGGAACAGTGTGCACTTTAATTATTCCACAAGTGGTCTCTCTGTATACGCTTAACAAATGAACATATTCCTCCTGCCCTACATGTGACTCACCATCACAAGCAAGGGCGCCTCACTGCAACCAAAACGATAATTAAACAAGCATTTACAATGCAATAGGTCTCGGGTTAATTAAGTTTGAGCTATTGGCATTGCTTAATATTGCAACACCAATTGCACCAAAAGTCTATAAATTGTAGGCCAAAAAAATGTGTATTTATTTTTGTAGCAGTGGTGGCATGCTGCGCTTTAGATGAATATGTTTCAAAGTAAAGTGCGCCATACTGCGATTGTTACAATAGTTATTTGTGGATGCGTTAACAATTGATGTGTGCACTGATGGCTGGTGGTGTGTGTGCCTGTAGAAATTGTGCACTGATGGCTGGTGGTGTGTGTGCCTGGTGGAAGTGTGCACTACCGGCTGGTGGTGTGTGTGCCTGGTAGAAGCGTGTACTGACGGTTGGTGGTGTGTGTACCTGGTTAAAGTGTGCACTGACGGCTGGTGGTGTGTGTCTGATGAAAGCGTGCACTGACAGCTGGTGGTGTTTGGGCCCGGTAAAAGCGTGCACCAACGGCTGGTGGTGTTTGTGCCCAGTGAAAGCGTGCACTGATGACTGATGGTGCCTGTGCCTGGTGAAAGTGTGCACTGACAGTGTGGTTGTGTGTGTGGTTGTGTGTGTGTGTGTGTGGTGGTGTGTGTGTGGTGGTGTGTGTGTGGTTGTCTGTGTGTGTGGTGGTGTGTGTGGTGGTGTGTGTGGTGGTGTGTGTGTGTGGTTGTCTGTGTGTGTGGTTGTCTGTGTGTGTGTGGCTGTGTGTGTGTGGCTGTGTGTGTGTGGCTGTGTGTGTGTGTGTGTGTGTGGCTGTGTGTGTGTGTGGCTGTGTGTGTGTGTGGCTGTGTGTGTGTGGCTGTGTGTGTGTGGCTGTGTGTGTGTGGCTGTGGCTGTGTGTGGCTGTGTGTATGTGTGTGTGGTTGGCTGTGTGTGTGTGGTTGGCTGTGTGTGTGTGTGTGTGTGTGGCTGTGTGTGTGTGTGTGGCTGTGTGTGTGTGGCGGCTGTGTGTGTGTGGCTGTGTGTGTGTGGTTGTGCGTCTCGAGCTGTGAATCCTTTTAAATACAAGCATTTGCAATGCAATAGGTCTCGCATTCACACGAGTTTTTGCTATTGGCATTGTAAATTACAATGCCTTCGATTTATATTTCGGGTTTTAAAACATAAATACATGGCATTGTTATTTACAATACTAATAGCGCATAGGGAAGACATACACCCTGCTGGTGCTGCTCAATCTTTCATAGCACGATCCCTTTCACGCAGAAAGGGGACTGGGGAACTCATTTACCAGTGGGTTTTCTGGTGAGATTAGTTGCTTAGTCAGAAAAGTGCCATTCTCCAGAATCAGATGGGTGTGTAATGTTTTGTTTGACATTACTTTTTATGAGTATGCATGGCATATGCTTTAGGGAATGCTACCTTGCATGTAATGTTAGGTGTCCAGAGTGTTCGGTTAGATAGGCAATTGTTTTAAGGCCAGAGTGAAATCGGCCGAACAGAAATGAGAAAAATATTAAAAGAAATGTCCGCAACAGTAGTCACCTAACCACAAGGTGTTGTACTAAAATATCACACTCAAAAATCAACCATACTGATGGCTGGCTATTATATGGCCACAATGTACCTTTAGGTTTATAGTTTGACTGCAATATTGTGACATACAACGAACCATAAAAGATCGTGAGGGCCTCGACGTGGTTCACTTGTCATTCATTACACTGAGATAATCCAGGCCCATAGAGTAGCAGGACAGGGCTAGTAACCTCCTAGCCCTGGCAAGCATGTTCGAATCAGCCCCATACTGCAGCTCACCAGCGAGCAAAGCCAGGTCGTCCATCCTGGCTGGGCCATGAGGATTGCCCTACCTCATCCACCACCACCAAAGGAAAAAAAAGTTCATTCAGTGCAAATTACAGCACTAAATTGAAAACTATGTTTCAGCACTTTCAAGCCTTTGCCTGGCCCTGAAAGCAGCCCCTTGCATGCAGCCTACATCCAAATGCCAGAATGGCAACTCTGCCCTGCTGACAGGCCCTCAACGATACCAACCTCGCCCCTCCTGCCAGTAACCCCCGTTTTAACGTTTCCTCATCTCTATAAGGGTAAGGCTGTGAGGTACAGAGCTGAGGTGGTCTCAGAAATGAAAGACACTTTGAACCCTACCACCATGGGAGCCTAGTCTCAAAGTGCGCTCTTTACACCCCCTTCACACCCCCTCCTAAAACGCACCATGCTCATGACAAGCGGCAGGGCCTAGTCTTGACGTACCGAGGAGGCGAAGGAAAGCAGGACCATCATGGGGCCTATGACAGTGTCGGGTGTCAGGCGTCGGATTAGCCACAGTAATTTCAAATTAAACCGAAATGACGGCGTCTTCATTTGCAAATGTGAACAGATTCAGTTCAGAGATGAATGAAGTCACCGCATTAGAGAGAGACGTGCCGGGGGGAGGCATGGTGTAACACAGGGAGATGGGGAGGGGGTGGTGAAGTGATAGTCTGGTTAATCTCTACCTGTCTGTGTCGCGCTGACAGACATCTCCGAGATACCGGACTCGATCCGCTGCAGCGGATCCCGGTCTGAGCGTCTCTCCATGATGAGCGGCACCAGGTAATTAATTTAACAAGCGCACCACTGTTGTCCTAATGGCCAGGGCAAAATAACACATAACGCTAATGGGAAAACAATACCGGACTCGATCCGCTGCAGCTGCTCCCGGTCCGCGCGGCTCCCCGTGACGAGCTGCACCAGGTAATTAAATAAACAAGTGCGCCACTGCTGTCCTATTGGCCAGGGCAAATCAACCACTGTAAAATCGAACCCCCCTCCGCGCCAACAAGATTCTTAACCCCTAAAGTGCTTAAAGTGGACGGCCGCAGCCCCGAGTCTGCCGCGGCCGGTCCTGCAGTAAGGGGCACGGCGCATGCGTAAAGCCGAAACCTTCCATGGGGCACGGCGCATGCGCAAGCAGCGGGAGGTATTGCTAGCGTCTCAGCTTCCGAGGAGGACAGCGCGTTCACGCGCGCGTGGCCGGCGCAAATCGCCTTGCGCGCGGCCAGGACTGTACTCCTGGGAAGCTGAGCCGTTAACAATAAGGTCTCTGGCGAGAGCGAGCTTCGCTCGCTTCTAGCCGAGACCTAAAAATGCTTGGTAGCCACAATTCGCAGCATTTGTTTTTGCGCAATGACGCGAAATTGCAATATGCGTAATTACACGGGATGCAAATCCTTCATTTAGACCTATGTTTTAATACAAATGGTATCCTTGCGTCCATTTTTAATACAACGACGCATTTTGTGCTAACAAATAGTGCAAAAACAAAAGCAGCACAAGCAACAGCTGCTCGCGTTCTGTTGTTCCCGAGCATTTGCTGTACATTTTTACAGTGAATGCACCATGGCATTCACTGTAAATTCATTATAAATAGTTGTGATTATTTTTTTTACCGTGAATGGCTCATAATTACTCGACGTGCTGTCATTCGGAGAATTGCAGGTACCAGCCGTACCACAAAGATCCGAAGGTACACGAATTACGCCTGCGTGATTGAAAACCATTTGGAACCTCCGACTCTTTTACGAATTATTACGAAATACTAGCTTCAACAAGCATAGACATAACCAGTAGATCAAGCTTTACAATAGGCCACACACCATGATAAAGGAAATCCAAACTAATTAATATGGCATGAATCTGCTGACAGACATTACATTGAAACAGTTGCAGCACCACGATCCATTCGACAAGTCTCACGTTGCGTGCAGTGGGCAGCCCTTTTCAATTGTGATCGGCTTTCAATTGCTTATTGCCGTATTTCAGTGTTAATGCTGTATTACTGTCAAAACGTGCTGCATCACACCGCACAAATGTGCCTTTGCATCTCGCATTATTTAGTCAGCCTTGCCACATAATTTGATCCTGGCCTGTCGCATAATTCCAGTGAACCTATTCTTAGGCCATCATCCATGTCATTTGCCAGTGTGTGTATTTGTCTTTCCAATAACCTTTTGCTGTGAGGTCTGTGCATAGTGCTCGCTGTGAACTCATTCGCTTTCAGGCGCTTGGTAGGGGTATTGAGGATGTGCATTAGGAGCTGGTGAAAGGTGCTGACCAAGACCATTTTAATCTGAATTTCTTCGCAAAAGTGTTGAACACCTCACACTGGCACCCCACCTGCCCCCTTGCCCCTCAGCGGAGACTTTCGACGACGTCTGGGGTACTGGCCTGCACTGAAGGCTGCAGCGGCCCAGACACAATGGCTTTCTAAATCTGTCGTGAAGGGGAGGAAGTGTGCGGGAAACGGACCCCGAGGGAGAATTGTAAAAGCAACACAGAAGCAAGTGAATGTCAGTGCCAAAATACCGCCTGCGCCAAGGAGCCCACACTGTCTGGAGACCAACCACAATACCATGGTCTTTGTACCCCACCCGGTGGCGTTGAGTGCTCGGCATTGTCCGGTTTAGAAGCAGGAGGCTCTTGGGAAGGCTGTTCCCTCTACCCTAAGGTTCCTTGCCACTCCCTCAGAGGTCCCTCCCTAGCACAATACGCCTCAGACCCTCTCTGTCACTCGCAGCAGAGGGGTCCCTCCCTGCGTTCACTCTCCGGGTAGCTCCCTGCACTGCCCGCGGGGTTTCCTGATTGTCACTCCAAGGCCAAGTTCCATTCCTGTCACTTCAAGCCAAAGTCACTCCCTGGCACTCGCGGCCGCGGTCCCTCCCTGCGCGCATCCTTGGTAACTCCTGCCACTCCCCCCACCCCAGGACCCTCCTTGGTACGCTCAGACTGTGTTCTGCCCCTCCAGTGCAGTCCGAAGGCGGGTGTGAGAGGTGAGGCAACCCTGCCTTTTTCAGCTCACAACACTTTGCATTGTGGTACTTGCAGTTTCCTACCGCACTCCCGCTCGGGCGTGCCGTGTCCTGCCCATGCCTGCCTCGGTTCCTGGAGCGCAGGAGCCCGGCTCCCTGCCCACTGCTGCACGGTGAGGGTGTGGTGAGGAGGTGGGGCGTGGGAGTGAGCGACGCTGTGGAGGCAGAGCCTGCGAGGCCCTTCCTGCCTGTGCAGGTATGCGGGGCTCCCAGACATCTCTCTCCGAGAAGTGTTTACCAGCCGTGACTCACGGACCACTCACCTGAGCGCGCCTTAAAGACGGCGTGCCCTCCGCGGGGCGCAGTCTGCCACCTGGACACCGACCGGCGGACGCCCAGACCCACACCGTTCCAGCCAGGCACCCTCGCGGAGTGACTGGCGCCACCCAGTGCCGTGCCACCCGGACACCCATCACCAGCAGTCTCGCAGCGCACTCTGCCCACCTGTCGACGCCCACCCCGTGGAACGGAGGGGAAGAGAGGTCTATATTGGACAAGGAAGCTGTACCCACTGGGGAGAGTGTGCCAGGCGTCGGACCCCCGGGCAGGATACCAATCGAGCGGCGGGCACTGTGCCCTTCTTTGTTCGTTGCCACACACGGGTGTTGGGCTTTTTTGGATGTTTTCGGCTGAGTCTGCTTTTACTGGGGCATCGAAGAGGTAGGTGACCTTAAGATAACATTGTTCCGCATGTAGCATAACAAAGCAGCACAATATACAATACAATACAACACAATACGGCATATAACAATACAGCACATAACATAACACACCAAAGTACCTCGCATAACGCAGCATAAGTTATATAATAACAGCACATCGAAACATATAGCAAAACACATCACATCATATATAACATAACACAACACGCAACAACATATAAGTGCACAATGCAGCACAACCTATATAACAGAGCAACGCATAATATAACATAGAACAACGCACAGCATAACAAAACATAAGCGCGTGGCACCCCCTGACCGCCGGGGTCATGGATTCTTCTCATGTCTTTACCTCCTCTAGCTCGTGCATACCCTTCCAGATCTCCTGCTTTACCCTCGTAGCGCCCACCTGCCACGCTCGTAGCGCCCACCTGCTACCCCCGTGTGCTCACACGCGGGCTCGCGGCGTGAAGCGCTGGTGCGTGTTGTTTGTCGCAGGATGGGCTTCCCAGGTTTTTTGCTGCTGAGTTACTGATTTATAGACGGTTATGAATTCGTTTTGGCTGAACGCGGTAGAAGCAAGTTAATATTGAGCTTGTGCGTTAAACAACAAGATTCTTAACCCCTAAAGTGCTTAAAGTGGACGGCCGCAGCCCCGAGTCTGCCGCGGCCGGTCCTGCAGTAAGGGGCACGGCGCATGCGTAAAGCCGAAACCTTCCATGGGGCACGGCGCATGCGCAAGCAGCGGGAGGTATTGCTAGCGTCTCAGCTTCCGAGGAGGACAGCGCGTTCACGCGCGCGTGGCCGGCGCAAATCGCCTTGCGCGCGGCCAGGACTGTACTCCTGGGAAGCTGAGCCGTTAACAATAAGGTCTCTGGCGAGAGCGAGCTTCGCTCGCTTCTAGCCGAGACCTAAAAAACGAGACCGATATTGTTTGTCTCAGGGACCTAGGCTATCAATACAGTAACTTTCACCACAATCCCTTAGATCAGATCGAGAACTGTCGCCTGATTGGCTGGTCACTGACGAGCCCCCTGACAGTATCGAGCGACTGCACCTCGAGGCGGCTTACTCATTGTTTGGGAGCCGATCATGTGAGACGTCTGCACGAAAATTTTGGTGATGTATAGGTAAGGAATCAGCGCCTTGACCCCTTTAGCACACAGCGATCCAACTTCGACACAGGCTTTACCCCAGCGGCGAGGACAGATTTGAACTTTTTCATTTATGCCTGTTGAGGAAGATAACGCACACGGCGCATTTCTGACCCAAATACGATTCAAATAAGAGTTGTTTGAAACTGCCTTTAATACCGCCAGAAGCCTGCTATGGCTCTATTTATCCCCATACTTTACTTTTAACACGATAGGCGTAATATTTTTGTTACTGCCGGAGGTGTCCCACGTGGCGCCTTTTTGGATTAATTATCAAAATATCCCTACAGAGCCTCCCTCACCAATATGGCAGATATGATAGCAGGGGTTGGGTGTTCTGCATTAATTGAGATCTAGGCATGACCCGTTTCTTTCTGGCAAAACGCAGCGACAGATAGGGTTCCTAATTTTAGCATAACCCAGACCCTTACTGTACTTATTTATCCTTATTTCTTAGAACCACCGGGGAAGTGTGACCTCCTGCGCACCCCTACGGCTATCGTTGTACATATGAAAAGTTTTGAAAAATACTAGAAACCGCGATTGGATGGTTACCACGTCCCAGTAAGTGCCCCCCCTTGTCAATCTCATCAATCGAAATGTAGACAGGGGATCCCTCCCCAGGTACCCCCTTGTAACAACAATCCTTCTAATTAATTGCAGGTCATATCCTTCACCATAGGAACCCATGATGGTCCTACCTTAATGGCCATTGGATGGCCAGACGTAAAGTATGTACTTAATTTCTAGCCCAGTCCATATGTACTATAGACCCTTGCAAGTGGATCGATACATTCATTTTAATTGTATTATTTGTAGGCGCTCCTGTCCTTTTCGTGTCCTGAAGAAGACCCCAGAATGAGGTTTCTACTAACCCTTACACCAGGGGTCGAAACGTAGACCAGACCACACCATTCCTCTAAACATAGGAGAAAATTAATGGAATAAAACAAATCCTATGTTAAAGAGCAATATGGAACTACTGATCTAAACTAGACTGTAAAGGCTGCACTGAATTCCACTGTGATTATGTTATGGTCACAACACCTTTACCCAGTCCTCACATTTATCCCATCACACCTATCCCACCTAACTACCTCCTTTTCTTTATCACCAAGAGCGCGTTGATATACCACTATGTAAATAATATGTTACAATTCTTGACAGATACAAGTTATATATGATGAGTTTCCAATGAATTGATTTATATGTTCATCTACAAGTTTATTTGACTTAATGAATTAATTTATATGTTTTTTCATAAGTTTGTTTGATTTAACAATTTCTGGAACTTATTGATTGATACTGAGTTTCCGTTTAACTATGTGCTAAATAAAATATGCACTATACCAATGGCCTGTTTATAAGTCGAGATATGTAATGTTTATATGTGACATTTGATGCTTTGAAAAGAAATAGACTCTGACCACTTCACACGTACCTGATTAACTGACCCAGGTCAGATAATTTTTAGGGTTTACCCCGTTAAAACTCATCACTCTCTGTGCAAGAGCTGTCTTGCGAGGGTTTTGCAAATAAATTTGCATTTATTCATAAGGACTAATATTGAGGGTACTATCATGTTTGAGTCCGAAACCCTCTCTTATACTGAAGACCACATAAGAGACCTCATTGGTGGGGAGACAGGGACTGCTTTCCTTTCAACAAACACCACCACAGTTGACTTTTCGCTTAATGAGAAGATCAATAAATTAGAACATCTGGAGAAAAAACTAGTACGCACCAAACTACATGGCCATCTTCTAACTGGGTACCTCAAAGCCAACGTCATACCTACAGGCCTACAGGTCCGCAACGAGCCAGCAATATTCGTGGACAACCCAAAGTTTAAGGAGGGTTTCAGTTTTGTTGCGAAAAACTGTTCCCGCCATTGGATGGTCCTTGGGGTGGAGACCGCACGGGACCAGGTGGAACAGTTAGCAAAGGAGATAAGCGATTTAAAACAAGAAATCGCCAGCCACTCAGCCTTTGCAAGTGCTAAGGAAACGCTTGAACGTCTGAATTAAACTCTCAAAGACTTCGACGTTGAAACACAAAATAAAAAATTGGAAAAACTGGCAAAAGACATTCAATATTATAATAAGAAGAAAACCTACCCGTACCTGGCTGAGGACTATTTCAAACAGGACAACCAGGGCCATTTCTTCTACAGATGGAGAGGAGGCTATAGGGGCGGTTACCGCGGTGGCAGAAGATACACGAACTTCTCGGACTCTTCATACAGTGGGAGTAGTGACAACGAAACAGCTGGACCCAGTGGGAACTACCAGAATCAAGATCAATGGTACCAACCTCCACAGGACCTTCCGAACAGACCACAGCAGCCTTTTTTAGAGGACAGCACGTGGAGACCCCCCCTGTGGGAGGGGTGGGGGATGGAACAGACGCCCTACCAGAGGACAAAACCCCCAGAATTGGGACGACGGGAGACAACAAGGGTACAACAGCAAACAAGTGAGATTCCAGCAGGACAACCACGGGGAAATCAGCACCAGAAGGAAAACTTACCGCTGGTGAACAGAGGGAGTCCGATCATGAACTTATCTAAACAAATGCTATCAGAAGATGAAATGAGGGTCCTAGGCAAGGGCCTATCCTTCGTTCCAACATCTCACGTTAATTTGTTCAACATCAAAACAGAATTAGCCAAATTCTTCCGCAAGATTCGGCTTAAAAACTTCTTCCTACATAAAACACCGAATATGACAAGAGCATTCACAAGCCTACGACCACCTTCTACCTTCACGCCACATACCGCTATGATCAATCATCGGATCTTAACCTACGAGAGTCTAGTACTAAAGGATGTGCTCAAGACCTGTGAGAAGAGACCCTATGTGAAACATAATATCACAAAGAACGAACGTGTCGCCCTGGATAGATTTAAGAACAACAAGGAGTTGGTTATTAAGCCAGCTGACAAGGGAGGAGCAATAGTCATCATGGACGTTGATGACTACACACAGGAGATATACTCCCAATTGAGAGATGGGGTTAGCTACCGGCCGATAGCAACCAATCCGACAAGAGAGATCAGACTCCAGATCCTCGACATCACGGAGAAAGGGAAGGAGGCTGGTTTCCTCACAGAGAAAGAATGTCTGTATCTGAATGTGAACCAGCCGCGTACTCCTACAATCTATGTCCTACCCAAGGTCCACAAAAACCCTACAAAACCACCTGGACGACCGATTATATCGGGCTGTGGTTCTCTTCTGGAGCCACTTTGTAAATATGTGGATGTCTTTTTGAAACCGCTGGCAGAAGCGACACCGACCTACCTAAGAGACACTATGCAGGTGATTAATCTTGTGGATCAAAGACCTTTCAACAAAGATAATCAATTACTTGTTACAATGGACATTGTCTCATTGTATACGAGCATTCCCCAAGGACCAGCACTGACAACTATGCGAAGAGCTTTGGCATCAAGACCACAACCGGCAGAGGTCCCTACAGAATTCATAATCGACTTACTAGAGATCGCAATGACGAAAAACTTTTTTATATTCCAGAATAACTTTTTTATGCAAAGCAAAGGGGTGGCTATGGGGGCAGCCTTTGCCCCGGACCTGGCGATCCTTTACATGAGTGATTATGAACAACACTGCATTCTCTCTCCTCACAATCCTTATCTCAACAACATCTCTGAGTACCGTCGTTATATAGATGACATTTTGATTATTTGGACAGGAGAACAACAAGAACTTGAGTTATTCACCCAATGGCTCAACACTCAATCACAGGACATTAAATTCACTACCAACTGTAGTAATGATTCAATTGACTTTCTTGACATCAGCATCAGAGAACGGGATGGAGTCTTGTACACCGCCCTATACAGAAAACCGACCAAGCGTAATACGCTCCTAAGATATTCGAGTCATCACACCCGGGCCTTACGTGACAACTTACCCTTCGGTCAGTTCCTCCGTATTCGGAGGAACTGCACCTGGAAGGAGGACTATTTTACGGAATCGGATGAACTTATCTCCCGTCTGCTGGAAAGAGGCTACCCCAAAAGGTTGGTGAAAAGGGCACGGAAGAGGGCTTCGTTTAGCGACAGAGAAACTCTGCTTGTACCCAAAAAACGAAAAACACCAGAGGACAGGATGATCTGTGTCACTACCTACTGCAGTAAGAGCAATGACATACGGAAGATAATTAATAAACATTGGAATATCATGTCAGATGTAATCAAAATGCTGAAACCACCCATGCACGCTTTCAAAAAAGCCAAAAGCGTCAGAGACTATGTAGTATGTTCTATGCTGGATAGCCCACCGATTCCCACCATCCAAACAATGTGGAATTTACCTATTACATTGGGAAACTACAAATGCAGCAACTGCAAAGCTTGTGCACTGTGCTTAGAAACCAAGACAATCACGCACAATAATCTGACTATCACCCTGAAATCATTCACAAACTGCAACAGCAATGGAGTTATCTACGCTATCTTCTGCCCATGTGGATCCATCTACATTGGACAAACCAAGCAAAAAATAAAGAACCACATATTGCAACATTGCAGTAGAAAAAGATGTCACACGGCAGGGGCACCCCTGGTAGACCATTTCCTAGCCAACACCCACACACCTGAATCTCTGAAGTGGGTAATTATTGAGAAAATTACTCTGGGACCACGGGGGGAGATTTGAATTCCATCATGAATATAAGAGAATGTAAGTGGATGCAGTCCTTTGACTCCGTCCAGAATGGACTGAATGAATTGGATGCCACATTTGCCCAGATGGCTTTGATTAACCCCGAATAATGTACAGCTCTAACAACACAGGGGTAGACACATTGAGACGCATCCCTCGCTCTTATGTAAACCTACTGACCAATACGCAATACATGGACAATGTATAGTAATTATGGGAGCTATGCTCTCATTTGTATGTATATGTATTTACGTCTAATGTATATGCTTAACAACACCAATTGCCCTCTAAATGCTTCACTGTATGTTGATACATATGAGTTATGCACCCGTTTTAGACCTCTTATGGAATGGGTGCACCAAAGATGGAACAGTGTGCACTTTAATTATTCCACACGTGGTCTCTCTGTATACGCTTAACAAATGAACATATTCCTCCTGCCCTACATGTGACTCACCATCACAATCAAGGGTGCCTCACTGCAACCAAAACGATAATTAAAAAACGAGACCGATATTGTTTGTCTCAGGGACCTAGGCTATCAATACAGTAACTTTCACCACAATCCCTTAGATCAGATCGAGAACTGTCTCCTGATTGGCTGGTCACTGACGAGCCCCCTGACAGTATCGAGCGACTGCACCTCGAGGCGGCTTACTCATTGTTTGGGAGCCGATCATGTGAGACGTCTGCACGAAAATTTTGGTGATGTATAGGTAAGGAATCAGCGCCTTGACCCCTTTAGCACACAGCGATCCAACTTCGACACAGGCTTTACCCCAGCGGCGAGGACAGATTTGAACTTTTTCATTTATGCCTGTTGAGGAAGATAACGCACACGGCGCATTTCTGACCCAAATACGATTCAAATAAGAGTTGTTTGAAACTGCCTTTAATACCGCCAGAAGCCTGCTATGGCTCTATTTATCCCCATACTTTACTTTTAACACGATAGGCGTAATATTTTTGTTACTGCCGGAGGTGTCCCATGTGGCGCCTTTTTGGATTAATTATCAAAATATCCCTACAGAGCCTCCCTCACCAATATGGCAGATATGATAGCAGGGGTTGGGTGTTCTGCATTAATTGAGATCTAGGCATGACCCGTTTCTTTCTGGCAAAACGCAGCGACAGATAGGGTTCCTAATTTTAGCATAACCCAGACCCTTACTGTACTTATTTATCCTTATTTCTTAGAACCACCGGGGAAGTGTGACCTCCTGCGCACCCCTACGGCTATCGTTGTACATATGAAAAGTTTTGAAAAATACTAGAAACTGCGATTGGATGGTTACCACGTCCCAGTAAGTGCCCCCCCTTGTCAATCTCATCAATCGAAATGTAGACAGGGGATCCCTCCCCAGGTACCCCCTTGTAACAACAATCCTTCTAATTAATTGCAGGTCATATCCTTCACCATAGGAACCCATGATGGTCCTACCTTAATGGCCATTGGATGGCCAGACGTAAAGTATGTACTTAATTTCTAGCCCAGTCCATATGTACTATAGACCCTTGCAAGTGGATCGATGCATTCATTTTAATTGTATTATTTGTAGGCGCTCCTGTCCTTTTCGTATCCTGAGGAAGACCCCAGAATGAGGTTTCTACTAACCCTTACACCAGGGGTCGAAACGTAGACCAGACCACACCATTCCTCTAAACATAGGAAAAAATTAATGGAATAAAACAAATCCTATGTTAAAGAGCAATATGGAACTACTGATCTAAACTAGACTGTAAAGGCTGCACTGAATTCCACTGTGATTGTGTTATGGTCACAACACCTTTACCCAGTCCTCACATTTATCCCATCACACCTATCCCACCTAACTACCTCCTTTTCTTTATCACCAAGAGCGCGTTGATATACCACTATGTAAATAATATGTTACAATTCTTGACAGATACAAGTTATATATATGATGAGTTTCCAATGAATTGATGTATATGTTCATCTACAAGTTTATTTGACTTAATGAATTAATTTATATGTTTTTTCATAAGTTTGTTTGATTTAACAATTTCCGGAACTTATTGATTGATACTGAGTTTCCGTTTAACTATGTACTAAATAAAATATGCACTATACCAATGGACTGTTTATAAGTTGAGATATGTAATGTTTATATGTGACATTTGATGCTTTGAAAAGAAATAGACTCTGACCACTTCACACGTACCCACCTATCAACTACGGATGAGCCACGTCCACTCCGCCATGAAATAAAACCAATCTACCTCTCCCCCACGAGTCACCGCGAGACCGTGAGTCGGGGCTGCAATGACTGGTCCAGCGGGAAGCCCCCTTGGCCTCATCCAACACACAAATTAACAGCTGAAAAGTTCTCTCAGCAAACACACCAGCCAAGCCACTGTCGATCCCAATAATAATATTAATTGAACCCTGGCATCTTTTTAAGATTAGGGAGCCGCGACCTGCCTCTTAGAAGAAAAACGCAAATGCCGAACGCATTCCCGGCGCGCTAATTACATCCCTTACCCGATCGGAGACTTGGTGCAAGTTGTTTGTCCTTTCCTGGAATAAATGAACTATCTCCACCCCCGGAATGCGCTTATACTCCAAAATGTTAGACACCGTGTGGAGCCTCCCGACAACCGCGACTGAGCCCAACATTTATACATAGGGAAAAAGTATCATTTGGTACTGAAATTTCTAAAATGAATTTCGCAGTAATATGTGCCTGCAACAATCCTTGCAAGCCCCAGTACCACTGTAAGCAGACTGTCCGAGTAAAGGGAGTCACACTAGAGAAAAGCTGTGCTACTACCGGCAGGAGACCGGAGAGGAGAGGGCTCACTTGACCGAGAAACCCCAGGCCTACCCTCACACGGAGCCCCACATGGGCGGGCCCTGGCCTAGCGCTACCCAGGCTCAGTCATAATTGGAGGCGGCCCGGCGAGGCTCTACCATGGCAGCACGCCCCCTCGTATTGTCTAGACGATCCACAATACAAATGCTAAGTTACCCTCCTCCCGATGTCGGTTAAATACTACTACAACCATAATATAGTCTGACATTGGCTGCGCCTACAGAGGCTCAAAACCAAACTAGGGAAATTCATTATACCCAACTACAAGGGTGAGCGCTTCTACGTGTACTTAATTGAAGGGAATTCCTACCCTCCTCCATAGCGAATACCCTCTGTTGGCTCACCGATTTTAAAACACTTCCTACCCATGCCTGCACCGGCGACACCCACCTGTGACCGCATCGTGCCAAATGCACCCAATTGGGCTGCGCTCGCCTTCAATACCCCATCCCTTGCTCACACCGGACAACCGACAACTTGCCCCAAAGTTGGGGTGCCGCAAGCACAAAACTCACTGCCCCCTAAAGGGTGAAACGGCCCGACGTGCCTGTCATCGTGTTTGGTGGGATCCCGGCGGAACCAAAACGGCGGCAAGGCAGCTCACACACCCTCTGCAGTATGTAATGTTTCCCGCACAATGATAAACGCTCACCTGCAGCGCACGTGCTGCCCCATGCCAGAGCGCTTGAATCTGTTGAGCCGCAACGGGACACCGCCCCAGGCAGCCAAGGCCTCAGCGCCCACTCTCTCAATGCTGCGGCAACGCTAACCTGGGAACAGAGGCTGCCCTTCCCCCAAGGGGACGTTGCCAGGAGGTAGGAGCAACGGAGCCCAACAGCCACCTCCAACACCGACCCTGAATGCTACTTGATTGACCCTTGCTGCTGAAACACCACCCCATTTCCCGGGACTCCTATTACCATCCTACCCGGCACTTACGCAAAAACCAGATACCTGTGGTACTGGCGTACCACGTGAGCAAACGACACAGAGTCTGGCCAGACGGGCTAATACACACCCGGACTACTCGGACTCTGTTAGATTGCTGCCCACCCCCGTCAAAAACCCCAGAAGGGGCAGGTCATGCTTGTCGGCTTACAACAACAACACAACCTCCGATCTACAAGCTCCACATCCCCGCACGCGAATGAGGCCCGTCCACCTAAATTTCGCACCCCTGGGGGCATTAGGGGCACAACTCACCTCACACAGAAGAAGCCGACCAGGCTGTAACCAGCACGGCGCCAGACCAGAGAGGTGCACCCGTGGAACCTCGGCGCTAAAAGGGACCTCAAACAGCGTCAGGGCAGCAAGAGAAAGAGGGTACTCAGTGGGCGGGAGATGTATAAGTTCTTCTCCTGTCCGGAAGTGACGTCGGCCTGGGGGACCCTCGAGGATCCCAAACACTGGGAGGCTGACTCGTCGTGTGACATCCTGTGGCAATAAGTGGGGCCGCCATCTTAGGAGGGCCCCCTTCGTGGGCCCGGGGCAGCCCTGCATTCACTGTATTTAAAAACGGGTGGTGCAATTTCAACTCGCTCTGTATTTAATGGTTTTATTTATATATGTTCGATAATATATGTTGTTTATTGCATCTGCTCTGTTTCTTGCGGAGCACAGGGCATGACATTTTACTAACTGGTGTATTAAGTAGATGTAACTCTCAGAACTCAGTCTGCACACACAAGCAGGTATTTGCGATTTGTGACAACAAATGCTTTCTCTTTAGCTCCACTATTTGCTCAACGTAAAAGAGGGCTGAAGTGCCAAGCGTCGACGGGCCTGATGAATAAAATTCAAAACATTATGTTGTTTCTTTATGACTACCAGATCCGGGAGCAAGTTGTACCATGGCATGGTTATTATGCCGGAGGGTTAAAATCAACAGAATTGTTGTTGATTCTTTTCCTCAGTCTCAGATGTAAATGTTGCCCGTTCTGCTTACACAAAGACGCATAGCAGGATTGATATAATCGTCACAATGACACCAAGATGAATGCTGCTAAGTATTTATTAAAATAGGTAAAGGACAGCTTAATAACAACTCAACTCCAAGTTCAATCTTCAATGCCCATACCAACCGCCCATCCATAGAACTCTCCAGCACAGAACACAGAAGTAAGAATTCAGAACATGTTCTGAACTAAACAATAATAAACATAGTGAATACAACACACCTCCCCCCTTCAGAAAATAAAAAAAACTATATACGTAACATAGCAAATTAAATATCAGTAATTCTAAATCTTACAAAATCTTTCATTTTTACTGGTAAATTCCTAACTCGACTACTTCTTCTAGGTTCACATGCTTGTTTGTCAAGAACTTGAGTACTTTATAAAGAAACACCCAATTTGTTCAACGTTTCCATTTTGCTCTACAAGTGGAAGAGAGGTATGTTGAGCAATATTCTTATCAAAACAATTTAATGTTTGCTCAGAAACATTAAAACTGTCAAAGAAATTCTGACAATCTTCATCTTCTATATTCCTTGAATACTTAATATTCAACTGAGGTTTTCCCACTACAGATTTAGCTTTGTACATAGATACGCGTCTAAAATTCCAAATTTTTCCATCTTTAAATCTTACAGCTTTGCTAAAAACCTCAATCACTTCAATAGGATCAGACCACCTCAACCATCTCTTATTGTTCAACCCTCCAAGCTTCACTCGTACCAAATCACCCACATGAACCCTCTGGTTCTGCAACTGATGCTTAAACCCATATTTGTTCATTTTTTTCCCTGGTATTTTTTGACACGTTCTCTAACCTGTGAAAAATCTAACTCAGAAACATGTAATTTATTACTTTTCAACCACCAAGGCATAAGTTTAGATCCAGGCTTCCGACCTCTTAGCATCTCAAATGGAGAACATCCAGTTACCGAATTTGGAGAAATACGATAAGTAAGTAAAGTAGCCCGAAATGCTTTCCTCCAGTCAATATTACTCTTCACAGCTAACTGGATAGATTCTTTGATAACTCTGTTGAAACGCTCAAGTTGACCATTTCCCTGGGGATTGTAATTGGAAACCCTTTTATGCACTATCCCATATTCCTTCAAAAATAATTCAATTTCCTTGCTAGTGAATTGCATACCATTATCAGAAATAAGTTCAGAAGGTAATCCTTAATGACAAAATACATTATCTAGAAACTCAATGACTTGAGAAGAAGTAATTCTGTCCACAACCTTGATCTCCGGCCATTTAGAGAAGTAATCTATCAGAACCAAGGCAAAAACCTCTTTAGAAGAAGGCAGACACAAAGGACCAAGAATGTCAATTCCTAACTTTTTCCAAGGCCCTTCCGCATACTCAATAGGAGTTATATCAACAGATAAGGGTTTGACAGATTTGTCACTTTTTGAGCAGGGTTAAGATTCTCTAACCCACCTATCAACCATGCTGTCTATGCTGTGCCACCAATAAAATTCTCTTAAACACCTCTTCGTACAGGACATACCCATATGTCCTTCATGTGCAATAATCATTAATTTCTCTCTAATATCTCTCGGAGGAACAATTTTGTCACCTCTAGTGACAATATTCTGTAAAAACATAAGTTCATCCTTAATCTTGAAAAACGAACTCAACTCTCCATTCAATTTCCTTTCTTCAGGCCAACCCTTATGTAAATATTCAACAACTTTACTCAAAACATCATCTTTGACCATAGCTTTTTTCCAATTCTCCTCTGAAACAACTCCAGAGACACCGACTACACACACATCCTCCATAGTATAAGCTACATCTACACACTCTTTCACGATATTGTCAGAATCCAAAACATGGGGCAGAGGTAACCGAGACATACAGTCCGCATGCACATTCAAACGACCTGGAATATATTCAACACTACACTGAAATTCTTGCAACTTAGCAGCTAACTGTGCCAAACGTGCTGTTAATGTTCTTCCACCTCCCGCAGCTTGCATGTTAATTAGCGGTTTGTGATCTGTTCTCAACCAGAATTTGGTGCCCCATAGAAATTGCCGAAAATGCTGTGCAGACCAAGTGCATGCTAATAATTCCCTCTCAATAGTGGAATAACTGCATTCTGCACCACGCAATGATCTAGATGCATAAGATACAATATGATCAATTCCATTACTTTTTTGCATTAAAACTGCACCTAGACCTGTACCACTCGCATCCACAGCTACAATACATTCTTCCCCAACATTAAATGGTTTCAAAAATGGTGCCGAGCTAATCTCTTTTTTGAGTGTATCAAAAGCTAATTGTTGGTTTTTTCCCCACTCAAATTTAGCATTTTTCTTCAACAACAATCTAAGATCAAATACCTTTGAAGCATAATTTTGGATAAATTTACTATAAAATTCAGTTTGACCGAAAAATGAATACAACTGTTCCTTGTTAACTGGTGCAGGTGCCTCCGAAATGCTAGCAACATGGTTAAACTTAGGTTTGATTCCCTCACTAGATATCTCATGCCCCAAATATTCAACCTTTTCCTGTCTAAATGTACATTTAGAGTATTTGAGAGTTAGCCCTTTCTTCTGTATGCTTTGCAAAACCCCCTTCAAACTCAAACTACTGTCTGGTTCCTCGCAATCTTTCCCATAAATTAATATGTCGTCCGGGAAAGCTATTGCCCCAGAGCAACCCTCTAACACCTCTTTCATAAGTCTTTGGAACACAGACGCAGCACTCGCCAAACTAAAAGGCATCCTTAAAAATTGGTACATGCCCTCCGGTGTTGTAAATGCAGTTAGGCATTTGGAATCGTCATGCAACCTCACCTGGTGATAGGCGCTAGCCAAATCCAATGTTGAAAAAACACAAGCCCCAGACAGTGTAGAAATTAGTTTGTGTATACTGGGTAAAGGATGTCTGTCTGTCCAAATTTCCTTATTAAGGCTGCGGAGGTCGACACACAGCCGAAGATCCCCGTTGCCTTTAAGCAAAAGAACCACTGGGGAAACCCACAGTGAAGATTCTATGGGCTCACTGACCTTATTTTTAACTAAACCTGTTACCATTTCTTTTAATTTGTCACGATAAGCCAGAGGTACATTACGTACTCTGTCTTACAGGAATTGCGGTGCTCTAGAGTATGATTTTATGTTTAAAATCTATATACTCTCCAAGTTTTTCATCAAATACACTAGGATAAAATGTTTTAATACCAGTCACAAAGTAAACAAATAGAAAAAAATTGCATCTGCGCGTTTTTTAGGTCTCGCCTGGCGTTAGCAGCATGTATGCGCTGCTCTCGCCATGCGAGAGCCTTTTGGAATCGCTACAGATTCCAAAGCGTGCACGCGGGCGGACAGAAGATGTGCAAGCGGGGGCTGGATGCTTCACTGGCGGCGTGACACACTGGGGACTTTTTTCTATCTGGACATCCTTCTGCCCTCACTTGTTTGTTTTCCCTGGAAGAAAGGATGCATCTAAATACCTCGGGCTAACTGGATTTTTAATGTGCAAGCCCTGGTCATACAGCAAAGATGCCATTCCACTGCATTGTTAATGCGCAAGCCCTGGTCATACAACAAAGATGCAGTTCCATTGGATTGTTAATGTGCAAGCCCTGGTTATACAGCAAAGATGCCGTTCCTCCCAAGTTTCCTCCTTCCCATTCTAGCTTGGGTCCGCGCGGGCGATGTCGCCTGGCCGGAGCCTGGTTTAGCTCCATTGTCTCTGTGGGGGCCACGATCACAGGAAAGATACCCTTTGGCAAGAGCCGGAGAAGCCCATTAGCCGCGGTCTTCGGTGATTGGCCTGCGCAGGGGAGACGGGTACTGAATTATTCATGTGTGCCTCTTTGTATGTGAGAAGTGAGAGGGGCACACGCATGTACGCACGCAGTGCACCCCGAGCGCGTGCACGCGCCAGAGAACTGCCGCAGCTCAGCGCCAGGAATAAACGCCGTCCCACCGTCTTTGTTCCGCTGTCTGTGCCTCCTGCCTCGCCCCTTCGAGGCATATATGCGGCCTCCGTTGCACCCATACCTTGAGGGCGGATAGCGGCTGCGAGTGGCGCCACCTGACTCCATGACACACAAGTGGAGGGTAAGATGTTTTCTTTATCTCCCCTTAATATTCCTTCTCAATTTGTAGAGCACGCGGCACACTGGGACCTGTGGGAGGGGCTGGGGATGCACATCTTGGCTGGGTGGCTTGTGCTTGCTGTTGTCACTGTGACTGTTTGTGAGCGCGGGAGTGAGCGGCGCCGGGCACTGTGGGTAGCGTGGGGTGCAGCCTGCTGTCAAATGGCAGAAGGTAGAATAAAGGAGGGGAGAGCTGTGCGCCGCGGCTAATTCTAGCAGGTGCAGGCTTTCAGGATGCACGTGGAATGCTATGTTTTCACGTCTCAGCCTTCCATCCTCTTCAGTCCTCCATTCATGGCTAGGGAAGAAGTGAAATGCGAATGAGGCATCTTAATTCTTGAGTTACGTAGCTGTAGTGATACTATTGTAGCTGTGTTTTCGTTGGTGACAAACTTTCTAGTAGCAAATGACAATGATTTTCCAATACATTTGGTAAGTTAATTTCATTTCCTGTGGCCACAGTGGTTATAGATCTATTTCCTATTGTATCATTAGGAACGTAGCTGCATACATTTCCTGTTCGTGTTGATGTCAGTTTGAACCGCCATGTATACGTTTTCTTTGTATCACTTGCAAACTCTATGATCTTTGGACTCATTGATAAATACAGTCTCTTCCACACTGTTGCTCACTAGTCTAACTTACATTTCTTGAAACTACAACATCATGTTACACATTCAGTTTATGCAAAAGTTTGATGCGTTGTGCGTTTATATACTATATAGTTTCCCTTGAATTGCGCATATAAACCCAGAGATTATGAAACCCTGATTGTATGATTTCCCGCACTTTCTGTTATACATATGGCCCTGTTCTTCATCGCTTGTTTTTGTTACTGCTTTATGGAAACTGTAAATATTGCCGTTAAGTGGGAGACTGACTAACACGCTACCAACAACAGATAAATAAGGAAGAGATTAGTACACAAATCTGAGATACACAATAAAAACAATGTGAGACAATGTACAAAGTGTGAGAGTAGGGTAAACTTGGGTGTCATAATATGCAGTGAAATGAGCATCGTACAGAAGCCAAAAGGATCCTTATCGGCTGTAAATGTATGTGAGTCTCTTGTAGTGTAGTTCCTATATTCCCAATAGGCTCTGTGCATTGGAATAATATATCCTGTAGATTAGACGTAGGACTGAGGTCGACTAGGTCTCTACCAAATATACTAAACTTAATTGTTTGTGCCAGCTAGCTCAGAGGTCACTAGAAACTTTCTCGAATTCACAAGAAGGGATTAGTCTCTGACAACCGCATAAATATGACAACTTTGTTTCCCCAAGATAAAACATATCTTCAGAGTCGTGGAAACAATATATGGATATTTCACTCAGTCAATCGAGCATGCTTTGTTTCACTAGAGGTGCAGAGAAATAGATAGACGGGCGTTTTCAATAAAAAGAGTTATTGAACAGTCTTCTTTCTCAAGCATAGGAAATGAACTGCTACAATCGTGACACAGTTTGTAAAATATAATGCGTACAGTATAAATAGAATAAAATAATACTGTAAGAGCATTGTATGGTTCCTGAACCATATTAAAATACATACATACATAAATAACAGAGGCTAAATGTACTCAACTGGTGCTTCTAAAATACGCCTACCCCGGTGTAACTAACCTAAGCTTAGTACAAGGGAAGAAGTAAGTGAGGTGTAGCATAAATGTAGTATTCTTTTTGCCACGAATCTGTCCAAGATTGCTCTAAGAGTCTAAGCAGCTCCGTACCTTAGTTTAGAATGGAGAAGGCTGATCTCGGGACTCAATTTCCCAACAACCCGCAAGGGTAGCTTGGAAACACTGGAGCTAGATTTCTCAGCAGGAGAAAAGACAGGGTCTCTCTCAGTGCGTCTGCTGGAGGATCGGCTTCCTTCGGCACTTGCTGTAGCAGGCTGCATCAGGCAAGTAGATAGTCAAACTGCTCCAAACCACCGTGTGTTTGCTTGGGCAAGTGTGGGCATATTTATACCTTGAAGGTGCCTGGTTGGACATAATAACGTCATCAAAGAGTCTCAGTTCTTTGAAAACTCCATGAGCTCTTGGATAAATCAGTGCTCAAGCAAGGGGAAGTCCCTGACTGCTGTAGGCGGGTTTTTCCGAGAAATCGTTGTGGATTTTTCGGAACTAGTGGAAGTAGCCTGCCGTATTTGGACTGCATGAGCTATGCCTAAATATGGTTATGATTTCTATTCGTATATAAGGATACAGTGATTTATACCTATATAAGGGCATGAATCGGGAAACTTATAATAGGGTCCAAAAATAATACATAACACCCACTCCACGCTATTATGTTCATCGAAGAGTAAATACTAAAACATATAATCTAGAGCATGTGTTTACAACCCCCAAAAATATCATATAAAATGCATTTGAAACGGTTGCACACGAAAAAATGCGCATTTTGTATAGTACACATTTAAAGCAAATGACTTCATTGTAAGCATATGAAACAATATCAGCAATGCTAACTGAATGAATGACGAAAATTACATTTATGAAATGGCTCTCAGTTACAGAAGAAGAAAAAGTCGAGACCATCCCATAGCAGAAAAGACATATTTTAGGCTAATATTGTTTCTTAGGAAGTGTTCAAAGAATTCTTGTTAAGAATAGTTCTACTTTAAGCAGATTACTTAGTGCCAAAGTTCAATCTGTTTGGGAAAAAAAATCAAATCAAATTGTAGTAAGTAGAGTTCCAAACATGGAAGCTTTTATCTTGAAAAAGTGAAGGTCGAATTTCAGAGTTCGTAAGAACGCCGTGTGCTTAATTTCAAAAGTTATTCTCGGTGTCAGGAGAAAACATTAAGTCATCAAGGCTGGCAAAGAAATCGTCTACCACAGTAGATGAAAGTTCGACTATTTCATTAAAAAGGAACAATTGTGCACAGATGCGAAGCATCGCTGTCAGTCGCTTTAGCAATGTTCATATCAGATGGTACCTGTTGATCCGCGTAGCTCACCTCCAGTTGGATTTGCTGGTGAGATCTCATTGAATGCTGTCATCAGGATTGGTAGCCGTTGGGGGCAACACAATACGTGAGCCGTTACCGGACCCAGTAATGCGTCAGCATCCGATGGTAGTGTTAGACAGACATCTAACATGCATTCCTCTCCACAAAGCAGGCATCGTAGAACAGGTAAGATGCAATCTTGCCAGATTGGTCTGAATGACAGGAACCATGTGGTATTCAGATCTCTCAAACGAGCCAAGCCAAGGATCTGTGTTATTCTGTCACGGTACCTCATCGCCTGTAGCGCATGTTCCATGCCGGCTTGGGTATCGTTGGTGGCCGGATTTGCCATAACAGAGCAGTAGGAATAAAAATAAGATCACTGCTACGAGTCCCAAAATGAGAGGCAGGCCGCCGAACACAGAGTGGACAAAGTTAGGAAAAATGCCCAGGACTGCTTCAAAGGGTGCTAACAGTCCCGAAAAAAATCGTCTTAAATACATGTGCAATTCCGCTGGAATCAGACATGTTAAAGATACGACCTTACATTTCTGCGAGATGTATTGGGCAGTTTGTTGATAATAATGCATTTATCTCTACAGAGGACCTTGCAACTTGCAGTTCATACGTTTCTCTGGACGAGGTTAGTGGCACAGTTTTTTGCAAAAGAATGGCTTTCATTCTGCTTAAAGTATCAATTCTTATAGAAGAGTTGTTCAGTGAAGGCCATAGTGGCGACTCCCCGTCTGTCTTGGTTTTAGGAAACAATACTTGCATACAACAAGTGACCCTGGCTGACACAGTAACGAGATAGCTTATTCCTGGCATCATTCCACAACAGCTGTGATCATTTAACATAACGTAGCTGCCATTGGAAAGCTCCCTGAAAATTAAATTGATCACCACTGTGGGCGAACCCTGCAGGTGGCAAGAAAGGTTATTGGAAGAACACCGGATTCGGTTCAAGGTTCTATGTATGACCTACAGAGCCATTGTCAAAAACAGCGACACAGGAATCGGATCCATTATTTCCCACTATACTCCCGGAAGGAACTTGCGTTCCTCTGGAAAACAGCGTCTGACCACCCCCCGTGTACGAAGAGCCAAATGGGGTGGTAGAGCTTTCTCCACTCTTGCTCCCAAGTGGTGGAATGAACTTCCCCTAGATCTGAGATCTCTCCCTTCTTTACAGCACTTCCGCTCTGCGCTAAAAACCCTTCTTTTTCGGCAAGCATATATGTAAAGTTCCCTGGTCCTTTTCTTCCTTTTTCTGATTATTTTGCTAGGCGCCTTGATACCTGCGGGTCATTGTTCTGCGCATTATAAATTGCCTTTCATTCATTCATTCATTCAAGAACCTTCGCAGGCTCCGTGTAAATTAATACCTTGACACAATAGTGTACCGCTTAGTGAGTTTTCACAATTTTTACCACTAAGAAACACTTCCTTTCCCCCATTCCAACATTTGTGTGTGTATGGTAAATCCCAGGTCGACTTAATGTATTCTTTACCCAACCTTTCATACAGGCCTGCTGGTATGTGTTTTAAGCAATACTGAAACTGGAAAGTCGTCATTGATATCGTGATGGTGCCATGTATTATCCATTCAACTGATGGTTTCTCAGAAACGGTCAATGGTAATCTTTCCAATTTTTCAATGCTCAGCACCGTATAGTCTGCTCCTCTCTGTGCCAACGAGATTTGTTTATCTGTAAGGTTAAATACAGTAAACAATGACATAGTGTTGATTAAACGCCAGGGCACGTAACCAGAACGGAGGTTTTGCAACGTCCAGCCTAGTAGCATTATAGAACGTAATTGAGACTGGCCATGTTGTAGCATTAGCAAGTCCTGTTCCATTATGTCTATGGCAGATGATACAATGCTGTCCAAAAAATAAATTCTGGACGACAGAGTTGTCAACCCATTGTCAACTACAGAGAGTGATTTCTCCAGATTAATACAATCAATTTCTCTTATTCTTTCATCTGTTTCCATTTGTGTGACTTTCCAAGCTTCATTGTAAGAAGCGTATATACCGGGGAATATGAAACGTTTATGACGTGGATTACGAGGACATAGTAAGAATTCTCGTAAATCAATGCCATCTTTAAGCAAAGATAAGTGTTGTTTTATGTCTGGAAGTGTGGATCTCTGTAGCCACTCAAGGCATCGTTTTTCTACACTATAAGTTATCATCCCTGGATGTTGTTTTTGGATATATCTTGGATCTGGCCGAGTTACTGTAAACCCTTGTGTCTTGTTCAGGAATCTATCTTGACAGTTATTCGTGCCTGTGGGACACATTAACCATTTTTTTCATTCAGGATTTGTTCTGTTCTGTTGTAAAATATAATTTACGTCTACTTCCTCATCTGAAGTTAAATTACTATCAGGTGTGGGTTTAGGTATGGACGGTTTGTTTAAATCTTTTATCTTAGCAATGCCACGACAACATGTCTGTTGAACAGGGTCATTTAGGAACATCATTTGTTCTGGGATGAGGCAGGCTCTGAACAATGCTTCTAAACCTTGTACCTGCCAGTCTTTTGTGCCCCAAACAGTTTTTGTCTCAATGTTGTCTTTCCAAAAGTCAAAGCCTAAGGTGGACAATTGAGCATAAAAGGCAGCAGAATACATTTATTTAGTATTTGTCAACATACTTTTCACGCCTGTCTTATTCACATTTTTAAAGTAAAAACTTTCTGGGTTTGTAACATTAAAACCTGTGAAATATGGAAATGTTCTAAGAAACATTTTAGAACTACCTTTTGGAGGTGTTGGACAATGTTCCCATTGATTATAAGTTAAAACATTTCTAGGGTTTGCAGATTTATGCAAGTAATGATGGCCAAAATGATTGAAACAATACATTTCTTCATAATTTGATGAACCTTCTAAGTATTCATGTTTTGTAAATTTTGCTGACATTTCTAAGTCTGCCATCATGTTATTAACAGTCTCAAAGTCCCAATCATCAGAAAATGTACTGGGTGAGACAAAATCACTCAAGGAAACCTTAAATTGATGAGGAATCTTAGCAGCTCAACAGGGCCATAAATGTCGTAATCAGTTGTATCCCATGCTAATCCACCAGGTAGTGGGACCACTGTGATGTTTACTCATGACAGGTCTTGTTGTACACGATGAGATGATTTGTGTGGCTTCAGGAGCAAGTTGATGTTCTTACTTGCTGTGTACATTTTAATGTGCTTTCCATCTATCCGCTTTCCCAAACATACCACAAGAATGAGCCATTTGCAGGAGATAAAGTACACCTAACACAATCCAAAGTTCAACCTATGGTGAAACCAGATATGTATTTGTAAGCTCTTGACCAAGTTCCTTTACTTTTTCCTTGAAAGTTTTGTTTGCTGCCGTAGTTTCAGGTTCACTTGGATCCTCAGAAAAGTTATCAAAGTTGATAAAATAGACAGAGGCCGTTCTGTCAATTGTTGGTATTGCATCCAGATTCTTTGAAATCGCTGGAGTTGCTTGTTCCCTTGACATGTTTGTATAGTCAGATGCAACATCATTGTAGACGGGAGATCTTGACGAACTGTTATTTGGGTTTCAAGAGGCACAAGTTCCATGGCTTTGTTGCATAGTCCTTCTTTTCTCACTGCAGGTTTATCAAAGGTGATAAGTCTTTCAGTTTGAACCTCTTGGATAGTAGCAAGATTTGGTCGTCTGCTACATCTTGGGAGTCCACTGGGCCTACTACTTATTATCGGTCACATGGTGAGGTTTTACCAGGTCAATTGACACAGACCGGTTCTTCTTTTTTCCAGCAAGGGGCGGCAGTAGTACTGTTCTTGATCCGTGGATTGATAGTACAGGTACTGGTTTTCTGTAAGAAGGCCCAATTTCCTTCTTGTCACTTTTCTCCCTGACCAGATCCCCAATCTTTGGAATCCAGACAGGTCTTGCTGGGACAGGTGTTTTTTCTTCAGTGGTCATTTGTTTTTTGCTGGTATTGCGTAGACTTCTTCTTGTTTAATTTAAGTCATGTAAAACAGCCAAACGATCTTTCATATCAAAGGGTTTTTGTTCCACCAATGAAGTGTGACGATCGAGATCTTCGACCAACATTCTAGAACCAAAAAAGATTTCATGTGGAGTGATTCCACCCAGAGAATTTCTTGGCAGGTTATTAAGACTACGTTGGACATTTATTAGATGTTTGACCCACCCATCACCCAAACCTAATACCCTAGCTGTTATAGATTGCTTTATGTCACGTTTTTTTCTCTCCACAACCAAATTTCCCTCAGAATGGAATGGACTCGAAAATCGCAATGCAACGCCCAAACTGGCCATGGCCTCCTTGTAAGCCCTAGAGCTAAACAAAGGACCCTGGTCAGAATGTAGAGTGCCGATTGCGTACGTGCCGATAAAGACTCGCAAATCTTTTATACCAGTTAGAGCGTCAGCTGAGCGCTGGGGCCACATCCGAGTGAATCTTGTCTTAATATTTGTGGGACTGCAACAGTCTATTCGGACGTCTGCATGTAGATAGCCTTATGCTGTCTAACAGTGGTGTCTGTACTGGGCTGCCTACTCTGTAGTCAGGAATCTGGTGGTGGTCAAAGCTGTGGTATTTGTAACAGTCATCGCAATTAATTCCGAATTCGTATACATGAGCTTTCATCCCTGGCACCAGTACATCTCTTTTAATTCTAGTAGACATTTAGAGATCCCTTGATGTATCAGACCTTCTCCCTCATGTGCTTCGAAAATGAGAGCACCTCTCCAGTTCCTGTTTGGAATTACCCTATCCCCCACTCCAGGGATTCGAGCAAAAGGAACAGAGTTTGCATCAATTATGTATTTATATTCGAGTGGATAGTTTTAGAGGTAACGCGGCTCCACTGCCTTTGCTCGTCGCATTGACAGCGAGCATGGTTTCACCGTCTATCGTTGTTTTCGAACGATTGATTGTAGCTACGGAAGCCGTTTGTACAGCTGCCTTCGCCGCTGCATCAGCCAATGAATTCCCTTCAACGTGAACGCCATCACGTTGATGACTCAGTGTATGAATCACGTGAGTCTTTTGTAGTTCTTTCTGCAAAAGAACTACTTGTTCCCAAAGCTTCTTATGCTTGATTGTGCCACCTTTTGTATTTTAAAAAACCATTTTGAACCCAGGTCTGCATATATTCATTGTAAGACTGGACGCAGTAATACGCATCGCACACTATGAGTGTGGCGAATTCGCGATCGGTATTTTCAAGCGCCATCTTGAATGCCTGTAGTTCAGCTCGCTGAGCTGTACAGTCTCCGAGAGATTGAGCTTTTGTGACTATAGGTCTGAATTTACCATCGTGCCAGCGACCTTTAACAATCGCGCACGCAGCACTGTAAGCTTGTTTGCCCCCAATCGCGGGCTGTCCTGATCTGTCTGTATATATTATACAGCCGTAATGTTCTAGAGGTAGAATTTCAGTCGGCAAAGGACATTCTTGTTCGTTTTGGAGAAATTCTTGTGTCTTCAAGTTAGGGTCAAACACGTATTCAACGTCTGTTGCAGCAAGAGAATTAACCCATTGTATCCATCTAGGATGTAGAGCTTTTGCATTCGGAATGCTAGCATTTGTTACTGCCTCTAAAGCAGGTACAGGTGTAACGATTATAATCCGTTTACCCTGTGCGAGGGCTCTCTCCTTTGCTACAGCAGTCTGAACCGCTGTCAGAATTTCATTTCAGCTTGTGTGTACAAGTGTGATTTGTAAGCTATTGGTACCTTTTCACCTTCAAATAAATGTTAGGTATGTGAATCCGCATCTCCCTGGGATGATTCGGATTACAAGGTTGCGTACATTGTCGCGTGTTTGTAAGTGTGTTGTTGCCAACAGGTCTGTTTGCACTGAACGCAAAATTTCTGTGTGTTTTTGAGTCCAATTAGTAAGTTTGAAATCAGGTTTGAATAATTTGTAGAGAGGTTTAACCCTTTCTGGGTAATTCAGAATTTAAGTTCTTCCAAAGTTTAGGAATCCTGGAATTGAATGTAGGTTTTTCAGCGTTTTTGGAGTTTGGAGCAGCGCATATTTTTCTAAAAAGTTTGCTGCCAGGCTTTTGCCTTCACTCGAGAGTTCGTATCCTAAGAATAGGACATTGAAGTGGGCAATTCGTGATTTCTTAAAATTGAATTTATACCCTTCTGAGGAGAACCCAAGTATTATGGTGTTCACCCTGTTCAAGTGCCTGTCCAAATCATCATCTGTAAGATAGATGTCATCGACATAAGGTAATGTCTCCTCATCATATGTTTGTAGTAACTCTGTTACTCTGATTGAAAATAATCCTGGACTATTTTTGAATCCCTGGGGGAGATGGCAAAATTCTCGCTGTGTCCCCATGATTGAGAAAGCGGTCAAGTACCTGCTTTCTGCTGCAATGCTTTGACAGAAGAAACCGTTTGAAATGTCTAATGTCGTTTTGTATTTTTTGCGCACAATGTTATTCATCAGTGCTGCACTGTGTGCATTTTGTAGTGCAAAAGTTTTGCAACAAGAGTTTAAATGTCTGTAGTCCAAAACTAGACGAAATGTATTGTCTGGTTTGGAGACAGGAAACAAAGGATTGTTCATTGACGAGGTGCATGTTTCAATCACCCCTTGGTATTCAAGTTGATCTAAGATCTCCCTGACTTGTTTTTAGGTCTCGCCTGGCAATGTAGTGCCAAAGCGCTGTCTCCAGCGAGATCTATTGTTATCCACTTGCCTCTCAAGTGGTACAGACCGGAGCACGCGCAGGGCTTTGGCGATTGGGGTCTGTGGACGTGCTTGCTTCTAAACTGTGTACAGCTGGTGCTCGTTAATTAGGCTGCAGTCAAAAATGTGAACGCGCTCTGGAAGGCGTGCTTTCTGCAGAGTGTGGTGTGCCTGGCGGAATGGCGAGATAATTTTTCCCTTCCGCCTTTGTTGTGAGAGCATGAGCGGCCGACTCACTGGCGCAATGTTCTGGAAAGCTCCTTTTGCCATTGATTCTTAGCTTATATTACAAACGCGTTAATTAGGCTGCGGTTTAAAAGTGTGAACGCGCGTGAACGTGCTCTGGAAGGCGTGCTTTCACTGCAAATCCGGCTTTATTGGTGTTTTCTTTTACCGACTGTCAGGAGAGGAAATAAGTGGCGTCTTTCTGGCACCGTGCCTTCAATAAAATACACGAGCACGGAGCAATGCCATTCAAGGAATGGAAGTGTGCTATAAAAAAGTGTGCTTAATCAGCTTTTCTTTTTCTGTAACTTTCATAGCAGCATCTACAATTCGTCTACCCGGTTATACACAATGTCCAGTAATTATTTTAATTCCCTTTTTGTGCGTTGCATACAATTCTTCTCTCCACTTCCTCTTTGCCATGTGTATTATTAAAATCCCCCACCCACCTCTCTTAAAAGCATAAGCGCACTCTAATTTTCCCACCTTTGTGGCCATCATCATCTCTGTCAATACCATATTGCTCTTAATTCTCCTAGCTGCACTAAAACAAAGCGACATATGCAAAAAAAAAAAACCTTTTAACATGCAAATTAGTATGCTTTATTAGCGTACTGTGTAAAGAATGCCTCATACATGTTGCAGAAAAAGAGCACAACCGCATTTTACAGTTTTACACAAACTACTCACACATTGCATAAACAGCACAACCAGCATTTTAAGAAAGGTCCTCAGTCACTATATTTGTGCAAATTGTTGCATGCGAAATTGGTAAAGGAGTAAATAAGTGCTTCAATAGCAAGGCCTGCACAGAGTAATACCATACAAGAAATGGAAGTGTCCTTTCACAAACTGCGCTTAAAATGCAGCTTTATTTTATATTGCTAAGTTACAGCAAAGTAAATAAGTCACGCCTTGCTAGTGCCATAGCTTTCATAAGCAAGGCGTGCACAGAGCAAAACTTCTAAGTGCGTTTTAAATGTGGCCTTTGTGTTAATTACTAACAAGCACATGAAAAATAGAAGTGTGCTTTACCAGCATTCGCTTTGAATCCGGCTTTATTTGTATTTTCTTTTACCCACTGTCAGGAGAGGAAATAAGTGGCGTCTTACTGGCGCCATGCCTTCGGTATGGAATACGTGCACAGAGCAATGCTATTCAAGGAATGAAAGTGTGCTTTAAGAAAGTGGGCTGCAAATACAACAATTTTTTTTTTCCCATAAGTTTCACAGCAGCATCCCAAATTCGTCATACGCAGTCTATCTGCTCATAAGCAATGTTTAGTAACCATCGAATACAGCATGCTGTGCGCTTCACACATACAGCATGCTGTGTGCTTCACACATACAGCATGCCGCGCTTCAAACATACAGCATGCCGTGCGCTTCACACATACAGCATGCCCCACTTACCGGGCGGGGTGGGCTTCCTTGGGACTTCTCTCTGTGGAGTGCGCTCCTTTACGCGGGCTGCAACACGCGGGGCTCCCTCAGCTCAGAGGAGCCCCAGACACTGCCACGCGCTCCATCCCCGCCCATATCCCAGGCAAGGTTGGCATCGCGCATGCTCAGTACTTAAGCGTGTGTGCACGAGTAGCAATTGTGCCACGCGCTTTCAGTTTCCCCTCCCCGCTCGCTTGTTTAAATACCATAAATACCTACTTGACTAAAATGTTTCCTAGGCGATTGGCCCTGGCCCAATACTATTCATATTTACTATATATGTACAGTGTCATTGGCCAAGGATAATATTTAAAGCAAAATATGCACGGGGCGGGAACAGTAACCCGGATCTGCAGCTGAATGTCCGCATTACTAAAAATATTTGCACCGAATGCTGTAAAAAACGTGCGACAAAGAGCTATCAGCGAACTTGTGTGATAGGCGAGGGGCTGAAGGTATAATTAGAACATATTAGTAATTCTTGAGCTGGTTACCAAAGGCTTGTAACTTTTGTGGTAAAAGGCTGGAGCGCACGAGCGGTTCCCATGACTTCTGCCGGCGACCTCTGACCTCCGCGAGGCAATGGCTGCGTCCTAGTCCGTCCGGAGCACCAAGGGTGGAACGTGGCGAGCTGTGCACTTGGCAACGACACCCAAGACGGACTTTTCTTTTGTGAGGTATGAAAGTGTGTTTTATATGACACATAATCTGTAAGCAAGGGAACAATAAAAAACAGATTTATCAACCCTTTGTGCCTGCGTGGTTCCCAAAGGGGGGGCACACCTGCACAAAGTGTTGCTTTGAGATTTACTTTCCAGTTGCCTATAGGGTTGCCACTTGTATAACAAGCATTTGCAAGCTGGCTCAGGGTCATTATTTAATGCTGGCCAACATATAAAAAGCCAGCAACATCAAAGCCTCTACCTGCAGAACTATAGACCTGGCAATATGGAGCCACAGCCTACTACAAACCTGACAACTGTGTCACTTTGTACATCTTTGCAACCATCACACTGCAGGGCCACCTTGTGCATGCAGGCAAACCTGGTACTGTAGAATTAATGTTGTGGCGCCACGATGTGCAGACAAACAGACCTAGCCCTGGAAGCTACTGCCGTCATACTCATGGACCTGACACAGCAGTTGCACCTCGTTAATCTCTCTAACGTGGCACTGTGCTGCCAGCTTGTACATACCTACGAACCTGAAACTGCATGGCCACAGAGGCCATACCCACGAAATTGAAGCAGATGGGACACTGTGCAAAAACAAGGCACTGAGTGGTTCGTTTCAGTGAACCCATTGTTAAATTGTTTTTGACCAGCACATGACTTTAAAATGGCTAGTCTTTAACATTTCAATGTCTCGTCACTCAGATCCCAAAATATACTTAAACACACACACACTCTTAGAATTTGGTCGAATTGCTTGTTATAGTCCCTGATGCGTCCTTCTATGCAACTCCCTATTCTACCGCCTCCTCGGTCACATCCCATGCGTGTATACAATGCTTCTTTCACTTGTAGTATCTTCTGCACACATCTCCAAACATGTGCCTTTGGGTCATTTGCGAGAGTTTTACCCATTTGCATTGTAAATGACAATGCCTTTTATTTATGTGTTGTTTTTCTAAATAGATAAATAAAAGGCATTGTTATTTACAATGCCAATAGCTTAAACTCTCGCAAATGTGAGACATATTGCATTGTAAATGCTTGGTGTGTGTGTGTGGCTCTGAGTGTGTGTGGCTCTGAGTGTGTGTGGTTCTGAGTGTGTGTGGGTCTGAGTGTGTGTGGGTCTGAGTGTGTGTGGGTCTGAGTGTGTGTGGGTCTGAGTGTGTGTGGGTCTGAGTGTGTGTGGGTCTGAGTGTGTGTGGGTCTGAGTGTGTGTGGGTCTGAGTGTGTGTGGGTCTGAGTGTGTGTGGCTCTGAGTGTGTGTGGCTCTGAGTGTGTGTGGCTCTGAGTGTGTGTGGCTCTGAGTGTGTGTGGCTCTGAGTGTGTGTGGCTCTGAGTGTGTGTGTGGCTCTGTCTGTGTGTCTGGGTGTGTGTGGCTCTGTGTGTGGGTGCAAATGCAATAGGTCTCGCATTTGCGAGAGATTACGCTATTGACATTGTAAATGACACTGCCATTTATTTTCAAAACCAACACATAAATAAAATTTTGTGATTTACAATGCCAATAGCTCTAACTTTTGCAAAGGCGAGACCGTTGCATTATAACTGCTTGTTTAGCTTCCTGCTTTACTGGATACTGCCTCTAAGCAGTAGGTTGATTTGTCAACTGGATTTTATGGTGAGGAGAATCCTCATCCCATCCCACATGATTTTTATATAATGCTGGAGCTTGGGCCACATCCCATTTTCTGGCATAGGTGTATTTTTTCTGAATAGGAATATGATTAGAGAAGGCTGGCATAATGATTTCTTCGCCATGTGGGCACTCCCTGGCAAATTCAGGTGGCCAGTCTTTTTCAGCTACAAGGATGTCATAACCCTTAAATAGTTTTTCCCAAAAGAGTGCTTTCATTTTCCTAGTTATATCCCCCTCTATTCGGAGCATTACTTCATATGCCTTATGGGGTACACTAACCCTGGTGTTGGCAGTTTCAACCTGAATGTATTCATTCAGATCCACTGTCTCCAGATGATCCTTCAGGATCCTGCGAGCTATGGTGACCTCTGCTGCGCTGTCCAGCATTGTCTGGGCCCACTCCCCGTTCTTGAGTTGTGTCCTCAAGATCCTCGGCATGTCTGATTTTTAGACTTGCTACCTTCTTTTTGGTGAATTGGGTTTTCTTATTCTTCGGAACGTGTTGATCATCTTTGGACTTCACGCGTTCTTCTTTTTGTTCTGATCGTCCTCTTCTTTCGGATTTCTGCGAGGAAGTCTGAAAGGTATGAAAGGATCGTGTATCAGTATCTTGATATCTATCAGGTTTTCTTATATTATCCCTATTCCTTAGGTTATATCTCTTTTCAGAGGGCTCCTTCTGAGGAGACCTTCCTCTCGACTGAGAATGCTTCTGTTTAGGAAGTGTCTGTTTAGTGTTCTCCCACTTCTTTTTAGGAGTAGTGAGATTATATTTGATAAACTTTTTCAGGATTTTCTGTTAGTTCGGGCTTTACAGGTTTCCCTCCCAAACTATCTCTACCTAGTTCTTAAGATTTTTCAATAATTCTGGCAAGTTCATATGGTTGCTCAGTAATATCTGTTTCTTGTAGCTTTTGGCGGATTGCCACAGATGCTGCTTCACCTTTAATGTTGGCTAATAGTATAGCCGAGACCTGTTTGAAATCTTTCAGTAATTTCATACCAAGATTTAAGGCCGGTACTGGACCGTATTCATTTTGAATGTCTTAGAACGTCTGGTATTACCGCCATAGACGGTACACCATGTGTTTTTGTGTATATTGAAGCAAAGACTGTACCCCAAGTGTCACAGTCCTCTATGTGTGGTGCAATCCACATTGGTAGACAGATTGTTAGAATCCTGTTTTTCTCATGAGGTGTACTATTGGGAAATACTGCCTCTATTTGAGTAATTTTCTGGGCTAACCAGAATGGAATTTGTTCCCTTTTTGTGGGCAACTTACCGATCACTGACTGTATAGTCTGTGGTGTGATTTTGTTTGTAGTGGAGAAGTGTGGCTCAATGGTTAGAGCGGCAGACCCTGATGCAGAGGTCTAGCCTGGGACCAGGGTTCAATTCCCCGCCTCGGCGGGTCTTGGGCTCAAAATTCCATGGACTTGATAATTCTCGCCTCTGTGCCTATTCCAATCATGGAGTCCCACTCTGCAACTCTGGGCAATAGCTTTCTTAATCTCCACAACGGCCCCCACAACGCTAAGGATGCCTGGGCTCCACCTTGGGGGTGCCCAGGAGTGGACAGCTCACAGGGAAAGCCAGGATGGGTTCCACAGCGGTATTCGTACAAGCGCCTTGAGACCCTTGTGGGTGAGTAGTGCGCTATACAAGTATCAATTTACATTACATTACATTACATTTGTGTTCCCCTGATGAGGGTTGTGCTATGGAATTCTTATACCAGGTTGGACTGTTAGAGTCTGCATGACATATTGTACCAATTGTCTATGTATTTTAATTAATTGTTTTAGCTGAGCTAACAGTTCTACATCTGTCATTCTTTCGATGTTAGGATGTGGTGTATAGCTGGCTAATACCGGCGATGTAGCTCCCGGTCGACCTAGTGGACCAAGCCTGGTAATGTGATTTTGATGTTGTAGGGCGTTATTAAACCAGAGCTGATGCTCTTGGTAAGTTAGTGGAATTTCAACGTCCTCGAAAGGAACGTAATCCGCTGGAGGTTCCTCCTTTTTATAGTAGTGAAACTCATGTGTTACTGGATTTGCTTGTGAAAAGACAATCCATGAATAGAATACCTCTGTCTGCCGATATTCATGTGCCTCTATCACAAATATTACTTTACCATCTCTCAATGATACTCCATTATTTATGAGTTTGTAAGTTATAATTTTTCTTACATTTGCCGGGATGTGTATAACATCCGGGTCATTTTCATTAAAACCTGTAGAATCAAGGTTTTGTGCAAGTGCTGCTGTTGCAGCTCTAGCTAACTCTACGTCACTCTCCGTCATTTTTTATGAAGGTTTGCAGAGCAAGTTTCAAGGAAATAAAGATAAGGTGTACAATATTATGGCACACTGTATCCTTCAACGTTGAACAAAACCAAAAACTAATGCATAGGATTTTTCGTCCTACTCAGTTTGAGGCGGATACTTTATCCTTTAACCCACTCCAGACGTCTATTGGAGTATTTTACGGGAAAAAGGGGTCTCTGTGAAAAGCACGACTGAGTAACTCTAGTATCTAGCGTTAAATTAGTGCCTTACCAAACGTTGGGCGCCATGTAGTGTAGTTCTTATATTCCCAATAGGCTCTGCACATTGGAATAATATATCCTGTAGACTACACGTAGGACTGAGGTCGACTAGGTCTCTACCGAATATACTAAACTTAATTGTGTGTGCCAGCTAGCTCCAAGGTCACTAGAAACTTTCTCGAATTCACAAGAAGGGATTAGTCTCTGACAACCGCATAAACATGACAACTTTGTTTCCCCAAGATAAAACGTATCTTCAGAGTCGTGGAAACAATAGATAGATATTTCACTCAGTCAATCGTGCATGCTTCGTTTCACTAGAGGTGCAGAGACATAGATAGACGGGTGTTTTCAATAAAAAGATTTATTGAACAGTCTTCTTTCTCAAGCATAATAAATGAACTGCTACATTCGTGACAGTTTGTAAAATATAATGCGTACAGTATAAATAGTAGAATAAAATAATACTGTAAGAGCATTGTATGGTTCCTAAACCATATAAAAATACATACATAAATAAGAGACTAAAAGTACTCAACTGGTGCTTCTAAAATACGCCTACCCCGGTGTACTTAACCTAAGCTTAGTACAAGGGAAGAAGTAAGTGGGGTGTAGCATAAATGTAGTATTCTTTTTGCCAAGAATCTGCCCACGATTTCTCTAAGAGTCTAATCAGCTCCTTACCTTAGTTTAGAATGGAGAAGGCTGGTCTCGGGACTTGATTTCCCAACAACCCGCAAGGGTAGCTTGGAAATACTGGAGCTGCATTTCTCAGCAGGAGAAAAGACAGCGTCTCTCTCAGTGCGTTTGCTGGAGGGTCGGCTTCCTTCAGCACTTGCTGTAGCAGGCTGCGTCGGGCAAGTAGATAGTCGAACTGCTCCAAACCACCGTCTGTTTGCTTGGGCAAGTATGGGCATATTTATACCTTGAAGGTGCCTGGTTTGACGTATGGTTGGACATAATAACGTCATCAAAGAGTCTCAGTTCTTTGAAAACCCCATGAGTTCTTGGATAAATCAGTGCTCAAGCAAGGGGAAGTCCCTGACTACTGAAGGCGGGTTTTTCCAAAAAATCGTTGTGGATTTTCGGAACTAGTGGAAGTAGCCCTGCCGTATTTGGACTGCATGAGCTATGCCTAAATATGGTTATGATTTCTATGCCTATATAAGGATACAGTGATTTATACCTATATAAGGACATGGATCGGGAAACTTACAATAGAGTCCTAAAATAATACATAACACTCTAGTTAATTGAGATATTCCTGGTCACCTGCTAACAATTAAAGTAGTTGTCTCTCACAGTGTGCTTGAAATGTCTTTTTGTTGTGCATTCATCTCTGTGTAACATGCTAGTTACAGGTTCTCCTCCAGGAAGGGCGCACACAGCCTTTCAGCTGCTCGATTCTGATAAAGTTGGTCGTTACACATGGGTATTTATAGCACCTTTTATTTAGAACTTTAAGGTGGTGTGAGTAAAGCTATCTGTACAGTTTTGTGACATTTATGTCTGTTTTAATCAACTTCGGTTCCGTGCTTCATTTTTTTAGAATTATAATTTCAGAAACGATTTTATTAGGTTATTGTGTACAGAACATACAGGAACGAAGATACAAATAGAGCAATATATCCAGGGGATGATACAGATAGTCTAAGCGAGAGGCAACATTACAATGCATAACAAGTAAAAGTAAGTGAATCGGTTTGAAGTATAGTTGATTGGTGTTGGCATAGTGAATGGGTTGAGTTGGTTAGTAAGAGAGGACTGTACGGTATCTTGTTTGTATAGCAATGGTTGGGGAGTGTGAAAGGATAGAGAGGCAGAAAGTGAGAGGAAAGAGAAAGTGAGAGTGAAGAAATTAGCTGAGTGTGTCAGGAAATATCAGGGATGAGGGGTGGGGAACTGGGGGTAGGATGGGAGGTGTATGGGAAATAAGAGGGCAGAAGGGAGAGTGTGGGAGTGCCCCCTAATTTGGATGGTGGGGATAATCCGATATATTAACTTGTCTAGTTTGGTCCATGTTTTCTTTTTAATCAGTGGAGAAGATTTAGACATGTTAATTTATAGCGCTTCTGGTGAATTTAACCCATTCCCACCAGGTTTGGGAGGAGAGTTTGGATGAGTCCTTCCACTCAGAGATGATGACTTTGAGAGCGGTTGTGATTAGTATACCTAGTGTAATAGCCGCTAAGTCTGGATTCCACTTTGTGTGAAGAATTTGTGATATAGTATCACTGATATCCTTCCAGAATTTTTTTGTGAAGGGGCATTTCCAAAGCATGTTCTCAAGTTCCCTGCTTCCTACTCGCAACTCCAGCAGATATCTGAGGATCGGAGGCCTAGTTTATAAAGATTGGCTGGGGTCCACTGGACCATATTAACTATCCATTAACAGCATTGTGCCAGTGAGGGAGTTAGTTGGTGGTGAGGTTTATCCAAATGGACAACCAGTCAGGTGTTGTCACATCGGATCAGCCAGTAGGGTTTCCCATTAACCATCGATGGGTTTGGTTAGCGCAGATTTAGTGGTGGAAAGAGGAGGGTATATTTTGGATGCCAAGTGACCCCCTTTGTTGTAAGTATTTAGGGCCTTTAAGAGATCTGAGTGGGTTGGCAGTTTACGTTATTTAATTTAAAAAAAATGAAAGACGTCCATGTCATTAAGATTACATTTCATCTTGATCTGGTAGAAGGGTATGGGTTCTGAGGGGGTGCCAATGTCCCCTACCAACAGTATGCCCTCTTATGCTAATTTCTCAATGAAAAGTGTTCTACCCTCTATTCTGAAGTTTTCGTTAGCCTAAGGAGGCTAAGTGCGAGTGACGCATTCTGTTGGGTAGTTTGTTATAACCTTTGTGTAGCGCCTCCACTGTCCATGAGATTATGTTAGCGGAGTGTTCTGTTTTGGTTTTTAGGTCGAGCCTTGTGCAGTGTGTATGTGCTTCTCTATGAAAACGACCTCTTGGAATCACTCTGGACTTTTCACATGCTTGTGCGTGTGTTTTTTGTTTGGAGCATATTTTCTATTGGGCTTTGCGTGCGTCTTTATAAATAGAGAGCACGCAATTGGGCAAAGGCGGGTGCATGTCCCACCTTTCCCAGGAAATGTATCCGTCCATAACCTACGGCTTGTGGTTACGAGCAGCGGCACGCAGTGTGCCATCTTTTATGTGTCAGATTTCACACGATCGCGCACGCACCTCTAGCGGGACGCTGCAGCAGCATTCCTCGCATCCCACGGTGTTTTTCCTTCAGGAGCAGTGCCTTTTGAAGGTGCTTTAGAGATTTTGACAAACTCAAGAATACTAGAGTAAGCAGACACCCATACTGAGATTGACTGCCACAGTCTTCCGAAAATAATGCCAGTTTAAGGCCTCTGCTCCTTCCAAGAGACTTGACTGGATTTAGCCGCAATCAAGCCACTGATCTTTAGTTTGAACAAAATCCTGCGTGCAGATCACATTCAAGCTTGTATCTGAAGCAGAGCAAAGAATGCTCCAAGGCCCGCTAAGGCAGGATATGTTCATGTGCACATGTGCACTGTCACTCCATTTGTCTGACAGGAGCTACACTGAGCAAGTGTTTGTGAAGTGGCACGAGGAGGCTCGTCACATGCTTTCCCTGGATCTGATACTCAGTACCCTGTCTCTTACTCCACGGGCCGTGGATCTTGCCCCACCCACCACTCGCCTTATACAAGATGGAGCTCGCTCCAGTGTCTGCGTCACCCGCAGACCTGTGCCTGCCCACCCCGCTGCCCCTCTCTCAAATCCAGTCACTCGATATACCAATGCGCTGGCGACTGACTCTTCTTTCCTCCCTTTCATTTTTAAATATCTTTTCATAGCTTTGTACATGTGTAGTCACCTTGCTTGCAGAGTTATGTACATACCTGGTAGGCCCGTAGGTGAAGCGGCAGGCTTGGGATAGATTAAGTCTTTCGTAGTCTGACACATGACTGATTCGGGCCCTGTTCTGCGTCTTGAGAAGCGCCCCCTTGTGGTACATTCTCTTGAAATTAATTTCGCCTGAATTACTTCTGCAAACACAACATCCTATCCGCATTAAAGTCGGCAATAACCAAATAAGCACTCGGCATAACTTAACTTTATCCTATCTACATCCTGTCACTCTCCTTCCTGCACATGCCGTTTTTAGGTCGAGCCTAGCGGAGGCAAAAAATATACTTCTCGGTGCTCTTCCGAGGTTTGTGGTGCTATATTATTTAAGGCTTGCAGTGTGTGGGCATGCCAGTGAGGGATAATGACCTGCATTGCTAAACACTTATAAGGTCCCAAAGGCGAGACCTATTGGCTATGCCAATGCTTGTCATTTTCAGGCCTGCAAAAGGTCTCTCTTAAAGCCTCGTAAAATAGTCTGTGAAGCTGAGTTAAGACTCCAGACACTGCTCAGCCGAAGTCAAATCCTTTAATGAAGCAGGACGGGACAAAGGCATCTGGCCTCTGGGTTATTGAGTGTGCTTGTTGGGTCGCCAACATGGCAGTGGGAGAAAGGGGGAACACACATAGAAGAAGCAAACAGAGGGTCGGAGGTTGCAGATGACAAATCCAGCTACAAAAACATGCTCTCTGTAGAGTGGCTCATCAAAAAGAAAGAAATATTACCCAAAAGCCAATGTACAAGCACAAAAGCGTAATGGTACAAGTAATTGGGCTATGCTCGGTCGGAGGTAATCACCCACGCAAAAGGGGGACATAAAGGGAAGATTAACACTTGCAAACAAGGCGTTTAAAGGACAATTAAAGAAACAAATGAAAAGCAATGGGTGGCTGTAAGCCCACAAACTATATGCAGCATGTCTAGAATAAACCTAAAAATAAGTCCGCTTTCTCCCCTTTTTTGCGTTTATGTGGTGCTTGCTACCCCTCGTCATGGATAAAAAGCGCTATGCATAAATGAAGTTGTATGCAATACAATTTGTAATTTTTTGCATCTTGTTCTTGGAAGCACTCTAGGGAGTCAGTCAAGATGGGGAGAGGGCAGAGATCACTTTTCAATTGCAGCTGCTCCCTCTCATCCCAGACAATTGTTATCTCTCATTTAAAACAACAGTGATGGCTAAAACATATTGACCTGCACATCGACAAACACCACCATGGGGTCTGTGTCCTACAATATTGTTGTTTTTTTTGTTGTAATATTCTTTTTATTGATGACCACTTTACAATTGACAATCATATTACAAATATAGGCATCAAGAAGTACATCGACGCCTGTACATTCGATCACAGACCGTATCTCGTACATGTTCATAAAGTAATAACCTGCCTGACCAACTTCACTCATGCTGCACCAGGTCCTGGTTGTGCTTTACCTGTGGGGGCTCACAGAGCCCCCCCCTGCGATATTGTTCATAACATGCGATGGCTACACCTCCTGTGAAAACAAATTATATAAGCAGGAGACACTGAAATTGTCTCATTTAAGAAAATTAAGTCTTGGCTCCAGCTGCCACATTTAAAACCGTGCTCTCAGTGAGACAAGCATCCACAAAGCTGCATACGAGTAGGGGTGAGGGGCAGGATGAGGGCTGAAGCCCTTGTAGCCCAATGGGCATTGTGCTCTCATTAGGAATCCCATTCAGGTCAGGAACTCTGAATGAGTTTCCCTGAGTTAATGTATTAAGAAGCAACTCTTCGGACAACATGAAAGGGAGAGATTTGAGTTTGTTCAAATCGAGAAAACATATAATATAGAAATATCGGACTTCCAATACGTTTGCCTGTATGGTGTTATTAATCATATTTGCTTAATTTCCTGTCATAATTGATAACAAGTTCCCAGAACCTTTTTTTAAATTCCTGGTTCTGTGACCAAGTGAGAATATCTGCCTGATTCGTAAGGTAAAAACTTACTCTGTTTGCCCAGACCTTTGTTTTGTACATTTTCTGCAATTCATTGATATTGTGTGTTATCCCTGGCAGATGTAACATTGTTCTACAGGTTTTTTGCATATTGATAATGTTTCAGGTTAGTTGTAAAACATGGTTTCCATTTTTGTGTGCTGCATCTTGTTCCCCTACAAAAGGCCAATTTGTTATGTGAGTTTTGTTTACTTGCATTTCATTAAGGCCAACTGATTAACAAGTATTTCTTTCAGAGACTCACATGTCTCCCCTAAATTCTTTGAATAATGAACACCATTGCATCCAAGTCATATTCCAGATTTCGAAGTGACCTTATTTGGCCTGACATCACTTCCCAGTCTAATCATAGATAAATTGTATAAGCTGGTCTAGCCTGTTATTGTTGTGTGCAGGTTTGCACATTTAAGGTAAAGTTTAATTTGTCATTTAACTTGAAAAGTGACTGTCCTGTAATGTGGTTTATGGTAATCTCCCAAGAATGACCCATCACTGGATGGAAAAAACTGCAGCATGAGTCATGAAGCATGTGTCTGCATTTTTATGTGACCACTTTAGGTCAGCCCTGAAATCTTTTCACTGTCTCCAGGTTGATTCTTGGGAGTCCAATGGCCAAAAGTGCTAAACAGTCTTAACCAGCGATTGTGAACAGAAACTGGGTACCTTTATTGCTTTATTTGAATCAAAAGAGCCATGGTTGAAACATCACATGCTGTTTCAATCTCACTCTGCTGACACTCCACTCAAATCTGGCTGCGTCTTCATGCCACCCTCCCATTTGTTTTTTTCACAATTTCTCCAGTTGCCACTGGTCAGCTGGGTACTTACAGGAAAAGGCCTCTTGCAGCTTTTTGTTTTTTTGTACCCACATGGGAGATCAGCCTTATGGCCCTTGCCGTCCACTTCTTCGTCAGGGGTCCAAGAGGGAGCAAGTCTAATCCTTCAGGGCTCTTCTCAGGTCACATACAGCAGGTCCAGTTCTCTTCCAGTCTCCCACAGGTCCAGAAAGTGTTCTGAAGTGGGTGGAGGTGCCACATTATTGTCTAGTACCAGTTGGGGGAGTCGGGGTTGTGGGGAGACTCCTGGACATGCCCTAAGCAACTAGTGTAAAAGTTGCAAGGGCCGACCCTACCTACCTTTTCAATTGTTCCTGTTTGCCTTATGGCAAAGAGGCCCACTATGTCATGGGTCAGGACATCTTCAAGATGGCAAAATTTTTCGGCCACACTGAATTTGGGCATTGAGGGCTGTTTGTATGTGCGGGGCGTGTCCTCCCACATCTAACATTGGAATCCAGTTTGAAGCAGGGACTGTACTCACAACAAACCCAGAGACAGAAGTATGGTAGGACAAAAGCAGGGTCGTTCAGCAACTAGACAGGGAATAAAAACAATTGTTTTGGCATCCTCTTCCCTACCTTTCAGTTATGCCCTAGGTGTTACATGTGGCTCAACAGGCCTGTCAAGCAGCATGTGACGCTGTGCTGTCAATAGGAGGCCCCAACATATACTTTAATGCTCGGAGAAGTAATCTCTGGGAGACATTTCACAACTAATACAGGCTCAACACAGGCTTAGAACACAGAGAATTATGTTAATTAGACTTCTGGCCGTTCAGGTAGGTAAAGGGTAACTTTCCCAAAAATTACTTTTAGTTACAAATGTATTAACAATCCAACCTTACCATTGTTGCTTCTGTTTGCCCCAGCCAGCCTTCCTACAGTAAAAACAACTTTTTGGGGGTAAGCCACTGTAAGGTAAGCATTTCGCTAACTTTAAATTCCTATATGTCCTGCTGTCAATAACATGACCCTGCCTTGTGCAGTACAAGATGACCCTAGGGGTGACTTAATAACATTCAAAATGAAGTTTTTTTACCTGTCAAGAGGTTTGCTTCAACAGGTCACAGTGCATGTTTCACACTGTTACAGTCAGTCTACAATTGTAGTCAAGAAGTCATTTTTGCACTGCCACTATAGTGGATGGCCCAATAGATACTGAATGCCAGTAGTGGCATTTAACTTCCACGCCATAGGTACATTCTGTACCATATACTAGGGACTTATAGGCAAGTTGAATATGCTAGTACAGAGTATGCAAATTCTACCTTCTTTAATGAGGGGGAGCACAGGCACTTTAGAGTTCTAAAGTCAGCCAAATTGTAGGGTCCTGCAAATGGTAAACAAACCAGGGTGACCATGCAGCAAAGGCGGCTTTCCTTCAATTACCTTGAGATGAATATATCTCTATGTAACTGACCTGAAAACTTCATGTTACTGGATAATGATTCACCAGCCATTAGAGGAACACAGTGCCAAAAAAGTGGCAAGGTTTTGTTGAACACCGTCATTTGAAATATGTACTTATTTAGGTGGTTCTTGTTTTTAAGTGTTGGTTGAGCAGAGTATATGTGGTCTGAGTGTTGATGGACGGGTAAGAAACTATGAGACAAACAAAAAAGAGACAGTTTTATTATCTATGATGTTATGAACATTATTTGAATGAATTATCCATATTGTGTTATACATTTTTACAATAAATGACGAAGCATGAATATCCAATGAAATATCTGAGATGTATTCTTTGTGATCATATATAATAGGGAAGGCGGGTTTTGGTTTAGCTGCTGTTTTACAATATGACTGAAGCCGAGTTAGATGTCTAAAAGTGATGAAGGCCAAAGAAGAAAATAATGAGTCAGAACAGCAAACCATTTTTCGGTTTAGTATAACAGAAACTTAACATGTTATAAAACTTGTCAACAAAATAATTAGCTTGTTTCATTTTTAGACAACTCCACATCTCCACATGCTCAAAAGCTAACAACATTAATCAAACACATCTTGGGCTAATTTATTTTTAGTAGACAATTCCTACCGATATACAAAAATTCATGTTACTCTTAGACGCAAATTGTCTGTTATTAAGTGAAAGTAGATGCATTTTAATGTCAAATTGTATCAGAGCCCACATTTGTATCCAAACTACACCTCTTTGAAACTTTCTGGTTTTGGAACACTTGTAAATATTTATGGCAACCAGTTCATAAAACACATTTTAAACTTTAATTTCCGCATAACCGTGTACTTCAAACATTATTAAGTTAATAAACGTTTACTTTTGTGTCCAATTGGAAGCTTGCATCAACTTGCCAGTGGTCACTAGTGTGCCTTCAAGTGTTTTTTTAGATCTCAGACGCCATCCTTTCACTTTCCTATTGTTCCATGTTTTTCGTGGGTTCGGGCGTCAAAGGGTTTGCTGCTGCAAATGGTGTTGCAAAATCATAGTGTGTGTATATTATGTCATCTGTACACAGTGCAATTAAGTTGAGGTATTTTTAGCTTCTCACCTTCCCTTTCACTATTTTGCAATGGTGGGTGTTGACTTTGTCTTTGAGCCTGTTTGATTGCATGACCTTCCCTTCCTTCAAGCAGTGCAGTCATTGATCTTAGACTCGTCCTCCTTGCAGCAGGGCGATCTAAAATCTAAAGCAAGGTTTTTCCCCAGAACCCTATTATTTTTAACCTTGACAGGTCAGTAGAACTTGGAAAACCGAGGATAGTTTTTTTAATGTGTTTCTTCTTTCTCTAGTAGTCCATTTTTGGCATTCTTGTCCTTTTTAAATTGAAGGTTAAGGTTTTTGGTTTTTATAAAATCTGTTTGGATTTTCAATTCGATTATTGACAATATAGTAGCAATAAATAGGCTATATAAAAGGTGCAACTGCCATTGCAATCTAAGGCAGAGTTGCAAACAAAATACTTCCACGTGAAAAGCTTTCTGTTCTCTCTCTAAAAATAAGGACCTGTTTGTATATAAGACAATGGATTAATTGGCACACTGTATGCATTAAGGTTGTATATTGTTCAGAGTAGTGTTTTCCAAACTTTTTAGAACCACAACCCACTTTTTAGAATGACAAACTTTGGCGACCTACCCAGCTTTAATGGGCATGAGGCAGGCAGTTTTTTAATTTAACTAAAGCATCATGTGGTAGTATGTTGTCATTTATAGACAGCACCCTTACCATTGAAATGGACTTTTAGGGGCCGATTATGATGGCGGTCGGACCACACACTGACATGCTGTCGGTGTCGGTGCGACAGCCCTTCGGTCAGACCGCCGGATTAGAATTACATTGGTCGGACCTACTGCGGCTGGAGGGAATCCCGCTGCCTCTGTCAGGATCTGTGATCCTGTCAGGTGGCGGTTGGATTTGTATCCCTGATTGGCGACCACCGTCGGTATTAGGAAATCCGTTTCTAACAGCCTTTTCATGGTGGGAAGACCGCCATGAAACGGCTGTCAGAAACTGATATGAGGGCCCCCAAAATAAGGCCCGTCCGCCGTGGGCCACTGTACAGTGGCCATATTCACCTCCATGTACCGTGTGCCATGCACGACATTATGTATGTCACCTGGTCCATGGACATGCAGGAGGTGCTCCTTCTGCCGCCTTAATAAGGAACACTTTTCAACCGTCAGCACGTCGGTGGTATCGTAATGCGGCGGTCGTACCACCATCTGCTTGTCAGGAAGTCTCCTGACAGCTGCAATAGCGCGCGACGGGCCATCAGAATCAGCCCATAAATTTGCACAGGCTTACAGTTTTACTGGTAAAATTATATTGCACACAAATGATAATGTGTAGAAATCAGGATTCAGTGAATAGTAATAGTTGTGAATCAGTAAGTAAAGTGCCTTGATTTGTTCTGATCTTATTACAATCTTTTTCTGTTTTCCTAACTGCTGAATGTGTGCAGTTCATTTACAGGTATTTACATTTTGTTGTGTGTTATTAAAAAATGACATCCTACAGCCTTTCCTTTCACAGTCTCTGTAACCCAGCAAGGATGTCACAAAATTCACTTTACTTTTCTTTCTCTAGCGGCAAAGTGAGAGGACTTTTTAAACACCAGTCCCCATGTTAAAAACACAATCAGCAATTTGTCAGAACGCATAGCCTGAAATTTGACCTCTGTCTTTGTAGCGCAGTAAATGTGACAAGATAAATGCTGAAGATTGAGACATCCGTTAAATGATAGGTTTGTGAATTAGGGTATGATAGTAAAATTATGGTGGCTGGGACTGATTAGAGGAGTGAGCAGGCAGTGATTGTCTTTTAAAGCGAAGTGGTGTTCTCCAGTGTCTTTCGGCCAGGTCTAGGATTACTTGGTAATGGGAATGATCAGGAGGAGATTGACCTGAGTGGATTGAAGACACAAGAGTGGGCTGAGATAAGATATGCACTTGTTCCAGAAAGCATTTTGAGTGCTGAGGAGCGTTTTAATTTGCATGTGATCAATAAGGACAACTGAATACACTCCCAAGCAACTGGATATGTTCTCTGATTTCGAGATTTAAGATTTGTCTGGGCACTCAACTTGCACACTATAAATGTTATCAAATCAAATCAGTTTTATTGGTTTAGGCCTCGGAGACCAAAAATATAAAGCATTCATAATGATTATACATTTTTTTAAACATAGAAGGCTTAAATATAGTCCTTCTAATAATACAATGATAAAAGCGCTTTAAAAAATGTATACAGCTTATGGCACACAACAGGAGGTGGCCTTATTAAAGCAGTCAAGTAATATATTCTGAATATATTATATTTAAGACACAAAGGTTTTTTATAAAACTATTCCTTGATTTACCACAAGTTTACTGGGGCAGAAGTATGAGACGTGCACAATATCTTGTATGCATAGATCACAAGATCTTGACTTGCCACTTATATCTCTCCAGTGTTTAATGTAGGCATTTAATGGTAGAATACCTAAACCTAACATGATGATACAGCGCCTGTTGCTGTGATCTATTGTAAATCTCAAGTATTTGTGATGAGTCTTGTATTCAAGATTATTCGCAAAGGGCCTGTAATTAACTGAGAGCAGTGCACAATATCGTGATCATAACTTAGTCTGAGTGTCATGCTTTTTAAGAACAGCTTCAAGAATGCTGGTGTCCAAGACTGCTAGGAGGGTAGTAGGACATTTAAAGTGCTCTAAAGCAGTTGCAAGGTTCTTATTCGAAGTAAAGGAGTCTGCTATTTTTAAAGAAAATATCTTTATTAGGGTTTCCCCCCCTTCACACATAAGCCACCCCACCCCTACACATTTTCGACAAGCTCAAACACAAAAACACTATTTTCATGATTACAACAAAATGCCTCGAGAATGAACACACAAAAAAAGTGGCTCAAATCGTATTTTGCAAACAATTTTATTTTGTCCCCTTGTTATCAACTATGCATCCTAAGCATGATTATTCATCCATTGCAACAGTGGATCTCATATCATCATCCCTCTTCTGTGTTTACTACGCCCTTTTCTTTTGTATATAGCCACCTCTAGGTTCCAAGTTTCTAGCAAACGGACCCTCCATTGCTGGAATGCTGGTGGATTCGGATCCAGCCAGGCTGAGGATATGCATAGCCTAAGAACGGCCATGGCCACAAAAGTCAGCTCTTGCATATAATTTGGGCGGTTGCTATCCGCTGTACCCAGCAATATTTCCTCGGTTGAGATGTTGACTGCTGTTCCTAAGATTTCTGATAAAAAGTCGGAAATTTCCCCCATTAAGCTCGACAATACATTATAAGAGGCAAATATATGCACACTATCAGCATCAAACAGTGAGCATCTTAGGCATGTTGTATCCTTTCCGGTCCCCCATTTTGCTATCTTATTCGGGGTGTAATACATTGAAAAGAAGGTCTTATAATATTGGGCTTGTAGTTTAACTGACATAAAGCAAGTCTGTGACAAATCAAAGGAGCGCAGAGGAGTATGGGGCAATACAGCCAGTTTAGCCTGCCACCTACCTACATGTTTCTCCATATCATCGGGACATAAGGAATTCAAAGATTCATAGATTTCCCCAATAGTTGAAATAGATTTTTTACGTATATTGTCTATAATTTGAATCGCTTCAAATTTTACCTCCCCCCCCCCCCCCCCACCCCCTTTCTTTGTCAAAAAGTCTCTAACCTGTAAGAATTTAAAAAGATCCCTATGGCTAAGTTCAAATTCATTACGTAATTCCTCAAAGGTCTTCAATCCGTTTATTGTATAAAAACAGCCTAACTGTGAAATCCCTGCCTGTATCCAACGGTCCATACACCTGTCCCCAAATATCTCTGGAAGATCGTCATTATTAAATACAGGCGTATAATGTGAATAGCGCCCAAGTTCTAGTAATTTACGAGAATTACCCCAAACCTTGTATAAACCATAGATAGTCTTGAATTTCACCTCCTTAAAGTAGCTATCGTTAATATGTCGCCAGAAGCAGCCTTCTGCGCCCCTTCCCAATATTAGTTTTAGTGGGGTAGGTGTATTATTACGGCTAGACCCTGGAGATATGAGTATTGAACAGTATCTTAATACTGTGGCCCAGTAATACAAATGAAGTTAGGCAGTGCCAGTCCCCCTCTATCCTTAGGGAGTGAAAGAAATCTCAAAGCCCTACGAGGCCTCGTATACCCCCAGATAAACCTTGAAAACATGGATTCTATAGATCTGAACAATTGAGGTGGAAATTCCAGGCAAATAGTCGTAAAAAACTATAAAAATCCAGGAAGGTAGAGCATTTTAATCACATCAAGGGCTCCACATTATTGCTAACTATACTATCCACCTTTGCCGATATACTGACCCCTAAAAAGGTGGCTTTGTCTGCAACTCTAACATGCCTCATCTTGATCTGGTCATTAAGAATAATCTGTGTTTTACTTTGATTTAATTTATAGCCAGAGACTGCTCCGAAGATCAGTGCCTCCTCTTCTATCGCATCAATTGCGGAAATAGGATCACTAGTGACTAATGCGATATCATCAGCGCAGGCTAGTGTTTTGGTCTCATATTCTCGTACCCATATTGGTGGAATTAGTATATTTTCATCTAGCCTACGGATGAACGGGTCGATGTAAAGTGCAAATAGGAGAGGAGAACACGGGCAGCCCTGCCTTGTCCCCCTTTTAATAGTTATTTTATTTGATAATACCATTTATTGATATATTAGCTATTGGATCCACGTATAGCATTTGTATTGCTTTAATAAAGCTCTGATTAATCCCACTATATGCCATTGTGGCCCACAGGTAGTCCCAGGAGACCCTATCAAAAGCTTTTTCGGCGTCGAGTAATATAAGCGCCATAGGGTCTTCTGTCACCTCGGTAAAATCAAAAAGGGAGATTACCCTTTGGACGTGATCGATTGTAGATCTCCCGGGGATAAACCTGTGCTGGCATCCGGATACGATCCTATGGATAATCTGTGCCAATCGATTTGCTAATAGTTATAGAGTACATTTTGGAATCTCCATTTATCAATGTAATGGTTCGATAGGACCCGGGTTCTAGAGGATCTTTATTTTTTTGGGGAAAAACTACAATTTTGACAGACGACCATGAGGCTGGCGGCCTTCCTCCCTGAAAGATATGGATAAACAATTCCTGCATTATTTCTTTAAGTTGTGCTGAAAATTTTACATAAAACTCCTTTGGGATTCCATCCGTGCCAGCGGCTTTCCCTGCAACAAGATTATTCATAGATAAAAGAATTGCCTCCCAAAGTGGAGTACTATCTAAGCTTTCTTGATCCGTTTTCTCGATTCGCACTGGTGTATTTAAATGTAAGTAGACCTCAGGTCTGTCCTGGTGATTCTCTGCTGTATCATAGAGATTCTGATAAAATCTTTGAAATACAGTTCTAATTTCAGAGGACTCGGTCTTCTTGAGGCCAGACTCTGAATCCTTAATCTCTTTGCCTAAATTAGCTGAATAATCTTCTCTAGTGCGTACTGCCAGCTGGTGGCCCACCTGTTCACTCCATTCATCATTTTTTTCTTTCTTAGTTGTTGCTTTTGCCATTGCCTTTTCCGTTAATATGTCAATTATCTGGTTTTTGGCCATCGCCACCCGACTTAGTTTGTTACGGGTACACGCCCCTCCCGAACGGCAGTAATTAGCTCACTCTCGGCCCTTCCCAAGTTGTACTGGAGTGTAGCCGTCTGTGATTTGGCCTCTTTGTTGGCACTCAGGGAAAATTGCAACGTCTCTCCTCTAATACGAGCCTTTAGGACATCCCAAACCACATCTATTGCGGCACTACCAAGATTATCCTCTACAAAGCCCGAAATCCATCTAATCATATGCTGATAGAATTTCTCGTTCCCCAATAATGCTCTTTCAAATGTCCATATTTTAGGCTTGGATTTATTTAAACCACACTCCAGACTTAATACTAGGGGATTATGGTCCGACAAAATTCTTGGTATTTCTTTATTATGCTAGCAGACCTCAGGGAACTGGACATGAGTATATAGTCTAACCGTGCATGTGGGGTATGTGGGAATGAATAAAACGTGAATCCCGGGTCCCCAGAATGCCCAAGTTGCCAACCATCAATGAACCCATGTAACATGTTTTTCAGAGCCTGGAAAACATTCAGTTTTCACCCTAGATATTTGAAACCTGGATCTCAAAGCCACTCCCCTGGTAGATGTACATTAAGATCCCCACAATCCATAAGGAATTAGCTTGATGGGAGGCAAGATGGCTGCCGTGAGGAAGGCTGTGTGAGCAGCTCGTTCCCTGGTTCCAGACATTCGGAGGAGAGGAGAAGGATATACTTACTGCCTGAGATGATTTAGCCGTGGTAGCGTCTCCGAGCCTTATTCCAATTGACTTGGTTTTGTATCGCTGCTTATGGTCGCGCTTTTTGTGCACATTGGCGCTTTTCTCTGGAGTTGCAAGTCGCCGGACGCAGGACGGAGCCGTTTGAGGCGTTGACCACTTCCGCCTGGCCGCCTGTGTATGTGGAGCACAATCAGGCTCTCTCTGCGAGTGGTAGAAAATACCTCGGGGAAAGCGGTTGCAGCCAGCCAGCGTATCGGTGAATTGAAGCGAATGCGATACAAACTATCCCCCTGAACTATACGAATGTTGCTAAATTTTTCGGTGCTTAGTCGGCGGTCTCCGCTGTGGCGCGCCACACTTTGTTTGCTCTGGACGCAGAGCAGTGTCTTCCCTGGCAGAGGCGGAGGCGGAGGCGGTACGCGAAAAGGAAAAAAGAAGACACCGCTGCCCCCGTCAGTTAGCACCCGCAGCAACAGGAGAGACGTGGTTGAGGGGGCTGCAATGGCTGAGGCTGAAACTCCGGAGGTAATACGCCCGACTCCTGCTAAAACCGTGACAAAACAGGGTAAGAACACTAATAAACCCCCTGTTAAAAATAGTGAGCCTTCTAATGCTTCTAGTGCCAAAAATATTACGTTACAGACATTGCCTGTCCTCTTTGAGAAACAAGTGGCTAGAAAAAAAATAATTGAAAATAACCTGCAAACTACAGAGACAGCTCAAATACAGCTTGAACAATCTGCTACTACTGCTACTGTTGAAATTGATAATAACATACCGAATAATCCCTCAAACCTGACCAATCCTCCGAAGAAGGGTATGATGGGAGATGTAGTCTTTGGCGGAGCTGGTATCAATCGCTCCTGCTCTCTCCCTACGCTAGTATTATCCGCATCAGTGGAGACTGACCCACAGAATGCAATGGCAATGGAGATCTCCACACAGTATATAAATCCAGAGGCCTCGGAGAAGTTTTTTTCGCTGTCTGAACTTTCCTCAGATGAGGCAACAGGCATACATAAAGATTGGGCTGAGCTTAGTTGCGAGAGTTTATCTGTGGATGATGAATCTACTGCGAGTCCTGATATTAACACAGCCACTACTATAAAGAAAAAACTCTGGAAGAAGAGGTCATCACGTTCAGGGGGCAAAGAAGTCGCCTTTAATTCACCTTCTGAGGCTAATGGCTTACCCTCTATTCATGTACTCGATCCTACTAATGGTGTTATTAATGGTGTTACTGACATTGTGGGAGTCAATTCTAATCCTGTCTCCGATACGGTTATGCCCCAGGAAAGCAGTGAAGGCGCCGAGGAGATCACCCTGAAAACGATTTATGACACCATGATGAGCCATAGGGCGGAGAGCAAGGCTGAAAATTTACGCACACAGATGACCTGTGCTAAGGTCAAAAATTCAGTTCGCCGAGCAATTAAGATGTGCTCGGAGACTACCGATAGAGTCGTCGAAGCAGAGGCCAGGATTGCAGTCTTGGAAGAAGAAAGCATGGCACAGAGGCAGGAAGTTGGTGACTTCATAGCTCTAAAGGAAGACTTGTCGGATAAAATTGCTAATTTGGAGAATCAGGCTCGCAGGAGTAATTTACGATTTTTGGGAATTCCCGAAAATAAGGAAGGGTCTGACCCACGGAGGTTTATTATCAATCTACTAAAGGATGCTTTCCCTGAAATGGTAGATTGGGACTGGTCACGAGAAGTTCAACGTGCGCATCGGTTCCCCTTTATTGCACGGAATCCACGACAAGGCCAAGAAAATTATCCCAGGGCCATTCTGGTCTCATTTAATAACTTCCTTGCTCGCGAAGCTATTTATATGACTGCGAAACCAGACAAGAAAGCGGATGGTCTCGGCTGTCAGTTTTTTGTTCGACCGGATTACTGCCAAGCTACAGTGGCCCAACGGTGGCGACTTAGACAATTGATTCCCAATTTCCAAAAGAAAGAGGTCGTCGTCTTTCTTCAAGGCCCAGCAAAGTTAAAGACTGTATTCAAGGGCTCTGTAAAATATTTCATCTCAGAGGTTAAAGCTAAAGAGTATTTGGATTCTATATGAGTTATAATTAGTAATTAAGGCTCTTTAGGCTGTAAGGCTAATACATTACTGTATTGTATATTGCAGAATCACTAGGATTGGAAGGGCCGCTAGCTTGATTAATCTTTTTTTTTGGGAAGCTTCAATTCCGTTTTTTCTGTTCTTTTTTCTCCTCAGCAGGATTATTTAGCTTCTCTTATTTCCGCTCGTCTTCCTTCTAAACTTTCTTTTCCTTCTAAACTCTCTCTTCCTTTTCCTTTCTTTATTTCTATATCTTTTCATCGGTCTTTCCTTTCTTTTTCTTCTCGCCAGGATGTTCTGGTCTAGGGACACGGCACCCATACGTTCTAGGAACTGGTAGTTCCTATGCCTCATATGTTGGGGAGGGTGGGGGGAGGGGGTTCGGGGGTTGGGGTGGGGGTGGGTTTGGGCAGCGGGGGGTGGTGGGGGTGTAAGGCAGAGGTGTTCAATACAATGATGGTTACTAAGGTCGATGCATCTAAGGCAGGGATGGCTATAATGTGGATAAAGTATAATTCGGAGGTGCAAATCTTTGTGACGATGGCTAGTAATTGCTATTCTATATTGTTTTTTGAAATGTTTTTGAAATGTATAAACGGCTGAAAATTTGCACTATTAATATTAATGGCCTTAATGATTTAAAGAAGATTGCTATGTTTCGTACTATCCTTTTAACTCTGAATATTGATTTGTTATGTGTTCAGGAAACTCATATTTCTTGGGACAAACGCTCTCTTCTGAATAATTTAGGGTTAGAAGTCTTGATCACATCTAAACAAACGGGTATCAAGAGAGGTGTTGCTATTTGTATGCGAAAGGGAGTAGGGAAGTGTGTTAAAACATCTTCTGACAAATGGGGGAGATGGGGGCTTGCTGAATTGAAAATTGGGAGTTTTAGATTCACTTTATGTTGTTTGTATGGCCCCAACTTGGATGATGCTGAGTTATTTAATCTTATTAACACAGAACTGTCTACTTGGGCACAGCCGATAATAATGTGTGGTGACCTTAATATTCATATACCAGCCGATTGGAATATTAAATTAGGAAAAAGATATATGGGCCGTAAGATTCAAGCCTATAAAGCACTTAGAGATCTGGTCCTATGTAACGGGCTAACTGATGTGTGGAATAAGCTTTTTTATAATGATCCTGGTTACACTTTTTTTTCTACGCCCCATCAAAAATTTGTCCGTCTTGATTATTTTTTTGTATCCTCTGTTTTTTTGGAGCAAATTCGTATTGAAGTATTACCACAGGTCATCTCGGATCATAATCCTATTATTGCCGAGATTCAACTCCCTATGGACTGTCAAAGTCCCAACAGATCCTGGTCATTTCAGAGGAGTTTACTATTAGACGAAGAGTATCTTCAGTTTATGGTCACAACTATCAAAGAATATTTCTCTATAAATAATGATTCTGCCTCCCCTCAGGTAGTTTGGGATTCTTTTAAGTCAGTTGTACGGGGGGAAACTATTAGTTTCGCAAATTATAGAAGGCAAAGAAACCAAAAAGACTTCAAAGATAGGCTAAATAAGGTTAGACTGGCTGAGCTTGAATTATCTACTGCCTGTAAAAATAACACTAATATAGAGGATGCACAAAATCAACTAACTATCGTACGCTCCGGCCTCCGAACATATTTGGCTGAAGAAGTAGCCGCAAAATTTAAATTACATAAAACTGAACGCTATGAATTAAGCGAACGCACGGGGAAAATCTTAGCGCAGCGCCTACGCCAAAAATCTTCTTTTAGTGAAATACAATGTATCAAAGACATAAATGGGGTACTTAAAGAAAATAAGGCAGGAATATTAGATGCATTCTACGGCTTTTATAAAGCACTCTATAATGACGAAAAAAACGAAGTCGATAAGTCTCTTAATCCTATCAACTATCTTCTAAATTCTAATCAACTGTCGCTATGTACAGATGATAATGCCTCCTTTGCTAGGCCAATAAGCTGGGAAGAGATTGAAGAGGCCATTCTGAGCCTAGCTGCTGGCAAAGCTATGGGGTCCGATCAGATCCCCCTTGAATTCTATCGGACGTTTAGGCATTTATTGAAGGCAGAACTATTAAAAATTTTTAATGTAGCATTCCAAGATCATCCTCCTGATTCTTGGTCGACTGCCATTATTGTTGTCTTTGTAAAAAAAAATAAGGATGCAAAGGAACTAGGATCATATCGTCCCATCTCCCTCATCACGGCAGATAGCAAGATATACTCTAAAATTCTTGCCAACAGACTAAATGATGTTATGACCAGTCTGGTCTCTCATATACAACACGGGTTTATTAAACATAGGGATACCACAGATCATGTCAAACGCGTTATCGCTTTGTTGGATTGGGCACAAGCAAAGGAATCTCCAGTCGGAGTGATCTTACTCGATGCTGAAAAGGCGTTCGATAGAGTTGACTGGGGGTTCCTTTGGTCGGTACTAGAATGGAAGGGCTTCCCATTACAATTTATTAAAGCTATACAGTCACTTTATTTTAATGCCAATGGAGTAATAAGACTTGGCACCGACATTTCTAGACCATTTTCTATCACTAGGGGGACTAGACAAGGGTGCCCTTGTTCTCCACTTTTATTCGCACTTTATTTAGAGCCTTATTTGAACAGATTAATTACAGAACCTGGTATTCCTCCTGTCCGACTCCATGAAATAGACTATAAAGTTCTAGCATACGCCGACGATGTGGCCATCGTAACTTCTGACTCTGCTACAGCTCTACCTAAAATAATCGAAGTTGCTAGCGATTTTGGCAAATTCTCCGGCTATAAATTGAATGTTTCTAAAACTCAAATTATACATTCTAAAATAGGCATGCCCCTGGACTTGCCAATTAACACTACTGCTACATATCTTGGTGTAACTTTATCGTCTAAAATAGATGACATTGTTGGCCTAAATCTGGACCCTTTACTTGCATCTACTAATAGGACTTTGGAAAGGATAAATAATTTACATCTATCGCTATTTGGACGGACTAATGTCATTAAAATGTTAATTTTCCCTAAGTTTCTCTATTTTTTCCGTACTATCCCTTTACTTTTTAGCATGTCTCTTTTTAATAAAATAGATAGGATGCTGTCTAGATTCTTATGGGGGTATCGTCGGTCAAGAAGAGCTATCAAGTGGTGTACTCTCTCGCAAGGGCGTGCCGGGTTAGGATTCCCGAATTTTAGGTTATACTATTGGGCCATTACTCTTAAAACTATTAAAGTTTTACTATTTCATGACCATGTCAATGAAATTAGTAAAGCACCTTCCATTTTCGAAATGCTTCTGGGTGACTATGTGCGACAATCATTATTAATATTTACGGAGCCGAGCTACTATAAAAAAACAAAATTCAAGATTTTGCTTTCTGCTTTTTTGGCTTGGAAACAGATGAACAAAGTTTTACGGATTATCCCTAAATATAATTTCTATACACCTATACGTTGTAACATCTCAATATTAGGGATGCCTCAAAGTATTCCCACTTCTGGATTTCGCTTGGGATCGATTCAAATAATTGGGCAATTGTATTCAGCTGGGACTTTAATGTCTTTCTCTGAACTCCAAAACATATTTGGTCTTTTTAGATATGATTTTTTTAAGTACTTACAAATTCGGTGTTTTTTGGCTAGGAAAAATTTGCTTTACAGTGAGGTAATGGTGCCTAATGAAATTTTGGAGAGTGGCAGGAAGGATGCCCGTATCGGCACCATCTATCAGCTGATGATAAACAGGCTACCCGATGATTTGGATGAACAAGCTCAGAAGTGGGAGAGAAAACTGTCTATAGTAGGGATTGATCTGGCAAGGGCATTTGAGTTCAGTAACACAGTACTAATTAACAGCTCTCTCAAAAGCCAACATTATATGGCCTCCCTGGATCTGTATTATACGCCCGCTAAACTTGCTAAATGGAAAGCCACGAAAGGCATCAATTGTAGTCGGTGCGGTATTTTAGCAGCCGATTCATGTCATATGTTCTTTAGCTGCTCTAAACTTACTGCATTTAAAAACAAGATAGAACATTTTCTGACCAATCTGTTGAATGTCAATATCAAACTATGTCCTTCTGTCACTATCTTTGGTGTATATTTTCCACCCGAGAGCTTATCTGTTGATCAAGAGTATCTTCTTTTCATTGGAATGTCCATTTACCGCTTTTGTATAACTTCAAGGTGGTTAGATGCTGACCCACCTTCATTTGAACAATGGCTAGGTAAACTGTTAGATACTTATCGAATGGATAATGCAGTTTATAAATTGAAAGGACGAAAAAAAAAGTTATTTGCTAGGAAGCTATGGCTTCCCATTGACAATTGGATTTAACCTAAATATGTTTACAACTTAAAGTGACAGTATTGTGAAATGTATTGGTTTGAATTTTGTTTTGAATTCTGTTACTGATGTCTATTGCCTTATTAGTACTGTCTTATTTCTGTTATTACTGTACCTTGCTCCATCTTTGTATTTTGTTCTGCCTCTGCCTTTGAAAAATAAAAAAAATATTAAAAAAAATAAAAGATCCCCACAATCAATCAGTGGGAGCGGCCAGTGAGCGAGTTTGTTAGCCATGCTCGATAGCACATCCGGGTCATCGCTAACATTACCATATATAGTACAAAGAGTCATTTTACTATCCCCAGAATCGTAATGACATTCTGCGATAGCCCAGCGCCCAAGTTTGTCAGCTAGTGTACGTGTAAATTGAACATCTCCCCCTTTTGCCAGAATAGCCACACCTCTTGCCCTCACCCCTTGTGTTGAAGCGGTAATCAATCGATACCCTAGTGTTTTCAAAAAAAATTGTTGCGACCCCTCCACATGTGTCTCTTGAAGACATCTGATGTTAGCCTCAATCATTTGTAGTCCTACTGCAACTCTCTTTTTTCTTATTGTCGTTAAGGCCACAGATATTAAGTCACAATTTTCAACTTGCCATGATGCCATTTGTTCACCGGAACCACACTCAACAAAAGAAGTAACCCCCATTTTGACCCATACTGGCCCTACGTTAATATTTTTATTCTTAAATGACTCGCTCCTCCCTGCACCCATCACGTACTCCTTGTGTCTAAAAATTCGCCTGACCTCCTCCCTCCTGCCCACCCCAAACCATTGTTTAGGCCACCAGGCTCAGTCCTGAGCCTGTGTGATAGCATCTGAACGGATCTCACCCACTCTCCACACCCCTCCAACCCCCCTAATATACAAACTTCCTCTTTTTTAAAGTTTTTTCTTTCCTCCTTTTTTCCCCCTTTATCTGAAAAAACACGCCTCCCCTGCCACTACACAATTAAATGATACAAAAGGGGATGATGGACGGAGCGTTTGAACAAATCAAACACTCACCCCCAGTCAACTGATCTGGGTTTAATCCATCACCATTCTTTAGTTCACTCAGCCACCCCAGTTCAGACATGGCTATATGTAAATCAGTCTGACCCTGTGCCTTATGGGAACAGACCAGCCCGAACTGCCAAGCCATGTCTTCCTTGGACTGGAAACAAGCATCCTGGGACCGGTTTCGGATTCATAATCCTCATCAGCCTGGCTATCTTGAATCCAGTGGCCAAGTGAACAAGGGACTCACCTCTGAGCATACCCTGCCACACTTAGGGCGAACAAAGCGATACAAAAGGGGATGATGGACGGAGCGTTTGAACAAATCAAACACTCACCCCCAGTCGGGCTGGACTGTTCCCATGAGGCACAGGGTCAGACTGATTTGCATATAGCCATGTCTGAACTAGGGTGGCAGAGTGGGCTAAAGAACGGTGATGGATCAAACCCAGATCTTTTGACTGGGTGTGAATGTTTGATTGGTTCAGATGCTCCGTCCATCACCACCCCCTTTTGTACCGCTTTGGCCACCATAAGTGTGGCAGGGTATGCTCAGACGTGAGTCCCTTGCTCACTTTGCCACTGGATTCAAGCAAGCCGGGCTGAAGATGGCTGTAATGCCAAAAACCGGTCCTCGGAAGCTTGTTTCCGGTCCAGGGAAGGCATGGCTTGGCAGTTCGGGCTGGACTGTTCCCATGAGGCACAGGGTCAGACTGATTTGCATATAGCCATGTCTGAACTGGGGTGGTAGAGTGGGCTAAAGAACGGTGATGGATCAAACCCAGATCTTTTGACTGGGTGCGAGTGTTTGATTGGTTCAGATGCTCCCTCCATCACCACCCCCTTTTGTACCGCTTTGGCCACCATAAGTGTGGCAGGGTATGCTCAGACGTGAGTCCCTTGCTCACTTTGCCACTGGATTCAAGCAAGCCGGGCTGAAGACGGCTGTAATGCCAAAAACCGGTCCTCGGAAGCTTGTTTCCGGTCCAGGGAAGGCATGGCTTGGCAGTTCGGGCTGGACTGTTCCCATGAGGCACAGGGTCAGACTGATTTGCATATAGCCATGTCTGAACTGGGGTGGCAGAGTGGGCTAAAGATCGGTGATGGATTAAACCCAGATCTTTTGACTGGGTGTGAGTGTTTGATTGGTTCCGATGCTCCGTCCATCACCACCCCCTTTTGTACCGCTTTGGCCGCCATAAGTGTGGCAGGGTATGCTCAGACGTGAGTCCCTTGCTCACTTTGCCCCTGGATTCAAGCAAGCCGGGCTGAAGACGGCTGTAATGCCAGAAATCGGTCCTCGGAAGCTTGTTTCCGGTCCAGGGAAGGCATGGCTTGGCAGTTCGGGCTGGACTGTTCCCATGAGGCACAGGGTCAGACTGATTTGCATATAGCCATGTCTGAACTGGGGTGGGAGAGTGGGCTAAAGAACGGTGATGGATCAAACCCAGATCTTTTGACTGGGTGTGAGTGTTTGATTGGTTCAGATGCTCCGTCCATCACCACCCCCTTTTGTACCGCTTTGGCCACCATAAGTGTAGCAGGGTATGCTCAGACGTGAGTCCCTTGCTCACTTTACCACTGGATTCAAGCAAGCCGGGCTGAAGACGGCTGTAATGCCAGAAACCGGTCCTCGGAAGCTTGTTTCCGGTCCAGGGAAGGCATGGCTTGGCAGTTCGGGCTGGACTGTTCCCATGAGGCACAGGGTCAGACTGATTTGCATATAGCCATGTCTGAACTGGGGTGGCAGAGTGGGCTAAAGAAAGGTGATGGATCAAACCCAGATCTTTTGACTGGGTGTGAGTGTTTGATTGGTTCAGATGCTCCCTCCATCACCACCCCCTTTTGTACCGCTTTGGCCACCATAAGTGTAGCAGGGTATGCTCAGACGTAAGTCCCTTGCTCACTTTACCACTGGATTCAAGCAAGCCAGGCTGAATACGGCTGTAATGCCAGAAACCGGTCCTCGGAAGCTTGTTTCCGGTCCAGGGAAGGCATGGCTTGGCATTTCGGGCTGGACTGTTCCCATGAGGCACAGGGTCAGACTGATTTGCATATAGCCATGTCTGAACTGGGGTGGCAGAGTGGGCTAAAGAACGGTGATGGATCAAACCCAGATCTTTTGACTGGGTGTGAGTGTTTGATTGGTTCAGATGCTCCGTCCATCACTACCCCCTTTTGTACTGCACAATTAAATAGCCTCAAACATGCGAGTAAAAAATAAATACTATTGATTGCTCTGAGCACGTTCCGATTTTCCTGCAACAATTACCTTCAATGTCTGCTCGGTTTGAATTTCTGATGTAAAGAACCAGGTTCGTCCTTGGAAGACCACTTTCAGTTTTGCAGGGTTCTGGAGAAAGGCGACGGCGCCTGCATTTTGGAACGGTGTAATCGGCTATCGAAGCCGCCAACGTCTCTCCACTGTAGCATGCCCAAATTCCGGTTTAGCGAAGAAAGAAAAGCTATCCCAGTTCCGTTTTTTATGAGGCCTGGCCAGATCATATACCGCCTGCCAGAGCAAAAAGTTTCCAAAATAAATAAAAATCACTCTGGGATATGATTGATTACCTTGCGTACTTTTAGACATGGTCATTGTGAACCTATGCACACATTGAATCTCTTTGTCCCAGTCCCATTACGCTAATTGTGGGAATGCGGTCTTAAACAGGTTGATAGAAAAGGCACGAATATCGCTTCGCTGTTCTCCGGAATTCCTAGGATCCTAAGGTTATTACGACGTTGGCGATTTTCTGTCTCCTCAAGTTTCCACATGATCTCCTTCATCGTGGTCTCCTGTGAGGTTACCTGTGTTTTTAATACATCAACTGTGTTTCCAGCACTTCTGTCCGATTTTCTACCATACTCATCCTTTCTGTGATTTCAGTGCAGGTCTTCCCAATTTTATGCACTGCCCGCTGTAGTTTTTTTGCAGCAACACGGGCATACTGGTTTTCCGTCTTGACCTCATTTTGAAATGTGCATAATGATTGTAGGATTGTAGCTAATGTGGGCTCCTGTGGCTGCACGGCGCCTCTATACTCCTCCTTACCCCCTTGAGCTCTCTTGTCCGTACTCACTGTTCCAGGCAAGCCTACCAGGGAATTTGGCTGTGTATCTGAGTAACCCCATCTAAGCTCGCCCTCTTCCTCCATTCCATCCAGCTTGCAGGTTTTCGTTTTCCCATCCGACAGCTTCTTTGATTTCCTGGGCACCTTTCTACCCCCTTGCTGACTGCAGTCACTCGATGAGGTATCCTCTCACCCATCGCCGCTACTGGCGCTTTGCGATTCAATAATGTCAGAATCCCCAGACTCTTCATTTAATGAGAAAAAATTCTCCATAGGGTCAGGTGATAGGTAGCCCATTTCTGTGTTCTCTGCAAGGCTTTCTCGCTCAGCATCCGTCACTGCATGTGGGACTTGCTTTACTTCCTGACCGGTACATAAATCTTTCTCGTTGTTTTCAATAGCGGGAGGTGAGGGCTGTGCAGGGGCCTTTTCCTTGCTGCCCTGGCACTTCTGCTGAGTTGTTACGGAAGAGTCAGTATTACACAGCACCGTAGTCTCAGTGCTTGAACCCCAGGAGGCACGAGAGTTATTCGCGCCCACCGAGTTTTCTTGAGCCTGCGTTTGTAATTCACCAGTTATATCAATATTATCGTCATTAGTGCCATCCTGGATTAGTTTACTCTTCTGCCCTCCCTCCTTGCTCATATCCTTCTTAGCAAACAAACTGGTAATTACCGGCTGTGTTTTTTCCCCCGATATTCCGAACAGTACATTGCCTGCTGTATGTGGTTTGGAAATTTTCCGGCTAACAGTTTTACTGTTCTTACCCGCAACTTGAACGGGCTTCTTGGCTTCGGGGTCCACTTTTGGGTTGAGGACCCGCTGTCCCACAGGGGTATTTGCAAGGATTGTGGAGCGCGTCATCACTTTCACCTTACGAGACGCGTCCGTGGAGCCAGCGTCCTTGTTGCTAGCCGACTCCAATTCCGACCCCGGCCGACGCCGAACAGGATTCCCCCAGCCTGAAACCGCTGTCGGTAGAAGCCTGGCGAGTGCTTCCCAGCGTGAGCAGCAATGTCTGCCCATTGTCCTCCTGTTTTCTCGCCTCACATTCAGCACCCGCACACCTTCCTGCCAACGCGGCCAGGATTCAGGGCCCGGCCGCATACTAAGCAGCGCCCGACATCGATGTTAGTCTACTGGGATGAAGCGATGTGGAGGTGAGCTTCTGAGTTCTCTCACTCAGCCGCCATCTTGGCTCCGAGGACTTAGGAGTCTGCTATTTTTAAAGCGTTTTTATCATTGTATTAACAGAAGGAATATATTAAGCCTGCTATGTTATAAAAAAAAATGTATACTGATTAGGAATGTTTTATATTGTTGATCTCTGTTGAGATCAAAACCAATAAAACTGATTTGATTTAATAGATATTGAACAGGGCCTGCTGTATACAGCATAGTCGTTGCCATTTAGCATAAAGGCACCCTTGAAAAACTCACCCTGCCCTTTAGATTTTCCTCCTTTGCACGAGTTAACTCACTGATTTAAAAGAAATTACAAATTACCTGCTCTGAAAAAACGCTGAAAAAACTGTCATGCACAGCTGTGTGACATTAACTTTTCTCTTCCTGTTATGATTGGCATGTCCTACTTCAACTCACTTTTATGTTACTGTGTTCCTGTAGTGACTGATGGATCTTCATCCTGTGATGTGCCGTTATCAGGTCATTTACGGCGAGGTATATTAACCTCAAGGCTATTGTAGGAAAGCAGCTATTGCTGAATGGTCACCCTAGATGTTTCACTTTTTGCAAGACCCTACAATTTGCCTGGCTTTAGAACTTTGCACTTGCTGACTAGTCGAAAAGTTCCGGTGCTCCCCCCCTTTAAACAAGGTCGAAATTACATTCTCTGTACTAAAATATTTAACTTGCATTTAATTCCCTAGTATATGGTACAGAATGTACCTAGGGCCTGGAAGTTAAATGTCACTATTGGAGTTCTGTATCTATTTGGCCCTCCAGTATAGTGGCAGTGCAAACATGGCTTCATGACTACCATTGTAGACTGACTGTAACAGTGTGAAACATGCACTGTGACCTGTTGAAGCAAATTTCTTTTGACAGGTAAAAACCTTCATTTTTGAATATTATTAAGTCATCCCTATCGTCACCTTGTACCCCAGAAGGCAAGGTGCATGGTATTTGAAAGTAGGACATATAAAGTTAGCGCATTATTTCCTTACAGTGGCTAACCCCAAAAAAGCTGTTTTTACTGTAGGAAGGCAATATTAAATACCAATACTGAATTTCAGGAAGGGACCAAAATAATTAAATAACTGTTGTTAATCTACATATATAAAAACGAAAGTATGTCTGTCTGTCTGTCTGTTTGTCCTTTATGCATTACTACACCATTCATCCGATCGCCATGAAACTTTGGGAAGTTGTTGAGTACACTCCCGCAAAGGTTTCTTGCATAAATTGTTTTTAAATATCGGGCCCCCAGGGCCCTCATAATCTTTCGAATACTGATGTACGCACCAGACGGAAAAACAAAAAATCGTGTATCCACAAGCACTCAAATAAATAAATAAAATTAAAACAACACTTTGAAATGTTTTCCATATTAAAATGAATAAGTTTCTATAAAAATGACACAATGTAAATTGAATGTTATCATAACGAGTTTCCTTGAATTTCCTTTCTTCGGAGATCGAAGCAACGCGCGACGGGTAAGCTAGTGCTTAATAAAATCCCAATTCAGTGCTAAAGTTGGATTATTAATGCATTTGACCTAAAAGTAATTTTTAGAAACTTGCCCTTTATCTACTTGAACAGCCTGAAGTCTGATTAACCTAATCCTCTGCCAGCTCTCCACCAAGTTGTGAAATGTCTCCCAGGACCAAACAGACTGACTTGAATGGGCAGAGATGACTCCTCTGATCTCTACAGAATATGTTGGGGGGCCTCCTTTTGACAGCACAGTGTCAAATACTGCTTGACAGGTCTGTTCAATCAATCAATCAGGCATTTGTAGAGCACGCTACTCACCCGTGAGGGTCTCAAGGCGCTGCTACTGTTTAAACAACCAGGTCTTGAGGAGTCTCCTGAAGGTCAGCAGATCCTGGGTCTGTCGCAGGTGGATAGAGAGGGTGTTCCATGTCTTGGCGGCGAGTTGAGAGAAGGATCTGCCGCCGGTGGTCGTTTGGTCGATGCGTGGAACGGTGGCGAGGTCAGTGAAGCTCAGCTGGTGGTTGGGAGTGTAGAAGGTGGGTAGTTTGTTGATGTATTCTGGTCCGGCATCGTGGAGTGCTTTGTGAGCGTGGGTGAGGAGCTTGAAGGTGATCCTCTTGTTGACCTGGAGCCAGTGCTGGTCCGTCAGGTGGGTGGTGATGTGGCTGAGGTTGGGGATGTCGAAGATGAGGCGTGTGGAGGCGTTCTGTATGCTTTGAAGTCTCTTCTGGGGCTTAGCTGTGGTTTCCGCGTAGAGGGCGTTGCCGTAGTCCAGCCTGCTGGTAACGAGGGCCTGGGTGGCCATCCTTCTGGTTCTGGTGGGTATCCATCTGTAGATCTTGCCAAGAATGAGGAGGGTGTTGAAGCAGGAGGATGAGACGGCATTGACTTGCTGGGACATTGACAGAGATGACTCCAGGATGAAACCCAGGTTGCGTGTGTAGTTGGAGGATGTCGGCGCAGCTCCCAGCGAGTCTGGCCACCAGGCGTCGTCCCAGGCGAAGGGGGTGGAGCTGAGGATGAGTATCTCCGTCGTGTCCGAGTTCAGTTTCAGGCGACTGCTCTTCATCCATTGAGTGACGGCCTTCATTCCTGTCATGGAAGTTGGTTTTGGCGGTGGCACGGTCTTTGGTGAGGTAGAGGATCAGCTGGTTGTCGTCGGCGTATGAGATAATAAGGTTGTGCGATCAGACGATGTCAGCGAGCAGTGTCATGTAGACTTTGAAGAGGGTCGGGCTGAGGGATGACCCCTGGGGTACGGCGCAGGTGATCTTGGTGGTTACGGATCGGAATGGAGGGAGGCGGACTCCCTGCGTTTTGTCGGTGAGGAAGGAGGTGATTCAGTCCAGGGCTTTGTCGCGGATCCCTATGTTTTAGATGCATGTGCATAGGGTGTGGTGGCAGACGGTGTCGAAGGCAGCCGAGAGGTCTAGGAGGATGTGGGCTGCAGTTTCGCTGTTGTCCAGCAGGGTCCTGATGTCGTCAGTGGCGGCGATGAGGGCAGTTTTGGTGCTGTGGTTGCTGCGGAATCTGGATTGGGACGAGTCCAAGGTCTTGTTATCTACGAGAAAGTGAGTCCGTTGTCTGTTGACGATCTTCTCGATGACTTTCGCCGGGAACGGGAGCAGGAAGATGGGCCGGAAGTTCTTGAGGTCCTTTGGGTCTGCCTTGGGTTTCTTGAGTAGGGCGTTGATTTCTGCGTGTTTCGAGCTTTCCAGGAATGTGGCGGTCTCGAATGAGCGGTTGAAGATCTTTCAGAGTTGGGGTACGATGATGGAGCTTGCTTTGTTGAAGAAGTGGTGGGGGCAGGAGTCTGACGGTGATCCGGAGTGGATGGTGTTCATGGTTTTGATGGTGTCTTCGTTGTTGACGTGATTCCAGGAGATCAGGACGCTGGTGTGACTGGGGGGCGGTGAGTCTAAGGTGTCGGCGGCTCTCGGGGGGGGGGGGGGGGGTTCTGGATGTTGAAGCTGTTGTGGACGTCTATGATCTTGCCGTGGAAGAAGGTGGCTAGAGAGTCGCAGAGGTCTTGTGATAGTGGGGTGTCGCTGGAGCTGGAGTTGGCGAGTTCCTTCACCATGTTTAAGAGCTCTTTGCTGTTGGGTGCGTTGTTGTCGATGCGTTCCTTGAAGGAGGTCCTTTTGGCGGTTCGAATGAGTTGGTGGTGCCTGCGGCAGGCATTCTTGAGGGCTGCCTGGTTGACTGGTGTTTGCTCGTGCCGCCATGTCTTCTCTAGTCTTCGGCAAGTCTGCCTGGATGCATGGAGGACAGTGGCGAACCAAATGGCCCTTCTGTCGATGCGTCTACTTGAGGGTTTCTTGATCGGGTGAGAGTGTTGGCGCAGTCGTCGATCCATTCCCTGAGGTTGCGGGTGGCTGTGTCAGTGTTGTTGTGGTCGGTTGGTGGGTCTTGGGCGAGGGTGGTGATTAGCTGATCTTCAGTGACATTGTTCCAGCTGCGGTTGGGGATGCTTTGCCGGTGGTTGTGTGCGGAGGTCGGTCCAATTGAGTTTGGTGGTGTGGCTGAAGGAGACATGGCTGCTGTCGGAGAAGACGGGGTCGAGCTTGTGTCTGGCAGAGTGGGTGGGTGTCGTGACGAGCTGTTTGAGACCTAGGTTGGTGAGGTTGTCCAGCAGTGTGTTGGAGTTGCTTTCGTCGACGTTCTCGAGGTGGAAGTTCAGGTCTCCGAGGAAGATGTAGTCTGGAGGCCAAAGCTGAACTGTGACTGGGGTCCTGGGGTTCCTCTGAGGGTGGTGTTGGGATCGATGTGTATCTGGAAGTGCAGGTGTTCGGCGTGTTGAGGGTGTTCTTGGTGTTGGTCGAGATTCTGAGGGTGTTTCTGTGGACGATGGCGATTCCTCCTCCTGTTCTGTTTGTGCGGTCCCTGCAGGTGATCTTGTAGCCCTCAGGGATGGCTATGGCCACATCGGGTGCCGATGAGGTGTTCATCCAGGTCTCTGTTAGGAAAGCGACGTCTGGGGAGGATGAGCCGAGCAGGTCCCAGAGTTCGACGGCGTGCCTGTGGACGGTGCGGGTGTTGAGCAGGATGCATCTGAGATGGTTGTGGCCTGCCTTGGGGGAGGGGGGGCAGGATGTGCTGGTGTACACAGGCTGGTGAAGCTGCAGTTTCGGCAGGTGAAGGGTCCATGGGTGCACTTCGGGGTGGCCTGGAAGCAGGTGGTAGATCGGCCGGTGTTGAGTGCGCGGAGAAGCTTGGCGTCATAGCGGTGTCTGGCGCTGTGGTGCTCGTGGGGGCCAGGGGTCTGGCGCTGGGCGCGGTCCGGTGCGCCCGCTGTGTGCAGCTGTCATTAAGAAGGGGAAGTGGGAGGGAGGAGCAGCAGGAAGGTGGGTGCTGGGCCAATGGGCGAGCAAGGGGGGCGGGCCGCAGGGGACACAGCGGTGGGAAAAGGGAATGGCAAAAAGGCCGAAGTAAGGCAGGCAAGAGGGCAAAGAGTGAAGAAGGCAGAAACGGGGTTAAAACAATGCAAGTAGACAAAATAGATAACCTACAGGCAGGAGGCAAAAGTGAAGAGGCAGAGAAAAACAGCAGCAGAGAAGCGGGGAGGCAACAGAGGTGGCTTGAACTCGGCAGCAGCTAGGACAAGAGCACGGGTGCAGCTAGGTGGAGCTGTGCGCATCGAGAACAACCTGCCTGGAACAGGGTCAAGGTTCGCTCTCCACGCCGCACAGCTGTTGAGTCACATGTAACACTTAGAGCACACTTGAAAGGGCGGTAACAGGATGCCAACACTCATTTTTTGTATTCCTTGTTTGGTTGCTGAAGGACCCTGCTTTTGTCCTAACATAATTCTGTCTCTGGGTTTGGTGTGGGTACAGTACCTGCTTCAAACTGGATTCCAATGTTAGATGTGGGAGGACGCTCCCCATACACACCAAAAGTCCTCAGAGCCCAAATTCAGTGTTGCCGAAAATTTTGCCATCCTGAAGATGCCCTGACCCATGGCAAACAGGTCCAACATGCCATAAAGCAAACAGGGGCTATTGAAAAGGTAGTTAGGGTTGGCCCTTGTATCATTTACCCTAATTGGTTAGGGAGTGGCCAAAAGTTGAGCTCCCACAACCCCCCTCCACCCCCCCCTCCCCCTCCCCCCCACACACACACACACACTCCCCCAAAGCTGGTACTAGGCAAAAATGTGGCACCTCCAGCCACCCACTTCAGAACACCTTCTGGACCTGTGGGATATTGGAATAGAACTGGACCTGTATCTGTGACCTGACAAGAGCCCTGAAGGATGATACTTGCTCCATCTTGTACCCAGGACAAATAAGTGGATGGCAAGGGTCATAAGGCTGATCTCCCAAGTGGCTACAAGGAGAAAACAAGCTGCAAGTATCCAACTAACTAGTGGCAACTGGACCTGGACTGAACCCTCCTGTTGTTCTCTGCCCGACACACTGTGAGTCTCTAAGTGCCTCTGGCTTATAAAGTGGGCTTATAAAGTGTACTTCTATGGTGGATTGGGACTTAAAAGATTTTGGGCCTATTCACAGATTTTCCCTTCTGACATAGGGCCCGATTTAGACTTAGGCAGACGCACTACTCCATCACAAGTATGACAGCTATCCCATATGCCGTATTACAAATTACATTGGATAGAATGCACTTGTAATACAAGGACGGGATATCCGTCACGTTTGTGATGCGGTAACCCATCCTCCTAACTCTAAATCAGGCCCCAAGTCAGAAGGTAAAGTCTTTGATTAGGACGAACCTGGTTGGTGTATCCAACCCTTGCGCATCCTCTAACTGCTCCGAGATCCCAGTCTGTCTTTGGTTCCCCCTAGTGGATTTTTTTCATGTTGGTGTCATTAGTTGATTTTTGTCATTTTGGTGTCATTAAGTTTATTACATTTTATTTCTTATCTAATTCCGTGTGGCATTTTTATTGTTTAGCATTTTGACTTTATTACTGTTTTGGTAATGTATACATTATTTGCACATTGCCCCAAAGTTAAGTCTGTCTGCTCTGTGCCATAGCTGTCAGGGGGGGTGAGCTCAGGTTTCTTTTTGTATTCAATTCTATTGGCAATGGTACATCCACACAGTAGATTGACAGATATTTCTCAGTTTCGTACATTACATGAGCCATACAAATATGAACAATTAGTGTTGTTGCGGAGTATAGTAGATACATTGCTATTAGAAGCATGCATGCAACATGGCGTCACCTGACTTACTCTAATTGACCCAACTACTTCCCCCATACTCGTTCATGCTTCCATGGACAGCCTCTTTCTTCATATGCAGGTTTCTCTTGCATGCCTCACGAATTCGGTCCTCTACGCCATTGTGCAACGGTGGGGGGTGCCAGGTGTTTCCGTTAAGTAGCTAGGTCTCACATTGCCACCATGGTAGCTGTGCCCAAGAATGGCTTATCTGCCTGAGAGCCTCTAGAGCACTCCAGAATCCCTAGGAGGAGGACCAAAGGGGTGTGCCGGACTCCCCATCCCAGTACCTCAGCGAGTTCTGCAACTATGGCCAACCAATACTTGCTTATTACTGTACATGACCACACCATTGGATAGAAGTCCATGGGATCTCTGCACAGCTGGGCATGCTGGGCTTTCAAGGCGACCGGTGCAATGTCATCTGGCCTGGTGTGAGATAAGCACAGTGCAGGTTGGACACTTGAATTAATCTCAGTCGACAGGGGAGGGGGACATAAGGGAGTCCGCCAATCATCTTCCATAGGACCCGCCCATCGCTCCCAGCACCATCATAGATGGTCTAGGGTAGGAGACACATAAATAATAAGTGTGCAGTAAATCTGAGAGACCCCACCCTTCCCCATCGCCTCCATCATTACTTTGGCCTCCTGTGGGCTGAACTCCGGGATAGAGGTGTCAATGGGGATATGGGTAGCAAGCTCATGCCTAAGCTGCATGTATTTATCAAATTGGTTTAAGTTAAGTGTGTAGGTTTCTTACAGTTCTTGGGAGGCACGTATGTGGGTCCTGGACCTGATATCGTCCAGCTGCGTTATGCTGATGAGGTTCCACCTCCGGAAGCCCTACAACAAGGCCACCTCTCTCAGCCAGGTGTCATACCATAGGGTGGTCTGTAATGTCAGTTTAGTGTCCCAGTGCATCTGTAGCAACGCGGATCTCCATGCAAGTAAGACCACTCGGGTCACCTCGTGGATAGTGTTGGGAATCAGGGAACCATTGGCATTACCTGAATCTGGGGAAACCCCAATGAGGTCATCTCCAACTGATATGTCTGGTCGAACCAACCTCCCCGAAAACCAGTCATCGATTACTAGAAGTTGAGTTGCTAAGTAATAGTAGATATTGGTCATCCCTAGACCGCCATTGTAGGCTGTGCGCTGACAGTGTGCAATGGGCTAAGCGGGTCCTGGAGCCCCTCCAAAGGAATGAGGTGGCTAGTCTGTCCAAATTTACAAACCAATGGCATGGTAGGCACAGCAGAAGGTTCTGGAAGACATAGAGGAATCGGGGAAGGATCATTGTTTTAGTATAAAGCTATTCTGCCTATTGGGTTGAGCTGTAGCATTTTTCCATTTGCAGAGGTTGTCTTTTGCTCTCTACATCAAAGGGTTAAGATTCAGGGACCATTTAAGCTCTGGATGGAAGGCCACCCATATTCCTAAATACCGGAAGCTGAGGAGTCTGATTGGGATGGTAGATTGCCATGCAATGCCGCCACAAGAGGGAGCCAATGGTACTAAAATGGACTTGGTAGAATTGACCTGCAAACCCGATGCCTCACCAAAGAGACAAAGCACCTGAAGACACAGAGGACCTGTTGTTATCGGGTCCAACAGAAAGAGCAGGACGTTATCTGCGTAAAGCGCATTCGGTCTTAATGGGTATTCTCCATTGCCAACCATGTATCAGGGCGTCGCATCTGCCAAGCGAGCCAAGGGTATGATAGCCAGGGTAAAGAGGGGGTGGGGGAATAGGGGGCAGCCTTGACGCAACCTCTGCGGATGGGGAAGGAGTCTGAAAGGACACAGTTTACCTGAACCCGAGCCGGAGCTCTGGTTTATTTAGTGATTTGGAGGATTCACCCTGTCAAGGGTTGTTATTATTCCTGTAGGTGGATAGTCAAGCATCCCAAATAATATTGCAATTCTTACGGTAATGTAGCAAAGAAATAAAGAGTGGTGCAGGTAAGTAAGAATCGTGGATCGGGCACAAGGGTAACAATTGGTAATAAATGAGATAAAATAGGGTTAAAACTGCAAGTGATAATGTTAAAGGAAGGGAGGCGGATATGGGTTTTCTGTACATTTATCTCTGAATTCCAATTCAAAATGACACCAGTTTCTTTGGGGTTGGGAGCAGGGGAATGAACAAATAAAAATATAGGAATCTGACAATTGTCAACATGAAATTTCTTGCTCCTTTTCTCTCTTTTTTTGTGAGTTGTTTCAAATCCCCTTGAAAATGATGTCTTGTATGTTCTCTTTCTGTGCAGTTGGAGAAGAGTGCCCGGCGACTGCGGGAAAAGTTTCATGGCAAGGTCTCCATAGAGAAGGCTGTGTTGCTGATGAGGAAGTATAACAATAACCATGACATTGTTTGCAAATACATCATCCTGTTCAAGGACCGCCTTGCAGGTGAGAGCATCATGGTTCTGAGGGAATGTATGTGGTCACAGTGGGTTTCAGTAAGGAGAGGTGAGGAGTATTGTTAAAAAAAAAAAAAGGTTTGTAGTTGTAAAGTGCCCCATAATTTAGCTCAATCCGTTTCCCTTTTGTGTTTTGGAAGCATAATGATGATATTCACAAGAGGTGACTTTTCAGCCCTACCACCCACCCAGGCGCCTAAAATCGTCCTCTTTAAATCTCTGAACCATTTATCTACTTAAGCTTAAAATATTTGGAGGTAGATCTCTATATGCTCCCTGTGGCACAACCTTCACAGTCATTGTAAATCGAAAGGCGTCCTGAAGTTCAGCCGAAACCTAAGCATCCAAACTTAATCCTGGGCGATTTTTCTCATTTACATCTGTTTACCAGTGAGACACAGTATTTGTTTATTTACAGGCCTTTTACCTTGTAGGATTTATCACTTTTGTAGACATTTTAGATTTCACTTGAAGACATTATTTCTGTTTCTATCAAGGATACATTTGGCGAAGAAATGCTCTACTAATCCACTAACTTGGCCAGCCTCCCCCTCACACATCTGAGATGGGAACTTGTAGTTTGAGTGCTTTATAGAAATCTATAAATAAATAAATAAAATATAAGGTACCAGTCAATAGCAAGGATTCAATTTTGTAAAGGAGAGGCTTTCTGAAGAGAAATGTGTTGGTGTACATCAAGGTGCTCTGTGGATGCTCGTGCTTCTGACCCACCCCTCAAAAAATTCTGAGTCACACTCCTGGTCTCCTCACCCACCATCACCTCCACACTCCTGATGCAGGGCCATCTCCCGATCCAATTCTTCACTGTATAGCACACCTCCATTGAGCCGAGGACTGTATCCTTCAGAACATCTCTGAATAGCAAGTCTGTCAGCAAGAAGAGTTCATACAGAATTATGGTAAACATATTTGGTGACCCTGCACTCTGATCCCCGCTTGAGTGAATATACTATGATAACAATGCCGCATACAGTTCTGTATTCCAATTTCTCCTATATTCGCAACACTGGGATTTTAGTAACCACAATATGAAAAATCTAGTTTATACACTACTGTTAGTAACTTTTGAGCATTGTTTCTGAATGAGCTGCTCACGGACAGGTAGCTTTATATTCCTGTCTCTGTCCAGAAATGCATGCTTTTTGTATGTGGATAGAGATGTGATGGTACTGGCTTTCGATTGTGTGGAATGTAATACAAGTAAAATGCACCTGTAATATCTTTTTTCAATCTTCAACAACATTTGGAATCAAAAGTTCATAAAACCATACAAAATGTCAATCTCATAACATTTGTAGTTCTATCCCAAAAATGTAAATACCTTTGTCTTGCTAACACTTTATTTACCAGCTCTCTAACACTTTATTTACCAGCTCTCTATAATAAGTATGGGGCTGAGATTTGACCACACTGGACACTCTCCATGCTAGACTCTGAGATCCTTTTAATCAAGGCTCAAATCAGAGGCTCCATTTAACTACTGCTTCCTTGGACCACCAGCTTTTGGCAAGTGTATGCAGAAAATCCCTGCGTAGAGAGGTCCCCTACAAGTAGAAGCGCACCACTCTGCTTCTGGAGATTTATGTTCGAGGCATGTGGGCTGCTGAATTCATATCTGTGCATTGATCGCCGCCTAGTGTTGGGTCTGGATGATTGCACTTTGTTGTCCTGGAAGAGTCTTCGAAGTATCACGAGATAGGTGACTCCTCCCCTGGACAAGAGTGCACATGGGCATCTTCTCCATCCTCAGATTGTTCTTTTCCGCTATTGGGTTTGGATGTTATTCCTATACTCCAACTTTGGAATTGAAAACAAATCTTTCTAAAGGCCAAAAGGCCTTCGACTTCGACGGTATTGTCATCGCTCGGTAATTGTTAACTTGATCGAACTTTCCATCTCGAACCGGTCGTCGACGCGGGCTGTTGGGCCTTTTCGATGCCACGTGGGCAGGCTGTCGATGGAAAGGAGCCCGTTCAAACGGTGCCTACAATGCCACTCCAAGTTCCCCCATACTGACAAACACTCAGTATGCAACAAGTGCCTCTCACCAGACCATAAAGAAGAAACCTGCCCAGCCTGTGCCCAATTCCGATCGAAGAAAACTATTCGCATTCGACGGGCCGCTAGGCAAGAGATGCAGCGACAGGCACCGGAACCGGACAACATCTTCGATGATGACCAAGAAATACCGGATGCACCAGATTCGGACCTAGAGATCGTCACAGTCGAGGACTACTCGGACTCCGACGATGAGATCCCACCGGGGCAAATCGTGAGTACACTGCCACCGACACCAATTAGCTCGTTACCGAAGGCTCCGGTCGAGGCATCGCCAAAGAGCCTTAGCCAAGATCCGAAAAAACATTCGCCAGCCATGCCGTCCGGCTCGGCTCCGAAACCAAAGATAAAGCCTTCAGAGACCCCAGGGCCAAGTAATGTAACCCCTATGAAGGTTCCTGAACACAAGAAGGTCATCGACCCAAAGGGCGTCGAACCGAAAAAGGCTGTACAGCCTAATGGCGTCGAGCCGAAGAAGGCCGTCGACCCAAAGGGCGCCGATCCAAAGAAGGCCGTCAAGCCTACATGAGGTAAAAAGAAGGCCGTCTAGCCAAAGAAGCCCACACAGCCGAAGGGCGTCGAGCCGAAAAAGACCCTCGACCCAAAAAAGACTGCTGTGCCGAAGGTCGCCGACGTAAGGAGAGCGCCATCGAAGCCTGTAACCCAGCCGGAGAAGGCTATCAAACCAAAGTCAAGTGCTCCGAAAAGACCGGTGGATCCAAAAGAAATCGTCGACTCGGCAAAGGACAGTCAACTGAAAAAACCTGTCGAGCACAAGAAGCGTGTCGACCCGAAAAACCCGGTCGATCCGAAAACACTCGTCCACCCGAAGGAAGGGTCCGAGCTGAAAAAGACAAAAAAGGCACCAAAAGACGTCAATCCAGAAGGGGATATCGACCCACAGGCGATAGTCGATCCAAAACAGACTACGCCAAAAAAGCCAAGGACACAACCACAGACAGTGGAAGAAGAACTCTTCCATCCATATCCATCAGACAACCAGGCAAAGATATACATTAACCCAGAAACTGGTAAAGTCACAATCCTACGCAGGAAAAAGAGACCACTAGACACAGACTCTCTTTCCCCCATTCCTCTGAAAAAAAAGGACTTTGGGACTTCTCCCTCTAGACCCTTCACTCCTTTCTATCCCACTATGCCTGCTACTCCTTTTGCTCCTTACTGTCCTTCTCACCATGGGGACAATGAGGGTGACACAGGGGACGATCCTCAGCATGATTATTATTATCCACAGGATCCTAACCCCCAAAATGAACCACAGGAGGAGCCATCTGACCCATATGACACGCATCCTATCCCAGATGTCCCCTCATACCCAACAAAGCCGTCACCTACTGACGACACTGTTGTCTTCAACCAACTTATAGACATGGCAGCGCAGTACCACAACGTTGACATGCACAATGACCCTATCGAAGAAGACTTCTTATTTGACACTTTCCCTACTTCAGAAAAAAATGTAAGAACACTTCCTATGATATATTTAAAGATACAGCCAGAGCACGAGTCATCAATCCCAGGATTGAAAAGAAATATAGAGCAGCCCCTACCTATATCAGAGGTCAGTTACCCTTAGACTCACTAGTAGTGGCTAATGCATGCAAACGGGCCAACTCACAAACAACAGGAGAGGCTCCTCCTCCTGATAAAGAGTCCAAAATACTAGAGGCCTCTGGGAAAGGGTTGCATCACAGGCCTCCAATTCATGGAGAATTGCGAATACACAAGCTCTGCTAGCTCGTTACGACAGGGCACACTATGATCAGCTTGAAAGCTTAATGCAACACCTGCCTGAGCCTTTTTCCAAGCTAATGACCTCATACAGGAGGGAAAATTTATTACAAACGCCTCCATCAAATGTGCGCTTGACCCAGCTGACACTGCAGCCAGGTCTATTAACACCAGCGTTTTACTAAGACGACATGCATGGCTGCGTATTTCGGGCTTTAAGAACGAGGTGCAGTCCACCATTCTTAACCAGCCAGTCAACCAAGACTTCATTTTTGGCCCTGCAGTAGACACCATTTTAGATAAAATGAAGAAAGACACAGAAACTGCGAAATCAATGGGTGCATTACAGTTTCAGCAACACAGAAGTTACTTTCGACACTCCTCATACAGAGCAGCTACACGAGGCAAGACTTCAGAGATCTCATCCACATATAAAGGCAACACCCAAGGTTCCTTTAACAAGAACTCCAATAGAGGAGGTTATAGGGGCCACTGCCACAAAACAGTGACTTCATCACGCTACCTCCAGACCACCCAACACCGGCCGGAGGCAGACTCCAACAGTTCCTACCTGTCTGGAACGCAATTACCACGTACAGGTGGGTAAGACAAGTTATCCAGTGTGGTTATTGCCTAGAACTTACTTCTACTCCACCATACATACCTCCCAGACACCGTCCTATTTCCAAAGAACACATCACCCTGCTACAACAAGAGGTGAAATGCATGCTGGAAAAGGGGGCCATAGAGCCAGTCCCTTTCCAACACCATGGGGCAGGAGTATACTCACTATACTTCCTTATTCCCAAGAAGGACGGTTCCCTCAGACCAATATTGGACCTCAGACCCCTAAATCAATACATACTGTCGGAGCACTTCCATATGATCACACTACAGCAAAGTGCTCCCGTTGCTACAACAAGGAGACTTCCTAGCAACACTGGACCTCAAGGATGCATATTTTCACATACCCATCCATCCGGCTCACAGAAAATACCTCAGGTTCACAATAGAAGGTCAACACTACCAATTCAGGGGTAACCACAGCTCCAAGAGTGTGTACAAAATGCTTAGCAACAGTAGCTGCACATCTCAGAAGGCAACACATCCATGTGTTCCCGTACCTAGACGATTGGCTAATCCAAGCCAAAACATACGAACAGTGTGCAAAAGACACTTCTCTGACACTTCAGCTGCTACACAGCCTAGGCTTTTCGATAAACTACCCAAAATCGCATCTACAACCATCCCACACACAACAATATCTGGGAGCTACTATAGAAACCTCAGTAGCAAAGGCATATCCCAACTCAGCAAGGATAGCCAGCATGCAAATGCTCATTCGCAAATTTCTGCCACAACACTCGCTGCCAGCTCGAGTCTTCATGCAGCTCATAGGCATGATGGCCTCCTGCATATTCATTGTCCCCTATGCCAGACTTCAAATGCGTCCATTGCAAGAATGCCTAGCACGGCAGTGGAACCAAGCTCAAGGACAACTAAAAGACCTAGTGTTGGTGGACAGTCGCGCTTAGAACTCCCTGCAGTGGTGGAACCCACAAAACCTTTCCAAGGGGCGACTGTTCCAAGAGCCGGTTCCACAACTAGTACTAACAGCGGACGCATCACTGACAGGCTGGGGAGCCCACCTACTTCAATACACAGTACAAGGTGTCTGGACAATCAAACAAAAGAAACTGCATATCAACCAACTAGAGTTGCTAGCGATATTCCTAGCCCTGAAAGCATTCCGAAAATACTTGTGTTAGAGGCATATGAGCTGCAGGTTGTACATTTAGCAATAGCTCGCCACCTGGTGTTGGGCTCGGATGATTGCCGGTTGTTGTTGTCTTCTTGGAAGAAGTCTTTGTAGTCACGAGATAGGTGACTCCTCCCTTGGACAATACTGCGCATGGTCATCGACTCCATCCTCAGATTGTTTATTTCCGCTACTGGGTTCGAATAAAAGTTTTCCGCTCCGGCTAGAAAAGACTTTTTCGGCATTTTCGAAGCGTAAAACTTTAGACAAACAACTTTCAACATCGAAGACACTTTTCGACATCACCAGCTACATCCCGGTGCATCGACGCAGGCCGTTGGGCCCATCAGCGCCGTACGGCCTACGCCTCATGGAAAGAACTCCATTCAAGAGATGCCCGGTATGTCGAGCAAAATTCCCTCATAGCGACCATCACGAGTTTTACAACCTCTGTCTCTCGCCAGAACACGACGAGTCGACCTGCACAGCCTGTGCCTCCTTCCGATCGAAAAAGACCATTCGGGATCGGAGGGCCCGTCGACACGAGATGAGATCAGCACCAGAGGCTATCTTTGAGGAGGAGATAGTCGAACTGGATGTCTCTGAGGATGAGAACCCACTCGAAGGTATCTCCGCGGACGAGGCTCCACTCGTCGCCGAGGAAGACTCGCCTGATCGCCAGATCATATCAGAAGCAGAGGACTCGGACGACTCGATTCCATCTCGACAACCCGTGAGTACCTCTGCCCCTGCACCACAGACACTGCACAAACCGAAGGCAACGGTCAGCACTCCGCCCATGGGGCCCAGTCGAGACCGGAATCTACCCTCTAAAGCCCCGCCTTCCGGCTCGGCTCCGAGGAAAAAGACTACGCCTTCCGGTGCCTCGGCACCGAAAAAACCACATGTGCCAATTCCACCTCCTCCATTGGCACCGAAACATCCTTCGACACCGAAGGACTCTTCGGCACCGAAGCTAACACACCCTTCGGCGCCCAAAGACTCTTCGGCACCCAAATCTAAACAGGCATCGGTGCCGAAACCAAAAACAGTAACAGAACCGAAAGCTTCGACTCCAAAACCATCCGGCTCCAAAAACAAAGACGGGAAGATAGACTCCGGCGCAACAGGACCAACAAAACCTGTCTCCACGCCGAAATCTTCGATAACGGTACCAAAGACCACAAGGCCTGATACACACAAGCCTAAAGACCCTTCGGCACCGAAATAATTGCCACAGGACTCAATAACTCCTCCTAAGGCAAAACACGCTAAAGAACCACTATCGACACCGAAGAAATCGGCGCCGAAGAGGACTATACAAGAGGAAGAACTATTTAGACCAGATCCAAAGCAGAAAAAGGTCTATATCAATCCAAAAACTGGACATGTGGAAGCAATTCCACACAAGAAAAGACCAGCAGACACACCACTTCCAACTGTGGTTCCTGCCAAGAAGGATTGTGCAACATCTCCAATGCACCCTTCCTCTCCTTCACCTTCTTCCTCTCCTATCACTCCATATATTGAGCCTATAACTTCTCCTGCTCAATCTCCTGCATCATCACACCACACTGACGAAGAGTACTATTTGGGAGGGGGGGGGTTGATGTACTAGATACACATACATATCCCTTAGATGAGGATGAAGATGTCAACCCAGATTATACCAAGGAGGATGATGCATATAATTTCCAACCAAATAATGCACCAGACATACCTGATCCTCAGTATTAACCAACAAAACCTTCCCCTCCCGAGGATAGTATTGGGTTCAATCATCTACTAAACAGAGCTGCACTTTACCACGGAGTTCCAATGCACTCTGATGCCATTGAGGAGGATTTCCTATTATACACTTTTGAGCAATCACAGAGATCTACTCAAATACTACCTATGATCAAGGGGGTCATTAAACATGCCCCAGATATTTTTAAAGACCCAGTAAGGTGTAGGGTACTAAACCCAAGAATAGAGAAAAAGTATAGGCCAGCACCATCAGATCCTATCTACATTAAGGGACACCTACCATTGGACTCTTTAGTAGTGTCAAATGCACGTATAAGAGCCAATTCCCAGACTTCTGGGGACACCCCTCCCCCCCCCCTGACAAAGAATCAAAAATCATTGATGCGTCAGGGAAACGGATTGCTGCACAAGCAACAAACATATGGCGCATAGCAAACACACAAGCCTTACTCTCACGCTACAATAGGGCTCACTACGACCAACTAGAAAAGTTAATGGACCATCTGCCAGATCAATACAACGATCATGCAGCAGAGCTCTTACAGGAAGGCAAACTAATATCAAATGCCTCCATTAAATGCGCACTAGATGTAGCTGACACAGCATCTAGGGCAGTTAACACCAGTGTTATCCTCAGGCGTAATGCATGGCTACGCATTTCCGGTTTCAAACCAGAGGTGCAAACTACCATCCTCAACCAGCCCTTCAATCAGAACCAATAGTTCGGGCCAGAGGTAGATAATACGCTAGAAAAGATGAAAAAGGACACAGACACTGCTAAGTCGATGGGTACATTACAATCTACCCAGACTAGAGGTTCTTTTCGTCGCTCCTCTTATAGAGGAGGCTCCAAGCAGACCGGTGCAGATAACACATCATCTTTTAAAACACATACACAAACCCCCTCTAATAAAGGTTACTATAGAGGAGGGTACAGAGGCAACAACAATGAGGGAAGAGGTAGAGGTAATAACAACAACCGCTCCTCTTCCACTCCCAAACAGTGACTTCCCTCTGCCTCCCCTACAACATTCCACACCAGTAGGGGGCAGAGTATCACAGTTCCTACCTGTCTGGGATTCCATCACAACAGACAGATGGGTAAGACAAATTATCCAACATGGCTACTGCCTAGAACTCACAGCAACCCCCCCAAACATACCACCCAGGCAGCGTCCAATGTCCACAGAAAACATAACACCGCTTCAACAGGAGGTTCTAGCACTTCTACAAAAAGATGCTATTCAAGAGGTCCCCTTACAGGAACAAGGAACAAGAGTCTACTCCCTGTATTTCCTAATACCCACAAAAGGACGGGACATTAAGACCGATCCTTGACCTCAGGCCCCTAAACCGCTACATTCAATTAGATCATTTTCGCATGATCACTTTACAACAAGTACTCCCAATACTACAACAGGGAGACTTTCTGACAACACTAGACCTAAAGGACGCCTATTTTCATATTCCTATACATCCTTTGCACAGGAAGTATCTAAGATTTGTCATACAAGGACAACACTATCAGTTCAAAGTCCTTCCATTCGGGGTCACAACAGCACCACGAGTGTTTACAAAGTGCTTAGCAGTAGTAGCAGCACATCTCAGGAGACAACAGATACATCTCTTCCCTTACCTCGACGACTGGCTCATAAAGGCAAGATCGTTCAACCAGTGTGTACAACACACAAAACAAACGATTCAAACATTACATGACTTAGGGTTTACGATAAACTACACCAAGTCGCACCTAGAGCCTTCGCACGTTCACCAATATCTAGGAGCTACCATAGACACATCATTAGCTCTAGCATATTCCAGTCAAGCCAGGATTCAAAGCATTCAGAGCTTGGTCTCCCTTTTTCAATGCCAACACACTCTTCAGGCCATAGTGTTCATGAAACTAATAGGCATGATGGCATCTTGCATCTTCATAGTTCCTCATGCAAGACTACAAATGCGCCCACTACAAGAATGTCTAGCACAACAGTGGAATCAGGCTCAAGGTCAGCTCACAGACCTGGTGTTGGTAGACAGCCGTACATATCGCTCTCCGCAATGGTGGAACACCAAAAACTTGACAAAGGGACGGCCGTTCCTAGAACCTGTTCCACAAATAGTGCTCACAACAGATGCAGACCTCACAGGATGGGGAGCCCATCTCCTGCACTATACCACTCAAGGCCAATGGAAAAGCCAACAAAAACTGCTCCACATCAATCATTTGGAACTGCTAGCGATTTACCTAGCACTCAAAACTGTTCAACTCCAAGTACAAAACAAAGCTGTCCTAATCCGGACGGACAATATGACAGCTATGTATTACATACAAAAACAGGGGGGGACAAACTCTCTGCAACTGTCCCAGCTTGCACAGAACATTTGGAGATGGGCCATCCCTCAAAACATACACCTGACTGTAGAACACCTTCCAGGAATTCACAATCAGATAGCAGATCTGTTGAGTCGTCAATCACAACAGATCCACGAATGGGAGTTGCACCCACAAGTCCTACAGCCATTCTTCCAAATGTGGGGGCACCCACACATAGATCTGTTTGCCTTCTGTTTGCCACCCACGAAAACACAAAATGCCCAACCTTCGCCGCCAGGTTCCCACACCCGCTGTCGGAGGGGAATGCAATATGGATGAATTGGTCAGGCAGATTTGCGTACGCTTTTCTGCCTCTCCCACTCATTCCACTAGTAGTACGCAAGCTCAGACAACAGTCCCTCAAACTAATACTAGTGGCCCCCACAGGGGCACGCCAGCCGTGGTTCACCACACTACTAGATCTCTCACTGGTTCCACATCAGAAATTACGGCTCTCGCCATCCCTGTTAACACAGAACCATGGAGAAATAAGGCACCCAGAACCAAGCCAGCTGAATTTGGCAATCTGGCTCCTGAGTTCTTAGAGTTTGGCTACTTAAATTTACCACCAGAATGTAGGAACATAATTAAAGAAGCTAGAAGACCCACCACTAGAGCATCTTATGCTGCTAAGTGGAAAAGATTTGCAATATACTGTAACAACAATTGTGAGAAGTTGGCCTGATATATAGTGCTCACTATTCTAGTGATCACTTTGTATCATTCCAAACGACCCTTATTGATGATTGGTTGTAAGTCAACCTTATTAGACCAGCTATCCTAGTAGCGTGGACAAGAGCAGTCTTTAGGCTAAACTCTAGAGGGCGTGTTAAGCCAGCTGTTTTACCATCACATATACCCCTTGAACACCAAGTGAAAGGACACCACAAAAGTTGTTATAAAAATAAAGGATATTTATTAATAACAAGTCTACCCTGAACTCTTTAGGAGTCAGGGAGCTAAGCACAATACGAAACTCTTACGATAATACTACAAGTTGCACAATTTACACAAGTGCCCGAGGGGCACTAAAAACCATATACTCTAAAAGTGGAATGCGAAATACTAGCAGGTAAGTAACACGATCCAGAGGCTTCAGGACCGCTAGGACTACCTTACTGAACCCTCAGGTTAGGAGCAGGAGGCCTAGGGAACCCGGGTGCAGAGTGGGAACTCTTACGCGGGATGCGGGACAAAGTCTATGGATGCTAGCAGTTTCTTAAGTTACTGTTTCCGGACGAATCCGACTAGGTAGACTAAAAACGAAAAAGGATCTGGACACTAGGATAGTGAACCTGTGCTGGAGCACCGAAATGCTCGAGTTATCTAGCCCAGGGGCTGCGGCTGCATAGGGTTCAAAAGACGTTGGGAATCCTCGTTGTAGTCTATGGAGCCTGAAAGAAGATGTTGCTGGCAGGCGACCAGTGAAGATGTTCGGTGTGATCCAAGGCTGGATCAGTGAAGGAGACGACCTGAAAGCAGAGGGGACTCAGTTCTTAATCACTAGCCAGTGATTGTGTGGGCACCAGGATGGCACCTGATGAGGTCACCGCGATCAGGTGAGTGGGTGACGCTGGACTCTGCAGTCACACGGGCCAGGAGGCGTTGTCGGCGTCCAGGCTGGAGGTGCGAGCTGTCCCACGATGGTGTCTGCTGTCGGCGATGCTGGATCCAAGATTGGAGCAACAAACCTTGGCAAAGGCAAGCCCACGCGGTGGAGTCAAAATGGCGTCTGGAGTGGACCAGGAGGGTCCAGGGCACTTCTTGTTGGACAAGGAGCAAGGGCCAGTCTAGAGGACCTAGACCAGTGGTGAAAACGTCGTGGTACGTCGTCAGGAGGGTCACTAGCCAACGGGCAAGTGACCGGACAACGTGGCAAGCAGCAAAGAAGCAAAAGGGCCCCACGCAGATCTCGTGGATGCTGGGGGGCTGGACTTCGGTGCTGGAGCTGCTTAGGGTTGGGGCTTCTCAAACCCCAGTGCACTCACTCGAGGGTCCCTCGGTGGTCGTGCTGGTTAAGCAACGTGCAGGTCTTGAAGATAGCCGGTCCCTCGGGTCTCGTCGCACCCACGAATCTCAGCTGGGCTGATGATGCAGGTAGAGGTCAGAGATGGCAGGGAATCCGGGTCTCGTCGAGCTGGGCAGTCTTGATCCGGAGGATGGACGTGCAGCAAACCGCAAGCGCTTAGATGGTGCCTGCTGGTGCAGGGTGGCTACTCCTTAGCCACAAGGGAGAGTCTTCAGAGAATGACAAGAGTTCCTTTCGTGGAAAGTAGTTCAAGTTTCAAGATGATCTAATTTGGGAAGGGTGCCCGCTCCTACCTTTATTCTAAGAAAAGGGGCTGGCACGCGACTAGGTCCTGCCCATGGGTGGGACCAGGAGGGGGGTGGTTACACCCCTCTCCTTTGTCTGGTCTCTCCCCAGCTCAGGGGCTGGTGTGCCCCTGGAACTGGTTTGAGCCGGCATATGCACAGTGAGCATCGGGGTGCCACTTGCAGTCACCTTCCTCTCAGCCCTGCCTACCTGGGATACACAAAATCCTGTCTGGGATGGTGCTGGCACCGCCCCTGACAGGAAACCCTTTGTCCAGGCCTCTCTCGCTGGAAGGACTCCCAGCAGCAGGAGGTCAGACTTGTGTCTGTGGTGGCAGCATCCATTTTGTGATGCTGAGGCTTGAGTTAACTTTAACCGGGGTTCACAGTTACACACATGTCGTGCCCCTCTAGAAGGGTGGAATGCTAACCCCGTCGCCAGAATTGGCGAGGGGTTAGTATTCCAATTCGTATGACACCTTACTCGACATGTTTTGATAATGCTATGCCAAAGTTAGCATTTGACCGCGAGGTTCATAATGCACTTAAGAGTATATGGTATAGCGTTATCATGGAACAGCTATAAGGACTTGGTTCTGCAAGCTGCAAACGGGCTCAGCTCATGCCAGAGCACCATCTCACATAATTCCAAGCACTCTGCCTTCAGGATTGATAAGGCCTGCCATAGAAGTGACTGATAGGAATATATGTGTCCATTTTAGGGTTAGATATAGGAATAGTATATCTAAAGCAAAGGGTGATTACACCACCTTGCCCCAGCTGTCGTGCAGCCAGTTGTGTCAGATTTGGGTGGCCAGCCAGGGGTGGCATAATGCATACTGCAGCCCCTGGTAGGCCCTGGGTACACCTATGCCCTGGATACCTAAAGTATACTGTACAGGGACTGATAAGGTGGCCCAGTACCAATTGGTAAATGCACCTAAGGTACATGCTTGTCAATTTAGAGAGAGAACAGCTAGGCTGTGGGTCTGATTAGCAGGCCCACAGCCAGGGAAAGTCATAAACCAGTGAAGCAAAAAGCAAAAATCTGGGGTGGCCATGGGATTGCTGACCCCACTCTCCTACAACAATGATATTGATCCATTGGATGTTTCCATCCAAAATATTATTTGTTACCTTCTACACCTACAAAGGTCCAACTTGGCTTACTCTTCCATACGACTGCATCTAGCAGCAATTGCAGCCTATTTACAAAATAGACAGCACCTATCTCTCTTTAGAGTACCTGCGATAAAAGCATTTATGGAAGGATTAAAACGAATAATACCACCTAGGTTACCACCTGCACCAGTATGGAACCTGAACATTGTCCTTACAAGACTCATGGGACCCCCTTTTGAGCCTTTACAAAAGTGTGAATTGCAATTCCTAACATGGAAAACTGCATTCCTTGTTGCCATCACCTCTCTCAGAAGAGTTAGTGAAATACAAGCATTCACAATAGAAGAACCATTTTTTCAAATACACTCTAACAAAGTGGTTCTTAGACCTAACCCAAAATTCCTGCCAAAGGTGATTACTCCTTTTCACCTTAACCAATCAGTAGAGTTACCAGTGTTTTTCCAAAATCCAGACTCTGTTGCAGAAAGGACCCTACACTCACTAGATGTTAGAAGAGCTCTTTTATACTACACAGACAGGACTAAATCCTTCAGAAAGTCAAAACAACTATGTGTATCTTTCTGTTCACCACACAAAGGCAATCCCATATCTAAAGGAGGAATTGCCAGATGGATTGTAAAGTGTATTCAAATATGCTATCAAAAAGCAAAACGTACACTAATTGTTCCTCCTAGAGCGCACTCCACTCGCAAACTAGGAGCCTCTATGGCTTTCTTAGGAAACATACCACTAGAGGACATATGTAAGGCAGCAACATGGTCTACCATACACACCTTCACTAAACACTATTGTGTTGACGTGCAAGCCAAGCAGCAAGCTGCAGTAGGCCAAGCTGTCCTTAAAACACTATTTCAGTATGCTGCAACGGATACAAGCAACCACCGCTAGGGGAGACACTGCTGCACAATCGTTGCTAAATGTACAACCTGCAGCTCCTATGCCTCGAACGGAATATGCTACTTACCAGTATGCATCTGTTCTTGGCATGTAGAGCTGCAGAGTTGTACATGCCCTCCCGCCTCCCTTTGTATCCGTTCCAGTACTCCCCTTACTTAGATGCACACGCATGGACATCCTTTCTCTTTACTTCTACTAACTCCATCATTTCCCATCATGGCGAAAAACAATCTAAGGATGGAGTCGATGACCATGCTCAGTATTGTCCAAGGGAGGAGTCACCTATCTCGTGACTACAAAGACTTCTTCCAAGAAGACAACAACAACCTGCAATCATCCGAGCCCAACACCAGGTGGCGATCTATTGCTAAATGTACAACTCTTCAGCTCTACAGGCCAAGAACAGATGCATACTGGTAAGTAGCATATTCCATGGCAAGACTGTGTTGATCCGGACGGACAACATGACAGCGATGTACTATATCCAGAAACAGGGAGGAACACACTCTCCACAGCTGTCCCACTTGGCACAGAGCATATGGAAGTGGGTAATCCCAAAAGACATCTTTCTCCTGGCAGAACACCTCCCAGGGAAAGACAACCAAATAGCGGACCTGCTCAGCAGACACAACCAGCAAGTACACGAATGGGAAATTCACCCCCAAGTTCTCCAACCATTCTTCAGCCAGTGGGGGCATCCAGAGATAGACCTATTTGCCACAAACGAAAACACAAAATGCCAGTACTTTGTCGCCAGATTCCCACATCCGTTGTCACAAGGCAATGCGATATGGATGAACTGGTCCGGCAGATTTGCGTACGCTTTTCCCCCAGCACCACTGATCCCGCTGGTGGCACGCAAACTGCGGCAACAGTCACTCACCCTGGTCCTAGTTGCTCCCACATGGGCGAGACAGCCATGGTACACAAGGTTCCTGGAGCTTTCAGTAGTTCCTCATCAAAGGCTGCGCCTCGCACCCCACTTTCTAACTCAGAACCATGGAGAAATCAGACACCCAGATCCCAATCAGATGAACCTAGCGATCTGGCTCCTGAAGTCTTAGAATTCGGATACCTTAACTTGCCTCCAGACTGCATGAACATCATTAAGGAGGCAAGGCGACCAACTACTAGAGCATGCTATGCAGCTAAATGGAAAAGATTTGTGATTTACTGCAACAATAACCAAATCAACCCATTAGATGCTTCCATACAAAACATTATATGTTACCTCCTGCATCTTCAAAGATGCAACCTAGCATACTCTTCAATAAGACTACACCTCGCTTCTATAGCAGCATACCTCCAAAACAGGCAACACCTTTCACTGTTTAGAGTCCCAGCAATCAAGGCTTTTATGGAGGGTCTTAAAAGGGTGATTCCTCCAAGACACCCACCTTCCCCAGTCTGGAACCTAAATGTAGTGCTTACCAGACTTATGGGCCCTCCTTTCGAACCTCTACATTCATGCGAACTGCAATTTCTAACAGGGAAGGTGGCATTCTTGATTGCGATTACCTCACTTTGACGAGTTAGCGAGCTACAAGCACTAACTATTCAGGAACCCTTCATGCAAGTACATGCCAACAAGGTGGTTCTTAGAACAAACCCTAAGTTTATGCCAAAAGTCCTATCCACATTTCACATTAATCAATCAATAAAACTGCCAGTTTTCTTCCAAAATCCACAGTCAGTAGCTGAAAGAGCCCTACACACACTGGATGTAAAGAGAGCTCTGCTTTATTATGTGGACAGGACGAAATCATTTAGAAAAACAAAGCAATTATTTGTTGCTTTTTCTCCACAACATAAAGGAAATCCCATATCAAAGTCAGGAATAGCCAGATGGATAGTTAAATGCATTCAAATATGCTACCAAAAAGCTAAACACACTTTACTTTAACTGTCCCCCCGAGAGCACACTCTACGCGAAAAATGGGGGCATCCATGGCTTTCCTAGGAAATATTCCTCTTGAAGACATATGTAAAGCAGCCACATGGACTACCATACACACTTTCACAAAACACTACTGCGTCGACGTGCAAGCAAAGCAGCAAGCTGCTGTAGGCCAGGCTGTCCTCAAAACCCTCTTTCAAACTGCTGCAGCTGGCACAGGTAACCACCGCTAGAGGAGATACTGCTATACAGTCTATGCACAGATATGAATTCAGCAGCCCACATGCCTCAAACGGAATATGCTACTTACCAGTATGCATCTGTTCTTGGCATGTAGGGCTGCTGACATTCATATCTGTGCATAGACTGTATAGCAGTATCTCCTCTAGCGGTGGTTACCTGTGCCAGCTGCAGCAGTTCATATCGCCCGCCCTACTTCTCTGTGCCTGTCGCAGGTGCAGCATTTTTCTTTTGCATGGTCATCTCTTACTTTCCTATCTCCATCTCTGCCAAAATGGCGAAAAACAATCTTGAGGATGGAGAAGATGGCCCATGCGCACTCTAGTCCAGGGGAGGAGTCACCTATCTCGTGATACTTCGAAGACTCTTCCAGGACAACAAAGTGCAATAATCCGGACCCAACACTAGGCGGCGATCTATGCACAGATATGAATGTCAGCAGCCCTACATGCCAAGAACAGATGCATCCTGGTAAGTAGCATATTCCATACTAACCGGTCCCTACGAACCCTTACCCCAGTCATTTGATTATAGTGGACCAATCGTGCCAGCATAACTATCTTTGCAATGCTGAAACACTTGGAGTAATCATGTTCTAGGTGTGGTTCCCAGCTTCTGCTGTTTCCCTAAAATTATGCTATGTTGCTGATGGTGGTCATGGTCTAGCCATCCTAACAAAAATACTATTTCTTCCCAACGAGGTATGTTCAACCTCCACCCCTCGACCCGGTGGTTGTCCATTGTTTGGCCATTAGCAGGGTTATTTCACCAACGCTGTGAAATTAGCATTTTTGTAGATGCCAGGCCTAGTGTCTATTTGTACATTGTTAAACCTTCTTTGTACAGAAATATCAGACAGCAGTTTAACTAGTATCTCCTAGTACAATGCTTGCACGGCCCAACTACTATCAGGCCCAAAATATCCCTTCGCAAAGGTAAAGCAGTTTCTGTACACATAATGTTCTACTTAATATCAACCCTTTGCTACTCTTCCTCCCATCCTAAAGTCACTTGAGTATCTGAGCCCACTCACACTCCCATAAACACATTTCCCTCAGGCCACGCCCTTTCCTGAGAGCATGAGAAACATTGCCATCAAAACTGTAGCCATTTGTGACTGTTCAAGTGTATAGCCTAACACTAGTGTCCCCAAAGCTAATGACTAACTATTTGAAAAATGTTATGTTCTCTTATGGTGCCCAATTCATAATATATTTGTGAACACTTTATCTAATAGAGACTACTAGCCGCAGATTCCTTCACGTAGAATTATCCCCAGGCGTGAGACTGGATCCGGAAACTTTTTGCCACAGTATCCCTGCGTGCCGGAGGCAGGGCGACATCACGCGACTCCGCCCAGGCGTCGTCCGCGTATGTGACGTCCCTGAGGTCACATAAGCCCGACCCCGGCGCACCTACGTTCGTTTTTGCCTTTTCCACGTGCAATGCGGACCCGGTCTTGCTACGGTCCTGTTTTGGACCCTTCTTTCTCATCATTGTCTTTTCTTTTGGGGATCAGTGTGCGAATGCCTTCGGGCTTCAAGACTTGCACGTCGTGTGGGCGTCTTATGTCGGCGACGGACCCTCACCTTGTATGTGGTGTTTAGGTGAGGATCACGGCACCACTGATTGTGAGGCGTGCCAACAGTTGAAGTCAAAGTCTCGGCGGGAGCGCCGGATGAAACTACTCTCGGGCCGTCTCTCCAGGTCGACTTCTTCCCCTCGATCATCCTCAACAAACGGCTTCAGATTGGACGTGGTCGTCATCCTCGCCCTTCTCCGATGTCGCATGAGCATTGCTCCCCGGTGGGTAAGTGTCGCAGTTTGTCCCCGGGTGCTGGTGTCAGGCCTACCGGGGGCGTAGGCTCTCAGCGGGTGATGCAGCCCCGCGTGTCGTTCTATCCGCCGTTTCACGGTGATGGGGTGTCGAGGGTCCAGATGGAGACATACGCGGCGGCTTTGCAGGCCTCGCTGGTGTCTCCTCCTGCTTCCCCTCCTGGGGTGTCAGCGGGTCCCTCACCTTGCACGGGGCCCTCCGCGGCGCTGCCGGCGGCTCCGGCCCGGGGCAGACTGGCTCGGATCCAGGCTTAGAGGATGAGTTGCTGTTGGGGTGCGGCCCCCTCGTGGGTCCCTCCTTCAGGCCACTGCGCCTCGGCCTTGCTTCAAACTCCAGCAGGTGTCGCGGAAGGTTGCGGGGCTTGGGTCGCATCCCCGATCCCCGCTCAGCCCTTTGGGTAGGCGAGAGCCTCGTCCATGACTGAGCTGACGCCCCACGGTGCCAGAGCCTGCTGCTCCAAGCGGTGCCACAGGGGTCGGTGCCCTCTCCTCGTCCCACTCATGGTCGAGGCTGGGTGGGGACCCCTTGTCCCTCTCCAGACCCCTCTTGTCCCTCCCCACGGGTCGCTGCCTCGTCGGAGCGCGAGTCGGAGTTTGAGTCGTCCCTGGCGCTACCGCATGGGTCGCCAGGCCACCTCTGCCACATTCTGGGCCGAGGCTGGCGGAGGGCTTTGTGTCCCTCCCCAGGTCCTTCTAGTTCCTCCACGCAGGCGGCTGTCTCAGCGGAGGTCGAGTCGGCGCCGTTCCGGCACCGCCCCTTGGCCAATTCGGCTCCGGTCCCCAACGCGGTGTGACTTGGAGGAGCCCTGTCTGGCGTCTCCCTCGGTGCAGGATGGTATTGACGTCCTGACTCTGGCGGCGGACTCTACGGCTCCACACAGAGATCATGCCATGGATTCGTCCTCGGACGCTGCCTCTTCTCCAGAGGCTGGCTGCATATTGGTGTCGTCCTCCCCGGAGACTGGCCGCCATGTGGTTTCTTTGTCACCGGCGTTGTCGAAGGGTGGCTCCCCGCCATTCCTGAATCCGAGGTGTTCTTCGGAGGAGCGGCAGGTCCCCCATTCTTTGGTTCCTGCTGACTTCCAGGTCTGGCCTTTGCCCGTCCCGCTTGGCTTCGCGGACGGCCGCCTTAGTTTGCAGCTGTCGCCCACGGAGGAGTTGCTTTCTCCACCACGGGGCCCTACAGAAGCAGGTGCAGCCTTTTCTCACGCGGTGTCCATGGCTGTGGGGATTCGGCGCATGGGTGGCCCAATTGCCCTTTCCCGGCGGACCATCTCTTGGAGGTTCTCCACCAGGGCTCTGATGGGAGGGAGATCTTTCTTCCCTTTGAGGGATGGCTCCTTTCTTCGCAGACGGGGGCTTGGGGGCATCCCGCCTCTGGGGATCCAGTGCCTTAACACCTTCTGTACGGGACCTTCTGGCACCACGTGACCCGGCGTGTTTTTCCCTTCACCCCTCTGCCTCCAGTCCGCTTTTACGGACTGCTTTTCCCTCTCTACCTCCACTGTTGACTCCGCCGTCCAGGGAGGCCCGCTGGCTGGACTCTTGGGGGCACAGCATGTACGCCTCGACCAGCACTGCCCTGCAGTCCCTTAAGACCTTGTGTGTATTGGCTAGGGCTTCCTCTTGTTTGTGGGACTCGGCTGAGTCTCTGGGATCTGCAGCTTCCCTTGAGACTGTTCAGGTGGAGGTGCTGAGCCGGACCATGGCTTCCTCAGTTGCCCTCCGTTGCCATGCTTGGCTTCGGGACGGCGTGTTCCCTGAAAATATTTGGGACCGGCTCATTGATCTTCCGTTTGATGGCAGCCTGTTGTTCCATTTCCGACTGACTCCGCCATCCAGAGGTTCCTGGCAGGGCTCTGTCCTCTTCCTCCTCCTCTGGCCTATCCTCCTCCTTCCCCTCCTCAGTGACTGCTGAGTTGAACTGGTTCTGGACCTTCTTCTGCCGGTTGCCCTTGCTGTAGATACTGTTTTTCCGGGTATTGAGCCCTTCTTGTTGGGGCTTTGGCCTTGTTGGCTGCTGGATGGCCCTTTGTGTGTGTTTTTGCTGGACTTGTTACACAGACTTGGCCCTGAGGTTAGGTCTTCTGTTTTTCTTTGGGCTGCTTGTCAAGCCTTCCACGGGGGTGTTTTTCCCCATGCCTGTTTTGTTTTTTCCTCTACTGCGGAAGTTCTTTCAAAGAGGGTTGCCATGTCTTGGGACTTACCGTACCCTATGTGGGGTAGTGGTAGCTGTTATATAGCTGAGCTTTGCTGGGGAGTGCTGGTCGCCTTCGGGGGCCTGTTCTCCATGGCGTTTTCTGTATGTTGCTATTGCTTCTTGGGGTGGTGTCCTCGGCCCCTTGTGGTGGTATCCGGGCGTTTCCTCCCCTTCCTGCTCTTGTTATAAGAGCTGTGACGATTCTGTGTTCCTCTTGCTTTTGGCAGCTTGCGGCTTAGGTGCCGTTCTGGCTGGCCTGTGGCCTTCCCTCTGGGTGGGCTCGCCCTCTTTGCCTTGTTTCTTTGGACCCTCTAGGCCTTCTTGTTCCTCTACCTAACCTGGCATTGGATGTAGGCTCTGTTGCCTTGGGGGTGGAGTGGGGTGTTTCGGGCTCCGGCCTTGCCCTTGGTCCCTCTGTTGTGAGTGTACGGGCCTCTTCAGTCTTCCTACTTCATCCCTCTGGGGGTTGCTGGTGTTCGACTTGTGGGGGTCTTCTTGCCTGGCAGGGACTAGGTTTCTTTCCTGGTCCCCTGTGGGACCCTTTGTCCTGTCCAGACTGATGGGTCTATCGCAGACTCTTCTTCCCTCTGGGTATTGCTAGGGTACCTATTCTACATGAAAAATCTGTGGTTAGTAGTCTGTATCAGATGTACGAGTTGCATACCTTCGGTAACGATGTATCTGGTAGAGACGATTCTAGCTGCAGATTTCTTCACGGCCCACCTCTTCCTCCCCGTTCTGCGAGGACCCCTGGGCTGGTCTACGGTACTCGCCTCCCGGGGGGGGGCTCTGTATTCTGTGAGTGCCTCCTTTTGCTCTGGACGGCGGCTCCATCCTGTTGCTGTTCACTCCTCCCCTTTGGTTCTTTGGAAGATGGGGTTGCAGTGCTCTGGCTGCTCCAGGTTGGGGTGGTTTGCCTTCAGTCTCTACCCTCCCTTCCTCTTGCTGGGGTACTCTGGTCGTGCCTTACCCTTGTTCCCTGGTGGGTGGTTGCCCTCTATGCTGGGGTGGCTTGGAGGTTGGTGGTTCCTGCCTGTGGGACTGGCTCTCCTTCCTTGTTTCGGGGTAAGAGTTGTAGGCCTGCTATGTGTCATGACTTGCACCCAGGTTCCTTGTCTCCTGGGGAGAGGGGGGCTGTCTATGTTCTGGCAGGGTGGCTGCTCAGGGCTCTGCTCTGTTCTTCCTCCTGTCCCTGCCCGTGGACACTACAGTCTTGCACTGTTCCTTCTGGTGTCTTCCTCTTGTTTCTTTTTTAGGTCTCGCTACGAATGCAGCGGAGCTGCTTCGCTAGCGAAGACTATTGCTGTGGCTTTGGTGCGCGAGGGGAGACAGGAGGTGGCACGCGCGGACAGGAGATCTGCACTCTGTGCGCGTGCACTTCTCCTGTCACCTCCTGTCTCCCTTCAGCTGAGAAACAGGCAGCACAGCGCGCACATCACGCACTTTCACTTTCCCTCCCTCCCCTTCAAGAACCCGGACATAACACAGGTTTGCGTGTGCTTTGATTTTCGCGCTTGGTCTGTTCTCGTCTGAATTAGTCGGTCGGGAATTCATAGGCGCTTAGCTCTGGTACAGAAACTGCTTTAGTTATCTCGCCTTCCACATGAGTCCCCCCTCCAAAACCCCCCCCACATTATATAAATGCCCGCGTCTATATATACCGCACACATGCTTTTTGGTCTGTTCAGGCGTAATTCATATTTTGCCGTCGCCCAACACATCCTACAGCATTGGGGTAATGGATCGGGTCACTTCAGTGATTGGCTCCCATCACTGTGAGTGATGGTATTTCTTTCTTGCACATGTGGGCATCAGCAGTGCTTTAAGTGGGATGAAAAAAGTAGGGGACTCTCAAAGGGGCGTGGCCAGTGTAATTAAGGGCTAAGAATCTGTGCTTAGGTAGTGTCCCGCCCGACTTGTATTTTAATTTCATTGCAGCCAGATATGATACAAGTAACATCCTACCTACAACAAGTTAGGACTATTGTCTTTGTCAATGGTTGTTGGTTACATAAGATAAATAAGCAGCTTGTCTCTTTTCTGGGATGGTCCCAACTATGGAGCGCACTTCAATTTCACACACGCCTTGGCGCCCGCGCCCACCCTGCTCCCATTGCTTCATTCATCGTTAAGTGTCTGGCGCGAGGTCACTTTCTACAGTGGGAGTGTTGTCTCTTTTCTGGGATGGTCCCAAGTACAGAGCACACTTCTATTGCACACACACCCTCACCCTGGTGCGCGCACCCACGCTGCCCCCCTCGCTTATTTCATCATTAAGTATCTGGCACGAGGTCACTTGCTGCAGTGGGAATGTTGTCTCTTCTGGGGAGGCCCCAAGTACAGAGTGCACTTTTATTGTATACACACCTTGGTGCGAGTGTCCACGCTGCCCCCCTTGCTTCTTTCATCATTAGGTGTCTGACACGAGGCCCCTTGTTGCTTTAGGAATGTTCTCTCATCTTTGGGGTGATTGGAGTGTAGCGTCTTCCCCGGTACACTGTGCCCTCTGCATTGCTGAGTCTGTGGCCAGGGTCATTGGTACCCAGGGAGTGTTGTTCTTCTCTGAGGTAGTGCTGTGCGGTCGTAATTATAAAGAGTCTGGCTGGCACACAACCCCTTTTTGCGTAGAAAGTGTTGCCTTTTTTGGGTGGCACTGCACCCTTTGCATTATTATGTCTCTTCCATACGTTCATTTTTCCTCACCGTATGCTGCCTCTTCTTTGGTGCGACCCCGTACCCCATTCTCTGTCTGGCACGTGGTCACTTACTGTATTCAGGGTGTACTTGCTGCTTTAGGATTTCCACTGCAGGAGCCTCTCCTCCTGCGGACTCTGAAGGGCTGTGATTTGGGGAGGAAGGGAAGGCTAGGGGGGCTTGTTTGCTGTTAGGATCTCCCTTGCTCAGAGACGATAACCCTTCTTTACAGCCCTGTGTGTAAGGGCGCTGCAGGGCGCAGGAACTTTCACCAAAAAGGGTGTAGGAGAGGAAGCCCCACAGGGAGCAGGATTCGTCATGGGGTTGCAGCGGAGCAGCGTACAGTAAATCAACTGCCCCGCAGAACCAAGACGCATCTCTATGGGCTTCCCCAGCCCTTCTCCCCAAAAGTGAAATTAGAGGCAGGCTGAACCTGGCTCTAGCCTCCCTCCTCACCTCCCCGAACCTGTTAGTGGCCTAGTCACCTACAGTTCTGGCGGGTGAGGTGTTTGGCGAGACAACAGAGACAAGACTTGGCATGACCACACGCAAGCAAAATACCAACATCGGTGTTTCTTTCTGTATAAATCCCATTCTTAAGGAAACGTTGAATGAAGTGAAATGGGAAGTTCCAGGAGGTGCCACATATATTCATAACGTAAGTTAAGAAATCTGGTATATTTGCACCAGTGGAAAAAAACATGGTCAGTCGGTGTTCTCTTCTGTTCTGCCCACCCCTTCTTTCCCCAGAGCAAACAAAAAACAAGCATTTGCAATGCAATAGGTCTCGCATTTATGCGAGTTTGAGCTATTGACATTGTAAATGACACTGCCTTTTATTTATGTTTTAAAAACGAAAATAAAAATAAAAGGCATTGTCATTTGCCATGTCAATAGCTCAAACTCGCGTAAATGCGAGACCTATTGCATTGCAAATGCTTGTTATATACTCTTTCGCACACTGTTTCCATGCTCCCACAGTTCTTTGTCTGGTGGCTCCACGTTGTGGTACGGAAAAGTTCTCCAATGAAAACGGACGTAGGCGGGCCGGGGTGGGGCTTATGTGACATCGCTGACGTCACATACGCGAACGACGGCTGGGCGGAGTTGCGAGATGTCGCCCCGCCTCCGGCGCGCAGGGATGCTGTGGCAAAAAGTCTCTGGATCCAGTCTCACGCCTGGGGATAATTCTACGTGAAGGAATCTAAGGCTAGAATTGTCTCTACAAGATACATTGTTACCGAAGGTAACTAACTCGTACGTTAACTCCCATTTATTGCTAGTATTTTGTTCCTTTCTAAGCCATGATTAGTTTCTCTAGCTATGCGCAATTCGCACTGTATTTGCAAAGACTATGTGCCAGAATTACAAATATAAATTTGGTTGTAAACAAGTGTTCGAGGCATGTGGGACCGAAGTTTTCCAACTTTCGAACGCTAAAACTTTATACTTTCGGCGGGATTGTTTCCACTCGGTATCCCTCGACTCGACAAAACTTCCCTTTCTCTCCGGTCGTCGACGCGGGCCGTTGGGCCTTTTCGACATCACTTGGACCTTCTGCTGAAGGAAAGGACCCCGTTTAAAAAATGCCCAGAGTGTGGAGCCAAATTTCCACACAGCGACAAGCATAGAGTATGCAACAGATGCCTATCTCCGGAGCACAATGAAGAAAACTGTCCAGCTTGTGCTCTGTTCCGGTCCAAAAAGACTATCCACAACCGAAGAGCTGCTCGACTAGAAATGCAGCGGCAGGCACCAGAACCGGAAAACATTTTCGACGACGAACATGAAATCCCAGAGGCGGAAGGCTCAGAAGATCTCGAAATAGTCACCGTAGCGGACCAGTCGGACTCCGATGACCAGATCACACCGGGGCAAACCATGAGGGCAAACCATGAGTACCAAAGCCCCTACCCCACCTCCACCTCCACACAAGGCTCCAATCAAAGCATCGCCTAAAAGCCTTAGCCGCGACCGAAACGCCGCTTCAGAAGCCCTGCCTTCCGGCTCGGCTCCGAAGACCACACCCAAGCCTTCCAGGAACCCCAGGACCGAACAAAGCCACCCAACCTCAAAAGGTCGTCGTCCCCAGTAAAGTCATCGACCCGAAAAAGGCCGTCGAGCCAAAAAAGGCCTACGAGCCAAAGAAGGCCGTCAAGCCGAAAAGGCCCCTTGAACAGAAAAAGGTCGTCGAGCCGAGAAAAGCCATTGACCCGAAAAAGGTCGTCGAACCGAAGAAGGTCGTCTAACTGAAGAAGGTCGTCTAACTGAAGAAGGCCGTCGAACCGAAGGTCACTGAGCCGAAAAAGGCTCGCGAACCAAAGAAGGCCGTCGAGCCGAAGAAGGCCGTCGAGCCGAAGAAGGCGGCCGTCGAGCCGAAGAAGGCGGCCATCGAGACGAAGAAGGCGGCCATCGAGACGAAGAAGGCGGCCATCGAGCCGGAGAAGGCGGCCATCGAGCCGGAGAAGGCGGCCATCGAGCCGGAGAAGGCGGCCATCGAGCCGAAGAAGGCCGCCGAGACGAAGAAGGTTGCCGAGCCGAAGAAGGTTGCCGAGCCGAAGAAAGTCGTCGAGCAAAATAAAGCTCTCGAGCCAAAAAAGGTTGTCGAGCAGAATCAGGTCGTCGACCCGGAAAAGGCCGTCAAACCGAAAAAAGGCATTGAGCCGAAAAAGCCCGTCGAGCCTAAGAAGGCTTCACAGAAAAAAGGGGAAGAGATGGAGAAAGGAGGAACAAATATATACTACTGATTTTCAAATAGGTGACAATAAATTCTCCTATTGATTTTGTGGCAAAAGTCCACTGCTCAATAAATCACATATTATCAATTTCATCATAACCACAAGGGGATAAGATTACACATTTTATTTATTGTAATCAAACCGAGATGTTTTTATCTCATTTCTTTTTTTATCACAAAACAGAAAAAATCTATTCAAGGCAATTTTATGCACTATACACAAAAGAATACATAACTATGTACACACCTATATACAATAATTACACACAATGAACAACATATACACTTTATACAAAGAACAAAAATATATCATGAAAAACACTTTTTATCTTTTCTTCACCCTAAGAAACAAAATTACAGCAAATGCTGAGTGCCCTCCTATTCAATCTAGGGGGTACACAGGGGGCAGTCAGACACAACAGGTTCCACGCAAGACCTCACAGAACCATCAACTTCGAGTGTGTCCAATGGCATCAATTTCCCCAAATTAATTCAAAACATAGACTCCTCCATATGGAAAGAAGGCTTCACAGCATAAAAAAAGTCCAGCCTAATGAGACACTCGACCCGAAAAAAGCGGTAGAGCAGAAAAAAGCAAAATCTTCGGCGACACAGCCAAGGACAGAGGAGGAAGAACTCTTTCCCCCAGATCCACAACAAAGTGTATATAGACCCTGAAACAGGACATATAGTCTATAATAAACATAAAAGAAGACTGGACACTAAAGGCCCCTCTCCTGTTCCTCGTAATAACAAGCATTTGCAATGCAATAGGTCTCGCATTAGGAAAGTTTGAGCTATTGGTATTGTAAATGGCAAAGTTTTTATTTATGTTTCTTTTTTTTTAAATAGCTAAATTAATAGCTTCGTCATTTACAATGCCAATAGTTATAACTTTCGCAAATGTGATACCTATAGCATTTGTAATGCAATATGTTTTGTATTTACAAACCGCGAGAGGACAAAAAAAAGCTCCGGACCACCGCCTCCTCCCAGGCCTTCAAAAGGGACCTCAAAGTTCTCCTCCTCCAGAGACACCTCCAAAAGTAATTCACGTCCTCTTGCTATTTGTGAGGAAGACTTCCCACTACTGATAATTTCTACTTTCCATGACCATGGAAGTGCCTTCCCAGTGTATGCCGGTGATTGGAGGGTCTGCCTTTTTGCAGTATTTTCCATGTACTGGTGTTCGGTGCCCTTTTGTAACATGCACACCTTGCCCATGTAACGCTTGTTCCTGAGCCTGAGTGTCTAGCACTTATTGCAGGACTATACCTCTATTTATACTCTGTTTTCTCTTATAACTGCACACTTGTCACTTTCATTTCCTCTTGTGCACTTTTGACTACCTCATGTATTTTGGTTGCTCACAATTTGTACTCAAGTATTTTGTTTGCTCACGATTGTCACTATTACCTTTACTACCCATGTATTCTGGTTGCTCACAATTTTTACTCAAGTATTTTGTTTGCTCACAATTGTCACTATTACCTTATGTAAGTAACGTATGTTTTTGCAACCTGTTCTTTTGTAATGTTTCTCATTATGTTTCATTTCTGTTCCTAATGTGAAGCGCTCTGACGCCTTCGGGTAAAGTCCGCGCTATATAAAAATGCATAAATACATAAATAAATAAATACCGCCTTCGGGTAAAGTCCGCGCTATATAAAAATGCATAAATAAATAAATAAATACCGCAAATCAAACATCCTCGTCAGTCTGCCGGCCTGCGACCAGGAAGTCAGGCAGGCGGCGCGACAACCGGAAACAGGAAGTAGGAGGGCGGGAGCCTACCCCGCCTCCCACGGAAGAGCCGCGATTGTTTGGAGCACCGGAGCAGGCAGGAGCCTACCCTGCGCCCCGGTGCCGAAGGAGGGAAGAAGAGTCCTGCTGCCGGGCCCTGCAGCTGAGGAGAGCCGCCGCACGAAGGAAGCCGGTGAGTGGGTTGCTGAGCTGCGGGGGGAGGGAGCATGTGTGTGCGCGCGTGCGGGGGGGAGGCGCGGGCTGTGTATGTGTGTGTGCGTGCGTGTGTGTGTGTATGTGTCTTGGAGTGCGTGTGTGTGACTGTGGGGGAGGGGGTATGTGTGTGAGCGAGTGTCTGTCTGCACGCGCATGTGTACGGCGCGGGATGCGACGTGCGCGTTCGCGCACACAAATCCAGGAGAAAAAGCTTGTACACCCTCTTGTCCTCCTTCCCCCCAGACTGATCGCTATACGTCTCCAGCTGGACAAATGCATCCTTGCGGATGCATTGCCAGCGAGACCCAAAAAGGACTTCGGGACATCCCCTTCAAGACCTTACACACCTCCTCCTTTTGCTCCCAACATTCCTTATGTGCCATATTCTCCTTCAATTGTAGATTATGATCAGGAAAAAGACATGGGGGAAGATCCTCAGGATGATTTTATACCACCTGACGATCCAGGGAACCCAGATGACACATGGAGTGATCATAATGACCCTGATGACACAGATTACACACAGCCCATACCCGATCCCACACCATACCCCACAAAGCCATCTCCTACTGACGACACTGTCGCTTTTAACCAACTAGTGGACAGAGCAGCTCAGTATCATGGTGTACACATGCACACTGACCCTATAGAGGAGGATTTCCTATTTAGCACCTTCCTGACATCTGAGAAAAGTGTACGTGTACTCCCTATGCTAAAAGGGGTACTAAAGCACGCACCAGACATCTTTAAAGACCCAGCCAGGGCGCGTGTCCTCAACCCAAGGATTGAAAAGAAATATAAACCGGCCCCTTCGGACCCCTCTTACATCAGGTCTCAACTGCCACTAGACTCCATCGTCGTGTCTAACGCTAGGAGGGGAGCAAACTCACAAACAACAGGTGATGCTCCCCCTCCTGACAAAGAGTCAAAAATTCTAGAAGCATCAGGTAAAAGAGTGGCCTCTCAGGCAACAAATACCTGGAGGATTGCTAATACACAAGCTCTCCAAGCACGCTATGACAGAGCACACTGACGAACTGGAAGGATTACTACAACACCTACCAGAACCCTATAAAGCAAAGGCTAATGACCTAATACAAGAAGGGAAATTCATTAGTAACACATCCATTAAATGCGCCCTTGATGTAGCTGATACAGCCGCTAGGTCTGTCAACACTAGTGTGTTGCTACACCGCCATGCCTGGCTTCGCATTTCAGGTTTTAAAAATGAAGTGCAATCTACCATACTTAGTCAACCTATTAATCAGGATTTCTTATTTGGACCTGCAGTGGATACCATCTTAGAAAAAATGAAAAAAGACACTGACACTGCTAAGTCCAAGGGTGCACTTCAATTGCAACAGTCTAGGAGCTCCTTTCGTCGCTCCTCCGTTCGAGGCTCAGGCAGAGGCAACACATCACAAACAGCCTCATCATTTAAAAGCACTACACAGGGCACCTTTAATAAAAACTCCAATAGAGGAGGTTACAGAGGAAACAATAACAAAGGCGGAGGACGTGGTAATAATTACACCCGAGCCTCCACCGCCAACAAACAGTGACTTTCTCACACTCCCTCCAGACCATTTAACACCAGTCGGAGGAAGATTAACACAATTCCTACCAGTCTGGAATACCATTACTACAGACATGTGGGTGAGACAAATTATCCAGTATGGTTACTGCCTGGAACTCAAATCTACTCCACCCAATATGCCACCCAAACACCGCCCAATGTCCAAAGAACACATCACGCTGTTACAACAGGAGGTAAAATCCATGCTAGAAAAGGGTGCCATAGAGCCAGTCCCATTACAACATCAAGGGACAGGGGTATACTCTCTATACTCCCTCATTCCCAAAAAAGACGGCTCCCTCAGACCAATATTGGACCTCAGACCTTTGAACGAATACATTCACTCAGATCATTTCCATATGATAACTCTTCAACAGGTACTCCCACTACTCCAGCAACGCGACTTTCTCGTGACATTAGACCTCAAAGATGCATATTTTCACATACCCATACATCCAGCTCATAGGAAATACCTCCGGTTTACAATAGAAGGTCAGCACTATCAATTCAAAGTCCTCCCCTTCGGGGTAACTACAGCACCACAAGGGTGTTTACAAAATGCCTAGCAGTAGTGGCAGCACACCTCAGAAGGCAACACATCCATGTGTTCCCCTACCTCGACGATTGGCTCATAAAAGCCAATTTGTACGTACAGTGTGCCAGCCATACCTCACAGACGATTCACCTACTGCACAATCTTGGTTTTTCAATAAATTACCCAAAATCACATCTACAACCCTCCCACATTCAGCAATATCTGGGAGCAACAATAGAGACCTCCATAGCAAAAGCATATCCAAACCCAGCCAGGATAGCCAACATACAATCTCTCATTCAGAAATTTCAGCCACAACACTCACTGCCAGCTCGAGTGTTCATGCAGCTCATAGGTATGATGGCCTCCTGCATATTCATCGTCCCTCATACCCGGCTTCAAATGCGTCCCTTACAGGAATGCCTAGCACGCCAGTGGAACCAAGCTCAAGGACAACTAAAAGACCTAGTGTTGGTAGACAGTCGCACTTACCGCTCTCTGCAGTGGTGGAACCCACAAAACCTTTCCAAGGGACGACTGTTCCAAGAGCCGGTTCCACAAGTAGTATTAACAGCGGACGCATCACTGACAGGCTGGTGAGCCCATCTTCTTCAATATACCGTCCAAGGTCTCTGGACAGTCAAACAAAAGACTCTACATATAAACCACTTAGAGTTACTGGCAGTATTCCTAGCAATGAGAGCTTTTCAGAAATGCTTGTGCAACAAGACTGTGTTGATCCGGACGGACAACATGACAGCCATGTACTACATCCAGAAACAGGGTGGCACCCACTCTCTGCAACTATCTCACAGAGCATATGGAAGTGGGCTATTCCTCAGAACATCTATCTCCTGGCAGAACACCTCCTAGGGACAGACAACCAGATAGCAGACCTACTAAGCAGACACAGTCAACAAATACACAAATGGGAGATCCATCCTCAAGTTCTCCAACCATTCTTCCAAAAGTGGGGACATCCAGACATAGATCTGTTGGTCGATGATATGCAGAATGAGGAACAAGAGTCGACACCTAGTTCGCCACGGGCGGGATCTCAGCGGGAGGGCCCTGGGGAGCAGAATCAAGACAGAGTTGAGGGGGGACGTGACTTGGCCATGGTACCCTGACTTCCACTCACATGGCGTGCTCTCTGAACAAGGCACAAAGGTGTGGCGAGCAAGACTGGGACCCAGACCATATCCACAGCGAGAGTGGAAGTGGCAAGGAGGTCGGCAGCAGCAGGGAAGGGGGAAGGGGGATACTGTTAGATTGTTAATATTGTCGAGAATCCAATGTGGCAACTATCACCAAATGTGGCAGTCAGTCGAAGGATAAGTGGAAGCTGGGAAGGGCAGCTCTTGAACTCATTGTGACTAATCCTGCAGGGGGTATAGTGGATGTTTACTGCCCAAGAGGATAATGTAACTGTATTGTGCTGAATGATAAATGGCAATAAAATCTGTTTAAAAAAAAAATCCAGACATAGATCTGTTTGCCACAAACGAAAACTCAAAATGCCCGTTCTTCGCCGCCAGGTTCCCACACCTGTTGTCACAAGGCAATGCGATAAGGATTAACTGGTCAGGCAGATTTGCGTACGCTTTTCCACCAACCCCAATGATTCCATTAGTGGCACGAAAGCTAAGGCAACAGTCACTCACAATGATCCTGGTTGCTTCCACATGGGCAAGACAGCCATGGTACACAACGCTCCTAGAACTCTCAGTAGTTCCTCACCAAAGACTTTGCCCCTCGCCACAACTGTTAACACAGAACCATGGAGAAATCAGACACCCAGATCCCAATCAGATGAACCTAGCGATCTGGCTCCTGAGGTCTTAGAGTTTGGATATCTTAACTTGCCTCCAGATTGTATGAACATTATCAAGGAAGCAAGGCGTCACACTACCAGAGCATGTTACACAGCTAAATGGAAAAGATTTGTTATTTACTGTAATAATAACCAAATCAATCCATTGGATGCCTCCATCCAAAATGTAATCGGTTACTTGCTACACCTTCAGAGATGTAACCTAGCATATTCAAAAATCAAAAAGACCAGAGGGAGTGACCCGACAACCAAGGGGCTGGGTACTGATATAATCAACAGAAGAAGAGCCCCTTAAGCAAAAAGCCTTGCATAATAATGATGTCTAAATTCAAACACTCCTCATTCACTCCCATGTCAAAATTCAGAATATACACGAACTAAACTTTACATAAATTGTGTAAAAATTAATGAAACGGAGCCACGTTTTACCGCCACGTTACGAACAGCCCAAGTGATCAGGTTCACCGTAACTGGGGACCTTCTGAATTTCAGGATTGGTGAAAGGTTGGCATTTTGTGAAAAAAGAAAAAAAGAACTCGCAAATCATTTTAAATATTATCACGCTTGATAACATCACCAGGTTTTCCATTATTGGAGACTGTTTGAATCACAGACTGGTGGAGTGTTAAATAATAATTTTTAGAAAAAAAGAACTTGGATCTCGTTAAAATCACGAGCTACGCCAAACCTCCATAAGATAAACATATCACACTTTCAGGTTTACCGGAATTGGGGCCTTTTTGTAAACCAGTGGTGTTGGTGTGCCTACTTCATTTGGAGAGCACATATTAATTTTGATTCAGCTGCTGGCTGAAGGACCAGTATTTTATCAGAGGTATTTTTCGAATAAGAGACAACGTATAGTTTCGTCTTGACAAAGGTGGTGCAATATTGAGCAACAATACCGAAACGCATCGACGCATTTTCTTTCACCAATAAATCTGAGGAACTATTAAGGGTGTTATCAGTTGATATAAGTTGCACCAATAATTTGATTCTAATCGGATTAATACTTTGTGATGGTTTTCAATTGATTCACTGTTTTTTATCTCTAATGTATAATTTTTATATTATGTATATCATTGAGGAAACATTGCTTTTAATATTATGAATTTGTGATTTTATGTTCTTCTATTTTTAAATGTATATTATTATAATTGTATAATAAATTCTCAAACAAACGACATCAGATACATTTTATTAATTTTTACACAATTTATGTTAAGTTTAGTTCGTGTATATTCTGAATTTTGACACTGGAGTGAATGAGGAGTGTTTGAATTTAGACATCATTATTATACCTAGCATATTCATCCATAAGGTTACACCTCGCTGCCTTCAAAACAGACAACACGTTTCCCTATTCAGAATCCCACCTATCAAAGCTTTCATGGAGGGACTTAAAAGAATTATCCCTCCAAAGCATCCACCTTCTCCAGTCTGGAACTTGAACATAGTACTTACCAGACTCATGGGACCTGCCTTCGAACCACTTCATTCATGTGAACTACAATTCTTAACATGGAAGGTGACATTTTTAATTGCTATTACCTCCCTCAGGCGAGTGAGTCAGCTACAGGCACTAACCATTCAGAAACCTTTCATGCAAATTTACCACAATAAAGTAGTGCTGCGTACAAACCCTACATTTATGCCGAAAGTTATATCCACTTTCCTCATCAATCAGTCCATAGATTTGCCAGTTGTCTTTCAAAACCCGCAATCTGTAGCTGAAAGAGCTCTACACACTCTAGACGTTAAAAGAGCTCTCTTATATTACGTTGACAGGACCAAATCATTCAGGAAAACAAAGCAACTATTTGTCTCTTTTTCACCACAACATAAGGGAAATCCCATTTCCAAAGTAGGAATAGCCAGATGGATAGTTAAATGCATTCAAATATGCTATCAGAAAGCAAAGCGCACTTTAACAGTTCCCCCTAAAGCACACTCAACGCGTTAAATGGTGGCATCCATGGCTTTCCTAGGAAATATTCCCTTAGAAGACATATGTAGGGCAGCAACATGGCCTACCTTACACACTTTAACAAAACACTACTGTGTTGACGAGCAAGCTAAACAACAAGCTGCTGTAGGCCAGTCTGTCCATAAAACTCTATTTCAAACCACTGCAGCTGATCCAGGCAACCACCGCTAGAGGAGAAACTGCTATACAGTCTATGCTAAGATATGAATTCAGCAGCCCACATGCCTCGAACGGAAAATGCTACTTACCAGTATGCATCTGTTCTTGGCATGTAGGGCTGCTGACATTCATATCGCCCACCCTCCTCCCCGGTGCCTGTCACAGCTGCATGGTTACCTTCATTACATGCATTTACATGGTCATCTCTTACTTTCCTACACTCCATCTTTGCCACAATGACGAAAAACAATCTGAAGATGGAGAAGATGCCCATGCGCACTGTAGACCTGGGGAGGAGTCACCTATCTCGTGAGACTTCGAAGACTCTTCCAAGACAACAAGGTGCAAACATCCGGACCCAACACTAGGCGGCGATCTATGCTAATATATGAATGTCAGCAGCCCTACATGCCAACAACAGATGCATACTGGTAAGTAGCATTTTCCTTTTGCCCAAGTTTACCGTTTTATGCCTGCTAGGAATACACAAAGGGATTCCTGGTGGGTTTAAATGGTTTTGCAAGTCCAGACATCTCCTCCACAGGTGATGAGAAATCCATACTCTAAAATCCTGCTGAAGGGGTGAGAATAGGTCCTTCGAAGGAGAGTCTTGCTTTGAGCATTTTGGGTATAGCCCATACCTACCCTAAAAATACCATTGCCAGCTAATAACACATATCCACCTTTAACCCTAAAAATTCCCTTCCCACCCAAAAACCAATATCTTACCCTAAACATGTGCTTGCCAGCCAAAAACCCATACCCACCCTAAAGCCTTAAAATCACCTTGCCAGCCAAAACCCTTATCCACCATAAATCCTAAAAATTCCCTTGCCACCCAAAAACCCATACCCATCCTTAATTTGATAAATTCCTGTGCTAGCCAAAAAAACCATACCTACCCTATACCCTAAAATCACCCAAAATCCCATACCTACCCTAAACCCTAAAATATTCCTTGCCAGCCAAAACCCCATACCCACCCTAAAGATTCCCTTGCCAGCTAAAAAAACCATATCCTCCCTAAAAATACCCTTACCAACCAAATACCCTTACCCATCCTGAACCCTAAAATTACCATTATCACCCAAAATTCCATAGCCAGCCTAAACCCTAAAAAAAACCCTGCCAGCCAAAAACCCATACCCACCCTAAAGATTCCCTTGCCAGCTAAAAACCCATATCCCCCCGAAACCTTAAAAATACCCTTACCAACCAAAAACCCATACCCACCCTGAACCCTAAAAATACCTTTACCAAACAAAAACCTACACATAAACCTTAAAATACCCTTGCCAACCAAAACCCACCCTACACCCTAAAAATGTCTTTGCCCTAACATACAGACAAATTCAGCAGTTCGTTACCTGAGCTAACTATAATTTCTGCCCCCACAATGCACTGCTTATGGCCTCACATATTACATCGCTAATGACATGATCAGTGACATCACTCATGACATCATCCAGAGTGTGTTTCACAAAAAGTTCTTCGAGTCAAATATATATACTAAGCTACTGCATAAGTTTAATTACTATTCTTTTTGTACTACTAATTTGTGATACTGTTTCTAATATATGTCATCTGAGTGGCACTATGACTATCTGTATCTGTATCAGTGTGGAAGTGGGTGCCCAAGTAGCTATGTGGCTGAGTGAGTGTGTGAGTGGCTGTATACGATGGGCGAGAGTGTGTGTGAGTGGCTGTATCAGTAACTGTGGTGGCTGTGTGGGTGGCTCTATGGGTGGATGTGTGTGTGTGAGTGGCAGCAGGGGTGAGTGGTTGTTTGAGTGGGAGTATGGTAAGTGACTGGTTGTGTGAGTGGCTTTTTTACACAGTAAGAATTTGTATGAGAGGCTGTATAGGTGAGTAAGTGGGCACGTGAATGATTATATTGATGTGTGGATTAGTATGTAAGTGGTTTTTGGATGGATATGTGAGTGGCTGTATGGGTGAGGGAGTATGTGTGTGAGTGGATATATGGGTGAGTGATTGAATATGTGGTTGTGTGAGTGGGTGTATGAGAGGTTATATGGCTGTGAGTGGGTGTGTGAGTTGTTCTGTGGATGATGTCATGAGTGATGTAATTTGAGATGTCATCAGTGATGTCATTTGAGATGTCATCAGTGATGTCAATGACCATGTCATGAGTGATGTAATATGTGAGGTCATAAGCAGTGCATTGCTGGGGCGTAAGTTATAATTAGCTCAGAGAACTATAACTTCTAAATTTCAATGGTTTAGTTTTGTGCGAGTGAAATCTGAGCCATACTATAACGTCCCTGTAACCTTTGTTTTTTTTCTGTGAATTTCTAATGATATTTTTAATTCTGTTTTCTGTCTGTGTAACCTTTGCTTTTTTCAATACATTTCTACAGTATTTTAAATTCTATTTCCTAACTATAACGTCCCTGTAACCTTTGTTTTTTCAGTGAATTTAAAAGTTTTTAAAATGTGTATTTCTTAGCTGTAACCTTTGAAAGTGGGTGTGTGAGTGGCTGTATAGGTAGGCGAGTGGGTGTGTGAGTGGCCGTATGGGTCTCTGAGTGGGTGTGTGAGTGGCTTTATGAGTCTGTGAGGGGGTGTGTCAGTGACTGTATGGGTGTGAACATGGCTGTGTAAGTGGGTGCAGGGGTGTCTGTGAGTTTTGTGAGCGGGTGCATGAGAGTCTTAGTGGGTCTGAGTCTGTGTATGAATCTCTGGGTCTGTGAGTGGTTGTGTTTCAACGAGTGAGTCTGTGAGTGGGGGAGTCAGTGGGTGTCTGAGTAGATCTGCCAGTGGGTGCTTGAGTCCAAGTCGGTCTGTGAATTGGAACATGAGTGTCTGAGTGGGTCTGTGAGTGGGTAGATGAGTGTCTGAGTGGGTCTGTGAGAGAATGCGGGAGTCTCTGAGTGGGCGTGTGAGTGAGTGGGTCTGTGAGTGGGTGTGTGTCTCAGTGGGTCTGTGAGTGGGTGTATGAGTGAGCTTGTGGGTGTATAATTGGGTCTGACAGTGGATGCAGTAAAATGGTAGGGGGAACACAGGAGCAGATCCTCATGCCCACTCCCCGTGACAGTCCTCTTGTCCACTTGCATGCAGTCCGCTACCGTCTGCTGCCTTCGGTTCTGGGCCTCTTCTGTCTGTTTTTTTCTCATTTTTCAGCCTCTTCTCTTCTTGCTCCTGCCCTCTATGTTGCCTCTTTCTGCTCACTCCTAACCTTCACTCTGCCTCTTGCTGCTGGTTTCTGACCACTATGCTGCCTCTTTCTACTAGTTTCTGACCTTTATTTTGCCTTTCTGCTAGTTTCTAACCTTTATTTTGCCTCTCTCCACTCGTTTCTGACCTTGCAGAGTACAGTTACAGACAACAGCGGACACTGTGACCGCACTCCCCTGCTGTGTTCCCTTTGTGTTCGGTTAAAAAATTACTCCGGCTGGGTGTGCACAAGCTACTCCAGTACCTGCCGTTGTTGGGTGCCAGCTGCGAAGCAGAAACAGGATGAGCCAATATATAGAGTGGTGCACCACCTATTAAGTGAAGATAGTTTTTTCAATAAAGAATAAAGTCTTGATTAGGTTGTCTCAATAGACCCTTTATTTTCATCAGAATCCCAATACAAAAGATTGCCAGCCAATGCAATTCGTTCATATACAATGAACTTCTTCGAGGCGAAAAGTGATGTGGTCTCCTTGGATACAGTATAGCATATACAGTGTGGCTGCGTGGGCCTCCTTGATAAGGGCCGGCATACAACAAATATTTAAGCGAAGAGAGACTGCAGTTGTTAGCTCTGTCTAGTTGCTGTATACCAAGAACTAGATGGAGCTAACGGCTAACTTTTATTCTGCCTCTTTCTGGTTGTTTCTGACTGTAATTTGCCTCTTGCTGCCTCTTTCACCCAGGACTGCAGGGGGAGCCTAAAGGTCCTTGCGGTCCCAACTGGGATTCTGCCTCTTGTAGGACTAGGCATTGCTCTGGCACCAAGGGAGCTGCTGGAAATACAGCTCCCTGTGTGCAAGAGCAGCCGTTTTATCTCTTTCCCTGCCTGCATGTCTGCGGACAGGGGAAGAGGTGAACAATCCCCTTCCAGCAAGCGGAGCACTTTAACAGCTCCCGCTTGCTGGGAGCGGAGTGCTTGCTTTTCAGCAGTCAGCTCCCACCAAGCAAAAGTAAACGGCTGTGTTCCTGGGGTGGGCAATCTGGGGCATAAATGGAATTATCCCTGGGAAGTGGCGGTCCCCAGGGCCAGATATTGCTCCAGGAGGGCCCCCCCCCCCTTTGAGCAGCATGGTCTGGCCCATTTTTAGCCCGGGGAGGTATTGGCACCATGGGGGGGGGGATCCGTGCGGCCCCTGCAATATTGTTGAAGTAGCCCCGCGGAGGTGGTGGTCCCCAGAGCTTGTAATAGCCTTGGAGGGGCTGTCCGTGTGGCCCACCCCCCAATTAATTAAATAAAGCCCCGGGGAGGGTGTGGTCCCTGCCCCGGGGCTCATTTGAGCCCATGGAGGGAGGTCTGCGTGGCCCCCTCCATTAAGTAAAATGAAGCCCCGGGGAGGTGGTGGTCGCCCCTCCAGTATTTCAATGCGCATTCCCCATGTTATTTTCTATAGGAACTACAGCCCGAACTGCTAAACAGAACTACACTAAGATAGGCAGAAAGGTAGCTGTGTGTCCAGAAAGCACCCTTTTTTTGTGATTTGGTGTAAATCCTTGTAGTAGTTTTTGAAATAAGAAAGAAAATCCAAGTATGGATATATAGAGATGCGGAAGGTCTCGTGCTGAGATCTGATTGGCTGCCAACAGTTCAAAGCAGGAAATATTGGCAGCCATCATGGTACTTGGTTTGAGCAGAGTACCAGAAAAAAACATTAAAACTAGTAACAGCCTGTGGAACTGCACCCTTTTCTTGCTTCATGTATTATCTTTTATTACTTATGTTACTGCTGGGATTTCTTTTACCCCAAAAATCTAACCAACGTTATTATTTGATAAGCCAATGGCTCAACCTTTCAGTAATGCGAGACCTATTGCATTGCAAATGCTTGTTGTCTTGGAAGTTTTCACTTGCAGTTTCTTTCCCATGATTAATCCAGGATGCAGACAAATAAACACAGCAGGATGAGCTATAAATAGGCGTCACCCCTTTGCCTCTGATGAGGCCGGTTAATCGTTGTTCGTTTGCCAGGCAATAACTGTTAACTGTCACAGTGCTGCCTGCCAACTAAGTCTGAAGAAAGTAGGAAGGCTGGTTTACTCCTCAGCAGCTTGCCCTCTGCCACCAGGTAAATACGTGAAGTCTCTACCAAGCTACAGATTGACACCCAATGTATATGTGTTAACACACAAGCCTCTGTGTAAAGCTGCCATAGCACGTGGAAAACCGTGCCAAAAAAGTAAAACAAATTAAATCTAAACTATTCATGTTTTGTTATTTTTAAGTCCGGTTCATGCACTAAGCACGGCAGACTATTCAAAGCTCTAATAGAGAAGTATATTTTCTATACAGAACACTAGACAAGTGCATGAATAAAAGCATGTCATGATTGCAAGTGATATGCTCTGCATCTCAATTTCTCATCTAGCACAATTAATTGCCTTTGAAAATGTTTGGCGAGCCGCGCGTACCAAAACTACACAAACATTTGCATTGCAATAGGTCTTGCATTTGCGAGACTTAACTATTGAAAAGCGTGCTCCGTGCAGCAGCAGAAAACTTGGTACCCATGTTAAAATTAAAGCAGGTACCGTGCTAAAACCTAGTGTGCCACGCCTGGGTGCGGAATGGGAATGAGGGGCTGTAACCTGGGAGACCGCGCGGCCTCCATTATGGACTGTGTGTTGCCAGTGGGCAAGCCACGCATAGCAAAAGAAATGCGTGGCTGCCATTCTTGAACATCAAGCGTGCGACGCTGTTGAAAAATGAACAAAAGAACAAAGCACAGATTTTAAAAAAACATAAAATAAAACATGGCGTGCCGCGCTGCTTTAAAAGAAATATGTTTTAGTATGAGTAGTGTTAATGGCATGGAACCATTGTTAAAGCTAAAAACATAAGGTTAGCAATACATGCTGTGCTGCTTAAAAAGCAAATTCGCAGGAGAGCATGTCACTCGTGCTATAGTAAAAAGTCATTTAAGAAAATATTGCTAACAGACTGTATATTGTTCTGCGTTCAGTGCCGATACGCTTTTAGAACTTTGTTGCACTCCAGTCGTCGAATCAGCCCGTGAGGCCTTCTCGACACCACATGGACCGACCGTCAATGGAACGAAATCCATTCAAGTACTGCCCTCAGTGCAACTCAAAGTTCCCGCACACAGACAAGCATCCAGTGTGCAATAAATGCCTATCTCCAGATCACAATGCCTGTGCCCAGTTCCGATCCAAAAAGACTATTCGGAATAGACGGGCGGCGAGGCTATAAATGCAACGGTCGGCGCCAGAACCCGATAACATCTTGGATGACGAAGACGATCTAGCCAGCGCCGAAGACTCGGATCAAGACGAAAGGCAATACTCTGAGCCCGACTCCGAATACTACCCCGAAGAGGGAGAATTAATCGTCGATCTCGAGGACTATGATCAGGACATCGTAGCAGTTGAAGACGACTCCGATGACAACGAGGGGCGAACCGTGAGTACACCGCCCCATATAGACACTTCACCTCTATCAGAGACTCAGGTCGAGGCATCACCAGCAGGCCTTAGCCAAGATCGACATCCTCGTTCTACAGCCCCGCCATACCGCCCGGCTAAGAACATATCAAAAGAGCCCTCTGAGACACATCACACAACATCGGTTCCATCGAAACCAAAACTAATCGACAATACAGTCTTCGGACCGAATTACATCGAACCGAAGGTCACAAAGCCAAAAGGCGTCGAACTGAAGGCCACAGTAACACTACAACCTTCGAAAACAAAGACCGTCGAGTCGACATCAAAGAGCAAAACAGTCGAGTCGAGCTCAAAGTCAAAGGCCGTCGAGTCAACCTCGAAGCCAAAACACGTCGATTCGACACAAAAACAAAAGCACGTCGAATCGACCCCCAAAAAGCACGTCGAATCGAGCAAATCAGCCTCAGGTATCGACAAGGGAAAAAAAACGGTCGACGACAGGACAAGGCCTACGCCCAAAACTACCGTCGACCTGAAAACGAAACCGAAGGTGGACAAAAGGAAATCGGTCGAGCCGAAGCCCATCGAATCGAAGAAGGGCGTCGAGCCAAAGCAGCAGGCTCCAAAACAACATAAAGACACTGTCGAACCGACAAAACCACTCGGTACGAAACAGGTTGTAAAGCCAGCCAAGGACGTTCAACCTACAAAACCCGTTGAAAAACAGCCTAAATCGATCCAACCACCTAAAACGGTCGAAGCCACAAAAAGCGTCAACCCGAAAATACAAAAACCAAAGGTTACACCAGCCAAACAAAAGACTGTGGAAGAGGAACTTATTCACCCAGATCCCTCTACAGAAAACCAGTCAAAAATCTACATTGACCCAAAAACTGGTAAAGTGACTGTTTATACCAAAAAGAAAAGACCTCTACCAACTGAAGACCTTCCCAAAATCCCACTGAAGAAAAAGAGAGACTGTGCTACCTCTCCTATATTCTTTGAACCTATCACTCCGGCTATGCCTACTACTCCTTTTGCCCCAACCTCACCTGCACGCTCTGACTACAACCCTGAGGAAGATCAGGACACAGATGTAGGGTTTGGTTATCCACAAAACCCACTTCCAGAGCCAGAAACACAGCCATGGAGTGGAGGAGGGGAACCAGATACTGAAGGGACTCTGCCCATTACAGACCCTGCAGTATACCCTACTAAGCCATCACCCACAGAGGATACAGTAGCATTTAATTCACTACTTGATAGAGCAGCAACCTACCACAATGTAGAGATGCACTCTGATGCTATTGAGGAAGACTTCCTCTTTGATACCCTGACGACATCTGAGAGACACGTAAAGACACTCCCAATGCTAAAAGGAGTATTAAAACATGCAAGTGACATTTTTAAGGACACTGCTAGAGCACGGGTCATAAACCCTAGAATTGAGAAAAAATACAGGGCTGCACCTATAGATCCTACATACATTAAAGGGCAGTTACCCCTAGATTCCTTTATGGTGTCCAACGCACGTAAGCGTGCAAACTCACAGTCTACTGGAGAGGCCGCTCCTCCAGACAAGGAATCTAAAATCTTTGAGGCATCAGGCAAAAGAGTGGCGGCTCATGCAGCAAACTCCGGGAGAATAGCCAATACACAGGCCTTGCTAGCCAGATATGATAGGGTGCACTACGACAGTTTAGAAGAAATTCTACAACACTTGCCTGATCCCTATAAACAGCAGGCAGATGAACTTATACAAGAGGGAAAGCTCATCACCAATGCTTCCATTAAATGTGCCCTAGACGCAGCAGACACAGCTGCCAGATCCATCAATACAAGCGTGCTGCAAAGGCGCCACGCGTGGCTTCGTATATCAGGCTTTAAGAATGAAGTCCAGTCTACAATTCTTAATCAGCCGATCAACCCAGATTTTTTATTTGGTCCAGCAGTTGATTCAATTCTGGACAAAATGAAAAAAGATGCAGAAACTGCAAAGTCTATGGGAGCTCTTCAGTCCCAACAACACCGGGGCTCCTTTCGTCGCTCCAATTATAGAGGAGGAGCACGAGGAACATCACAGCAATCCTCCAACTACAAGAGTAACACACAATCCACATATAACAAGAACACCAGTAGGGGTGGTTATAGAGGAAACAATACCAAGGGAAGAGGTCGTCGAGGCAATGCAATTAGATCCTCCACTAACACAAAGCAGTGACTTCTTGGCACTACCCCCAGACCACATAACACCAGTCGGGGGAAGAATACAACAATTTCTGCCAGTCTGGTTAAATATCACCACAGGCAAATTATCCAACAAGGCTATTGCTAGAGCTCACATCAACTCCACCCAACATACCACCCGTGCACCGTCCTATGTCACAGGAACATATAACACTACTTCAGCAAGAGGTCATCCGTATGCTGCAAAAGGGGGCCATAGAACCAGTCCCTCTGCAACATCAGGGAACAGGAGTATACTCCCTATACTTCCTAATTCCAAAGAAGGACGGGTCTCTCAGACCAATATTGGACCTCATGCCCCTCAACCTGTACATTCTGTCAGAGCATTTTCACATGCTCACTCTCCAGCAAGTCTCACCATTGCTTCGCAAGGGAGACTTCCTAGCAACCTTAGACCTCAAGGATGCATACTGCTCACAGAAAGTATTTGAGGTTCACCATTCAAGGACAACACTACCAGTACAAGGTCCTACCATTTGGGGTGACAACAGCTCCAAGAGTGTTCACCAAATGTCTAGCTACAGTGGCAGCACATCTCAGAAGGCAACACATCCATGTGTACCATTATCTGGATGACTGGCTAATACACGCGCCAACAACCCAGCAATGTGCCGACCACATGTCAAAAACCATACACCTACTGCACAGTTTAGGATTCTCACTGAACTACCCAAAGTCAAATCTACAACCCTCCCACGTCCAACAGTACCTGGGAGCAACAATAGATACACTGGCAGCGAAAGCATATCCCAACACAGTACGGACCCAGGGAATGCAGAAGCTAATACAAAAGTTCAGACCCCAACACTCACTACCAGCTCGAGTGTTTATGCAGCTAATAGGCATGATGGCCTCATGCATATTCATAGTCCCTCACGCAAGACTACATATGCGTCCGCTACAAGAATGCCTAGCAAGGCAGTGGAACCAGGCTCAGGGGCAATTAAAAGACCTAGTGTTGGTGACCAGTCGGGCATACAACTCTCTGCATTGGTGGAATCCACAAAACCTTTGCAAGGGACGACTGTTCCAAGAGCCTATCCCACAAATAGTGTTAACAGCGGACGCATCCCTAGTAGGATGGGGAGCCCATGTCCTACACTACACAGTACAGGGACTCTGGACTGTACAGCAAAAGAAAATGCATATCAACCTTCTGGAGTTGATGGCCATCTTTTTAGCCCTAAAAGCTTTCACTACACACTTACGCAACAAAGCTGTGTTGATCCGGACGGACAACATGACAGCTATGTATTACATTCAAAAGCAGGGAGGAACACACTCACCACAGCTGTCGCACCTAGCTCAAGCAATGTGGAAATGGGCCATTCAGAGGAACATTTTTCTCATGGCAGAACACCTTCCGGGCAAGGACAACCAAGTAGCCGACCTGCTGAGCAGGCACAGCCAACAGATGCACGAATGGGAAATTCACCCCAAAGTGCTCCAACCATTCTTCCGGAAGTGGGGACACCCGGAAATATATCTGTTTGCCACAAGCGAGAACGCAAAATGCCAGTACTTTGCCGCCAAGTTCCCACATCCGCAGTCGCAAGGCAATGCGATATGGATGAACTGGTCAGGCAAATTTGCGTACGCTTTTCCCCCAGCTCCACTAATACCGCTGGTGGCACGCAAAATGCGCCAACATTCTCTAACGCTAATCCTACTTGCTCCCACGTGGGCGAGGCAACCATGGTACACACGTTCCTAGAACTGTCAGTGGTGCCTCATCAAAGACTGCAACTCACACCCAGTCTTCTAACTCAGAACCATGGAGAAATCCAACACCCAGATCTGCAACAGCTGAACCTGGCGATCTGGCTCCTGAAATCCTAGACTTTGGATACTTCAACTTGCCTCCAGATTGCATGAATATTATCAAAGAGGCAAGGAAACCCACTACTAGAGCATGCTATGCGGCAAAGTGGAAACGTTTAGTCATTTACTGTAATAACAATGACATTAACCCGCTTGATGCTTCCACTCAAAACATCATTTGCTATCTATTACACCTACAACGGTGCAATTTAGCCTTTTCATCCATCAGAATACACCTCGCTGCGTTAGCAGCATATCTGCAAAACAGGCAACACCTTTCACTATTTAGGGTGCCAGCAATTAAAGCGTTTATGGAAGGACTTAAATGCGTAATTCCTCCAAGACACCCTCCTTTACCAGTCTGGAATCTAAACGTTGTCTTAACCAGACTAATGGGACCACCTTTTGAACCACTGCACTCATGCGAACTACAATTTCTTACTTGGAAAGTGGCTTTCCTTATTGCCATTACTTCGCTTCGAAGAGTTAGTGAGCTGCAAGCCCTAACTATTCAAGAGCCATTCATTCAAGTACATGCAAATAGAGTAGTTCTCAGAACAAACCCTAAATTCATGCCAAAGGTGGTATCCCATTTCCACATAAATCAAACTATAGAACTGCCGGTGTTCTTTCAGAACCCACAGACAGTAGCCGAGAGGGCCTTGCATACCCTAGATGTCAAAAGAGCTGTGCTATATTACATAGACAGGACTAAAACATTTCGGAAAACAAAACAATTGTTTGTTGCCTTCTCACCACAACACAAAGGTAACCCTATTTCAAAATCAGGTATAGCCAGATGGATAGTTAAGTGCATCCAAATATGTTATTTAAAGGCAAAACGCACCTTAACAGTCCCCCCTAGAGCGCATTCCACACGCAAGCTAGGGGCATCCATGGCCTTCCTGGGAAATATTCCTTTACACAAAATTTGTAGAGCAGCCACATGGTCAACCACACACACATTTACAAAACACTATTGTGTAGATGTACATTCCAAACAGCAAGCTGCTGTAGGACAGGCTGTTCTCAAAACTCTTTTCCAGACTGCTGCAGCTGACACAGGTAGCCACCGCTAAGGGAGATACTGCTATACATTCTATGCACAGATATGAATTCAGCAGCCCACATGCCTCGAACGGAATATGCTACTTACCAGTATGCATCTGTTCTTGGCATGTAGGGCTGCTGACAATCATATCGCCCTCCCACCTCCCCAGTGCCTGTCATAGCTGCAGCATTCACTCTTTGCATGGACATCTCTTACTGTACTATACTCCATCTCTGCAACAATGGCGAAAAACAATCTGAGGATGGAGAGGATGCCCATACGCACTGTAGTCCAAGGGAGGAGCCACCTATCTCGTGTTACTTCGAAGACTCTTCCAGGACAACCATGTGCAATCATCCGGACCCAACACTAGGCGGCGATCTATGCACAGATATGAATGTCAGCAACCCTACATGCCAAGAACAGATGCATACTGGTAAGTAGCATATTCCTTACTTGCCATCAGAGGGTGGCGATGTATTGGGACAGCAGACGGGCCCCTACATTAGAATGTTGGATACTGGACGCTATCTATTGTAGAGACAAATTTTTTACTATACGCAGAAGTACTGCCATCTGCTTCCAAGCCGACAGATATTTGGGAACCATTTACTGTTTACCTATGTGAGCATCCTGATCTACTTAAGGCAAATCGTTAATCCCATTATTTAAAAGTTAAATGTGATGCTACTCTGCTATGTGGTTGCTCAACTGTGTGTCGTTGGATACTATGATGTATTGGATCTCTCATTATGATGTACTTCTTGTGATTGTTACAGATGTGACCATTGTTATGTAAATCATTGACATAATCAATAAAAATAATTTTTAAAAAAACAACATTTCTGTGTAAGCCCCGCTGTGTCCACGAATCCTGCTGAAAATGTAAAGAAAGAAAACAAGGCTCCTGCGCTTTGCTAGTTATCGGCCCCTATGTGGGCCAGGTCACGGTGAGTGTTTTCCATATAAACACGGGCCCCACTTTCTGGGGCTTTTTATGCCCCAGGGACCACCACCTCCCCAGAGCTCATTAATTTTTAAGCGGGGGGCCTCTCAGACCAGGCCTGGGAACCACCACCTGCCTTGGGCAATATGCCAAATAGAAATCGGAGGGGCCTCTTGGACTCCCATGCCCAGGCACCACCAACTGCTCGAAGCTAATGTATAATATGGAGGGGCCTCTCTGACCCTCTCTCCCCGGGGACCACCACCGGGCCATCTTGTTTTTAAATAATTGGGATGTCATCAGTGATGTCACTGACCATGTCATGAGTGAATTTCTATGTTTTTTAACTAGCAGTAGCATTGTTTGCAGAGCGGTGGAGAAAGGGGGTGGGCCTCTGACTTGCTCTCAGGAATTCTGCTGTGTGAGATTTATTACAGGTAATAAGAGATCTTGTTGGCCCCCAAGGACCCTCAGCATCCAAGAGGACTTCATCCCCCAACCAGTAGTGCACCAGGAGGCGTGTTTTCTGAGTGGCTGACAAAGGGGGCAGGGCCTCTGATGACCTATCGGCAATCCTGCTATGTGGGACTTACTGGAGGTAGCAGGGGTTGTTCTTGGCCCCCAAGAATCCTCAGCATGCAAGGTGACTCCACTCCTCCAACCAGTTGTGCGCCAGGAGGCGGCTTTGCAGGGTAGTGGTGAAAGGGGGCGTGCATAAAAAAAAATGTATTAGGGAATGGGAACTGCATGACCCCCCTTCCCTGGGCTCATTTCGGCATCGGGGACCCCATCCCCCAGTGCCCAATCTTTTTATTCTCCTGGGCTGATTTCAGCCCCCCTTCCCCAGGGCTCGACCTCTATTCTGGGTGCCCTGGTCCCTCCCAGGGCACCAAGTTGCTTTTGTGGGAGACCACGGGGGAAGACGCAAGACTCCTGCGTTCCCTGCTGGCTCCCCGCCTCCTGCTGGAGCCGGCATAGCTTTCACTGAGAGGAAGGTGATAAACATGCAGCTCTCTCTCTGTGAAAGCAATCCTGCTACGCTTCCAGCAAACAAAAGCATATTTAATGCTCTCGCATGCTAGATGCGGAGAGTTTGCTGTGGCTTGGCGGGAGCAGTAAAGCCCCCTGCATTAACTAAAATTAAACCACAGGGGTAGCGGCCCCTGGGACTGCACTCTGGGGGGTCCATGTGCCCCCGTATTTTTTCTGGAATATTCCCGGGGAGATGGTGGTCCACGGAGCAGCATGCCTCCCTCACATTCATATATGGTGGAGGTGGTCTCCGGGGCATTAATAAGCCCCAGGAGGGGGAGCCCATGTGCCCCCCCTCCTTTTTTATTAAAATGCCCCTGGGCCTGGTCTACACAGGGGTCGATTAGTAATAAAGCGTTAGAAACCGAACTTCACTTTTTTTTTTTTTTTTAATAGTGTGGGATCCAACCCGACTCCTTGTAAATATTTTTCTTTTTTCAAAAATACTTTATGGGTCCTGTGGGACCCTCACCACCACCACCAAGAGGCCTAGGGGGTCAGGGTATTTCTCTTTGGCCCCTTTATTTCTTCTTTTTTTATGTTTTTTTCTGGTACTCGGCTCAAGCAGAGTCCCAAGATGGCTGCCAACACTTCCTGGTTTGAAGTGTTGGCAGCCGGTCAGATCTCAGCACGAGATCGGGAGGGATCGCATCCCTACATATACAGTTGGGAATTTCTTTAAATAACTCCACAACTACTGAACGGATTTTCACCAATTTGCAAAAAGGACACTTTCTGTACCAACAGCTTCCTCTCTGCCAAATTTGGGGTGATTCAGTTCCGCAGTTTGGGCTGTAGCTGTTTCTAAAGTTCCTATGGAAATTAACATGGATAAAACGCGTTTTGGCCCTCCTATTTTTCTCCGCCCCCATTTAGCGGATTACCCCGACATTTTCACAACCTCAAACTAGTTTTTAAATGTTTACAAGGATTCGTCAAGCAACGCCAGAGTTATTGGTAAATGAAAAAAACTATTTTCCTAACTAGAACTACCTACTGGTGATGTGTGTATCAGTGATGTCATCAGTGATGTCACTGACCATGTCATGAATGATGTAATATGTGACATGATCAGCAGTGGATTGCGGGTGCGCGATATATAGTTAGTACAACTAACTATATATGGAATTTCAATGGCTTTGTGTGAGTAAAATAAGGTTTTTTAAATGCTAATTCCTAACTATATATGGTCTATAACCTATGGTTTTTTCAGTGAATTTTCAAGGTTTTGTAAATGCTAATTCCTAACTATATATGGTCTATAACCTATGGTTTTTTCAGTGAATTTCATTGTTTTTTTAAAAGCTAATATCTATAGCTGTAAAATGTATTCTTCTTTAAATCCAAAAATATATTTTATATGTTTATTAATAATTTTTTTTTAAAATATTTTTTTTGTTTCGCTCCCGGTTCGCGAACCGGGAAGCTTTCCGTTAGCTCAATTTGATGCCGCGACCCGGTCCGCGAACCGGTAAACGTTCCGTTAGCGCAACTGGCGCGTTAGAAATCAACATCGTGACGCGTCGTGGAAGCGCGACGTATCACGTTGTCGCGTAATGCGTCTTATGACGCGCCGCGTTAGCGCACCCGGAAGTGCTCCGGTACGCGAACTGAGACGCGAAGCGTAGCTCCCCGGAAGCGATCCGCGGCGCGTCGCGAAAGCGCGACGTATCGCGTTGCCGCGTAATGCATCTTATGACGCGCCGCGTTAGCGCACCCGGAAGTGCTCCGGAGCACGAACCGAGGCGCGAAGCGCAGCGACCCGGAAGCGATCCGGGGCGCGTTCCACAGCGCGTAACATAAGTGTGAGAGGTCATGTGACTTGTTAATAAAACTTTTCATTGGTTCATTTAACTTTTGGTTTCATAATCATGTAAGGCTAGGTCAGGTGACCTAAAAATAACACTTTTCATTGGTTTAGAACTATTGTTTTTCCCAAATGATGAAAACCCCTCCTTCTTTCCTCACTCTGACTTTCATCATTGTGAGAGGAAGACCTTTATTCATAGTAGAGCAATGGCTTCAGTAGTTGCTTCAGCTGGTGCACCCCCACCACCACCTCCACCTCCTCATGGGAAGAGAGGACCACCTCCCCAGGTCATCACCAACACAGAGGAGGAAGAGGAAGAACTAGAGGAAGAGGAGAGAGAAGGACCACAGTTCTTGGAAGAGATGCCCCGGGTTTCCCATAGGAAAGCCAGTTTCATTTGGCAGTTTTTTTCAATCCCTCCAGGGCAGAAGAAAGTAAATGCGAGGTATGTCACCTGCCTCATTTGCAAAGAGAAATTATCAAGAGGGACTGATAAAAAGTATAGGTACGGGAACTATACCATGCATCAGCACATGAACAGGTGGCATCCATTGAATTACAGCCGGGCGGAGATACGTGACATGGAAGAAAACCCAACAGCAACTCCTGTGGCCAGGTCAACATCGTTAATATCGTTGACAGCAGCAGAGGCACGGGAAACTGTGCTAAACATCCAGGAGAATTTTGGGCATATGAAATATACTTGTCTGCACTGCGGTGCATTGATATCATGTGGTAACATGAGCATTAATTCAATCAACCTAGCTTATAACAATCACAATTGTCCTAACCGCCCCAGACAGTAATTTTTTTTTTGCTCCTGTTGAGCCCTTTTCAATGCCTGTTTTTTGTTGTTTCCCCCCAAAAAAACCCCAAAAAAATATAAAATTGTTCAAAAAATACAAAAAAAACAAAAAATGTTCAAAAAATAAAAAAAAAATATAAAACAACAAAAACATTAAAAAAAAAGTTCTTTTCAGAACCACCTCCCCTTTCAAAAAAAATTGCTAGAATGTTTAGCACTCTGGCAAGCTCTATTTCTTTTAGTTCGCTTCCCAGTTCGCTTCCCGGTTCGCGAAACGGGAGCTAACCAAAAAATTTAAAAAAAGAAGAGTAAGTATAAGGAAAGTAAACAGAGAGTGATGTTAAAAGAAAGACAGCTATAGGGAGTAAACCAGAGATACTGTTTAATAGATCTATTTACCGAAGAAAAGACGGAAGAGGGTATAATTGTGAAAAACAAAATAGATAAGAAAGTGAAAGAAAAAAAAGAGAGTAGAACAATAACAAAGAAGACTTTCTTGGAGAATGTGAGTGAATGTTCAAAATAAGATTAAAACATGGGGAATAACAGAGAGAAAAAATAGAAAACAGAAAAGAAGAAGTAACAGAAAAAGATTAATTGAAACAGCAAAGAAATGTAAATAACATAGAGCCATATCATCAACATAGGCAATAAAAGTTTTGCAGCTTTTATCGGCAGAAATATGTCACCAAAGCCGCTTTTGCAGCAGAAAACTGCCGCTAAAACCACTTTTGCACCAGTTTTCTGCCAATAAAAACAGCAATAATTTTATTGGCTGTGTTCATAATATTCCCCTTAGTGTGCTTCAACTACACAGAGAAAGCATTATGAACAAGTAGTGAAAGAGTGATCAGTCAAAGACACTAAGAGTAATAGAGACGGAGTGAGTGAACAAGAGTGAGGAACTATGAGAAGAGAGGGACTGAGAAAAAGAGTGGAAGGAGTTGAGTAAGTAGGTAATAGAGAAAGGAATGAGGAAAGTAGCAAAGGCAGGAAACTGAGGGTTAAAGAAATGAAGCTGTGGAACTAATAGTAGGTGAATGTGATAGAAATGTAACGAAAAGAATACAAAACATTTACCTCATAATTGTCGTTAAATTACTCACTTTTTGTTTTTATACTTTCAATCTGTGAAAGAGAGAACAAACATTTGAAAAATATTAAAACATGTATTTAAAAATTACAAAAGACAAGGGAAAAGATTGAAGGACAAACAGTTTTTCAACAACTTTGACACTGACAGAAGCTTCTGCTTCTCCAGGACCCCTACACAGTCCTAAAGATATACATTTTAAACTAACAGTATCTTGATGCAGATGAAGTGAGGCCTATCTTAAAACATGGTGCATCTTTTGCACTGCTGTTGTCTCAGAAAAGTGTCGCAAGACACTAACATTTTAAATGATTGCTTCAGGATGCCAATAAGATGTGTCCTATCCAGAGGTTTGTTTGAGGTGAGACCTACTCAGGGTTCCAAATGAAATTTCGAGTTGTTTGAAGAGAACAGAGGACATAATACATGTGAAGGCCTACCAATGAAGTAAGTCATGTCCACTTCACTCTTGAACAAAGGCCAGACCTCTTCTGTGTCCGTGGACAGACCTAAACTTCATCTGCACAATGTCATTCATAAACTTAGGAAACACAGGTGATGTAATTGAAAAATGTGGAGTTTCTTTTCCTCATTTCACAATCACATCACCTGTGTTGCCTTTGCTTAGGTATCTCATAGTGCAGATGTAGTCCAGCATATTAAACAGTACCTAGAAGTGCAGCACTGCATGCAACAACTTTGACACTTATAAAAGCTTTTGCTTCTGCATGCCCCCTACACAATGCTAATTATATAAATTTTAAACTGATGGTATCTTGCTGGAGATGAACTGAAACCTATCTTGCAACATGGTGCATCTTTTACACAAAAGTGACCCACAATGGAGCAAAAGAGGCGCACGGCCACCATAAATCTGACCCTAACATTTTAAATGATTGTTTCAAGATGCCAATAAGGTGTAACCTATCCACCGTTTTGTTTCAGGTAAGTCCTACTCAGGGTTGCAGATGGAATTTAGGTTTATTGAACAATACAGAGAAGATAATACATGTGGAGGCCTACCAACGAAGTGAGTAATGTCCACTGCACTCTTGAACAAATGTCAGACCTCCTCTGTCTCCAGGAACAGGCCTAAACCTCATCTACACAATGTGGTGTGTAATGTTAGGAAACACAGGTAATATAATTGAAAAACATGCAATTTTTTTTGCTCATTCCACAATCATATGACCTGTGTTTCCTTTGCTTAGGTATCTCATTGTGGAAATGTAGTCTATCATATGAAAGACTACGTAGAATATGAGCACTGTATGCAAGAACTTTGACACTTACAGAAGCCTCTCCTTCTCCATGCCTCCTACACAGTTCTAAATGTACATCATAAATGGAAACAGTACAGAATTAATTATACATGTTAAATGGTTTATTTTTGCTGTTCTCAGAATGTATCAAATTTCACTAAAAACAGTGACTTGAAGGTATTCATCATATAACAGCGGGGAAAAAAAAACACAATCAAAATGATTGTGTTTAAAAAACCCATACAACATAAATCAGAATTCAGAACTCCTTAAAGTTAACTTACTTTCCATGACGGCGAAGGATGTCCTATGAACAGCTTACACTCTGTTGTGCTGTTATTACTTTCAGCCCGCCACTTTCTGAAAGAAAACCTCCATCGTTTTGAAAAACATGTTACATACAATAAATGACTTCTTGCTCTCTACCACAAGTATCCACAAGGCCAAATCTTGTCAGAGCCATTTATAACTCTTGGATTTCTTGTAAGCCAATCCCGTCATTTGGCATTTCCGCAACTTTCAGAATTAAAATGTTGAAGATCATTTTCACAATCCTGGACTAGTAATATCTTCCCCTTCTTCCTCAGTCATGTTCTACATTTCCTATGACACTGATACTGCTTACTATGAAGCAGACTTACACTACCTCTATGACTACTACAATTATTTAATTCTCTACATCACTTTTAATCACAAAGCAATGTAAAACAGTAGACAGCATTGCAGACTTACATTCCCTCTACTCTATGTTTTGATTGGCTGCTTCAATTAGCTTATAAAAAGAAATAGTTTTTCTGAACTCATTCAAAGTGCACTTATTTTTCCATGACGTCCAGTCTTATGGTTAGAAGTTATGTCTCTGAACTACACTTATCCTCAAGGCCAAATCGTGTAGGAGCCATTAGAACTTCTTGAAATTCCTCAGAGCACATCCCGAGATTCTTTCCCTAAAATTTTGGTTTTAAAAACACCAGGTAAGAGTTTTTAAGGTCATACGGCAATTTTTTTTTGAAAATTAAAACAGAATCATTGCAGAATGACCAGCCATTTCTAGACTTTAAATAAGCTGTGTAATGTCCTGATGTTATTGAAGGACCGTCATGATATATAATTGCTGCAGTTACAAAAGTCCTTCCTGATATTGACAACTGCGAAGCCACAAAAACTTTAATTAAAGTTGTCAATTTTGTTCCATCAGGCCTACATCGTTGGAACATTAAAATGACATACTGGCCATATGTTCGTATAAATAATGTGGACATCATTTCAGATTTACATTGGCTACACTCCATGTTGTGATCAGCTGCTTTTACTAGCTTATTAAAGGAGACTGATTTACTGTCTGGCAAAGTTAAATATATAAATCTTTCTGAGTCTACACTAGTAGTACTTGATACCCTACAGTTCTCGCAGTCATGCTGCCATTGATAAGAAAGCCCAAACAGCTGATCTACATCTACACCTTCAGCATGCAATACATCAAGCATATACATTAAAAACTCCTGACAATCTTGCTGAATATTTTGAGAGAATTGTGTTTGGCCTGAACATCTGTCTAACAGATTTCGAATTTCAGACACACTTTCTATGTTTGTTCTATCAGTGCTACATTTTTCTAAGACAGAATTTAACAAACTGCAAAATCTTTGATCAGAATTGACCACTATCTCTTCTTTTACATTTTCTAGAGAAAACAAAACATTAACCACTACATTAGCATAGCAGTTGACACCAGAACTGTTTTCAAATTGAAAACCAACAACATCTTCAACAGAATCCTTTTTGTTTCTGCTTATAATTTCAGGTTCATCGACTTTTCGTCTTTTTGCTACAACCTCCCCAGTATTGGTCACATTTCTTCGTTTCCGGCCTACCACACGTTTCTCAAACAAAGGATATTGAGGCAAATGTGGCGCATACTCTCTTCTTAACCTATTGTATTCCTTAACACAATCTAGATCCGCACAAATGCTTGTGACATCACACTCAATCAAGTACAATCCCGATAAAGTTCTAACTCGTGACAATGCCACATATGCCATACCCTCCTTGAACACAGAACTGCCAATATTCACCAATGCACTGTCTACACTTAAACCTTGCGATTTATGGATTGTCACCGCATATGCCAAGCAAACAGGAAACTGCTTACGGCGAACATATAAGTCTTTTACAAGCAAAAATCTAGCAGAACAACGACCAATTAGCTGTACTTCCTCAATGCCATCAAATTTAATTTTTAAAAATTCAAGTCCATCTCTATTTCTGTATTTTACAAAATCAACAACATTACCAATTGATCCATTTACCAGACCTCTTTCAACATGTAAATTCCTTCTTAAAATTATACGGCAGTTCAAGCACACATTCAGAGTCTTTTCAAAACCTGCAGTTTTAGATATACTCTTCTCTAATGAATCCAATTTTGTTTTCAGATTCTCAGACAAAATAATTGTTGATCCCATATGCTCTACTCTGTCAATAGCTTCCAGTTTCACAATCTCTTGCTTTTCTAAATGCAACATTTTGTTGTTGAATTTGGCACATTCTGCAAGAGTTGGCATCAAACATATTCCAGATTTCTTCTCAGTAATTTTCTGAAAAATATTCTCAGGCACAACATCTTGTTCTGGATATAAATTTGCCAGTAATCGTGCATGTAAAGCTTCTTTCCCATGCTCGGTCACTTTTCCAATTCTAACATCTTGTAGAATAGTCTTGTAAACTTCATCCTTCGCCTGACGCATATTTTCATGCAGTTCAGCATAATTGAAGTTTAACCATATATTGACGTTGCCAATGCTCCCTAGGCACTTCCTGGTATCTTCATGCGTGAGCATTTTGAACACAGGTTGCCCTTTCACTGGTGTCAGCTGCAGAAGATCTCCGAAAACAATGATGTGTTTGCCACCAAATAACACATCATACTCTGTTTTGAGAACTTCTTGCATTCTCAAATGCACAAAGGCAAGCATGACATTGGAAACCATGCTTACTTCGTCAATGATAAGAAGTTTCATTTTCCTCAAGATTCTTGAAACTTCAAAACAAGCATCTCCAGATAGCTTGTGATATTGTAATTTGTTGTCATGCTCCACTGGCAGCATCAGTAAACGATGTAAAGTAATCCCTTTAATGTTATGTGCTGCCAGTCCAGTTGTAGCGGTGACAACACAAGACAGCGATGACTCTGTCCTTTCCTGCAAATAACATGAAATTGCTTTAATAAGGAAACTTTTTCCAGTTCCCGCTTCTCCATTCACGTACAGTCGGACAGGCTTCAACGACGTACATGAGCACTCTTTCTTGTCATGACTTAATCCATGATCAATTTGCATGGTAACTTCGTCATATATTTTCCTCTGCTCAACGTTGAGTTGCCTTTCCAACTCTTCTAAGTTAACCGCATCCTCCTGAGCATGTGCCATGGCTCTTTCCACTTCATTCATAGCAGTGGAAGCTTCATTTTCGATAACAGGTCCTCCTAGTGGATCCTGACTCAATGAAGCAGAACTCTGACTGTCCTGAGAACTGTCTCTGGCAATCTCGGCTGCAATCATTGCTTCCTGCTCAATTTCCGCATTCAACATTTCTACATATTTAGGAAAAGCAGGACATTCTATGGTCTCCTTGGCGGCATTGAAAGAGTCTTCGTAACAGAGAAAATCTCCAAGCAGTTCCTCTTCTGCACGCCAAGGCTTGAAAAGTTGCAAAAGTGCTAAATAGAAAAACTCCTTTTTTTCAGGAGATTCGCCACTCAATTTTCGATGGTTTACCAAGTGGCATTTTCTTTGCTTGACCAGACATCCCTCACTTCCTATTACAGCATACACTCCTTTCTCAGTATCTTCTTTGATGTTCCTCTTGAATATGTAATTTTGAAGAACCTCATACAGACAAACATTCTCGAGGTGAATGCTTCGATTTGGATAATATGTATCCAACATGTTGGTCTTCAAAATGTCGGTACTGTTTGGCTCCTTTTCCGCCAAATACTCAATTTCCCGCACAGGTTTGAGAACTCGATTACGCGTTGCAGCAAGACCAAGACTCGCCCAAACAATACTCCTGGACTTGGCATAGAGACTTGCTGAAGACAACCGGTCAGAACATTCGTACGCTCCGATTTCTCGATGCGACAACATCTTCAGACTGAAACTGTACAACTTCTTGCTGAGGCTCTTTTCATGGGAAATGTCCTCCCACATATCCTTCAATTCTGTCTTCTCTTTTTTGGTGATGCAAGATGTCACATACCGAGCCACAGCCATACAGTTATCAGCCACAAACTGTATATCCATGTTAGCATTCCACATGGACAAAATCACCGGGTTGTAGTCGTTGATGTACTTGGACTCTTCGTTCCTCTTCAAATTGTATGTGTTTTTAGGTGATTTCTTCATCACATTATGTCGCAGCGAAGACATCAAACTGTTTACTCTTCCTTTAGAAATCACCGGTCGTGCAAAGCCGAAACGACATTTGGTGTAGAACTTGTCCTTGTTTCGGAATTTACGACGACAGTACTTTCCACATCGATGGCTTTGGAAACGCAGAACTTTTTCTCTTAGGCTTTTCTTCTCCTTTGCGTTTGGAACAGCACACGTAGAATACTGTTGTATAAAACTCATCACTGAGTCTTCTGGATCCGTTCCAAATTTAGGTGCATCCTTGATCCACAGCAACATATGTATATGAGGAGCACCTCTTGCTTGGTACTCCTTTCTCCAGAAGAAATCCAACACCTCTCCAAGAGGTGGATTCTTCTTATTCATGATGAGACATCATAGCTTCAAATCTATGATTGAAGTACCTACATACATTGACTGGATCCAAAGAGCACAGTTCTCCGGGTGTCTTGAATTCGATGTTTTCTACGTTAGCATTTGCCTCTCGTAGAAATTCAAGTAAGTCTTCCCAGCCATACTCGGCACAGCTCAGAGTGAGGAACCATGTGGGAGTTCCTAAGTTCCTCAGCATACATTTTAAATCACCATGACGACGGTACCAGTACTCATTAGTACCACGCTGACACGCCATGAGATTAATCAGGTGAGAATCCAAAATACTGTCTTGGACATTGACTTTATCCATAAAGTCACTTGCCGAGATGTTTTGCATGTGTATACCACTTTTCAAGATGTGGTTCACTGCATATGACAGTCCAGACAGATCACTTTCAAACAGGAGATGAAACAAATAAGGAATGCATTGTCGAAACCTAGCATCTCCTGCATACAATCGCAAAGTCCGGTATTCAGAAGCAGGAATTTGATGAGGTCGCTCATCATATCTTCCTCCCTGACCTGTTGGAAAAAGCTGTGGGAAACACCGAGCTTCCAAACTTTCCTCCCAAACACTAATGGGACTCCCTTTGGCTTGTTTCATTTGAAACAACTCAATAGCATTCCCCATGACTTCCTTGGAATGCAAAGGATGAACACTATAATGTTCATATATTTCTTCACTAGTAGAGGGTTCTACTTTCTCAATTTGACCAGCACACAAATCACTATCCTCTTCCTCACTTACTTCCTCTTCTGCAACATATACATTCTTATAGTATTTATTATTTTTTTTCAAATACAATGTTGCCTTTTTAACTTTCCTAACATCCACTAAATCTTGCCATATTTTCTTATTCTTTGTCGGAACCCCATTAACTAAGATAACCAGAGGTTCCTCTTCCACTTTTTCTACTCCAATTGTGTTAATGCTATTCTTCAAATCTAGAGGCAAATAAACAACTCTTCCCTTTAATCCTCTCTGTAAATCTGATGGAGGCAATTTCCCTGTCTTTGGCTCCATTCTTACAATAGCCTGAAAGGGATGGATACTTTGAATCAAAATAGATTCATAAGTATTTAAATCCTTCAATTCAGAAGGAATCTCAACCAATTCCAGATTATTATGAACTGCTCTAGCAGGCATCTGGTTTTGATTTAATTTGCAACAACAATAAGTACACACACGTTGATCCAATCCCAAATCAAAACAATTTTCTGCCATCAAGTATGTTCTGAAATCCTTCCATTCACTATTATTTTCCCTTTCACTTTTTGCATATAAATCCACTAACTTAGTCTGATTCTTATAATAAGTGCGTCGACAACACACACAAGTGAAATTTGGCCTCTCACTTGATTTGACCTGAAACGTCGCAATTTCCCTCTGGAAATTATCTGTACTGGAAACTTGTACACTATCTTCCACATTACCCGCTTCTTCTTGGTCAATTTCAACATTCTCCTCTTTACTTCCAAAGTAACAAAACTCAATTTCTTCACATATATTCTTCACATCTATTTCAGAACCATGCAAAAGAGCAGCGCATAATTGTTTAAGCATAATTGCTGGACTCTTAGCATAATACAACATTCTAACTAATTTCCTCACTTTATTATGATGCACTGCTAGCATCCTGAAATGATGAAAAACACTCTGGCATACTCTCCTGGAAAGACAAGCCAGTGAATGACCATGCAAACCTGTCACTTCTCTCACTCTGCAAGGATCTAATTCTTGCAACAACCTCATTTTCTGCTTCAAACTTTTCTTATTAAATGACCGTACAAAATCACAAAGCAAATTGATGGAATCCTGTCGCACACTGCAAATACTACTACACTTCCAGGTGTACACAGGACCCTTAGCACGTCTTCCTAAAACCTCATTACCTAACACCTCTTCTGCCTCTGTTGTCACAAGTTTTTCTTTTTCAACTGGACAACCATCTTTCACTTCATAAGCACGACCACTGGTGTCAACTGCATGCAACAAATCATTATCCTGGAAATAACTCTCCTCATTAAAAAATGCCTCACAGCTTGAACTATGCATCCATTCTCCAGAAAAAACTTCACAAAAATTACTACGATTAACTATTCTCTTCCATCTACTATTTCTTTTGAAATCATAAATTGCCTTGTTTAGCTTCCTAATTCTATTGATTATCAAAATAAATAACTTACGTTTAATTTCAAATGCCTGATCAATAACTTTCTCAACTTTTTTTTTCTCTTATAAAAACCACTTTCTGTTGACCTTTCTTAATATTTTTTAACAAATTGCCAATTATCCTGTTGCGGAACATTCGTTTACGAATATCCCTAAACTGTTGTTTCCTTCTAATATCATGCACAGAGTTATCTCTTGCTCTAGCAGTAACATTTTTCATTGGCCTTTCCTTTCCGTTTGAATTGCTTCTCTCTTTCTGGACTGAAACATTTTCTGTAGTAATATTTTTTTTAATACAAATATTTCTTATGAATGTTTTTGTACTCTTACCCGGTGCTTTCTTGGTGACTTGACAAATCTTTTTATTAGAGGACTGCTGCTTTTTTTCATTCACCTGCTGTCTTTGACGTTTTGCAGCCTTTCTCAGTCTTTCTTTCGTTGGCATGGTGAAATCTTGAAATGATCTGCAGTTGAATCTGTGGTAAAATATATTAAAAAATGTTATTAACCACTATTACCCAACAGTAAATCAATAACAGTAATCAAAAACTTAAAACACTACTTGACATTTTTACATAGAAGATTTTTTAGTGCTTGGCAAATTTAGAATACAGAAATAGCAGAAAAGAAATGGAATTTATATTCATGTTACCTGTGCTATTTTATATGTGAATCTGATCTAATTTTATGAGCATATTTTAATATTTTATTGAAGACACTACACATAACCTGTTTTTGAAGGTGTCTTTATTTTTAAATTAAACGGTTTACATTTTTACTTTTTATTTATTATACATTTTTAAAATAAATGTTTATAGTTCCATAGGCTCAAGCACGTCAGCTTCCCATCCTATGTCATATAATTCGGACAAATCTGCATCCTCATCACGTTCTTCTTCATCCTCAGGATTTAAATCATCCAAGGGATCAACATCCACTGATGTTTCAATTACGAGTTCAATGATGAGGTCAAAATCAACTGATTGCTGATTGTCGCTCATGTTGATGTTGTCTTTATCTTTAAAGAAAGATAACAACAATGAGATGTTGCAGAGTAAGAGACAAATCTCAGAGATTATAATAGTAAAATTGTTTAACAAGAGTAACATTTTGCAGCTATTATATAGCCATGTCCAGCGATGCTGAGAAGGTGAAGCCTATGTCTAATTTTTCAGTGAACAGGACTCATCTCTTCTTAACCTTGGATAAGCCTCACCGACTCTGTGTCCCCTGCACATACTTAAATGTAAAGGGGCAGATTTATGTTAAATGGCACATCCCCAGGCATGCACCAGTTAACGTGCACCGCTGCTCTGCCACCCATGGTGTGCCGCATTTACAATCAGATAGGAGAAAGCTACGTCAAAACCCTGCCCCTGCTTGAAGCAGGCATAGGTCTTGACTCAACATTGTGGAGATGGGGCACCCCTGAGCCTTGCTGGAGCTGCATCACACTTGCGATACAACTCCAGCAATGCGCCACCTTTACGGCACAGATGCGTCACGCATCTGTGCCATTTTTGCCCCATGCTGCGCTGCATTGTAAATGCAGCACACCATGGGTGGCGGAACAGCAGCGCAGGATGACTGGCACATCCCTGGTGATGCGCCAGTCATCATAAATCTATCCCTAAGCTTCTTATCTTGTTAGAGATGAACGCCATATGTATCATAAAACTATTTTGCATTTCCTAAATAGCGAATTTTAAGGGATAAATAGCGATTCTTTACCATTCCTAATTTGCGATGAGCAAATTGCTAATTGCAAATTACCCATTAATTTCCATGGGCCAGGAGGCCCATAGGAATGAAGGTGCAATTTGCGATTAGCAATTAGCTCATCGCAAATTAGGAATTTTTCCAAGGGTGCATGGGTGTCTCAAGAACACCCTGCTGCACCCCCTGAAAAAGAAATTTGGGGGCATATGGCGCACATACATGCCCTAAGGGCATGTATGGGCGTCATATGTCACCTTTTGTTTTTTGGAAAAAAAGCTTTTTGAAAAGAATTCGCAAATTACCACCAACTAGAAGTTGGTGGTAATTTGCAAATCCTTAATGGCATTTTTTGCATATTTTTTGTTTGATACATTGCATTTAAGAAATCACAAAATTTGCAAATCCTTCAGTGCAATCGCAAAATAAAGAATAGCAAATTTTGCTATTCCTTATTTTGCATCAAACTTGTTTGATACATACCATTTGTCTAATTAGCATTCGCAAAGGCCGAAATTCACAGAACTTCGGCCTTTGCAAATGCTAATTAGCTTCATACATATGGCCCCAAGTGAGGCGTGTCTTGCAACATGGTGCATCTTTTGCATCACTGCTGCATCAGTTTCATGTGGCACGGTGTTTTTTACACCATGACACATCTGCCTAAATGCATCAATTTGTAATTTTGTCGCCTCATAGCAAATCTTTTGCACCGCCGCTGCATCACAAAAGTGACGCACAGTGGCGCAACAGAGGCATACACCTATCATAAATCTGTCCCTAGCATTTTAAATGATTAATTCAGGATGACGATAAGGTATGCCCTATCCAGAGGTTTGTTTAAGGTGAGGCCTACTCAGGATTGCAGATGAAAGTTACGCTTGATGAAGAATACAGAGGAGATAATACATGTAAAGCTCTACCAATGAAGTAAGTGATGTCCACTTCATTGCGCCAGTCATCATAAATGTATCCCTAAGCTTCTTATCTTGTTAGAGATGAACCGCCATATGTATCATCAAACTATTTTGCATTTCCAAAATAGCGAATTTTAAGGAATAAATAGCGATTCTTTACCATTCCTAATTTGCGATGAGCAAATTGCTAATTGCAAATTACCCATTCATTTCCATGGGCCAGGAGGCCCATAGGAATGAAGGTGCAATTTGCGATTAGCAATTAGCTCATCGCAAATTAGGAATTTTTCCAAGGGTGCATGGGTGTCTCAAGAACACCCTGCTGCACCCCCTGAAAAAGAAATTTGGGGGCATATGGCGCACATAAATTTTAACAACATTCCTTTACCTCAAAAACGATTTTCAAGTCATAATTTGAAAACACTGCCCACGGGGAAATGACTTAAAATGTCCTTAAGACACATGAAAGTGTTTTTTTAAAGCCTTTGCAAGTTTTTGGGTCACTTTTAACATGGCTATGTAACTCAAACAGTCAAAATCTAAATTTACCATGCACAGGTGGGACCATATTTACAAGGAATGTGCCCCACGGGGAAAGGTCTTTTAATGTAATATGGGAAAAATGACATCAGAGACACTGAAATGCCTTATAAAGAAGCATACACCATTATATCCTTGTCATAAATTTACAAACCATTCCTTTTCCCCAAAAACGATTTTCAAATCATAATTTGAAAACACTGCACATGGGGAAATGACTTAAAATGTCCTTAAGACACATGAAAGCGTTTTTTGATTGCCTTTCCAGCATGGTTGGGTCACTTTTAACATGGCTATGTAACACAAACATTCAAAATCTAAATTTGCCATGCACAGGTGGGAGCATATTTACAAGGAATTTGCACCACGGGGAAAGGTCTTACATTAAATGGGAAAAATAACATCAGAAACACTCAAATGCCTTATAAAGAAGCATACACCATTATGTCCTTGTCATAAATGTTAAAAGCATTCCTTTTCCTCAAAAACGATTTTCAAGTCATAATTTGAAAAGACTCCACAGCTCCTATGCACAATAACACCCTGTCAGTACTAATACTTCACATTTTCTCCAATTACATTTTCTCAAAGAAACAAAATCTATTTGTAAAACACTTGAGACAAAGCAACATTTGAAAAACACAACTTTCTTCATAATTTTCTCCTTAAAGCACACTATTCTCTATCTAAATTAAAGAAATCTTTTCTCACCTTAGCAAATACTTTGAGTTTCAAAACAGTCTCAGAAACACACCAATTTGTCTTCAGCAGAGCAAAAGGTATGCACTCCAGAGTCTGCAGCTATCAAAAGCACAGAAATGCTGTAATTCTTCACACATATCTCTCATGTCACCCAATCAAAACTCTTCCCTCACTTTTTTTCAAATCAAAACCCTTCCCCCCTCTGCCCTTTCTGCCTTTTTTGCATAGCAACCACCTCCTTGAAGGCCTCTGTTGTTTGCAAGTTCACACAACAATGTTGCAATTGAACTCTGAACTCTCAGTGCACCTCATATCCAGTGCATTCTTTCATTTAATGATTTTTTCTTGACCACTCAAAATACATCTTTCAAAGAACTCATCCATGCACCCTAACTTTCTGTTTTCAGCAATCAAAATCCACCAATCTACTGATATATTTATTTTTTATGCAAATTACAGCAATAAAATGGAAGGTGAGCAGAATGTTTCCTTCGAAATTGTTCTGGAGAACAACACAGAAAAAGATATTGAGGACAATGATGACTCAGATTTCATGGATGAATCACGGGACCATGAATTAGTTCAATGTGTAGAATCTGTGGATCATTTACTTCATTATGATGACGGTCAAATGTGGGAACTTATGTTCACTCAACAAGAGGACATATCGGACAGTCAAATGCTAGACGTTCTATTAAATTTTGAAAAACAATCCGAAAAATAAAATTGTATGTAATATTAAAAAATTGTTTGAGTCTTTAATCATTTTTATATGTAATTCATAAACTAGTTAAATGTTAGAAATGTTATTAAATTTTCAAACACAATCACAATAATAAATAATTGCTTAAAAAATAAAAAAATTAAAAAATAATCAACAAAACCAACAATCAATTAACATACAGTATTTGAAAAGTCTATCATTCTCTTTTCCTTATAGTACGCTGCCCAGAACGCTTCCCAATTCGCGAACCGGGCGCTACCCACGCAAAAAAACAAAAAAAAAATATTTTTTTTTTTGCCCCGCGGGGCCCTTTCAAAGCCTCCACATCAAACCTAGGGGGTCAGGGAGGATCTACTATGCCCCCTTATGGTCATTTCCCCCTTTGTTTTGGCCTCCTCTTGTCTCTCAATCCTACCGAGAGACAAGATGGAGGCCGCTCCGGACTGTTTAGAATGTTGACAGACACCGGAGAGCCAATCAGCTTCGCTACGCGAAGTTCCGTTACGCGTAAAGTCCGCGAACCGGAGCGCTGCCCGGTCCGCTGTTACAGATATATATCTTTTTTTGAACGTTAATTTCTCAAAATCCACTGCAGCACATATATTGAGACCTAGCAAAGGCACATCGGGCTACCAGTCCCTACAATTTTGCCAAGTTTCGTGGAAATCCATTCAGCCGTTCGGGCTAAAAGTGAGGCCAACCGCCCTATGGAAAACTCAATGTTAAAAACACGTTTTGGGACCCCCCTTTTTTCTCGGCCCCCCCTTGACGAACCACCCCAAATTTCCAGGGGTTGCTCAGAAACAAAATGTTCAATTTTCCAGAAAATTTCAGCCAATTCCGTCCACAAACGCCAAAGTTATTAGACATAGAATTTTCAAAAATCCCATAGGGAAAAAATCCTAACTATATATACCTACTGGCGACCGCCAGTAGGTAATATATATATATATATATATATATAGATATAGATATATACACACAATTGTGCGAGATGCTGGAAAGTGCGCTTTTGCCTGTGGGCATTCAGGAGCATAGATATTTGTGCGGCAGCCTAGCCGTAAAAAGCGCACTACCCCAAGAATCACGGGGGTCCTGTGGCTCGAAATCCTTTCCAGCTACGCTAAAGGAATCAGCGCCTTGAAGGATTTTGTGTGGGGACACGCTTCCGAGGCCCATCCAGGGTTTTCATAGACAGTTTTGAATTATTATGCATCCATCCAGGATTAATTAACGTGACACGGACTACAAGACCCAGAGAACCTTGCGTATTTACACAGCTGGGTAGCCCAATGGAGGGCTAACAGGAGTACATATGGGTGTGTCACGCACACAATCCTTTTGTCGAAGCCTCTGAAGACGAGCCAGAAGCTCAGAAACGCGTCAGGCTTTTTAATGGTCGACAAGAGAACTGTAATCTTATCGGGAGAAGAATCCCCACCTCACCTGCTAAACGCCATTGTGCGAGACGCTGGAAAGTGCGCTTTTGCCTGTGGGCATTCAGGAGCACATATATATATATATATATATATATATATATATATATATATATATATATATATATATATATATATATATATATATCCAATCCTGTGTTCACAATCCTTTCGAAAAACAGGCACCGACTCCGTGGGATTCAAATCAAGGGTCTTTATTTGCAAGAAAAAACGATATATATATTTGCTCCAGATCCCGTCACATCGGACTTCCATCCTCCGGGGGAAAAGGAAACACTCGCGGGGGTCGTTTTAGGTTATTTATTAATCACCAAAAAACGGACACTTCAGCAACAACGCACCCCGGTATTTAAGAATAAAAAAGGTTTTACAGTTCATCAATATTCTTCTTGGGGCCCCCTGAGAAGGTGTACAAGATCAGGGAGTGTCAACCTTTCCTCCTTTTCACGTTTTGAAACTTCATTAAATTAGACCGATACTTCCAAATGACGTACGTGACCGTGTAGTCACCGCGTACACGTCCTAAGGCGCGCATGTCAAGTCATGTGACTCGAAAACAACACTTCATATTGGTTCATAGTAGTTTCTATTTTGCAATTTTCCAGAACCCCACCCACTTCCCTCACTATCATTTTTACTCTCAAGGGAGAAGAACCTTTAGGTCTTTACGAAGAGTTTGGTGAAATGTCTGCCGCACAGAATTCATCTTCTGAATCTGAGGAAAATTATCGACTACCTTTAACAAAAAGGAAGGAATCTTTCATCTGGCAATTTTTTACTTATCCTAAGGAACAAAAAAAGTGAATGCTCCGAAAGTTACTTGCACATTATGTGACGCAGTTCTTTCAAGAGGAAATCCTTCGAAAAAGTATTCCTTTTCGATACATACAATGATGAGGCATGTCAGACAAGTGCATCCTGTGAAATTTGCACAGGCATCTACAAGAGCTCTGACAACACAACTACCACCAGCTGTGGCCAGCACATCATCTGGAGGACGACCTGCATCTCCATCCACTGCACAGTTGGACTTGAGACCATATTTGTCATCAGTGCATATGAAATGCAACATGTGTTCAGAAATGCTTGTGTACGGAGAGCAGAGCCTCACTCTTATTGAAAAAAGAATTAATGAACATCAATGCTCCGACAGAAGATGATTTTTTTTCAATTTATTTTGTTCCTGTTTCACAGTTTTACAGTTCAAAATTTCGGCTCCAGTTTAAAAAATCAAAAACAATATAAAACTTGTAAAAAAAAAAACTACAAAACAAAAAAAGAGTTCTTTTCAGAACTAACTCATTGTACCAAAAAGAGCTCTATTCACAAGCTGAAGTATCGCCGCTTTCTCAGCAGAATTATTCAAAAAAGCGGCGATACTTGGGGCATATTATGAAGAAGACGTGATACGTTATCGTCGCTTTTATCGCCAGGACAGTGCCGATAAAGCGACGATAATCGCCTTCATAATATGTTCTATGAATTCCAATCGAAACCTATGTTAGATGTCTTTATATCTAACATTACGTTCTATTGCAATTCATAGAGCATATTATCAAGGCCGTTTTCGCCCCTATATCGGCAGTTTCCTGCCGATAAAAGCGGCGATAATGTTTTGCCTATCCTTGTAAATATTCCCCAGCACCTTTTTGAAAACGTCATTACAACGCCTGCCGTAAGACCACTTTGCATGTGTGCCGCACAGAAAGTTAATGACATGCAAAGTGGGCGTACGTCAAACCACATGCAAAATGTGGTTGGAGGGGAAAAGACCCCATCACGAACACAGGCGTTCCGAGAAAAAGAGTTGGAATAAACTTGTTTATCGTATGACTGCCAAGGCCTGCTCTGATCAAGCATTGGGGTGTGGAAAATAAAACTGAATCCACCCCCTCCCCAAATTACAAGGCACACATTAGTGCGTGAAAACAACGCTTGTTTTCACACGGTAATGTTAACTGCCGCCGGCTGTTACAGGATTTACTATCACATATGTGTTCGCATTGATAATAACGCACTAACACCGCGGAAAATTCTGGCGATAGCCGGCGAAAGTCAAATGTGCGATCTTCGGGGCATATTACCAACAACTAGCGATAATTATCACTATGTTGGATTAGCGGCGATATTTTTATCGCCGAGCTGCGGCGATTTTTATCGCTTAGGAGCCTGTGGTTCCCAAACTGTGCACCACGGCTCCCCAGTGCGCCGTAATGAGGTGCCAAGGACGCCGCGCACACTAGAGTGACCAACCGTCCGTAAATTCCACGGACGTCCCTACCCTGTTATCTGTAATTGTGGCCATCACAGGGAGCAGCGCTGCTCCCCTGTGAGAGGCCTCACCCCCGCTGCTGGAACGGCCTCGCACTCCTCCAGGCGCACAGGAGCAGCCCCTCCCGCCCATTGAAATTCTGTATGGGGCTTATTGCCACTTACTGAATGAGAATGGGGCAGTCAGGAGTGTTCAAGCATATGGCGCTCCTCCTGCCTCAATGTACAGAAGGGATTCTGTTAGATAAAAAAAAGTAAAATGCCCACGCTGCAATGTTAGAAAACACTTCATTTAAAGAAGGCTATGAAATAAGTTTAAAAGAACAGGTTAACGTTCTTTCATCGTCTCATCATTTTTTAACATAAGTATTTTCAATATTATATTCAACAATGCCATGGTTGCTGCTTTTGTATTTTAAGGAACTAGCAACCATTGACAAAGCCAATAGTCCTGGCTTGTTGTTGGTGTAAAGATACTTGCTGTATTATAAATCTGCATGCAATGACAGAAACAACATAACACCAGTCGGGCGCAACACTATGCTAAACGCAGATTTTTAGCTTAGGTGTTTTAAACTGCCCTCGGAATTACATCCAACACCCCCTTTGAAGAGACCCCCCCCCCATTTTTTTAACACCGCTTAAAGCCCTGGAAACAACACCATTTTACAGTAACCTCACATCCTGGCACTGTACATCATGTGTGACTCATGACTTCTACGTTTTCAGTCTGCGTATGTACAGAGGCATTGTGAACTCTCCCCCACCGCACCCCACCCCTTGCTGTAGTTTGTTCTTGATAGGCCTCTTCTACCTGCAACTCTGCAGACAAAGGCTCAGCTCATAATGTGGAAAGGTGGGTGAGTAAATAAGTATGGAATGTCTGAATGGCTGGATGGATTACTTAAAGGATGAATGGATGAATGAAAGGGGAATGGATAGATAATCAAAGAAAAGATGGATGGATAAGCGAATGAGTGGAAGTATAGATGAGAGAAAAGGTAAATAGATGGATGTATGGGTGGAAGGGTGGATGAATGGGTAAAAGGATGGATGGGTGTGTTAAAGGATGGATGGATGAGTAAAAGGGCACCTGATGGATGAGTGAATTGGTGGATGGGTGTGTAAAAGGATAGATGGATGGATGAATGAATGAAAGGGTAGATGATGGGCAAGTGAATGGGTGGATGGATTAATTGATAAGTGAAATGGTGAATGGAAGGATGAGTGAAAGGGTGAATGTAAGGATTGATAAGTTAGTGAAAGGGGGTAGATGGACAAAAGCATGGATACATCAGTGAAGTGAAAGGGTGGATGGATGAGAGAGCGGATGGCTGGATCAGTGAACGGATGGTTGGATGAGTGAAAGAATGCGTCCCAATTACTTTAAGGAAGATAGCAGGAGGTACATACCACCCACCCACCGGTAAAAAAAATGGTGGGGAGCCACGACCAACTGCCGAGTAGGTCAAGGGAACCACAGGTCAAAAAAGTTTGCGAACCACTGTCCTAAGCGATAAAAATCGGTCAAAATGCATGAATATTGCTGTAAAGTCAGCGATATTCATGCATTACCGAGCTACTGCTCTTAGTCATGTTATCCACCTACCATTAGATAACATAGCTAAGAACTGCTCAGGGGCAGGTGTTAGCTTTTGGAGATATTCGCGCTTAGCACGAATATCTCCAAAAGTGGGTAATAGGAGATAGCAATGTTAGCAACTGTTTCCAGTCGTTAACATGTTGGCATGCTTACTTTGCATGTCATTAGTGATAAATATCACTGACAAGCAAAGCAGGGCACAAGATGATCGCTATCTCCTACTAGATGTCGCTAACTGGTGTTAGCAACAGCTACGTACTAGAGAGATAATTTTATCTCCACTTTCTTGGCTTTTAAAGCCAAAAAAGAGGAGATAAACCCCCTTGATAATATGCCCCAAAGTTCTTTAACACACATCATTTACCTGCAATGTTTCCACACATCAGCGTTGCTGAACTGACTCAGTGAAATGTTGTTGATTTCATAAAATCACTTTTAAGGGGCTCCTTGTGACAGTGCAGCCAATCCTGCCTGGAACTGCTCACATAAAACATGAAACTGGTATGACCAGGATAGACAAAGAAATAACACAGTGATGGAAAAGTATTTTTATTTTTTATACTTACCTAAGAAATAGTAACAAAGTAAAACAAAAATTCTTTAAAAAACATAGTATCTGTGGAAGAAAAGTAAAAATAAGGTTATAATGTACATTACATAAAACAAAACAAATTAGAAGTGAATGAAACAGAAAGTGAAAGAAAAAAGACTGAGGGAGAGAGAGAGAGACAGAATGTGTAGTATATAAATCAATGAGTAAAAGAATTAATTGAAAGAGATAATAGCACTGAAAGAATGACTGTCTAAAGGAAAGTAAAGTGAGAGAGAAAATGAGAGTATGATCAGTGATAATACACGAAACAAACAGTCTCTAAAAGAAACGGACTAAGAGTACGGAAATGTCTTAAAGAGATAGATAAAATAAAGGAAGAACACTAAGAGAAACAGAGTGAAAAAGGGTGAGTAACAGAAGATGAACGGGGTAGAAACAGACAAGGACTGTAAGAGAGAGATAAAGAGAAATGAAGTAGGGTAAGGGAACTAAACTATAGATTTAAGTTTGGGAATTGAGCATAATTAATGAAAGCAGAGTAAGGGAACAAATATTAAGGTACAGTAAGACAAAGGAATTAAGATTCAGGAAACAAAGGTGATACAGGGTCAATAAAGGTGAGTCACCATGAGACAACGTAAGTAGCAAACTGAAGAGATAGATAGACTGAATGAAATAGTGACAGAAAAGATGTAAGAGAAACAGGAAAGAAAATTAAACAACGCAAAATGTGGATGAGTTAAAGGGAATAACCGTGACTAAACAGCACTGACAAAGGAAGAGGATGAAAGGAATAAGGAGAAGAGAGAGGCAGAGGAAACTCTCAGATGTTATTAGTTGTACTTACCTTATAAATGTAATATCTGTGGAAGACAATAAACAAATCTGTTATAATACATATTTCTAAATCCAATGTAACAAAATAACTTAGACAACATATTACATGGTTTATTTTTGCTGTCCTCAGAATATATTGATTTTCACTATAAACAGTGATTTCAATCGTAATCATCATGTAACAGCGGGGAAAAAACACAATCTAAATGATTGTGTTTAAAAAACCCGTACAAGATCTCTATACATAATATAAATACCTGAAAAAAACATGTCTTAAATGTTTTTCTCTAATTCGCAATTTCTTGAGTAAGCACAGTACATACTCCACAGTTACAAACTAATTAAACCATACCACTTACTTTTAAATACCTCTCAACAAAGTTCCGTGCAAGTATGTTCTAAAAACATTTATCTCAAGTACACATTTTGTTGTCTCATATTTTTCAGCGTGGCCAAATAGTATGAGTTAACTCATTATTTTCCCAAATTACTTAATCGAAGTCTTATCCATTCTTTTCTCAACCTTTCAAGTAAAAATTCCAACGTGTTCTGTACCATTAAACATTAAGGAAACCTATACCTGATACTATCACTATGCCAAATACACGTTTCATTTCTAAATTTGCACACCCTCAGTCACATGATATTTCTAAAGAACAGAGTTTCATATCTTTACAGTATTAATCTTCCTACACCAAGTAATTTTACTGAAATTTAGGTTGCAAAAATAGCAGATAAGAATTTGTTAAGTCAAAAGGCAAACGTTTCTTAAAAGTCAATTGACTATCATTGCAGAGCGTCCAGCCTGTTGGAGACTTCAAATAAGCTATGTAATGTCCTGATGATATTGAAGGCCCTTCATGAAAAATAATTGCTACAGTTACAAATGTTCTTCTAGAAATAGATATTTGAGAAGCCACAATTTTTTTTATTAAAGTTGACAATTTACTCCCATCAGCTCTGCATCGTTGAAACATTAAAATTACATACTGTCCATATCTGTGGATAAATAATGTTGATAACATTTCTGAGTTACATTGAGAGCAGACCATGTTCTGATACGCATCTTTAACTAGTTTATTAAAGGACACTGTTTTACAATCTGGTAATGCTAAATATATAAATCTTTCTGTGTATATGTCAGTACTACTTGAAAATGAACAATTATCGCAATTATGTTCCCATTTATAAGAAAGGCCAAAAAGACTATCAATATCTACACCTTCTTCTTCCAAAACTGTAAGCATATACATAATAAATTCCTGACAATCTTGCTGCATATTCTCAGAAAATTGATTTAGTCCTGCACATATGTCTAAAACATTCCTTAGTTCTGAAACACTTGCTACTTCACTATTACCACTGCTACATTTTTCAAAGACAGAATTTAACGACCAACAAAATGTTTGCTCCCGATTTTGTACAATCTGTTGCTGTAAACTTTTTAGAAAAAAAACATTACCCACTACATTTGCATAGCAGTTGACACCAGACCTGTTTTCAAATTTAAATCCAACAATCTCTTCAATACTAACCTTTTTCTTACTGCTACCAATGACAGCTTCATCTTTTTTTCTTCGTTTCTCTACTACTTCACTACATTTTTCCTCATTTCTCCTTTTTTGACCAACCATACACTTTTGAATTAAAGGATATTGAGGTAAACTTGGAGCATATTCTCTTCTTAACCTATTATACTCCTTCACACAATTTAAATCTGCACTAATCTTTGTCTCATCAAAATCAATTAGATAAAGTCCAGATAAAGTTCTAACTCGAGATAAAGCAACATACGCCATACCCTCTTTGAATACAGTGCTTCCAATATTTACCAAAGCACAATCTACAATTAAACCTTGAGATTTGTGAATAGTCACTGCATATGCCAAACAAATTGGAAATTGCTTCCGACGGACATATAAGTCTTTCACAAGCAAAAAAACGAGTTGAACAGCGACTGAATTGTTGAACTTCCTCAATTCCATCAAATTTGATTCCTAAAAATTCAATCTCATCTCTATTTGGGTAATTCACAAAACCAACAATATTACCCATTGCTCCATTCACCAAACCTCTTTCTACATGTAAATTTCTCCGTAAAATAATCCGACAATTTAAACATACATACAGATTCTTTTCTAAGCCAGCAGTTTTAGATATAGATTTCTGAAGAGAATCCAATTTTAACTTCAACTTTTGAGACAAAGCAATAGTACTTCCTTCATGCTCTATTCTATCTTTAGCTTCCAGTTTCTTAATTTCTTGATTTTCTAACTTCAACATTTTTTCATTGAAAACCGAACATTCTTTTAGAGTTGGCATCAAGCATATGACTGACTTATCTTCTACCTCTTTACTATATATTTTCTCAGGTACATTATCTTCATTGGGAAACAACTTGGAAAGTAATCGTGTTTGTAGAGTTTCTTTCGCATCTTCAGTTAGTTTTCCAATCCTTATATCTTGAAGAATATTTCCATATTTAGTATCCTTTGCCTGTCGCATATTTTGAATCCGTTCAGTATATTTGAAATGTGACCATATATTAACATTTCCAATACTGCCCAGGCACTTTCTGGTGTCTTCATGTGTAACAGTTTCAAATGCAGGTTGTCCTTTCACAGGAGTTAGTTGCAGTAGATCTCCAAAAACTATGACATGTTTGCCTCCAAATAACACATCATACTCTGTTTTAAGTATCTGTTGCATTCTTAAATGCACAAAAGCAAGCATTAAATTGGATACCATGCTTACCTCATCAATAATGAGAAGTTTCATTTTTTTAAGGACTCTAGAAACTTCACAACAAGCTTCTCCAGATAGCTTGTGATATTGTAATTTATTTTCATGTTCAACTGGCAGCATCAGTAAACGATGTAAAGTAATACCTTTAATATTATGTGCTGCCAATCCAGTTGGAGCAGTAACAACACAAGACAGTGTTGACTGAGTTCTTTGCTGTAGATATGTAGTAATTCCTTTAATTAGAAAACTTTACCAGTTCCAGCTTCTCCACTTACATATAGTTGAATAGGTTCAAATGACATACATGAGCATTCTTTTTTCTCATGACGAAAACCATGCTCAATGTGCTCTGTCACTTCATCATATATCTGTCTTTGCTCAAGATTCAGTTGCTTCTCCAATTCTTCTAAGTTTATTATATCCTCTTGAGCTTGCTGCATTGCTCTTTCCACCTCATCCATGGCAGTGGCTGCTTCATTTTGGATAATTGGTTGTCCCAGTGGATCTTGACTCAACGAAGCAGAACTTTGACTATCTTGAGAACTGTCTCTAGCAATCTCCGCTGCAATTGTTGCTTCTTGCTCTATTTCGTCGTTCAACATTTGGAGATAATTACTAAAAACAGGACATTCTATACTACTTTTAGATGCGTTAAATGAATCTTCATAACTATCAAAGTCACCAAGTAGTTCCTCTTCTGTACGCCATGGTTTAAAGAGTTGCAAAAGAGCTAAATAGTAAAATTCTCTTTTGTCAGGACTTTCGCAACTCAGTTTTCGGTGATTAATCAAGTGTCCTTTTCTTTGTTTGACCAGACATCCTTCATGTCCAATTACAGCGTATACACCTTTATCAATATTCTCTGTAATATTCCTTTTAAAACTTTATTTTTCAAGTATTTCATACAGACAAATGTTTTCAAGCAGAGTACTTCTATTTGGATAGTATGTATCCAACATATTTGTTTTCAGAATGTCTGTACTGTTTGGTTCTTTCTGTGCTAAATATTCAATTTCTTGCACAGGTTTCAAAACACGGTTTCGTGTTCCTGCAAGACCTGAACTCACCCATAGGATAGTTTTAGATTTCGCATAAAGACTTGCTGATGATAATCGATCACAACATTCATATGCTCCAATTTCTCGATGCGATAACATCTTCAAACTGTACGTATACAATTTCTTGCTTAGGCTCTTTTCATGAGAAATGTCTTCCCACATCTCTTTCAGTTCCGTCTTTTCAGATTTCGTGATGTAAGACGTTACATATCGAGCCACAGCAATAGAGTTATCCGCAACATATTGTATATCCATGTTAGCATTCCACATGGACAAAATGACTGGGTTATAGTCATTTATATATTTGGACTCTTCACCTCTTCTTAAATTGTAGGTATTTTTGGATGATCTTCTTGTGATATTATGTCGCAAAGATGACATAAAATTGTTGACTCTTCCTTTTGAAAGCACCGGTCGTGCAAATCCAAAACGACATTTGGTATAGAATTTATTCTTTGATTTGAATTTTCGCCGACAATATTTTCCACAACGATGTCTTTGAAAGCATAACACTTTTCCTCTTAAGTCCTTATCAGTTGTACTATTAGGTATCTCACAAGTGGCATATTGTTCAATAAAAGACAGTACAGTGTCATCCGAGTCTGTTCCAGATTTGGGAGCATCCTTGATCCATAATAGCATATGAATATGAGGAGCACCTCTCGCTTGATACTCTTTTCTCCAAAAGAAATCCAGAACTTCACCAAGAGGTGGATTTTTCTTGTTTGTAATAAAAGACACCATAGCTTCAAATCTTTGATTAAAATATCTGCAAACATTAACCGGATCCAACGAACACAGTTCTCCAGGTGTCTTGTAGTTTATATTTTCTATATTTGCATTCGCCTCCCGAAGAAATTAAAGTAAAATCTTCCCAAGCATACTCTGCACAGCTTAGAGTTAAAAACCATGTAGGTGCTCCTAAGTTTCTTAGCATGCATTTCAAATCTCCATGACGACGGTACCAATACTCATTAGTACCACGCTGACATGCCATTAAATTAATTAGGTGAGAATCCAAAACACTGTCTTTCTGTTGCACTTTATCCATAAATTCCTTTGCTGAAACATTTTGCAGATGCACTCCACTTTTTAAGATATGGTTTACTGCATAAGAAAGACCAGATAAGTCACTCTCAAACAGAAGATGAAACAAATATGGAATACATTGACGAAATCTCGAATCTTCTGCATATAATCTTGTTGTCCGGTACTCAGAGGCAGGAATCGGCATAGGTCGATCATCATATCGTGCACCTTGACCTGTTGGGAATAACTGTGGGAAACAACGACCTTCCAAACTTTCTTCCCATACACTAATAGGACTTCCTTTTGCTTTTTTCATCTGAAATAATTCAATAGCATTCCACATTGCTTCTTTGGAATGCAGTGGATGAACACTGTAATGTTCATAAATTTCTTCACTTCTGGACAAGTCAACTTTTTCAATTTGTCCAATAGACAAATCATTATCCTCTTCTTCACTTACTTCCTCTTCTTCTACGTATACATTTTTATAGTATTTATTGTTGTTGACTAAATACAACATTGCCTTTTTGACTTTCCTAACATCCACTAAATCTTGCCAGATTTTCTTACTCTTTGTAGGTACACCATTAACTAGAATAACTAGAGGTTCCTCTTCTACATTTTCAACACCAATTGTCTCCATATTTTTTTTTTAAATCAAGTGGCAAATCCCTTTAATCCTCTTTGTAAATCTGAAGGATTTAATTTCCCAGTCTTAGGTTCCATACGAACAATAGCCTGAAAAGGATGTACACATTGAATCAGAATAGTCTCATAAGTATTTAAATCCTTCAGTTCCGATGGAATATTTATCAACTCAAGATTATTATATAGAGCTCTAGCAGGCATTCTATTTTCATTTAATTTATTATAACAATATTTACAAATACGTTGCTCAAAACCCAAATCAAAATAGTTTTCTACCAACAAATAAGTCGCAAAATCTTTCCACTGACTATTATTTTCATCTTCACTTTTTAAATATAAATCAACTAACCTAGTTTGACTTTTGTAATGAATGCGTCGACAACACACATAAGGAAAATTTGGTTTTTCACCTGCAATGACCTTAAACTTTATTTCCTGTTCAAAATCTTCAGTATTAAAATTTCCGACATTTTCTAACACATTTCCTTCTATAACTTTATCAGTTTCTGCATTGTCTTCATCTGGACCAAAATAACTTACCTCAATTTCTGCACAAATCTTCTTAACATCTAATTGACATCCATGCAAAAGAGCACTATTTAACTGTTAAAGTTTAAGTGCTGGACTTTTTGCATAATACAACTTTCTCACTAATTGTCTCATTTTGGTATGATGCACTGCTAACATCCTGAAGTGATGAAAAACACTGTCATATTTCTTTTAGAAAGACAAGCCAGAGAATGGCCTTGCAGACCTGTTTTTTCTCTCACTCTGCAACGGTCTAATTCTTGCAACATTACAATCTTTTTTTTTTAGACTTTCCTTAGTGTACTTACGTAAGAAATTGCGAAAGAAATCAATTGAATCCTGTTGTACACTGCAAATACTACTACAATTCCAACTGTAAACAGGAACATTAAGACGTCCCTGTAAAACTTCTCCAGCTATCACCTCTTCTGCATTTCTAACCACAATTTTCTCTTTCTCAATAGGATAACCATCCTTCACCTCATATGCTCGACCACTGGTGTCAACTGCATGCAACAAATCGTTACTTTGAAAGTAACTCTCTTCATTAAAAAATGGCTCAGAACTTGAAGTATGCATCCATTTCCCAGAAAAGACTTTACAAAAATTACTTCTATTTATGTGTCTCTTCCATTTACTCTTAGCTTTTAAAACTCGGATTGCCTTATTCAGTGTATTTATTCTATTAATTACTAAAATACATTTAAAAAAATTTGTCTCAAACGCGCGCTCAACAACATCCTCTATATATTTTTTCTTCTTATAAAAAGCAGATTTCCTTTTAGAAACTTTTTCCTTTTTTAATAAATTTGAAACTACTCTGTTATAAAAACATACGCTTCCTGATTTCCGCAAACTGATTAGTACGTCTTTTACTGTACATATTTTCCTCACTGCTGATTTCAGAAACATTTTTCTTTTTTCTCGCATTTCTCCTTGTAGATACTGACAACTGTTTTTCCTTTTGAACATTATCCAATTTACTTTTTGTTTGAGACAACTTTTTTATAAAATCCTTGCTGCTCTTACCAGGAGCACTCTTGTTTTTATCCGTCCTTTGTTGATTAGGTAATTCTTCTAATTCTTTCCTCTTCAAATGGTATGTCCGTTTATACAGCTTTCTTTTTTCATTTCTGGTCGGCATACTGATTGATGTTTCTGATAAAAATTACAATCTGTTAAGAAAAAAGTTAAAAAATATTATAGACCTCTACTAGCATATAACATACAAATTATAACCACTGGTTTATTTTAGAAGTAGAATAAAGACAAAGAAACAGTCTCTGAACAGAGTAGGAAATCCTGGAGTGAATGTTGGTTCTAAAATTATGACAGTCCATAGCTGTGTCAGCATTATAGACGTATTTTCTGATTCTAATTTTTCAGGCATATGAACACTACACTAATTTTCAACCACTGTAGGTGATCTAGTGCTTTTAATTTTTTTGACTATAATCTCTTATACACTTCATGAAAACATTTATTCTCATTCTCAGAAAGCAGATCGACGAATAGTACAAGAAAACTGCCTTCAAGAATATTTTTCTATCAAAAATTATTTTATTCATTTAAAATGTCATATTCTAAAATGACTTGTAGCATATTTTCATCAGGTACTTCTTCATAATCAAAATTTTCATCATCCAAATTCTGTTCTTCCCCTTCCACCAATTCTAAGTAAGCACTGTCGAAAGTATTGTCCATAAAGTCCTCATTTTCTGACTCAATTTCCTCTTGAAATACTCCATCGAGTAATTGCTCTATCAATTCATTAGCAATTTCAAAATGTAAATAAATGTTGTCGGCGTAATTTTCCAATTTAGGAATCTTTTTGTTTCTTCTGTATCCTTTTAAAAAAAATATAAAGACTAAATTATATCTTTTTCATGAATAGATAACAAAAAATTACCTTTACTAATTTTTAAAGTACATACATTTTCATACTTTGTAACACATTAACTACATAGATTAAGATAGCACCTTCCTCTTGTTTGAAAACAAACTGACACTATGATCCTAGACATTAACACTATGCCTTTTAATTTTTTTTAATAAATTCTGCTGTAAAAAGACATCTTACTGTGAAATTTGTTTTTAGGTTTTCTGGACTGTAGAACTGTTGATAGACTTTATAATTTATTTTTAGGGATCTATTTTCGGAGTTCACCACTACAAACTGCTATTCAAACTGTATACAGACTGAAGGGGGGGCTCACAATGTACAAATGAAAACATTCACTAAACCGATTACTACTTCCCACAGAGACAGTTGCTTTTACCTTTTAACAGCATACTCAGCATGTGAATTTCATCGTATGTACAAAATTTCATGCTAAGCATGAGGAACCACATCATAATAGACCTCTGCAAATGCATATAAAAGGGTGCAAACAGATAGTACAGTCACAGATATGCAGAAAAAATGCCCATCACACCAACAGCCATATCATAATACACCTCTGTAAATGAAGAAAAACGACAGCACACAAATGATACAGCATGAGTTAGAGAGATAATGAAGACTTAGCAAGAATTAATCCACGCAAACAGCAAACTCTTACAGTGAAAGGATAGATGAACCAGAACTGCATAGAAAATAACACATGGACCAGGCCCATAAAAAGATAGTGCCAACACAGTGGAAACCTATCTCAAAATACATATCTAGTGTAAGCAGGTACAGACATGGTAAAAATAGAAGATAAAATCCTCCAGCAAAAGAGAAGCAGTGCAAATATTCTTAAAAATCTTGCTTATTATTTTAGTCTGCACAAAAATAATTTGCCTTAAAAAAAAAAAAAACTCACCTGTAAAAAAGAATTTGATCGTTGCAAAGTCTATCAAGTAGAATACAGGCTGTTGCTTTTCAGCACCAAACACTATAAAAAAGAAAAATACTGAAATGTAATTAACATATACAGACATATTTATTACACAACATACACCCATTCTGCCAAATAACAAGCCTAACAAATATATTCCCTAATATTCTCTACCATTAGATATCCTAAAGCCTAGCTAAGTTCAATAATTGGTTTTTAAACACATCAAATAACCAAATTTTTCCCCCAGATTTATTTAAAATCAAACTTCATTTACAGTTTAATCTCCCACACATTTCCAGGATACTACATGCAATCTTTATGATTTGCACTGCTACACAATCTTACTTAGCATATCTGTTACCTATCTTACTTGCCAAAATAAATCACCATGGAACACCAACATCACACTGTGATTAAAGCTTCTTTTTACATAATTTTGGGTGAATAATTTGCTTTCGAGTTTTATATTTAAATTCTGTTAATTATAGTGATTTGTTTTCTTTCCTACATTTTCACAATCACTAGTTGCACAAAACTAATGACAGAGATGGAGAGAGATGTAGAGTAGGAAAGAGACACAGGGCAGGAGGGACACAGACCACAGGAGAGAGAGAGACAGTAGCAGGGACACGAACATGCAGAGAGAGACCAGCATTGAAAGCACAAATGGAGAGAAAGAAAAATAACAGGAGGCAGAGAAAAGTCAAGAAAAAGAGGGAAGGTGCAAAAAAGAAAAAGATGAACATGGACAGGGTATCACAGAGTAGAAACAACAGACAGGGCACAAAGGAAATACATGGTAGGAGGCACAGAGAGAGAGAGGACAGCAGGCAAACAGCACAATAGGGAGAGAGAGAGCAGAAGGAACGCAGAGATGGACAAGCAGAGCAGAAGGGAGAGAGAGATGGAGAGAAGGAGGCTGAATAGGAGGGAGAAAGAGATACACCACCATAGAGATAATGCAGGAGAAAGACTGAGAGCAGGAGACAGAGAGAGATACAAAACGAGCACGGAAAGGAGAGAGAGATCACAAGGGAGAGGGAAGGCAAGAGCGTGATTCAGGCCACAAAGTAAAAGAAGGACAGAAGGGAAAAAAAGAATAGTAAAAAGGACAACAAAGAGAGGGAGAGCAAGAGAAACAGAAAGAATAGAACAAAGAGTGAGGGAGAACAAAAACAGGATAGAGAGAAAATACATGAGAGACAGGAAGGGTAGAATTCAGAGGGTAGACAACATGGAGCGAAACTGCACAATAGACAGAGATACAGAGAACAAGCCGGACACACTGAAATATATGAAGGAAGCAGCACAAAGATAGAGATGTTGAGAAAAGGGAAGGAGGAACACAGATATATGTATGCTAACTCCACTAACTTAGTGCATGAAGGCATCTGCTGCAGGAACTTCTGTATAACGTCATAGTCACAACTCTTTGTTTCCCTTTAGCCCCACCCCTTTGCCCTCTGACCTCTCACCCACCAGTACAGCCCTCGGCCACAAACCACACTGTAAATGTTGCCCTCCATATCATAGCATGAGGGTATGGTACAGCAGGTAACATCATACCTACAGCAACTATGGACTATTGCCTTTGACACAGATTCATAGATGCACAAGTTAAATAAACATAAATTTTGACCTCTCAATTTTCAGAAAACTTCAACTTACAGTCAGGGTGACACCACAACAATATTCTTATACCTATGTTTCAGAAAAAGAAGGGAAATCCACACTAAAAATGACTCTCTTTAAAGAATTTCCGTTCCTTTACTACACTCACCTACCATGATCTCATTGCGTCACTTCTCCACTAGTCACAACTAGGCAGTGTCAAAAGTATCAATACCACATATAATCTACCTGCAGTTTCTGAACGTGTCTGTATCGGGCTCTGTTTTTTGCTCTGCCACTTTTTCTTGAACTACTGCAACAGCAGGCTGTCACTACAGGCCGGCAAAAAAAACTGTCTGCCTATACCAGGGCTCAAAAGTGCAGCCCGATAGACACCGAGCCTAGCTTTAAGAAACTGCCTCTGCTGAGACCCGAAAAGACCCGGCCAACTTAAAGCCTTGAAACTATCTTAATGTCTCCTCTCTCTTTGCACCTTTAAATTTGACTTTCAAACCACGTTTGCTTTCCATGACACATGCTTCTTTTTCAGTGTTCCACATTCAACGCCTAGACACTTTACCCTTTTTAGTATCAGAAGCCGCAGCTGCAACATGGCTAATCCACGAATTAATTAGTCTATCTTTTACGCTTTTTCAGTGTTCAAATTCCATAAATTATTTTCACATAAATAGATACGAGCAGCTCAGTACCTCCTACTGGCATGAAACCAAGTCGCTCCCTTTCACTTACAAATTCCTTAGAGACTGCAACAAATTATATCTGTATAGAGATGAGTGTACTGAAACATGGGATTAGTCGTTCACATCCAGGCACTTCCAGTTGCATAACTTATTTAACTAGAACCGCTGTAATGTTGCATGTGTTTTCAAAGGTACACCGGTGCCTGCTATAATGCCGACTTTTACCTTATTGCTCAACAGTGGTTCTTTATTTTCAAGCAATGAGAATTGCTATGAGTTATTAAACGACAAACCTTACGCTGTAATAGTCACTCTGCATATGCTTCCCTGTAAGAATGTAGTTTATCCACCCCCGCATGGGAACCTTGATGTTTCCATCTGGCCGCGAATTCCGGCCTTGAATTCAAAGTTCAATCACAAGACATGAACAAGAGCCTTATTGTCACAAAAACAAGTTACCCTAGCATCTGTTCACAAACATATCTCCTTCACTTAGCTAACACTTGCAGAGAAGTGCATACCTTATTAAATAGTGACCTTCCTTTACAATTTGCTGAGGTGACTCCCATAATCTTTAACGCATCCTCCACTTCACGGCTGGCCTATTTTTTTTTATAAGTACTAAGCAATGGTTTAGTGTCTTCTTTGCCCGAAATGATTTGAAGTCATTCTGCTACTCTTCACTCCATATTCTCCGACCTATCTTTGTGGACTTCCTGTTCTACTACCAGTGGCTGCTGCTTTTGTGTTCCTATTTTGTTTGCTACAAAATGGATGTCCGTCCTGTCTTCGCGAACGAGCCGGAGCACTTAGAACTGTTTCGCCACAGAATGCTTGAGTACTATGGCATCCTGCCACTCGCGACTTTGAGTGCATCGTATGGATTATCATTTCGATTTTCCTATTTCACCTGTGTGCAGCCTGTATTTCATTGCCTGAGCTGTGATTTCATGTGGGCCCTGGACTTATGTCTCTGCAACTTGGTATCTCCTGAAGTGAATTACAATCATCTCATGAATCCGTTAATTGATCATGAACAACTTTGTTCCGATGCAGGGATTATGGCCTTTGCAGCGATACATGGAGTTCTGGGTCATTGGAATATATTCGCAGTGGCGCAAGATTTCTTGGCACACAGCTACATAGAAAAGTCACCGAGTTGTCCTCTGATGGTACTAGAGGCTCCGGTAATTGAAGAGCATGTATGTTCTTTTCCTCTTTTCAATTGGATGGCTGACTTGTTTTCGGATGATAACAGTGGCTTCCTTTTAGAAGCGGTTGCTGCTTATTTCACCTACTTAGTTGTAGGATGACTCTTATGCAAGCCATTGACGTCTTAATTTTTTTTTCCCTCCCTATCTTTCTCACGTTTTTTGGACTTCTGTTTTTATATAAACAGACCTATTGGCTTTACTAACAGTGGACATTACAATACCGTGCTGGTCAGATTTTCGTGTTTTATGTGGACTAAATTTTTTTCCCTCACCTGCTCGATTTCGAACTAAACATTTCTTTGAACTCTAATTTCAACAATTCACTTGCTTATCTTATCTTATTTGAAACGTACTCGAAGCAAGGCAGGGTAATATATGGTTAAATGTGCCCTGATAAATGTGTAAAGTTAGCATGAGTTTTTTATAAGTTTAAACGCCATTTTCCCTTTCTGCTCCTTATTTGCGCCTCACACACATCTGCTGCTTTACTTTTCTGCCTAGTGAAATATTTTCGATTCATACGAGAAAAATATGTTGTTACACTGATATTACCCTTGCTTATCGAGCTGTATCTGACATCGAGTACTGAAACCTTCAAAAGATATCTCAATACAGTAGTTGTTCTGAACACTGATTTTCAAACGTCCCTACAGATAACATACATGCAGCTCCAGCCAAGTTCTCGCTTTTGGCGCGTTTTTTATTTCCTTACACAATACCATAACACAAACTTGATAGTGCTTCGCATGCAGAGAACTGATTGTTAATGAGGTGATGTGTAACCACTAGCATTTTCATATATGGTTGCTGAACTTAAAGTCAAAAGACACCTTCTTAGATTTAATATAATTTAATATACTTGCTCAGGAGGGTGTAGAATATGTTTTGTTAAATCCTATTCATTTTGCATCATACTATGCTTGCACCGTTTGTGTTCTATGGACTAGTAACTATGCCGATTACTTTGTTTCTTATATCTTTACTCGTATTAGATAATAAACTTCGCTTCAAAGCACTGCATTAGTGAATAAACATTTCAAATATACACGTTCCCTCTTTTAATCCATATTCTGAACTGAAATTATTGTATACTGAAAGTGTATTCATGTGTTCGACGTAACCTCAGCTGTACTAAGTTCATGTTTTCTTTTGTCGACCTGAGTTACTCATACTGCAACCCGCTGGCCTGTGACGGCCCGTCAAGCCCCGTCAAGCCTTTCTTAGCGGGTCGCGGACCATGCAAACAATCGTACCTCCGGTAAAAAAATAATTTATTACTGTTACCAAGCACCGCCGCAGTTGTGCTTCACTCAGACTGATAATCACTGCTCCCCCGCTTCTACAGAGCAGACGCTATGTCGTATTTCACTACTTATCACCCTTTCATCTCCACTATAAAAACACTTCTCCGCCAGCCACCAGAGAACAGAGTGGAAAAGCAAACGGACTAAGAAGTAAAATACGACAAACCCTCTGCTCTGTGGAGCCGAGCGAGCGGTAATTGTGAAAGTAGACATTCACTAGCGCTTCAAAAAAGCATCTCAATTATATAAATAGTGTTTTGAAAACCTGCCAAGTACTTTGATGCGACTATCTGTGTGTGCCTGCAGAGCAAACTTCCTCAGCCCAGACTGAACGCAGACACAGACAGACACACACACACTAAGATAACACAGAGCAACGGATACGGAAAGCAGGAGGGACATGAAGATGGAGTCAGATGGCAGGAGGGAGAGAGATCTATGTACACTCTGTCTGCTACCTCAATGTATGAAGGCATGTACTCCACGAACCTGTGTACAACCTCATGGTCACAAGTTTTCATTTTATTTTACTCGCCCCCTCCCCTTCTCACCCCACCCCCACCAGTGCAGCCCTCGGCCACAAACCACACGGTAATTTTATCCTCCGACATAAAGTTTATAAATACCTTAAGCATTAGCACTTTTTGACGACGGTATGACATATAATCTACCATTTCTCTCTCTACCTGCATTATCTGTGTCTCTGCTAATACCATTTTTTGATCTCCAAACCAACTTTACAGATTATATGGAAACACTCCCAAATCACTCAAATAATTACTGTCTATTTTAAACATATTTTATATACCATTTATTCAGTATACCAAAAATATATATGGAAAACTATAATTCACACTTGAAAGTGAAGAAAGGGCGCGCAACCCCCATTAAATTCACAGGACTTCAGCCCCCCCCCTCCCGTCTGCTGTGGAAGCCCAAGATAACATACATCCCAGATACACACAGAGCCGCACCTGAACGTTTCACATCTCTATAAAGAACCATTTGAATATTAATTAGGTGGTTCGATGCCCCATGCTCAAAAGCGAATAGGATGCTTAGAGCTGCCTTAAAAGCTGAACCAAGGGATACACTGCGGGTAAGGCTGCTTAGAGCAGAGTATAAGCTTGCTTTACGTACCAGATCAAACGATTTATTGAAAACCCACTGGGATTCCCTGGCACGATCTGCTGACCTAAAAGATACCACTGGGTTTTGGAAGGAGGTAAAGGAAATAAGATCTATCGGCTCAAATTTGACGGAAATTAACTGTAACATCACCGGTCCGATCTGGGTTGCGCACTTTGGCAAAATTTACGCTACACCAGATAATACTCCTTTGTTGCTACCCCCTCCACACCCAATGTCTATTTCCACGCTTGAGGTTTTTGATGCAATTTTAGAAAGCGCCGGGAACAAAGCACCCGGATCTGATGGGCTCTCCATAGACCAATTAAAATGTGAACCAGAGTTTTGGGCTCCTTTGCTATGCAATGTTTTCAATAATTTAACTGAAGGAGAGATTCCGGAAACATGGTCACGTAGCATTATTGTTCCCATTTTTAAAAAGGGCGATAGGCTGGATCCTGGGTGTTATCGCCCAATTTCTTTAATAGATAACACCTTAAAAGTTTTAGGACGGATCTTATTTAAAAGGATAAGAACTTGGACAGATGAAAACAACATCCTACATCCTAGCCAGTTTGGGTTCCGCAGTAGTGTCGGAACGGTGGAACAATGCTTGAATCTGAATTTGATCATGGGAAAATATAATATTGCAAAGAAATCCCCTTTATATTTTGGTTTTATGGATCTGAGCTCGGCTTTTGATTATGTTAATCGCTCCCGGCTTTGGTCTACCCTTCTCGAATATGGTTTGGATGACCATCTGGTACATTTTTTAGCCTTTTTACACCGTGATCTTAAAGCTTGTGTACGTGTGAATCAAATGGGTGAAGTTTCCAATGATATTAACATCGGTAGGGGGGTGAGACAAGGGTGTGTGCTGGCCCCTCTCCTTTTTATTTTGTATATTAATAAACTAAGCGGCACTTTGAGCACCCTAACTAGTGATGTGCCCTACATTAACGGAGCCCCCATACCCACCCTTCTTTACGCAGATGATGCGGTCCTGATGGGCCGTACTCCGAAGGCACTGCGTATTTTAATTTCAGGGTTTGTCCTTTTTATGGCCGATTTAGGCTTAACAACCAATTTTAAAAAATCACTGATTATGAGCTGTGGGCCAAAAAGTCACAAAATTCCCCAGATTATTTCAGGGTCAAATGTTTTAAAAAGTACCAACACCTTTCCCTATTTAGGGCTCTTATTCTCAAATAGTGGTACGTGGCATGCCCATGTTTCTTATGCCAGGAATAAGCTGGGCAAGGCCATCAATTGTGTAACCTCTTTGAGGCAACCCACCCAAGCTGATGTGATAACTCCCCTGGTGAAGATATACCAAACCCAATGCATGCCAACCGGCACTTACGGCGCTGAGGTTTGGGGTTACACTAAGTGCTCCTCCATTCAAACAGAAGAAAATAGATTCTGTCGTAAGGTATTGGGGGGGGTTATCTGTTCTCCAACCTATGTATGTCATAATGAACTAAATATTTCCTACATAGAGGATTTTGTGAGATCAAGACCAGCATTGTTCTGGATAAAATTATGGAACAATACGGCTGCTACATTGACCCGTGACATTATTTTGGATTGTCTAAAGTGCGACAGGGGACACCATATTCCATGGCTGAGATCAGTAAAAGAGTGCCTCGTAAGCGTGGGTTTGGCTTCCTTGTTCACATCACCACACCTAATAAATCGCTCCCATAAGACTATTATCTTAAGGGCATTGTATGATTTATATAGTGAAGAGCGGGACAGTAAGAACCAGATTAAATGCACGGTTGTAAAATATATGGCCTATTCTGAACCACACATTAAAAAACCTGGCCTACCGTACAGATATTTGCGTTTGCATCTTGGTAGATGGGTAAGGGGTTTATTGTTTCGTTTCCGAGAGGGGAGTATAGTTAATTTACTGAACTTCCCTCTGGGATACAATAAACATCTTGAAAGTTTAAACTGCCCCTGTAACCCTTACATGAAGCAAAGTCTCATGCATTTCCTGTTCTTCTGTGGTTTTTATAAAAAATTCACTGTACATTATCTATTGCCTTATTGCAAGAAAAATGAACTGACTAATTTTAAATTGGCACTCCGGTCCCTCCAGGCATTGGGATCAGACGAAGTTATTTTTAGGATGAGCTGTTTTCTCAAAGCTGCTGTTAGATCAAGAGCCACCCTTAATATTGACGCATAACTATAGCACACTGCACTTTCTATTTCTCACTTTTATGATAAAGAATTTTTTAAACTTACCATTTTTATCCTTGGTAATTATGTGTAAATAGATAATATTATAATAATGTGATGTCTGTCTTTTTTAAACAAAGGTTTTAAAATTGTGTATTTTTAACATTTTCTCTTCATAATAATTTTTAATTCTATCATTAGGGAAGGACAAATTTGGTATAGTTGTGAAATTATAATAGATTTTGATTCGATTGTGCTTGTTTTTTCTCGTAATATTCTCCAATTGTAATCATTGAATTGAATGTTTTTGAAATGTTTTTTGTTTGTACTTTTATGGATGTTTTCTTATTCCGAATAAAGATCTTTTGACTTGACTTGAATTAGGCCTTGCAGTTGTTTTACCCCTTCTAAGAGCCCCAGCAGCTTTACTCTGCCTACTGATTAAACGTTCATGTCCCCCTAACAAAACAAATTGTTTCCCCCCCCCCGACATTTCGTTCCAGTTCCGTCTCTGACTGACAGTGAATAAAAAGAACTAACAGTAAGGGATAACATAAGAACATGACTGAAGACCACTGAGCTTAATCAAATTTATTAATCGAAATTTAAAACTAATAATTGCAAACAAATAATGTATATAAAGAGTGATGAAACGAAATGGAAGAGTAGTTGAAAAAATAGAAAACAGTGCCAAAGTCAAAAATGAGGTTACTCAGAGACTGTGAGGGAAATAAACAATTATAGTGACCAAACCACATTTTACGGTATATCACAAAAGAAACAGTTAGAGACTCACCTTTACCAATGCTTTATAAGATGTAGAACAATGACAGTCACAAAACAGATATTCGTTTGACGGAACTCTCAATAATGCTTCTATCACTGCAACCAAAGATTAATGGCACAGATTTCCTCTCAATACAGACTCATATATGTCTCTTCAACCAATCATATTTGTTCCCGCACAATTTTAAAATCAAATTAACATTTCAGTTGGTTATCCCTTTCAATATTTTCAAAGTCACATAAAGGTCACCCTTCACCCTCTGCCTTCTCTGGCTGTTACCAGAACTTTTGTCTACGCGCTTCAGCGCTGTTGTCTGACTATTTTTCGCGCTCATTTACTTTTAAACATCCTTGCGCTGCTGGTCATCGCCTAGAGCTTCTAGAGCTCGTTTTAATTAGGGTTACTTGTCCTGTGTCGGCTCCGTAGGCCGGGGAACTATTGACAGGCTTACCTGCACTCAGCAACTGCTTCAACCCGTTCTTGGCGGGATAGAGTAAGTTTAGCGGGTCCGTCCGCCATCTTGGGTAGGGGTGAGGTCTCTGAGCACTCCGGGCGCCATATTGATTAGGTCGAGGGACGCTGGAGGCGGACTTCCGCACCCGGCGAGCTTATTAAGCCTCCTGGTGCAGTCTTTGGGCAGAACTTTTGTCTACGCGCTTCAGCGCTGTTGTCTGACTATTTTTCGCGCTCATTTACTTTTAAACATCCTTGCGCTGCTGGTCATCGCCTAGAGCTTCTAGAGCTCGTTTTAATTAGGGTTACTTGTCCTGTGTCGGCTCCGTAGGCCGGGGAACTATTGACAGGCTTACCTGCACTCAGCAACTGCTTCAACCCGTTCTTGGCGGGATAGAGTAAGTTTAGCGGGTCCGTCCGCCATCTTGGGTAGGGGTGAGGTCTCTGAGCACTCCGGGCGCCATATTGATTAGGTCGAGGGACGCTGGAGGCGGACTTCCGCACCCGGCGGGCTTATTAAGCCTCCTGGTGCAGTCTTTGGGCAGAACTTTTGTCTACGCGCTTCAGCGCTGTTGTCTGACTATTTTTCGCGCTCATTTACTTTTAAACATCCTTGCGCTGCTGGTCATCGCCTAGAGCTTCTAGAGCTCGTTTTAATTAGGGTTACTTGTCCTGTGTCGGCTCCGTAGGCCGGGGAACTATTGACAGGCTTACCTGCACTCAGCAACTGCTTCAACCCGTTCTTGGCGGGATAGAGTAAGTTTAGCGGGTCCGTCCGCCATCTTGGGTAGGGGTGAGGTCTCTGAGCACTCCGGGCGCCATATTGATTAGGTCGAGGGACGCTGGAGGCGGACTTCCGCACCCGGCGGGCTTATTAAGCCTCCTGGTGCAGTCTTTGGGCAGAACTTTTGTCTACGCGCTTCAGCGCTGTTGTCTGACTATTTTTCGCGCTCATTTACTTTTAAACATCCTTGCGCTGCTGGTCATCGCCTAGAGCTTCTAGAGCTCGTTTTAATTAGGGTTACTTGTCCTGTGTCGGCTCCGTAGGCCGGGGAACTATTGACAGGCTTACCTGCACTCAGCAACTGCTTCAACCCGTTCTTGGCGGGATAGAGTAAGTTTAGCGGGTCCGTCCGCCATCTTGGGTAGGGGTGAGGTCTCTGAGCACTCCGGGCGCCATATTGATTAGGTCGAGGGACGCTGGAGGCGGACTTCCGCACCCGGCGGGCTTATTAAGCCTCCTGGTGCAGTCTTTGGGCAGAACTTTTGTCTACGCGCTTCAGCGCTGTTGTCTGACTATTTTTCGCGCTCATTTACTTTTAAACATCCTTGCGCTGCTGGTCATCGCCTAGAGCTTCTAGAGCTCGTTTTAATTAGGGTTACTTGTCCTGTGTCGGCTCCGTAGGCCGGGGAACTATTGACAGGCTTACCTGCACTCAGCAACTGCTTCAACCCGTTCTTGGCGGGATAGAGTAAGTTTAGCGGGTCCGTCCGCCATCTTGGGTAGGGGTGAGGTCTCTGAGCACTCCGGGCGCCATATTGATTAGGTCGAGGGACGCTGGAGGCGGACTTCCGCTCGGTCCAATACCATAAAGGCATGAAGGACCAAGCGCGCAGCGGTTACGCGCAGCGGGCGCGCCGTAGGGGCGCCGGAGGTGCGCCAGAGGTAAGCCCGTTTGCGCCCGTTCGCGCTTCGGAAGCGCTATGGGCTGTATCCTCTGATCCCCCTTTGTCCCATCGTTTGGTGTACTCTCGGGCTGCTTTATTGGATTTAGGACCTGCTCTGGAGCCCCTCACTCGGAGGGCTAATGCTCTCGGGCCAGTACGATCTCTGTCTTGCGGGCTCCTTAATGTTAGGTCGCTCTGCAAGCACTATACTGAGATTGCCTTCCTGATCGACACCTCAGGACTGGACATCCTGTTTTTAACGGAAACGTGGACTCGGGAGGACTGTCTGGTCGAATTAGGACTGGCCTGCCCCCCAGGCTTTAAAATTATTCACACCCCACGACCAAAGAACAGAGGTGGTGGAATCGGTATCATCTATAGAGAGTCGCTGGGCCTCTTCCAGCTTAAAATCAGTGAGGTTTCGGGCTTCGAGCTGATGGGATTTTCCATCAAAGACCGGGAAAGAACACAGTTCGCGGGGGTGCTATGCTATCGCCCGCCGGGCCCTGCCCCCTTTTTATCAGACTTTCTTGATTTAGTATATGATCTCTCGAACTCTCACGCTAAGCTGCTGGTCCTGGGGGACTTTAATCTTTGGCAGGGTGGACCTCTGGATGGGGCATTTTTGACACTCTGTCAAACTCTTGGCAATATTCAGTTGCAGCAACTGGTTGACGCTGCGACTCATAGAGGAGGGCATATCTTGGACCTGGTATTTGCTGACGCTCAAGCAGTAGCGGTCAACGATATCTTAAGCCAGTGCTGGACAGACCATGCACTGGTGGCCTTTTCCCTTGATTTAGGGAGCTACCCTGCGGAAGCTGCGGGGGTAGGAGGCTCGAAACTGGGTAGACCCTGGTCTCGTCTTTCCAAGTCATCTTCACTACCTGCACTACTATCAGCTAACTTCTGTCTGAGCAACTCGGTGGAGGAAAGTTATCTTTCCTTATGTCAGTCTATCACCGAATCATTGGATAGGCTGGCTCCTCTCCGCCAGTCTCGAGGGAGAGTGAACCGGGCTTGCCCCTGGTATACGGAAGAGCTACGACTGCTTAAATTGGGTTGTAGACGTGCTGAGCGGATGTGGAGGAAGCAGTATCTGCCATCGGCAAAGGCCTCGTTTAGGGCTGCGCTGCTGGGGTATAAGTCGCAGAACAAGTTGGCCAAGGCGGCCTTTTTGGAATCCATCTTGAATAAGGCGCCTAATAAATCGCAAGCCCTGTTCAAAATCGTCAGGGACTTGTCTCATCCAGCTTGTGTGGCCAACGCGGTCGTGGCGTCGCAAACCCTGTGCGATGCGCTGGCGGGTGCCTTTGAGGAGAAGACTGCCAAGATTCTAGAGGGCTTAAAAAACCCTCTGCCAGCAGACCTCGGTCTGGGAGCTCCGGTTTGCTCGATCAGTCGACCCCGGTCTGGCGGGTCTCGTCAGGACCCGGGAGCTCCGATCGGGTCATCCAGTCGACCCCAGCCGAATGATGCAGGCCTTTTACAGGCTATGCCTGGAGTGGGAGCTCCGGGTGATCCTTCCAGTCGACCCCAGGTGGATACACTTGGTCCCACTCTGGGAGCTCCGGTCGGAACACCCAGTCGACCCCACTCGAGTGATCCTGGTCTTTGCTTGGGTGCTCCGGATACTTTAGCCAGTCGACCCCAACTAAGACAGTTCCCCCGTCCCTCTTATGAGGAATTCTGTAATCTGGCACAAACGGTCGCTTCGGGCTCTCCGCTTGACCCACTACCTCCCAAATTTTGGAAGGTCTTCCATGCAGAACTCTTTCCGCCGTTGCATGCCATCTGCCTCCAGTCCTTGGAGTCGGCTTGGGTTCCTGATTGCTGGAAGTTAGCAGTGGTATCTCCACTGCTCAAGAAGCCAACGTTAGACCCTGCCTGTTTGTCCAACTACAGGCCTATCTCCTTGCTCCCATTTCCTATCAAGATCATGGAAAAATGGGTGACCCGCTCGCTCTCTGGTTTTCTGGAGAACATCGGTTGGTTTGATGAGGCGCAGTTTGGCTTCCGCCCCGGGCATGGGACGGAGTCAGCACTGGTTACCGTATTGGACAACCTCCGGACGCGTGTCGACAGTGGACGGGCAGCCTTTTTAGTGCTGCTCGACATGTCGGCCGCGTTCGATACGGTTTGCCATCAAACCCTCATCAGAAGACTGGAGGAGTGCGGGGTCACAGGGAGCGCAAGAGATTGGTTGGTTTCTTACTTGGGTAGCCGGCAACAGCTGGTCTCGCTTCCTCCTTTCCGTTCTGAGCCACGGAAAGTGGGACAGGGGGTTCCACAGGGCTCGGCCATCAGCCCGATACTTTTCAACCTGTATCTCCGCCCCCTAGTCCAGCTTATTAAATCTTTTGGTGTCTCGGCCTTTAATTACGCTGACGACACCCAGTTGGTCTTTTCTCTGGAAGGTAATAACGCGGTCTCACTGGAAACTTTCCATCGCTGTATGGCAGCTACAGCGGATTGGCTTCGAGCCAATTCCCTCCAATTTAACAGCTCTAAGACGGAGGTGCTCCACTGCTCCAGTGATCGAATTCCGCGGGCTCTTCCAGAGAACTTCTGGCCTACTGCTTTCCCGGAACCAGTAGCGGCGGCGGAATCAGCCCGCAACTTGGGGGTTATTTTTGGCCCGAACCTACAGCTTGATCTGCATGTGAATAAAACTATCGCCACGTGCATGATGCTGTTACGCATGTTGCGTAAAGTTCTGCCCCTTCTCCCCACCCAGGCCAGGCCAGAGGTAGTTCGCAGTACTATTTTAAGTCGCTTAGATTACTGCAATGCGCTGCTTCTGGAGGCCCCAAAAAATCTGGTGGGGAAGCTACAACGGGTGCAGAACATGGCTGCCAAGCTGGCTCTTTCGCGGGCTAGATCTAGCTCCTCCACTCTGGCTCTAAGCGACCTGCACTGGCTTCCGGTGCATCTGCGAGTGATGTATAAGGCCGCGTGCTTGGTGTTTAAGGCCGTACACCAACAGGGCCCAATACCACTCCGCGACATGTTTGCTTGGTATGCTGCCTCGCGGCCTCTCCGCTCATCCTCAGCCAGCTTGTTGGTGGTCCCGAGGTTCCAGAGAGTCAGGATGGGTGGCCGCTCATTTAGTGTTGCAGCGGCCAGACTTTGGAATTCCCTTCCTCTCCCTCTGAGAAGCCACAAGGACTATCTACCATTTAGGAAAGCGCTGAAAACGTATTTGTTCCCGAAAACTGTTTGAGCAGTGAGTTGTGTGCCTGCTGAAGTTCAAAGCGCCAGGATGCCCTCTGGGTGATAGGTTGCGCTTTATAAGTACACAAAATAAATAAATAAATAAATAAATACCATGGTAACAGCTCATTCTGCACCTGGCTGAAGGCACAGGTCAAAAGTTCATATCTCAACGTTCTAAATCAAAGCAACAAGGCTCATTTCCCTCCAAACACACCTGCCTATCCACTGTTTTTTTACATTTCATTTTTTTTCACGACCAATAGTAGTTTTCATTTTAAAAAAACATTAACATGCAACGTAGTCTTCAATCTTGAGGTATAAGAATCAACCAATCATTTTTAGTTTTTCAACAACACCAAACCTCATCTACTTTTTTATCCTGACTTTCAGCTTCTAACTGCCATTCCACTTCCAGAACCCATCGGAGTACTACTGCATCTGCCTTGAAAATGAAGGTTTGGCTTTTAGGACACAGCTATATTCACTGGAGTGAAAAATATGCAGAAAACAGACGAATTTCCAACCTTGACTTACCAAATGTGCACATTACGTGGATTGGACAAAGAGGATTGAGATGTCACCAATTGATACCATTGGTGAAAACTTTTATGCATCTCCCTGAACCTAACCTTATAATTGTGCACAGTGGTGGGAATGATCTAGGCACATTGACTGGGGTAGGTCTGGAAATGCTTCTAAAGGACACCTTTCATCAATTGATGACACTTTTTCCTCGAACTGTCTTGGTGTATTCCAATATATGCCAAAGACAGAAATGGAATTGGTCCAATCAACATTGTCCACAGATTGAGAAAGCAAGGAAACATGTAAATAAATCTGTTTCTGCTTTGCTCAGAGAATATAGCATGGGTTCTATATACAACAACAACTTGCGTTACAACATGCAAGGCATCTATAGGAGAGATGGTGTTCATTTCACGGATGAGGGAAATAGAATCTTCCTCTGTAACATGAGACTCTGCATAGGTACTTACTTATAAGTGCAGAAATAACTCAATTAACAGAAGGGCTCTTTTAAGAGCCACCTTACATCTAAACACTCAAACTTGTAATTTATCTCCATCTTTCTTTATTTTTTTGTTTGCCGTGTGCGACCGGGTGCGCGCACCCCGCAACTTTAAAAAAAATATATATATTTTCGCGTTCGGGGTCCTTACTGCACCCCCTGAGAAAACCTACCCGGCCAGACAATCTCTACCTTCTCCCCTTTCCATGTTATAACCCTTTGTTCTGTACAATATATTCACTTGCACTAACAAAAGGGCGGTCAACACTTCCTGATTTCCTCCGAATCGAATGTTGACAGACGTTAAACAGCAAATCAAAATTCCGCTCGCGCACAGCCGCACTAGTGCGCGCACCCGTGCGCGCTTACAGATATATAATTGAATTCAACTTTCATTTTCTCAGCAACTACTGAACAGATTTACACCATTCAAAGAAAAGCGTAATCTGCGAGCCGGACTCTACCTTTCTACCAAATTTCTTATAAATCAATTCAGCCGTTCGAGCTGTAGCCGTGTCTAAACGTCCTATGGAAAATAACATGGGGAAAACATGTTTTGGGACCCCCCTTTTATCTCAGCCCCCACTTGACGAATCCCCCCAAAACTTTCAGGGAAGGAGCGCAGCGGACCGAGCCATCTTCTTTGAGAAATTCACAAAGATTCGTCCACCGGGGCCAAAGTTAATCCAAATAGAATGTTGCGGATTTCCTATGGAAACTAGGTCCTAACTATAACTACCTACTGGCGACCATATATATATATATATATATATATATATATATATATATATATATATATATATATATCTATATATCTATATATATATATATCCGAAGGAATCACCACACACTGAGAGGTATCCGCACTAACAACACAGGCTTCAAAAACAGGTAGCTGCCTTCCCTTCTGCCATACGCGTTTCAAGCATTACACTCTTGGTCGCTGGCTGAACACAGGAGGCGGAATTCGAAGAACATATTTATTTAAACGCTAAGCCCCGCCCCAGTGGGCGCCGTAGCATGCTGGTAATTGCAGTTTGTAATACACTACACAGGCTCAAAAGTTCACTACCCAAGTAGGTTCCGCTGCCGCCGTTCATATGTGTCTGTATATATAAATATGTATATATATATATATATATATATATATATATATATATAGTTTTTTAAGTTGAATCGTCCTTCAGATGCAATCTCATACTGCAATATAGACGAGGCAAACCCAATGGATGGTACATATATTTTATTGAATGCCCGACACCTCCGCCATGACACGTTTCAGCCCACGTGGGGACTTGATCACATGAATATATATATATATATAACCAATGCCCCAAAGCTTTTGAAAAATCCACTCGACAGCCAACTTACACCCTCCGTTTGGTTTCTGAAACCTGTCGCTGGTCAAATTGTTCCAAAGTTGGCTGCGTTGACAGCTTTGACACAGTTCATTAGCTGCTGAGCCTCTCTTCGTCCGAGATGGTGCACTTTTCCACGGCAGGACAGCCGTGTGAATTCCTGTTGTATTCCAATGCCCCAAAGCTTTTGAAACATGCACTCGACAGCCAATTAACACCACAGGCATTTATTTGATACAGAAACTAGCTAGTGTTCCGATTTAAATTACTTCGCCGACGCGTTTCAAGGCGTCCGCCTCTTTTTCATAGGCAATTCTAAAATGCGGTGAGCAGAGTCCAAATCCTAATCTGACAGTAAGTTGCTCCCCGTGTATATATATATATATATATATATATCATGAGTGATGTCATTGACCATGTCATGTGTGATGTAATATGTGACGTCATCAGCAGTGCATTGCGGGCGCGCAAATGATAGTTAGCTGAACTAACTATAACAGGGGAATTTCAATGGTTTTGTATGAGTGAAATGTCCAGCTAACTATAACATGTGTGAAACCTATGGTTTTTTTCAGTGTTTTGACTGGGTGCTTCCTTGTGTCTGGACAAAGCTATACCTCTCTGAAGAGCTCTAATTAGAGCGAAACACTGTGTCAGGGATTGCTTTTACTCATTTCAGGTTGTCTTGAGTTGGTATTTTACCAATTCAAAGCTGTAATACTGTGCCAGGAGTGATGAATGGCTTTTGTCATTTTGCAGCTCGGCAAGGACAGTGATGTGCTAGTCCTATGCTTAAAGACTTTGCTGTAGAAATGGCAAAAGACTTTGTCCTTTTCTATCTCCACGTGGATGGCACTGTGATAATCCTATGCTTAAAGATTTTGATAGAAAAACAGACATTTGAGGTGAGCAGATCTAGAGTGTCGCTGGTGTTGAGAGTGCTCTAACAGGAGCTTCTTTCCACCTAAATTTGAGAACTACCCAGAGTTCTCTCCTTTTTTTGCATATATATATATATATATCGTGGTAAAGGCATGCCTTGCAAAGGCTTAGTTGTGGTAAAAATGTGTGTGGGAAAGATAAATGTGTTGCAATGCCTGCGTTGTAATTGTATGTAATGTTCTGACCACCTTGTAAATTCTATTTCACAGGGAAAGGACTTTGTTTATGGGTAAAAATGTTTTTATACAGAGCAAAAAAATTGGCTTTTTCACAAGAAACTTCAGTGCGGAGTTCTTCGCTGTGGAGAAATCCACTCATGGCAAAAAGGATCATAAGGGAAGAGTCACCTGACAATCCCAGTAATATTCACCTGTGCCTGGCTCCTCGTTCTAGTTTTTTCTTTGGGAATATTTGTGAATGTCAAAAAATAGTTAATCTGCACTTGCAAGTAGATGTAAATGCGTGGGTGCAGATTTACTACTTTTTCCACAGAAAAGGCCCTATGTTTGTCTCCATACCTTGTTAGTGATTTCTATTTTTAAAATCCACAGTTAGTGTCTTCATATTGCATTAATTCTGAATGACACTGAATGTGGTGTAAAGGCCTGCGTGGACTCGATAAGAGAACTGCATCACCTACAGATATTGGGAAACATCTGCAGGCCCCACGAGTCAGCTTGGACATTTGTAAACATTTAAAACGTCATGTGTGCAGTACACGATGCAGCTTCTCCCCCTACTGAAAAAATATCCATGCATGTTCTGCCAATATCTCATTCCTTCTTTTGCAAAAATTGGACAATAAGCATGAAGTGATTGTCAACTCATGTCTGCCATAGGGATTCCCTTCTATAAGTTATTCTCCAGGCTATCTAATGCTGCTTGGTGATCTGCTAAGGCCAAAAATACAGGACCCTTTGTTAATTGTCATCTTCATTATACCTTTATAGCGCTAAAGCCAAAGGACATCTGAATGATTTGTGACACATTTGGTGTTCTTTAGAGATTGCAAGACAGGATACTCTCTCATGTTTTGGCTCAGTAACCTCTCTACCAAACTCCTAGTTCTACAGTAAGGGTACAGCCTGGCAAGTACATGGATCTTAAGATTTTGTTCGCTTTTCAAGACTGTGACACTTTTATAGATGTTTCTTCTGGATTGATTGAAACAGAAACATATGCTTAATATTCAAGGGAGTACAGCTTTCCCCCTATTAGTATATAGGGATCATTTTGACCATTATCCACAAATTGGGGGACAGGCGACGGAGCCCTCATGCTCTGCCGTTAGCGCACATGATTCCCCTCCCACATCATCACTCCAGACCGTGTTACAACATGGCTGTCACAGGAAGACTATTGATGAACGAGGCAAGAAGCAAGCCACAGCAAACACAGCAGGGAGCACGCCCTCCGTCTTCTCACTCTCAGGAGGATTACTGTAGAAGTGCGGGATGCAGAAATTCTCGCTGCTTCCTTTTTGAACTTTTATGAATGACTCGGCCATCGCAGACAGAGATGGGTGCTGCTCCCCACGAGGAGTAGGGATGGGCTAGCATTTCGCCACTGTTTCTGTGTATTGGATGCGTGGCAAGCGGCAGCCGCTCCAGTTCTACTATGGTCCAGTAAGTTAGGGAAGTAGAGGCTGTGGGAAATTGTGGCCAATCGCTTGACATTCTGGTAGTTCACCCCTCTCGGCTTTAGTGCTGGAGTTGAGAAATAACGGGCCTTCCCCCCTTCTCCACCCTCCTCGTGGGCGGGAGTGGGTGAGAACAGCAAGCTGGACAGACATTGACGGAGCTGGGGAGTCTGGGTTCCTGAAGGCACGTTGAGGGGTAAGGAACTGTGTCAAGCTATTGTGCAAAACCGGTGTAAAGAATCAGAAAGCAGTACTCCAAGACAGTGAATGTCGCTGGCATCTTGAACACCTCTCCTACCCTAGCACAGAAGGCAAGGAGACGTGCTGTGCTGGCAGACTCAGCTGCTGGCAGGTCAAATTGCAATTTCCAGTTGAGAACGGAGCCTAGGATGGCAGCAAGCTCAGAGAATTGCCCATTCAGCAACCAGAAGTGAAGCGTGATGGCGACTGAAAACGGCGATCAGCATGCAATATCAGAGCAGGCTGCAGAAGGCTCAACGTACTCCCCCCCCCCCCCCCCCCCCTTAAGGACTGAGGGCCAGATGTAGGTAATTTCGATTTACCGACTCTCAAATACCGACCCATACCGAATCGGTATTTAAGAGTCGGTAAATCTGAAGGAGGCAGATGTAGGTAAAAAAATTACCGATTCTGTAAGAGTCGGTATTTACCGGTTCTGTAAATACCGAATCTGTATTTCACATTGATTCCTATGGGCCTTGAAGCCCCTAGGAATCAATGGGAAATACAGATTCGGTATTTACAGAATCGGTAAATACCGAATCCTGCAAGGGTGCAGGGGGTGTCACTTTGACACCCTCTAGCACCCCAACTACAGGCTTGTGTGCCATGTGGCACACATACATGCCCTAAGGGCATGTCTGTGTGTCACATTGCACAGGTGTGCATGCACAGATGTGCATGCACACCTGAATTCGGTATTTTACCACCCAATAGTATTGGGTGGTAAAATACCGACTCTTAAGGGCCTGTGGCACTCTCAGGAGTGTCATCTACATATGGATTTACAGAATCGGTATGTTTACCGATTCGGTAAAATACCGAAGTGGTAAATTTACAGAATCAGTAAATATACCGATTCTGTAAATTCCGACCCACCTACATCTCAAAAGCCAAATACCGGTCGGTAACGGCCGAAATCGGCCGTTACCGACCGGTATTTGGCTACCTACATCTGGCCCTGAATCTCGAGCTCAGAATAACGAGATGCATGTAGAGGAAGCTGTTGAGGTTGATTCGAACAAGGGTAAAACAAAAGAATACCCCTTGGATGCAAAGGGGAGAACGACTGTATCCGACTCCATCGCCTTACCTCAATCCATCATTATAAGAGCCCCATTCACAAAGAACAATAACAGGAGAAGGCCCATTAACCCAGTTGAGACCCGGGTAAATATGTGTAACAAAATAACAATGCCTCAACTGGTAATCATTGAGTTAGGCAAGTACATTAAGAGAACAATTAAATGTGAAGGAAGCAGTAATAAGGGAGACCACAATAATTAGTGAAAAACAACTGGTATATTTAGAACGAAAGTAGTTATATCACATTACATTATATGCATAGGTAACGTAATAGTAGGTGAACACATACATGCTCGTGAAAAAGTGAATGGCGCGTGACAAAGGTGGAAAAAACTGCGGGAAAAGGCGCAAAAAACAATGGTTGTTGGTCACTAAACAGTCAGCAGGTCATTTATCAAGAAACAATTTGGCTGTTTAAGTGCACCACAGTAACACCCTCGAATGTGCTGAAGGGTCAACAGCGTTTCAACCTGTGCACTTTCAGGTCTTCATCAGGACTGGGTTACACAAATAGAGAATGTGCTATATAGAGGGTTAAAAGGAGAACATGGAAATGTGAGAAGCCGGGAGGTACCAGTGGAAGAAAAGGGATTAAAGCCAGTGAGTAAGGGCTACCTGTGTAGGTTGCAAGGAGCCTATTAGAACCGAAGCAAATCAAATCAATAGGTAGGCTTCTGGGCGCAGTCTATGGGGGCATGAATGGTAAAATTAAAGATATGATCCCAAGGAAGGAATGTAGGACAGGAGTATCACTTATTTTTATACCTGCCAGAAGCTGGGCCTTTTTTTGGGAAAACGTATTTGCTGCTATTAGTATCGGTCTCCAGGTTAAAATGGCCCCGGAACAATGTCTAGTACTTTATGGGGTCTCCAAGCAGGGCCAGAGAACCAGTATTGGCAAAATGGGGAAAGAAGTCGATTTCTATTCCAGTTTCGATAGCTCACTCTTTGATTCTTCAAAATTGGAGAACACTACTAGTCCCAACACTGCTGGTCTGGTGGGAAAAAATGTTTAGGGTAAAGAAGTTTAAAAAAGCTTATGCAAAATGGGTCGGGGCTTTTAAGAGGCTTACTGCTATTTGGCATTATTTGGAGGTGATCGAAAAGATGGTTCCTGACCCTCTATGAAAGTGATTTTTAATACTTGTATTGCTGTATATTCTTTTTTTGAGCCTTCCCAAAATGCCCATATAGGCTGTGTTTTTAGTCTTGTTTGAATTTTGATATCTCAACCTCTTCATGATTTAAGAGATGCAGTTGCAGGTTTAATTCCAATACATTAAGAAGGACCCTTTTGACTTGAGTTGTTTTGTTATGCCACCTGCTCTGTTATGTGAAAGCTTCTCAGACCTGCACTGCGCTGCTCACCTGTCCATGCCCGTAGCTGTTGGGGGTTTTCCTGCGGGTCACTCACCTTTTGCCTGTAGCCCCCGGTGCCTGCATTTTCCAGCTGGTCTCCCCTTGCCGCCGCAGCTCCTCTAGACCAGAGCGCGGCCGCAGTCAGGGAGGGGACCACAAGTACCGGGAGTCTTTGCGGCCGGAAGCCGCCTACCAGGGTTCAGCGCCAGGAGGCGCATAAATTAACGGACATCCTCGGTGGAGCGGGGGGGCGCTTCTCAGACCTGCACTGCGCTGCTCACCTGTCCATGCCCGTAGCTGTTGGGGGTTTTCCTGCGGGTCACTCACCTTTTGCCTGTAGCCCCCGGTGCCTGCATTTTCCAGCTGGTCTCTCCCTGCCGCCGCAGCTCCTCTAGACCAGAGCGCGGCCGCAGTCAGGGAGGGGACCACAAGTTCCGGGAGTCTTTGCGGCCGGAAGCCGCCTACCAGGGTTCAGCGCCAGGAGGCATAAATTAACGGACATCCTCGGTGGAGCGGGGGGACGCTTCTCAGACCTGCACTGCTCACCTGTCCATGCCCGTATCTGTTGGGGGTTTTCCTGCGGGTCACTCACCTTTTGCCTGTAGCCCCCGGTGCCTGCATTTTCTAGCTGGTCTCCCCCTGCCGCTGCAGCTCCTCTAGACCAGAGCGCGGCCGCAGCAGGGAGGGGACCACAAGTTCCGGGAGTCTTTGCGGCCGGAAGCCGCCTAACAGGGTTCAGCGCCAGGAGGCGCATAAATTAACAGACATCCTCCGCGTCGCGGGACCGCGCTCGGGACTAGCCGGGCTAAGCCCGGGCAAAGGGCGGGCCCTCTGAGGCCGGGCAGGGCCACCTCATTTGATTTTCGTCGGCAATGTAGGTAAAGAAAAGTAACTCACCACAGTGACTGCCTATATGTACTCTTTAGCTCTCCCTAAGGGACTACACTTTGGTCATTAGGTTACACGCTTGACCAGCATAGGTGTTTTTTGCTGTTATATTTCCTCTGCTACATACACAAAAGCAAGTCACACTATGACTTGTAAGGGGGTCCCTAAAAATACCATTTCTCAGGGGGGTTCGCTGAAGGGGACATTGGACCACTATTTAATCAGGGCAATATCGCCAATTGATCGTGAAATAGAGCGAGCAGAACGAGGTCTCTCTGCAGAAACTACATTCAGCATATAAGGAATGGGCAATAATAAGGAATGGGCAATAATACAGAATCAATTAAAATGTGTTCTTGGAATATTAACGGGTTAAGAGGCAAGATCCAGAACGCGCAAATTGATGCCCTAGTAGATACATTTCACATTGTAGTATTACAAGAAACATGGGAAACCAACCCATTTCTTTTACATGGATATGCTGGCTATTATGAACATGGCGAGCTAGCGGGGGTCAGGCGATATTTATCTCAAACACATTACAGGTCCATCACGAGCAAGTGGAAGTAAATAGCACAAACATTTTGATAGTTAAATTAATCTACAAAACAAATAATCAAAAAACTAATACCTTATACCTGATCTCCGTCTACATATTGCCAAATAACCGAAGTAGAGAAACAATTTGCGGAACACTAAATAATGTTTTAATCACCATGATGTTAGAGGATCGGTTAGCAGACTATTTGATTACCGGGGATTTCAACCTTAACCTTCTGTCAACCCACATAAGAGATGATATAACCCAAATGCAAAATCATCAATGGCTACTTCCAGAGCAGGAGCTAGGCAACGATAATGCCGTCAATAAGAACAGAATGGGGAAAAAATTTGTAGCAATGGGACTTCGAGTTCTAAATGGCAGAATAAAATCAGATGTGCCTCCTGCATATAGTTACTTTGGGTATAATGCTCACTCCAGGCTTGATTATACTATGACTTCATTATATATGTTTCACAGCATTACTTTGTACCAACTAAAGAAAGTAAAGGAAAGTGACCACGCCCAGCAAATAATTATAATGAACATCGGAACAAATACAAACAAGCTTTACCGGACTGTTCAAGGGCAAATTGGCACAACTAACTATAAAAAAATATTTTGGAATATTAGCAACAAAGAAGTAATGAACGAGCAGATAGAAAGGCTCATCGAATCATGCTTTAAAGATACTGCACTAGAATCAGGAATTGAGCAATGGGAATACTTCACTGGATTACTAATCAGGAATCAAAGTGAATTGCAGTCAAATAAGAACCGAAGAAGGAATGACTTACCCAGGGACATGGATCAGCAGTTAAACCTGCCATATGCAATACAAAATTAAAGAAAGATCGCAACAAGATTATTAGGTCAATGAAGAAATCGGAAGTAAAAGCAGAAAATCTGGGAATTTTGAAGCAACTAAATCAAAACCTAAAAAAATTAAGATGGGGTGAGAAAAATAAAGCAAAACAAGAAAGCTGGGCAAAAGTACTTTACGCCAGCAAGCAGAAGAACTCAAGAGACTTCTGGAAAATTATCAATCAACTGGCTAGGCCCAATAAGCAAGTAGTCTCATCACCGCTAACTGAGCAGGAATGGGAGATTTACCTGAGGAACCACTTCAATCAGGATACTACTCAAACAATCGCGCCGGATAAGTCTTACGAGGGCAAAAATGATAACGACATGGAATCTTCCATTCACTATAATGAATTGGATATGCAAATACCAGTCGAGAAAGAAGAGCTAATTAAATTGATAAAAAAACTGAAAAACGGTGCACCCGGACCAAATGGGATACCATTTGCACTCTATAAGGAAAACCCCGAACTATGGGCGCCTATTCTAGAGAAATTATTCTTAGAAGTCATACTAACAGGAACTGTCCCCAAGTCATGGCGAGGATCCCTAATAACCCCAATTTTCAAAAAAGGAAACTGGGCACTGGCAGAAAACTATAGGCTATTCACCTTACAAGACACGGGCGCCAAGATGTTTGCCAGAATCCTGTTGACTAAATTAACAGAATGGGTGTCGGACAACGAGAAATTGCCTTTAAATCAAACCGGCTTCATTCAAGGATTGGGTACAACCACAAATATTCTTATTCTTACCCTACTTATTGACAAGTCAATTAGACAGAAGCAACTTTATATCTATGTTTTATAGACTTCAAATCCGCATTTGATTGTGTAAGTAGGAATTTACTTTGGGAAAAACTCGACAATGAAAATACTATCCTCACTACTTAAATTGATTCGTCTTTTGTACACAGACACATGGGTGAGTGTGAGGATGGGGGACGGCAGTACATTATCTAAGGAGATTCCAGCAAAGGAAGGCCTAAAACAGGGCTGTGTTTTAGCTCCCCTCCTTTTTAATTTGTTTCTTGCCGACCTAACGCCAATACTGGACAATGAAAACGCCCACCCCCCGAAGTTAGCAGATAAGCGGCTCACGAACTTATTATATGCGGATGCTGTGATATTATTGAGCCATACCAAAGTGGGTCTACAGCGATTAATTAAGAGGACTCGCATGTATTCTAAGGCAAATGGTATGGTCATAATGACACAAAAACCAAGATTATGGTAGTTACTAAAAATAATACGAAAAAACACACTACTAAAATGTATATGGATAACACCGAGCTGGAGCAAGTGGAGTCATATAAATACCTGGGGGTTCTATTTGATTCGAAAGGCAACTTTCAACTACAAAAAAGGGACATCCTAAGGAAATCAAATGCATTGTCTGCTGCTTTCAGAATTGTGCAGAAATCACTTCCCAGCCTAACTTACGGCCCTCTTCTCAGTATTATTTCTGCAAGACTAGAACCGACTATCACATACGGTAGTGAAGCTGCAATGGGTAGGGATACTGAAATCCTGAATAAAAACATAACCAGAGTATATCGGGCCCTATTTCGGCTTCCAGCAAACGCTTCCCCTGCACAAGTAAGGTTGGAGTTTGGACTAATTAATCAACAATATACAAGGCAAGCACACTTCATATAAGTTTGGAACCAAATAAAAACTGATCACCAAAATGAAATATCGCAACTTTTATGGAAAGAATTAAGTAATGACAAGAACTCTCTGGCAGGTCTGTACCTAACGAAAGCGATAAAAGATTTTGAGGTGACTTCAATATGGGATACAAATATAACCAAGACATCGTTTAAGAGAATAATTAACAAACCTGCAAGCCACTTATCTATTCTAAACGATAAAGCTATCATTACTAAAAGAAAACATGCTTGGACAATAATAAATGGTTATAAAAAGAAAGAAATCCAACAATATTTGGTGACTCCCTGGACGGAAAAAAATAAACAGGTGCTCCTCAATGCAAGATTTGGAAAAATGCCAGGCCTGTGCCATCGTCCACCCTGGGCAAGAACGGTAACGCAAACAGAGTGTAGATTGTGCAACACCTGTGAGGAGGATAGGAGGATATCCTCCATCTTCTCTGTACTTGTTCGGAACTTTCACAGGAGAGAAAAACTTTGCTTAAGATAACCTCTACATGCACGAGGCATAAGGTCATGCAGGCAGGCCCTGATAAGGTGTTTGGACTCGAATGATATTATTTTAAATGCTACGTTTGTAAAAATTTCTAATGACCGCTAAAAGGAAACTAGGAGATGTAACCATTTTAAATATTTATATTTTGAATGATATTTTAACTGTTTTATGTATGAATATAGCTTTTATTGACTTTTTCGAATGTGCAATATTGTAAGATTTTAAATAATCAACACAATAAACTTTACTTACTTACTTACTTACATTTAGCATACGATCTCCTCTGGCGCCAGCTGACAAAACTCAAAACTCTACTTTACTGGGGGAATTAAATAAGATCTGTAACACCATGTATACCCCTGTAGAATGGGGAGACGAGCAAATCGGTGCCTCTGCATATGCAATGGGAAATACAAGTCCCCAGCCGAGCATATTATCACAATTAGATGAAAATCTTCTGGGTACCCCCCTTTCACTATCGGTCAAAGTCAATACTCAATCGATAGCGAATCTTCAGGCCCCTTCTGCTAAAAGAAAGCGCAAAGGTGCAAAACATAGAGGTAGACTAGCAAAACAACAAAAATTGCACTCCAGTCCCCCTTCGGTCAATATCACCACCCCTAAAACATCTAAGGTATGTTCAATACCAGAATCTTCTGTATCCACTCCACCATTTAATCTACTGGCCCAGATTGAACTTCTTGTTAAATCTTTAATATCCCCGCTGGCAGAAAGAATTAAGATAATAGGGGAAAAGGTCACGAGTATAGAGGAAACTACCAAGGCAAATGCACTACTTATAAAAAGTATGGCAGGATATAAGCAAATACAGACCATAGACGTTATTGATGTGCCCAATATTACTGCACAAAGTAATACTGCCCAAATTCGCTCAGTTGCCTCAAAAACTTCATTATCATCAAATACTCAGAAAGTAACATTAAAACCCATAATAGTACAAAGCTCTGCCCTTAGAGTAGGGCTGACCAAAGATGTCATGATAACTGAGGGGATAGTTTGTAATCATGGTAACATGCAAAGAAAGATTAACCACATAGACCTACCACCGGAGGCCGCACCTTTTGTTTGCATCCTCTCTGGTGTGCCTGAGCTAAAAAATGGTAAAATTGAAGGACAACAGGAACTGAAAAACAAGGTATCTTTCTGGTTAACCAAAAATAGACCCCTTCCACCTAACATCGATGGTAAAATCTTACATGTTAGAAGGGTGGGGTGGTTAGGATCCCTTCTGAAGGATATAGCCGGAGATCTGGTAATAGTAAACTTTAGGAATAACCATGTCGTCCCATATCTGCAAAATTGGCAACCACAAATAGGAGACGGCCCTATAGTAACCTGGGAACTGCATGACTTCTACCCAAGAACCCCATACCTGCCACCTGTAAGATCGTTTGTAGAAAACAACTACTCGAAGGGTAGTGGAGGCCTGATACCTAGCAGCTATAATATACCCACTTAAAACCGATCTGACTTATTCTGTGGCCTAGATCTGGTGCATTGACTTGTTATCATATCGTGAAAACCGATCTTTGACTGGTTTATTGATAAGGACAATCTCGTCTGATATAGGAAATTATATGTAAAACCTTTATGTAAATGAAATTTTATGTTTTATGCTTTTATGGTTACCATCTTTTTAATCGAAAAGTACTTTGAATTGACTAAATGTAATTAACCTGCCACCTTAAGCCTGGGGATGGTTTGACTAATTAAGCACTTTTTCCACTTTGCTCTTTGCACTTTCTAAATCCCATGTGTCTTGGATCTTGTCACCGCAAATCGCCTATGCCGATCATTTATACATGTAATGCTGCTACGAGTTTATTTTTACATTAGGATAACTGAAGTGGAGCCTTTTTTTTTTTTTAGTTCTGAAAAGCTGCTAGTAGTCGATTGTTTACACTAAGAGAACTGAGAGGTGCTTTTATTTTTACTGAGTAATGCATGATGTCTTAACTAAATTATTTTTATTGGTGTTGTTTTCTTTTATTAATCATATCTAATGTATTTTAACCATGTACTGTGCTTTTATGGTTGCTTTGCGTCAACCGAATAAAGCTTATTGATGATGATGAAAGTGCCAGTGCTTAATTTGAGCTGATGGTTTCCAGTGCTCAGCATTGGTACGTAATCATTAACGCCGGTGTTTTGAATGAGCACCAGTTAAGGACACATTCAAAATAATTAATGGTAGTCACAGAGAGATTAAATAATTTGCCCAGAATCACAAGATGTTGAGCCAAATTCACGACTCAAACCTGGTTCCCCTGCTCCGCAGTCTGCAGCTCTGGTCATTACGTTACATCCTCTCTCACTTTCATGGTTAGTTGTCAGTTATGTTTTAGGCGGCGCTAACAGGCGAAATGTGCTGGTGCAAGCTGCCTCTTGACGAGACCCCTGGCACTTTTTGTTTTTTTACAAATGTAACACTGGAAAGTGCTCTATGACACTTTACTTGTCTTATGATTGCACTTTATTTGAGCAGTTTATATATTTGTCGATGTATACTCTCATCTCACTTCTTGAACAGGTCGGGGGCAAGATGGCGGCCGGACCTTCGGCCAGGCGAGCTGGCTAAAAACACTCTCTCCTGGTCAACTCGCCATCCTGCTGTTATTATGGACCCTGAGGATTAGAAACATAGCTGGATTTAGTTATTAGAATCCTGTAACTTTACCGCCTGTTTCAGAAAAGGATTAAAACTAGCGGGATGCTCTGGCGATCCCTCGTCTCCCGGAATCAACTGACCTGCTGGATTCTTTCCTGGCGGACAGGCTCCTCTGCGTGCTGCTCCGGTTGCGGCATCACTGTGCCGCAACTTTTCGTTTCCCCGCATGAAGATATGCCACCTATGGGGAAGAACTCTGCTCCTGCCCCCGGCATCACTGGACGCACCTCACTCGCTCGGGGGGCGGGGGGGCAGCTCCTCGAAGGCAATCAATGAGGAGGAATGGTCTTTGATGGCGCCGATACCAGGAGCAGGGTCTCGCGAGGAAATGGTGAGCAGCTGGCAAGCCGCTGTGGAGGCGCTGGTTCCAGCTACGGCGAAGTCCAAGCTTAATTTCCCAACAATGTTTAAAAAACCCGCAGACAAGAATAAAACGCCGCAGCCGTCCATTAAAACTAAAAAAGGTCAGTCTGCTACTCCAACCACAACTGTATCTCCAAAGCCTTTAGCAACTTCAGTTTTAGACAAAACTGATGCTGGTCTTTCTCCCCCACCCCGGAGCTTACTAGTTTCTGTTGTTAGCAAGGGGGGATCTGCAAATAACGCTGTAATGCCGATTGTAGGAGAGAAGGACATTAATGCTGAACTCGGAGCTACCATTGATAATGTAGTCCATGTGTCACAATCCAGTGGAACTCTGGGAGTTGTCGTATCAGCTCTGACCACAGGAACTACAGTAACCCCCATTGATCAAGGGGACGCGCAGCCGCTATTGTTACAGCAAAATAAGACTACTTCAGGCGAGATATCTCAAGCAACCGCGCAGAAAGCTTGCTTAAGTTCAAACGGGGACACAGAAGGTGGGGATATATTTTATTCTCTATCCGACCACACAGGCTCATCTGAGGAAGATTTCGGGAGGACAAGGATTGGACGGACAATGATAGGGAGCTGGGGGGCAGGCAAAGCGCTGAGCTCACCCTCTGGACCTCGTACAGTTCGAAAACCAGCTCGAAATCAGGGGGCCCCAGCATCTTGTCCGGATGCAGGATCACTAGCCTGGGATTATTCATTTTCTATACAACCTGGTCTGGAAGGTAATACTACTGATGTAGGGAACGAGAATGGGCTCAACCTTTCCCACACACCTCCTGGCGAGATGACACTGGCGGTAATCTACCAGACCATCATGGCCCACCATGAAGAGTCCCGGCAAGAAAGTGCTCGCACTCAGGGTGCATGCCGCAGGGTGCAAAACTCTATCCGCAGAGTAGCGAAGACATGCTCTGATATTGCCTCCAGAATTGGGGAGGCGGAAGAGCTGATTTCTACGCTTGAAGATGACATGGCCACCCAGAAAGGAATCACAGACCACATTAAGAATCAAAGGGAAGACATCGTATGGAAACTCCCGGACCTTGAAAACAGAGCTCGAAGGAATAACCGAAGAGTACTGGGAGTTCCGGAAGGGATCGAAGGGCCGAACACCAGGCAGTTTGCGGTCGAACTGTTCACTGAATCATTCCCTGAGGTCAAACAATGGGACTGGCAACTTGAAATTCATCGGGCTCATAGCTTTCCATTTAAGCAAAGAAAAGGACAGGTCAAATTGAGGACAAGCCTAGTGCTATTCTCATATGTTTAAATAATTTTCTAGCCAGGGACAAGATTTATGATCTGGCTAGGCCTGATAGGAAGCGGGTAGGCAAGGGGTGTGAGTTCTTCGTTAGACCTGACCTTTGCCCAGCTACTGTTGAGTGGAGGTGGCAGCTCCGCCAGCTAATAACACCTTTTCAGTCAAAAGGAGCTCAAGTATTCTTCTTTTCCCGTCCAAACTGCAAACTGAAAATTATCTATCAGGGCCAGACCAGATTCTTTGTCTCTGAAATCCATGGCAAAGAGTTTTTGAATTCACTTTAGGTGGTAATGTTATTCTATGTCCTGTCCTTTTCTTCAGGATCCTAAATATGTAAAGGGTAGGGGGTGCTGTTCTTGGGTGGAGAGGAGTGGGAATTTTGTATTTTCCTTTTCCTGATTCTTTTCTTTTATTTCCCTCCTCTTCTCTCCCCAAGACCATACCTCTCATTGCTATTAACAGTTTGGTGAGGATATCGGGGGATTTTGTGTTTGAATCAGCTGCTCCATCACAAGGACCTAGGTCCTGTTGCCCTATGTACGGATGGTGGGTTGGGGGGCTTCAGGTGGGTGGGATCAGGGTGGGTAAGGGTTGGGAGGGTGGTTTGGGGGGTGAGGGAGTGGGTTGGGGATGGGGGTTGGGCTTAAAATTAAAAAATTGCTTGAATGTACACTACAATCGTGGCACTTTGGTTGGTTTTCGTATTACTATGGCATGCTCTTGGCTAGAAGGATGGTTTAAATTTATTTTGTATGTACCTGTTGGGTTTGGTTTTCTCTGGGAAGTAGATGACACAAGGTAAGATTTGTTTAGCCTCTTGGAACATATGTGGGCTGAATGACGGTAAGAAAAGGGCCCTGCTTTCGAGAATTGTCCCGGCTTTGCGAATCGACCTACTCTGTTTGCAAGAAACGCATGTCCCTTGGAATGATCGGGATTATCTCAGAATTCCAGGGTTTGATTTGATCGGGTGTTCCCGTCAGACATGTAAGATCAGAGGGGTTGCAATTTTATTGAGACGGGGGAGCGGGGCGTGCAGGTAAACTTGGCAAGATAACGCCGGGAGATGGGTTATTACAGAGCGGACAATTAACGGTAGGCCCCTAACAGTATGCACGGTGTATGTTTCAAATTTAGATGACCCTGAAGTTTTTCATCACCTGAATGTAGAGTTGGCACCATACCCCCACCCTATTTGTTTTTGTGGAGACATGAATATCAATTTGCCCACCGATTTTAATATATCAGGTGAACGAAGCTTTGGGGGTAAGACGCCTAGGGCTTTTAGTGCACTTCAAGCCTTGATTCAAGAGCATTGCTTGATTGACCTTTGGTCCCATCACAACAAAAATCAAGACGGCTTTACATATTACTCTGCCCCCCATAACAAAATGGTCCGGCTGGATTATTTTTTCATGTCAGATCAATTAGCCAAAGTCTCCTCTATCTGAGCCCCCCAAGAATTTTATCAGACCATAACCCTTTGATTGTTGAATGCCCGCTTCCTCGAAACCGTGGTGCCCCAAGGATTTGGACATTTGAAAGGAAACTTTTAATGGAGCAGTCCTATTTAGATCATATGAGGAATTGGATATCTGAATTTTTAAATATTAATAGGGGGACAGCTTCTGGTACCACAGTTTGGGATCCACTTAAGGCTGCTGTTCGGGGGGAGGCAAAGATTTTTTCGGCGGAGGACAATCCAAGAACAAACCACTAGTCATATGGATGAGCTTAGAGCAGCAGAGGTCCAGTTAATAGATGCTGTCAAGGAGGGTCGGTACATATCTGAAAGCCAGGTATTGGTCACCAAAATTAGGGCTAGCCTGCTGGAGTTTTTTGACCAGGACCTTGCTGCTAAGTTTTTGCAGTTTCGTACGGAAATGTTTGAGCTGGGTGAAAAATCTGGCAGGGTCTTGGCCAAACGGCTCCAGCAGAGGAATCTGGCCAAACGCATCACTAAGATTCAAGATCATCGAGGCCAGGTTCATGATACACCAGAAGGGGGTATGGGAGTTTTTCAATAGTTTTATCATACACTATACACTGAGGAAAATGTTGGCTCAGATATAGAGTCGGAAGCAGGGGATTTTTTTCGGGACATTAATACCCTCCATCTTACAGCCCAACAGAATGAAATTCTTTCTGCTCCAATAGAATGGGAAGAGGCTGAGTTCGCTATCAACTCTTTAGCCAATGGAAAAGCTGCCGGCCCTGATGCAATTCCTCTGGAACTTTATAAAATGTTCCGCGCGGAGGTTTGGCTGGATTTTTTGTTGGTTCTTAGAGCCGCGCAGCATGGCTGGATACCAGACTCTTGGTGTCAAACTAATATTATTCTTTTTAAGAAAAAAAAAACCCAGAGCTCGTCCTTTCCTCGTATCGACCCATATCCCTTATAAACACTGATAGCAAAATCTATGCTAAAATTTTGTCCTCGAGATTAGCCTTGGTGATCACTCCTCTGGTGTCACTGTGGTTTTATCTCGGGGAGGGATACGGCCGATCACGTCCGGCGAGTTATTGCACTGCTGGACTGGGCTCAGGTCACTGGCTCTCCCATCGGAGCGATCCTGTTGGACACCGAGAAGGCGTTCAACAGGGTTCCCTGGGAATTCTAATGGGCAGTTCTTCGATGGAAGGGCTTTAGCTCTGAGTTTATCCAGGCGATTCAATCACTCTATACTGCTCCAGTTGCCACCTTATCTGTATCTGGGCTTGTATCAAATCAATTTAGTTTTAGCAGCGGCACTCGGCAGGGTTGTCCCTGCTCACCTCTGCTATTTGCTCTATACATTGACCCCTTTTTAAATAAAATGTAATACTCCTTAGACATCTTGCCGGTTAGGGTCAATTCTACAGAGTATAAGACGTTGGCCTACGCTGACAACATTGCATACTGACCAATGATGTTGCATCGGCCTTTTCGACTTTACAGACCCTAGCAGAACAGTATGGCCAGCTCTCTGGATACAAACTCAAAGTCACTAAAACCCAAGTTATTCAATCTTCCGCTATGGGTCCTTCCCGAGCCCCAGTGATCCAATCTGCAACATACTTAAGAGTTAAAATTACTGCTCTATTAAGCAATATTTCAGATTTGAACATCTTGCCAGTGATTGAATCAGTTAATTCTACCTTGGTAAGACTGGATAATTGACATCGCTCTTTGTATGGCAGATGCAATGTCCTTAAGATGCTGGTCTTACCAAAGTTCTTATACTTATTTAGAACTATTCCTCAGGAGTTTTCTCAATCCAGCCTGGCCAGGGCAGAGAGGACTAGGGATATCATCGCCCTCGCAGGGCAGCGAAATTGATGTGCCTTCCGAGAGAACGAGGTAGTTGGTCAGTACCTAACCTTTTGCTCTATTTCTGGTCTTCACTGATCCAACATTTTGGCTTACCAATGTTTGGGGATAGGGCGGTGGTTCCATTGTCTTGCAGGCCCTCAATCTATGAAATAGGATTAGGAGAGGATGCTAAGGGGATCCTGTTGCGGCTTCTTGAACCTAGTTATTATAAGAAGACCAAGTTCAAGGTTACTGGGACAATGTTCTCAGTTTGGCACAAGATCTGACGCAAATGATCTATTCCTAACATCAACTTTTATACACCCTTCACAGCTCCTAGACTCCTACCTCTAATTTTTCAAGACCAGACCACTTTCAGATGCCGCTGGGCTGGCAGCTCTAGGGAATTATGGTTCGGATGGGATCATGGCCTCTTTTTCATTTTTAAAGGATAAGATCCATCTTAATACACATGATTTTTTCAAATATTTGCAGATCTGAAGATTTGTTGATAGAACGAAGGCTCAAACAACCACTATGTTCGATAGGATTACATTGTTAGAATTGATTTTGAGGAGGTCTAAAATTGGTGTAGTCTATCAACAATTATTATCTGGCCTCCCGGACGATATCGCTTTACAGAATGCTAAGTGGAAGGCTAAGCTGGGGGTGTCAGGGGTGGATATTACTCAGGCCCTCGAATTGTCCAGCAGCGTGTTAATCTCTGGACGCCTACGCTCTCAATGCTATATGGCCCTATTCGATTTATATTACCCCCCGGCTAAAATCTCCAAATAGGGGGGCAGTGGGGTCCATTCATGTCCGAGATGTGGATTTTTAGCTGCAAATCATGTACATATGTTTTTTGATTGTCCAAAATTGGGGCCCTTTCTTTCGGACGTAGAGCAATTTATTAATTCTAGGCTTAGTATCTCAGTTATTCTCTCATCAGAGGTGGTGGTATTTGAATTTGAAAACAATGGAGCGCCAGGGAGATCTCGGCATGCCTCTGCTCTCCTGCTTATTGCAATGTCCTTAGTCCGCCTCTGTATCACATCAGAATGGATCAGCCCAGACGAGCCTACTTTTATTAATTGCAGAGCGAGGATTTTGGCTCTTTATAACTTGAAGTCAGCAGTTTGGCTGAGGTGGGGTAGAAGGAGGCGGGAGCTGGGCCAGAAGATGTGGGCTCCATTGGTGGAGTGGCTTAGTGGGTTCGGATGTACTTTCCTACACTCCAAGTTCGGAATCAACAAAACTTCTCTAAAGGCCAAAAGGCCTTCAGATCCATCGGTATTGTTCAGCGTTCGGTACCGAAACACTTTTTGAACTTCTGTTGCACCCCGGACGTCGAATCGGGCCGTGAGGCCTTCTCGACAACACATGGACCAACCGTTGATGGAACGAAGTCCATTCAAATACTGCCCGCAGTGCAACTCCAAGTTCCCGCACACAGATAAGCATCCTGTGTGCAACAAATGCCTATCTCCAGATCACAACGAAGATAGTTGCCTAGCTTGTGCCCAGTTCCGGTCAAAAAAGACTATCCGCAATCGACGGGCGGCGAGGCAAGAAATGTAGAGGTCGGCGCCAGAACCCGACAACATCTTCGACGATGAGGCAGACCTAGCTAGCGCCGAAGACTCGGATCAAGACGAACAGCAATTCTCGGAGCACGACATTATCTCGAAGAGGAGGACAAATCGTTGATCTCGAGGAATACGATCAAGACATCGTAGCGGTTGCAGACGACTCCGATGACGACGAGGGGCGAACCGTGAGTACACCGCCCCATATAGACACTACACTGATATCACAGGCTCGGGTCGAGGCATCGCCAGCAGGCCTTAGCCAAGATCAACATCCTCGTTCTACAGCCCCGCCATACCGCCCGGCTAAGAACATACCAAAACAGCCTTCTGAGACATGTTATACGACACGGGTTCCATCAAAACCGAAACTCGTCAACAATACCGTCTTCGGACTGACCGTCGTCGAACCGAAGGTGATTGGGCTGAAGGGCGTCGACCCGAAGGCCACAGTCCCAATACACCCTTCGAAGCCAAAGACCGTCGAGTTGACATCGAAGACAAAAGCTATTGAGTCGAAGTCGAAAGCCGTCGAGTCAACCTCGCGGCCAAAACACGTCGAATCGACACCAAAAAAGCACGTCGACTCAACCCCTAAGACAAAGCACGTCGAATCGAGCAAAGCAGCCTCAACTTTCGACAAGGGGAAAAAAACGGTCGACGAAAGCAAAAGGCCTACGCCCAAAAGTAACGTCGAACCGAAAGTGTAACCAAAGGTGGAGGAAAACAAGTCGGTCGAGCCGAAGCCCATCGATCCGAATAAGGGCATCGAGCCAAAACCACAAACCTAAAGAGACTATCGAACCGAACAAACCGCTCGGTCCGAAAAAGGTGGTGAAGCCAGCCAAAGACGTACAACCGACAAAACCTGTCGAAAAAAATCAAAAAACGATACAACCACCAAAAGCGGTCGAACTCAATAAAGCTATCGACCCGCAAAAAGTCAAACCAAAGGCTACGGCACCGAGGCCAAAAACTGTGGAAGAAGAAATTATTCATCCAGACCCATCCACAGAAGACCAGTCAAAACTGTACATTGACCCCAAAACTGGTAAAGTGACTGTCTACACAAAAAAGAAAAGACCTCTGCTAACTGAAGACTTTTCTCAAATTCCCCTCAAAAAGAAAAGAGACTGTGCTACCTCTCCTATACTTGAACCTATCACTCCAGCTATGCCTACTACTCCATAAGCCCCAACATCACCTGCACGCTCTGACTACAACCCAGATGAAGATCAGGATGCAGATGAGGGGTTTGGGTATCCACAAAACCCAATAGGAGACCCAAATTTACAGCCATGGGGTGGAGGAGGTGAACCAGATACTGAAGGGACTCTGCCCATTACAGACCCTGCAGTATACCCAACTAAGCAGCCATCACCCACAGAAGATACAGTGGCCTTTAATTCTTTCCTAGATAGAGCAGCAACCTACCATAATGTAGATATGCACTCTGATGCTGTTGAAGAAGACTTTCTCTTTGATACATTAACAACATCTGAAAGACATGTAAAAACTCTCCCCATGTTGAAGGGCGTCTTAAAACATGCGAATGACATTTTTAAGGACACTGCTAGGGCACGGGTCATAAACCCTAGAATTGAAAAGAAATATAGGGCTGCACCTATAGACCCTACATACATCAGGGGGCAGCTGCCCCTAGACATCCTAGTGGTATCTAACGCACGTAAGCGCACAAATTCCCAGACTGCTGGAGAGGCTGCTCCTCCAGACAAGGAGTCAAAGATCTTTGAGGCATCAGGCGAGAGAGTGGCAGCTCAAGCAGCAAACTCATGGAGAATAGCCAATACACAGGCCTTGCTGGCCAGATATGATAGGGCGCACTACGACAGTTTGGAAGACATTCTCCAACACTTACCTGATCCTTACAAACAGCAGGCAGATGAACTTATACAGGAGGGGAAGCTCATCACCAATGCCTCAATTAAATGTGCCCTAGACGCGGCAGACACTGCTGCCAGATCCATCAATACAAGCGTGCTGCTAAGGCACCATGCATTGCTTCGCATATCAGGCTTTAAGAATGAAGTCCAATCCACAATTCTTAATCAGCCCATCAACCCAGACTTTTTATTTGGTCCAGCAGTTGACTCAATTCTGGACAAAATGAAGAAAGATGCGGAAACAGCGAAGTCCATGGGAGCTCTCCAGTCCCAACAACACCGGGGCTCCTTTCGTCGCTTCAGTTATAGAGGAGGAGCGCAAAGTAATACATCACAGCAATCCTCCACCTACAAGAGTAACACGCAATCCACATACAACAAAAACACAAACGGGGGTGGATACAGAGGAAATAACACCAATGGAAGGGGTCGTGGAGGCAATGCAAATAGATCCTCCACTAACACCAAACAGTGAATTCTTGGCACTACCCCCAGACCATATAACACCGGTCGGGGGCAGACTACAACAGTTTCTGCCAGTCTGGTTAAATATCACTACAGACAAGTGGGTCAGGCAAATTATCCAACATGGCTATTGCCTCGAACTCACCTCAACACCACCCAACATACCACCCAACATACCACCCGTGCACCGTCCAATGTCACAGGAACATATAATGCTACTGCAACAAGAGGTCATCAGTATGCTGCAAAAGGGGGCCATAGAACAAGTCCCACTACAACATCAGGGAACAGGAGTATACTCCCTATACTTCCTGATTCCAAAGAAGGACAGGTCTCTCAGACCAATATTGGACCTCAGGCCCCTCAACCTGTACATTTTGGCGGAGCATTTTCATATGCTCACTCTCCAGCAAGTCTTACCATTGCTTCGCCAGGGAGACTTCCTAGCAACTCTAGACCTCAAAGACGCATACTTTCATATACCAATACACCCTGCTCACAGAAAGTACCTAAGGTTCACCATTCAAGGACAGCACTACCAGTTCAAAGTCCTACCATTTGGTATTACAACAGCTCCACGAGTGTTCACCAAATGTCTAGCTACAGTGGCAGCACATCTCAGGAGGCAACACATCCATGTGTACCCTTATCTGGACGATTGGCTAATACACGCGGCATCAGCCCAGCAATGTGCCAACCACATGTCAAAGACCATCCATCTCCTGCACAGTTTAGGATTTTCACTAAACTACCCAAAATCACATCTGCAGCCCTCCCACGTCCAACAATACCTGGGAGCAACAATAGATACACTGGCAGCAAAAGCATATCCCAACGCAGCACGGATCAAGGGAATGCAAGCGTTAATCCAAACGTTCAGACCCCAACACTCGTTACCAGCTCGAGTGTTTATGCAACTAATAGGCATGATGGCCTCGTGCATATTCATAGTCCCTCATGCTAGGCTACATATGCGTCCGCTCCAAGAGTGCCTAGCAAGGCAGTGGAACCAGGCTCACGGGCAATTAAAAGACCTAGTGTTGGTGACCAGTCGAGCATACAACTCTCTGCATTGGTGGAATCCACAAAACCTTTGCAAGGGACGACTGTTCCAAGAGCCTGTCCCACAAATAGTGTTAACCGCGGACACATCCCTAATAGGATGGGGAGCCAATGTCCTACACTACACAGTACAGGGACTCTGGACTATACAGCAGAAGAAACTGCACATCAACCTCCTAGAGTTGATGGCGATCTTTCTAGCCCTAAAAGCTTTCAAAACACACTTGTGCAACAAAGCCGTGTTGATCCGGACGGACAACATGACAGCTATGTATTACATTCAAAAACAAGGAGGAACACACTCACCACAGCTGTCGCACCTAGCTCAAGCAATGTGGAAATGGGCCATTCAGAGGAACATGTTTCTCATGGCGGAGCACCTCCCAGGCAAGGACAATCAAGTAGCCGACCTGCTCAGCAGACACAGCCAACAGATGCACAAATGGGAAATTCACCCCACAGTGCTCCAACCATTCTTCAGGATGTGGGGACACCCGGAGATAGATCTATTTGCCACAAGCGAAAACGCAAAATGCCAGTACTTTGCCGCCAGATTCCCACATCCGCAGTCGCAGGGCAATGCGATATGGATGAACTGGTCAGGCAAATTTGCGTACGCTTTTCCCCCAGCTCCATTAATACCGCTGGTGGCACGCAAAATGCGCCAACATTCGCTAACACTGATCCTAGTTGCTCCCACAGGGGCAAGCAACCATGGTACACGACGTTCCTAGAACTGTCAGTAGTACCTCATCAAAGACTGCGACTCACACCCAATCTTCTAACTCAGAGCCATGGAGAAATCCAACACCCAGACCCGCAACAGCTGAACCTGGCGATCTGGCTCCTGAAGTCCTAGAATTTGGATACCTAAACTTGCCCCCAGACTGCATGAATATTATCAAAGAGGCAAGAAAACCCACTACCAGAGCATGTTATGCAGTAAAGTGGAAACGTTTCGTCATTTACTGTAGCAACAATGACATTAACCCACTTGAGGCTTCTACTCAAAACATAATTTGCTATCTCTTGCACCTACAACGTTGCAATTTAGCCTATTCCTCCATCAGGATACATCTAGCTGCGTTAGCAGCATATCTTCAAAACAGGCAACACTTTTCAATATTTAGGGTGCCAGCAATTAAAGCGTTTATGGAAGGACTTAAACGCGTAATTCCTCCAAGACACCCACCTTCACCAGTCTGGAATGTAAACGTGTTTTTAACCAGACTTATGGGACCACCTTTTGAACCACTACACTCATGCGAACTACAATTTCTTTCTTGGAAGGTGGCTTTCCTTATTGCTATTACTTCGTTTCGAAGAGTTAGCGAGCTGCAAGCCCTAACTATTCTAGAGCCATTCATTCAAGTACATGCAAATAGAGTAGTTCTCAGAACAAACCCTAAATTCATGCCAAAGGTGGTATCCCATTTCCATATAAATCAAACCATAGAACTGCCAGTGTTCTTTCAAAATCCGCAGACAGTAGCTGAAAGGGCCTTGCACACTCTAGATGTCAAGAGAGCTCTGCTATACTACATAGACAGAACTAAGGCATTTCGGAAGACAAAACAGTTTTGTTGCTTTCTCACCGCAACACACAGGCAACCCTATTTCTAAATCAGGTATAGCCAGATGGATCGTTAAGTGCATCCAAATATGTTATTTAAAGGCAAAACGCACCTTAACAGTTCCCCCTAGGGCACATTCCACACGCGAGCTAGGGGCATCCATGGCTTTCCTGGGTAATATTCCTTTACACGAAATTTGTAGAGCAGCCACATGATCAACCACACATACATTTACCAAACACTATTGTGTAGATGTACATTCAAAACAGCAAGCTGCTGTAGGACAGGCTGTTCTCAAAACTCTTTTCCACACTGCTGCAGCTAACACAGGTAGCCACCGCTAAGGGAGATACTGCTATACATTCTATGCACAGATATGAATTCATCAGCCCACATGCCTCGAACGGAATATGCTACTTACCAGTATGCATCTGTTCTTGGCATGTGTGTGCGGCTGTGCCTATAGATATGGGTGGGTTAAATGCAACAGAACTGGAGCTGTATTATATGGCTGCTCAATGTTCGCATGCTCATTTTTAGCTTCACCGTCCGCATGACCTGGCACATTGTGCATTTAGAGGGATGCTGCTGCCCCCCTCTCTCTGCCCCAAACTCTTTTCTGTGAACCTTTGAGGTATCACAGTACATTTGACTCTTTTACCTCTACATTTATGCCTGTCGCAGTTTCTCTAAACAGTCTGGCTCCCTATTGCCCTTGCGTAAGGTTTGAGTGGTGTTCGTGGTTCCCAGTTGGCAGGGAAGGGAGTGTGTGGGTGATCTCTTTCAGGATGGTTTGGTGAGTAGCTTGGAGTCTGTTTCGAAGGGAGCCCAGTCACTGTCACCCCTCACTTGCTTCCAATATTATAGATTTCAGCATGCGCTAGTAGACCTATTGGGACAGGAGCATCCAGAAATTGTGGACCTCTCCTCTTTAATACAGTCAGCTATCCCAGTGAAATTGGTGACTAAACGTTACTCTTTTTCGCTGGAAGCCTGCTTTGACTTGGCAGAATTAGAATGGCAGACCGGTATTTGAAGGAATATTGATGATAGATACTGGCAATACTGTTGTGCTATGACCAAGGGGATCTCCTTGAATGGCAGGCATCGCCTAGTGCACTTCATATATGTTAATTGTGTGTACTACACTCTAGAAATATTGAATAGATATGGATTGCTGGACTCCGTGGAGTGTCAGCATTGTCGTTCACAGAATGTGCCGGGTATATACACACTGCATGGCACTGCCCAGCTGTTTTGTCATTTTAGGAAGCGGTTTTCCACGAACTAGGAACAATTACTGGCTATTCTTTGGAGCCTGATCCCTTGCTTGAGCTATTGGGGTTTGATAAAGCTATAAACAGAAATGTAAGGAAACTGATGACCATGGGATTACTCCTCACAAAGCGCCTTGTAATAAATGCACGGGGCCCTGCCCAGACCCAGCTGGACTGGCACACAGACATGGTCTACTGTAATACTCAAGCAGATGTGTATAGTGATTTGCTTCCACCGCAGAATCGCCCCAGAGGTTTTTGGGGCCTGTACCAAATGTACCCGGTGAGCAAGGAGATAGGTGAAACAAGTAGTTGGCAACTCCTCTTGATTCTTTCTTTGTTGAGACGTTTTCTGTTTCTAATTAAAGGGATGGCCTGTGGCTTAGGAAACTATGCGTAAGTGGTGACAGCCCAGCTCTTTACTGTATGTACCTATTGCAGGATTCACCTTGGGTACTTGGATATTTGTGAACACTGTTTTCTTACATATCACTCTCACACCATGTACCATTCACAATGTCGTGATGTAACCAGCCTTAAAATAATGATTGTACAATTTGTGTCAAACAAAAAGTTTTAAAAATACCTAAGAAGCCCATATCCAATGTGGAGAAACCTTTCATGCTGAATGTGCTACTTAAGATATGCCTTTGTCTGTACCCAAGTGAAGGGAGTGATTACTTTATTTGGCTTCTTTGCTAGAGTTGGACTCTGAAGAAGTGGAAGCCCTGCAGAATGACCAAGCTGTTAAGGTAAGTTAAACATGATATCAACAAGTAAGTTTGCACCTTGCAAAAGACCGCTTCCTGTGTTAGATTGCATGATTAGCGAGGTTAGGATTTCATTCACTTCAAGCTGTGTAACCTAAGTTGATGTAGTGTTTACTCTGAAAACAACATGACAAACCAGCATAGATGAGAGCTTATCATTACAATTGGAGTGAAGCCTTTTCTTTTCACCTCCATCTGTTTTTTCTTCTGCAGTACCAGGCTAGAGATGTAAAATGGTATACAATTTTGCGTCAGTCTTATCATTTTGCACTACTCCTAATAACCACTTAATCTCACCCCTTATATTGCTGTGTCTACAGAGTATAACCGTGATCAGTAAATCTCCTGAGTCTGCATCCACACTTCAAATGGAAAAGCTACAGCTGTAGTTGGTCGCTTGGCCTGCTTTGTTCTTCACTACTGTTGAAAATAAGTAGGGCCATTTCATGTAGTTTCTTTATGTAGATGTATTCAAAGTTAAGATCTTATGCAGAGCCTCACCGGGAGCAGCCTCCCTGCTGCTCAGCCCTTCCTCCAGCTGACACTCTCTCTCATCCAACATTCCACAACCAGCTCTCACGACAACATTCCACTCCACAGAGGCACAGGCTGAGCAGCAGGTATAACACGAGTGTTCTTAGAAGAGGAAAGTTTCTAACAGGGAGGTAAGGAGAACAGTGTTGTCCCTGTTAAATTCATTTTTGCTCGGTGCTGGTTATCTGGAGATGGTCCTTCTTTTTCTAATTTTTCACAGTTGGGGGACACATGAAGAAAGTAACAGCAGTCAAACTAAGTAAAGCTGAGCAGTCTGCTGAATATTTTGTTTAAGAAGTTATATTGTGTTACCCTTACCAGCTGCACAAACCAAAGGATTAAAATATAACATTCCACAGTAGTCTGAGAACATTTTCACTTACTCAGGAGAATACGATGCCTATCTTAACATTGAATTAAGGGCTGGGATTCGGCCCGACCTTCAGATGCTGGGTGCAGCTATTATAGACTGAGCCCACGGCTAGGTTGAGATTTGGTGGTCTAATATCGAGCATATGGGTATGTGCCGCTCACCAGGGTTGCCTTTCATCCCCCCCCCCTTGTTGTTCAGCCTAGCTGTGGAACCCCTTGACATTGTGCTACGGAATTGGGGTGTCAAGATTGGGAATGCAATGTATATAGTATCTATATAGGTAGATGATACTTTAGTTTATTTCAAGGAATTGGAACGGTTCAAGACGTAGATTAGCCTCCGGATTAATCAAGACAAGATTGTGGCCTTTCTTCTAGGTAGGTTGGTAGCTATCGCACTAGCCAATCATTCAGATGCAGTTCTGCAATATGTAGTAGATAAGTTACATTATTTAGGTGAATTAAGAGCACATACCGTGGAAAAACTAAATTTTTGTAATATGGGTGAGCCCTGCTGAGCCTCCGGAAGTCCATCTCGTTTGGGAGCACTCTCCCTATTTCTGTAGTAGGTCTAATTGCACTTGCGAGGATGGTGTTCCTGACCTGCTGTCTACATTATCTGCAGAATACACTAAGCACTATCTCTAGACCCACGTTCAAAGAGATGAGGAATACAGTGATTGCCTGTTCTTAAGCTGGACAGGTTACAGGGTACTCTAGACCTTCGGGACCTAGAATTTAAATTTGACAAAGAATTGATTTTGCAGTTCGATAAACCGGGTACTCTGACATGGAGTCTCAATTGTCATATGCCGACAGGCGCTACCCTGAGAAGCATCTGTAGCCCATTTCTAGACCATGTTTCAGTTGACCCATTTTTATTACATACCACACATATCTGTGCACTCTTCAAATGCATAATTCACTGAGAGATCCTAATATTTACTTTACTTGCTAGTGGGAAAGCATGTTGAAAAATATTTTGGAGGGAGGGAAGGTAAGCAACACAGAGAGGGTAGATGCCTCCCACGCTGCCCTCCTGTCAGCAATAAAAACTTGACCTCAAACATAATTTGATTTGCATAATTTTTGGGTTCCAATATTCATAATAAAACAGTATTTGGAATAAAACCGATTTTAATGGGCACAGTACTCTAAATAATGCAAAGTTGACTTACTACTTTCAGTAGAAGATGTGTGGAAGAGGTGTGGTGCAGTGCCAAGGGCGGCTGACTTCGGAACACAGGGGCTCACGGTTCGATCCCCGGTGCCGGCGTCAGGTTAGCTCAGCACCTTGTGACTCTGGGCTATAGCTTGCTTAATCTTCCCAACAGCCCCCAGCGCCAGGACACCTCGCCTGAGGTAGCTGTGAGCTTTACAAAGGTGGTATTATTGTTAGTAGTATTAGGTCTGCTAATATCTCAAAGAAGGCACATGTAACATTCACCTGGATTTAATTTTCATCAAGCTTTCGGACATAATACTAGTGTTTTAGTGTTTCCCCTATGAAAAAGGTCAGATTGGGTTCAATTTCCTTCACAGACCAAGGTATGCTTTTGCGTGGTAAACATGATTATGCTGAAGGTTGTCTGTGCGTTGGACCAAAATAAAAAAATGTAAAAAAACATTTGCATGACAATATTCAAAGTCAAAACCTTGAAGGTTTATTCAGAATTAAGAATCATTACAGAAAGCAAAAAGTAATTGGTTAATCAGATTCAAATCAGTATCAGTATGAATATAGTTCAGTAAATCTACTCAGGCCGTACGTCAAGGGAAATAGAGAAATTACAGGCAGTCTAATGTGGAGATCTTCAGTTCAAAGGCAAAAGTCTAATTATAAAGTCAGATAACAGTCAGACATGGGAACTGCTTTGAATACATGCTTGTAAGAAACTGATTTGTGTCACTTCAAAAGTGACACTTCAAAAGTCACATTTTCTTCAGCTGTCATTGCTAACAGACCAAAGCCCATTACATTAGGTTTGAGGTCACTGCATTGCCTGTGGGTGCAGTTTTAAACTTGCAATCAAAATAGAGGGATGATGGGGCTTTTTCCACTCAGAAGGAAGTGGGAGGTCCAGCATAAACAGGAGCCCCTGTCAAGGTATCAACAAAGTGGTGTTATGCTGTTCCTCAAAAAGTACGAGAGAAGAAAGGAATGGAAGGAGTCAAAACAAAGGGCTCGGACCTACTTGAACCTAGTGCGTTCTACAGTTGGGAGTCCATTTGTTGGATTTTAATGCCCTCACACACCCTCTCAGGTGTCATGCTTCATCATATGGGCTGCTCATCGTTAGGTCAGCGGTGCAATACCCAACGGGCTCACCTAAAAGGGGCACTTTATCGGAGATCTTTTATCCAACAGCCGTCGGGTGAAGTGCGGGTGTGGGGCCAGAAATGTGTAGATGTGTAGGTGAATTAAGATAGGGTTGGGAGTACCTAGCTTCGATTACTTTATTCTGGGGGTCTCCTGCCCTAATTAAAAACAGTGAACACTGCACTCATCAGGATATAATGTCTCCTGTTAGTGTGTCCGTTAATAAGAAGTGAAGGTCAACATGTTTCTCGTGTTGTTTAATAACTCGTGATTCTTCAGGACCAGGAAAAGACAGAAACTATCTACACTAAAAATTAATTGGCCAACCAATTTAAGCCAAAGAAGATGGTCAATCCCTAGTATGTGGATGTACCAGTGATAATCTGGATCTGCCTGTAGTGGGAGAAAGAAGGAACGACATTCTATAGTGATGGTAAATCTGGTATAGGTGTTGGGCATTTTGATTGTGGGGTTCATGGCCCTATAGGAATGAAATGTAATATAAGGGTGTTCACCAAAGGTCCTTTCATCCACTGGATTTATACATTTGTAAATGAATGCCTAGTATTTAGTTGTGTGTATTATATACTTTTCCTTTATAAAGGAATACAGCAGAGAATGGACAGGATTTATAGTGTTGTTGTGTTGCATGGAGAATACGAGCCCATACATTCACCCCTGAGTAGGCTTTGGACTGCTCTGCTTCACTACCCTGAGAGAGTCAAGTTGTACAAAGGTGTATGCATTTCCCAGTAAAGAGACCATTTTGAACCCATTACTTATGAAGGACTCACATCCATCGCAACTAATTTCTTACAAAGGGCATCTGGCAATTTCAATATTGTCGACACACAGACTTAGGCTAACTTTGCTCTCATGTGACCATTGGCCCTCTTTACAATTCCTGATGCTTCTGGATGAAATCAAAAATGGAATTGCTGCTCCACTTTCATTACCATACAAAGAACTCTCATGTCCTAATTTTTAAATTGAGCCCCCGTTCGGATTCCAAAGATCTTGGCAAACCGAATCTAGGTATCATATATCTCGATAAAAGCTTGGTTGCAGTGAGAGCATCTCCTGGATGGATATGCTTCCACCCAGCTGCTAAACAAACAAACAACCATAATCAGAATATATTGTAAACCATTACACAAGGGAATTTTAACAAAATATATTTGTATTTGTCTGAAGGGACCTTCTGATTTTTCTGTGTGATTTATCATCCCATTTGTCCTATCGGTTTTCACTTATTGACAGGTCAAACATCTCTGACATAGTGTCTCTGCAACTTTCCTGAAATGTGTATTGAACCAATATTTTATAAAGACTGGCAACATTCCATCATGTCCCATATGGGTAGGTCCATGAATGTATTGTGCCATCTAAAACAACGTGGAATCAGGTAATATGACTCTTGTCGCTTGACATCAAGCCCTCATATTTGTCTTTTGAACACCTCACCATGTTCTGATTTTCATTTGTTCTCAATGTACCGGATGCAAGAGCACAGTACTCTGCAACCTCTTCTATAAAATGATTGCCTACAGAAACCATTTCTTATTTTGTATATGGCTCTTGTTACAACAGTAATTGTGAATTATGCTGAAATTACATTACACCAGTATGATGTTTCCACTATATGTTATTATACAAACTGCATATGCTGCTCAAAGAGTTCCATAATGATCTTTCAGACAAGAATCTTCCACAAATAAAATAAAATCAGCCCATGGTTGTTACGTCTTGAGTATCTGGTCTTGGGTTAGAACACAAATCTTTCACTTCAACATAGTCGTGGTCACTGTAATCTATTTCGTCATTAGCTCCTCCTTTGGCAATAGTAGAAATATTGCAGGATTTGGGGTATTGCAGCATTTAATTGAAATGTTCTCTGCTGCCAGAGTAATTTCCTCCTGCTTAGTTAAGTTACTGTTCAAAAGATTCTGAGTACGTGCACAAGACTGCAATGTCTAAACTGAATGTTTAGACATTGCTGATGCGTAAGGACTGAAGGCTCTCACGCTTCTCTTTACTGACAAATAAAAATCTTTCAGTTAGGCATTCTTAGAGCAGGGGTGCTTCACAAGTGGTGTCCGAGCACCAGAAAGGCTTGCATGCATTCATTATCCCCAGACACAGAGTCCCGCGCATCACTTTGAGGAAGCCTCTGTAAAGGCTTTGCAATACGAAAAGTTTTAAATCTACTGACGACAATAGCCCTCCATCCTTAATAAAATCCTTAATCGTTAATTTTTCGCAGGTCTTGATCTATCCTCCATTTTCCAGTAAACCTTTTTTATTTTGATGATCAGATAATTATATATACTTCCTTCAGAATTCCCTGCTAAATCATTTTATTAATAACAGGTAAAATACCCTCCTCAGTTTCAGAGGTAAGCTTTTATTGAGGAGTGTGGGGATACACGGAATTTGGTTTTATAATGATCTGCACTGGCTCTGCCCTTTTTTGTCAATCCAATTTATTTTCCTGAAAAATCCCTAGTCTTCTTTTTCACAATAAGTCTTCAATCAATCAATCAAATGTCTTAGCTACGTAGCCTTCTCTTCTGTGAGAGTTGGGAACTGTTTAATTCTTTCTCCTTGCGATTTTATTTTAAAAACAGAATCTTGACTGTTGTCTAAATACCAACACCATCTCTCTTCCCAACAAAAAGTGGACTTGTATCACTGATTATGAATTCATGGTCATTTATGATTGAGCTTTTTTTCTGGGACATTAGCTATCATTTTATTCGTTTTTTTTTATTTGATATGTCTACAACTTGGACTTCTTTGCTCGAGAAGGGCTGGTTGTAAAGCTACACTGATCTAAACTTAGAGCGTGTAACACCTGTGTCGATCAAAAATGACACTGGATGACCATTCACTTCTCCTTCCACAAAAGGGCTATTCTGGTCAATCTCTAGGACTGCACCAAGCATTGTAATCCTTCTCTCCTCTCGAGCATCGTCTTTTTGCTGAACTCAGTCCCATGGGAACTCTTGAGTCTACCTACAAATTGTGAACAATTATCATTAATCACTGAAGTTTTTTTGCAGAAATCTGAAACTGTTGGAAACCCTGCATATTATTTTGTATTTTCTGTTGTATGAGTGGAGCTGAAGGCATACAGAATCCAAGGCAGTACAATAGGAATATGTTTTCCACTTAAGTCATGTTGAACTGGGGCAGTTAATTATATCATCCCACTCTATGCCATCTGATTCGTACTCTGCTGCATTTGGGAAACCCTTTGTGACTTATTCTAAAATTTGTTTGGGTTAAATTTACAATCCCATTTCCAGAGACCAATTTTACCTCATCTGTGCATTAATAATATGCACAGATGCAAAGTCCTCAGTCCTGCACAAATTAAGCACCATTTCCTTATGCATGAACACCTTGCAGTCCAGCGCCGGACTTTCGATCATTGTTTTCTTGTTAGTTTCACTACAGTACTTCACATAAGCCAAAATCTCATCAAATGATTTGGCCTGCCAACTCGACATACCTTGCTGAATGTGCAAACTAATTTCCGAATGCCATCCCAAAGCAAAAGCAGAAACAAATCCAGAAACCCTTTCTTTCGTGGGGTATTCAGTTCCACTATACTGTTTACAAATCTGCTTCAGTTTTTCATTATATGCATGCACTGATTCGCCTGATTCTTGTGTCATTTTCATGATCTTGACCAATTTGCTTATTTCTGGAGAACCTTTGTTTTCCAATGCTCAATAACATCATTGTATATCTCCATAACAATTTGGAAAGGCTTATTTTGAGGGACTTGACTCAGTGGTTTTTCTGCTGGCCACTGTAATATTGTCTTGCATTCAGTCCACAAATCTCAAGGCACAACAATTGAAAATAAAATATCCAGATATGTCCAAAACGCATTTGATATGGTCACAATCCTTTCGAACTCTGTATGCTGCTACTTGGAATCCTTTCTCAGCTTCAGCACATTTTTGGGAAATGTATAAAGATCACTCCTGATCAAGGTCCATGTACACAGGCTCCTCCCTCAACCAACACTTCACATCCAGAATCACTCACACTGTTCTTCGTTTTACTCTTTTACAGCACTTGCTTATCAGATGTTACCATCCATTCTTTTCTGATAATTTATCAGGTCGTCCCATTTTCTAAATTGCTCTAGTAATCTGTGAGACTGTCTTTCAATGTTTTGGAATTTTGATTTATTAATTAAGTAATTTACAAACCACCTTATGTTTTCTGACTCACAAGTTCTTTTGTTTTGAATCCACTTTTTAATTCTCTAACCAGTTGCTGAAGTTTCTCAAATGCAAGATGAGCATGTTTCTGCTTCTGCACCCAAAATGGCCAGTTTTTATTAGGGCTCGCACCTAGCGATGCAGTGCGCAGCACTGTCGCGCAGGCAAGAGACTTTTTGTGGAGGGTTCCAAAACGGACCCTGGAATCGCACACGCTTGTGCGTGTGCGATTCCTTTTGGTCCACGATATTGGCGTTTGCGGTAGTCTTTTTTAGAAAGACAGCACGCAATAGGCCAAAGGCGGTCACGTTGCTCCGCCCATGGCCTATTGGTGTCTGTTACCCGCACGCCGACATCTGTTTTAAATTATCGTGCCCAGACACGAGCGCAATAATTGAAAACAGATTGCTCGCTGTGGCGCGCACACGCACCACTGGCGGCCTTGTCAGTAAGCGAAAGTCTCACAAACCTGTGAATAGTGGCTGCCGTTGTGCCAGGTCTCGTCACTTTGGTGTATTTTTATGCTTTGTTTACTGTTCTGCCCTCTTTTGCTGGCTAGACCTGAGCTGTCTGAACACAGCCCTGTGATATCTCTGCAAAGAACCCTCACACATGTCTCCAACAGCAGACAGAGTCGATTTTCTTCCCCAAAGAGAGTTACTGAGGCAGACTTGGTTTTGAATTTCACTTGTCATCTGGGATCTTGAAAAAGCTGAAATCAAAGAAACCAAAACAGTGTCTCAGCCAACTCTGAAAAAACAAATAACCCTCGAAGGCCGACTCCTTCCAAAGCAGGAGAGTGGAGGCCAGCCGTGGGGCCCCGAGAGACAGCACGCGAGACAGGAATGTGCTCGCTGCCTTCGGAAGCAGGAAAAAGACTGTGAGAGGCAGCCACCTGTTGGTTGGCGACGGAGAAATGATTGTGAGAGGCAGCCACCTGTTGGTTGGCAAAGAAGTTCAGAGCCTGAAGGCCGACGGCCCCCAGGAGGGGACAAACTAGCCTCCAGCCACCCGCTCATCACCAACGGCAACGGGCCCCAGTAGGGGACAAACTAGCCTCTAGCCAACCGCGCATGCGCATTGCACGCAAAGAATGTCGAGTCGGCCCCTAACAGGACCATCAGCTTTCCAGCCCCCGGGCTCTGGCCTTTGATGTTGCATTCACTGCATCCTGGGAGTTTTTGTCTCTATGTATTTTAATCATAGCCATCGTATTTTCTTTTGTATATGTGTTATTGCTGTGTGCAGGGTCCGTGTTTACTTGCCTCATGTCTGACACTATGAGGGACACTTTATTGCAAGCAGCTGAATAAGAAAACGGACACACTGCTGAAATCTCCTGTCCTATTTATTGATTACATTCAAGTACCAGTAGTTCTGAGGTTATAATTAGAAATACAAATGACTATCTGGCGTTGGTGTGGCAATGCAGCGCTTTTGGCAGTGTGCAGGTAACTCTTCTAAACTTTTCTGCCATCACACACCAGAGTCGATTATGCTCATGAAGATGCTTTATTAGAAGTGTGAATGGATATGCGGCTGGTCCCGGTTTGGCCACCACCCTCCATGCCTTCGCTGACAAAGTTTGCAATTGTCGAGGTGTCATGTAACAAGCTAATACGTTCTGGGCGTTGTCTTGTTTTGCTTCCATTAACGTAATTACACAAACACACCTGATAGTAATGATTTGTAGATGAAAAGCCCAGGACTGGGAACAAGGCCATGTTGAACTGGAATGAGGTGGCCAGGACCCCTGCTGGCACTGGACTGGCTGGAGAGAGACTCTGCTGCGGGAATGGGAATTGTGGAGTAAAAATTGTAGCAGATACTACTAGGCACCTCTGGCCTGGAAAATAAAGATCAGGGTGGAGTCAGCTGGACAGGAACGGGCTAATAATCTCAAGGAAGATAGATACTAGAGAGAACGAACTATTAATACAGAAGCCTAATAAAATAGAGAAGGGATGCAAAATCCAAACAACCCGTAAAATTAGAGGTAATACATACACCACATCCCCCACCCACGCCCCCTCTCCACCATTGTTCCTCCCCCCAACCTCACCGCGGGTGATGCTTTCTCCAAACTCTTGGTTACTTCCTATTCTCTCCCTGTGTTGCTTTCGCCTCCCTTGTACCCTCCCTCGTGTTTCCTATGCCTCCCTTCCAACCCACCAATGTTTATTCCTCTTCTCTCACCCTCCCTGTGTTGCCTCCGGATCCCCCATCCCCCACCATGTCCTTCCGCCCAACCCCTGTTGCTTCATCCCCCCCCCCCCGCTCGCTTTGAGAAAATGCTTTTGCACATTTTCTTTTCTTTTTGATCACTGTTCCAACATAGAGTGGTAACTTAAAATAACAAGCAGTTGCAATGCAATAGGTCTCGTTATGCATTGAAATGTTGTCTATAAATTCTTGTTTCTGCCGTTATTACTTAATCTCCTGTGAGTTTGACAGTATCAGTCTCTACCACTTCCATTTCACTAAGTGAAGACGAACTAGATACCATCTCATCTCTCCTGACACTCTCCTCTCCCGCTCCATCCATCATCTCCTTGTGTTTGCTTTGTTCACTCTAAGTTGGCAGGGTATGCCCAGATGTGGGTCCCTTGCTCACTTTGCCACTGGATTTAAATTAGCCTGAATGATGAGGGGTGTTACCTCGAAACTAGCCCCAGGATGCTTGTTTCTGGTCCAGGGAAGACCTGGCTTGGCAGTTCCGACTGGATTGTTCCCATGAGGCACAGGGTCAAGTCTGATTTGAATATGGCTGGGTCTCAACTGGGGTGGCGAAGTGAGCTAAAGAATAATGTTGGAATTAAACCCAGTTCTGTGACTGGGGGTGAGTGTCTGAAAAGTTTGTGCTCTGTCCTTCATCTCCCTGGGTTTGCTTTGCATCTCATTTGATGGCCTTCATCCCTTCTCCTGTGTTTGTCCCTCCCCTGGAGCACAGCTTCATTTGCAATCTTTTTGATTGGGAGGCTTGTGTCATTCAACAGATCCATAACGGGGAACTACTTGTTCGAGGCATGTGGGCTGCTAAATTCATATCTTAGCATTAGATCGCCGCCTAGTGTTGGGCTCGGATGATCGCACATTGTTGTCCTGGAAGAGTCTTCGAAGTATCCTGAGATAGGTGGCTCCTCCCCTGGACTACAGTGCGCATGGGCATCGGCTCCATCCCCAGATTGTTTTTTTCCGCCATTGGGTTCGGATGTGGTCTCGACGTCTTACTGTCGGAACCAAGAAAAACTAACTTTTAGCGGCCAAAAGGCCTCGATTTTCTTGCGTCGGTATTGTCTGCGCACGGTCTCGAGTCTTCCGTCTCTTGGAGCCGGAATAAGCGGAGTTTTCTTCGCTCTCGGAACTTTGAGGCCTTCTCATCGCGACACGACTGCAAAACTTTTCGGACATGGAGCGGAGCCCGTTTAAGTACTGCCCGCTCTGTGGGTCCAAGTACCCACACATCGATCTACACCCCGTGTGTAACAAATGCCTTTCGCCTGACCACGACGACGGCAAGTGCAAGTTGTGTGCACAGTTCCGCTCAAAGAAGACTCTCAAGCTTCGGCGCGCGGTGCGCATGGAAGCTAAACAAGCGGCCCCGGATCCGGAGAACATCTTCGGCGACCAGGACGAAGAGGACCAGGGTCATCATCTCCAAATCTCCCCACCCGAGACGGAGGTCGAGGCGGATCCGGGAGACGACGACGGAGTCGCGGGTCAAGGCCTTGAATACGTCGACGAGGTAGGAGACGACGATGAGATTTATGGGGCCGCGGCAGACAGCTCGGGGGACGAGCTCTGCCCCGAAGGTTACGAGGATACCGACCGGGACACGGGATCGCCTGCCGGCCTTACCCAAGACCCGTTGCCGCAAGCCACAGCCCCGCCTTCGGGCCCGGCCACGGACTTACTTGCTGAGCAGACTGTTTCGAAACCGAAACCGAAACCATCGGGATCGACAACACCTAAAATGGCCGACCCGAAAACGAAACCGAAACTTAAGGACTCGAGTGTCCCTAAGATGGCTGCCGTGCCGGTGAAAACGACGGTGCCCGCTACCCCATCGACTCCGTCGACCTCCGGTCCGCAGAAGTCGAAGAAGTCCGTCGATTCCGATGCTGCAAAATCGAAACCGACGCCAGAGGAGGGGTCCTCCAAAAAAGATGGTCGGCACGGGTCAGCGGCTACGACGCCGTCCAAGCCCGCCAAAGTCGGCTCCAAGGAGGCTACGCAGGCACACGGAAAGAAGTCTGCGCCCCGAACACAGGAATCGGAGGCGGTAAAGACAGGATCCGCGCCCAAAGCGCACAAGGCCCACAAGGACGTCGGATCCGAGGGAAAGATCAGACCATCCTCGTCAGCGCCGAAACAAACTGTGAGTGAGGCGTCCCCCATAGCCGAATCACTGCAAAGAATCAGGGAGAAGGCCTTTGCCCCGTCGGCTCCGATACCATCGCCGCAGCCGCAAAAGGACACTCCAGCGAAGCCTTCTGGGAAACTTCTCTTTATTTTGCCGCCGAAGGAGGCGCCGAAAGCATTTTCAACCAAATCGGCACCGAAACAGGTGGTTTCTTCACCGACTGGCCCGCTTCCACGTCGGGTACTCGAATCAGAGGACGATTCAGAGCATTTCATCGACGCTGACACAGGCAAACTGACCCTCTATAAGAGGAAAATCACTTCGGAGCCAGTGGACTCCTATGTCATCCCACTAAAGAAGAAGAGGGTGCCCCTTGACGCCTCAGGCCTCACGGAACCAATCCAGCCTCCTCCGAGACGGAGCCCTACTCCCTCCCCAGAACACTCTGCGGGTGAGGGGTATGATGAAGACAAGCAGTACAATTTCCCTATCAATGAACCTGATGCACTACCGGATTCATATGATGACACTGGTGACCAGAACACCCAAGGTGTGGGGCAGGACCCGCAGCTTTTTAATGCACGTGCATCCCCGACTGAGGATTCAGCAGGTTTTCATGCACTACTCGAAAGGGCGGCAGCCAATCATGATGTGGACATGCATGCCGACCCGGTTGAGGAAGACTTCCTTTTCAACACTTTTTCAGTCTCTGAAAGGACAGTAAAGACACTGCCTATGCTTAAAGGAGTCCTCAAGCATGCTGGGGACATATTTAAGGAGCCTACAAGAGCGAGAGTGGTCAACCCTCGCATTGAAAAAAAGTACAGACCTGCACCTGCGGACCCCGCATACATCCGGGGACAATTGCCACTGGACTCTCTTGTGGTCGCCAATGCCAGGAAACGTGCCAACTCCCAGACAACGGGTGAAGCTCCTCCCCCGGATAAGGAGTCCAAAGTGCTAGAGGCAGGGGGCAAAAGAGTAGCTGCACAGGCATCAAACTTTTGGCGCATCGCCAATACACAGGCACTCTTGGCGCGTTACGATAGGGCGCACTACGACACCCTAGAACAGATTGTACAACACCTGCCTCCACAGTTCCAAGAAGCCACCCAACTGCTCATTGAGGAAGGAAAGCTAATCTCAAACGCAGCCATCAAGTGTGCACTTGACGCTGCGGACACAGCTGCTAGAGCTATCAACACTAGCGTTATGCTGAGACGACAAGCGTGGCTCCGCATCTCAGGGTTTAAACCGGATATTCAGACAACAATCCTTAATCAGCCAGTCAATCCTGATAGTCTGTTTGGTCCAGATGTTGACACCACCCTAGAGAAAATAAAGAAGGACACAGAAACTGCTAAGTCCATGGGGGCCCTGCAGTCACAACAGTTTCGTGGCAGCAATTTTCGTCGCTCAGGTGCACGTGGAGTCACCAGAGAACAAATGGGTCAACAATCCCAGTTCTCTAAAGGTGGGGCACAATCCTCGTTCACAAAACAGAACAAGGGAGGTTACAGAAATAACAGCAACAGAGGTCGCGGCAGAGGAAACAACAGCTCCCGCTCCTCTGCTCCAAGCAAACAGTGACTCTCTGTCACTGCCCCCCGACCACCTAACACCTGTCGGGGGGACACTACAGCAGTTCCTGCCCGTCTGGAGAAACATCACCACAGACAGGTGGGTGCGACAACTAGTCCAGTATGGTTATTGCCTAGAGTTGAGGTCCACTCCACCCAACATCCCGCCAAGGCAAAGGCCTATGTCTGCAGAGCACTTGCTCTTATTGCAGCAGGAAGTAGTGGTGATGCTGCAAAAGGGAGCAATCGAGCTCGTGCCGGTGGGAGAGGAAGGCACAGGGGTTCATTCCCTGTACTTCCTTATTCCAAAGAAGGACGGATCTCTCAGACCCATTCTAGATCTACGTCCCCTCAACCTGTACATACTATCAGAACATTTCCACATGCTTACACTGCAACAGATTCTTCCATTGCTAAACCAGGGAGACTTCTTAGCAACCTTAGATCTCAAGGATGCTTATTTCCACATTCCACTACACCCGTCACACAGGAAATACCTCAGGTTCACTATTCAAGGCAGGCACTACCAGTTCAAGGTCCTACCCTTCGGAGTCACCACAGCCCCGAGGGTGTTCACCAAGTGTCTGGCGACAGTAGCGGCGCACCTCAGGAGGCAGAACATCCATGTCTACCCCTACCTAGACGACTGGCTCGTGCAAGCCAAGTCAGAGCAACAGTGCGCCGCAGACATGTCGACTACAATTCACCTTCTTCACGATCTGGGTTTCTCCCTGAACTACCCAAAATCGCATCTTCAGCCGGCACATGTCCGGCAGTTCCTAGGTGCGACGATCAACACCCTGACGGCCATGGCTCAGCCAAACCAAGTCAGGATAGACAGCATGCAGGCTCTGATCCAAAGGTTCAGGCCACAACACTCGCTTCCAGCGAGAGTGTTCATGCAGTTGATAGGCATGATGGCCTCCTGCATCTTCATAGTCCCTCACGCATGGCTACATATGCGCCCGCTCCAGGAGTGCTTAGCGAATCAGTGGACACAGGCTCGTGGGCAATTGACAGACCTAGTGTTGGTTACCAGTCGGGCATACGACTCTCTGCATTGGTGGACTCCACACAACCTTTGCAAGGGCCGACTGTTCCAAGAGCCTGTGCCGCAGATTGTCCTGACAACGGACGCATCTCTCCAGGGATGGGGAGCTCATGTGCTCACTTACACAGTGCAGGGACTATGGACGACGCAGCAACAGAAGATGCACATCAACTATCTGGAACTGATGGCAATCTTCATGGCGCTCAAGTCCTTCATTGTACATCTGTGCAACAAAGTCGTGCTAGTCCGGACGGACAACATGACCGCGATGTACTACATTCAAAAGCAGGGAGGCACCCACTCGCCACAGCTGTCTCATCTGGCTCAGAGCATGTGGAAGTGGGCCATTCAGAGGAACATTTTCCTCATGGCAGAACACCTCCCAGGAAAGGACAATCAGATGGCGGATCTGCTCAGCAGGTACAGCCATCAAATGCACGAGTGGGAGTTACACCCATCTGTCCTCCACCCGTACTTCCAGCAGTGGGGTCATTCGGAGATAGACCTGTTTGCCACAAAAGAGAACGCAAAATGCCAACACTTTGCCGCCAGGTTCCCTCACCCACAGTCGCAGGGGAATGCGATATGGATGAACTGGTCAGGCAAATTTGCGTACGCTTTTCCGCCAGCCCCTCTAATACCGCTGGTCGCAAGAAAGCTAAGGCAGCACGAGATGACTCTCATCCTAGTTGCTCCAACGTGGGCGCGCCAGGCTTGGTACACCACGTTCCTCGAACTCTCAGTGGTGCCGCATCAAAGACTGCGCCTCACGCCCAGTCTTTTGACGCAGAACCATGGAGAAATTCAGCATCCAGATCCGCAACAGCTCAACCTGGCGATCTGGCTCCTGAAGTCCTAGAGTTTGGATACCTTAACCTACCTCCGGAATGCATGAACATCATCAAGGAGGCGAGGAAACCAACTACTAGAGCATGCTATGCTGCAAAGTGGAAGCGTTTTGTCATTTACTGTACAGCCAATGACATCAACCCGCTAGATGCATCTATCCCCAACATCATCTGCTATCTGTTGCATCTTTACAAGTGCAATCTAGCGTACACTTCCATTCGGATACATCTATCCGCCATAGCGGCTTATCTCCAGAACAGGCAGCACCTCTCTGTCTTCAGAGTGCCCGCCATTAAAGCCTTCCTTGAAGGTCTGAAACGAGTCATTCCCCCAAGAACACCGCCAGCTCCGGTGTGGAACCTCAATGTCGTTCTCACCAGACTGATGGGACCACCATTTGAGCCACTGCACTCGTGTGAACTCCAGTTCCTTACGTGGAAAGTAGCTTTCCTTGTAGCTATTACGTCTCTGAGGCGTGTCAGTGAGCTGCAGGCGCTCACAATCCAAGAGCCATTCATTCAAATTCATCCAAATAGGGTAGTGCTACGCACTAACCCCAAATTCCTTCCGAAGGTGGTGTCACAGTTTCATCTAAACCAAACTATTGACTTACCAGCATTCTTTCAAAACCCGCAAACGGTGGCGGAAAGAATGCTCCATACCTTAGATGTACGGAGGGCGTTGATGTACTACATAGACAGAACAAAACCCTTTAGAAAAACAAAACAACTCTTTGTTGCCTTCGCACCACAACACAAAGGCAACCCGATTTCCAAAGCAGGGATAGCCAGATGGATTGTTAAGTGCATCCAGATATGTTATCAAAAAGCCAAGCGCACTTTAACAATACCCCCCAGAGCGCACTCCACACGCAAACTGGGGGCATCCATGGCTTTCCTAGGGAACATTCCTTTAGAGGATATTTGCAGAGCAGCCACGTGGGTTACACCACATACCTTTACAAAACACTACTGTGTTGATGTGCATTCCAAGCAGCAAGCTGCTGTAGGACAGGCTGTTCTGAAGACACTTTTTCAGGTTTCTGCAGCTGGCACGGGCAACCGCCGCTGATGGAGGGACTGCTATGTATTCTATGCTAAGATATGAATTTAGCAGCCCACATGCCTCGAACTGAATATGCTACTTACCAGTATGCATCTGTTCTTGGCATGTAGGGCTGCTAACATTCATATCGCCCGCCCTCCTCCCCGGTGCCTGTCGCAGCTGCAGATATACTATTGTATTTATTCATTAGCATGGACATCCTTTACACTTTTCACTCCATCTTCTGCCACAATGGCGAAAAACAATCTGGGGATGGAGCCGATGCCCATGCGCACTGTAGTCCAGGGGAGGAGCCACCTATCTCAGGATACTTCGAAGACTCTTCCAGGCCAACAATGTGCGATCATCCGAGCCCAACACTAGGCGGCGATCTAATGCTAAGATATGAATGTTAGCAGCCCTACATGCCAAGAACAGATGCATACTGGTAAGTAGCATATTCATTTCTTTTGCTTCCAGCATCCATGGGAGTGCATGTGTTTCCTACCTCTTTCTGCTCTCAACTTAGTCTATTGCTTCCACCACACCATCCCTGCTACTATCCCACCATGCTGCTTCTCCATTACTTCCACGCTGCTCCAGCTGCTCAGCAGCCTTCATTCTTACCAAACCTGTCGTACCTGCTCCACCTTTGCTAATCCCTGGCGCTGTTGCATTTGTTGGTCTATTGTGGAGGCCCCGGCAGTTCCTGGCAGTCCGTACCTACCAACAAATAAAAATGCAACGAGACAGTCATCCACCATCTTGGAAGCATAAATAAAAATAAAGTATCTGCTGAGACATAATTCACACGTACACATGACATCACGTCGATGTCACACTTTTTTGACACAGGGTTTTGCATAATATTTACCAGCTTCTTCTCGAGTTTGTTGCTCTAGGCGTATTTCTGTTCTGCATTTTGTTTTTCATTTCAAATATTTATATTCATATTTTGGAAGTATAGCAATGGTACAAAAGGCGTCATATTTAAAGAACATGTGAGCAAACTTTGAAATTAAGTGCAGATAAACAAATACATGCCTTGAGTTGCAGAAGCATGAAAGTAACAGTAATATGAATGGTTTGTGTGCAAATATTTGCGAAAGAATTGTTATGACTGCTATAAAGTGTCTATGAAAATAAACATTATTGTGCCAAGAACATAATTTTTAACTGTTTTATATTGATAAGAAAAGTAGAGAATAGCCTTAGAATGAGAGTTTGAAGACAAGACGAGGACATAGAGGGAATCTGGAACGGTTGGCCTTGGCAGAAGGATATTAGTCATATAGATCTATGGAGGTGATGCCAGAAAATATGAGTAGAGGGTGTTTTTTGACGCCCCTATAACATTGAAAATTGATTTTTACATTAAACAGTTTTCAATGTTTCTGCTGAAGTGCATTTATATTTGACACATTTCGAAAAGCTTAATGTTTGTTGTTGATACCATGGTTCAGGCATTCTGGACGTGGGCATGTTTTACCTATCAAACGATTGTACCAAAAAGCAACCACTAGTGATTACTCTTCCTCACTTTGCACTCCTTAGCCTCCTCTTGTTCTTTTTACCATTAGGGCATGTTGGGTTGATTTTAGGGGTACTCATTTTTTTTTCTCCTTTGCTTTACACTTTTAGAATGTGGTGGAAACATTGAAACGTGAAGAGGAGCTGAAAAAGGTATAACAGACTACACTTTAAATTTTAGATATTTGTGTAGCAGATTGCAATGCGTTTAAAAATATAACATTCTTATAATATATAGGTAGCAAGAAAGTCTAAGTGGCAATTCCATTTTAATGTGCCACATTTTATTGAGTATATATTATACCGTTTTCACATGTATTGCATATAGTTGTTAGTTGGATTAATTGGCCATTATGCACATTTGAATATTTTCATAATGCCAAGCAACGCATTTTCCTAGTTCTAATTATAGGAAATAATACACACTGCCATCGACCTAATGCCGAGTTTAATACAATGCCAGATTCTATAGTGTACACAAGTCCAAATTAATAGCTTCCGCAGTGCTCAGTAGAACATTTTGCCAGTTGCCTCTATAACCACAAATATATGTTGTACACTATTACACAATACAAGTTGCCATCATTTCACAAAGGGCACTTTTCCAGTTCCTGGAATTTCCAATGCCAGAAGCGCTACTTTCCATAGTGCCTGATACATTGTGCAGGTTTATATTAAGTTCAATAATGTAGACTGTCTGTTTATATAATGTCTAAATCAGTGGCATTCCCAATATCCTAAGGCCAATAGTGTGCTTTTCAGATTGACATCATCCCCTAATTATCATGCATAGAGAGTTTTCATTATTCCTAAGCGAGATCATAGAAAGTGAGGTGACTCCGGTCCAGAAATTTGTTGAAAATAACAATATTGTTCATTGTTGACAGCACCGATAATGGCTATTTAAGGGTAAAGAAAATACCTTTGTTTATATTTGGAAGGGCATTCTTTTTCCCCTCAATGAAGGTCAGTCAGCGTGAAGTCTTATATCTGCTTGATATATTACGAGCTTACAAAACTGTTGCTCCTGAAATCTTAGTGGTTCCTTGGAGATATGTGCGGAAGCCCCAGAGATGGCTCTCCAATGGATCTTGTAGTTCCTCCCTCACTGGAGCCAGCTAGTCAGGATTGGTCTTGTTGGCTTCCCTATCCACCAAATATAACAACTGCTGCACTCCTCCGTTCTCTTCTCTGTTGTTCCTGCTCTTTTTTATCTTAATGCCGTCCCCTGGCAAAAAAGCTTGCAGGATTTTGGATCTGCTAGCATTACGCAGATACTTCTCAGGCTTCATAACAACCAGGGGCATCAGAGAAAAAACTATTTTCCAGCCATATTTTCGTCAGTATAAAGTATACATGTTTCCGACTGAATACCCCAGTAAATACCTCAAATACATGATTCTGCCAACGAGGCCTACGTTGGCTGTCCTACCTTTTGACTGAATAAAGAGTAGCTCTAATGTCCTCATTTTGAGAAAAGTTTTTTAAAAATCTCCCACTCTGGTTTGGCGCTGGCCTCTCCTTCAGCTAGCCAAACACAGCAGTTCTAAGAGCAACAACAACCAGTTCATAATGTAGAAAATTCCTTCTGTTACACCACACATTAATGACTTCCACTACTCCCCAACCAAGCAACAGCCTGCAAGGATAATGCACTAAAGGAAATTGTCAGTTCCCTTCCCACCCTCTTCCCCACCTAAAAACAAGGAAGAAGCAGCAGCTCTAAAGCACGGACTGATCAACGCATGCAGTCCTTTCTTGATATTATTTTTTGTGAATTGTAGATTCTGTTGTGTCACAAACCATTAAGGAGCAGTGTGTGTCCTAACCATAATTGCTTTTTGGGGTCTTTTGTATCGCCCCTACTTGTGTCACTTTAAGTGTAGTTTCTTGTATCTGACATATTGAGTATTCTCATCTCCTTCCAGAATCCTATAAAGATTGATAATGACAAGAATATACAGGTAAGCCAGAAAGTATTCTCATAATCCTCTGTATGTCTAAACTAATGGTCTACATGATGTCTGATATCTAATGTTTCAGGGATGTATGTGTCAGTGCCTCCATGCTTATTGGAGTGTGCCCGCAATAAAGAATGCTTTTTAACTTGCTTTTTCTAACTTCACTACTTCCAATAATACACAGACCAATCTCAGTGACTGTACATGCTTCATTTGCACCAATCATTTTCAAGACTAGAAGCAGTGCATTTGTACTTTGCATTCTTTAGGTATGTATGGAATCTGTGTACAGCGCAAACCTAGCCAAAAGACAGCAGCACACAGTGTACAGGTTGAAAGGCAAAGATAGTGAGTGATTGGCGTGGAAGCTGGGGATTTGACAGGGAAAGTGGACTTCAAACTGTATGCAACTCCATCGAGCAATCCCTGCTGCTTGTGCATAGTTGTATAACTATTCTGAGAGACCTCTAGACCTAACATTTATAACACTGTTGCTTGAACCGTAGGAAATTGTTGCAGCACTAAAGAGTCTTCCGCTAACTGAGAAGAACTTGCGTATGTTTAACAACGCCAATAAGAACTGGATCCCTTCCAACGATAAGCAGTTTGCCTGTCCGACCTGTGACAACATGTGGTGGCGGAGAGTCCCGGAAAGGAAGCAGGTAATAAGGCCAACAACTAATCTATGCTGCTCATTAAAGTTAAAGTAGTGACAGAGAAGAGCAGGCAGAGACCAATTGACTGAAGCAAGAGGTAGACAGAGAGGTCCCTGAGAGGTAGATTGGCATCCCTTTCTTGTATAAGATGACAACCACGCTTCAGATCCTAGCGGACACTGTGTACGGTCCTGAACTTTCCACCTACCAATCATTGATTTCTGGTGCGTTATTGAATTAGATAAATGAAAGCAAACGACAACACACACAGTGCATTAGGCAAGCACACAAAATCCAAGAAATGCAACTTTTCATAACGACCTGAGGTCACCCTGTTATTGTGACGGGAGGGGGATTATTTTAGGAAACCATGATTCACTTGGTCAGTATGTAAATCTTTGCATTTGTTGCCAGTGAATGGTGCACACCTTTTTTACCTGGACAGATACATTAAGTTGAGCATAGTAGGCTCAAAGGAATACATTTAATATAAAAACTGTTATTGATCTTTTCTTCATCTCCCTTTAAAAAAAAAAAACTATGAGAACTGTATGAAATTATAAAATATATTTTTAGGTTTGCTGAATATTTGATGTAGGAGTTAAAATTTGAAATTGTAACCCTTGTAGTAACTGCACAATCGTGTTTTGTATGTACTCAATTGTTTTAATCATGTGTAAAAAGGAATAGGAAAAATAATAAAAGATTCAAAATGATTGTAGATTCATATTTATTCACTTTATTTGGCTAAAGGACTGTTTACTTTTCGGTTTTTTTCATGAGAATAGTTTGTTTTTAAGATGTTTCGTCCCAGTTTATCATAATGATTAGTTTGTAAAGCATAATACATTTTGATTTTTTTTTGTCTTGAATTATTCACTGGGTTACATTTCTACCGGTTTTAAAGAAAATAAATCTAGGTTTTAATTGAAAAGGGAAGTTTTTGTTGTTACTAGTAACGCCTTTTTCACCTTGCCAGTACATAAAAACAATGCACAAAATGTGTGGTCAGATGTTTGCGGACTGTGCTCCATTGTATGCCGTAAACCAATGCACATGCAAAACAACCATTGTGCTGTTCTCTCCATTATTCATCTGGTGATAGTGTTTCAATCGAGATTGCTTTTAACTAAGACTGCTCTTAAAGGTGCTGCCTTTCCAAATTTTACATAACCCTAGCCAGTCCCTACTTCATTGCTTTGTGAAATAGGGTACCCAGCGTTGCAGTAATAATTTCCCCCCCAAACGTTTTTTTATTTCAGATTTTTTATATGCACAATATTCTCACACAAAGTGAGCTTTACTTTTACTTAAGAACTAATGTGTGATCTCCAGCAGTCATGCTGGTGCCTGGGATTAAATAACCCAGGCACGGTAAGCATCTAAGAAGTTTGATGCTCTCAATCAACATTGTGCAAGTTAAAAACATTTTTTTCTGTAACACTTCATGCCATGGAAACAGTAAAACTGAAATAAATGATCGAACATGACAAAAAAAGTGAACATTTTGACAGCTCAGCAAGTTTAGGTTATTTTCCCCGAGTCATATTTGTGTATGCTCGTCCTCTTGTAGGTATCCAAGTGCCGGAAATGCGGAAAGAAATACGACCCAGTTCCAGTGGCTAAGACGTGGGGCATTGCAGAATTCCACTGTCCTTCCTGCCACCGAATGTTCAGGTAACCCATCTGGAAATTTGAGTACACAGCCAGCAAGTACTCAGTCATGTAATTGATCCTTCGTTTGTGTAATATTTCGTCAGGAATGTCTCCTTCATGTTGTGATTCATTCTATTACCAGTTCGGGCTTGTACATGGATGAAGTTGCAGTCCAGTCAACAAGTTCTGGATGCAGCGATATCCGCTTCTAAGATTAGTTTCACTTCCAGATATGACATGGTTCAAATCAAAGATCATAGTCAAAGATGGAGGCCATCCAGGAGCTGGCCCTGATCTATCCCTCTACCATATTTGCTGCTTTCTCTCTTGTTGTGAGTTCCACGATACTGTCAACATTGCCCAGGTGTAAACAGTAAACCCTGGGGTGATTTGTGCCTGGTCATTTATAACCGAACTATAACCTCAGATGTGGGCAAATCTCCTCATACATTGCAAAACTCATTGGACCTACTCTGCAGTCATTGTAGTGGGTGGTTAGAGGACCACATCATGTGGACCTACAGCAGTTGATGACCTTTATTACACAGCGTATGCCATTAACCACTTCTGTTGCGGATGCAGTGAGCTCACCTTACCTACAGTGATAAAGTTTCTCTCATGGTTCTAGCCATGTTGTAACTCTGATACAGGTCTAATAGAAATTAAAAATGTGTTGATGGTAAGATCCCACTATGTATTTGTTCGCACCAAAGAAGCTAACAGATAAAGATTCTGTAGAGTCAAATCCTGAGCTAGTTCATTGGTATTGTTTTAGTGTTTCCATACCGTGAGGCTGAAGTATACGGATACATTGAACTTGTTTCCACTTTCTAAATCTAAATCTTCTAAGATTTTCTTCCGAGTTGAGCTCTCTCATCCAGTAAAACCTACAATTGTCATATTGCTTACGTCTCTAGCAGTTTGGAGTAGACTCCATTCAGAGCAAAGTATCCTTTGTGGCTAGATACAAAATTGAGAGGATAAGCCCTTGCACTGAAACCCACTCATCTAGCTATTGTTTCTACGGTCTTAAGGAAAGGTCTGGCTTCTCCACTATAATGGATTTTGATCTGTTAACCTTCACAGGCTTTTAAAGCCAGGCAGCAGTCTAAGGCTCTGTTTATACTTTCACCTGATGGTGGTGAGGCATTTACTGCAACCAGTAGCTCAGTATCCTGGGATAGATCTCTCTGGTTCCAAATTTGTTACTTTGTAATGATGCTTAAAATGCAGATTCAGGGTTTAACTCAACGAATTCTGCTTGTTTTGCCATTTTCCATGCAATTTTCTCACATAAAGTTCAGCAGTTTCGACTTGCTGAAATCTGTCAGGGACAACTTTGGTGTGCAAGATTGATCACACAACTCCAGTCCCTGCACAATCACGCCCTTGCCTCTTGGAAACAAGACCTGACCGTAAGCAGTAGTGTTCAAGCAATAATCAAAAAAACAAGAAAAAATGTTTACTTCCGGAGGCTAGCCTATAGCCAACATCAGCTTTCCTGATCAGAGGTACAGCAGACAGTCCAGTCCTTTCTGGGCTACAGATGTCAATGAATCGTTTCAAGCCATTTTGGTGCCGGCTGGAGATAAATTATGTGGGACAAATGGGTCTTGTAGATTGTTCAAAGGGGTTAACCCCTGCCCTTCATTTTCTCTTCACCCTACCTTTTTTTCAAATCCAGACACAAATTTGGAGGAGCACTTGACAACTCTGATGCAGGAGGTCATTCTTTTAAATTCCAAGCATAACTTTAAATGTATCCCGGACTCTGAGAAAGAAGGGGAATACTATTCATGCAATTTCCTCGTCCTAGAAAACAGTGTTGGACTCGGGGCTAGTCTGTATCCTGACTTGTTGAATTCCTTTCTGCAGAAGGAAAAATTAAAAATGATGACGCTAACTCAGATTGTTTCCGCCCTAGACCTAGGACTTGCAGGATGCATATTTCCATATATACGGCCTGCAGTTCAAGAAAGACCAGGAACACTTTCAATTTGATAATGTATCCTCTGGTCTTACCTCCGGTGTCTCGGCCCATCTTTGGAAGTCGGGAGTACATATACTGCCTCACAGCGATGACTGGCTGTTGAAGGCAGGTTCTCCACAGTCCATTGTGACCAACTTCCTGTGGACGAACATTTAACATTGTTGGGTTTCACCATCAAAGACCCAAAGTCCAACCTGAGCCATACACAGAGACTTCCGTTCATTTGGGCGATTCTTTACACAATGGTGGCCAAGGGGTTTCCTCAACCTCAGCCAGTCATGGAGATTTAGGGTATTATCCCAATGGTTTAGAATCACTCCTGGATCCCGGTGAGAATGACCCTTCGAGTTCTTAGCCTCTTTGCCTTGTGCATTCTACTCATTCACAATGCCTAGTGACACATGTGATACCTGCAGTGGTTCCTCATATTTCTGTGAGCTCATCAACAGTGATGCCTCACTAAGCCCATTCAGGTCTCAAGGGAGAAAGCTCAGAATCTGCAGTGGTGGTTGTCAGTCTGACATGGACATAGACTCCATTGTTATTTCTCCCATCGGTTCGGACATGTACTGCTGCGCCCGGTTTGAAAACCTTTCTTCGCTTTTCCCTTGGTGTGTAATCCACTCTACCCTCAACTGTATTGTTTCCGTATGCGCTGCCCTGTTCTCCATGTATCGGATCGCTTGACAAACTCACCATTTTCGATCAAAATCCTCACGGGCGGCCGTCAGCCCTTGCCTCGTCGGGCAGCCTTCTGCCGATGGACCAGACTCCAGTACCTTCGCACCAACCTACATAGAGTTTGTAACTTGTGCCTCTCTCCGGAGCACAAGAAGGAAGATTGCGACACTTGTAAGCCGTTTTGGTCTAAGAAGAGACTACGCGATCGTCGGGTTGATGATGTGAGATGCAGCACCAAAAGCATCCAACACACTCTGGATATCTTCGGAGAAGAAGCCGACCAAGACCAGATCGCAGCGTCCACCACAGAAGACAAGGCCCTCTCCATTCCAGAGTCAGATTCCGAGCTCAAGGTCAATCTGGAGTCCAAAGATATGCTTCCGGGACAGAGTGCCATGAGTAGCAAAGACCCCTAGCCCCCTAAATTCTCTTCTAAAACTCATAAGGCTACGGCACCACCTCTGCCTTGTGGCCAAGGTCGACACTGAGACAATGTTTCCAACGCCCTGCCTCCCGGCTCGGCACCAAAACAAACCGTCAGGCCTTCTGGCTTGTGACGGAGTCGCCCGAAATTCTATTTGGATCTGAAATCATCAGGATCCAAGGGCAAAGCTGAAACCCCCACTACGAAAGACAAACATGCTACGGAGCCGAAACCCTCCACTTTGAAATACAAAGACGCTTCGGAGCCGAAACATTCTAAAGACAAGTCTATTTCGACGCCGAAGCCTCCAGAACCAATTTTAGACGTTTATGAGGCCAAATTGGATCCCAAACAAAAGAAAATGTATATTAATCATGATACTGGACATATTTTAGCTAAAAATCCAACAAAACACAAGCTTCCTGCAGAGGAGACGTCTGATAAGATTCCCTTAAAGACGAAGAAGGACATGACTACTAGCCCTGTTAATCCTGCCCCATAACTCTCGCCACCTCCATCTTCTCCACAATTAATAATTGAAGATCCATTACACATCCATCTATATGCTGAGGGATCTCAGCATATAGATCCAGATGTGGATCAAGGTGATGATGATACTCATTTGACTGCAGACCCATGGAATGATTACACCATTGACCCTCTAGTAGACAATGAGCCAGACCTTTATCCTGCAAACCCATCACCACCAGATGATAATATGGCTTATCAACAGCTCATTGCCAGAGCAGCAGATTGTCATGGGGTACCATTACATAAAGAAACATTAGAAGAGGACTTTCTATTTGAAACACTTGAGTCCACACATAGGTCAAGTCAAACACTCCCTATGCTTAAAGGCATGACGAGACATGCAGATGATATCTTTAAAGAACCTGTCAGAGCACGTATTTCAACTCCAAGGGTAGATAAAAAAAATATAAAGCCTCACCATCAGATCCTGTGCTTATTAAGGGACTCCCTAGTAGTGTCCAATGCTCACAAAAGAGCTAACTCTCAAACCGCTGGGGGTGCACCTCCCCAGATAAAGAATCCAAACCTATAGGGGCCTCTGGTAAACAGGCATCTGTTCAAGCTGCTAATCACTGGTGCATTGCAAAAACACAGGGCCTACTAGCTATGTATGATAGGGCACACTGGGATGAGATGGAGCAACTGCTCCAATATCTCCCAGACACACATAAAACTAATGCACAGCAGTTAGTCGAAGAGGGGAAACTAGTCTCTAACTCCTCAATAAGATGTGCTTTAGATGCAGCTGACACTGCAGATAGGGAGATTAATACCAGCATTCTCATCAGAAGGCATTCATGGCTTAGGATCTCGGGGTTTAAGCCTGAGGTTCAACAGTCCATTTTGAACAACCCATTTGACAAGGGCCTGTAGTCGACCAATCCTTATAAAAGATAGAAAAGGACACTGAAGTGGCAAATCCATGGGAGCGCTCCAGTCCCCTTTAAATAGAGGCTCCTTTTGCAGCTCATTTTACAGAGCAGGGTCCACAACAACATCCTCGGACCCAAATGCTTCCTCTTACAAAGGCAACAATCAACCCTTTTCCTCTAGAGCTTTCTAGAGAGGAGGATATGGAGGAATCTACTCCAAAGGCAGGGGTAAAGGCTCCACACCACGTAACACCCCTTCCCCTAGTAAACAGTGACTTGCCAATACTTCCCCCTGATCACTCAGCACCTGACTGAGAAAGACTTCCAACAGTTTCTCCCCATTTGGCAATCTATAACAACTGACAAAAGGGTGCTAGACCCTATCCAACATGGTTATTGCCTGGAGCTCACCTCCAAACCACCAACCATTACACCTCACATTCACAAATTGTTGTCAGACCATTTGCAGGTACTCATACAAGATTTGCAATCTCTCTTACAAAAGGGAGACATAGAACTAGTTCCATTTCAGTATCAAGGTTCAGGGGCTTACTCTCTTTATTTTCAAATTCCCAAAAAGGACGACTTCTTAAGGCCAATTTTGGATCTCAGAGAATGAAACCACTACATACTGTCAGAACATTTCCGTACGGTAACTCTTCAACAGGTTCTTCCTCTCCTACAGCAAGGCGATTTTATTGTCCACATTGGACTTAAAAGACACGCATTTTCACATTCCCATTCATCCAGCTTATTGCAAATATCTCAGATTTGTGAAAGCAGACAAACACTATTAGTTCAAAGTACCTAGCAGTGGTAGCAGCTCATCTCAGAAGACAACAAATTCATGTCTTCCCCCAACCTCAACAACTAGCGCATCAAAGCCAGCACACACCAAAAGTGTCTTCAAAACACGCAGACAAGAAGAAGGCTTGCGGAACCCACAAAGTGTATCAAAAGCAATGCCTTTCATCAACCCTGTTCCACAAGTCGTGCTAACAGCAGATGCATCTTTCACCGGTTGGGGTGCACATCTCCATCATTATGCAATCCAAGGTCTCTGGGATGACAAACACAGACTATTTAGAGCTTCTAACAGTGTTTCTAGCACTGAAAGCTTTTCAGTCTAATCTCACAGTCAAAGTTGTCCCAGTCCGCACAGACAATATGACAGCAATGTTCTATGTACAAAAACAAGGTGGGACACACACTCTCCAACTGTCATGCCTGACTCGGACAATTTGGAAATGGGCAATCCATCACAGGATTCCCCTTCTGGCAGAACACTTCCCGGGTGTGAACAATCAAATTGCCAACCTCCTCAGCAGAAGGAGACCGCAAATACACAAGTGGGAACTACATCCCCAAGTTCTCCTGCCATACTTTCAACAATGTGGATACCCACAAATAGATCTGTTCGCCATAGTAGACAACGCACAATCCCCAAACTTCGCCTCCAGGTTCCCACACCCTCCCTCCAAAGGCAATGCCCTATGGATGAATTGGTCAGGTATATTTGCCTATTCTTCTCTGCCTCTCCCACTCCTTCCATTTCTGGTTCCGAAACTCAGGCAAATATCACTTGCACTGATTTTGGTAGCTCCCTCATGGGTCTGTCAACTATGGTGCACCACCCTGTTAGAGCTCTCGTAGTTCCACATCAAAAACTACATCTCACCTCCAATCTCCTCTCTCAGAACCATGGAGAAATCAAGCATCCAAATCCCAAGGAGATCAATTTGACTCCTAAACTCATAGAGTTTGGATATTTAAATTTACCACCAGACTTTGACTATTCTGAAAGAAGTAAGAAAACCTACTACCAGAGCTTGCTATGCTGCAAAATGGAAACGAATAATTGTTTACTGCAACAACAAAATTCTACCTCTAGATGCTTCTGTTCAGAACATTATCTGTTACCTTTTGAACCTACAGCATTGTGGGCTAGCTTATACATCTATTAGGGTGCACCTTGTAGCAGTAGCTGCATATTTGAAAAACAGGCAACATTCGTCTGTTCAAAGTTTCTGTTATCAAAGCATTTATAGAGGGCCTAAAAAGAGTTATACCACCAAGAATTCCTCTGGCACTAGTGTGGAATCTTAATGTTGTACTTACAAGACTTATGGGCCCGACCTTTGAACCACTACACAAGTGTACTTTACATTTTCTCTCTTGGAAGGTTGCATTCCTCATTGCAATCACTTCATTAAGGAGAGTTGGTGAGCTACAGGCATTAACTTTAGAAGAAACCAATCAGTTGAGTTTCCTGTGTTTTTTCCTCAACCTTATTCAGTAGCAGAACGAGCTCTTCACACACTTGAGTTCAAAAGAGCTTTATTGTATTATATTGAAAGAACAAGAGATTTTCATAAAACAAAGCAAATGTTTATTTAGTTTGCACCACCTCACAACGGCAATCCTATTTCTAAATCTGGCATTTCAAGACGGATTGTAAAGTGCATTCCAACTTGCGACGCAAAAGCCAAAAGAACTTTATCTATACCCCCTAGAGCGCATTCCACTCACAAAATAGGGGCATCTATGGCCTTTTTCGGTAACATTCCTGTAGCTGACATTTGTAAAGCAGCAACATGGTCTGCACCATACATTTACCTAACACTCTTCTGTGGATGTACTAGCACGCAAACTAGCCAATGTAGGGCAGGCAGTGCTAAAAACTTTTTTACAGACAACTGCAACATCTACTAGTTAACCAGCCTTTTGGGAGAATGCTACTATATAGTCTATGCAAAGCATGTGTCTCTACAGCACACATCCCGCCAACGGATAATGTTACCTACCCAGTAAGCATCTGTTCTTGGCATGTAGATCTGTAGATTCACATGCGCCTACCCCCCTCCCTGGGCATCTGTAGTTGTTGCAGTTCTCATTATTCACATTATCTACGCATAGACATCTGTTCACTACAGTCACTTACTCTATTCTCACCCTCTTGCGGTAAAACAATCGAACAATGGAGTCAATGCCCATGCAACAATCACTGAAAGGAGGAGTTACCTTACCTCGTGACTGGAAAGACTTCTTCAAAGAAAACCAACTTGTAAACATCTGGACCCAACACTAGATGGCAGGAGTATGCAAACTTGTGAATTTACAGTTCTGCATGCTAATAACAGATGCTTACTGGGTAAGTAACATTATCCTTTTACAGTGTTGTCCTTCTAGAAATGCTAGTGGAACATGATCTCATCTTGGCCTTACCCATACACATACCTTGTAAAACTGATGTCACCTTTGTTTTTGGGAAATTCTTTTATATTCTAAAGAGTCTAACTGAGTTACATTTAGCTCAAAGGAGTATTGTCCTATATCTTAGCTTAAACACCAGCTGCCAAAATGGCACACATTATACATCTTTAGAGCTCTAAACATTTACCTGGAAAGAGTGGAGAAAACCTTTTAATGTTTTGACCCTCTGTGTGGCCTATGGTGGTCTTTATATAAACAAAAAAGCAGCGCCCTTCTGCATTTCAAAGTTCTGTGACTTCTAAAGACTTGAGCCTTCTTAGAGACTTCATATTCATTTCACCAGACCAATGGCAGCAGCAGTGGAGCTATGAAGATACCTCTACATTGCACAAATTCTGGGGCAGCCACTTGGTATGCTTCTTGAGCCCTAATCTCATTTCAAAAAGGTGCTGGTAGTGGCCATAAATGTGTGCACAACTTGCTGCATGGACAGTTAAACACTCTTCTCCACTCTTAGCATTAGAGACATAAAATTGGAATTTGCTCCACTTGGACAGAAGGTTGAGAAAAAAGTATCTTCTAGATGATTACGAAACACTTGTCCTTGCCCTCTCTTCTTCATGATATCAGGCAGCCACCCACTTCATCAGCAAATGCAGGAATTTGGTGTGGTGGTCAATCACACATTAGTGAGGGGTGCAGCTCACATGCACAGAGGATCCATGGGACATGGAAGGCTACTATATTCTGTCAAGTGACAGGATTATTCTTTATTTTTAACTATTGTTACTGCTTCAACCTTGCAATTTTCAACCAGTTTTGAATGAAGGGAGAGCTGGGATGAAAAAAGTAGGATTGTGACAGAATAAGCAGGCCAACCAGGCACAGAGACTGCAACAGGTGCCTTGTCACTGTAGGCATACTTTGTATTCAGCGACTTCTAGTGTCTGTTTTCATTATGCGGTCCTGTGTGCTGGCATCGTTGAGGTGCTTGGAAGACACCACAGACTGAAAGAAAATATCTGATGTAGAAAGTGACTTAAGCCCTTCGTACACTTCTGCTCTGATGCTGCTGTTTATATAAGCCGTTCCTGAAAGAACACATCTTACCACTGACAAGATATTTGTATTGATGTAGTGAATGGAGAGGTTGCTAAAACAGCCTTTTTTTTACTTCTCTTGTAGTTTAAGATATTTTGTTCTTAGCTATACCAGTTCCTGAACGTGTGTGTATACACATAAATAGCAGTCTGCCTCGAAATGATGGGATGTTTGCCTGCTTACTTCACTTCAAATTGTCCTGTGTTTTTTCAGAGGATTTACACAGATGGGTGTGCCTTGTCCGTGCTACATTTGCAATACAGTCGTTCTTCCCAGTCAGATACTTCCGCCTCGAAGGACACCTGGACCACGGGGCAGGAACCCACACAGTTGTTATGCAGAGGACTGCTACAATCGAAGAGGTAAGACAGACCATCTCGCAGGATGCAAACTCCTTTCCTTGGCAGAGGCAGGCACGTCACTTAGCTTTATCAATATTTGTGCCAAGTTCTGTTCAGCACAGCTTATTGTTTTAGCTGCAAATACATTGCATTTTTTAAGTTCAAACTACACTTCATGTCTGCTTCATATCATCCAATCCATACATAGTCTGTAACCCAAAGAAGCCTTATTTTCATCTGAAGATGAAGATGAAAGCTAAACACTTTCTTGCAGCCCCGTTGCAGTTGCCTACCCATGTCAACAAAATGCGCACAATCATGATAAATTGCAAAACCAGACACACCGAAGATAGGATACAGACCCTCACTACCACCTCAAACAATTATTCCCTCAGCCCTAATGCTGTCGGCCTACTCGGCTCTAAAATGGGCAGTGTGTCCAGCACCTTTTAGTGTAACTGAATCCACAAGTCTCTGATTATGAGTGGAAATTGTGCTCAAGGCGAGTGTTCAGCGCTGGCCCCGGTGAGGGGAGGCATGTCTCTGGACAACCACACTCCCCCCGGCCCCGAGAACAAAACGCCAGCCGGTTGTTAATACACTGAAAGTGATTTGAATTGGCACATTTATATTGATTGGCTACTTCCATCTTGTAGTGCAGGTGCAGAGGAATGTTGGTGGCAGTAGGTCTTATGCCTTATCGCTATCGAGCTCACATTTATGAACTTCACTGCAGTATGCATTATTTAGTATTACATGCTTCTCTGTGATAAAAAATTATTTCTGAGTATACTTATAAAAAGCAGTGCTTGTGTGTGCTGGTAGATGGCACCAGGGAACTCACTGTGGACGCCGTTCCGCTCAGGAAGTGATACACTGAACTGCATATTAGTGCCACCCATGTGCTATGATGCCAGTCCCTTTCTTTCCGCAGCTACAGACACCGATCCGGATTGTCACTCCTTATTTCTTCAATAGGTGGAGAGATTTTCAGTGTCCTATAGACATGTCACCCTCTAAAACTACAGGATTAAAAACTTGAAGGAGTGTAGTAAGCAGATGTCTGAGACAGATCCTCAGAAGGTGTTCCTCCGGTGCTTGGTTTTGACATACGACTCCAAGGCTATCCAAGAATGTGAAGTGAAGCTGTACGTGGTAAAGCACCGGAAGGCTTCACACCAGATCTGACCCAAGTTGAAGTAAAGATCACAGACCCACTCCTGGTCATGAAGTCCAATCTTCTCAAGGTCGAAATCTTTAGGTAAGACAAAGAAAAAAGATAAGCTGTCACAGCAGTTTGAAGCCTTTCTATAGGCCATGCTGCATATCTTTGGCACGCTTCCGGCTCCCTGTGGCATGTCTTTGGGCTGCTGTTGTCCTTGATCTCCTCTTCCCCACTATGGGGATAAAAATGAATGAGCGGACAGAGGTACTGCAGTCCAGCCAGGCACCAAATTAAACCTCTTTTGTCCTTCAGCGAAGCCATCACTGACACACTGCTGGCCACTTGGGCTAAGCAATGCTCTAGCTCCCATATCAACAGTCAAGTCCACCAGCAGAGTAAATCTTAAAGCCTTCCTAACCACTTCCTTGACAACAAGTCAAAACATCTGGATACTTTTGATAAGCGTGTTTCCTTTTGCCAGCCTTGCCTTGAGATCAGTTAATGCAAGATGTCAGCTCGTTCACTGCATCCTTGCACTTTGGGACATGGTGACTGGTCCCATGCAACGTGTGTGCCGAAAGAATTCAATGCGTTAGGGATACAACCACATTTTCCAACTACCTGGACCTTGTCTAGGAAGGGCTATGGGAACCAGTGTGGTGCTTCGACGTCTCACAAGGATGAGGTCCATGTACTTCTCTGTGGACATCCAGGCGCCCTTAATGGACATGCCTTTCAATGTCTTCATCCTGTTTGGTAAAAAGACTGACTGCCCTAAAGTGTTTTAAGAAAAGCCAGGCCATTTAGGGTATATGACAGGGGGTTGGCATATAGAGAAAGTAAGGCTCCACTCGCTGCACAACCGGTCCTCTCAATGTCTGGGCCATGAGTGTAACGGACAACGCACTAACCTTGAGAGGCAGCTTACCTTCCAATCCTCCGCCACTCCAGCAAAAACCTCAAAACCCATTTAGTACATCCATTGTTCCATCTGGTAGGAGGCCGGATCAGCTACTTCTGTAGGGCTGGCAGTATATTGCATCCCAAAAATACGTCTGATAGTGCTACACCTTCCCATTTCTTTTCTTCCCACTGCACATGCTACCTACATTGGAATGCATGTCGAAGGACCAACTGTCCAACTTATGTCAGTAAGTGCAAGCTCTTTTGGCCAAATGAGCCAAAGAGATTGTATTGGACTCAGAAGCGGGGTTTGGTGTTATTCGTGCTATGTCTGTGTACAGAGGCGTGTGCCCTATTCTAGATCTGTGCGCTCTCAACACCTCCCTGCACAGTGAAAAATTAAAGATAGTCCTGCAGGACGGTTATTTTCATATCCTCATCCTGAAGATCACGGACACTACTCATGATGGACCATGAGCACTTTCCGTTTGTGTTCCATTTCACCCTCACCAGTGACCATCTGGTATTCTCAAAGGCGGTGATGGTTACTGCCCATCTTCAGAGGTCAGTGGTACCAGTCTTCCCAGTCTTCAATGAATGGCTGTTGATGCCGGGCTTGCCACAGTCCATCCTGGACCACCTCTAGGTTATGAACCTCTTGACATCATCGGGCTTATCAATCAAGCTGCTGAAGTCACACCTAACTCCTTCGCAGAAATTCCCCACCATCAAAGCCATCCTGGATACATTGCGCTTTTTGAGCTTTGTTGTGGAGCAATAAGTCTACGACATTTGTGATATATTCCTGATGTTTCATCCTCTGTCTTGAGTCTCAGTGCGGACGGCTGTGAGGCTTCTTGGCCAACTAATCTCCTGCATTCTTTTCGCCGACCATGCTAGATGACACTTGCAAGCTTTGTAGTGGGATCCGAAGTCTCCATAGGCCCAGAACCAAGGGAAAATGTCAGATTCCATCCATGTGACGAAGGAGACAGCAAAAGATCTGCAGTAGTGGCTGCTTGACCGCAATTGGACCAACAGCAGCTCACCTCTCCCTACCCCACCCATAGTTGACAGTAGAGATGGATGTGTTGCTGCTGTGTTGGGGAGGCTGACTAGGAACGGTGGAGATCAATGACTCCAGTGTCCGGTGGAAACCCACTTCTACACCAATTTGCTGGAGTTGCAGGTGATTCGCTTGGTGTTCAACATCTTGCCCTTCATGAAGGGATGGCTGATGCAGGTTCCCCACTGACACCAACACCGCTATGTTGTACTGTAGCAAGCAGGGATGGGTGGGTCCTGGGCCCTGTACCAAGAGGCCTTGCACCTCTGCATACATCTGAATTGTCTCTTGTGGTATAGCACTTGGCATGGTTTTTAAATGCCGGGGCAGACAAACTCATTCAGTGGTACCTAGCGGATCTTGAATGGCAGTTACACCCACAGGTGCACAGGGTATCTTCCAACAATGTGGAGAACCCTTGCTCAAGCTCTTTGCCACTCACGAGAATGTTCAATGTCAGTACTATTGCAAGCTATAGTTTCCCACAAAAGCTCTCTCTGAGACTCCTTCTGTCTAGAGTCGATCATGCAACTCCTCTATGACCTTCTGCTGCTACCCCTCGTGCTTCGAGTACTGAAGAAGTTCAGGAACAACCAAGCCCAAACCACTCTAGTGGCTCTGGATAGGGCCTGGGGTGTATGGTACCCGGAAACATCTGGAATTGAGCAACCATCCTGCAATAAGTTGGGGAGGGCATCCTGTCGTAGCAGTAGGACAGAGTCTTGCACCTGAGCCTGCGCAACCTGTACCACAATGTGTGGAGATTTAGTGGTGACAGTAGATCTCCTTTGACTTTGCTCTCAAGGTAGTTGATTTCATCCTGGCAGCCAGATGTCCTTCCACAAAATGTGTGCATGCAGGGCCCTATGGCAAGGGTGTCACCTGGGGCAGTACCCACTAGTTTGACCTGTTGCAGGCAAAACCGTCATAAGTGTTGTTGTTTCATTTGTTTTTTGCCAGCAAGGTCTTCCTATGGGTGCAGTTACGGGTTACCTGTTTTTACCCTTGCCAGACCTACCAACTTTGTTCGAATCCCCACTTTTGATGCATTTCATTAAAGTATATGTTTCAGTCCAAGCAGTTCATGATGCCACAGTAGGACTTAAATCTAGTTCTCACTTTTCTGTTATGTACCCCTTTCAACCAATACAGTTGTCCATTGCGTCTCCTCACGTTATAAATGGTCTGTTCGAGGCATAGGAGCTGCAAATTACACACTGTGCATAGATCGCCACCTAGTGTTGGGCCCGGATGTTTGCAGTTTGTTTTTGTCCTGAAACGTTCTTTGGAAGTCACGAGATAGATGATTCCTCCTTTGGACCACATTGCGCATGGTCCTGCAAGGAGATTTTCTCTATAGTCAGGGAATTTACATCTCCACGGATAAACATCGCTGAGGAGAGGCCCTCTGACTCCTGGGCGGCGGATCTTGCCGGTTTTTTCACGAGCAAGATCCAACTTATACAGGCCTCCTTTCCATCGGCTACATCCGCGGAGCGGATTGCCACTGAGGCCATCCGACCGCCCCCGGCCTTGCCAGGTCTGATACTGGGCGTTTTTCCATCCATATCGGAGCCCGCCTCTTTAGCACTCATTGCCAACTTGAAATCTGGCTCGCCCCTGGATCCTTGCCCTGCTAAGATACTGGCGAAACTGGCTGATGTGATCAATCCTTTGGTCAATCCGCTGCTAAATCTCTCATTGAGCCAGGGAGTGGTCCCACAGGCTTGGAAGCAGGCAATGGTCATCCCGCTGCTCAAAAAGCCTGGTCTGGACCCTAAGGCCCCTGCTAACTATCGGCCTATCTCTCTGCTGCCGGCTCTTTCGAAAATTGTCGAAAAGCACGTGCAGACGGTGCTTTCCAATTTTCTAGAGGCGAACGAGATTCTGCATGCCACCCAGTCAGGTTTTCGCCCTAATCTTAGCACGGAGACCGCGCTCCTCGAGGTCTCCGAAACAATCAAGGAGATCTTGGATTCAGGGGGTAAAGCCATGCTGGTGATGTTGGATTTGTCGGCGGCCTTTGACACCGTTCCCCATGATGGTCTTCTCACAAGACTCTATGAGATAGGACTTCGGGGAGCGGTGTTCAGCTGGTTTTCTTCCTTTCTAGCCGGCCGCCGGCAAACGGTCTGGGCCTCGCCAGATTCCGCCATGATGCCTCCTCTGGGAGTTGGGGTCCCTCAGGGCTCTATTTTGAGCCCGACCCTCTTTAATATCTTCATGACCCCTTTGGCGGCATTGGCGGAGTCGTTTGGGGCCCGGATCGTATCTTATGCCGACGATACCCAGCTCCTCTTCTTGTGTAAGAGAGGAGGAGATTTTGAAGGGGAGAGTATCCGGGATTGCCTTGGGGCTGTGTTTCAATGGTTCCAACTGCACAGCCTCAAGTGCAATTCCGACAAGTCCGAGATACTCTTCTTTGGGTGCGACACGGAGCCAGACTGGCAGGCCTGGTGGCCTATCGACATGTTCCCCCCTACGTGTTCATCCCAAATGGCTAAAAACTTGGGTGTTAAGATGGACACGGGGCTGACAATGAAAGCCCAGATTCTGGGGGTGTCGGGCACGTGCTTTGGCCTCCTTAGGATGCTTCGGAGGTTTCTTCCCCTGTTATCGGAGGAGCACCGGAAGCTGACTGTACAGGCCCTGATAGGCTCCAGGTTGGATTATTCGAACATTCTATACCTGGGCCTGCCAGAGTACCTGTTACAGCGGCTACAGGTTGTACAGAATGCTGCGGCAAGAGCGATTTACGGAGTGAACAGGCGTACCAGTGCTGCGGGTTTGCTCCAGACCTTGCATTGGCTCCCAATCCGTAAGCGGATCGCCTTCAAGGCTCTGACTTTGACATATAAGGCCCTCCATGCGTCGGGAGCGAAGTATCTCCAGAGGAGACTGACTTTTTACCAACCAGCTCGCTCCCTGAGGTCAGAATCCTTATTTCTGGCTACTTTCCCACGAGTGAAGAGAGCACGTCTGGGAGGTCGCTCCTTTGGATTATTGGTGCCCCAATTATGGAATTCTTTGCCCCTTTCCCTCCGGGGAGCCACTGGCGTATTAGCCTTTAGAAAGGACCTTAAGACCTGGCTGTTTGTCCAGTAGGCCTTCTTTGTGTGCTGTTTTTTTTACTTTGGTGTCTTTTTCTCTTTTAATGTGTTATGTTAGTTTACTGCAGCCTTCTTCAATTAAAAGCGCCGGGACACTCTTTTTGAGTAGCCGTGCGCTCTACAAAAAAACCATTTAACATAACATAACATAACATCGGCTCCATCCTCAGATTGTTTTTTTCCGCCATCGGGCTCGGATTTGTTTCCTGTGCTCCAGTTTGGAACCTTATTTCCTTCGGCGCTCAATCCTCACCCAGTTCAATGGTTTTGTTTTGATCGCACTCCCCATCTACGCGATTCTTCACCACTTCAAAGTCTTCGATTCCGGTCGTCGACGAAGGCCTTCAGGCCTACCTGGGCCTTACTCTCTGGCTCATGGAGAGGACGCCATTCAAGAAGTGTCCTCAATGTGGGTCGAGGTTTCCCCACACAGATCTACATGAGGCGTGCAACCTTCACCTCTCATCGGAGCACCAGGCCAAAGACTGTTCCGCTTGTGCCTCTTTCCGCTCCAAGAAGACAATTCGGGACCGACTAACTCGAAGAACCATGGCTCGCTCGTCAGCTTCGATCTCCGACGACATCTTTGAAGAGGGCATCGACGTGCCAGAACACCAGCGGGCTGAAGAAAGTGCCAGCTCCTCTGATGCCGAAGACTCAGACGTCGAGGACATCACTCCAGCTCAACGGGTCGTAAGTAAGAACGTCGACCTCACCCTTCCTCGACACCCTCAAAAAAGGCTTCGGTCACACCCTCTTCTTCGGGCCCGGGGGCACACCGAGAGACTGCTTCCCACGCCCTGCCTTCGGGCCCGGCAAAGAAGCCTACTAAGCCTTCAGGCGGCTCGGGCTCAAGTCCGCCTATTCCCGGTGCCGATCATATATCGACACCGAAAAAGAAGCCATCTTCCTCAGCCACGCCGACCGCTGCTCCAACACCCAAGCACTCTGCACCGAAGACTGGCACCGGCTCATCGATGCCAAAACCGCACTCTGAGCCGAGTAAAAAAACGCCTAACGGTCCCGCTCACACACTTCGGAGCTGAAAAAACACCCAGAACCGAAAAAACACATTCCAGTAAAAGAAATTTCGAAAGGTCATAGTTTCAAGCCAAAAGACCCTAGACCAGCTACCGAGTCGGTGCCAAAAAAACCTCCGGAACCGAAAACTTAAACGCCGAAGGATCTGCCCTACAACGAAGAGCTTTTTACACCAGATCCTACTCAAAAGACTCTTGTAAAGGATCCTAAGACTGGCTAACTAGCTCTTAGCGCCAAGAAAAGACCACTAGAAGCGCCTGCAACTCCTCCTCTTCCAAAAAAGAAAAGAGACATTGCAACCTCTCCATTAAGGGTCCCTTCTCCATCACCTCCCCATACTGTTCCTCCTCCTACACCTCTTCCACCACATCATTCGCCTACACCATCCACCAATCCAGATGATGATGTAAATACAGACTCTGATGACACAGGTGGGGGTGCACATGACCCAGTAGGGACCAATAGTCCCCCGTTCAGTCACCTAATCCATGGGATGATTATAACACCCCTGATGTGCCTTACGTCCCTCAAGACGATGTATATCCTTCCAGGCCTCCCCCACCAGAGAACACTATGTTTTAACCTACTAGTCCAGAGAGCTGCCCAGTACCATGGGGTTGACTTGCACACCGATGCTGTGGAGGAAGATTTCTTATTGGACACTTTTGATACTACACAAAGGTCCACTGCCATTTTGCCAATGCTTAAAGGGGTCATTAAGGACGCAACAGAGGTATTTAAAGATCCTGTCAGGGTTCGAGTCCTCAACCCTCGCATTGAGAAAAAATACAAAGCTGCCCCTACAGATCCAGTTTACATTAGAGGTCCAGAACCACTAGATTCTTTAGTAGTATCTAATGCACGTAAACGTGCTAATTCACAAACATCAGGTGAGGCCTCACCACCAGATAAGGAATCTAAACTCCTTGACCCCTCTGGTAAGCGCACAGCGTCACAGGCAGCTAACATATGGCGCCTTGCCAATACTCAAGCGCTATTGGCAAGATATGACAGGGCACATTATGATGAACTAGAATCCATAATGCAGCATCTACCAGATAAATATAAAAACCGGGCCCATGAACTCATACAGGAAGGTACAAATATCACCAATACTTCCATTTGTTGTGCCCTAGATGCCGCAGATACTGCCTCAAGGGCTATTAATACTAGTGTCCTTCTGCGTCGGCATGCCTGGCTACGTATTTCAGGTTTCAAACCTGAATTGCAAAATTCCATCCTCAATCAGCCATTTGATGAGCAACACCTATTTGGCCCTAATGTCGATGTATCTTTAGAGAAAATGAAAAAAGACACAGACACAGCTAAATCTATGGGAGCCTTGCAATTGCAAGCTCCCAGACGTTCTTTTCGTCGCTCATCATATAGAGGCAACACAAGAGGCTACGCCTCCGACAGCCCCTCCACTTCCTATAAAACCCTAGTCAATCCACATTAACTAAGGGCTACCAAAGAGGGGGTTATAGGGGTAACAACAACAAGGGCAGAGGCAAAACCAACAACTCCCGCTCTGCCTCCACCCCTACCCAATAACTTTACTCCGCTTCCCCCCCACCATTCCATTCCTGTGGGGGGAAGACAACAACATTTCCTTCCTGCCTGGACCAAAATCACATCAGACAGGTGGGTGTGGCAAATTATTCAATCATGTTAATGTCTAGAACTAACATCTACCCCTCCAAACATACCACCAAAACAGCCTCCATTGTCACAAGAGCATCTATCACTGCTAAAGCAAGAAGTACTATCCTTGCTAGACAAAAGTGCAATAGAGCCAGTTCCTCTGCACCAAAAAAACAAGGGAGTTTACTAACTATACTTTCTTATCCCAAAGAAAGACGGCTCTCTAAGGCCTATTCTAGACCTCAGACCCCTAAACATACACATACAGTCAGACCATTTTCACATGGTCACACTTCAACAAGTCCTTCCTCTCCTGTTACACAACGACTTCCTTGCTACTCTAGATCTCAAGGACGCATACTTCCACATTCCCATTCACAAAGCTCACAGGAAGTATCTCAGATTTGTAATAGACGGGCAGCACTATCAATTCAAAGTACTCCCATTCGGAGTCACAACCACACCAAATGTATTCACCAAGTGCCTAGCAGTAGTGGCGGCACATTTACGAAGACAACACATCCATGTCTTCCCGTACCTCGGCGACTGGCTCATAAAAGCCAGCTCAAAGAAACAGTGTGTGGAACACACCCATGCCACCATCCAACTGCTCCACACCTTAGGGTTCACAATAAACCACACCAAGTCTCATCTGCAACCATCCAAAGTACAACAGTACCTCGGTGCCACAATAAACACCTCAACAGCGCTAGCTTATCCAACTCCAGTAAGGATAGCCAGCATGCAAACCCTTCTCACAAAGTTTCAGCCACAGCACTCACTTCCACCAAGAGTGTTCATGCAACTCAAAGGGATGATGGCCTCTTGCATTTTCATAGTGCCCCTTGCAAGACTTCAAATGCGTCCTCTTCAAGAGTGCTTATCACGTCAATGGAACCAGGCTCAAGGTCAATTAACAGACCTTGTGTTGGTAGACGGTCGGACTCATCGCTCTCTGCAGTGGTGGAACACCAAAAACCATTCCAAAGGGCGACTGTTCCTAGAGCCAGTTCCTCAAATAGTCTTGATAGCGGACGCATCACACTCCTGCTGGGGGGCCACCTACTGCAACACACCATGCAAGGCAGGTGGACACCACAACAAAAGTTACTCCATATCAATCACTTGAAGTTAAAAGCTATATTCCTAGCACTAAAAGTTTTCCAAAAGCAAGTATCAAACAAGGCTGTGTTAGTCCGCACGGACAACATGAGAGCCATGTATTACATGCAGAAACGGGGTGGAACACACTCCCTGCAACTCTCTCAACTAGCACAGGAGATGTAGCGGTCGGCTATACCTCAAAACATATTCCTTCTAGCCCAGCATGTCCCAGGAGTACAAAATGCCATAGCAGATCTGTTAAGTCGTCAGACACAACAGACCCACCAGTGGGAACTTCATACGCAAGTACCTCAAACATTCTTTCAGATGTGGGGACAACCTCATATAGACTTCTTTGCCACCCACGAAAACGCCAAATGCCCAAGCTTCGCCACCAGATATCCACATCCACTGTCCAAAGGCAATGCGATATGGATGAACTGGTCAAACAGATTTGCATATGCTTTTCCACCTCTACCACTCATGCCACTAGTAGTAAGCAAACTACAGCAGCATTCTTTGACCCTCATCCTAGTTGCTCCAACGTGGGCCAGACAGCCGTGGTACACCACTCTGCTACAACTGCCTGTAGAACCGCACCAAAAATTATACCGGTCTCCACACCTTTTAACACAGAACCGTGAAGAGATCAGGCACCCCGACCCAGCGTTCAGAGTGCCTGCTATTAAAGCCTTTATGGAAGGCCTTAAGAGAATTCCTCCCAGAGTACCACCTTCACCTGTGTGGAATTTAAAAAAAATTCTCACACGGCTAATGGGACCTCCCTTCGAACCCTTACATAAATGTGAACTACAATTTTTAACATGGAAGGTTGCGTTCCTAGTAGCTATTACATCTCTGCGGAGAGTTAGTGAACTACAAGCACTAACCATTCAAGAATCTTTCTTGCAAATGCATCATAATAAGGTCGTTCTCCCTACTAATCCGAAATTCCTGCCCAAAGTAATTTCTCCCTTCCACCTTAATCAATCTGTGGAACTGCCCGTTTTCTTCTCGCAGCCACAAACGGTAGCAGAAAGAGCTCTTCATACCCTAGATGTCAAAAGAGCATTGCTATACTACATCGAGAGAACACGTAAGACCAAACAACTTTTTGTGTCTTTCTCACCATCACATAAGGGAAATCTCATATCAAAATCTGGGATAGCTAGATGGATTGTCAAATGCATACAGATTTGCTACCACAAAGCTAAAAGAACGTTATCTTTTCCTCCTAAAGCCCACTCTACAAGGAAAATAGGGGCTTTAATGGCATTTTTAGGGAACATTCCCCTAGATGACATCTGCAGAGCAGCTACATGGTCTACAATGCACACATTCACAAAACACTATTGTGTAGATGTGCAAACCAAACAACAAGCTAATGTGGACCAGTCTGTTCTCAAAACACTATTTCAAACTACTGCAACAGATAGGGGTGGTCGCCGCTAAGAGTGGGTACTGCTATACAATCTATGCACAGTGTGTAATCTGCAGCTCATATGCCTCAAACGGATAATGCTACTTACCAGTATGCATCTGTTCTTGGCATGTAGAGCTGCAGAGTTATACATGCCCACCTGCCTCCCCGGCTACCCTTATCTGTTCCAGTATTATCTTAATTAGATACAGCTTACATGGACATCCTTGCTTTTCTTGCAAAGCTCCATCATTTCCCTAATGACGAAAAACAATCTGAGGATGGAGCCGATGCCCATGCGCAATGTGGTCCAAAGGAGGAGTCACCTATCTTGTGACTTCCAAAGAACTTTTCCCGACAAAAACAAACTGCAAACATCCGGGACCAACACTAGGTGGCGGTCTATGCACAGTGTGTAACTCTGCAGCTCTACATGCCAAGAACAGATGCATACTGGGAAGTAGCATTTTTCTTGTGGTTCAAACATCTGCACTCCAGATGAGTTAACTTCAGGCACTTTCGGACCAGCCGCCCTATACTACCTTTTTCCATTCTAACTGGTGTTAAGGACTTGAGCTGCTTTCCTACCAAAAGTGGTGACGCCCTTTCATGTTGGACAGCCATCACCTCAACCTTTTTTTGCTCAGCCTTATCCCTCCATTGTTTAAACTCCAAGGGGGCAGTCAGTTTTTACATTGATTGTACCAAAGAACACTGAGTGGTCCATTAGTTCTTTGAGGGGTTCTCTTGAGATGAAGAAGGGCGAGGAGGTGCAAAAACAGACCACCTCTCAAAGGAAAGTCCTCTGCAATAAGATCTGCTAAGCATTGGCTAAGAAGCAGGCTCCAGAAGGTCAAATGGTTCACTCCACCAGGGCAAGACTGCTACCACTATGTTTGCAGACTGTTCTGGTTCTCTGTCAAGAAGCCACGAGGGCATGAGTGCACACATTCACAAAGCACTAATTCCTCAACAGTCAGGTCTGTTGAGATGGGATTTATGCCTGCAAGACTATAGTATTAACCTTTATACAGAGCCACCAGGTTGGGAGTTACTGCTTTAGTATCTATTCAGAAGGTGAGGAATCTGCAGTTAGAAGTATTCATCAGAAGAACTAGCTACTTAACCTTGGTGATGCTCTTTGTGATGGATACTCTAACGGCAGATTTCTCATGGCCCGTCCATCTCCTCATTCTGTGGTATGGTCTCTTCCATTTACAAATATCCCAATTCAGGAATCTGCACACTGGTTCTTTCAATTTGCAGATGGGCTCCGCATCTAAAGGCATGGACAAGCTCATTAAAGAAACTGCCGTCAACACGCATCAGTGCCTCTTATTTGTGACTCCATTAGTTGCTTCCAAACTGGAACATCATCAAAGCAGAGTCGCATGGTGCCACCTACCAGCGTGTAAGAGCACTGCTTTTGAGTTTTCAGGATCTGTTCAGTCATCTGGAGATATTCACAGAGGGCCCGATTCACAAAGGTAAACTTGGACCTGAATCCTAACTTAGACCTGAAGTGTAAGTTTAGACCTGACGTCTAACTTTAGACCTGAAGCCTAGGTTTAGATTTCAGTCCTAAGGTTTAAAGTTTTCCTTTGTGAATTTGATCCAAAGTAAAGAATCTCCAGTTAAATAAAGTGTCACCTAGAATGAACTTTGCCAAAAATAAGTAGATTGTTCATTGTGGCACAGCTCTCATATGAGGCATGAAGGCTGCTATCCAATGGGGTTTGCAGAACAGACCGGGTCAGTCGCAACTTCTCGCTCTTTTGCACTTTGCTTTGCTGTAGGATGCAGAGGACCTAAGGCAAAGAAGATTATCTGACCGCCCCCTGTGGCAAGGCATTTGTCTGTGATTGATAATTGCATGACACCAAGAGGCAGGCTCTTCAGCCAGGTGCTAATCAGCCATTAGTTCATTTTCTAAGTTCATCCCTCCAAAAATAAAAATCTACAAATTGGAGTTCTAGATATACGTGAGCTACATCTCATTTGTGGTAGCACATGTTTCATTAGTGGAGCCCAGTGACCTTAACAAACAGTGGTCAACAGTGAATGGAAAACAATCAACTGTGTTCAATAAATATAAATGTCGCCTTCTGGCTTCCTTAACACTCTTAAAAACGATTCCCCTGTTTTCAGGCCCTCAATTTCATGCCTTCTATTTATGCTCAAAACTCCCACACAGTCCACCCTCCAAAGTCTCTCTCTTGTACTTCCTCCTGTCTTCCGTCTGTAAATTAGCTTGTGCACAATTGTTGCCTGAGATTCCCCACATCCTGCATGCCAACATAAAGTGAAGAGTGAACAAACTGAAATTGAAAGTTTGAAATACAGTTTGAATTAGTCTCGCTAAACCTCTATGGGTGGTTTCGAACTGGAAGAGAGTAGATGAGCCTAGTCATTACACATAATTTGGTCCATATTGCGAATTTTTTCACGGCAAGCACAATTAAATAGGTTCAGAATAAATGAGAGCAGGGAAAATACAGACTTAAAAACATATGAGACTATTGAGTAGAGTAAAAATAAAGACTGCGATTTACATATCGATAGTATTAGTAATTTAAAAGTAACAAGGAGTGAAATATGATAAGCTCCAATATGAAATCAATGCGAGTGATAGAAATATTGGCATATTTTACCGCACATATGCAGATGACAATGCTAATTAAAACTAAAAAAATATATATATATATATATATATATATGTGTGTGTGTACTGTAAAGCATCAAGAATGAATCATCATCATTTATGGGTAGAGGTTAATGGCAGAGGCTTGGGACTGGTGTCAATGTAAAGAGCTCCAAGTCCGCCATCTGTTAATTTCTGGCTAATATAGCAGACTCCATTTGTGCAAAGGCCATTTCAGGACTCTTGTCTTTTGGTCTGTATCATCCCTGCTCTTCAGGACCAGCATTCATCCCAATTGTGCTCAGAATAGAGATTTAAGTCTCTGCATTAGAGGGTAGCCTTATTTGATTCTGATTGGCAGCACACAGTGTTGCCCGTGTTGCAATAAGCTGTTTTGGCTTTACAGAGGCCAATTTTGCTTCATGCTTATATTCTTTTGTCCTTTTTTTCCACACTTAAGAACCTCATATACCCGGAACCCACTGCATCCACCCTAGGAGTAGAGCCAGGAACGGTCTTCCCAAGGTCTTGCACCCAAGCCCAACGCACGAGAGCACTGGTTCTACTGTGGCAACATGCATCAGCCAGGGCAGCTTGGACATACGCGATATAGATGATCTGATCATGGACGATCTGAAGGAGTCTGCTGAAGAAGAGGAGGAGGACGAGGACGACGATGCCGAAGACAGCGATGACTAAGAAGAGGGTGAAGGGACTGTTTTTGAGAGGAGTTTAGTGCATCTTTTTCACTTGCCCCATTCCTTTGAAAACAAAAAGGCTTCCATTCCTTTCTTACTAGCAAGCTGCTATACTGCACTTTTCTATTATTTGCTATTACTCTATTTCTCCTTTTGACCTTCTCATTCATTCAAAATGGCCTTGGAGTTGAGGGACTTAAAGCTTTACACTGAGCCTACCAAGATGTCTTATAATAATGTTTGTTTTCAAGAGTGCCTTTTCACCCAAGTAGGGTAACATTGCTCTTTAGACCGCACTTTGGGAGCAATACTGCGCACGCAGCCCTCTCTGTAATAGAGGTCTTAGTTTGCTTTCATACCTCAAAGCTGCTTGAAAGTCTAAGAAAGGCAAAATTATCTTCAGTTTAACATAACATGACTTTTATATGAATGATTGAACAAACTAAGGCCAAGAGATCATTTTATGGGATGTCCTATGTCATGAGCAGTCTTCGGACCAAAATTCAAGTGACTTGGAGTTCCATTCAGCTGTGACGTTCAATTTAGGTGCAGATCGCCCCAGCACAATTCTTCTTGGAATATGTTTAGAAGCAGAGTTTTAAGAGACGTGCTCACTTTTGAAGCTTCAGTCTGATATTGCGCACGTCCTGGTTTGACACCTGGCTCCATTTTAGTAAAAGTGCAAAGGAAGACACAAAACACAGGTGCATATTCCCACGGTTTTGATTTTATAGGATTGTGTACTCATTGTATACTATTAACATTTCAGAGAATATGTTTGTTTTTTCATGTATAAAGCCTGAATTTGGAGTGGGTTTTCATTCTGAAAAGTATAGATGGATTTTGGAGGTGTGTTTTTGACTAAGAAGGTTTTGTCTTTTCTTAGCAATTTCGTATGTGTTTATGAAGCTTTCCAAATGAAATCTGATGGTTTGAATTTCTCAGTACAAAATACACTGAAGTTTTTTTTTTTTTTCCCAGCCTGATTTTTGTGCCAGACCCTTTAGAAACAAATTTGTATGTCATTCCATGGAATGAATTAGGGGCACATAAAAACAGAAGACACATTTGTCCTTTATTTTATTTTCTGTAATGAACCCAAAAAAGTGTCCGGAAACAGAACAAAACTATACATGAACTGATTTTAACAGACATTTTAATGCAGCCAATTTACAATTTGGAGCGGTTAATCCTGACATCCCAAGAAAAGCAAATTTTTATATTCTGATGTATAGAATGTTGTAGGAAACAAATTCTATTCTTCTGCATCTTCACCTGGCATTATCAGTCAGATAGCTGTCATAAGTTGGGGCTGCCCCGGGCCTCACATTGTGGTATACATCTTAGCAGATTTAAACCAAAAAATTATTAAATAAAATTTCCCTGTCAAAAAAACAGCCTGCATAATCTTATACGAAAAGAAATGGTTCAAATGTTTCTATTTTAGCAAAAAAAAACCTCCATTGTTGGATCTCTGTTAAAATTCATAAACACAGAACATTAAATACTCTTAGTGACACATTTTTATATATATATATAGGACATATATTTCTGTCCATTGAGTAAGTGGTCCAGGATCCAGACTAGGCGGAAATATTCAGATGTGACAAGTAGATTATCACTTTCTTCTTTAGCACCTTATTTTTCCTCGACTTGTGAGTATTGATTTTTGATCTTATATGCAGCATATTGCACTAAAACCCTATGCACTCAAAACTCTGGAAGAAAGACCACTTCACCTTTTCTTTGTTTTATTTGGCTGCTGTAGGTTTCAGGTAATAAACGTAATATTATTTGCTGCAGCAGTGAATCTTAGTTACCTTAATGATCAAGCATGGCAGAGCACAGGGCTTTGTTGACAAAGTTCTTATATTTCACACTCTTATTTTTCTAGCATTGACCCCCTGTTTAAAATTATACATTTCGATCACCCAGCCCTTGGTTTTCTGTTTTCGGGAGAAACGATTCACATTTGGTCTTTACTGAGTTTGCACAGTGGTCCAAAAGTGCATAATATTTCCTGGTATTTCATGTGTTCGTTTACAACTACCACATACAAACATGTTATTCATATGGTAACTCTGGTTTTAATTTTACTCTCCATTTTTGTATGTCTCCTTTCATTATATAGTGTGTAAAGTAGTAATAAAAGGGCATGTCTTAAAATCCAATATCCTGTGTTGTAATTTAGTGAAAATTTTTAAATATATATTATGTCAATGTTAAGTGATGAAAATGACTTAAATAGAGAAAGATATTACTGAGCCAATTTGAACTTTTCTTTCAGTTGCATAAATCTGTGCAATCGAATTAATTCATACAAAGGCCAAAAAACAACCCTGTTTATGGAATAGCCCTAGCTAAGTATGTGTTATCAAAACCTTAGTATCTGTCACACAGCTCCACCTGCTTTTACAACTTTATTAAAAAAAGTTAGAATGCAGACACATGCAAACGTAAAAAAAAGTATTTCAGCTGTTTTTGTGGCTGTGTTCCAGAGAGACTATGTCTTGGGCTGGTGCACCTTGACCATTCCTATGATGCTCTTTGGCAAGCAGTCGGAAGATGTTGAGGTAAGTATAGTATCCATTTCATCCCATCCACCATGGTTATTTCCTTTTCTGGTCATATCTGAGTTTTATTTCAGTGATGTGTCTGAGGTTAGATGAAGTAGGTGTACTGAAATAATCAATGACCATAAATTCTGTGTTAATAGATCATCCTTAGAAATTATAACCATGGACAGTAGACATATGGCAAATGTGTTGACATCATGCAGAGTAGACCGATATCTTGGACAGATCATGTAGGAGCTAAGACTACTTTGCTCATGTTAAATGCTTTGTGCCAGCAGTGAGCAAAAGGTTTAGATCTTAATTGCAGTGCATGGATGTAAGACACATGTGATTCATATTCCTCCTATTACTGACCTCATGTATGTAGCACTCATTACCCTCAAGGGTAATATGTGAATTTGCCCTGCAGTAGGGTACATACGTTATTTAGCAGCCTGAGTGTGTTTGGTGGAAAAGGGCAAGCTTAACAGACTTCAAGTAGCTATAATGTTCTTTGCTCAGCTGAGATGGCTTTTGCTTAGTTGTGCAAATTGTATAATACACATGGACTCATTATCAGTAAGGAATTTCAATAACGAGACATTCTGGGAATTGTTGCATCCACTAGAATGTTTGTCCTCAGAATGTTTGTGTTATTCGATTTGCTAAGGTTAAGAACTGACTTTCAAATTGAGTTGTTCTTTTTTGTGTCTCTGGTTTTCTCCTGATGGTGGTAACATTTGTCTGTCATTTGATCGTTGGGTATTGTTTTGCATGTGTGTTGTGCAGCATAGTCATACTCATTTTGAGACACTGTACGTTAGGGCAGCTGGAGAATCCATTCTTATGTTACTGTGTAGGTTAGGTCATCTGTGGAATCCATTCTTGGCTTTATATTTAAGGATGAGACTTTGTTTGTGCTAGACTGACGCTTCACACATTGCAGGGAAATATTATTGATTACACAAACTGTCGGAGTTTACTTACACCAATTTTGCCTTAGTGTGAATCCCAGTGATCTCCCAGTGTCTGTTTGTCCTCCTGTACATATATAATGAGCAAGTGATTATTTGTTCCCAGGACAGATAATGCCCTCTCATTATGACATCATGTGTTCACAGCACTTACTATGGTTTAGCACTTTATAGATGGAAGATGCCGTTTCACCACAGAGGGAACAAGTGTGACTGGGGAGACAAATATTGGCTATAGTTCAGAAATCGATTTACCTGTAGGACTTATGGCACTTCGCTTTTGAAACCTTGTGGAGTCAATTAAAAACACTTTTTTGTTTATGTTTCTATAGATTATGTATGCTAATCTTTTTAGAATATATTTGATAGCATGCTGCCATCATTTAATTAACCTTTTATTGTTAAATGTCTGGTTGTGTGAAATGTTTTACAGTGGAACACTGCCCCTTTTTAGGTGTACTGATTAGTAGCACTTTACATTTCTTTTACAAATCTGAACCAAAAAACAACTTGTTCAGCCAGCCTACTTCTTTTAGTCTCTTCCGTTTTGTTTTTAATGCTGTTTTGCTAGTGTACCTTCAATGCATTTTGTATCCAGCATCAAGTTTTTTTAAAGGCCACCAATGTCACTGCATAGTGATGTCAAAGTTTACTGTCTCGCTTTGCAAAGTCAAAATATTCCATCACCCTTGTGCAGATTCTTGTGTCCCAGCAGTTAGAACTGTCGGTAAGATGAGGGTGCCAAATGTAATATTGAAAGCACAGATGTTTGACTTATACGGTTTAAAGATAAATAAAAAGTATAGCTTAACATTAAGTACAAAATGGGTAGCTTCTTCTTTGTCATGCAAGTTTCACAGAGTACTCTGAGTGCATTCAGGAGCTCTTCAAATAGGGACTAAACCAAGAGTAATCCTATTCTAGTTTGATAGTGTGTAAATTCCGCACACTTTCTGAAAGGATACGTAACATGGCTTTCGATCAAAATGTGCAAACATTACCATAGCATGTTGTGTTCTGCAGAATATTAAATTGTACTCGTTTTCTGCATGAAATGTCTATTTTTATAACATTCTTCAAGCCGCTCACTTAGGTGTGTTCGTACTATACATTGGATACATTCATCAACAATAGGCAAAGAAATTCAAGAGAACTGCATCTTGCCTAGATGAATATAAAATGTCCATTCAGGTTGTTGCAAACGTTTTATGAACTTCACATTTCCGATTTAATTGCTAATGCAGTACAGTTGAATGCAAGACGAGTGATTTATTGTAAGAATCACATTGTGGATCATTTGTACAAATCTATATTTCCATTTCACACCATTTTCTTGAGACAGCCCAGTCTGTTGTAAATTCAGTTATGATTTGTCACAGAAAATAAGGGAATTTAATGTCTGTGTACAATTTTACTTGTACTGACTTCTAGAATAAAATATTTCTCTTTTATTTTCTGTTGTGTTTGTAATGTTATGCTGCACTGATTCTTTGTTTTTACTGTCAATAAGCCACTATCTACAATCCAGAGAACTAAAAACTAAATGCAATATTTTGAGTGTAAATCCTCCGTTCAGAAACAATGTATAACAAATATGTTGCCAGTAGCACAAAAGAGGCATTCATTCACTCTAGATTTCACTGCAACTGATCTTGTCATAATGATATCTTACATTGTTGGCTATTTAATTGAATTCATCTACAGTCTTAACATTTCTTTTAAAACTGCATCGGTTCTCCCTTTTTTTCTTATTTGTTGTATCCTTGTTTACGTGCCTGAGCCCTTAAAAGTCGACTTCAATCTGTTTTTGTTACCAAAACATTGTGTATTACTCAAAGAGGTGGAACATTTTCTACAGAAAGAAAAATGGTGTTCCCAATCATTTCACTCTTTTGGGAATTCAGAATATGAACTGTGTAAAAGCTCAACATACAGAGTAAAAGTATACATGTTAAGATGAGAAAAGATGCTTGAGTTGCTGCTTTGTAAATCTGTCCCATGGTGTATATATCCCTTTCAGGAAACCTTTGCTTGTGGTGAACTTCACTGAAAAAAATACACGTTCAATCTTATCCTGAAGCTGACATATTAATATATCATGTATGAGGAAAGCTTTTACTACAGCCACATAGTGCGAAGGAGATGGACTTGCAGATTTTTTGTAATAGACTAATAAAGAAATGTAATTGCAGCACATTTTGAAACTTTAAATGTTGGCCTGTCAGTGCACAAATGTTAGTGATTTCCAAACTGTCAGTTAATGAGTTTGGACATAGTCATGAATACCATAATTCACGGGACTCGCCTCTTCATTTCTGTGAGTTTTAAAATGTAACCACTGGGTGACTAACATTTTAACTACATTAAATAAAAAATATAATTTTAACTTTATTATTTTCAATTGTGCCATCTCAGGGTTGGTTTTTGTACGGCTCTATAAGCATTAGCATGAAGAAGTAATAAAAATGCCATCACTTATTTCGAAGCTAAAGTATCATACAGTATTCCATAATTGAACTAAATTAATGTTAAACAGAAGTAAGGCAACAAACTATGCATGTTTCACATTGATACATGAATCCCTAACTTACTGAGAACATGCTGAGAATTTATTGTGGGCTGGGAAAATTTAAAATGGAGATAAACGTGTGATAAAGGAAAGATAAAAATAGTTGCAAGGAAAAGAGAGATTGACTGGGAGAAAAGCCCTCTGCCATCAATATTTTTGTTTTTAGAAATTTTACAAGACCACAGAGATCAACATACAAAATACATGTAATTTATAGATTTGATTAGGAAATGTATTATTTTATAAAATTTAAAAATAGGTTGTTGGGTTACTCCACTCTATAAAATTCCTTCATTGCAGGGTACCTCTCCTGATTGTGGTGAGCTTAACAAAACAGTCATTTTCATCAGCCCATCATTCTACCATTGTACAAGTTTATGCTTCTGATGCCTGTATTAATCATGGCAAATCTTAGGTGGTAATGAAAGCTATTTCTCAGATGTATGGCCCTTGGTCACGTGATAATCACAGATCATTCTGCAAAATATTTTTATTTAATTTTTATTTAAAGTGTTTAGTAAAGCGTGCATTCTTTTTTATGCATGCATACTCTTCTCCATTGTTTGATATGTGAAGCAGTTGATTGAGCCTATCTCTGACACATTTCTCTTCGTCTCAACAAAAACCTGGCTTTCCGTTTCCGCATATTCCTTTATCATCATCATCATCTATAAAGCACTTTCCTGAAATGGTGCACCATATAAGCCTCTGATTTCTGTTGTTTATTTTACAGTTAAAGACTTATTTCATTTACTACGTCAAGTAAAATATGTGTTCTGATCTTTATGTTGTCTTTGAAAGATCTGCCAAAGACCGGGTGACTATCACTCTAGGCAATGTTATGTTTGGTTTAGCATCATGCTTTGATTATGCCATGTCAAGAGTTTTTTTGTGATTGCACATTTTTTGTTTCCTTTGTTTTTATATGTTAATTAATCTCACATATATGAAAGATGTTGGCCCATTTCTTTTATATTAGTTTCTACTTTTTTTAATTGGCAAATGCCGTGTATTGGGCAATTATATAAAAGGGTTTGTATTCAAATAATTAAAAATAAAGGTAGTTTATTGACATGAATGTGTTTGCAATGTGTTTTGTTTGTGCCGCACCCTGAAAATGTGTAAACTACCATGTAAAACAAATCCAGTTTTGTCCATTTATATATTTAATTATTTTCACTATTTAATAATTCTCCTTACATAGCATTCCTTCTGCAATCTTATACAATATATTTTGTTGTTTTTCCTTGGGCATTCCATACCACAAGAAGTGATAGGTTGAGCATACGATTGGTAATAGAGTAAAAAGCCATACCTTAGATGCACAGGTGTGAATTATTAGTGCTTAGAAAGTTGTCTTGACATTTTGAGTCATTACACCATATATGAAACTGATAGTTTCGAGGAATATGTGCTGCAGATCACACACTGTCATTGGATCGCCATCTGGTGTTTGGCCGGATGTTTGCACTTTGTTGTTGTCCTGAAAAAGTCTTTGGAAGTCACGAGATAGGTGACTCCTCCTTTGGACCATAGTGCGCATGGGCATCGGCTCGATCTTCAGATTGTTTTTTTCCCGTCATCGGGCTCGTATATGTGTGTTCGAGGCATGTGGGCTGCAGAATTCACATCTTATGCATAGATCCCCGCCTAGTGTTGGGTCCGGATGATTGCACATTGTTGTCCTGGAAGAGTCTTCGAAGTATCACGAGATAGGTGGCTCCTCCCCTGGACTACAGTGCGCATGGGCATCCTCTCCATCCTCAGATTGTTTTTTTCCGCCATTGTGTTCGGATGTTCTTCTCTTAACTCCAGTTCGGAAACTTTTCTTCAAGGCCAAAAGGCCTTCGGGGTCGTCGGTATTGTTTCTCTCGTTCGGTGCCGAGTTCTTGTTCCAGTTTCTTTCGAAGCAGGACGTCGAAGAGCGCCGTGTGGCCTTTTCGACACCAAAGGCCCGATCGTCGATGGAAGGGAGCCCATTCAAACGATGCCCCCTTTGTAACGCAAAATACCCACACATCGATGTACACCCGGTGTGCAACAAGTGCTTATCCCCCGACCACAACGAGGACAACTGCTTCGCTTGTGCTCGGTTCCGGTCCTAGAAGACGCTTAGGCTCAGACGTGCAGCACGACAGATGATGTCGAAGCCAGCGCCCGACCCGGTGAATATCTTCGATGAAGACGACGAGGAGATCGTCGACACTGAGGATCCACAACAGACGTCGGATCCAGATTAGGAGCACGGCTCCGACTACTATGAGGTCGACGAGGAACACGTAACTGATGATGAAAACATCGAAGAGGTAAGGGGACGACGTGTCCCCCATCGGCGCCGTCGACGACGACTCGAGTGATGAACCAGGCCCAACAGTGGGTACTGGGCCTAAACATGACACTCTTACACTCTCCAAGGCTCCGGCCGAGGCATCGCCGAAAGGCCTTAGCCAAGATCGTGTTCAACATTCTATAGCCCCATGGAAGGAGCTACGCGCGCATCCAGGATGGCCGCGTGAGCACAGGGCTCCCGAGTCCCTCGCTGCCCTCCGCATCTATCCTGAAAGATATCCGGACTTTGACCACGGGTTCTTGCAGATGAACCTCAGCTGATACCTAAGCTGTTTTCAGAATTTCATTTGGGTTTCGGGAACCGCAGATACGCCGACCGGAGTTTTGGAGGCCCGCCCCACGGCGGCACCGGGAGCTGGCACACGAGACGCCGGGGAGTAATTGAACAACAGAGGCCTGAGGGGTTTCCCCTGTTGCCCTGAGTTGACTTTCGGTTTCGTTTCTGGGCCACTGCCTTCTCCGACTGCGTGATTGCCTCGCTCCTCCATCGGGGTCCAGCCTAATTTTGCTACCTGACTATACGCCAACTGTTCTGAGGATTTGGGTGTTTGGCTGAGCTGCTGCTTCTGCCCTTTTAGCCCACCTTTGTCATTTGCAGTGGTTTGGGGGTGAGCGGCCATTTTCACCAGGTCTCGCGGGCCCCCTCGGGGCTCCCCATTTAACATGACCACCAGGCCTGACAACGAGAAGCGGAAGACTAAAACGCCTCTACGAAGGGGACCGATTCAAACCAACGTCATGGATCGCTATACCCAACCCAAGGTGTCCCCCGGTGGTGCCAGTCGAGCCTTTGAGGGCCCCACTGATGATCCGACTACGTTGGCCGAATTGACCTTGCAGGACGTCATGGGCCCCATTGCCAACATGCAGACTGCCATTGGTCAGCAATATGAGGCTCTCGCTCTCAAAATAGTCACTGTAGCAGTTGATGTTACTTTGATCAGAGCTGACTTGTCGAAGACCAATGAAAGGGTCAAGTCTCTGGACCTGAAGACTTCTAGCCTCACGACCGATGTCTCTGATCTGCAGATGGAAGTTGGACGCTTGCGCTCCTCCAACGATCTCATGGTCCATCGCTTGGAGGATTTTAAAAATAGGGCCCGGCGCAACAACATACGCCTTGTTGGGGTCCCTGAAACCTCTGGTGCCTCGGCAACTGATTTTCTCGTGGAGGACATCGTCTTGAATTACCTGGCCCCCACAGGCCTGAGTAAATTCTTTGCTGTGGAGCGTGCCCATTGAGTGCCGGGCGGGAAGCCAAAGTCGGGCGCCACGCCGAGACCTATCATCGCCAGGATCTTCAATTTTAGGGACAGGGACACCATCCTACAGGCCTCGAGAGTAAGTGGCCCCATCAAATTTAAGAACACGACGGTGAGTTTCTACCCGGACTTCACGCAGCTTGTTCAGGGACAGAGGATGGGGTTTCAGGGAGTGAAACGAGGCTGCGTGTCGAATATGAAGACCGGACTTTCTTTTTTGATCGTCCTGATGGAGTTAGTGACTGGCTGGATACCCTCCCCAAACAGACTGACTCAACCGGGCATCCGGGTGGAGCCGAGGGTGGCGTATCGGAACAAGAGTGACATTATGTTTCCTGATTTCTGAACATTCACGTATAATTCGTCTGGGTTCGATATTTCTTCTATTACTGTGTCCTATTGCTATGTACCCGGGGGTGGTGGGGGGAGTGGGACTCTTTCCTCCTCAGGGGTTTCTTTTTGTAGACTAGTTTAATGATAGGGCGACAGGCACACTGCAAGTTGGGGTGGCTTTTGAGTCTAACGCAGGGGTGCAGTGGGTTGAAACTAATGTGTTGGAATGTCAATGGGCTGGGGGATAGGATAAAACGGGGTGTGGTGTTGCAGCTTCTGCGGCGCCTCTCCCCCGATATTGTGTTGTTGCAGGAAACTCATCTAGTTGGGAACTCGTGCCATGCCATGAATCGGCGAGGGTATCGTCTGGTGGCACATTCTGGCTTCACCTCTGGTTCTAGGGGTGTGGGTATCCTCGTCAGGTCCTCCCTCCCCTTGGCAATTGATGCTGTGCTTCTTGACGATAGGGGGGCGCTATGCCGCTCTCACTGGTGGATGGGAGGGGAGGACGGTCTCATTTGTCACTGTCTATGTTCCGCCGGGTCTACAGACCTCGACTTTTGCTGATCTTGGGCGTGTAGTACTGGGGCTCCCTGAGGGCATTTTGGTGATAGGCGGAGACTTCAATTCGGTGGTCTCCGGTGATATAGATCGCCACCCCCCCAGGGATCTCCCCAAGTCGCAATCCTGGTTAAGTGGGTTTCTGGAGACACTTGGTCTGGTGGACTGTTGGAGGTTGCTGCACCCGAATCAGGCGCAATACACCTTTCACTCTGGTGCCCATGGCAGTCTGTCCAGACTCGACTATATTCTGTTGCCGGCGGCGCTGTCCTCCTCCGTGGGGGAGGTGAGGCACCTCACCCGGGGCATATCCGACCACTCCCCAGTCTGGCTTAACATGGATACTACCATAAGTAATGAGGGACGGGTCGCACCTATAAACCCCTGGTTTCTTCGCTATCCCAAGACCCGTTCCGAATTGGTGAAATCCCTTGATCATTATTTTGTAGAAAATGTGGGATCTGTGTCATCTTCTGTATCGTTGTGGGAGGCGTTTAAGACTGTGATACGTGGGCAGGCCTTATCTTTGATCGCCACCGCCAAGAAAAGTAAGCATGAAGAGGTGGTTCGTCTGGAGGCGGAGATAACCGCACTGGAGAGTGACTTGGAGCGCGGTGTGTCCCGTGCCAAACTTCATTCCCTCAGCCTCAAACAACTAGATTATAAGGCCCTGGTTACTGATGCTGCGAAGGTCATGGGCAGGGAACAGCAGGGCAGACTGTATGAGGTTCGGGACAAGGCGGGTAAATTGATTGCGTGGCTGGACAAGAAAGAAAGGGCGAGTCGTGTAGTTCCTGTGATTGAGAACCTTGATGGAGTGTGCGTGACTGACCCGGCTGCGATTGTTGAATGCTTTGCGGAACACTTCCGAACCGTGTATGCTCCGGTCTCTGACAGACCGGAGGCTGACTCTCATTTGTTGCTTCGTGATATTACTTTGCCCTGCCTGTCTGCGGCTGACAGAGACCTGATGGACGCGGTGCTGTCGGCTGATGAGGTAGCTACTGCCATTCGTTCGATCCGCTCTGGCAAGACCTTGGGCCCCAATGGTCTGCCCATTGCGCTGTATAAACTGTGCCCAGACACACTGGCTCCATATCTTCGTGATATGTTTCTAGAGTCCCGCGACTCTGGCTCCCTTACATGTGACAAGCGTCTCGCTACTATTGTAGTGATCCACAAGGAAGGTAAGCCACGGGATCGCTGTTCTTCTTATAGACCGATCTCGCTTCTAAACGCTGAACCGAAAATTCTGGCTAAGGTATTAGCTAACCGCCTGACGAATGTTATCAGCGACCTGGTCCATCCGGATCAGTACGGTTTTATCCCGCATCGTAACACGGCGCTTAACCTGCGGCGCCTGCACGGTGTTCTCGCGAGGGTGGCGTCACTCCATGAACCGGCCATCTTGGCTTCTTTGGATGCTACGATGGCCTTCGATACTCTTGAGTGGCCTTACCTCTGGGCCGCTCTTGTGAATTTCGGATTCAGCCCCGGGTTCATCGGTTGGGTGAAACTTTTGTATGCGGAGCGGCTGGCGCAGGTGGTTGTGAATGGTCGGGTCTCAGCCTCTTTTGTTCTCGGGAGGGGCACGCGACAGGGCTGCCCGTTGTCACCACTGCTTTTCGCACTCGCCCTTGAGCCGCTGGGTGCCTGGTTGCGTTGGGAGCCTCGCTTAAGGGGATCCGTTTGTCCCCGGACTTTGAGGATCGCGTCTCGCTTTACGCTGATGATATTTTATTATACCTTACGTCCCCTCGAAAATCTCTTAATGTTTTGTTCGATGTGCTCACTTCGTTTGGGAAAAATTCGGGCCTTGTTATCAACTGGGCTAAATCCTGTGTATACGTGCTCTCGGGCGGTCCCCCTCCCTTGCCTCGCAGATGCCCCATTCGGGTCTCTCCGACGGGCTTCAAGTACCTGGGGGTCTTTATAACTTTAGACCCTGCGGCTCGCTACGCACATAATCTGCTACCCCTCCTTCAAAGATTGAGACTTGACGTTGAGCGCTGCCGCAGGTTGCCGCTCTCGCCGCTTGGACGCGCAACCCTTTTTAAAATGATGGCCCTGCCGAGGTTTTTGTACGCGCTTCAGAATACGTTCGATATTATTCCGGCGAGCTACTTTGGGGAGGTTGAGAGCCTGCAGAGACGGTTAATTTGGGATGGACGTTGGTGTATTTCCCTCGCTAAACTCACTCTTCCCATGTATGATGGGGGTATAGCGTTGCCGGATCTTAGGCGTTACTATTGGGCCTCGCAACTGAGTGCGATCAATCATGCGACATATGCACCAGCTCCTAACCCGGCGTTCGAGATGGATAAGTATTTGCTACCGGGCGGGGACTACAGGAGGGCGCTCTACTCCAAGGCGGCGGGCAAGGATTTATCTGGACCTACCAAGGTTGCTGTACGATTGTGGCATGCTGCTAATGCGTCTGTGGGTTGGGAAGATCGATTGACTCGTGCGACCCCCTTGTATGCTTCTGAAAGGTTGGGATGTCTCTGTAAAACGAAAGGGTTTGAAAAATGGGATATGATTGGTATTAGCTGTGTGGGCGATCTTTGGGTCAAGGGCAAAATCAAGACCTTTGCGGCACTACAGACAGAATATGAATTGAGCAACAGGGAATTCTTCCGATACATACAGATTCACCATGCCTTGAGCTCGGTTCTCCCTGCTGGTACTGTCGTCCCCGAGTCCTCCCCCCATGAAGATAGGCTCCTTGACGGCCACGTCCCCGACAGTACCATTTCCCTGATATATAAGAAGTTGATCAACACCCGAGTGGATCTGTTAGTGCATCTTAAGGAGATCTGGACCGGCGATGGTTTGGAGCTGAACGACGAGGATTGGCAAGCTGCATTATCCTCGCCTAAGGAAGTCGCGATCCCTGCCCGTCTCCGTTTTGTTCAGCTCAAGATCTTACATTGTGTACATATCACTGGTCCGCACTTGATTTGCATGGGTTATTCCTCGGACGGGTTATGTAAGCGTGGTTGTGGGATGCTTGGTACTTTCCTCCATATACTTTGGGAGTGTCCGGAGGTGGTGCAGTTCTGGAATAATGTGCATGCAGTGATGGGTAGAGTCACGGGGGTGGTGCTACAGCCCGAAGCCAGGCGCTGCCTGTTGAATGTGTGGGAGCCGAATGATTATGGTGTGGCCCAGACGCAGTGGGCGACCCTGGGGAATATGATTGCCAAAAGAGATGTAGCGCAGTTGTGGGGTTCCCAGCGCCCGCCCACGGTATCGGTGTGGAAGGAGAATATGGACTGGTGTATGTTCAGAGAGAAGACTGTGTATGTGGCGCGGGGCAAACCTAGAAAATGGAATAGTATCTGGAGCCAATGGAACGCATACCGTGGAAATCTATGTGCGTCTCTGTTCATGGACAACCCCGAAGTCCCTCTGTCCCCCTGATCCGATATTCCATGTCTTGTGTACTTTCTGTTATCCTTAAATTTGTTTCCCCGCTGCCCCCCTCCCCACAATGTGTACTATTGATCTGTTGTATAATATTGTGTCTAGGTGTCCTCCTATGTGAACACATGTCCATGTATACTGATTCTTGTACTTCGTTTTTCCTTCTTTCAATAAAAAGTTTAAAAAATAAAAAAATAGAACATGAAGGAGCCACTATTATTTTGTCAGAAAAGTTGAAAACAAAATTGGATTCTTTAGATAAGACAATATCCAAAACTGCTGGTATGGAAAAGACTGTATGTATCTTTAAATTGTCGTATAATTTTACGACGTAATTTACATGTGGAAAGAGGTTTAGTAAATGGAGCAATGGGTCATGTTGTAGATTTTGTGAATTACCGAAATAGAGATGGAATTGAAATTATAAAAATTAAATTTGATCGTATTGAAGAAGTACAACAAAAAAGAAAAAAAAAAGAAAAACCTTTCTATAGCCCCGCGTCTCGGCCCGGCTAAGAATATTACACATGAGCCATCGGTCGCCCACCAGAAAGCAAAACCGAAAGGTGCCGGGGAGAAAACGAAACCGAAACTGCTAAAGGCAGCCATCGGATCGAAGAGTGCAAGCACATCGGAATCGACGTCGAGGCAAAGTGTCGACGACCCAAAGAGGTCCACCGCAAAAGCTGCCGATCCAAAGATTGGTGCGCTACATGCCATCACTAAAGCCAAGTACGTCGAGCCGACAGGGTCGGCGTCAATGGCCGGCGACACAAACAAAGGACTTGACTCTCATAAGGCCCTCGAACTGAGGCACCGAGTCGAAAAACAAAAGGTGGTCAAAGCCCTCGAGCCGAAAACCAAAAGCGCCTCGAAGGAGCAAATCGACTCGGTTAAAAAGTGCACGCCTCAGACGCCTGCACCGAAGTCCACACAAAGTAGAAAGCACGACAACAAACAAAAGTCCATCGATGCTGTATCAACACCAGGCCCACAGCCAGCTATAAAGTTCGGTCTGCCTCCAACAGCACGACCTAAGGGAACGGACCCAACAAAAGGCTTGGAGCAATCCACACCTGTGACACTTGGGAAAAGGAGCCATCCTCAAGAAGCAGGCATTATGTATCAGGAGCCATCCTATGATGAACAGTCAAAGCTCCATATCGACGCCGACACTGGCAGACTTACTATATATCAAAGGAAAATCAGGTCGGAAACTCCACTGGAATCCTATAAAATTCCACTAAAAAAGAAAAGAGACTCTTCCACATCGCCTGCCCTTTTTGAAAGTGTGCAGTACCATGAACAGGACATTTCTAGCTACTCACCTGCACGCTCTACTGAGGAGCTAGGGTACAACTATGACGAACAGTATGGTTACCCTGCGGACAATGATCCAGATGACCAGGCTCAAACATGGAAAGACACTGCGGACCAAGGGGAGTCCCAACCTATCCCTGAAACTCCTTCTTCTCCTGTAAAAACTTCACCCACAGAGGATACAGCAGCGTTTAACGCACTAATAGAGAGGGCAGCACATAATCATGCTGACCCTATTGAGGAGGATTTTTTGTTTGACACTTTCTCAACTTCAGAGAAATCTGTAAAAACATTGCCAATGTTAAAAGGTGTCCTCAAACATGCAGGGGACATTTTTTAAAGAGACCACCAGGGCAAGGGTTGTTAACCCACGCATTGAAAGAAAATACAGACCGGCACCTGTGGACCCAACCTACATTAGGGGACCGTTGCCTTTGGACTCTTTGGTTGTCTCCAATGCCCGTAAACGGGCCAACTCTCAAACCACTGGTGATGCTCCTCCTCCAGACAAAGAAAGTGTTAGAAGCATCTGGGAAAAGGATGGCTGCGCAGGCAGCTAACATCTGGAGAATTTCCATCACACAGGCCCTATTAGCCAGATACGATAGGGCACATTATGACACATTGGAGCAACTGCTACAACATTTGCCTGATGCATTCAAAGAAGGAGCAGAAACACTCATACAGGAAGGGAAACTCATATCCAACTCATCCATTAAATGTGCGCTGGACGTAGCTGACACTGCAGCCAGAGCCATCAACACCAGTGTCATGCTCAGAAGGCATGCTTGGTTGCGTATCTCTGGGTTCAAACCAGAGATTCAAACAACTTTGTTAAATCAGCCTATAACCCCTGATTTTCTGTTTGGCCCTGATGTAGACTCCATCTTAGAAAAAATAAAGAAAGATACAGAGACAGCCAAATCTATGGGGGCCTTGCTGTCTCAGCAATTCAGAGGTGGTTCCTTTCGTCGCTCCAATAACAGAGGAGCTTCAAGAGGACAGGCATCCCAGCAAACTCAATACAACAAAGGGAACACGCAAAACACCTACACTAAAACAAATACAGGTGGATACCGTGGCAACAGCAGCAAAGGCAGAGGACGAGGAAATAACACCAGATCCTCTGCCAATACTAAGCAGTGATGCCTTGTCGCTGCCCCCAGACCATATAACACCGGTCGGGGGCAGACTACAGCAGTTCCTGCCAGTCTGGAAAAGCATTACCACAGACAGGTGGGTGAGACAACTCATTCAGTATGGTTATTGTCTGGAGCTAACATCCACTCCGCCCAACATACCCCCAAAACACCGTCCTATGTCCGCAGGGCACATACACTTATTGCAGCAAGAAGTTCTCAGCATGCTGCAAAAAAGGGCCATAGAACTCGTCCCTATACAGGAACACGGTACGGGGGTGTACTCTCTCTACTTCTTAATCCCCAAAAAGGACGGGTCTCTCAGGCCCATACTAGACCTGCGGCCCCTAAACCAATACATCTTGTCAGAACATTTTCACATGCTCACTTTACAGCAAGTTCTTCTATTACTCAGTCAGGGAGACTTCCTCGCTACCCTAGACTTAAAAGATGCGTATTTCCACATACCAATACATCCAGCACACAGGAAGTATCTCAGGTTTACCATACAAAACAAGCACTACCAGTTCAGGGTACTGCCTTTCGGGGTGACTACAGCCCCCAGGGTGTTTACCAAATGCCTTGCGACAGTGGCTGCACACCTACGGAGAAACCATGTTCACGTCTACCCCTATCTAGACGATTGGCTCATCCAAGCAAAGTCAGCCCAGCAATGTGCCCATCACATGTCCCGCACCATTCACCTCCTACACAGCCTCGGATTCTCATTAAACTACCCAAAATCTCATCTTCAGCCAGCCCACGTCCAGCAGTATCTGGGTGACACAATGGACACTCTAGCGGCCAAGGCGCAGCCAAACTCAGCCAGAATCAACAGCATTCTGTTACTCATTCAAAAGTTCAGGCCACAACACTCCCTCCCAGCACGGGTGTTTATGCAGTTGACAGGCATGATGGCCTCCTGCATTTTTATAGTCCCTCACGCGAGACTACACATGTGTCCCCTCCAAGAGTGCTTGTCTTTGCAGTGGAACCAGGCTCAGGGACAATTGAAGGAACTAGTGTTGGTGACCGGTCGCGCATTCAACTCTCGGCATTGGTGGAATCCACAAAACCTTTGCAGGGGACGACCGTTCCAAGAGCCTGTACCACAAATAGTGCTGACAACGGACGCATCTCTCCTGGGATGGGGAGCGCATGTCCTCCATTACGCAGTCCAGGGGCTGTGGACAACCCAATAGAAGAAGATGCACATCAACCTACTGGAACTGATGGCAATCTTCATGGCCATGAAGGCGTTTAAAGTTCATTTGTGCAACAAAGTCGTGATGATCCGGACGAACAACATGACTGCCATGTACTACATACAAAAGCAGGGAGGGACACACTCTCCACAGTTGTCACACCTAGCACAAAGCATGTGGAAGTGGGCCATTCCGAGAAACATCTTCCTCATGGCGGAACACCTCCCAGGCAAGGACAACCACATGGCGGATCTGCTCAGCAGACACAGCCACCAAATGCACGAGTGGGAGATACATCCCTCAGTGCTGCACCCATACTTTCAGCAGTGGGGTCACCCAGAGATATACCTGTTCGCCACAAAGGAAAACGCAAAATGCCAAAGGTTCGCCGCCAGATTTCCACATCCGCAGTCTCAGGGCAATGCGATATGGATGAACTGATCAGGCAGATTTGCGTACGCTTTTCCACCAGCCCCGCTCATACCACTAGTGTCACGCAAACTGCGACAACATTCAATGACACTAATCCTAGTTGCTCCAACGTGGGCGAGGCAACCATGGTACACCATGTTACTCGACCTTTCCGTGGTTCCTCATCAAAGGCTGTGATTAACACCCAGCCTTTTAACACAGAGCCATGGCGACATTCAGCACCCAGATCCGCAACAGCTGAACCTTGCGATCTGGCTCCTGAGGTCATAGAGTTTGGTTACCTCAACTTGCCTCCCGACTGTATGAATATTATCAAGGAGGCAAGGTGGCCTACCACTAGGGCATGCAATGCGGCGAAATGGAAGCGATTTGTCATCTATTGTAAAAATAATGACATAAATCCGCTGGATGCATCCACACAAAATATCATCTGTTACCTACTACATTTACACAGATGCAATCTGACTTACAGCTCCATTCGTATACATTTAGCTTCAGTGGCCGCCTATCTTCAAAACAGGCAGCACCTTTCACTATTTAGAGTGCCTGCTATTAAAGCTTTCCTGGAGGGGCTCAAACGAATCATTCCTCCAAGGCACCCTCCCTCTCCTGTATGGAACCTCAATGTAGTCCTTACCAGGCTAATGGGACCACCCTTTGAACCTCTACACTCATGTGAGATACAGTTCCTAACCTGGAAAGTTGCTTTCCTAGTTGCAATTACTTCCCTCAGAAGAGTTAGTGAGCTACAAGCCCTAACTATTCAGGAGCCATTCATACAAATTCACGCAAACAGGGTAGTGCTGCGGACTAACCCTAAATTTATGCCAAAGGTGGTGTCCAAGTTTCACATCAACCAAGCTATTGAACTGCCGGTATTCTTCCCTAACCCAGATTCCGTAGCAGAACGAGCTCTGCATACCCTTGACGTCAAAAGAGCTCTCCTTTACTATATAGATAGGACAAAACGTTTCAGAAAGACTACACAACTGTTTGTTGCCTTTTCACCACAGCACAAAGGCAACCCCATTTCCAAATCAGGCATAGCCAGATGGATTGTTATGTGCATACAAATCTGTTATCAAAAAGCTAAACGCACATTAACAGTTCCCCCACGAGCGTTTTCCACACGCAAGTTAGGGGCATCCATGGCTTTCCTGGGAAACATTCCTCTAGAGTACATATGTAAGGCAGCCACATGGACTACCATACACACTTTTACCAAACACTACTGTGTAGATGTACACTCCAAACAGCAGGCAGCTGTAGGACAGGCTGTACTCAAAACTCTTTTTCAAACTGCTGCAGCTGGCACGGGCAACCGCCGCTAGGAGGACACTGCTATACATTCTATGCATAAGATGTGAATTCAGCAGCCCACATGCCTCGAACGGAATATGCTACTTACCAGCATGCATCTGTTCTTGGCATGTAGGGCTGCTGATATTCATATCGCCCTCCCTCCTCCCTGGTGCCTGTAGCAGCTGTAGCATTCAGAATTACTCTCTAGCATGGGCATTACTTACTGTATCATACTCCATCCCTGCCACAATGGCGAAAAACAATCTGAGGATGGAGAGGATGCCCATGTGCACTGTAGTCCAGGGGAGGAGCCACCTATCTCGTGATACTTCGAAGACTCTTCCAGGACAACAATGTGCAATCATCCAGACGCAACACTAGGCGGCGATCTATGCATAAGATGTGAATATCAGCAGCCCTACATGCCAAGAACAGATGCATACTGGTAAGTAGCATATTCCATTGCGCTTCAGTTCTGTGCCGTTACCGATCCAACTTTCGACGCAATCCTTCACCCTATTCTCTGGTATTGTCTTCGATCGTGATCCTAAGTCGATGCACATCTCTACAAGCCGAAGACTTCAATTCTGATCGACGACGAAGTCCTTCGGGCCTACCTATGCCAAGATATCTGGCTCATGGAAAGGACTCCATTTAAAAAGTTTCCTCAATGTGGATCCAAGTTTCCACACACAGATCTTCATGAGGTGTGCAACTTCTGCCTTTCGCCGGAGCACGAGGCCAGAGACTGTCCAGCTTCTGCCTCCTTCCGCTCCAACAAAACTATTCGCGATCATCGAGCTCGAAGAACCATAGCTCGATTGTCGATGTCCATTCCAGACGACATCTTCCAAGAGGGCATCGGTGTACCAGAACAGGAGTGAGTCAAAGAAGGCCTTCTCATCGCCTCCGAAGCCCAGGACTCCGACGTGGAGGACTTCACTCCAAGGCAACGGGTCATAAGTAGCGATGTCAACCCCAACCTACTTCCCCCAACCCTGAAAAAGGCTTTGGTAACACCTTCACCTTCGGGCCCAGGTGCACACCGACAAAAGACTTCTCATGCCCCGCCTTCAGGCCCGGCTAAAATGTCCAAAAATAAGCCTACAGGCCACTCGGGACCGAATCAGCCTGCCACCGGTGCCGGAACACTAACCTTGGCACCGAAAAAGAAAATGTTGTCCTCTTCCGTGCCGATCACTGCCTCCACGTCGACACACTCGACACCAAAAGCTGCCGGCACCGACCCCCTCAGCTCCGAAAACATCGGAACCGAGCAAAAAGTCATTTGAACCGAACAAAAAGTAATTGGAACCGGACAAAAAGCCACTTACCAAGAGGGCTACCTCTCAGACTTCGAAGCCGAAAAAATCCTCTGAACCAAAAAAGCAATCTGATCCACAAGCTCCTATACCGGCTAAAACAACTTGCGCTTCCAAGCCAAAAGAGCATAAAGCCACTTCAGAACTGGTTCCACGTAAGCATTCAGAACCAAAAATATCGGTGCCTAAAGACCAACCTCAATCAGAAGAGCTTTTTCAAGCAGATCCAAAGCAAAAAACTCTTCTAAAAGACCCAAAGACAGGGCAACTTACTTTTAGTTCCAAAACTCCATCTCCACCAAAGAAGAGAGACATTGCAACATCTCCTCTCAGAATACCTTCTCCACCTCCTCCTCCTCCACCCCCATCTTCTCCACCACCGGATGATGATGACACCTCTGATGAAGAGGGGGACGGTGCAGGCAATGAACCACTAGGGGATTCCAGTCTACCTTACACCCCAGACCCATGGGATGATTATAATACACCAGATGTCCCTAATGTACCACACGAGGACATATATCCCCCTAGGCCTTCCTCTTCAGAGGACACCATGGGTTTCAACCAACCCGTTCATAGAGCTGCACAATACCACTGGGTAGATTTACATACAGACCCTGTGGCAGAGGATTTCCTAATGGACACATTTGATACTTCACAAAGATCCACTTCCGTTCTCCCTATGTTTAAAGGGGTAACTAAACAGGCACAGGAGGTGTTCAAAGATCCTGTTAGGGCTATGGTTATTAACCCCAGAATAGAAAAAAAATACAAATCTGCCTCTACAGATCGTATTTACATCAAGGGACAGATACCATTGGATTCTTTAGTAGTCTCCAATGCCAGAAAAAGGGCCAATTCACAAATGTCGGGGGATGCTCTGCCTCCAGACAAGGAATCAAAACTCTTAGACGCCTCCTGGTAAACGCACAGCGTCACAAGGGGCCAGTATATGGCGAATCGCCAACACACAGGCTTTGCTGGCTAGATATGAAAAGGCACACTACGATGAACTAGAGACCCTATTGCAACATCTTCCTGACAAATACAAGACCAAGGCTAATGACCTTATACAGTAGGGTAAACTCATAACAAACACCTTGTTTCGTTGCGCACTAGACGTGGCAGATACTGCCTCCCGAGCCATTAACACAAGTGTCCTTTTACGTAGGCATGCATGGCTACGCATTTCAGGTTTTAAACCAGAAGTGCAAACTTCAATATGTAATCAACTATTTGATGAGCAACACCTTTTTGGCCCTGTTGCTGATTCAGCTCTAGAAAAGATGAAAAAAGATACAGACACAGCTAAATCAATGGGAGCTTTGCAATCGCAAGCTCCCAGGCGCTCTTTTCGTCGCTCCTCTTACAAAGGCACCTCCAGAGGTTATTCCTCTGACAACCCCTCCACATCTTACAAAACTTCCACCCAAACCTAATTTACCAGAGGTTATAAAAGAGGAGGCTACAGATGTAATATTAGCATGGGTCAAGGTTAAACCAACAATACTCGTTCCACCTCCAACCCTACACAATGACTTCCCTCCACTCCACCTGAACCATTCTACTCCAGTCGGGGGAAGATTAACGCAATTCCTACCTGTCTGGAACAACATTACTACAGAGAATTGGGTAAGACAAATCATTCAATCAGGCTATTGTCTAGAACTCACATACCACCCAGACAGCGCCGAATGTCTCTAGAATACTTATAGCTGTTAAGGCAAGAGGTAATTTCGCTCCCACAAAAACATGCAATAGAACCAGTACCGCTGCATCAGCAAAACACAGGGGTTTACTCCCTCTACTTCCTCATTCCGAAGAAAGATGTTTCTCAGACCCATCTTGGATCTGAGACCCCTAAACCTGTACATACAATCAGACCATTTTCACATGGTCACACTTCAACAGGTCCTTCCTCTGCTCTCACAAGGAGACTTCCTTGTCACTCTAGACCTCAAGGACGCCTACTTCCATATTCCCATTTACATCTCTCACAAGAAATATCCCAGGTTTGTAGTGGACGGTCAGCATTACCAGTTCAAGGTACTCCCATTCGGAGTCACCACAGCACCCAGGGTCATCACCAAATGTCTAGCAGTAGTTGCAGCTCATCTAAGAAGACAACAAAGTCACGTCTTCCCATACTTAGACGACTGGCTCATAAAAGCCAAGTAATACAACCAGTGTGTACAACACACTTCAGCCACCATTCAACTACTTCACAACTTAGGGTTTACCATAAACCACGCAAAGACTCACTGTGGGAGTGCAGGTTTCATAAACAGGTGAGGAGGCTGAATGTATTTACCAAGTGTTCTACTTTTATTGCCAGAAGTAACAAACGTTTTGGCTTCAAGAGGGTTTTCTTCAGGTTCTCCTTCCGATGATGAGCTGGATGGTGAGATATTGGCCGATGGTCCTGGCTCCTCGTCTTCAGAATCACGGGGTTCTCCCCGGAGGCTCATAAGAGGGAGAAAGAAGAGCCGTCAGAACACTATATCTTGGCTATTAAATAAGATGTACCCGTCACCTCACCTTTAGTGCTCAGGCTATATGGTGAAATTCAAATGAAGAGAAGTGCCTGGAAAGGACTAAGTGAAGGGATGGGAGGATTGGCATAATTGTACAGGTACAAAGAAGCCGCTAAAGTCGAAGTGCCCAATTAACATATCAATTCCACCTGGTATTTGGTACTCTGTTCTATAACCTTTCAAAAAAACACTAAATCAACAGAAGATCCTACCAACAGCTCGGCGTTAAGCTTGTGTCAGCTACACATGGCCCAAAACAACAAGGCGTTACGCTTGTAGCTTAAAGTCAGCTACACATGACCCAAAAACAACTTGGCGTTAAGCTTGTAGCTTAAAGTCAGCTACACATGACCCAAAACAACAACAAGGTCCCCGAAACCGTGAGCTACCCGCACTACAGCTGAAACCCACTAAGGTAGCCCTGATTCCCCACCGGCCTTCCTCATTTCCCCCCTTCCTTCCCAAGGCATGCTGGTACTCACCGGCTCTGCCGCAACTCTCCAGAGTTGCGGCCGCTCTACAGCATCCTCCGGAGGACTCCACCACTCCTCAGACTAAGGCTCGTCCGGTTCGGTCTCCGCCGCTTCTCCGCTCCTGGGGTCTTCGGGTGCACAGTTACAGGGTCCGTCTTCTCTGCGTTGCTCTTCCGACGTCCTTCTTCCTGGTATCACTCCCCCGGTTTCACTTCCTTCTTCTCCTGCCTCGCTTTTCATTGGAGCATGCAAAGAGCTTCCGGGGCATTCTCCTCCCCCTTCCGGGTTCTCGTCTGCATCGGTCTGTGGAAACACGGGACAACGGCATAATTTCGCGCTCGTGTGGGATCCTGGAAAGAGCGTCGGGAAAGTGGTACCGGTGTCTGTAGAGGGGAATCAGCCCAAGGCTCTATACCGGTAAGCCCCTCCTCACATCCCCTTTCCCTAGCTGTCCTTCTACTAGGGGTTGGATCTTGGGGAAATCTGGATAAGTAGTCCACATTTCCTTGTTCGCTTCCCTTTCGGTGTTGGGTTCTGAATCGGTATTGTTGTAGGGAAAGAAAGCATCTGAGAACTCTTTTGTTGTGACCCTTGTTTCTGGCAAGCCATTCAAGAGGGGCATGGTCAGTATATAGAGTGAATTTTCTGCCCTCCAAATAATACCGCAGGGTATCTATAGTCCACTTAATAGCTAGTCTCTCCTTTTCTTTTTTCTTTTTTTTTAAAATTTTTATTCAAGAAGTTTTTTTATACAATATTTTACCCCCTCCCCCCCCACCCCGCACCGCACAGGACAATTTTGACACAAATGCAAATATTAGACATATTTGTACATACAGTTATTATGTACTGCAAAAACAACCATTAAATCCTACTGACCTAACCTGTAGGATTCGGAGAGGACCAGCGCCTGTTCTTCCATTCTATAATTGGGCTCCGTATGCATAACAATCTATAAATCCTACAGACCTAGCCTGCAGAAGTCGGAGATGACCCGCGCCTGTTCTTCCATTCTATAATCAGGTTCCATATACTTAAACCTAATGCTCTAACCTTTTTCCCCTTTCTAGCATAAATTGCTTTTTCCAAATTGTGAATATACAACATCCTAGCCATCCATTGCTGCATTGTGGGTGGGGATCTGTCTAGCCAGGCCGAGGCAATACATAACCGCAACACCGCCATAGCCACAAACCGGAAATACTCATGAGGAGATTGGGGGGTGCACTGCCCCACACCCAGTAGAATCACATCCGCTGTTAGTTCTATTTTAAAATTTATGGATGTGTCAAAAAAACCTTCAATAGCTCCTATCATGGGATATAGGTTAGGACACTCAGCGAACATATGTACTATATCCCCTTCTGTACTATTACATCGTGGACACAAGATCCCCTGTGTCCCCCCCATGTGCAATTTTAGCCGGTGTATAGTACAACATATAAAGAGTTTTACAATGTTGGGCCTGCAGGGGTGCTGAGCATAGAATCTGCTGACTTAATTGCAGTGACTTTCCAACCACCCCCTGTGCTACTCCCATTTTGTTCATCCATTTTAATTCAACCTTTCCTAGATCATCCTCTCTATTTGCTATGAGTTCCCCATACTGCCTTTTAATAGTGCACCCTTGTCCCCCCTCAACAATTGTTAATATTACATTATCCTCAAATCCGCGAGATCCTCCTCTTTTGCTTGCTAAAAAACTTCTAGCCTGCAAGTATTTGAAGAAACTCTTTGAGTTAATACCAAATTCTTGTTGTATTTCCGTGAACTGCCGCACTCCTGACTCTCCTCTCAAATCTCCCACTTTTTTAACTCCAAGTCGATTCCATTCCCTAAATGTTGCATCCGCAAAGATGTCTTGCGGTATTGTAGGGTTATTACATAATCTAGTATATGCATTAAATCTTCCCACGCCTGCACTTTTTGTAAACGCCTTCCATATACGGTATGCAGCATCAATTGTTTTAAATCTTACTTTATTAAAGTAGCTCGGTTCAGTGTATTTCAAAAACATATTCTCTGCCTCCTTCCCTAGAACTAGTCCATATATAGCTATTGAGCTCATATGTGAATCTTTTTCCATTTCTGCTCCCCCCATAAGACCTATCATTTGCTGTAATGCTGCTGGCCATAATATAATCTCAGATCTGGTAGAGCCCATCCACCCCTGTCCCTTGGCAGTGACATATATCTCAGTGCTCTCCTTGTTTTCCCCTGTGACCAGACAAAACAGTTAAACATGTGTTCTATTGTGCTAAACCATAAAGAATTGAAAAAAAGAGGAATTGTTCTAAATAAATATAAAAATGTTGGCAATAGGTTCATTTTAATAAAATTTACCCTACCTACTATTGACATATGCAGATTATGCACCCTATCCAAATCTTTCTTTGCTTTCTTAAATATTGGGCTTATGTTTATTTCTACCAATCAGTCCAGATCTGCTGTGATAGTTACTCCCAAATAAACCCCAGCCGAAACCACCTGTGCATACAGCCTGTGCATTTTTTATAATTTGAGTTTTCGCTTTGTTCAGCGTGTAACCTGACACTCGGCTGAAGTGCTCGGCTTCCTGTTCTATTGCCCTGATAGCCTCTGTCGGTGAATGGGTAATAACCGCGACGTCGTCGGCATAAGCAAGAACTTTGCTGGGACCCATTTTGGTAATCAGTGGTTGAATCATATTGTTTTGATCTAATTTGTAAATCAGGGGATCTATATACAATGCAAAGAGTAGAGGGGAACACAGGCATCCTTGTCGCGTTCCACGTGTAATTGCAATGGGAGCTGTACGGCCCGTATTCACCCTAATACATGCAGTAGGAGCCTTATACAACGTCTGAACTGATTTCACAAAGCCTTCCCCGCAACCCGCTCTCCTTAGAACTGCCCAGAGAAACTCCCATGATACGCGGTCAAATGCCTTCTCGGCATCCAATAACATCGCTGCCATTGGTTTCCCCTCTACCCCTTGTAAATCAAATAATGTATTCACCTTCCTAATATGCTGTGTGGTACTCCTATGTGGAATGAACCCATGTTGATTTATGCTAACCAAATTTTCTATAACCCTAGAGAGTCTTGCGGCTAGTATTTTTGAGAAGATTTTAGCATCAGAGTTTATTAGGGTTATTGGGCGATATGAGCCTGGGTCCATTGGGAGTTTCCCTTTTTTAAGAATTATTATAATATCTGCCCCTGCCCAGCTGATTGGAATGGACGTCCCTAATTATGCCTCAGCGAATGTTGTCATTAGGTTCAGCTTAATTGAATTAAAAAATACCTTGTAGAACTCCCCCGGGATCATATCCGACCCTGCTGCTTTGCCTGATGGTAAACTCAACATAGCCTCCCTAATCTCATCTTCCTCTAACGGGGCACTCAACATTTCTCGGTCTTCCTCTAGCACAACCTTGCTAGGTACATCCTGTAAATAACTCTGGATTTCTTCTGGGTCTCTACCCTGCTCTTCCTTATATAGCTTACAGTAAAACTCCCTGAAAACTTCCATAATTCCCCCATTTTCTATAATAACATTACCCCTACTATATTTTATTTCTTTGATTTCCCCTCTAGCTGCCAATTGTCTCGTTCTCATTGCCAGCGTGCGCCCCACCCTTTCACTGTATTCATAACATTTTTCTCTCTGTGCCGAGAAATTTTTAGCTGCTTTGATCGCTATGGCCTCTTCTGCCGCTGCTTTAACCAACATAAGTTCCAACAATCGCTGCTCAACCTCTTGCCCGCTTATGGTGGCATTTGCCAACCTCTGCTCTGCTTCCACTACATCTATATTTAATCGTTCTGTCTTAGCCTTTTCCTTTCTTTGTTTGGAGAGACTGAAACTAAGTGTCTCACCGCGAATCCCTACCTTAAATGTGGCCCATACGTTCCCTATGCTAGTACTCCCCTTATTAATATCCCAGAATCCCTTTATCCAAGTGTGCATATAGGTGACATATTCCTCGTCCGTCAGTAGATCCCTTTCAAACGTCCAAGACCTTGTCTGCCTCTTGAGTCCACAGCCCATAATTGTCAAAATTAAGGGATTATGGTCAGAAACAATGTGTGGGAGCCTTTCCACCTGTAGATTAGCAAGGAGTGATCCAGATGTAAAAAAATAGTCCAGTCTAACGCATTTCTTATGTGGGGCTGAGTAGTATGTGAAGCCGGCCTCATCTGGTTTCAATTTCCACCAGACATCCACCAATGCATTGTTACCGGCCATTCTTAAAATTGCTCTACATACTCTCTTCTTCCTTCCTTTATAATGTCCCTTAAGATCCAAACCTAAGCCTAAGGCGCCATTAATATTAAAATCCCCAGCTAAAATAATTCTCGGTGCCCATGTGGCTAATTCTATATCCAAAAAGTCGAACATCTCTGGGTCGTCCTCCGTTGAACCATATATCGACCCCAATGTAACCCAATCTTGCATTCAATCAGGGCCCATCTCCCCCATTGATATTCTAGTTTTTTTCTTGTGGTAATATTATAGAATTTAGTGAGAATGGCCACACCCCTTGTTTTAGCCCCCTGACTGGAGTGTACTAGCAAGCGGAACCCTAACTGTTCTAGCAGAAATGGTTTATTGCCCTCTATGTGAGTCTCTTGGAGACAGATAAAGTCCGCACATGATTTATTCTACAGTAATGCAACCTTTTGTCTTTTTAGCCTGTCACTAAGCCCACATACGTTCATTGTAAGAATCTTAATATTTGTAGTCATATTTTGTTGTTACACAGAGCGTCAGCATTTTTACAGCAGCCTTACCATACCTAACCAACATTAGATTCATATCAATCCTGGCCCAAGCCATTTGTTCAGCCATTTTAAGAAGCGTTTCTCCCCTCGACTCTTTCTTCCAATCCTCCTGTATTCCCTCTCCGTCCTGATGTGCCCTGAACAATATTCTTAGTCCTGTGCCCCCCCATTTCCTCCAACCCCTCCCTCAGACTCCCACCCCCGGACCCACCCTTCACAGATAAATAGGTCAATCCTGGCCTATTTGCGGCTGTTTCCCAATCCTTTGGGTGTCGCAACCCTCCCTCTCCCCAACATATATATATCTGTACCAATAAATCCTAGACTGTGTGTTTTCCAACCTTATTAGTGCAAAAGTATACCTAATATGTGACAAAACCTAGAACTATACATTTTTAGCCTTTAGCGTTATCTTGACCCTTGACCAGCTTGCGAGGGATCTCCCCGGCCCCTTTTTTTCGACAAATCTGTCAGAAAAGCCTGGGCCTTAACCTCTGAAAAGAACATCCGAGTCTGACCGTCCAATAATACTTTCAGCCTAGCAGGAAACAGCAGGTATGCTTCGCAGCCTAGTTTCTGGAATGGGTCGATCATCTGTCGTAGCCTCCACCTCCTTTCCACTGTGACATGACAGAAGTCCGGACGAGCGAAGAAGGAGATTCCATTAAATGTGCGATGGGCCTGAGGTTTAGCTCTGTCCATAATCTCCTGCCTGGCCAAAAAATTCCCCACAAACACCAACATAGCTCTGGGCTTGCTTTTCTGAGATGCACCATAAGTCATTTTTTGAGACAAGGGAAACCTGTGCGCCCTTTGGACCTCCACGTCCCAGTTCCAATTTACAACCTCTGGAAATGCCTCTATTAGAAGTGTGATCACAAAGGACCTGGCGTCTTGCGCCTCTGCTCCCTCCGGGATACCCAGGAGTCTGATGGTATTGCGCCTCTGTCTCTTCTCGAAGTCCTCGAGCTTCCATTGCATATCCTCTGTTGCTTTCTCCTGTGCATCCTTAAACTCCTGCCAACGTGTTACCTCATCTTCCAGTTTTCCAGTTCTTTCTTCCACTTCTGTTACCCTTCCTGCCATCTCAGCGTATAGCTTGTTCATTTTGCTCAGTGACCCCTGGATTTTCTTGTTAGCTTGTTTAGCCCTTTTGCTCTCTGTTCTAGCTTCCCCCTGCATCTGTTTTAGTGTGGCATATAGCAGGCCCATTGTGGGGGTTTGATCCTGCGCATTATGTGGGTTCCCATGTTGGTCTCTTCTTTCATCATCCTCCTCCAGATATAAGTTGGAAGTGGCAGAATTGTCCCACACCAGTTTTTTGGCCGTTTCTATCTGTGCTGAATTGCTGGGGGTTTTTGGCCTTCGTTGCTGACTACTCCTCTGCCGCTCTTTCTTTTGCTTTGAGGTTGCCCGTTGGACTGTGCCCTCAGATGTTGATTGGCCTGAGTCACAGTCTGTAGCAGTGCTGTCCACAACACTTTGCTCTGAGTCTGTGTCCCCAGTTCCTGATGAGGACCCGGTTTCGTCGTTTACAGAGAAGAAGCGCTCATCGTTTGGAGAGCCTGGTGCCAACTTCCCTGCTTCTGAACTGGCCTGAGGGCCCTGGCGTTCCTGGGATTCCTGACCCACTTGTGAGCTCCCATCTTCTGGGTCAATCTCTTCCTCTGTTAACTCTACTGCCTCAACGTCATCAATCATAGGGTCTGCCAACACTGCCTCTGCCATCTCACGGATTTCCCTTGTCTGGCTTGTGACATCTTCCAGTGAGTTTTGACTTCCTGCAGGAATACTTGGCCCTGGGGAGCTACCATCACTATTACCTACTGGCATAGCTAACACCCCTTCTGTTTGCTCCGTTGTAAATCCTAGTATATGCATAGCTGGGTCACTTGTGGAATTAACAGTGCGGCTTACCTTATTGTGCGCGCCATTATCCTGCTTAGATTCTGCTATGCGTTCTCCGTCATGCTGACTTGCCAGAGATACTGCCTTGGGTACTGCCATAGATACTGCTCCCTCCGATGAGCTGTACTCTTCTGGGAGCAACACATCTGTATTCGCCCTGCTCGGCGTTCCTCGCGTGTGATCCACTTCAGATGAGTCATTGCAGTGCCTGCCAGGATTGCCGAGGGCGCCGCCATGGACCACGAGATCCGTTGCTTTACCGGCCCCCCTGAGAAGGCCTCTGATAAGGTTGGTTGTCTTAAATTATTACCCCGTGTTGTCTAAGGCAGAACATCTTTCGGTGTGGTTTTTGCGTTTCTCCTAGCGGCTGCCGCCTTTTGTTCCGCCTTCTGCTCGGCATCCCTTTCCTTCGCTGCTTTGATTTTGGCGGCCGAGTCAGTGACTGCGCCTGTGTTCGTCGCCGCCGCCTGCTTCCTTGTAACAGTATGAGCATCGGGTGATTTCAACAAGTCTGCTGCTGAGCTAATGTCTGTTGTCGGGTCCTTGGTTTCCTTCGCCTCTATAGATTCCTTTGTCTCGACTCCGCGTTGAGGCATAGCAACGCACACAGCACTATCGTGCGAGGTTTTAAGTGTCTTCCTCGAAGCGGGCCACGAGCACTGGAGTATCCTCTGTGACAGTTTACAATGCAATAATAATTAGACCTTGACTCTATTACTCCAGTGCCTTTTATAATGGCCCTAGCTAAGATCGCTATGAAGGACAACTATTTTAGATATGAGGACACCATCTACCTCCAGACGTCAGGGACCAGCATGGGCAGCATTTTTGCTCCATCGTTGGTAAATCTATAAGTTCACAGTTTTAAACAGAAGTCCGTGCTCACAGCCATGAACCCATTTTTTACATCAATCATATGGTGGAAGCGCTATATCGACGATATCTTGGTCGTGTGGAGAGGCGACCTTGAATCTGTCCTTCGCTTTCATGATTGGTTAAACATTCAAAACCAGTTCCTGCGATTTACAATTGAGACCAGTAAAGAAAGGATTTCCTTCTTGGACCTATCCATTTACACCACTCCAACAGGGCTAGAAAGTGAACTTTTCCGCAAGCCTATGGCGAGGAATTCACTCCTCCTCTACGAAAGTCAGCATCCTATGTCACTACGTGGCAATTTACCATTTGGACAGTTCCTCTAGGCCCGGCGGAACTGTTCAACTGTAGAAACTTTCACAAAACATGCAGCTACTCTTTCAAACCAATTGGTAGCCAGACATTATCCAGCCAAGCTAGTGAGACGCTCATTGAAGCGATCCACTAACAATAGTCGCGATGCACTCTTGGAGCCATCCACTGCAAAACCACCTTTAGCTCGTTTGACGTTTGTCAGCACATTTAATACCAAATCTAATGCAATACAAAAAATTGTTAGACGACACTGGCGTTTACTTAACTGTAGCAATGAAATGATTGAATATCCACTCTTTGCTTTTAAACGTTCTAAGAACTTGCGAGACTCTCTTGTACATACCCGCCCGAAAGAGTCACAAAAGAGAACTATTGTTACATTGTGGGATTTACCAGCGGCCATGGGGCACCACCCATGCGGTGGTTGTTCAGTGTGCTCACAGACAGCCAACATGACAAGGATAGACATTGGTACTAATCGACCATGGGGGCTTAGGCAATTTACTAATTGCAACAGCTCCAATTTAATTTACCAACTTAAATGTCCCTGCAATGAACGATATATTGGTATGACCACCAGAAAGGTCCGTACACGCATGTTAGAACATAAAAGCATCTTTCGTTGCAAGAAAAGTGTCTCTAAGCTGACAAAACACTTTTTACAGCACAATCATTGAGAATCAGAGTTCACTTGGACGGTTCTTGAGAAACCTTTTATCCCCTCATACATAAGGGATGTATCCAAATTTCTGTTCAACAAAGAACAGAAATGGGTATATAAATTACATACAGACAGCCAGGGGTTAAATGATGAAATACCCTGGTTCAGTCTCAACTGAACAAGCTTCTATATACAGACAGCCAAAGGATAAAACACCTTGGTTTAGTCTCAATGTAAGAAGCTCCAAGGCTGCAAATAAGACATCCCTTAGCTGAGGTGACATATAGCATTAAGGTTGCACCTTTTATAATGAATATTTGTTAGTTGTACATGGACAGGCTGTCAGTATGAGCTCATATCCTCCTGGAACTCCTACATTGTCTGATTAAGTGGTTTTTGGGTACTTCTAGTAATTTTATTTGTAACTTGTATCTGTACCCCTTCGGTACTAAAAAGTATGTTATAATTCTAACTTAGGCGAGGAACACCAAGTATCACTAGTTTTAGATAATAAAACGACCAAAATGGAACCTACATCGTCATCTGGTAGTTTTTCTATCCCTAGCGAGATCACGAACCTGACGTGATTTGACCTAGGTGCAGTTGTATCACTCGAGTACTAAGCGCTAAATCTCTCCCTCATTATGATCAATATATAATAAAATTAAATGATTTATAACGCTGAGTTACGGTCCTAAGGGCAAGGTCGGAACTCTTTTCACATATACACGGGGCGGGACACTACCCGGAAGCTCGGCATGACGTCATTCTGTAGTCCAAGACTCTTTCGAGCCACTGCCTCCTGCGAGAACACGCCTTCAACGACTTGGTGAATGAAGCTCGCTTACAAGGTTGAAGTACCCGCCGTGAAACACTCGGGTGAGCTCAATGACTATCATAGAGAGTAACGTTATGCGATCCCGATGAATTTGGTGTTTATAGCACACAGACCAATCAGGCTATTATTTAACCCTGCTGTCTGACGAATCGACAGTGGAGGCATTTACTTAAATTGGGCTCTCCCTGCCACGTTCGTTGCCTCCCCCATACTCAGTACCAGTCTGAGGCAATGACGGACAGGTGAGCAGCACGATACCAGGCGGCAACTTGGCTTAGGTCCAGACAAATGAGTACCTAGGATAATTCCTTTGAAGCTCTATTAGGATTGCTTTTACTTTTTGGGTCACATGTTGAATAACTGCCTAATTAGTAACCACTTTTGAGACTTTTAGACATAACATAAGTATAAGATATTGGTTGAAAAATTGCTTAAGTAACTGCTACCTTTGAGTTTATTTTGAAACACAGCTAGAGTATAGCTAGAGAAAAGGGTCATGCACCTGACTGATTTTAGCTATTCCGAGTGGGGACTAAGAGAGCAAGCATGTCTCTGAGAGGCTAAGACAATATGTGCCTGAGTATACTGTATTTAGAGGACAGAGCAGCACAGTTCTAGTTGTCCTTTCTGCTGTCTTCTAAGCTCAGGATCTCTTGCTTCCACAGAGCGGGGTCTCACTATTCCTGAGCCAGGTCCAGGAGAGGTGAGGTCTGTTCCCCTGACACACTGGGTGAGTAGACCACTGTCTTATAGAGTGCTTTTAATGTTTCCTGGACAGTGCGACAGGTATAAGGAGGGTTCTAATGGTGTGTTCACCATATGTTTGTTGTTTCAGATGTCTGTTGACACCAGGTGACACGGCGAAGTTTAACAGATGATGGAAAACAATATCCTTTCTTTGTAAACACTTTATTGAATTAATTTAGCACATTAATTTTCACTTGCAGTAGCATTTACAAGTCAGAACAGAGGCCCTGAAGAAAGCCTAGGGCATCTTTCCCATTAGGCTGAAACATGTTGGCCCCCTTGCAGCTCTTTGGTTAAACTGCAATAAACATTTATTACTGCACTATTCTTGTTTTTAACAGGAAAAGGCTGCTTTTTTCTCAAATAAATAAATAATTGTTCCTGCGGTTCCCCATCCTATTTTATACTCACCACTTTCATAATTTTTCTGCACTTCACTTGATTCCCTCAAGATCAGAGTCACATGGTCCTAAAATGATTGTGGGTTGGAATCCCATTTCCGGAAAAAGGGTACGATCCCTGTCTCAATGATCTAGAGACTTGCGACCCTGATAGGATTACCAAGTGATAATATTGATCATACAATTGTTTGATGGGAATCCTAAATAAATATGTTTCCTTTACAATCATTGGTGGCCCACCTGCTTGATATTCCTCATCCTGAGCCGGAACTAATCAGTCTTGGCTGTATCTGGTTGTACTAATCTAGACTTCCAGTTAAATACATAGAGGTTGTTAATAATACTCCCTTTTCTAGACCCATAGGTTTCTTAGTTGTATACATATGAATTAGGAGGAATTTAACCTAGGCTGGTCTATAAACATTCCTCGGACCCTCTCTTAATGGTTTGTTGTTTATACAATGCAATAATGCCAGGAGTCTAGATAAAGTAAATCTAAACCAGCCAGGTTTCATCCGCATTATTCCAAGAGTTCACAGTCATCTTTCTTTATCGGGAGATAGATGGGGAGTGCGACTTACTCCACCGACTGGTCCGCGGCCATCTTGCCTCCTTCTCAATAGTAGTGTAGTTTTTCTCTCTTGGAAATAACTTCCGGGTAATATACAGTATGGGTTTTTCTCCCTGGGGTGTATTCTGGGACAAGACAGTCCCTGATCTGAAGCGTCTGTTTGTAAGATAAAAGGGAGGGAATAGTCGGGACTGATTAATACTGTCTCTGAAGTCAGGATGGTTTTTAGGGTCTCAAAAGCTTTTACTACTTCCAGGGATGTTTTTTTTAGCACTTCCTCTGTTTTAACTTTTTTCTGGAGTAAATCTGTTAAAGGGGCTGCCGTTTGAGAAAACCGAGGGATGAACCAACGGTAATATCCGAGCAGCCCTAAAAAGGCACGCAAGTCTTTCTTGGTACGCGCTAAGGGTATTTGAGAGATGGCGTCTAGCTTGGATTTTTGGGGTTTGATAACACCCTCTCCTATTAAATACCCTAGGTATCGAACGGTTTGGAAAGCCAAATTACTTTTAGCTGGATTTATCTTCAAACCGTATCGTCCAAGTGTTTGTACTACATTGGAAATGTGAAAAAGATGTTGTTCCCAGGTATCGCTATAGATGATTATGTCATCTATATAGGCACCGGCATATGTCTCGTGGGGTTGTAAGATTACATTCATAGCCCTTTGAAATGTTGCTAGTGCCCCATGCAAACCAAAGGGTAATACCTTGCACTGAGACAACCCATCGGGGGTAGAGAAGGCTGTTTTCTCCCTATCTTGACTTCTGATGGGTATCTGCCAATAACCCTTGCACAGATCTAATGTGCTAATGTATTGGCCCGGCCTATTCTTTCCACCATCTCATCCACTCGGGGTAGCAGATAGGTATTGAACTCTGATATTTTATTGACCTCTCTGAAATCGATGCAAAATCGCACCGACCCGTCCGGTTTGGGCACCAGAACTGGGAGTTCCACTCACATACAGAAGGCTCGATTATATCCATCTGTAGCATTTGCTGAATTTCCTCTCTTATGGTTTGCCTACGGGCTTCTGGGATGCGATATGGTCTCAAGCGCACTCTTTTCCCCGGAGGGGTTTTGATAGCGTGTTCAATAAACGCTGTCCTGCCAGGAGAAGTAGAGAACGTAGCTTGTAGGGGCTGTAAGAAGGTAGGTCAGGATCTACACACTGGTCAAATAAGGGCACTGGTGTGTCCATTAGGGTCACTGCTACTGGTAAGGGGCCTTCCCATTTCTTTAATAAGTTAATATGATACACTTGGGAAGGATGCCTGGCTGGATCTGTTTTAATTCGGTACATTACAGGAGTAACCCTCTCTATTATAGGATATGGCGCCTGCCACTGTCCCAACATCTTGTGGTCGGATAAGGCCATCATAAGGAGTACTGAATTTCCCACTTGGAAGGTTCTCTTTCTGGTCCCTTTGTCATATTGTTTCTTTTGGGCTAGCTGGGCTCCCTCTGAATTGTTCCGAACAATAGTTCTTATCTGTCCAAGATGAGTGCGCAAATTAGACCCGTACTCAGTTATGGGTTTAGAATCGTGAGGTTCTATTTCCCATTTTTCTTGTGCCATCTCTAGTAAGGTGCGTGGCTTATGGCCATACAATAACTCAAAAGGCGAATAGCCAGCACTCTTCTGTTCTTTGCACCTGATGGCGAACAAGGCCAAGGGAAGCATATCTTCCCATTTCCGGGACTCTAGGTCCAAAAGTTTTTTAAGTGTGGTTTTTATGTTTGCATTATATCTTTCCACTAATCCGTCCGTCTGTGGGTGATAGGCAGACGTCCGGATTTGTTTCACTCCTAACTGGGAACACACTTGTTTCATCAGTCGGGATACGAAAGGCGTCCCCTGATCGGTTAGGATCTCTTTTGGGAATCCTACCCTGGAAAAGACAGAGATCATAGCTTTCGCGATGTTGGAAGCATCAGGTCGTCGTAGGGGAATGGCTTCCGGATAACGCATAGCGTAATCCACCATAATGAGGACAAAACTACACCCACTGCGGGATGGCAATAAGGGTCCTATTATGTCCATACCTACCCTACTGAACGGCTCTTCTATAATTAGGAGGGGTTGTAGGGGTACTTTAGGGGGATGATATCGACTGTTCCTTTGACACACAGGACATTCCCTACAGTACCTTTTCACTTGCTGATATATCCCTGGCCAATAGAAGTGTTCCATGATCTGTTTCTCTGTCTTATCTGCCCCAAAATGTCCTCCTAACAAATGACTATGAGCTAAGTAGAACACTTTCTCCCTAAACGGTCCAGGAATTATCATTTGGGCTTTTTGAGTGGCGTTCCCTTTTCTATATAATAACCCATTCTTTTTAAAGAAATAAGGACCTACGTGTTGGGGATCCTCGTCTTCTAGTGTCTGATTCCATGCTTCTTGTAGGACCAGGTCTTCTCGTTGCGCTGCGTGGAAACTTCTATCAGTTTCCCAGGGATTCTCATCCTGTATTACGGGTAATACCGCAGGGTTCTTCCTTTTTTCAATTCTCCTTTGTCTTCTACTTTTACGCACTTAGGGGTTTGGCCATTCTTTCTCTTCATCTTGGGAAAACGCTGCATTGGACCACCATTCTTCCTGTGAAGGGCTTTGGTTCAATAGCTGTGACAATTTTGGATAATCATTCCCAAGTATAGCTTGTTCGGGTAATCGGGGTATCAAACCGACTGTCCGGGTGGTTCCAGTATCTTGGGGATGTTGTATGGTCACCTGAGCTGTGGGATATGGTTTTGTGTCTCCATGAACACAACGTATAGCTACGGCTCCATCCATAGGACCCACATGAGAACCTAGATCTTGTGGCCGTAGGACGCTGTGGAGACAACCTGTTTTTGCCAGGGCTGTCACTGGTTTACCATTGACAGACACAGTGCAACGATAGGGTCGTGTTTTTTTCTCAGAGGAAGAACAATAATAGTTGCGAGCCATCCCTATTTCCGTAGGTTCCTCTTTCTGGGGACAAAATCTAGCAATATGGCCCAATCCCCCACACTGAAAGCATTATGGACCCATCAGTGGGGGTCGGACTATCGGAGCTCCTGGTACAATTGTTAAGGGCTCAGGTTTTTTCATCACTGGGGGCAGTGGGGGTAGATGCTGCCCATGTCCTCCCGTTTTCCCTGTAAAATCTTCCCGCCCTTTCTGAATTTCTTGTGCTCTATTATAGGCACTGGCAATTTCTACTGCTGTCTCAAGGGTGAGATTTGCCTGTTGGCGTACCCACTTTTGAAGAGGCTAAATATTGCTCTAGGAAAATTTTAGCCATAATCCTGACTTTGTCCGGAACGGCTGGTTTCAACCAATGCCCTTGGTGTTTCTTGGAGGCCCTCTTTCATTTGTCGAAGTTTTAAGCGATAGGTTTCATCGTCCACACCCAATCGTTCCATTATACACTTTTTTATGTCAGCATAGGGAACGACACCTTGGGCTTGCAGCCTGATAGGCAGCTTGTAGATCCACAGACAAAAGGGGTCCTAAATATTGTCTCCACTTTTCAGTTCTCCAGGATGCTGCCGTAGCCATTCTCTCAAAATTGTTAAAGAAATAATCCGGATCTTCCCCACTCACATAGCTTTGCAGGACAACCGAGGGAAGGGTAGTTGGCCTTCTTGATGTCCCAGTGCCTCTGTTAGTTTGTCCATAGCTGCTCCATGGGTTTGGCTTTGTCCCGTTAGAACTTGTTGGATTTTTCCCCAATCCTCTTCCAACACCGTCAAAAAGCGTTCCATCATCTTCCCACAATTCTCCTGATTCTCTGCCATTTTTGCGAGAGCAGCCTCCATGGTGCCTTTCAATCCCACTTCTGACACCACTTGTAGGAGCGCAGGTTTGATAAACAAGCGAGGAGGCTGAAAGTATTTACCAAGTGTTCTACTTTTATTGCCAGAAGTAACAAAAGTTTTGGCTTCAAGAGGGTTTTCTTCAGGTTCTCCTTTCGATGATGAGCTGCATGGTGAGATAGTGGCCGATGGTCCTGGCTCCTCGTCTTCAGAATCACGGGGTTCTCCCCGGAGGCTCATAAGAGGGAGAAAGAAGAGCCGTCTGAACAATATATCTTGGCTATTAAATAAGATGTACCCGTCACCACACCTTTAGTGCTCAGGCTATATGGTGAAATTCAAATGAAGAGAAGTGCCCGGAAAGGACTAAGTGAAGGGAGGGGAGGATTGGGATAATTGTACAGGTACATAGCCGCTAAAGTCGAAGTTGCCCGATTAACATATCAATTCCACCTGGTATTCGGTACTCTGTTCTATAACCTTAAAAAAAACACTAAATCAACAGAAGACCCTACCAACAGGTCGGCGTAAGCTTGTGTCAGCTACACATGGCCCAAAACAACTTGGCGTTACGCTTTTAGCTTAGGCAGCTACACATGGCCCAAAAACAACTCGGCGTTAAGCTTGTAGCTTAAAGTCAGCTACACGTGACCCAAAACAACAACAAGGTCCCCGAAACCGTGAGCTTACCCGCACTACAGCTGAAACCCACAAAGGAAGCCCTGATTCCCCACCGGCCTCCCTCGTTTCCCCCCTTCATTCCCAATGAATGCTGGTAGTCACCGGCTCTGCCGCATCTCTCCAGATTTGCGGCCGTTCTACAGCATCCTCCGGAGGACTCCACCACTCCTCAGACCAAGGCTCGTCCGGTTCGGTCTCTGACGCTTCTCCGCTCCTGGGGTCTTCTTCGGGTGCACAGCTACAGGGTCCGTCTTCTCCGCGTCGATCTTCCGACGTCCTTCTTTCTGGTTTCACTCCCCCAATTTCAGTTCCTTCTTCTCCTGCCTTGCTTTTCATTGGAGCATGCAAAGAGCTTCCAGGGCATTCTTCTCCCCTTCCGGGTTCTCGTCTGCATCGGTCTGTGGAAACACGGGACAACGGCATGGATTTCGCGCTCGTGTGGGATCCTGGAAAGAGCGTTGGGAAAGTGGTACTGGTTTCTGTAGAGGGGAATCAGCCCAAGGCTCTATACCGGTGAGTCCCTCCTCACACTCACCTAGTACCGTCCCACAAGCAACAGTACCTCGGTGCCACAATAAACACCTCAAAAGCGTTAGCATATCTCAGTCCACCCAGGATAGCAAGCATGCAAACCCTCATAACAAAATTCCAGCCGCAACACTCTCTACCAGCTCGAGTGTTCATGCAGTTGATAGAGTTGATGGCCTCTTGCATATTTATAGTACCTCACGCAAGACTCCAGATGCGTCCCCTACAGGAATGTTTAGCACAACAGTGGAACCAAGCTCAAGGTCAGCTAACAGATCTGGTGTTGGTGGATGGCGGCACCCATCGCTCTCTGCCAGAACACCAAAAACCTTTCAAAAGGGCAGCTGTTCATCGAGCCGGTTCCCCAGATAGTGTTAACAGCGGCCGCATCGCTTTCCGGCTGGGGAACTCATCTATTACATCAAACTGTACAGGGCATGTGGACACTGCAACTAAAGTTGTTCCTCATAAATCACTTGGAGTTACTAGCCATTTTCCTAGCGTTAAAAGCATTCCTGAAACAAATATCAGGCAAAGTGGTCCTAGTCCGCACCAACAATATGACAGCAATGTACTACATACTGAAACAAGGCGGGACACACTCCATACAGCTCTCAACTAGCACAAAGCATATGGAGATGGGCTATTTCTCCGAACATTTTTCTCCTAGCCCAACACGTTCCAGGAGTCCAGAACAACATAGCAGATCTGTTAAGTCGCTAGACGCAACAGATTTGCGAATGGGAACTTCTTCCAGAAGTTCTTCAACCATTTTTCCAGTTATGGGGGCAGGGAAAACGCCAAATGCCCAAACTTCGCCGCCAGATATCCACACCCATTGTCGAAAGGCAATGCGATATGGATGTGTTGGTCAGGCAAATTTGTGTATGCTTTTCCGCCTCTCCCACTCATTCCACTGGTGGTGTGAAAATTGCTGCAACACTCACTAGTTGCTCCAACATGGGCCAGACAACCTTGGTACACCACATTACTGGATCTGTCTGTAGTCTTGCACCAAAAACTACACCTCTCCCCAAGCCTCTTAACCCAGAACCATGGAGAGATCAGACACCTGGACCCAGCACAGCTCAACCTAGCGATCTGGCTCTGAGGTCTTAGAGTTTGGTTACCTTAACCTTCCCCCTTACTATATGAATGTTATCAGAGAAGCTAGACGCCCCACCACTAGAGCTTGCTATGCAGCCAAGTGGAAAAGATTTGTCATATACTGCAACAATAACAACATCAATCCCTTGGATGTGTCAATCCAACACATCATAGGTTACCTGCTACATCTCCAAAGGTCTAATCTAGCATACACATCTATTAGGTTACACCTTGCTGCTACGGCACCCTACTTACAAAACAGACAACATTTGTCACTATTTCGAGTACCTGCCATTAAAGCCTTTATGGAACGACTCAAAAGAATAATTACACCCAGAGTACCGCCCTCACCTGTGTGGATCTTCAATATTGTTCTCACAAGACTAATGGGTCCTCCATTCAAACGTCTGCACAAATGCGTATTGCAATTTCTCACATGGAAAGTCGCTTTCCTAGTGGCCATTACTTCTCTTAGAAGAGTCAGTGAGCTACAGGAACTTACTATTCAAGAAGCATTTTTACAACTCCATCATAACAAAGTGGTTCTCAGAACAAATCCAAAATTCCTTCCTAAAGTTATTTCTCCCTTTCATCTCAATCAGTCTGTAGAGTTGACAATATTTTTCTCGCAACCACAAACAGTCGCAGACAGGGCTTTTAATGCGCTAGACGTAAAAAGAGCACTCCATTATTATACATTGTTTTGATTTGTTCTGCATTCCGTCCATCAATTGTGTATCTTTGCTTTCTTGCCGTATGTGCACCAGGTATGCCCAGACGTGGGTCCTGGGCTCACTGTGCCACTGGAATCAAGCTATGCTGGCTGAAGAGGGGTGAAACCCCAAAACTGGTCCTAGGATGCTTCTTCTCGGTCCAGGGAGGACCTGGTTTGGCAGTTCGGGCTGGACTGTACCCATGAGGCACAGGGTCAAGACTGATTTGCATATAGCCAGGTCTAAACTGGGGTGGCATGGTGAGCAAAAGAATGATGGATTTAACCCAGATCTCTTGACTCAGGGTGAATGTTTTGATTTGTTCTGCATTCTGTCCATCATTGTGTGTCTTTTGCTTTTTTGCCATAAGTGCGCCAGGTATGCCCAGACGTGGGTCCTGGGCTCACTGTGCCACTGGAATCAAGCTATGCTGGCTGAAGAGGGGTGAAACCCCGAAACTGGTGCTAGGATGCTTCTTCTCGGTCCAGGGAGGACCTGGTTTGGCAGTTCGGGCTGGACTGTACCCATGAGGCACAGGGTCAAGACTGATTTGCATATAGCCAGGTCTAAACTGGGGTGGCATGGTGAGCAAAAGAATGATGGATTTAACCCAGATCTCTTGACTCAGGGTGAATGTTTTGATTTGTTCTGCATTCTGTCCATCATTGTGTGTCTTTTGCTTTTTTGCCATAAGTGCGCCAGGTATGCCCAGACATGGGTCCTGGGCTCACTGTGCCACTGGAATCAAGCTATGCTGACTGAAGAAGGGTGAAACACCAAAACCGGTCCTAGGATGCTTTTTTCCGGTCCAGGGAGGACCAGTTTTAGCAGTTCGGGCTGGACTGTTCCCATGAGACAGAGGGCCAAGACTGATTTGTATATGGCCAGGTCTGAACTGGGATGGCATGGTGAGCAAAAGAATGATGGATTTAACCCAAAGCTCCTCACTGGGGGTGAATGTTTTGATTTGTTCTGCATTCAGTCATCAATTAGGTCTCTTTTGTCTGGGTGTGATATAGGGCCAAAACCACAATTTCCTTTTTTAGTCTAAAAGGGGTTTTCTCAGTGTTACCGGTCTCTTAACCACTGGTGGTGTCTGAAAGAAGTGAGAGGTGTTATTCACTTTGACTGCTGGGCATGACACAGATGGTACACTAAGGCCCTGGGTGTGAAACAGGGTGCAATTCCGATGTTAGGGAAAAATTTGCACGTCTGAGATTACGGTGTAGCTTGTGGTTGGCCAAGGAGAGCCTGTAGTTGTCAAGTTAATCTTCTTCTCTGCATAAATTGTTTCTATCTTTGTCCCGGAGTTGATTTTTATAGATTATCAGCTCACTTAGATCACGCAGAGTCTCCCCTCGTCATCGATCAGCATGCGCTGGGAGCGGGCTAAGGGTTTTCTGACAGTCATAATTTTATGTTTCTGACACTTTTTTCTCTTACTTCCATTGTGGTTTCTAAATTGATGCTGGTCTGAGGTAGAGGGGGCGCTGGGAGGAAAAGGGGTTTCTGTAGATGACCACTGTAGCATCCATGCAGTACATGGATAAGCTCAGCACTGCGCCCAGCCCGTCGAAATAGATCACACAGGGCCTCACAAACCTCGTCCAAGGAGGCAAAAGGCCTGATCCCAGTCGTTGCTGCATCAGAATCAGCGGTACAAAAGGGGGTGGTGATGGACGGAGCATCTGAACCAATCAAACACTCACACCCAGTCAACAGATCTGGGTTTAATCCATCACCGTTCTTTAGCCCACTCTTCCACCCCAGTTCAGACGTGGCCATATGCAAATCAGTCTGACCCTGTGCCTCATGGGAACAGTCCAGCCCGAACTGCCAAGCCATGCCTTCCCTGGACCGGAAACAAGCTTCCTACGACCCGTTTCTGATATTTCAGCCAGGCTTGCTTGAATCCAGTGGCATAGTGAGCAAGGGACTCCCGTCTGAGCATACCCTGCCAACTTATGGCGAACAAAGCTGGACTGTTCCCATGAGGCACAGGGTCAGACTGAATTGTTTGATTGGTTCAGATGCTCCGTCCATCACCACCCCCTTTTGTACCGCATCAGAATCAGAGCAGCTCTCCAACCCCCTCCTCCAGTATGCCACAATAGAGACATTACAACAAAAACAAAAAGCAATTGCTCACAACCACCAAACTGCATCACGCCCCCATCCTTTCACGTTGCTCTTCCCTCGTGTAGGACTAAAGGTACCATCTGCATCAATAAATCTCACACACACTCACTCACATACATATGTTAGGAAACTATGGTATTAGGGGGCCAACAATGCCCCTGAAACGATAGATGAAAGAAATCATCCATATGCCCACGTAGATTACTCCATAAGAAACTCCCCTTGTCATGGCAAGGGGAGGACCAAATGATCCACAAAATAAAGCTTGGGTGATCCATGACTAAACAGTCACGTTCCTTAAATAGCTGCCTCAACTGGGGCCACCTTCTGGTACTCCCAACTTAAAGGTTTACGCAAAATGAGTGTACAGAATATGTCCCTAAAAAGAAAGGCACAGAAATTTGCAGAGACTGAATAACGATATATGTTGTTCTAAGCTAACCTACAACCCACAGCTTTTATCCAATAGGTCTGCAATCGAGCCGCGAGTGCATCACCTTTACAGCGGTCCACCACTACTTTAGCCACAACTTCCCAAGGCCCATGTTTTATTGCAGATATTATTTTAACAAACTCTTTTCACTCTGTGCTACAGCAAAGACACCTCTGCTCATCAAAAGACTGCAAATGTCTCCTCTGGAACCTATCCCAAGACCTGCAATGTTCCAAACGTTATGTATATTTGTATAATTGTATACCATCTGTTTAGTATGGGTGTGGCCGCATCCATCCCTAGCCAGAAATCTACCTAGTCATATGGAGCCTACCTCAACGTTTCCACAGTGCTTGCACAGGGACCTTTCCCACCTCACTTATAATTACAGTGCACTGAATGCTTGTATGCTACACTCACTACACAGCACACTCTTACACAACACATGGTATCAGCACGGTAAACAGCGTTTACCACAAATCATTTCCCCCGCAGGGCATCACAACGTGGGCATCACAACGTGGGCGTTACAACGACCGCGTTGTGATTCCGCATACTATTACTCCGCAAGTCGGAACAACGACTTGCGGAGCGGGGGGGGGTGTTGGATTTAAAATCCAACACCTTCCCTAGTGTCCGCACTGACTGGAGTTAGAATAGTAAATTATACTATTCCAACTTCCAGCACCCCCCCTCCGCAAGTCATTGTTCCGACTTGCGGAGTAAAGGTATGCGGAATCACAACGCGGTCGTTGTGACAACCGCGTTGTGATTCCCTGCGGGGAAAATGAATGAGGGAAAGAAACATATATTCATCAGTACATGACCGCCGTGGGCGCTCAAACATCTGCCAGGTTGTGCTCCTATCTGCTCGCTGATATCACATGCCGTAGGTGCAGACAGGCTTTAATTATCCCAAGAGATAGCCCTCGAAAATGCAAATTGTCTCATCCACCTGTACCTGTGTAGGATTAAGGCCAAGATCCAACTTAATGTAGAACCCTAAAGAGTAGTAGTAAACGTCACTCGGTCTGAGACCAGTCTCACAGCACTGTACCTTTTCACTAAACCTTGCGATATTCAAACCGATTAGACAGGATGTGCAGGTAGGGAACTAAAGAAGAAGACACTTTTTGGCCCTGAGATTTTCCAGAGAAAAAGTTCTGGGAGGTAGCCAAACCTCTGCACCCATGCACAAGCATGTTCACTTCTGCCTCAGTATGTAGTCCCAGGGTTCCCATTAGCTAATCTAGAGCAGCCTTCTTTAATAATAAATGGACCCCTGATATGGTGTTCCAGTGCAGGGCCATTCACCTTGATAATGCAAGAGGAAATTAGTCTCGTAGGGAAGGGTTGAATACCAGCATAGATACCCCATGTCAGGAAATATGGGATGCTGAAATAGGTATACATGGCTAAAGGGGAAGGGGCAACCCCTAATTGTACGGAAACTTACAATGTATTCCTTGCGTTTCAGAAGCAAAGAAACGATCCTGCTTGGCACGAATGTGAATTGTGGAGCAATTCTAGACGTACTAGATATGCAATGGGGCACCTCTGCGCTGATGGATGTATACTAAGCAACACCGAGGGTTTTGGCTGGAGCACAGTAAGGCTGCGCCAATGAACTAATAAACGAACAAGATGCCAGTACTGTGCAATAATTCAAAATTTAACACAGACCACTCTTTCAGTCAAAGTTTTTTTTATCAAAGTTCAATGAATTTATTTTAATTTGATTTTTCTTTTTGGAGGAAAGAATTTTTTCTTTTTAAAAAACACACAACACAATGGAGAGTTTTAGCTTCAGTCTAATACATTCATTGTGGATGATATAGGGGAAAAAATATCAGGCCTTTGGGTTGGGGGCTTTTTAAGGAAGAAATAGGGCAAGAATGCCAGAAAGTGAGAAAAGGAAAATTAAACATTTAACACATTTCACTCATGGACGTGAATTAACGACAGACAACAGAAATTAGTGGTGAGAAAAAGGAATTCTCTAACAGAATGTGGGTTCATGGCCAAACATCTAATGAGAAGTAAAACTAGTCCAAGACTTGGACACTGATGATCTAACTTTTCTGGTAATAGCACGACCCGTAAGAAATCTTCCAATTCGTAGGAACAACTTGCAATGTGATATATTATTCTGTTGAATGTGTCAAAAAAACTACAAATCCCATCAACACGGGCATATCGACCCGGAATTCGGAGGTACTTTAAACGGGCTAACCCGGAACTAGTTGACGGCGTCTGCATTCATGGAAGCAATGCATTGAGGAGGATACCCGTAAACATTCAAGGTAACACGAACGACTTGCTATTTTATCCAACATTAACGGTTGTTCATTAGATATCTGCTGCCACACAAGCGGTTGCCGCTAACCAAATTTCTCGAGTCTTGTGATTCAGACTGACTAACAGTGTTTTCAAATGAGCGCTTCCAGTTCAATAATCAATTAGATTAAAGCGCCCAACTAAGTGCAGCCTCATCCATGCTAAATCTTTATGCGACCATATTACGCTGATTTTGTGATAATATTCTGAAGGAACCAACCACTCGCTTCACCCGCAATGGCACAAGCTAACCAAGGCTGTGACCACTGTATAAAGAATCTCGAAATCTTTTGTAGACAAGAAGTGTCTTAATTAAATCATATTCGCATCCAGATTTTTCAATAAACCATCAATTCTGTTTCAGATATATAAAACTCTGCTAAAAAATCAACATGATGGATTTGGAGTCCTGAACTCAAGTAGACTAAGTAGGGAACGCTCGACCAACCCATAAGTAAGTAACACGCACTAACGAACCTCTTTAAAAGAAGTTCCACTATGTTTTTAAACTTTGCTAGACATAGTTGTAATCCTCTCTTCCAGCCTCACGGAAGTGAAGACTACACAAAGAAGCACAGGTAGGAGCTGAGTATATGCTGTGCTGTACGTAAGTTGAGAGTCGCTCACATAGATGACTGACAGTATGTTATTGAATTTATGTCTTTCAGATTTTGTTGTTTGGTCCTGAAGAGAATCCCTTGATTCGTAGGGATTTGAAACGCGTCAACCTATTTTCTATGTTTGTATAGACCAATCGATCACAAATATGTATTGTAAATATAATAACTACTGATGGTCTATTTCATGAATATAAAGGAACTATTGTATCCTTCCATTGAATGGAGTAGGTTTCACCTGCCAATATAAATAGAACCTTTGCAGGGCCTATAATACAAAACAAATCTCTGTTAGAGAATTCCTTTTTCTCACCGCTAATTTCTGTTGTCTGTCGTAAATTCACGTCCATGAGTGAAATGTGTTAAATGTTTAATTTCCTTTTCTCACTTTCTGGCATTCTTGCCCTATTTCTTCCTTAAAAAACCCCCAACCCAAAGGCCTGATATTTTTTCCCCTATATTATCCACAATGAATGTATTAGACTGAAGCTAAAACTCTCCATTGTGTTGTGTGTTTTTTAAAAAGAAAAAATTCTTTCCTCCAAAAAGAAAATTCAAATTAAAATAAATTCATTGAACTTTGATAAAAAAAACTTTGACTGAAAGAGTGGTCTGTGGTAATGGGCGATTTCTAGCTCGTGACCCTTGTTAAATTTTGAATTATTGCACAGTACTGGCATCTTGTTCGTTTATTGAATGGATGTATACTGGCAGTGTAGGGAATTTGCCTACACTCAGCTCGTTCCCGGATGGCGGGGCCTCTGCGTCCTTTTAACCATACACACCCGACCCTGGTCATCCCTGGATAAGTAATAGATATCAATAGGAACTGGTTCACACTTGAGAAGCTAGATGTTCTTGTGTGGGAAAACCATTTGTTTTTTATGAAAACCCTCACCCACCAACCTAGTTGGTGGCATACTTTATCATCGGGTCCCACCCAAGGTGCTGAGTGCACCTCGGGTGTGCTTCAATGCCTGGTTTACAGCTGAGCTGGTTACGTGTGTGATGGGTGCAGAGTGGTGCTGTAGTGATAGTGTTTAAAAACTGTCCGTTGGGTCCCTTTCAACTAAAGGTAATTGTTTTAATTTTGGGCCCAATGGCAGTATTGAAAAGAGAGGCGGATATGGGTAGAGATAGATTATGTCTCTCATATCCTAAAAGTAAGGTCAGGTCTACTTGTTGCAGCCAGGCAGCTACATTTACTGCATTTCTTTTTAGCCCTCTGTCTAAGAGCTCGGCTCCAAGAGGTGTCCCTTGCTTTTATAGGGATGTGCCATACCCTATGTGAGGTACTTGTTGGCTATTGTGTAGCTGCTCTTCCTGGCTCCGGAAGTTTCAACGGCTCCTTCAGAGTCTTAGTTGGCTGCTTCTCTTTGTCAGCGCTTTTCCTGCAGTTGTAGGACATCCTCTTTAGTGAGACCTGAGGGATTAGTGTGGTTCTCTCCTGGGGGTTTTGTGTTGTAGTCTATGGTTGTTTGGTAGCTCTTTCTTTTCTTTGTGGAGACACGCTATGTGTGCACACATAGGCTATGTTCGCTGTCGCAGGGAGCTGGCGGTGTTCCTTCCTCCCCTGTCTTGCCTGTGTTCTACTCTTCATTCTTGATGTGGGGAAGTGCTTCCATCTTCTCTCGTGGCTCAGGCCCTGTAGGACTTTTGCCTCTGGGTAGTGGAGTTTTCACCAGCTGCGTCTTACCTTGTAACCTCTTTCCTTCTGCGGACGGAGCACTCGCTGAACAATTTAGATGCTGCTAGCTGCATGAACACGCAAAGGTTATTTTATTTTTAAAGGAATTGTGCTTTTAATATATTTCCTATTGCTGACAGACTTGCTTACCTGCCATCACTCTTTCTTTCCCTAAGCCCGAGTTCCAACACGGCTTGTGCCGATTGATTGGAGGTCTGTTGGGATTCATACTTCCTCTTTTGCCCATGCTGGGGTCAGCACTCCAGTCTTTGGCACCACGGAGAGTATTTAACGACGAGAGAACGCCCACACGCGCAGCGGACGCGCGCAGCATGCGCGCCAAACGCAAGCCCGTCTGCGCCTGGACCGGGCCCAAGGCCATAACCCCTGGTTGTCATTCCATAAATGTAAAAAAAGCTTACTCAGGCAAGGAACTTCGTCAGTTGCGCCCACCACTTAATCACGCCTGCACTTTACTTGTATTTGATGGTTTGGCCAACAAGCATGAATCTCTATGCCCCAACTGTGAGGTCAACCTACCCATCATACCAAGTCTTAATATTACTAATACGCGTTTTAGGGACAACAATAATGGACCTCCTATAGTAACTGCTCTTATCAATGCTCGCTCTCTGAGCAAACATAAGCAAGAAATAGCAGACCTGGTTATTGACCGCAACATCGATCTATTGTTTATTACTGAAACATGGACCGACAAAGCTTCTGAGCCAGATATGGTGGTAGCCACCCCTGAAGGCTATGCTTCCCAGAGACAGGATAGAGTAAATAAAAAACGAGGTGAACTGGCCATAATCTCGCGTAGTAATCTTTCCACTAGAATAGTCCATGTGCCCTCCTCAACGTCTGAAGCAATTTACTTCTCTATCTCATTAACCCCCTCACAAAGTTTCAAAGGAATGTTACTTTACCGACCCCCGTGAACAAGGTCAGAATTCCTAGCCACTTTTAACAACATGGTGGAATGTTTGGTGGCTGAAGACTCCTTTACGATCCTAGGAGACTTCAGTTTCCACCTGGAAAACACAACAATGATACCAACACGCTGCTAGCAGACATGGACTCCATGGGCTTAATACAGGTAGTTACCAAGCCCACCCACGAGGCAGGCCATACCCTGGATAGCATTTTCTCTAACTCTAAAAACATTTTAGTAACAGACATCCTGCCATTAGCATGGACCGATCACCACGCCATAATATTCAATTTTTATAGTGTTCAAAGCATGGAAAAACATAAATAATGAACAGTTTAAAACTCTTCTGCTTTCCACGCTTCCTGGAGTTCCATCCGACCCTAATACAGCCGCCACCAAATACGCAAACTGGCTTCATAATGCGATCAATTTGCTGGTGCCAAACAAAAAAATCTCGAAAAATAGGATTTCTCCATCAGCACCCTGGTTCACTGACTCTCTCCGGGAACAAAAACAAAAGTGTAGAAATCGAGAAAGACATTGGCGCAAACTCTATGCAGGCGAAGATAAACTTTGTTATAGGGAAGAACTCGCTAAATATAAAACTATGATCATGCACGAAAGAAGTAAATTTTACACAGCCCAAATCGAACTAGCCAAAAACTCAAATAAACAACTATATCAAGTAGTTAACAAATTAGTGGGTCAATCATCAGTGGCAGCTCCTATACCATCACAATCTCTTTGTAACTCACTAGCGAATTATTTCTATGAGAAAGTAAACTTGATTTACCTGGAGTTGTCAGCACATGCATATCATAATACTCAGCCCATAACTCCAATCCCCAAGGATTACGTCCTAGGGCAGTTTGAAATAGTCTCCGGGGATCAATCGCTGAGGTAATGACTACCATTAGAATGGGATCAGCAATTGACCCCTGCCAACCTAAGGTCCTTGCCCCTATCACGGACTTAACAGCTCCTGTATTAGCAAATATTTGTAACACCATGTTTACATCAGGGATTTACCCTACAACATGGAAAAAGACCATTTTAAAACCTCTGCTAAAAAAAACTAATTTAGATCCTGAGGAGACTAAGAACTACAGGCCTGTAGCTAGCCTACCCTTCCCGGACAAAGTGGTGGAAAAGGTGATGAACCAAGAACTAAGTACATAGAATATCACCAATTGTTAGATAACACCCAATTTGGGTTCCAAAAAGCATATGGCACAGAAACAGCTCTAATCAAAGCCTCAGAAGATATAAAAACCATCATGGATCAGGGAGGTACGGCTGTGCTCATACTGTTGGATCTGTCAGCTGCATTTGACACGGTCGATCATACCATCTTGATCGACTGTGTCAATGCACTGGGTATTCAGGACAATGCAAAAGAACTTCTGTTGTCCTTTCTTTCCAACCAGACTCAGGCGGTGACTCTAGGCTCCTTCCATTCTGCCCAATTGACACTGCCGTGCGGAGTTCCACAAGGTTCATTCCTAGGTCCGACACTTTTTAACATCTATGTGTCGGACCTAGCAAGTGTCATCAAGGCGTATGGGATGGGCCTTACATCATATTCTGACGACACCCAGCTGGTGCTGGCGGTTCATAACAACGGAAAAGGGTAGCAGCCAACTGTCAACAGGGCATGCTGGCCATCAGCGACTGGATGGCCAGCAATTGCCTAAAACTGAACTCCGAAAAAACGGAGGCTATCATCTTTGGTAAACTATCCCCTGCTTGGTCCAGTTGCTGGTGGCCTCCTTCACTAGGCTCCCCTCCCAACCCAGGTTAGGAACCTAGGCATCTTGTTCGATGATAGATTGACTTTTGTACCCCATGTGGTGGCATTGGCAGCGTTCCATAAACTTCGATTGATTAAAAAGATTCTCCCATTTCTCCCCGAAAACGCTGGTAAAAGTTTGGTCAGCACACTAGTGATGTCATCCTTGGACTACTACAATGGGCTGTTTGCTAATGCTCAAAGCAGGGTGATCCAAAAACTGCAGACCGTTCAAAATGCGGCTGCCAGAATGTTGTCTAGAACACCCAAGTTCAAATCGATCTCTCACATAATCAAAAGATATCACTGGTTGTCAGTCAGGAATCGCATAAAATTTAAGACATTATGTATTGCCTATAAAGCCTCACGTAAAATAGGCCCTCAGTTCCTCATAAATCAGCTAGCCACTTACCTTCCTAATAGATCGCTTCGCTCCTCTACGGCATGTCAGCTAATTGTACCACGTACAAAAACTGTATCCTGGGGTGACAGACGATTTGTCATCACGGCAGCCAGACTCTGGAACACTCTCCCGTTGGAGATCAGAGCGTGTCAGTCATTGCTTCTCTTTAGAAAGATACTAAAGACTTGTCTGTTCAACCAATCGCCGTTGTACCTCTGGGTGCGGTTGGCTGGTTTACTACCTGGTGATGTGCCCACCTCTCTTTACCGCCGCATGCGTGCTGTTTGCTGTTGGTAATCCCATTCCGTGGGCTTTTGTTTAGCTGTGGTGTGGTTCTCACGGTACACCCTGTCTCCTTGTGTGTATCCTTTCTCCACATACCTGTTTCCCCTGGTAGTCATGACTCTGTATACCTCTGCATGGTGACATTTGTCCCCTCACATTTTACTTTTTGACATCATCTGTGGTGTATGTTCAGTGGGTATGCTTTGACAATGGCATACTGTCTTGTCCCTTTTTCTGGGACTCTGTCTCTGGCGGATCCAGGGGATCTGGTGCTCAGTTGCCTGTCTTTTTGCAGAGGTTTCTGCACTTTCTTCCATTCTGCACTACCCTTTCTGGTCCTGTGTCTCCTTTCATCCCTGTCTGGACGAGGGAGGTATTGTAACGTCCGCTGACGGATTGTGGTGCCCTTACCTCCCCTTGTTCCTGCTCCCTTATAGGGCGTCATAGGTCTGGTGTCCGCTGCGCTGGCAGTGCTGTTCCCACTGTGTTTAGTTAGTTATTGACGGATCAGTTCTCCTGGAACTTGGTGGGTTTCAGCCACAGACCCTCCTCCAATGCGGTATGGCTTTGGTATCTATTCTAAGTTAAGGAATCTGCGGCTAGATTTCTGTATCAGATGAACGAGTTGCTTATCTTCGGTAACGATGTATCTGGTAGAGACACAGTCTAGCCGCAGATTCCTTAATATCCTACACCGCTCTGCGAGGACCTTTCTAGGTGGGGGTTCTACCACCTCGCCTCCTTACGGGTGGTCCTTGGTCTTCCTGAGTGTTGCTCTCATCACCTACCTCTGGGGCAGGGTGTGCCATTCTGTTTTGGGTATTTTGGCCCTCCCCCATTCTCGTTTTTGGGTAGCTAGGTTCCGTGCTTTTCAGTGCTGCTTCACCTGGGTTCCTCCAGCATGGAGCTTCTCATGCTTTCCCACCCTCCCTCCGCCCTCGTCTGTTTCTCCCCATTTCTTTGGGGTCTCCTTGTTTATGCTGCAGTCGATTGGTTTGGGATTCTCTTTGACTATGCTACAGTTCATAGGTCACTGTGGGGGTGTGGTGCACATTCTATGTGGTTGTTCATTTCTGGTCACTTGTCGTTAGTCATGTTCTTCCAGTCTCGTGATCCTTTACAGTTCCATCCTGTGGTTACAGGCTGTTTTTCATACGATTCCAACCTGTGGTTGCACACTGTCCTTCGTTTGGAATGCCATTCATTTCCACTGCTGTTGCCTCTTCTCGGGGTACAGCTCTTCGCTTTGATAGGCTTTTTGCTTGGGCGGATGTTCTGCTTGCTCCCTTTAGTCCCTTCATGTGTTGGGTACTCTTTCCACATGGTGTTGAATGCTTTCTTATCATTGTTTCAAAGGTTTTTGCTCTTTTTTCACACACTATTCCTATAGTCTTGCAGTTTTTGTGTTCCCTCCGCGTTGTGGCGCGGAAAAGTTTCATTAGAAAACTGACGTCCGCACGCCTGGAGGGGGCTGTCTTATATGGCGCCATTGACGTTACTTCCGTAGATGACGTCAGGATAGAGCAGGGCGATGCTGCCCCCCGACGAGCAGAGGTACTGCTGGGGAAAAGTTTGATGCCTTGGGATATTCTATGTTAAGGAATCTGCGGCTAGACTGTGTCTCTACCAGATACATCGTTACCAAAGGTAAGTAATTTGTTTGTTAAGTATGGTAGCGAGTTATTGGGATATGCAGAATGTAAGTCTCTCTAAACTATGGAGAATAATTTCCTAAGATGTCTACTTGCTCTTCCCCATTGTACTTCATCATCTGTTGCCCATGAAGAATTAGGCCTGAGATATATTAGTGATATGATTGCTCTCCATTCACTATTGAAATGGCTTTCATTCTAGATTAAACCAGAATTGGAGCTTAACAGGGCATTTCTAAAGGGCAGTTTATCTCTTGTGAATGACATCCACGTATATTCCCTTTCAGTACTCTTTAGGGCTTTTGTAGCAATACAATTTAGCTGTCCAGTATCTGGTAAATACATTCTGCATTTGCAGGTCAGTATTTCCCTCCTCTTTGATCCATCTTTATGTCGAGTGGCTTTTCCATTGAGCTGCATGAGGCACATGTCCCATTTGTAAACTTGCCATTCTTTGTAACTACCTCTGAGGTCTTGTGCATCACTTTTGTCATGACCTTTACGTGGTACTATCTGCACACTTTTTAACCCTTATACTGAACTGCATCAAATTCACACTGGGTGAAGGTATTCTCATGGTAACGATGTTTGGCCACTGGTTGCAAACCGTTCTTTTAAAGCATAGAAAGTCTGCTTCAGGGCTCTATTCAATGTGTAATTTAATTGCTGGTACCCATTATCGTTGATTGAAGGTGACTTTCCTGATGAAGGCGTTTTTGTGCCAAAACACACGTAGACAAAAAACCTGAACAAAAGGCATCAATTAAGAGTGCCAGTTGACTCACAAAGCACATTATAGATACAGGATAGATATGTTGTACTCTTAAATGAATAATCACAATGACTGTTTTTACGATAACAATTCAAAATCAAGGATTACTGTGCTAGATATTTTTCATTACCATTGTATACACTGCCAAATGTGTTGGATGATATGAATGCATGAGGATACAAATGTTGAGATTAATGTAGGATGAATATACATTGTATTAGCGGTTCATGTATAACAATGATATTGCATGGAATTATCTGGTTTTAAAATATTTTAATTGTTGTTTACTAATATATATTATTGTGTATTCACCCTAAATATATGCTGTTTTGATCCCCTTATTTAGATAGGATACTACTGATAGAGCAGCCAGAAAAACAATTTAAAACATTTCATAATTTTCAAAGCAATAAACATCAATATTTGATCGATTGATACTTTAGCAGCAACATTTTAACAATTAGCAGCAAATACCCTATCTTAACTAGTCCTACCTAACTTTAACTAGTCCCTAACCATTTCCTCTGCTACCAGAAAATTACTGATAGAGCGCGCAGGTCACCCGACTATAATTTTACCATATACACATTGGGCCCATAAATTCAATTCACCATATTTATTAATCGGGTAACCTTACACTCTACTACCAGTAACCCAGTTCCTTCCTATTTATTTCCAATGTACCCGACTTACCAATCCACTGTTACGGGTACCTATGATCACAATGGATCAGGGAGCTAGCTGTAAAAGAAAGGCAGACACCAAAATACAAATACTATTTACTCTGTTTGCACTCCTATAATAACCACTGACTCGGGACGTTTTAAAACCTTTATCTAGTTTTCATCAGATTCAGAAAGCATAAGGTTCACAGCAAGCAAACTGTCAATAACTAAGATTATAAAGAGCACATATCCATATAGGAAGTAAATAAGACCACCCATTTAGGACTCTAAAGGGAAGGTAAAGACAGGGAAAATACTAACAAAAATTTCAGAGCTTTGTCTCAGTATGATGTCTAAAGGACGGGAAAGATAAGGAACATGCTAGAATGTCACAGATGGTATACCCCTCAAGGTGGGTAAGGAAAAAGTACTTTAATTAGTCTATAGAAAATTCGAAGGTAACATGTAGCTATAGGGAAGGTAAACAATGGAACACGCGATATACTTCAGATGTACCAAAAATAAATCAACTAAAGAAAATGGGTAAAGAAAAGGAACATCTATATTTCATGAACTGTATGTAAGATTGTACTAATAGGATGGGAAAAATTGGAACATGCTAGTATAATAACTATAATGTAAGACTTTATCATTTGTCAGCACAGAGAGGGTAAGGAAAGGAACAAGGTGCAAATAAGATTTTAAAAGCAAGGAAAATAGAGAATGCGAAATGGGTTCCCTCAGATCTATATTTACCTAGAACGGTGTGGAGACCAACCCTGGCCACGGGTTAAGGACCGGAATAAGAACCCCAAGGAAGGACAGTCGCCAGTAGGCCAACAGTTGCAGAATGGACACCCAGGACAGGAAAAACCAGATTAGGATCAGGACAACCAAGGTAAGACCAGCACCCGCAGTTCAGTTGCAATGCCTGCGCTACTCCCTCTCTGCAGCTATCAGTCAAAACCCCGATTGGGTTATCGAATTCCCCAGCAAAATGCTCCGCTAGCACTTAAGGTTCTCAAAACCCCCAATGGGTCTGTGAGACAGTCGGACAGAGTGCTCCGCAGCACCTCTGTTTCAGGATCAGCTATTGAGTGCATTGGGTCAGTGACAGGTCAGCTATTCGGACAAGTCGGACAATTTCTCTAGCTAAACCTAGGCTAGTTATACTGTTTTCGGGTCAGTGTACCACCCCCCAAATGTTGCAAGTGTAAGAATCCCCAATTTCGATTGGTCCACAAGTAGGGCAGGTCAACACACCAACCAGGATTTGACTTTCTCAAGCCCCAATTTACATCTTTTGGGACCGCGTATTGAATTTGGGGTTCCCATGATATGTGCTCTTCACCTAACAATGCTCAATACAAAATTAATATACAATTGTTTCAAATGTAGGACAGTTCAGCTTCGTCTTGCTGGGTCACAGGTCGGTTCCCAGGAGCATCTTGGCTGTGGCTGCCAGCTGGCTGGGTTCCACTGGTACAAGGTTTTCTTCCCTCTGCCAGGGTGACATGCGCATTAGGGACTTCAAATACGTAGTAGTAAGCACCTCCCAGGCCCAAAAGACTCGATACATGGAAAGTAAAGGAAAACAATTTAGAACACAGTAATAAATGATTACACTGTATACCAGGAATCCCTATATAATTCCTATTACTTTATAATAACTATAGCATTTAGGATTAGTGCAGACAAACAGTATAGCAAAGAGCTGCAGTGCCAGCATCAGACATGTGAGGACACAGAGCGGCCTTTTTAGAGCTAGTGCGCAAGCGCAAAGATTTCCCTCCAGAACTGCAAGTGCGTCACGTCACGTGAGTGTGACCGACGCATGCGCAGAAGAAATACCCGCGTAGCAGCAGCCATTTTAATCTGCAAGGGTATTACTTATTAGTAAACACATATGCAAGCTTCGCTGGGACACCCCATGTAATGTAAAATGTGCAATATTAGTAACACAAACAGGTTGATTATATTTATTAACATTATTTGAGGTTCTTGATACGAGCAAGTCGCTGTACGTGCGAATCCTTGCTCCATCACTACTTTTAAAGTACTAAGATGCTAGGGGGTTTGTGTACATTTGTTCTTTTCCCTACCCTAGGAACTCCTACAGATAACTGTGGGTCTCCTTTTCCTACACTATCTATTTACAGTGTTGCCAGGATCCCCTAGTTAAATCTTATGCAAGCTGGCTTTTTGGCTTTAAGTCGCTTGATCTGTTTATGGCTGCTGAATCTATTAAAAGATCTGACTTGGTGTGGGACAAGAAATAATTTCTATGCATTAAAAGTCTATAAAGGAGTCTATTGAAATTCAGAAAGTCACTGTTTGCGCTATAATTAGAACAACCTTGTATATTGAGCCCTACTTCATTTTCGTAACAATTATCATTACCTTCTAATTTGATTCAGGCCAGGCCTGGTACACCACTACTTGATGGATCCTCAAGGATGGTCTGTGTTCAAATATCTTGAACCTTGCAGATGTTATGTTTCATTATAGAAATACTCTAAATTTTTTCATCTTCTTGCATTGTACATTTATTTTACCCCTTCATACAGACGTGAATTTTAAACTAGGTGAGGCCAGCTCTTCGTTATTTACAGAAGCTAACTACTGAACACATCTGTTTGAAAATTGTGGCGTTTTTAAAGGGAGATGTAAATGACAGATGAAGTATAGGCAATTAATCGTTTTTTGAATTGGCTTCTTATAAAATGCTTGACAGGCCTCTTTACTTTGTTCTTGGTGTGTCTATGTATTTGAGGTTTAATTACTATTTTGTATTAACTGTGCACATGTTTTTATTATGGCTCATTTTATATGAAACTTGTTTTCTGAGGTAAACATTTTTATGATGATGTCACGGGGTACCTGTGACTCCTTCCTTAGTAGGGAATGCACATGGGCACTGACTTCAGTGTTAGATTGTGCCCACACAGCAGGTGAGTGTAAGTATGGCCTCCAACCAAAGCATTGATTACGTCTTTAATTGTGAAAGAAAAAGCTTTTTGGCCAATTGGTCCTGATGGGACTTCGATTTCAGTCAGAGTAACAAGCCCCTGATGAGAGGCGGACGGCCTCGAAACGCGTAGGGCTGACGATCGTAACACCGCATCACTGAGGAATGAGAAAGCTGTTGTGTGCCTTCTGAAAGCATGGACCTTTGGACTAAAATTAATCACACGGCCATCCAGCCGTGCAGAGGAGCACCGTCTGTTCAATACAGGGGCCGAGATGGGAACTTAGCCCGACCGAATGGCAGCAGCAATTCTCAACTACTACAGGAAAATATCCCAGTGCACGAGTGAAAAACGAAACAGCTTATAATGATGCCTGGCGCGACGAGCCCACCATGGGCAAACAACTATTTTCTCTAAAGGACTACAAAGCCCAGCATGCATAGAAACATGTGACGTACTAACGCTGACTAATTAAATGCGTGCATCAGAGAAATATCAGAAACGCCAGACCAGAGTAACAAGCCCCTGATGAGAGGCGGACGGCCTCGAAACGCGTAGGGCTGACGATCGTAACACCACATCACTGAGGAATGAGAAAGCTGTTATGTGCCTTCTGAAAGGATGGACCTTTGGACTAAAATTAATCACACGGCCATCCAGCCGTGCAGAGGAGCACCGTCTGTTCAATTACAGGGGCCGAGATGGGAACTTAGCCCGACCGAATGGCAGCAGCAATTCTCAACTACTACAGGAAAATATCCCAGTGCACGAGTGAAAAACTAAACAGCTTATAATGATGCCTGGCGCGACGAGCCCACCATGGGCAAACAACTATTTTCTCCAAAGGACTACAAAGCCCAGCATGCATAGAAACATGTGACGTACTAACGCTGACTAATTAAATGCGTGCATCAGAGAAATATCAGAAACGCCAGACCAGAGTAACAAGCCCCTGATGAGAGGCGGACGGCCTCGAAACGCGTAGGGCTGACGATCGTAACACCGCATCACTGAGGAATGAGAAAGCTGTTGTGTGCCTTCTGAAAGCATGGACCTTTGGATTATTATATATATATATATATATATATATATATATATATATATATATATATATATATATATAATATCGCCTGCACTATGGAAGTGAGGATTTTATCCAACCTCTTACTCAGGGCTTCGTGAGAAGAAACTTTAAATACAATTCCGGCATATCCCAATGCAGTGTTAGTCTGCGCCACCTCCAAAACAGCTTCGTATTGCCTGCACTATGGAAGTAATGATTGTGGAATGGCGCTACTTGCTATCGCAGATTTCTGTGTTCGAGGGCCTTCCCAGCCTTTGGTTGTTTTATCTTGCCTAAACGAAAAAAACATATTTCTTTTTTCTATTTCTTTTGGTTCATAAAGCACTTGTCCAGGCAAACGGTCTGAGAATATTTTATAATTTACATGAACAAAGGCATTTCTTTTTTCCTGTTAATGCTGTATCATTAAAAAATCCCTCCTAGCTTATTGTTGCTTTGCCAATAAGCAGTGTAAAAAATTGTCTTTTCTGAATGTTCGAAAAAGCTTTGCTTAAGTAAAGTAACTTGAATACGTGTGCTGCACTTTCTGGGCTCCGTTTAGAACTTGGACTAACCAACTCATACATCCTGGGATTGGTAGCCGTGCTACATTGGCGGCTGTAGTTTATTTTTTACGGAAAACAATCTGAGAACATTACTATTTTCTGATGTTTTGTTTCAGAGAAGAACTGACAATATCTTATGCAGGAACCTTCGTAGTGCTTTAGATTTATTAGAGTTGCAGCAGGAATACTATGCCAATATGTCTGTATTACAGTTAAAACATTTTCCTTAAAGTCACTTGTCTCAAGGTTAGTATGAAGCTTGATACGGATTGATGCTGCAATAATGGTAAATATGATACTATAACCTCCTCTTGCAAGGACAAAGTCTATAACCATACAAAGAGTGGAACTTAGATTGGTGTTAGGGGATTGCTTTTGCTAAGAGTTTTTTAAACTTGTATTAATGTATGAATATATAATTTTATTGTAAACTTGGTATATGTAACTGTGACTCTCTTTAAAGTTAAAATCGTTCAAAATAATATACTGAAATTGCAAGAATATCATGGCCATGCAAATAGAGTACAAAGTAAGATATTTACTTAATGTTATGGCGATATGTAAACAACACACTACGGGGAAGAGGATGGGAGTGATCCAGCGGCCTATAGAAAATATGTCATAAACTACACTACCCAACTCCACAACTTATACTATTAATCACTAATCAATCATAAGGCCCATTTATCAAACGTGACATATTATAACCAACTGAATCATGTGGCCTAATTAACCTATTCACAAAATATATACATTTATATACAACCGCGGTAAATTGATATCATCATTTCAATAAACCTAACTATTTATTAAGCCACTTATGGCGATAGAATCTAGCTAATGGTAACCTGAACCCATGAAATAACAAGACCAGCTTGTTTTCAAAAGTAAGATTTTTATTAGCTATTTATTTAGGATTTGTAATTAGAAATCTTTATTAAGCATTTTATTAGAATCATTGCAAGTATAACAATAGTATCATAATATTTGAAATTTATTATTGCAATAGAAATTATTAGTTTGGCATTTTCAAAACCTAAGTCCCTAACTAAGCTAAATAAATGGAAATAAAAAGTAAAGTCTTTGAGGGTTCTTACATGCTCCAAGAGAAGTCCGTCAGCACGACACCCTCATCCAAAGGGCAGTAAAGCAGCAGCGATGACCCTTCTACAGGGAATGGATTTTTATACCTTTCTGACTAAGCTAATCTAAGTAAAAGTAATTCTTTTCTGCAAAAGTCGGAGTCCCATTGGCTTACGAGTGACAAGTGACATGTCACCTCATTTTCAAAACACCAGTTCCGTAACTTTCTTAGAGTCCATTGTTTCTAGCATTCGAGCTCCGAGGCTTCCTCAGATTGCAACATTTTCTTGCATAAAAGTTTTCATCAGCATCTTGCTTCCTCGGATGCAAAGTTATCAAATGTTCCTCCTGCCGGTTCCTGGCCTTGGCCTTGTCCGAGTAGGAGACTGCTAGAAACAAACCACGCTTTCCAAATATTGCCACCGAAAAGGAAGCTTTTCTCTTTGTAAGGACTCTCTCTTGCTCCGTGCAGAAATTATTTGCAAACTCGAGTAAACTAGGCCCAAAGTAGTCAATTTAACGTCCACTAAATATATAAACAAACACAAAAGAATAATTAATGTAAGAAATATTATTTGTTCTGTTGCCACCCAGTATTACTAATGATTAACCCATTAGTCTAAGTTACCTAGCTGAAGCAAAAAAATAAAGCAGCATTATATCTATCAGTCTTCATTAAAATCCAACGAAATTCTTTATGCACCTATAGAGAATAGAGTGACACCACATAGACAAGGGAAGCAAAATAAGCACATGCATACTTTTAAAACAGCCGCAATTAGTTATGACATGACGAATAGACAAAATTAATTTATTAATTTGCACGAACAAAAAGATGCAACAATAATGCACGTTTATGAGCACACATGTTAATTCCCGCGTGTAATGTAATTTTAATCTAGGTTGATTTAATACAAACACAGCACCAAACGTTACTAGGATTATTTTTTATTATGGAAGTGTGACTTCACGAGTTGAAATAAAATTATTTCCAAATCTCGCTCCATCAACTCCCTCATCTGGTGATTAACAAATCACCACACCACACCCAAAATTTAGTAAAATTTTGACTAACCGAAAATGGTTCGAATTCATATATATTAGTATTTCTAAAAATTTGTCTCTGCAAAATCTTTGCAACTGTCATATTGAGCTCTACGTAACTCTTGTAACTCAATCTCCTTCTCCTGTTCCTTTTTGATCTTATAAATTTGTTTCTTTTCCTTCATGTATTTCTTTCTCTTGTGTAACATGCAACTAATTTTTGTCAAAACCACTATAAATATTATTACAAACAAAGGTGTTAAAATCTTGCCAAGAACTGAATTACCAATTTCCTGAAACCAGGTTTTAATTGCTTGGAATCTCTTTGAAAGTCGCTCTGAAAAATTATCTTCTTCTAAAGGAACTATTTCTGAATGCATTTCTGTAATGTTTTTAATATACATCTCAATATTCTTACTTTCATCAGGGATGTAAGTACAGCAGTGTTGGACATGTAAAATACCACAAACTCCTCCCTCTTTTGCCAGGAGTATGTCTAATGCAAGGCGATCTTGCATTACCATAGATCTAATTGCAATAACCTCAACATTTACTAATTGGAAACCATCTGCTGTGTCAGTTGACAACCTGTCAACTATTGTGGATAATTTTCTGATCCTACCTGCATTCAAGGTTATACCTACTATAGGTATTACTGCTTCAAAAATATCTCCCAAAATTTCTGTAAAACTTTCTCTTTAATACCTATTTACATGATTATTAATTTTAAACAGTCCTTCTTCATTTCTGTCAACATGAAATATCTTCGGGAAAACAAGTCCAACAAAACATGTCCCATACCAATGATCTGGAAGATTATAATAAGCCTTATCACCATAAATAAAGTAAATCCCAGGAAAAATTGGATCATTGCCACCTTTGAATCCCCAACCTCCCATGATTTGATAAGTGTCTTCACAATTACTAGCACCTACCAAATAATTATCAAAAAGTGTATTATCCCTTCTAATGCAAAGCTTACCACTAATTGGTTTGTCTATGTGTATTGCAACATTATCAAAAGTCTTGCCATTAAGCTTCTCATCCTCTTTTTGCCAGAATTTAGATTTAGTCCGTTTGACTATTTCATTTCTTTTATAGATTGCCCTTCTCTCCTCAACAAGATCCAGGAAAGACTTTTCTTCAGCTCTTAATTTACAGGTTAAATTATTCTTATAAGCATACTCATATGTGAGTTCATTAGTGACCAGGAAAAATTCCCTCATCTGTTTAGCTCTTTTATGTTTATTTAAAGCACTCTCTATTTTTAAATTCGCAAAAATCTCATCAAAATTTGAATAGTAATATTCTAAGGGACCAGTCTGATAAAATAAACTAGCTAACACACTACAAGTTATCCCATATGTGAGAGGAAGCATATTGTATGTCACTCCCTCAGAAACAGAAGCAGGTAATTTTACACAAACGTAGCAATCTTTAACGCCCATTACCTTAACACATTCTCCCAAAAGCCTTGAAAATGTATTGCTTGAAAAATCACTAACAGATTTATCTTGATGAATTTCAGGTTTGTGATCAATTACTTTGTTAGCTATATCTGTTGCACTATGTTTGTCTTGGCTAACTGAAGCTTTGCTTGTCATGTTAACTTTATACAAATCTTTACTGATTTCAAAAGGAATAACAACAGCTAAAACTAACCAGAGCAGAATTAACATGAGCACACATACCAGAGTCATCTTACAGCATTTCTTGAAAATGGAACACTTTGAAGTACTCCGTTCCATAACATAAGGCATCTTTTGAAAATCTTATTTCAAAGAAAACAAAATTTTAAATGTATCTAAATTTCAGACTAAATATATACCCCCTATTTAAAATCTTTTTTATTTTTTTTTTATTTTTTATAATCCTCCAACAACTTTTCTTCGACCTTATGTCACAAGTTAATTTCCAACTAAACAACTTTTCTTCGACCTTGTGTCACCTAACACAGTTTCTTCAGCCTATTGCCAAAATTAAAACCAAAACCTTTTCTATATTAGTACTTTAATCATTGTCACTAATTTCTTCAACCTCCTCCTGACTACTGCTGTTAATTTCAATAACAGGAGGAATAATCAGATAAGTCCACTCAGGAGATTTATATTTCTGATTAGGTCTTAAAATTCTTTTTGTTTTTCTAGACACTACTTCTATTTTCCTCCCTTTTTCAACTTTCTTTTCAGGTTCTTTTTGACTAGAGATTTCGTTCACCTGCTCCTTAGACTTTTTGATTAACCTGACTCTCAATCCTCCATTTTCACTTGGCCATGATTCTCCTTTTCTCAAAACCTTTCTTTTCGGTTCTGCTATATTTGTTTCAGTTTTCCAAGATCTTTTTCTTGCTCTTCCTTCTAGACCATCAACATCACTTTCTCCAGAATCACTATCAGAAATTTCTATTCTTGACTCAGGAACTTTTCTAATCGGCAGTCTCACTCTGTTAGGAACTATACTCTGTCTTCCATCACTGGTACTTGGCAATTCGTCTTCCTCCTTCTCTTCAATTACCTTCAACTTCCCAGTTTCTGGTTTCTTGTTCCTTCTTCCAGAGCTTGTTTTCTGCTTTTCGATACTCTCCTGGTCAGAAATCTCTATTGATTCTGCTTCTCTGTCTTCAAAATTTTCAATAGTCTCTACTCCATTAACTTTCTTGACAGATTCTTTTGTTGAATTCTTTTTAATCAGATCTTCATCACTTTCAGAGTCTATTTCAATGATTTCCAAATCTTTTCTGCTCAAGTCTTCATTCACTTGCAAATTTTCCAGATGTCGACCTCTCTGTCGATCTTCAGAATCTGGAATTCTCTCACCTTCTACTTCAGAATCAGAATCATCCGTAGAATCACTCTCTTCATCAGAGTTTTCAGGAGTAGGAATTGGAATAGTGTGGCTTGGATGTATCCACCTTTTCAATCCTTTACATTTCACTGCATTTGTTGTTACTAGAATTATCTGTCTAGCTTTCTGCCATCTTGGAACCAGACAATTTCTTCTTCGATGTACTTTTGTTCTGACCCAATCTCCAGGTCTCAGATCATGTGTCTGTACTTTGTCATCAGATTGTACTGCAGTTCCTACCTGATTAGACACAGAAGTTACTACGTCAGACAGCCTTTTGCAATATTCCAAAATAGCACTGTCATTAATGCTCAACAATTTTCCCACTGGTACAAAAGCTTGTCTCATGACTCTGCCCATAAGAATTTCATGAGGGCTTAGTCCTGTCTTTTTATCAGGTATACTTCTCAGAGACATTAAAACAAGTGGAAGAGCATCTGTCCACTTCATACCTGTATCTAGACACATTTTTCCAATCCTGTTTTTGATCGTTCCATTAATCTGCTCAACTACTCCAGATGCCTCTGGTCTGTATGCACAGTGTATTTTCTGCTCAATATGTAAAGCTTCACAGATCAATTTCAAAAGTTTATTATCAAAATGTCCCCCTCCATCACTCTCAATAGTGACAGGGAAACCGTATCTTGGGATAATTTCTCGAAGAAGCAACTTTGCCACTGTAATTGAACCACAATGACGTGTTGGAAATGCTTCCACCCATCTTGAAAATAAACACACAATCACCAAAACATATTTTAAACAATTGTGTAAGGGCATTTCAATGAAATCCATTTGTAATCTGCTGAAAGGGCCACCCTCCCGACCTATGATTCCTGTACCTACAACTGATTTCCTGTTTGGGTTCATTTGTTGGCAAGTTAAACACCTCTGACAAAAAGATTCTGCAATTGTTCTGAATTTGGTATTAAACCATGTCTCTTTAAAAAGTCTAATCATAGAATCCCTTCCTATATGACCAGGGCCATGATACAATCTGACCATGTCAGCAATCATACAATTAGGTAAAACTACTCTGCCATCTTTGTAAGTCCAGACTCCATCTTCATCTCGTGGTCTTCATTCTGCTCTTAACCATTCTTAACCATGTGTTTTTCTCCTCATCATCAGCTTCATTTTGTAAATCTCTGATTTCCTGCCATGTCTCAACCACTGTTGTTAGCATCAATGAATTCAAATCACTTTCTTTACTCCTTTCCCGATTATAAGCACAACCATTTCTTGCGCAATACTTATCCGTTTCATCTGCATAAGCATTGCCTTTGGTGATATAATCCTCACCCTTTTTGTGAGCTGCACATTTTACAACAGCAATTTATTTTGGTAACTGAATTCCATCTATTAATCTCCTAATTAATACTGCATTTTTAATTGGAGATCCTGCTGAAGTTAAATAGCCTCTCTGAGACCAGAGCTGTCCATAATCATGCACAACTCCATACCCATACTGGCTGTCAGTTATTATGGTAACTCTCAAATCTTTTGATATTTCACAAGCACGAATTAAAGCAATCAATTCAGCCACTTGTGCTGAACGAATTCCTTCAAGACATGATGCTTCTTCAACATCTGCAACTGTACAGACTGAATATGCTGCCTTTAAAACACCTCCCTCTGATCTTAAACAGGAGCCATCTACAAAGTAGACAAAATCTGATTCAGGCAAAGGTTCGTCTTTAATATCTTGCCTTGGCTTGGTACAGTATTCCATAACATCCAAGCATTCATGCTCCACATCAATTTCATCAACAATTTCAGAATCAGGCAATAATGTAGAGGGATTCAAATTTACACATCTCGCAATAGAAACATTATCTGCTCCTAAAATAACTTTCTCATATTTTGTCAATCTGTTACTAGTTAGATGTTGTGTCTTACTCCTTGTCAGGAGTATTTCAACTGAATGGGGAACATAGACTTTTACAGGAAACCCCATAATGATTCCTTCACTTTGCTCTAAACTGACACTCGTTGCTGCAACTGCTTTTAAGCAACCTGGTAAGGCTTTTGCAACAGGATCAAGAACTGTTGAGAAGTATGCAATGGGTTTTCTCAGATTCCCATGCCTTTGAATTAGTACAGACAATGCACATCCTTCTCTTTCACTGCAATACAGTTCAAAATCTTTTTCATAATTTGGCATCCCTAAAGCTGGAGCTTCACATAGGCTTTTCTTTAGATTCTCAAAAGCTTCCAACTCAGATTCATTAAGAATAATTGGATCTTTTACATCTGACTTAGTCAATTTCTGTAGTGGTTTCGCAATTATTGAGAAACCACTTATCCATTGTCGACAGTAACCAACCATTCCTAGAAACATTCTGACCTGTCTTTGAGTTCTCGGAGGTTGCATTGCTTGAATCATTTTAATTCTCTCAATTGTCACTTGTCTTATTCCTTTTGCAATTCTATGACCAAGATATTTCACTTCTTGTTTACAAAACTGCAATTTTGCAGGAGACGCTTTATGTCCCTCATCTGCTAGATGATTTAGAAGTACAATTGTGTCTGTCACACAATTTTCTTTCGTTTTTGCTGCAATTAGTAAATCATCAATGTACTGCACTAATGTCGATCTGCCAGGTAGATTTAAATCTTCTAAAGATTTCTTCAACAACTCATTAAAAATAGAAGGACTCTCAGTATACCCTTGAGGAATTCTACACCATGCGAGGGTCCTATTTTGGAATCTGAAAGCAAAGATTTCCTGGCTCTCTGGATGCAATGGAACAGTAAAGAATGCATTGCAGAGATTAATAACAGTATACCATTCAGCATCATGTGGAATCAGATATAAAATGACTGCTGGATTTGGAACAACTGGACACCATGGAACAACAATTTGATTAATCTTTCTTAGATCCTGAACAATTCTATATGTTCCATTTGATTTCTTAATTCCCATAATCGGTGAATTACAAGGACTACACTCAATTTCTTTTAAAACACCTTGTTTAATGAATTTTTCAATTACAGGAATAACACCCTCTATAGTTTCTGCTTTCATTTTATACTGAGGAATGTTTAGAAACTCTATTCCCTGTTTCAATGCAATTTTGACTGGATCGATATGTTTCATCAGACCCATCTCATTACCAGTCAAATCCCAAATCTCATCTTTGACTGTCTCTTTTAGTTCTACAGGTAGGTTTTCTTTTTCAAAAGCAGGAAACAATTTAGTTTCTTCTGTTTCTGCTAACATCATTGTCATTCTATACAAACCATCTTCCTCCATTGTTTGTAATTCTACTCCATCAGGAGAACAATATATTCTGCAATTCATCTTGCACAATATATCTCTCCCTAGTAAATTTACAGGACTGCTATTACAAACCACAAATCTATGTTTGTCTTTAAAATTTCCAATTTCAACTTGCACTGGATCAGTCAAGTCAGTTTTAATCTGTTGATTACTTACTCCAACTACTTGGATGGTTTCCCCAGAGAGAGGTAGGTTTTCAATTTCCACTGATCTAACAGTAGAACGGGTAGCACCAGTGTCCATTAGAAAAATGATGTCTACATCATTAACTTTCCCATTTACAAATGGACCAGACTGGTCAACCTCAAGAGTGGCTCCAATCACACACTCTTCCCCCTCTCTCGGGCACCGTCAGAAGTAGCCATCAGAATCACTTCCTTGATTCTCGGTTAGCAAAAACTGTCCTGAAGTATTTTGCACAATTTGTCTTTCAGTTCTTATTACCTGATCATCTCCTTCAAATCCCACACCTGGATTATATTTTTGACTTCCCCCAGAATTAGGAAAGGGAGGCTGTGGAATTTGATTCTGCTGTTGAATTAATTGATTTTGTAGCTGTCGCTGAAGACTCAGGTCCTTCAGTTTGCGCTGTAATCGTAGCTGTTGCTGCAGATCAACATCGTTCTGCATCTGTGGGTTTAACAATGGATTTTTAAAATTTCTGGGTGGGTTTTTACACTCACTTTTCCAATGTCCAATTTCGCCGCAATTAAAACAAGGCAATTTCTGTTTTAAATCTTCAAATTTAGCATTATATCTTTTATTATTATTAAATTTAAATTTTCCTTGACCCTGATTTTGGTTCTGATTTTGAATATAATTTGCATTTTTATTTTCAAGACTGGCAATTTGTTGCTCAGCTACTTTCACTTGAGCCCACATTGCTTTCTCTTTCAATTTCTTTTGTTTGACCTCTAACTACTCACTACAATATTTTGCTTTTCTGAGGATATCATCAACTGAAAGCGATTGCCATCCAACAATATTATTTCTAATCATTTCTCCAACTTCTGGTCTAAGACCATAAACAAATCTATAAATAAAATGGCTCATATCCTTTTCATCTAATTTTTCATAGGTGTGGTGTGGTTTCAGTAGAAACCATCGGAGTAGACCATGAACGAGGAGGTTTCAAAGGTTCATTTCTTTTATTAGAAGTAAAAATTTCTTCTAAAACTGCATCTTCAGACTCACTTTCTGTGATTGTTATTTTTCTTTTCAGATCTTTTTTCACCAGGGGATCCTAAAACCATTTCTCTAATTAAATAGAGACCATCACACATATCTCCTTGTCTCCACATTCGCATTCTATCTTCATGTGTCTCTCGTCTATAGCTTGGAATTTTTGGAGGTCTTTTAATACCACTTGCTTCTCTCTGTAGTTGAACCATTTCATCTTCCCATTCAACTAAAGCTTCAAATTGAGTAGGTCTTGGTTTCGGTATGAGAGCATTCATCTTTTCTCTCAAATTTCTTAAATTTTTTATATTAAATGAACCATCTTCTGGCCAAGCCAAAACACCGTCATCTTTTGTATAATGTTTCCAAACATCAAACCACAAAACAGTATGATATCCATATTCACCTTCCATATACGCTGCAGGTGTCTTATATTTATGAAGCAATTTACCACCTCGCGTTTTTATTTTCTTGTCAGGTGAAATAAAATGTTTAAATTTCTGAAATATTGTAGGCTTTTTCTCAACATGTTTAAAATAATAACTAATTTTTCAAATCAAATCCAATTAAAGGAAATGATCGTAAAATATTTCCGGGATGTTCCGTTACTCTAGCCAATCCGTGCGCGAAACACACCAACAGGCCAATCAGAGTTGAGCTACGTCACTACTTTGCTCAACCAATAGGAATAGAGTTTTCTCGAAGAGTCAATCAGCTTACAGCTCATCAGATATACGAGAGCCAATCAGAACACAGCCTGTGACGTATGCTACCCAATCACTGCGCGAACTCAATGCGTACACAGCCGCTGCGGTTTCTCTAGTCTCCCTCACAGCGCTCACCCCTCCTTTGCAAAAACTTTTCACAGCGCCATTTTAAGAACGCTTTCTAATGAAAATTAATTCAACAATGACAATAAAGACTCATCTGTCTGTTTCTCTATTAAGTGACAGAATTTCAATCATACAAGAATTCTATACGTGGAATAGACGACGCTATTCTCACAGAATATACATTTGCCGATAAAGTAATCCTTTTACTCTACCCTTCAAACAAGTAATAATGAACTCATTTCCCTCAGAATGCACATCCAAGTGACAATTCAAAGTTTAACTTGAACACTCTTACAAAACATTTACGCACTTTCAAACGGAAAGTATCCCTAATCAAACACACATGAAATCTGTACAGGACTCTCACCTGTTTATAGATATCATGCACCGTTAGTAAAATAAGTGATGTTATCTCTACAGGACTCTCACCTGTTTATAGATATTAAGCATATTATCCATACAGGACTCTCACCTGTTTATAGATAATCATGCACCGGCGTTATCCTACCCTTCACTCAAGCTTGAATATATACTATTACTCTTATCACAGTGAGTTTTACGACAGGCTCATTGTCCCTATACTCATGCTGATCAAATTTCTTAGATAATTCTCACTATTCAATACTCACTCCTAACCCTAACTTGTGTTGCACGTAGACAACACTTGTGATACACGGCGATATCACTACTCTGAAACAGATCAAATGTGCTGTGTGACTACCTTCTCATCACACTATTTTGTACCGGTACAACTCACGTGTAACACGAAAACGAACTTAACATAGGTTAGACATTGATCCTATATCATTACCATATAATATGTTGGTTACCATAGCAACCATCCTCTGCTACCAAGGTAATTGATCCAGCGGCCTATAGAAAATATGTCATAAACTACACTACCCAACTCCACAACTTACACTATTAATCACTAATCAATCATAAGGCCCATTTATCAAACGTGACATATTATAACCAACTGAATCATGTGGCCTAATTAACCTATTCACAAAATATATACATTTATATACAACCGCGGTAAATTGATATCATCATTTCAATAAACCTAACTATTTATTAAGCCACTTATGGCGATAGAATCTAGCTAATGGTAACCTGAAGCCATGAAATAACAAGACCAGCTTGTTTTCAAAAGTAAGATTTTTATTAGCTATTTATTTAGGATTTGTAATTAGAAATCTTTATTAAGCATTTTATTAGAATCATTGCAAGTATAACAATAGTATCATAATATTTGAAATGTATTATTACAATAGAACTTATTAGTTTGGCATTTTCAAAACCTAAGTCCCTAACTAAGCTAAATAAATGGAAATAAAAAGTAAAGTCTTTGAGGGTTCTTACATGCTCCAAGAGAAGTCCGTCAGCACGACACCCTCATCCAAAGGTCAGTAAAGCAGCAGCGATGACCCTTCTACAGGGAATGGATTTTTATACCTTTCTGACTAAGCTAATCTAAGTAAAAGTAATTCTTTTCTGCAAAAGTCGGAGTCCCATTGGCTTACGAGTGACAAGTGACATGTCACCTCATTTTCAAAACACCAGTTCCGTAACTTTCTTAGAGTCCATTGTTTCTAGCATTCGAGCTCCGATGCTTCCTCAGATTGCAACATTTTCTTGCATAAAAGTTTTCATCAGCATCTTGCTTCCTCGGATGCAAAGTTATCAAATGTTCCTCCTGCCGGTTCCTGGCCTTGGCCTTGTCCGAGTAGGAGACTGCTAGAAACAAACCACGCTTTCCAAATATTGCCACCGAAAAGGAAGCTTTTCTCTTTGTAAGGACTCTCTCTTGCTCCGTGCAGAAATTATTTGCAAACTGGAGTAAACTAGGCCCAAAGTAGTCAATTTAACGTCCACTAAATATATAAACAAACACAAAAGAATAATTAATGTAAGAAATATTATTTGTTCTGTTGCCACCCAGTATTACTAATGATTAACCCATTAGTCTAAGTTACCTAGCTGAAGCAAAAAAATAAAGCAGCATTATTTCTACCAGTCTTCATTAAAATCCAACGAAATTCTTTATGCACCTATAGAGAATAGAGTGACACCACATAGACAAGGTAAGCAAAATAAGCACATGCATACTTTTAAAACAGCCGCAATTAGTTATGACATGACGAATAGACAAAATTAATTTATTAATTTGCACAAACAAAAAGATGCAACAATAATGCACGTTTATGAGCACACATGTTAATTCCCGCGTGTAATGTAATTTTAATCTAGGTTGATTTAATACAAACACAGCACCAAACGTTACTAGGATTATTTTTCATTATGGAAGTGTGACTTCACGAGTTGAAATAAAATTATTTCCAAATCTCGCTCCATCAGGAGCATGTGAATATAAATCACTGTAGGCTATGAACAGATGCTTACAAGGTAAGCAACATATTCCCTTCGTAGCATGTGTAAGCCCATTGTTATTCACACACTGTACTTCTATAGTTACTACAGCCAAAAGAGTCATAAATGTACTCCTTGTGAGACCTGGAGTAAGTACAGCACCACACAAAGCCAGCCACATAATGCCTGCGGCTGACCTTGTGTGGTGGTGGTGTCTTTACTCAAGGTCTGAGAGGGAGTACATTTAAACCTTCCTATTGAAATTAATGATGGTAGGGACTTAAAATAAAACACATAGGAGATAATGAAAAAAAAACGAAAATTAATTGAAACTTTTTAAATATATGTATACATTTAGTGTCAAAAAATAAAAATTTAAATTATAAATACATATTTTATTGAGCAATGTTTAACACCTGTTTTTAATTTGATAATAAAAGTAACTTCAGAAATATATTTTTTTTTAAACAGATTTTATTGACAGATCACATATAAATCGCAGAGCTCTGTACCCCAGAGGTATCTGCCAGGCAAAGATACACGTGTGTGACATCACAATCCACCATGAACTTTTGCATATGCAACAAGAGAACAGAATCAATGCAATTAACAGCCCTTCCCCCCCATCCCACCCAACCTCCCGGATCTCCCCCCCCCGCCCCCCCCCAGCACGGTTACTAACTTTTGGGCAATCAGTATACACACAACCATCTACACAGCACTCTCACATGTCCAGTATCGGGTCTTGTTCTGGCGGAGGTTCAAGCCATAGACCCCTGAAGTCAGCCCACCGCTTCCAAATTTTATAATGCTTACAAGGGCATCCCCGGGCAAGAAATATGGGCTTCTCCAATCCCATGCAAAAATCTAGTCCCCTCTTCCATGCTACAAGTGACGGGGCCCTCGGATCCTTCCACGCTCCAGCTATATCTCTTTTGGCCACTGTGAGCCCCAGCAGCAGTAAGTGTCTCTTGTATAGGTTACCCCCACCTCATCCATCACATGCAGGAGACCAAGGCGTGGCGTACGCGGGAGCTCCCACCCAAGTGCCTCATCTAAGCCATTCCATACACTTCAGAAATATTTTAAATGATTCTATACCTAACTTTTAGCAATTTGTAATACATTATGTTTGAATATACATATTTTATTGTGGGGCTATGTTTTAAATCTAAACCAAAATAATTTAAACTTACTATATTACTTGTTAAATGAAAATTTGGTAAATATCAGTCACTTTTTTTTTTTTATAAATGCATCTACATTTTTAAACTTTCATTAACTTTTCAAAATGTTCTCATGACATAAAGAGATCTCCGCCCCAATTGCGGATTTCTCTGCCAAGTGAACAGTTATCCAAATGCAAACTAAGCAGCTAGGGATAATTAGGGCTGCACAGCCCAGATAGTCACTCAGGTGTATATGAAAAGTAGTATTAGGAAATACTGTTGCCCACCTCCAAGGTCTGCTGCTTTAGACCTTATAATAATACAGAATATACAAAAACGGAGAGGCAACACAAATATTCAATTCCACCAGCTAGAAAACATAATCTTGAGTCTTCGAGTGAAGTTTCAAATTCTTCTTTATTGGCTTCAATCAGACAAAAAAGCAGCCAATGAGTTTCTCCCTAAACAGGGCTTCCTCAGGGCTGCAAGTGTAACACATATACATCCATCAATTTAAACAATACATAAAAAAGATTTTTTTAAGACAAAGACATCGTGACATAATCACCCTTGGTCCAAATGCAGACTGGATTTAAGAATGCACAAGTCAAATTTGCATCGGAACCGGAATATTGTAAGATGGTTTTCCAACTGAACACCATAGTAGAAGACCCAAGAAAAAGAAAAGTAATAGACAAATGAAGAAGACAAACGAGAAGAGCTAAGGAGCATCACTGAGTTCCTTTAAAAACAGAAAAGTATACGAGCCCAAAAAAGGAAATAGTCATAACATTTTAGAAAGAGGATGGATATTTTAATCAGAAGAAAAACTTTTTCACCTGTGAAGTGAGAAGAAATGAGAACAAAGTGAACAGCTGTGCCGCACAGTAAGCAAAAAAAGTCCAAATGTGCACCTGGTCAAGTGTGTATATATATCAAAAATGTAAAACGTAAAGTGGACAAACGCCTTACCAATCGCAACCCCACCAAATAGTACTTATTTGTGGTGTAGATGGTTACTATATGACCGAAGTCCCACTCGAAGTAAGTAGTCTGCACTGAGGGGGAAGTAATAAAAAAACTGGTGATCACAAGACACTTATGTCTAATCACCCCAAGTCGAGTTGAGAACCACCCATTTAAAGCAAAGCAATACCTTAAAATCAAACTGTCAGGAGATCTTAAGTGGGTTAGAAAAGTGTTCAAGTCAGAAGGTGATAGGGAAGACGTCTCAGTAGACCTGATCCAAAAGTAACGTCCTGTGAAAAACCTGTGTGGACACTCAGTACCCCCCTCCCCCCCCACAAATGGGAGTTGTAGAAAGTTGCTGGTATATGCTAAAACATAGGAGACATTGAAAACCCTTAAGACCTATCCTTTTATGTCATCAGAAGTTTGTATGACAGAAATTCAGTATCGCAAAAAACACAGTTGATGGACAGAATGTAGAACAATGTCATACATTCACCCCAGTACAGAGATCTGGGCCTACATCCATCGTTTTTTTGCACTCCACACCACCCTGGGTTAGACACTGGCTATATGCAAATCAGCTCTGACCCTGTGCCTCATGGGAACAGTCCAGTCCGAACTACCAAGCCATGTCTTTCCCAGACCGGAATCAAGCATCCAAGGACCGGTTTCTGGCTATCAGCCTTCATCAGCCTGGATAGCTTAACTCCAGTGGTGTGGAGAGCCTGGGACTCACGTCTGAGCATACCCAGCCCACTCGGGGTGAAAATTGCAAAAAACACAGTTGATGGACAGAATGTAGAACAATGTCATACATTCACCCCAGTACAGAGATCTGGGCCTAAATCCATCGTTTTTTTGCACTCCACACCACCCTGGGTTAGACACTGGCTATATGCAAATCAGCTCTGACCCTGTGCCTCATGGGAACAGTCCAGTCCGAACTACCAAGCCATGTCTTTCCCAGACCGGAATCAAGCATCCAAGGACCGGTTTCTGGCTATCAGCCTTCATCAGCCTGGATAGCTTGACTCCAGTGGTGTGGAGAGCCTGGGACTCACGTCTGAGCATACCCAGCCCACTCGGGGTGAAAATTGCAAAAAACACAGTTGATGGACAGAATGTAGAACAATGTCATACATTCACCCCAGTACAGAGATCTGGGCCTAAATCCATCGTTTTTTTGCACTCCACACCACCCTGGGTTAGACACTGGCTATATGCAAATCAGCTCTGACCCTGTGCCTCATGGGAACAGTCCAGTCCGAACTACCAAGCCATGTCTTTCCCAGACCGGAATCAAGCATCCGAGGACCGGTTTCTGCCTATCAGCCTTCATCAGCCTGGATAGCTTGACTCCAGTGGTGTGGAGAGCCTGGGACTCACGTCTGAGCAAACCCAGCCCACTCGGGTTGAAAATTGCAAAAAACACAGTTGATGGACAGAATGTAGAACAATGCCATACATTCACCCCAGTACAGAGATCTGGGCCTAAATCCATCGTTTTTTTGCACTCCACACCACCCTGGGTTAGACACTGGCTATATGCAAATCAGCTCTGACCCTGTGCCTCATGGGAACAGTCCAGTCCGAACTACCAAGCCATGTCTTTCCCAGACCGGAATCAAGCATCCAAGGACCGGTTTCTGGCTATCAGCCTTCATCAGCCTGGATAGCTTGACTCCAGTGGTGTGGAGAGCCTGGGACTCGCATCTGAGCATACCCAGCCCACTTGTGGTGAAAATTGCAAAAAACACAGTTGATGGACAGAATGTAGAACAATGTCATACATTCACCCCAGTACAGAGATCTGGGCCTAAATCCGTCGTTTTTTTGCACTCCACACCACCCTGGGTTAGACACTGGCTATATGCAAATCAGCTCTGACCCTGTGCCTCATGGGAACAGTCCAGTCCGAACTACCAAGCCATGTCTTTCCCAGACCGGAATCAAACATCCAAGGACCGGTTTCTTGCTATCAGCCTTCATCAGCCTGGATAGCTTGACTCCAGTGGTGTGGAGAGCCTGGGACTCACGTCTGAGCATACCCAGCCCACTCGGGGTGAAAATTGCAAAAAACACAGTTGATGGACAGAATGTAGAACAATGTCATACATTCACCCCAGTACAGAGATCTGGGCCTAAAACCATCGTTTTTCTGCACTCCACACCACCCTGGGTTAGACACTGGCTATATGCAAATCAGCTCTGACCCTGTGCCTCATGGGAACAGTCCAGTCCGAACTACCAAGCCATGTCTTTCCCAGAAATTCATTATCAGCATGAGCCTCATATCATAATACATTACCTGTTCACTAACAACAACCATACTGAAAGTTGTCTGCCAAAAGTTACATCATTACATCTAGGGTGGCAACTATATACTCTAAAAATATGCATAGTCACATAGTAAATCAAAAATTAAGATGATCTTCCATCTAACAAATGAACATAACCACAGATACCACAAAGGGTCTACACTGCAGACCACAAATTGAGATGGTCTTGTATTAAGAAACTAATATATTACGTTCAAGATCATCTGTAACAAACCAAACTGGTATCAAAAAGAGGGGGAAGAAATATACCATCTGAGGAAATCCACAACCCATCTCCCCAACAACACTGTGTTCAATCACTTATGAGTACCTAAAATAGGGGGTTTTGTGATCCCTAATTTTTTACCTAATTATTTAATAGCACAATTTAGTTTTTCACGACATTGGTTTCACTCCAATGCCCGCATCCCCTATCTCCGGCCTGAAGCCGATCTTGCGCACCCCACTGGCAGCTCTATTGCCAGTGGGCACGGCTCGTGACCCACAGGATTGCAAACACTTTCCATGACCAGTTGGGCCTCGAAACAACTACTGCACTTATCGTCTCTTCCATTAGCAGGGAACTTCTGGATCCCCATTACACAGGAACCAACTGGAAAACACACCCTAAAAAAATTTGAACTGGAAACATTTGGGGATCTTTTCCCCAAAAACCATGTTTACTTCTGTAGCGAAGGCACACGATTTAAAGTTCATACTATACAGATTGCAAAGAGCATTGAAATCACGGATTCCAAGCTATCCTATTGAACCATCAGATTCCCCACCGTTGACACTCCTTATCAAGGATAGCAGTGGAGAACACCTAATGTCCAAAATGTATAGAGCCGCGATTGCTCTGCTTCCACCCCGGGATGAGAGGGTACGACAGGCTTGGGAACAGGATCTGGGTCAGCCCCTCACGGACAAACAATGGCACTACTGTTGCGAGCAAGCACGCCGAGTCTCCTTTAACCACAAGCATAAGATTCTACGTTTCAAATTCTTGTGACGGGCATACATTACCCCGGCCAGGTTCCATCGCATGGGTCCAACCCGACCACACACATGTCCACAGTGTGGAGTCTTGATGGCAGATTTTGCACATTTGACATGATCATGCGACAACGTGGCCCAATTTTGGAACCGGGTATTTGATGGACTCTCACAAATGATTAGCCAACCTATCCCCCCTACTCTTCTGATGACATTACTGGGATATGTCAAAGATATCCCCAAATCCTCCACACGTTTTTGCGCAATAGCACTACTACTCGCCAAGAGGGAAGTCTCAATACACTGGGGGAGCAAACCCCCACCGACAATAAAGGGATGGATGTTTACTTGTACTTTTGAAGTAGATTTTGCTTGTCTTGGTGCAATTCGGCTCACTGGAGTCTGAGTGTAAGTGGTTCGAGCTATTCAGGCTTGTCGTAGTTGCCTGGAAGACCTCGTTTTTGATTGCGACCTTTCCTTCTTTGTGCATGTCTTTACTTTGCATTTATTTTAATATCCTGTCGGTGGCTCAGAAAATGATTTACAGATTGATTAAGTGTTTTCTTTTTCCCCGACCCTCTTTTATTCCATTTTAATTTAGTGGAATTATGGTGGTCAGTTGCTTCTTCCTGGGTTGTAGCCTGATGTATAGCCTGATGTGTTGCCGTGATATCTTGTGTTACTGTGATATCTTGTGCTACTGTGATTGATTTGTCTTCTAGAGACGGCCCGTTTGGGCACTGAGATCCTTTTTTTATTTGTGTGCACAGGTTGCTCAACATGGTGGGGAGGGAGGCTAGTTTGTCAACAACAGGGCCACATTTACAGCTTGGTTCATTGGCTTGTGTATGTTCCTGTGTGTTTTGGAGAAAAGTGTTTAAAGCTCCTAACTTCCCATTGATAGCTACCATGAAAACTTCCAAGGTGTTCAGTAAGGTTAGCTGTGTGTCCATTTTATTTGATTGATATTGAAGGGCCTCCACCAAAAGTTGCACTGTTTTTAGCAGGCTTGTCCAGGCACTTCCCAGGGTCTGTATTTTGCACCTCCTCAGAAAGACCTGGTCCTGTATCTGTCGTTGGTTTATCCACCACGCAGGTCTCTCCTACTTCCTGATGCCCTCGTGCATTCAGCTCTTTTGAGTAGATGCTCTCATGTTTATTTGGTGAGTCTTGAGTGTAGGTAGCCAATAGGTCCTCCCATTCTTCCATGCCGAGGTATGAAAGCTGGTCTTGGTCCTCAGGCTCGTGTCTGTGTTCTCACTGGTTTGATTGGTGGTGGTGGTGTTCGGTGTTCTATATCAGAGCTGTTCGCAGGTGGTGCAGATTTAGACTCTAGTTCTTTGGGGGAGATCCAGTTGAGTTTATGCAGTGGTTCATGTATACTCAGACTGTCCAACTCCGATATAGTTAGCACTTCAGTTATGGTACAATTACCTCCAATTACCTCCTTTGTTTCTCCTCTGAATCATGCTTCCAGAAGTGACCAGCTCTGTTTTGCTGACTTCGGACCGCTCAGGGGAGAGTGGCCTTGCTTGCTTCAGACCATGCTCCCAGGTTCCCATTACTTCCGCCGCAACCATCTTGGCCAGGAGCTGGGGATTCTGTGACCGAAGTGTGGTTGGGCATCGTGGGCTCAGTCCTGTGGCGCCTGCCATACACTGTTCTACCATAAATTGTTCTGCCCCAATGCCTGCGTTTTCCTTGTTGTTGTCACTATCATTGCCACTATCATGTGGTCGGTGCATTTGAAGCGGTGTCTGGTGGACCTGGACTGCAGTGGTACTTTAAAGTAGAGTGTTTCCTGCCTTTTTTAGAAAACATTTCGTATGGACCTTTGGTTGAAGGAGAGCAGGGTGATGCTTTGACTTTTCCCCTTCCCAGTGAGGCGCCGTTTCAATCCGCTAAGTCTACGTCTATTTCTATTAAGGAACTATCTAACTGTGGGTCTGCCAAGGTTTTCGGCTGTGTTTCGTCTGTGGTGCCATCTTTTGACTGGGACTTCCTTTTACACTTATTTGAGTTGCTTTTAAGAGTAGGGCCTCCTCGTACACGGCCGCCGTCTGCTGCATCGCGGCCTGATCTCATGATATGCTGTGGTGGTCTGATATAAAAGGCCCAAGACAAAAATGAAAACCCCAATTTAGAATTTAGGTTAGACATATTTTGATTTAACCTGCTATTATTGTCCATTTTCTGACCCTTGTTTGATGCCATGGGGTCCTTTCTTGCTGGTCTTTCTGCATTTTCTGTTTTGACACTTCTTCCTCTTCTTTTCGATCCTGCGCTTCAACCACTTCTTCCTCTTTCTCTTATGTTGAACCCTGCTGCGACCCCTTATGCAAGAGGCGCAATTCATCTAAAATAGTCAGACTCTTAGAAACTTCTTCAGAATTTACCACATCACTTGTTTTCAGTGTATTGCTGTCTCCCATGATGTCTGAACATTTTTCCGAGATGGAATCCTCATATTGTCTTTCGAATAGTTTCTGTTTGTGATCTCTGTAATTATTCATATTGTCTGCTGAATATAAAAATATGACCTGTTGTATAATCTTCAGTAAAAGACACACAAATGATGGACGGAATGCAGAACAAATCAAACATTCACCCCAACCCACTCCCAGGTTCCCATTACTTCCGCCGCAACCATCTTGGCCAGGAGCTGGGGATTCTGTGACCGAAGTGTGGTTTGGCATCGTGGGCTCAGTCCTGTGGCGCCTGCCATACACTGTTCTACCATAAATTGTTCTGCCCCAATGCCTGCGTTTTCCTTGTTGTTGTCACTATCATTGCCACTATCATGTGGTCGGTGCATTTGAAGCGGTGTCTGGTGGACCTGGACTGCAGTGGTACTTTAAAGTAGAGTGTTTCCTGCCTTTTTTAGAAAACATTTCGTATGGACCTTTGGTTGAAGGAGAGCAGGGTGATGCTTTGACTTTTCCCCTTCCCAGTGAGGCGCCGTTTCAATCCGCTAAGTCTACGTCTATTTCTATTAAGGAACTATCTAACTGTGGGTCTGCCAAGGTTTTCGGCTGTGTTTCGTCTGTGGTGCCATCTTTTGACTGGGACTTCCTTTTACACTTATTTGAGTTGCTTTTAAGAGTAGGGCCTCCTCGTACACGGCCGCCGTCTGCTGCATCGCGGCCTGATCTCATGATATGCTGTGGTGGTCTGATATAAAAGGCCCAAGACAAAAATGAAAACCCCAATTTAGAATTTAGGTTAGACATATTTTGATTTAACCTGCTATTATTGTCCATTTTCTGACCCTTGTTTGATGCCATGGGGTCCTTTCTTGCTGGTCTTTCTGCATTTTCTGTTTTGACACTTCTTCCTCTTCTTTTCGATCCTGCGCTTCAACCACTTCTTCCTCTTTCTCTTATGTTGAACCCTGCTGCGACCCCTTATGCAAGAGGCGCAATTCATCTAAAATAGTCAGACTCTTAGAAACTTCTTCAGAATTTACCACATCACTTGTTTTCAGTGTATTGCTGTCTCCCATGATGTCTGAACATTTTTCCGAGATGGAATCCTCATATTGTCTTTCGAATAGTTTCTGTTTGTGATCTCTGTAATTATTCATATTGTCTGCTGAATATAAAAATATGACCTGTTGTATAATCTTCAGTAAAAGACACACAAATGATGGACGGAATGCAGAACAAATCAAACATTCACCCCCAGTCAAGAGATCTGCGTTAAAGCCAACGTTCTTTTGCTCACCATGCCACCCCAGATTAGACCCACCCATGGGCAAATCAGTCTTGACCCTTCTCCTCATGAGAACAGTCCAGCCTGAACTGCCAAGCCAGGTCCTCACTGGACCAGAAACAAGCATTTATGTACTCTAGTTACCTACAAAACCCCACAAAATCATCTGCCTCCCCTAATATGAAATACTGCCAAATTTCCTAAAAATCCAGCTGACCGTTTTTGCTCTATGCGAAATACAAAAGTCTATGGAAAATCCATTGGATGTGAAGCTTGTTTTGGGACCCCCTTTTTCTTTTCGCACACCCTTCACCAAACGCCATGAAAGTTTCAGTCCTCCGAAAATGAAATAGGAGCAGCAGGTCTGCAAAGTTTCAAGCACATTCGTCAAACGGGTACAAAGTTATGAAAGGAAAAAAACAAGAAATCTCTATCTCTGCTCATCCTAACTAAAACTATAGAGTGGCTACTGCCACTCTGATTGATATATATATATAAATTCTCTGAAAAAACCATAGGTTTCAGGCCTTATATAGTTAGGAATTAGCATTTAAAAAACTTTTGAAATTCACTGAAAAAATCATAGGTTTCAGGCCTTATATAGTTAGGAATTAGCATTTAAAAAACCTTGCAAATTCACTGAAAAAAACATAGGTTTCAGGCCTTATATAGTTAGGAATTAGCATTTAAAAAACCTTTGAAATTCACTGAAAAACCATAGGTTTCAGGCGTTATGTAGTTAGGAATTAGCTTTAAAAAAACCTTTGAAATTCACTCAAAAAACTATAAGTTTTAGGGGTGTTATAGTTAGCTGGACATTTCACTCATACAAAACCATTGAAATTGCTCCTATATAGTTAGTTGTACTAACTATATTTCGCGCACCCGCAATCCACTGCTGATGATGTTACATATTAGATCATTCATGACATGGTCAGTGACATCACTGATGACATCTCAAATGACATCACTGATGACATCATCCAGTGAATGTGGTTTGCTTCGTTATTTAAATATGCATTATATATATATAGCAATTTGCATTGAAGAATGAGTGGATATATATAAATAAATATTTGGATGGAGGATTTAGTAGCAGTGTAATTGACTGTTTACTTGACCAATTTATAATGTCTCACTAAATAGAGTGGATAGTGACTAAACTGTGTGAATATCTGTATCACTTTGTCAGTTGTTGTGTAAACTGATTCTACAGTTGGTTACTAGCTATGTGAAAGTCTATATTAGTTATTGATTAGTTAACTGAGTATTTGTATGGGAGTGTGAAAATGTGTGTGGTTCGGTGGGGTGTGTGTGACTGTCCAAAGATGTGTGGATAGTTGATTCAGTAGATATATGAAGTTAATACTACATGTTCTAACAGTTTGGGTGAGTGAATCTCTTTATGGGTGTGGTGATGAGCAAATATATTTCTCAATGGTACACTTCCAACAAACTAGAAAAATAAAAGACAGTGTATGTGTCAGTTGTTGTATATAAATAAGTATACATAAGACTCAATGATTGTTTGAGTGACTGTATGTATAACTGTATACTTGTAATAATGATTTTATAATTCACAAAGTATGACTTACTATCTAAATGAATAGAAGAAGTGGTGTTTGTATAAGTGTTTTGCTAAGTAAATATGTAAGTATGATCCATTGTTTGCATAAGTGAGTAGGATGACTTCATAAGTGAATAGGATGCGTGCTGTTGTTTAATGTCGATATAGGTGTGTAAGTATTTTTGATAGTGTTCTATTGTTCATTGACAGCATGTATGAGTGAATCCATAGGTAAGTGATTAGATGTGTGTATACATCTATGAATCACTGAGTGGATTTTTAGATACTTGTATTGCTGTGACAATGGATTCAAATATGATACTCTGTATTTTACAGAGTGATGAAAAATTGTAATATTGTATGAAAAGGTGTATGTGATTGTCAAGTGGATGATGTCATCAGTGATGTCATCAGTGATGTCACTGACCATGTCATGAATGATCTAATATGTGACATCATCAGCAGTGGATTGCGGGTGCGCGAAATATAGTTAGTACAACTAACTATATAGGAGCAATTTCAATGGTTTTGTATGAGTGAAATGTCCAGCTAACTATAACACCCCTAAAACTTATAGTTTTTTGAGTCAATTTCAAAGGTTTTTTAAAAGCTAATTCCTAACTATATAATGCCTGAAACCTGTGGTTTTTTCAGTGAATTTCATAGGTTTTTTAAATGCTAATTCTTAACTATATAAGGCCTGAAACCTATGGCTTTTTCAGTGAATTTGCAAGGTTTTTTAAATGCTAATTCCTAATTATATAAGGCCTGAAACCTATGTTTTTTTCAGTGAATTTCAAAGGTTTTTTAAATGCTAATTCCTAACTATATAAGGCCTGAAACCTATGGTTTTTTCAGTGAATTCGCAAGGTTTTTTAAATGCTAATTCCTAACTATATAAGGCCTGAAACCTATGGTTTTTTCAGTGAATTTGCAAGGTTTTTTAAATGCTAATTCCTAACTATATAAGGCCTGAAACCTATGTTTTTTTCAGTGAATTCGCAATGTTTTTTAAATTCTAATTCTATTAGCGGATAACGTTTTTTTCTATTCAAACGTTTTTTTAATGCTAATTCCTAACTATATAAGGCCTGAAACCTATGGTTTTTTCAGTGAATTTCAAAGGTTGTTTAAATGCTAATTCTATTAGCGGATAACGTTTAAATATATTAATATCCTAGTGGGACCACCTGAGCAGCCCTAGGGGGTCAGGGTGTTTCTACCCTGCCCCCTTTTTGTGTTCTACACGTTTGTTTTTCTGCTTTCTTGTGCCTCAGTCTACTAAGAGCCAAGATGGATGCCAACACTTCCTGGTTAGAAGTGTTGACAGTCAATGAGCATGCAGCTTTCTCGGGAAGGCATGCTGATTGGCTGTCACTGTCTGTCAACACTAGCACAAGATGGATGCCAACACCTCCTGGTTATAAGTGTTGACAGCCAATGACCATGCAGCTTTCTCGGGAAGGCATGCTGATTGGCTGCCACTGTCTGTCAACACTCCAAACCAGGAAGTGTTGGCAGCCATCTTGTGCCTTGTTAGAACCAAGGCACAAGAAAGCAGTGAAATAAAGGTGTGAAACTCACAAAGGGGCCAGAGTAGAAGCACCCTGACCCCCTAGGCCTGCTCAGGGGGTCCCACAGGGACCCCCAAGGCAAAAATATATATATTTTTTTTTTTAAGTCGCGGGGTACGCGTACCGTACGCGTACGGTACGCGTACCCCGCGACTTTTAAAAAAAAAAATGTTCTTTTTTTTGCCTTGGGGTAATAATAATAATAATAATAATAATAATCCACATTTGTAAAGCGCACAATCACCCGTAAGGGTCTCTAGGCGCTGGGGGCCGTCGGGAAGATTAAGCAAGCTATTGCCCAGAGTCACATGGTGCTGGGATAACCTGCCGTCGGAGCCGGGGATCGAACCCTGATCCCCAGATTCCAGCGTCAGTCGCCCTGGCCGTGGCGCCACACCTCTCCCCAGGGGGTCCCCTTGTGGGACCCCATGAGCAGGCCTAGGGGGTCATGGTGCTTCTACCCTGCCCCCTTTTTGAGTTCTACACATTTGTTTTTCTGCTTTCCTGTACCTCACTCTACCGAGGCACAAGATGGCTGCCCACAATTTCTGTTTTAGAGTGTTGGCAGCCAATCAGCATGCAGCTCGTGTACGTAGGGGTACGCGCACGTACGCGTACGGTACGCGTACGGGTAAGCTTAGGGGTAAGCTGCTATAGATATATATGTGTTTTTGAAGTTAATTGTCATAAAAACCACTGGAGCAATTTTCACCAAAAATAGCAAAGGCACATCTGCGTACCAGTCCCTACAATTTTGCCAAGTTTGGCGTAATTCCGTTCAGCGGTTCGGGCTGTAGACTTGTCAGACCGTCCTATGGAAATTAACATGGGAAAAACACGTTTTGGGACCCCCCTTTTTTCTCAGCCCCCGCTTCACGAATCCCCCGGAAACTTTCAGGGAAGGAGCGCAGCGGAGCTGGCCACAATTTTGGAAAATTACACGCAAATTCCTCAACTGGCACCAAAGTTATTCCCAATAGAATGTTGCGGATTTCCTATGGTAGCCAATCCTAACTATATATACCTACTGGCTATCGCCAGTAGGTAATATATATATATATATATATATATATCAATCGTACTGGTGGTCGCCAGTAGGTAGTTATAGTTACGACCATGTTTCTATTCAAAAGCATTTTTGCTTTTTCAAATATCTTTGGCGCAGTTTGACGAATCTTCACGAAATTATCAAAACTAATGGAGCGTTGCTCCTGTCTTGAAATTTTCGGGGTGATTCGTAAAGCGAGGGCCGAGAAAAAAGGGGGGGTCCCAAAACGTGTTTTCTCCATGTTAATTTCCATAGGAAACTTTTGTCGCAGCTGCTGAACGGAATTACACCAAATTTGGCAGAAAGGTAGCTCTTGGTCCAGAGTGCATTCTTTGGTTTAAATGGTGTACATCTGTTCAGTAGTTTTTATTTTACATTAAAGGAAAAAGAAATGTATATATCTGGGCAGAGCCTAACCACACATCTCATCGTGAGATCTGATTGGCTGTCAGTGCTTCATCCAAGAAGTGATGTTAGCCATCTTGGGACCAATATATATGCACCCTATTAAAATATATTGTAGTGATTGGAAGGTTTTGAGAGTCACCAAAAGCAGAATGTATGAAGGGTGATAACAGACTTTAGTTACATTATAAATCATTTGTTAATAATAAACCACATTTGTAAAGTGCACAATCACCCGTAAGGGTCTCTAGGTGCTGGGGGCCGTCGGGAAGATTAAGCAAGCTATTGCCCAGAGTCACATGGTGCTGGGCTAATCTGCCGGCGGTGCCGGGGATCGAACCGTGATCCCCAGATTCCGGAGTCAGTCGCCCTAGCCGCGGCGCCACACCTCTTCCTTTGTTGATGGCACCATATTAATTTTAGGAATTGTGGTGTGTTCTAAGGTGATTTTACCCTGTGAAAAAGCCTTCTGCTGGGATATCATAAGTCATGTTTGAAAGAAAACGATTTGCTCATACTTTTCCCATAGAGGTTTGGAAGGTGCTCCAGAAGCTAAAATGAGAGCATATTTTCTGTAAATTCACATTATCTTTCTCAGTCATGTGAGAATGAAGTCCGACATTCTCACTAAACCATGTACATTCAACAAAGGAAGAGACTGTCAGTTGATTCCTTTGTGTTCTACTGCGGCTTCCGATGAGTGTTCTAACAAACAACTAGAGTGCTAACAGTCTTGTTATGACCAAATTATGGCACACCTGAAGCCATCTTGATTGGAATAAACTGGTAACACTTAATACATTTAATTTAAAAAATAACAAAATGAGGTAGTTCAGTTTGCCATAGAAATTATGATTAGTGCTACAGAAAAACAAATTGGGGCGCATTTTGAGTGACTTCTCAAATCCTCTTCTATATCATTAAAAAATTCTGACATGCTGACTGAAACATACACTTTCAGTACCAGCACCAGACTTTCAGTCAACTCCCTGGTGAGCAGTAGCTTTACTACAGTAATCTAGGGCCCGATGTAGGTAAAGCGCATTTACCGATTTTTAAATACCGAATCGGTATTTCAAAATCGGTAAATGATATGTAGATAAAAAAATTCGGAATTTTACTGAATCGGTACAAATCGGTATCGTGAGTCGATACGCACCGATTCGGCAAGTACCGATTCGGTATAGACAGAATCTGCCAATACCGAATCGGTAACTACCGAATCGGAAATAGCAATACACCCCATGGGCCAAAGGACCAGTAGGAACGCGGCATAAATACCGATTCGGTAGTTTCCGAATCGGTAAAATCCGATTCGGCAATTACCGATTCGGTAAATGACGATTCGTCGATCAAGGAAACTGAAACTAATGACATCAGCCAATGAGGTGGAAGCACCCTCCCCCACAGGGTGTTGCAAGCCAGGTGCAACTCATCAGAACTTTCTGGAGAGGCAGCCTGAGCTGAGCAGCCACAGTGAGCAGCAGTATCCAGATCCCTGTGAAACATGGCAAGCAGGTCTGAGAGCCAGAAGGCTGAGCGCAAGCGGAAGAGCAAATTCAGCACCATGGAGCTGCAAGTGTTGGTGGAGGAGGTGGTGAGGGTACACAGGCAGCTGTATGGAAGGCTGTCCCTCACTGTTCCAGAGAGCACTAAGAGGAAGCTGTGGATAGAAATTGGGGAAAGAGTAAACGCTGTTGGTGTCACCCACAGGAGCCTGGACGACCTCAAAAAGAGGTTCTACGACATCCGCGGCGTCACAAAGAGGAAACTGGCCGAGCTGCACAAGCAGGCTGGACTAACTGGTGGAGGCAAGAACCGGGCGCCACCCCTCACTGACCTGGAGGAACTTGTGGCCACTACCATTGAGAGCGCGAGTGTTGTGGGAATTGGGGACCTGGATAGCTCATCCCGAGCTACAGCTACAGGTAAGAAGCATGCGCAACTTGACACACCATACGGGACACCTCCCCTTTAGACCCAATGCACAGCCAAACCCCAGCCCAGTACTGCTAGCAACAGACATGAGCAATGCATCATGCTAAATGTAGTCAGCAAAAGTACCCAAAAAATGCCACTGCAGAAGCATATTAAAAATAACTGTAATACTGCATCAAAGTATTTGTAATGAGATATGCAATGCTTTAATGGTAGTGACTGTAATACATTAGCACTGAGTTGACAAATGCTTCTTTATATCTAGGGGCACCATCAGGCGGGGGAGCAGCAGCTACTCAAGCACCAGCTCCAGCACCATCAGCCAGTGCGGTGGCAGTGCCAAGCACCAGTGTACATACACAGGAGGAGGACAACAGCAGTGCCCTGGGCAATGAGGAAGACACTGGACATTCCCTCACATTTCCACACTCCCCCCGACTGTCTCTGTTTCAGACGCCCCCATTGCAGTTCTCCCCGGAGAACTCACCACCACAGAGCCACCCTGCACCTGCCACATCTCCTGCCAGGAGGATAATTGTTGCTCCATTAAACATCATGGAGGGAGCAGCGGGTCAGGCTCCAGCACAAAATCCTGTAACACCTGTGTCACCCCAGCACACACAGCAGGGCAGCAGAAATCCCCGGAGGCCACGTGCATCCAGCAGTCCACTTCCAGCACAGGAGGGCCGCGTGTTCCTAGGGCTGGAGGGCAGTATGGTCAGAATCCAGAGAATGCAGGCAAAATCAATCTTGGCCTGCCATCGCCAGTTGCGGCAGCACAACCTGCAGATGGGGGAGATGGCACAGGGATTCAAAGCATTTGTTGATAGCAACAAGGACATTGCAACAGGTATTGGGCGAATGACCACTGCCATCACCCAGCTCTGCAATAAAATGGATGAACACGAACACTGTCGCCGCAGGGATGCCCGCATGCAGAATAGGTCTATGAACCGCCTTGCTGCTGCAACCGCCCAGCTATGCCAACGTGGGGCAAACATGGAGGTCAGCCTCACCCAGAACATGTCAGAGGTGACTAGGGGCATGGGCCGCATTACCACCGCCATGGAGACACTACTGATATCTAACACAGTTGTCAATCCCGCCCTGGGCCTGGGCGAGGCTGGGGACAGCAGCAGCCGCAGCAGCCCGGCCAGCGCAGTGTCTGAGCCGCGCCGGAGCAGCAGGTGCTCAGCTGAGGCTGCTGGTCATACAGAAGGGGGTGAGCCACATCCTAGTGGGGCTGCTAAGCGCAGCAAGAAATAAGACTGCCAGGGCGGGTGAGGCAACCCGGACAATTGACATTTAACCACATCTTGTTTACCTTTTGTTTTGTTGCACATCAGTGCAGTAACGTTGTTGCAACATTATTAAATTTCTTTTTTGAAAACATACATTGACCTGTTTGTGCATCTGTACTCACTCAGAAATAGTTGTCGGTTATCTCCTGACGCCTGTATCTGCCGTCACTTGGTGCAGAGACTCCAGCAGGTTGTGGTAGTGGCACAGCATTGTCCTCGTCAGGGTCCTCGAAGTCGGACAACTCAACCTCAGTGCCTTTCCTGACTGCAAGGTTGTGCAACATTGCACAGACAGCAATAATCTTGCAGCAGGTGATGGGGGTATATTGCCTTGCACCTCCGCTCTTGTGCAGGCATCTGAACCTGCTCTTCCAGATGCCAAAGGTCCTTTCCACTACATTCCTCGTGCTTTTGTGGGCACGGTTGTACCTCCTTTGGCTGGGTGTTGAGGGGTTGAGGTAGGGGGTGAGAATGAACGAGCGGAGGGCATATGCACTGTCGCCTAGAAGGAAAAGGGGTGACATTACTCACATGCATACATGTACTTCACACTGCTATTTAGGTTATGGGGGTCTGACACTGTGTCTTACCTAGGTGGTATCCTTCACCAAATTCCCCTGCCATCAGCCGTGCATAAATTCCGCTATTCTGGAAGATATAGGAGTCGTGGGTACTCCCCGGAAACTTCGCAACCAGGTCAGTGATGACACACTTGGCATTGCAAATCACCTGCACATTTATGGTGTGCCGTGACTTCCGATTGCGGTATACGTATTCCGTGTCAGCAGGGGGGCAAATCGGAATGTGTGTGCCGTCTATGCAGCCAATGATGTGGGGGAATCTTGCCATCTGGTAGAAGTCTGCTTTAGTCTGTACCAGTTCTGCATGGGTTGCAGGGAAGGAAATGTACTGGTCCATCCTCTGGATCATGGCGTCAAGGAACTTGTGGAAGAACCTTGACAGGCTGCTCTGGGTCACCCCTCCTGCCACAGCAACTACACTTTGATAGCTGCCAGATGCCAGCAGGTGTAGGCAGCATAGCACCTGCACATGCACAGGGATTGCGTGTGCCCTTGGGGTGGGGTGCTGCAACAGGGGTTGGAGGTCCCTAATGAGGTCTCTGATGGTCTCTGAGTCCAGCCTGTACCTCTGTAGGATCTCTGCATCTGTCAGCATGAACAGGGTGATCCGCTGTCTATACACCTGCTCCTGTCTCAGCCATTCCCTCTCTCCTTCCTGCTGTAGCCGTAGCCGTCTTGCTATGACATAGAAAGCTGCCATGTTGCAAGTAGAACTGCATTTTGGGTCCTTTTTTATAGGTTGCACCTGGTTACCACCTGATTCCAATCCATGGTAATTTCCGACTCTGAAATACCGAATTTGAGGCAAATTCGGTATTTCAGTGCTTACCTACATCTCATTCTTCAGCTTTTCACAACGAATCGGATTATCACCGATTCGGTAATTATACCGAATCGGTACGTTCACGATTCTGTAAAATCACCGAGTCGGTAGAATTCCGAATCGGAAAAAAGTAGGAATCTGAAAAATCTCCGATTCGGTATTCTACCGAATCGGAGATTTTTCAGATTCCTACTTTTTTCCGATTCGGAATTCTACCGACTCGGTGACTTTCCGATTCGGTAAAATCACCGATTTTGCCGAATTTCGGCCTCCTACATCCCGATGTCTCAATTCCGATCGGTAACGGCCGAAAATACCGATTTTCGGCCGTTACCGACCGACCTACATCGGGCCCCTAATGAGCAACTAGAGTGCTAACATTCTGAATTTATGGCAAATGTGTGACATATCTGAATGCCTTCTTGATGGAATCACAGTAAAAAACTGAAAGCATTTCCTACTGAGGAGACTGCAGGAAATTAGGAAACTTCATAACAAATACGTCTCCCAAGATGACCACCAGAGAAAAAAGAGCACAAATTACTTGAGATTGAGCTTGCAAAACATTGAACTTTACTATTCTGTTAAACTAAAGTTGCTCTGAGCCGGGCTTTGTAACACCTGCTTTTACCTACTGGTTTTAATTAATTGTCATTATATTGTATTAAGAAAGAGGATTTACTGTTTTTATGTACACTTTTATGATCTATGTTTCTAAATCAGATCGAATAAAGTTTATTAAGTTGAATTGAAGTCACCCAAGATGGCCACCAGAGAAAAAGGAACCCAAAAGTAGATATCACCCAGATGTAGCCCACTTATAGCCCAATGACAAAAGTGTGGTAAAACACTTTTTCTTTTTTTTTGTTGCAGTTTTATATAGCGCAGACTGGTCAGTTATTGGAGTGCTTTACATAAGCATTGGTTACATCATACAAGGACAAATTCATTTTGGTTGTAGGCATGGGGAAATTAAGTGATTTGACCAGAATCACAGAATGTCGAGCTGAAGCAGAAACTCCAACCTGGTTCCCCAGTTGCAAAGTCTGCAGCTCTGCAAGTAACACCACATCCTCTCCACTAAGTGCAACATTTAATCAAGTGGTCAACTGGATAAAAAACAAAGATAACAAATAATTTAAAAGTGCTTTGTCGCTATTTGAGAACTCAGAAAATATGTCCTCATTTTAGTTTATTAGAGCACTAACCATAATTTTGATGCAAAAAAGACCCTCTCATTTCTATAATTTCTAAAGGAAATGCTTTAGGTATTACAGTTTTGATTACATCAAGATGACGTCAGGTGTGCCACACTTTTGTAATAAGTATAGAATGTTAGCAATCTAGTTGTTCGTTAGGAAACTGTTGAGAGGCAGAGGTCAGGGGCAAGTGTTGCCAGATTGGGCTATTTCCCGCACAAATGGATGGCATTTTTCTCATTTGTGTGGGAAAAACGCCAAATTGCGGGGGGCTACTTTTTGGGTTCTTATTGACCCCTTGTGCGCATTCTTACAAGCTGGGGCAGCGCCTCAGCAGTGCCTCCTTCACCACAATCATCATTGGCTGCCAGCCGTCAATTAACACGAAGCGCGCAGCATGACTGGACCTGATTGCCTATGATTGTAAGTGCAACCGCACAGCACTCACCACCATATATGTGTTACTAGCTTGTTTGGCTCCGAGGGCGTCAATCTGGTAGGGCGCGAAAGTGCTACCTATGACAGCCCTGCAAAATGTATTCTCCAGAGCCCGCCCATGGCAGTGAACCGCGCTAGTGTACATGCCTGCAGTGACTAACACGCCAGATTCCCAGTTTCAGGCCATGAGTTAATGACTTGTTTAACTTGTCACTCTGAGTGAGTGAGTCAGTTGGACCTCGGGTGCCCGGCGGGGGCAGGTTGTGTGAGAGTGATCTTTGGGAGATTTAAGCAAAATGTAAGTATTCTCCATTCTTTGTGCACTGTTTTTGATTATGCTCCTTCAGAAACAAACTAGATGTGCGTCACTCCGGGTGGTGAGGTTAAAAGGACACAGAACCGAATAGAAGTGCTTTCTCTGTTAGGGAGTGTATTGGAGGCTCTGGCCTTGCCCTTGTACATGGGGACAAACCGGCACAGTAATAGGGGCAGTGTTTTAAATGGGCCTTCACTTCTAAATAATTTTTTCTTCAGTATCGGAACTTTTCCTTTGCTGTTTTGTAGCAGTACAGCTGTTTTTAAAAGCACTACAATGGTCCTTGTATAGTGAGCAGTTTTGGGGCATCAAATAAAGGGTCAAGTTAACTCTGGTGATTAATGTACCTGCTGGAGAGAGATGGGAGTTTTGTCTTTTGGCAATTTTCACTTGTGTAAGGTACCCCAGAGTGTTAATATCATAGTTGCCAAGTATTCAGATTGCTAATGTGTGACATTTCCATTTTTGCAGTGATTTATGAGTGACATTCCAAAGCAAAATATGACATGTCGAAAAACATTTTATACTATGTTAAAATAATTAGTTGTATACTCATTATGCTTTAAGTCATAGGCTGGGACCTCATGGCACTATAAATACAGAAGTCAATAACCACCACTCCTTACCCCTCTGCCAACCAGAAATATATTCCTTTACTGTCTGGTTACACTCGTAGACATCTGCAGTGACTGAATTAATTGTAGTGTAGTTCCTATATTCCCAATAGGCTCTGCGCATTTGAATAGTATATCCTATAGTTTAGACTTAGGACTGAGGTCGACTAGGTCTCTACCCAATATACTAGACTTAATTGTGTATGTGCCAGCTAGCTCAGAGGTCACTGGAAACTTTCTCGAATGAACAAGAAGGGATTAGTTTCTGGCAAACTCTTAAAACATGACAACTTTGTTCCCCAAGAATAAGAAATATATCTCTAGAGTCGCGGAAACAATAGATAGTTATTTCACTCAGTCAATCGTGCATGCTTCGTTTCACCAGAGGTGCAGAGAAATAGAGAGACAGGCGTTTTCAATAAAAGGTATTTATTGAACAGTCTTCTTTCTCAAGCATAGGAAATGAACTGCTACAATCGTAAATCTTGTTGTAAAGTACAATGCGTACAGTACGAAAAGTATGATAAAATAATACTGTAAAAGCATGATATGGTTTCTAAGCCATATAGTACAGAAAATACATACACTGATAAATAATGACTAAAAGTACTCAACTGTTGCTTCTAAAATACGCCTACCCCGGTGTACCTAACCTAGGTCTAGTACAAGGGAAGAAGTAAGTGAGGTGTAGCTTAGTTTCAGTATTCTTTACCAAGAATCTAATCCAAGAATTCTCTTAGGGTCTAATCAGCTCCGTATCTTGGTTTTAGAATGTAGGAGGTCTGGTATATCTCTCTCAGGACTCGATTTCCCAGCAAACCGCAAGCGTAGCCTGGAAACACCGGAGCTGGATTTTTTTGCTGGAGAAAGTACAGCGTCTCTCAGTGCGTCAGCTGGAGGGTCTGCTTCCTACGGCACTTGCTACAGCAGGGCGCGTCGGGCAAGTAGATAGTCGAACTGCTCCAAACCACTGTGTGTTTGTTTGGACAAGTGTGGGCATATTTATACCTTGAAGGTGCTGAGTTTGACTTAAGATTGGACATAATAACGTCATTGGAGACTTAATTCTCTGAAAACTCTGAGTTCTTGGATGAATTAATATTCATGCAGGGGGAAGTCCCTGACTGCTGAAGGCAGGTTTTTCCAAGAAATCGTTGTAGATTTTCGGAACTAGTGGAAGTAGCCAAGCCGTATTAGGACTACTTGGGCTATGTCTTAATATGGTTATGATTTCTATGCCTATGTAAGGATACAGTACTTTAAACCTATATAGGGGCATAAATTGGTAAAATTACACTAGGGTCCTAAAACCCTATACCACACCCACTACACGTATTATGTCTAATATTAGTAATCTAGAAGCATAAAAGACTAAAGCATGTGTTCAACCAAAATACATAAAAAATGCATTTGAAATAGCTGTACATGAAAAAGGAGTATGTCTATAGTACACATTTAAGGAAATGATGTCATTCTAAGCATAAAGTATCATATCGGTAATGCAAACATTTATGACAATGGCTCTTAAATACAGAAGAAAAGGTCGAGACCACTTCATAGCAGAATATATAAAACTGTTTTGATTTCGAGGATAAGGCCAAATATTCTCTCTAGGAAGTGTTCAAAAAGAATTTCTTGTTCTCTAAGAATAGTTCTACTTTAAGCAGATTACTCTGTGCAAAGTGAAAAAAATTGTATTCTGGGATGGAGAGAAAAAAAAATGTCAAATGTAGAAACATTTAGAGTGTTTGTTTTAAAAAACCGAAGGCCGAATTTCAGAGTTCATGGAACGCTGTGTGCACTTTTCAAAAGTTATTCTCGGTGTCAGGAGAAAACATCAAGTCATCTAAGGTGGCAAAGAAACCGTCTACCACAGTTGGTGAAAGTGCAACTACTCCATCAAGTAGATAAAATGTGCATAGATGTGAAGCATCGCCGTCAGCGTCATCCGCATTAGCAATGTTCGCTGTAGATGGTACCTGTGTGCCTGTTGTTCCACATACCTCACCAATAGCTGGATTTGCCGGTGAGATCTCAATGAATGCCTTCTTCAGGTTTGGCAGCCGTTGGGGGCAACACGATGTATGAGTCGTTACAGGACCCAGCAAAGTGTCAACATCCGTTGGCAGTGCTGATGGAAGTGTAAGACAAATGTCTAACACGCATTCTTCTCCGCAAAGCAGGCATCGTAGAACAGGTAAGATGCAATCTTGCCAGATTGGTCTGAATGAAAGAAACCAAGTGGTATTCAGATCTCTTAAAAGAGCCAAGCCAAGAATCTGTGTAATTCTGTCACGATACCGCATGTCCAGGAGAGCCCGTTCCATTGTAGTCTGGGTATCGTCGGTGACTGGATTTGCCATATCGGAGCAGAAGGAACAAAAATAGAATTCCTGTTACGAGTCCCAAAATGAGAGGCAGACCACCAAACACAGAGTGCACCAAATTTGGAAAAATGCCGAGGACTGCTTTGAATGGTGCTAACAGTCCCGAAAAGTTCGTCTTAAATACATGTGCGATGCCACTGGTATCAGACATGTTTAAGATTTGACCTAACATTTCTGCAGAATGTACTGAGCAGTTTGTTGATAATCATGCATGTATCTCTGCAGAAGTCCTTGCAACTTGCAGATCATACATTTCTCTAGACGAGGTCAGTGGCACCGTTTTTTGTAAAAGAATGGCTTTCATTCTGATTAAAGTATCAATTCGTATAGAAGAGATATTCATTGAAGGTCATAACGCCGTCTCCCTGTCTGTATTACTTTTTGGAATCAATAATTGCATACAACAAGTGACCCTGGCCGACACACTAACAAGATAGGCTTTTCATGGCAACATGCCACAACAGCTGTGATCGTTGAGCATAACGTAGCTGCCATTGGAAAGCTGCCTGAAAATCGGGTCTATCATAGCCGCTGGAGAACCGTGCATGTGGCAAGAAAGGTTATTTAAAGAACCTTCGCAAGCTCCATGTAAATTAATACTTTCACATAAAAGTGTACCTCTTAGTGAATTTTTACAATTTTTTGTATTAAGAAATAGCTCCTTTCCCCCACTCCAACATTTGTGTGTGTATGGTAAATTCCAGGTTGACTTAATGTATCCTTTACCCAACCTTTCATACAGGCCTGCTGGTATATGCCGTAGACAATACTGAAATTGGTAAATCGTAACTGGTATCGTGATGGTGCCATGTATTATCCCTTCTACGACAGGTTTCTCAGAAACCGTCAGTGGTAACCTCTCCAGTTTTTCAATGCTCAGCACTGTATAGTCTGCTCCTCTTTGTGCTAAAGAGATGTGTTTATCTGTAAGGTTAAAGACAGAACACAATGACGTGGTATTGATTAGACGCCATGGCACGTAGCCTGAACAGAGATTTTGTAACGTCCAGCCTAGCAGCATTATAGAATGTAATTGAGATTGGCCATGTTGTAACATTAGCAAATCCTGTTCTAATATGTAAATGGTAGATGATACAATGCTGTCCAAAGAATACATTCTGGAGGACAGAGTCGTTGACCCATTGTCCACTACAGAGAGTGCTTTCTCTAAATTAATACAATCAATTTCTTGTATATTTTCTGCAGTTTCCATTTGTGTTATTTTCCAAGCTTCGTTGTATGCTGCGTATATACCAGCGTATATGAAACGTTTTTGCCATTGTTTACGAGGCACAAGTAAGAAGTCTTGTAAGTCAACATCCTTTTTAAGTAAAATCAAGTGTTGTTTAATTTCTGGAAGTGTGGATTTCTGTAGCCAGTCAAGGCATAGTTTTCCTACACTGTATGTTGTTACTATCCCTGGATGTTGTCTCTGGGAATATCTCGGATCTGGCCTATTCATTTTGAACCCTTGTGTTCTGTTCATGAATCTATCTTGACAATTGTTCGTGCATATGAGCCAGATTAACCATTGTTTCCAATCAGGATTGGTTCTGTTGTGTTGTAAAATCTGTTTTACGTCTACCTCCTCATCTGTAGTGTCATTACTGTTAGGTGTGGCTTAAGGTATGGGCGGTTTGTTTAAATCTTTTATCTTAGCTAGGCCAAGACATGATGTTCGTTGAATAGTGTCATTTAAAAATATTATTTGTTCTGGGATAATGCAGGTTCTGAACAAGGCTTCCAAACCTTGCACCTGCCATTCTTTTGTGCCCAGACAGCTTTTCTCTCAATATTGTCTTATCAAAAGCTAAAACCTAATGTTGACAGCAGAGCATAAAAGTTTGCAGAGTAAATTTGTTTAGTATTGGTCAACATGTTTTTCATTCCTGTCGTATTCATATTTTTGTAATAAAACGTTTCTGGATTTGTGACATTAAAACCTCAGAAGTATGTATACTTTTCATAAAATGTTTTGAGCTGCCCTTTGGCGGTGTTGGACAATGTTCCCATTGATTATAAGTAAAAACATTTCTAGGATTTACAGATTTGTGCAAATAATGGTGACCATAGTGATTATAACAATACATTTGTTCATAATCTGATGAACCTTCTAAGTATTCATGTTTAGTGAATTTAGCTGACATTTCTAAGTCTGACATCATATTATTAACAGTTTCAAAATCCCTATCATCAGAAAATGTGCTGGGTGAAACAAAATCACTCAAAGAAACCTTAAACTGGTGTGGAATCTTCAACAGTTCCACCGGGCCATAAATGTAAGGGAGAAGAGTTGGCTTAACGGCTAGGGCGCTCGACCTCGGACCTGGGGATCTGGGTTCGAGTCTCGGTAACGACGCCAAAAACCTCCTGTGATTCTGGGCAAATCACTTAATCTCCCCGTGCCTAAAATGAAAGTAACTGGGAAAAAACGTAAAATGTAACGTAACTGGAAAAATATGTAAAGCGCTCTGATACCTGATTCGGTTCGGGTCTAGTTCGCGCTATATAAAACTCTGCAAAAAAAAAAAATGTCATAAACAGTTGTGTCCCATGCTATAACACCAGGTATAGGAACGGCTGTGATGTTCACTGATGACAGGTCTCTTCGCTCACGATGAGATGACTTGTAAGGTTGCAGGAGCAAGTTAATGTTCTTACTTGCTGTGTCCATTGTACTGTATTTTCCATCTATCATTTGTCCCAAACTCAAAACAAGAATGAGGTACACCTAATCGAATCCAAAATTCAACCCGTGGCGAAACCAGATATGTTCTCTCAAGGTGATGAAGGAGTTCAGTTATTTTTTTCTTTAAAAAGTGTTTTTGCTGGCGTTATTTCTGGTTCACTTGGATCCTCAGAAAAGTTATCGAAGTTGATAAAATAGCCAGAGGCAGTTCTGTCAATAGTTGGTACTGCATCCGGATTCTCTGAAATTACTGGAGTTGCTTCCTCCTTTGACATGTTTGTATAGTCAGATGCTACATCATTGTAGACAGGAGTTTCTTGACGAACTGATATTTGGGTATCAAGAGGGACGAATTCCCTGGCTGTGTTGCAAAGTCCTTCTTTTCTCACTGCAGGTTCATCAAAGGTGATAAGTCTTTCAGTTTGAACCTCTTGAATAGTAGCCAGATTTAGTCGTCTGCTACTTCTTGGGAGTCCACTGGGCCTACTACTTATTATCGGCCACATGATTGTGGTGTGACCAGGTCAATTGATAATGTTCTGTTCTCCCTTTTTCTAGCAAGCGGCGGAAGTAACACTGATCTTGTTCCAAGGATTGCTAAGACAGGTACTGCTTTTTTATAAGAAGGCCCAAATTCCTTCTTACCGCAATGTTTTCCCTGACTAGATCCCCAATCTTTGGAATCCAGACAGGTCTTGCTGGGACAGGTGGTTTTTCTTTAGTGGTCGTTGGACTTTGTGTTGTGTTACTCAGACTTCTTGTTTCATTTAAGTCGTGTAAAACAGCCAAACGGTCTTTGATATCAAAGGGTTTCTGTTCCACCACTGAAGTTTGACAATCAAGAACCTGGATGAGCATTCTAGTACCAAATAATAATTCATATGGAGTGATTCCCCCCCAGAGAATTTCTTGGCAGATTATTAAGACTACGTTGGACACTATTTAGATGTTTGACCCACCCGTCACCCGAACCTAATACCCTAGCTGTTATAGATTGCTTTATGTCACTGTTTTTTCTTTCCACTACCGCATTTCCCTCAGAATGGAGGGACTTGAAAACTGCAATGAAACGCCCAAGCTGGCCATGGCCTCCTTGTAAGCTAGAGAGCTAAACGCAGGACCGTGGTCAGAATGTAGCGTGCCGATTGCGTATGTGCCGATAAAGACTCGCAAATCTTTTATAACAGATCTGGCGTCAGCCGAGCGCTGGGGCCACATCCAAATGAATCTTGTCTTAATATTTGTTGGACCGCAATCTTCTATAATGACGTCTGCGTGTAGATAGTCTAATGCTGTCTAACAATGGTGTCTGTACTGGGCTGGCTAGACTGTAGTCAGGAATCTGTTTGTTTTCAAAGCTATGGTCCTCGTGACAGTTATCGCAGTTAATTCCAAATTCGTAGACTTGGACGCTCATTCCTGGCCACCAGTACCTCTTTTCTAACTCAAATAGAGACATTAAGATCCGTTGATGTATCAGACCCTCTCCCATATGTGCTTCATGAACCAAAGCACCTCTCTCGTTCCTGTTTGGAATTACTCTGTCCCCCACTCCAGTGATTCGAGCAAATGGAACTGAGTTTGCATCAATTATGTATGTATTACCGAGTGGATAATTCAGTGGTAATGCTGCATAGTTTCCTTTCATTGAGGAGTTGACTGCTAGCATTGTTTTACAGTCTATTTTCATTTTTGAACGAGTGATTGCAGCTACGGAAGCCGTTTGCACAGCTGCCTCCGCTGCCTCATCAGCCTATGAATTCCCTTCAACGTGAACACCATCACGCTGATGACTCAGTGTATGAATCACGTGAGTCTTTTGTAGTTCTTTTTGTAAAATAACTACTTGTTCCCATAGCAGTTTATGCTTAATTGTGCCACCTTTTGCGTATCTGAAACCGTTTTGAACCCAGTTCTGCAAATATTCGTTGTAAGACTGGACACAGAAATACGAATCGCACACTATTAGTGTGGGGAATTCGCGATTGGTATTTTCAAGCGCCATCTTGAAAACCTGTAGTTCAGTTCGCTGAGCTGTACAGTCTCTGAGAGATTGAGTTTTTGTGACCAAAGGTCTAAATTTACCTTCGCGCCAGCAACCTTTAACAATCGCGCACGCAGCACTATAGGCTTGTTTACCCCCAATTGCGGGTTGTGCTGAGCCGTCTGTATATATTATACAGCCGCAATGTTCAAGTGGCAGAATTTCAGTCGGCAGAGGACATTCTAATTCGTATTGTAGGAATTCTTGTGTTTTTAAATATGGGTCAAAAGCGTATTCAACGTCTGTTGCGGCAAGAGAATTAACCCATTGTATCCATCTTGGATGTAGAGCTTTAGCATTTGGAATGCTTGCCTTTGTCACTGCCTCTAAGGCAGGTACAGGTGTAATGATTTTAATGCGTTTACCCTGTGCGGGGGCTCTTTCTTTTGCTACAGCAGTCTGAACCGCGGTCAGAATCTTTTCTTTTGAAGTGAATTTCATTTCAGCTTGTGTGTACAAATGTGATTTGTATGCTATTGGTACCGTCTCACCTTCGTTAAAGGTTAGGTATGTGAATCCGTATCTCCATGGGATGATTCGGATCACTAGGTTACGCACGTTGTAGCGTGTTTGTAACTGTGTTTTTGCTAACATGTCTGTTTGCACTGAACGCAAAATTTCTGTACGTTTTTGTGTCCAATTAGTAGGTTTGAAATCAGGTTTTATTAGTTCGTAGAGAGGTTTAACCCTTTCTGCGTAATTTAGAACATAAGTTCTACCAAAATTCAGGAAACCTAGAATTGACTACGTTTTTCAGCATTTTTGGAGGTTGGAGCAGCGCACATTTCTCTAAAAAGGTTTGCTGCCAGGCTTTTGCCTTCACTCATATCCCAAAAAGAGGATGTTGAGGTGGGCAATTCGTGATTTCTTAAAATTGAATTTATACCCTTCAGAAGCAAACCCCAGTATGATGGTGTTCACTCTCTTCAAGTGTATGTCCAAATCATCATCTGTAAGATAGATGTCATCGACATAGGATAATGCCTCATCATCATACCTATGTAGTAACTCTGTTACCCTTGCTGAAAATACCCCTGGACTATTCTTGAATCCCTGGGGGAGACGGCAAAATTGTCGCTGTGTCCCCATAATTGAGAAAGCGTTCAAATACCTGCTTTCCGGTGCAATGTTTTGACAAAAGAAACCATTTGAGATATCTAACATAGTTTTATATTTTTTGCGCACAATGTTATTCATCAGTGCTGCACTATGTGCGTTTTGTACTGCAAAAGTTTTGCCACAAGAGTTTAGATGTTTGTAATCCAAAACCCGACGATATGAATTGTTCGGTTTGGAGACAGGAAACAAAGGATTGTTCATTGATGAGGTGCATGTTTCAATCACCCCTTGGTATTCAAGTTGATTTAAGATCTCTCTTACCTGTTTTTTAGCTTCCTGTTTCACAGGATATTGCCTTTGCATTGTTGGTTGAGTTTTCAACTGGATTTTATGGTGAGGGGAATCCTCATCATATCCTACATGATTTTTGTATAGTGCTGGGGCCTGGGCTACAGCCCATATCCTAGCATAGGTGTATATTTTATGAATTGGAATGTGATTTGAGAAGGCTGGCATAATTATATCTTTGCCATGTGGGCACTCCCTGACAAATTCAGGTGGCCAGTCTTGTTCAGCTGGAAGGATGTTATAACCCTTAGAGAGCTTCTCCCAAAAAGAGTGCTCTAATTTTTCTTGGTTTGTCCCCCTCCATCCGGAGTGTTACTTCATATAACTTATGGGGTACACTAACCCTGGTGTCGGCAGTTTCAACTTGAATGCATTCATTCAAGTCCACTGTCTCCAGATGATCCTTCAGGATCTTGCGAGCTATGGTGACCTCTGCTGCGCTGTCTAGCATTGTCTGGGCCCACTCCCCGTTCTTGAGTTGTGTCCTCAAGATCCTCGGCATGTCTGATCTTTAGACTTGCTACCTTCTTTTTGGTGAATTGAGTTTTCTTATTTTTTGGAACTTGCTGTTCGTCTTTGGACTTCACGCGTTCTTCTTTTTGTTCTGATCGTCCTCTTCTTTCATATTTCTGCGAGGAAGTCTGAAAGGTACGAGCGGAATGTGTATCAATGTCTTGATATCTATCAGGTTTTCTCAAATTATCCCTATTTCTAAGGTTATATCTCTTTTCAGAGGGATCCTGTTAAAGAGACCTTCCTCTGGACTGTGAATGCTTCTCTCTAGAAAGTGTCTGTTTAGTGTTTTCCCACTTCTTTTTAGGAGTAGTGAGATTATTTTTAATAAAAAAAAATTCAGGATTTTCAGTTAGTTGGGGTTTTACTGGTTTCCCACCCAAACTATCTCTACCTAGTTCTTCATATGATTTTTCAATGATTCTGGCAAGTTCAAAAGGTTGCTCTGTTATATCTTTTTCCTTTAGTTTTTGGCGGATTGCCACTGATGCTGCTTTACCTTTGATGTTTGCTAATAGTATAGCCGAGACCTGTTTGAAATCTTTCAGTAATTTCATACCCAGATTTAATGCCAGTTCTGGACCGTATTCATTTTGATTCTGTCTCAGAACGTCTGGTATTACCGCCATAGACGGGACACCATGTGTTTTTGTGTAGATTGAAGCAAAGACTGTACCCCAAGTGTTGCAGTCCTCTACGTGTGGTGCAATCCCCATTGGTAAACATATTGTTAGAATCCTGTGTTTCTCATGAGGTGTACTATCAGGAAATACTGCCTCTATTTGAGTAATTTTTTGAGCTAACCAGAATGGAATTAGTTCCCGTTTTGCGGGCAATTTACCAATGACTGACTGTATAGTCTGTGGTGTAATTTTGTTTGTCTGATGAGGGATGTGCTGTGGAATTCTTACAGCTGGTTGGACTGTTAAATTCCTCATCCAACTGCCTGTGTATTTTAATCAGCTGTTTTAGCTGAGCTAACAGTTCAGGATCTGTCATTCTTTCAATGTCAGGATGTGGTGCATAGCTGGCTAGTACTGGCCATGTTTCTCCTGTTCTACCGAGTGGACCAAGCCTGGTAATGTGATTTTGATGTTGTAGGGCGCCATTAAACCAGAGCTGATGCTCTTGGTAAGTTAGTGAAATTTCAACGTCCTCGAAAGGAACGTATTCCGTTGGAGGTTCCTCTACTTTGTAGTAGTGGAACTCGTGTGTTACTGCATTTGCTGCAGGAAACTGTATGCATCAATAGAATACCTCTGTCTGCCGATATTCATGTGCCTCTATAACAAATATTACTTTACCACCTCTTGGTGATATCCTATTTTCTATGAGTTTTATAGTAATTTTTTTCCTTATATTTACCGGGATGAGTATAGCATCCGGTACATTTGGTTGGAGATTTGTGTCATCTAAAACTGCTTGAGCTGCTGCTGCAACTCTTTCTAATTCTTCGTCACTATCCATCATTTTTGTTGACTGGAAGTGTTGCAGAACAAGTTTCAAGGAAACAAAGATTAGGTGCACAATATTTTGGAACACTGTATCCTTCAACGTTGAACAAACTAAAAACTAATACATAGGATTTTTTCGTCCTACTCAGTTTAAAGCGGATATTTTATCCTTTAACCCACTCCAGACGTCTATTGTAGTATTTTCTGGGAAAAAGGGGTCTGTGTGAAAAGCACGACGAGTTACTCTAGTATCTAGCGTTAAATTATCGCCTTACCAAACGTTGGGCGCCATGTAGTGTCGTTCCTATATTCCCAATAGACACTGTGCATTGGAATAGTATATCCTGTAGTTTAGACGTAGGACTGAGATCGACTAGGTCTCTACAGAATATACTAGACTTAATTGTGTATGTGCCAGCTAGATCAGAGGTCACTAGAAACTTTCTCGAATGAACAAGAAGGGATTAGTTTCTGAAAACAGCTTAAAACATGACTACTTTATTCCCCAAGAATAAGAAATATATCTCTAGAATCGCGGAAACAATAGATCGTTATTTCACTCAGTCAATCGTGCAAGCTTCGTTTCACCAGAGGTGCAGAGAAATAGAGAGACAGGCGTTTTCAATAAGAGGTATTTATTGAACAGTCTTCTTTCTCAAGCATGAGAAATGAACTGCTACAATCGTAATACTTGTTGTAAAGTACAATGCGTACAGTACGAAGAGTATTATAAAATAATACTGTAAAAGCATGATATGGTTTCTAAGCCATATAGTACATAAAATACATACATTGATAAATAATGACTAAAAGTACTCAACTGGTGCTTCTAAAATACGCCTACCCCGGTGTACCTAACCTAGGTCTAGTACAAGGGAAGAAGTAAGTGAGGTGTAGCTTAGTTTCAGTATTCTTTGCCAAGAATCTAATCCAAGAATTCTCTTAGGGTCTAATCAGCTCTGTACCTTGGTTTTAGAATGTAGGAGGTCTGGTTTCTCTCTCTCAGGACTCGATTTCCCAGCAACCCGCAAGGGTAGCCTGGAAACACCAGAGCTGGATTTCTCGACTGGCGAAAGTACAGCGTCTCTCAGTGCGTCAGCTGGAGGTTCGGCTTCCTTCAGCGCTTGATGCAGCAGGGCGCGTCGGGCAAGTAGATAGTCGAACTGCTCCAAGTGTGGGCACATTTATACCTTGAAGTTGCCGAGTTTGACGTAAGATTGGACATAATAACGTTATTAGAGACTTAATTCTCTGAAAACTCTGAGTTCTTGGTAAATTAATATTCATGCAGGGGGAAGTCCCTGACTGCTGAAGGCGGGTTTTTCCAAGAAATCGTTGTAGATTTTCGGAATTAGTGGAAGTAGCCAAGCCGTATTAGGACTACTCGAGCTTGGTCTTAATACGGTTATGATTTCTATGCCTGTATAAAGATACAGTACTTTATACCTATATAGGGGAATGAATCTGGAAAATTACACTAGGGTCCTAAAACGCTATACAACATAATCAATAAGGTTTCGTAATGCAAACAAATGCAATTCTTACTGATTACTTTAACTTGGATCTATCTTACATTTTAAACAGGCAGTACTCCTATATTTTATATGCTGTTACCTGAAGGGAAAGACAATCAAAACTGACTGAATAAACATATTTTGACCTTTCAGCTATGTCTTTAACTTCCTGCCCCTCCCAACCCTCTTCTGTCCTGGTACTGCCCCCACAGCAGCTCTCAAATTTGTAGAGTGATCAGTTGCATTGGACTCAACTGTGGTATCCTGAAGGTGCTGTCAGGCAAAGCCTGCAAAGCGCATGGTCAAACCCAGTGTGGTGGACCTGGCTGCAGACATTGCTGAGGTTACCTACAGGCCCAAGGTCTCCCAGACAAGGATACTCTTTGACCTCCTTAGTCACGGTCCCTTGCTGTTACACTAGGTGCTGGTTAGCAGTGCCATCTTTAAACTGTGCCCGCCACTTCCCACTGGATGGTCTACAGAGACCACTCCTTGATCTAAGGCCACGTGCAGGTGAGGGCTAAGTTGCTTGCTATTTTTAGGCAGAACTGTCCATGGGGCAGAATCTGGACTTTGCACAGCAGAAACTTCTTTCTACGCTGTGCAAGTCCCAGCTGCCTGACAGTAGCACGACCATAGAGAGCACACTGCGAGAGTCACCTAATGCCGTTTGTGTGGCGAGCATGGTGACAGGAAAATAAATCAAAATTCACCCACTGGCTGGGATAATAATTGCAGGCTTTCTGGTGATGGTACAGAAGTGCCAGATCCTGGCTGTTGTTTATGTTCTGCAGTGACACCAGATGACCATGTGGAGGGCTGGGCCTGGTGCAAATTTATTTTAGCTGCCGGTCATGTGTGTTTGTAGAGACGTTTTGACACTAAAGGTCACAACGCTGCTCCCTAACAGCCAGAGCAGAGTCAGTTATAGGCTCCTAATTGTGGTGTTCGACTACCAGTAGCACAGCAGGTGCTGGCAGTGGCTGCTTTTGTTATAATATGAAGCGACATGCTGTGATTCTCCCTGAAGCTATAGTATGCGTGACTAACTCCTTTTAGTGCGGTGATGCGGACAACAGTACAAAAAACCTCCAGTCCAGCCCCTGATGAGTTGGTCCTGGCTTGACTATAATATGCCTGCTGCAAAGGACCTGTGCCATGCACATCAGAGAACAATATTTTATTTGCACAGCTCAGTGGGTTACTGCTTGTTGTTACTGTCCAGTTCATAAGTTACATTAGTAATCTAGCACAGTGAGCTATGAACCACCATCTAAGAGTTGCATCGTACAGGTTAGAAAGTTAGTTTATTTTTCCCCAGACTTTCTATCCTGATGTTGCTAAGAAAGGTTTGCTTTGGTAGAAATAAATTCTATTAAAGTCAACCCTAACCACTGGGTTATGTTCTGAATCCTGAGTTTGTTCTTCTTCACACCAAGCACTCTTAAAAAGTGCCTGCCACTATGGGTGGCATGTGAATTTGACACCTTCTTCTTCTCCTTTGCCTTATGTAACATTTTCTATACACTGATTCACAAACGTATGATTCATTGTCTCTGTATGTGTGTGTGATGTATTTTGAAAATGTGGAAAGTTTTGCTTTAGAACCAGTGATTAATGGAGTCATTTTTAAATGTGGACTGTAACATCTGCATTTGCAAAGCGAACATTCATGCCTTTGGGCATTCTGGCTGTTAGATAACATGTTTGTTGCTGATGAGGTATGTTTCACACAAGATTCCCTATTAGGCATACTATGTTATACCGCCTTTAATTCTGATCAGCTTTTGAAGAGACAGTGTGGTAGGACAGCACATGCAAAGAAGGTGGGACTATGACAAACGGTAGGGTGTTGAAAATGCAATGGAGAAAGTTTAATATCATACATTTTGAATGAATGCATGATGATGTATACAGTCCAATAATGTATGAGATGCCATACATACTAGATGGTACCTCTGCTGTGAACTCATGTAGAGGCGGGCATCATATGCCACACACACACACATTCACACATACCTTCCCAACGAGGTGCCTTTCTGTTTCCATCTTCTTTGTCTCAGGGCAGTAATAGTTACGGATGTCTCTCAGCCTTGCCAATTGTATTATCCCACACATACTAGATGGTACCTCTACCATAACACTCCGATGTAAAGGCATACACCCTCTGCCGTATATATGCACATCACTCTCCAGTGCTGCTCCCATTCTGTTTGAACCTTCTTTCTCCAAGGGCAGCAGCAACCAGGAGTGTCTCAAAGCTTAGCTAGTAGCATTCTTCCATACACACTAAATGGTACCCTTGCTTTGAGAGATTTAATGTAGAACATGAACCAAAAGTAGTATGCACACACAGTACTCCCTAAAGCAGGCCCCATTCTGTTTGCCCTCTTTCTCCCAGTAGGGTAGTGGGTAGGGGTGTCTGAGCTTAGCCAGTTGTATTCTTCCATATATTCTAAATGATGGGAATCTCCTGTAAAACATGGACCATTAGCAGTATGCAATTCTATACTCCCCAGAGCCGCCCCCATTCTGTTTGCATTTAAACAGAACAAAGAGAACCCTATATGCCCACGAGAACCAGGGTAATTGTATTATATTCCAACAATAGTCCTGTGGTACTAATTTATATATTGTGCTTCAGTCTTATTTAAAACAGATGTGTGTAGACTCAATTCTTTTAGTCAGAAGAAAGGTATAGGATACCTTCTTATTTGAATAGAAGAACATTTGTTGTTAGGAACAATATAGCTCATAAATTGAAAATACTCTTAGGTAATGAAAGATATAATGGAGATAAACTGTAAACATCTATGTCATTGACACAGTGCTTTGTACTTTAAACATGAAATGCGTGGCATGGATTACCTTACAGTTTTGTTTTATGGCCATTATTGAGAAAGGTGTATATATTTGTTTACACTTTGAACATTATTGAGAAATTGATCCATGCTTTTGCCTTGAAATTTAAGGACCTGAATATAGAGCCCATTAGTGATCCATTGCAAAGTCAGTTCTAGGAGCTTCTCTGCTTAAAGCCATAAGTGGTTGATAGGTTTAAAGGAGTTGCACAGCCTAATGAGATTTCACTAATCAATGGTGATATGAGAGACCGACCGTGCGAATGATGAAGGGGAATGGATCTGAATGGGACAAGTGGAGGGATGACAGTGTCATCCAACTTGAGGGAGCATTAGTGTTGAGATGTTGTGGAAGGGTATTACCTAACGTTTTAGGAATTAACTCTTTTTCCTGTCTACTCCAGTTGATTTCATTTGGACCCCACACAAACCCATCTGCTTCTTGCCAAGACTGGGGCCTTTAGTCAAGCCTTTGCTGAAGCACGAAGGCAATGACTTAGGTTCTGTTTAAATTTTAGTGTCACCGTAGTTTGTCATGGTGAAAGATTTTGAAGTGGAGGGCAGGCAGTAATCGGAGTCACTGACTCTCCTATTTGGCTTTTGTACATTTAACTGAAGGCAGTGGGCTTCTAAACTCAGTTTGCCAAAGAAGTTGTGCTGAAATTTCTTTAATGCCAAGGTGGTTACTTTATATGTACATCATTGTGTGGTGTTCATCCTGTGAGATCCATGAAATGCATTAAAATGTCCTGTTTGAGAAGCTACATGACATAGAGTTTCAACTTTTCAGCATTTGGTCTTCACTAAAATGGGCTACAGTCTGCTCTTGTAATGTTTGTTCATCAATGACAGGTTCAGGTTTGGATTTGCGGTGAACAAGGCAACAGGTCCTAATGGAACCGATCTTCAAAATCAGTAGTTACTAAATTAATTGGAACACGGTTGCAGAAGTTCATAGGTTCCCATTGAACCGCAGCCCACTATAAGCATATTGAATAGAATTAGGATTATGCGTAAAATGTTTCCTGAAGGCTGATTTTGCATACATTGAGGGTGGCAACTTTGGGCTGGTTTTTGGGCTGAAACTGGTCTGTGTTGGGCTGAATTTGGGCTTAAACTTGAACAGCATTGGGCTTGAGACGGGTATCGAAATCTGGCAACACTCTCAGGGGCAGAGACTCTGTAAATTGAAGGCAGGTAGGAGGGTGCAGAGGCAACAATTTGACCACACTGGGCAGGCAGGAAGGGCAGTGGCAGCACAACAGACTATGGAGGGCAGTGGAAAGGGATGCAGGGGAAACAACTGCAGGACAGGCAAGAGAGGCTGTGACAATATAATAGACCATTGTGGGCAGAAGGAAGAGGCAGTGGTAGTACAACCATACATGCCAACAGACCTGATTCAGCCAGGAAACGGACAATGTTTTTAAGCCCAAATGGCTTTATTTTATCTGTATCCGGTCTACAATCACTTCTTTTTCAATGCAAGTCAATGAGGAAAATCATTTTCCCATTTTATTTTTCAAAATATCCCTCTTACCAAGTTCAAAATGTTATTAAGTATGGTACATTGGATCATGGAAGGCAGGAGAAATTGGGGTAGGGACATGGACTTGGATAACAGAGGACAGGAGGGACATGGACAGGTGTACCAAACTGACCTTACAGGGCAGGCATCAGGGTTTACAGCAGCACAATACACCACACAGGGTATGCAGAAAAGCAGTGCAGCACAACAATCGATGGAAAGCAATAGAGAGGGGACAGGACCATGCACAACTACTGTCACTCCTGAGGCGGAAAGCCGTGAGTTAGGAATCTTGTGTTTGCATTTCTTTTAACTTTTAAACGTTGTTACTTTCATTTGTGAAACCTCGTCTTGCCTTTTTAAAACTCACTTGCACATCTGAAGTGCTGGATTCCACAGGCTCCGAAGACTAGGCACGGAGACCACACCTTACATCAAGGCTGCTGACACACTCCACACTCCACGCCCACCTCGTAGGGTGCGGCTCAGGCAGCTGGCGCGAGCGGCGTCACTACAAAAGAATACGGACGCGGGCAGCGGGCGCGCATTTGGTGCGCCAAAGGTAAGCCCGTCTGTGCACGTCCGCGGCAGGACGGGGCCAGGGGCTAGGTCCCCAGCTCCATCGCTGACAGATGCTACCCTTGCAAGTACTCTAGTCTACTCGTCAGCTGAACTCCGAGATATCCGTAGGACAGCATCAAATTCACGGGGGGTTATGTTAAATTGCCCTATTAAGTTCCCGGCACAACTAGAAGGTCCAGTAGCTTGTAGCTGTTGCTCCTTTCAGGGCGATAAACTCTTAAGTCACAGGTCATTTAGACATACTTTGAGGACCACCACGGCGGAGGCTCACACTTTTATCTTATGCAATGTTAGGTACCTTGCCAGACATCAGTTTGAAATCTGGGATATGTTAAAGTCACACTCCCCTGAAATCTGTTTCCTGACCGAAACTTGGCTGAACCCCACTAACCACCCGACTATTAACATCGCCATCCGTGAAAATTATAAATGTATACATCTTGATAGGTCGGGAAAAACGGGGGGGGGGTATAGCCATTGCCTGTAAACAGCATATTAACATCTCCTGGACTAACTCACAAATGGATAAAGATTTGGAAATCAATATTTTTAAAGCCATGCTCTCAGCTTCTGAGAGCTGGACGGGAGCATTAGTATACCGGCCTCCTGGTCCGAAAACCGATTTTACTGACACACTTATAGACCTGATAGCCACGCATGCCCTTGCAGCGAGTACATTTTTGGTATTAGGTGACTTCAATTTCCATGGAGAACTGAACTCCCTACCAGAGGTAAACACACTCCTCACAGATATGGAGCAGTTGGGTCTCCATCAAAGGCCCACACACAATTGTGGCCACACATTGGACCTTGTTTTTACAACATTGAGGCTCTTAAATATGATCTTTCACAGCCCCTTATCTGGTCTGACCATTTGATGATTAAATTCACATCTCTCCCACCAGTTCAGGGTCCCAGCGGTCACTCTGTTGGCAGATGTTCTACTGCACAGAGACCGTGGAATAAACTTACCCCTCAAGCTTTTGAGGAAGCTTTCCAGACAATCACACAGTCAGAAGACAATATGCTGATAGGTTTAGACGAAGGGTTGAACAAAGTTTTTGATGTTATTATTCCTATGAAACATAAACCCAGATTCAACCTGAGCCAAAACTCAGCTAAATGGTTCACTCCTGAACTGAGTCAGGAAAAGTCCTCATGCAAAAAGCTGGAAAGACAGTGACGTCGAAATAAAACGGCGCAATCAAAACAACTTTATAAATGATCTCTGGCAACATACCATCGAAATTTAAAGGTAGCACGTTGCGTGTTTATTGCAAACCAAATTGAGCATTCCAAGAACTCTGCCAAGGCCTATTTGACATCGTAAAGGACTTTGTGGAACCCACGGTGTGCAAACAACCTGTTACTGAGACGAAGGACCTCTGTAATTCACTGGCCAGGTTCTTTCACGAAAAAATTGAAAAAATGTATGCTAATTTTCCGATAGATAATCTGGCCACTCCACCCGGCATCGTTAATCTGGACGATGCTATTACAGGATCAGAGTGCTCGCTCGAATGCTTTAGACCTATCACGCTATCTAAGACCAAAATGGCTTTAACATCTGCCTAATCGGGTTCTCCGGTTGACCTCTGCCCTCCTAAGATCATGTCGCTCCTATCTCACATTCTGGCGCCCACAGTACAAAAGATTTTTAACATTTCTATCAGGGAAGGGGAAATTTAAAAAAACCCACGGCTAATCCGTCAGAGTTGGGTAATTACCGCCCTATTTCCCTGTTCCCTCTCTTGGGAAAAATTGGAAAGTCTGATTAACAAGCAGTCAAACAGCTATTTGGAAACAAACAACATCTTGGACCCCTCACAGTCCGGTTTCCGTCGGGGTTTTAGCACCGAAACGGCCCTTCTATCTGTGACTGATTTCCTGAGAACAACATTGGACGCAGGAGGTTCACTTGTTTTGATTTTGCTTGACCTCTCCGCGGCCTTTGATACCATCTCCCATGCTAGGCTCGCAGAGAGGCTAAGCTCCTGCGGAATCCAGGGTCCCGCCCTTAAGTGGCTACGGAATTTCTTGGCAGATCGCTCACAAACGGTCCTAATGGGCCCCCATCAATCTGAGAAAACATCACTTGACAAGGGCGTCCCCCAGGGCTCCTACCTTAGCCACACCCTCTTTAACATCTATATGGCCCCTTTGGCTAAGGTGGTGGAAGCCCTGGGGTTCGAAATAGTCTCTTACGCAGACGATACCCAGCTGCTATTCAACATCGGCCTAAAACCCGAAGGGGCCAGACTCCGCTTTGCTACGGGAATTGATGCAATTTCCAAATGGATGACCAACAACTGTTTACAGTTAAATCCAAGCAAGATGGAAGTTATGCTTCTAGGGAAGGCCTAAGCAGTCTGGTCAAATGATTGGTGGCCGGTACAACTTGGCCCGCCTCCAACACTTAAACTATGTGTCAACAATTTGGGCATAAAACTTAACCAGTCTGTCCATGCAAGATCACGTGCCCACAGTATCGGGGACATGCTATTACAGGCTCAGATTACTGCGAAAGATCTTGCCATTCATACCCACGGAACATCGCAGAATAGTAACCCAGGCCATAGTTATGAGCCGCATGGACTATGGGAATGCACTGCTAGCCGAAGTGAGAGCTACATCTCTAAAGAAACTACAGGTAATTCAGAACACGGCAGCCAGGCTGGTCCTGAATATGCCAGCCGGCACTTCCTCGCAACCATTGCTGAAAAATTGCACTGGCTTCCGATAAAACAGAGAGCCTTTTTCAAAATCTGTTGTCTCACTTTCTGTGCGCTTCAGGGTCAGGGGCCAGTGTATCTTCAAAACAAATTGAAAAAACACATCCCAACTCGCCTTCTGAGGTCCGGTACGCAGCAGCTGCTTCAGGTACCTCGTATTAGACGCCACAGATCGGGGGGCTTAGCTTTTTCTTACATTGCCCCCAAATATTGGAACAGTCTTCCATTATACTCGCGAGAAACTCCCTGCTATCTCACCTTTAGAAAACATTTAAAGGCATTCTTGTTTTAGGTCCGTGTTAGACCTGTCTGGATTTTTTGCGTAGTCCCTCCCCATTATTATTTGTTTTGTCCCCTTTTTGCCCCTCATACCCTTAATAATTTTTGTGTCTACTATTTTTTTAGGTATTGGTCAAGGGGATAGGTGTTCTTTTTCCCCTCATAATCTTTCACCTCAGGCCCAGAGGCCTGTTTTGACAGGAAAAGTTGGAACCACAAAATGGTGGCTACCAACTGCCCTAACTGCCAAGCCTAGAACTTGTCCATAGACTAGTATAGGGCGTTCCAGAACCTTCTGGTCCATTCTGGACCACTGAGGGGGCAGCCTATATAAGGCGGAATGCTGGACAGCCATTTTGTCTGTCAGTGAGGAGCAGTTAGAGTGAAGGCTGAGGTCTGGTAGGGGTAGGATCCTGAAGGGTGGTTTCCTCTACAAGAGCAGCCCTCTGTCAAGGCTTTTCCTTCGCCATTCCTGTTGTCCTAGCCAGACTAGTTCTTCCTGCTGACCCTGGACAGCTAGTTAGGGGTTAACTTCTGGATCTGAGAACTGAATTAAGAAGACTCCTGTGCCCCTTTAGCTGCCCAGTAAGGAGAGCTAGTGGACTAGTGCTGAGAAAGTGCACTGTGGCTTATCCTGAAGGAGCCCCCCGTTTTTACCCCCCCTCTTCGTTATAGTGAAGAAAGGAAATACCTTCACTGAACAACTGTAAGATTTCCTTACCATTGACTGGTCCTGTGGCGTGTGGCAAGCCCCCCTGCCTGTTGGGTGGAGGGTGTGAGGTGAAGAACTTGTATCCCTCCTTGGATTGGGAGCGGGACCTTTGGTACACCGTTTGCGCTCTGTGCCAGCGCCCTCACGGGATCCACTGAGCCTGAGAAGCCTGGCGAGGCTTCCCTTCGTGAGTGGGACCCCGGGGGCGCCTTTCGTGCTTGAGTCGCGTTGCCGGTAGCGACCCAGTTCTGAAGAAAGTGAAGGCGCCATCGCGCATGCCCCGTCTGATGCAGATATCCCCGGAAGGAGGGGCAAAGAGGTGAGCAGGCCCAAGAGTGTAGCGTCTTGTCCTGGAGCGGGAGCAGTGGGAGGCGGCATCGGCAAGAGCGCTACCGCGCATGCCCGCCGGAGGAGTGACTGTGAAGACCAGCGCTGAGGAGAGGCGCCGGAGGCTTCTTTAGCTGGCCGAGTGATCGGCTCGGTTCCTCCTGTTCGAGTGCCGCGCTGAGTAGCCGGCCCGGGCAGGGAGGGAGAGTTACAAGGCCCGGTAGAGGTCTGGGGGCATTGTGGTGTCTGCCTTTGTAGTTTCCTGAGCGGGAGCAGCGCGGAGGAGTCGGCCCGAGCTGATGGAGTCTTCTGAGGCGAGAGAGCCTCTTCAGCCTTGGTTCCCCAGCCCCTCGCGCCTGTTAATCCTTTACCTCTGGTGCAGGACTATTCCATGAACAACAGTAACAAGTAAGGAGGTAGCAGTGGGGGAGTGACTTCCACAGGATTAACCAGGGATATAGATTGAGACTCTGTCTCTGGGAGTACAGCGTCTAGGAGGAATCCCTGACAGGGTCCTACTGTAAGCTGACTTAAGTGGTTCTTAACCAATTTCTCTTTAACAAGATAAGAAGAACTGTAATGCTATTTATGTAAAGGAAAGTGTTTCCCTGATTTAATTTAGGTGCTGATCTTGCCAAACTTTAAAGTATTGCTGTAATGAGAAATGATGTAAAGTAAGCAGAGTACAGTAAATGCCTAACTGAGCTATAAAAGTGTAAGAGTTACCTGCCAGTTTTGGTTAAGTGATCTGTCTATACTATAAATGCTGGTTGTTAATATGATTTAGAACTTAAAAGTATTCTTGCTATATTCCAAACAAACTGAAGTGTAATTTAATTGTGAATTCTGAAAGTAAAAAGAGCAAAGATATTATTTTTATAAAACAGCTCATATTTTCCTAACAAATTGGTGTAGTGTCCTTTTTAAGTGCTATTGCGTGGATTTACTGCTGGGTGGTCTGCAACCTTCGCACTGTGCCTCTAGAATTGCATGCCTTACCCCTAGGCCAGGCTACCCTAGGTAACCTGACATCCCAGGTTCCAACATTTGGTGCCTAGCGGTGGGATTCTGACTTGGTTGCAGCTACTCATTAGTAATTCAACGCAATACACTGACCTACACCAGGAGTTTTCTCCTTGCGGCCCTCCTAATTTGAATTTTGTTTTTCCAAATTTATTTCTGGTGGTGGGTGGAGGTTAACCTCAGGTCACTTCTTGGTTTTCTCCTGTGTGTTAATTTTATTCCATAGTGAAAGATGGAATTGAATTTTAAAGAGCTAGAAGCCAATACTGTGGCCCAACTAAGAGAATGGTGTCAGCAACAAGGGGTATTCTTTAACAAAGGTGCCAAGAAAGGCGAGTTGCTGACAAGCATAAGGGCATGGGTGGAAGCTCATTTAAGGGAAGAACCAGATACTGAAGAGAGTGACGGGGACACTGTCCTTGAGACTGCAATGTTGAACCAAGCTGGAAGGGGGAATCTGCTGACAGGTCCCAGGACACCTTCGAGGGCGAGCAGCAGCGTCTCAGACAGGGGTTTAACTGACGCCGAGCTAGAAGATAGGAGGGAGGAGAGGAGAATGAAGTTGGAATTAGCTAGGATGGAGATGGAAAGGGAGGAAAGGAGGTTAGCCCATGAGCGAACCATCAAAGAGATGGACCTACAAGCCTTAATACAAAGGCCTCCCAATCCAGATAATGGTGGCAGCGAAAATAAAGTGAACACCAGGGAACCCAGACCCTATTTACCCAAAGATGTTATCGCTAGTTACACCCCAGGCGATGACATTGCCAAATGGCTGGCCGCCTACGAAGTTTCTCTAAGGGCTCACGGGATCTTAGAAACTCACTGGGGAGGTGGGCTGTATAAATACATGCCACCTACTGGCAGAGACACCTTGTTGGCTCTGGAGTCGGATGAGCAAACCCACTACCCTACAATGAAGGTGGCACTGGTGAAGAAGTTTGGACTTACCCCTGAAAGGTACAGACAGAAATTCAGGGGAAGTCACAAACTGAGTACCCAAAATTGGGTAGACTTTTTAGACTACGCCAAGAAAGCTTTGGAGGGTTGGGTCAAGGGCAGCGAGGTGAAAGATTATGAGGGGCTGTACAATCTATTTTTGAAAGAACACCTCCTCGAGAAATGTTTTCCCGAGTTGCGCCAACACCTGGTGGACAGCAAGCTGACCGATCCCCGGAAACTTGCAGAGGAGGCGGACACTTGGGCAAGTACCCGGGTGTCCTCAAAGGGGACTGGAGGGGATTCTCAAAAAGCCGGTCAGGGCGCCCCCCAGAAGAAGGAGGGGGGAGATAAAAAGAAGGAGTTCTCCAAAGGTCCCCAAAATAATTTCCAAGGTAAGGGAGCAGGTTTCACCCCTAGGGCAAACCCGCCCAGAAACCCTAATCCTGGCCAAAGCCAGCAGCCAAGGGTTCTCCACTGTTTTGAATGTGGTGGTATTGGACATTATAAGGGAGATGTCAGATGCCCAAAGAGACCACCCCCTCCCACCGGAGGAAAGTCACCGGGAGTAGCTAGTGTAGCGCTCGGGGAGGAGTTGCCCTTAGATAAGGGGGGTGAGTGGGCGGGTGTCACCTTAGTGTCCCTGGGAGAGCGGGAGATGGTTCCAAAGATCCAGGTGCCCCCAAATACTACAAAGTATGGGCAATGGGTTACCATCAATGGCCAAAGAGGGGAGGCTCTGAGAGATACAGGAGCCAGTATGACTATGGTGAGAAGTCAACTGGTGTCTCCAGAGCAGGTTGTTCCTAATGTACTCCACCCCGCCGCGATGGCTGACGGCAGAATGGGCCACTATCCAGTGGCTGAGGTTCCCTTTGAGTGGGAGGGGGTTGCAGGTTCACTTCGAGTTGCCGTAAGCCCTGCCGTGCCAGTTGATTGTCTGTTGGGGAATGACATGGAGCACAACACTTGGAGAGAGGTGGAATACCGGACGCATTCTGCGATGCTGGGTACACCTGACTGGGCCTGTGTAAGCACACGGTCTGCGACTGCCCGGAGAGGGAGTTCGCTTGGTTTGGAGCCTGGAACAATGGCCCAACCCGCTGCCAAAAAGGGACAGACCCGGAGACAGGAAGAGCCTGCTTCGGCTTCCACGCCCCATGTGTCAGATCGGCCACCTGCGGTGGTAGGCCAGGAGTCCATGGAGGGGGAAGTAGACTCTCTGGAGGATTTACCCATCCCTGCTGAGTGGCATGTGGAGGGAGGACCTACCAAAGAGGAATTCTGTAAGGGGCAGAGGGAGTGCCCTACCCTTGAGGGACTGAGTCGTCAGGCTGAAGCCCAGGCAGCAGGTGATGCTACGGGACACCACCATATTTACTGGGAGGATGGACTCCTCTACAGTGAACCCAAGGTACCCCTACCTGGCTCATCAAGGGCCTTGGTGGTCCCGCAGCAATACCGAGCCTTTCTGCTGGAATTGGCTCATGCAATACCACTGGCAGGACACTTAGGCCAGGACAAGACCTTTGCACGGCTTGTCCTCCACTTTTACTGGCCTCAGATGAAAGTGGCGTCCAACACATACTGTAGGACATGTGTATCCTGCCAGGCCAGTGGGAAAACAGGGGTGAAGCTAAAGGCTCCCCTGGAACCACTTCCAGTCGTTAGCACCCCCTTTGAAAGGGTGGGCATCGACATTGTAGGGCCATTGGATCCACCAACAACAGCTGGTCACAGGTTTATCCTGGTTCTGGTGGATCATGCCACACGGTACCCAGAGGCCATCCCTCTGAGGACTGTTACTGCACCTGTGGTGGCTAGGGCCCTGATGGGAATCTTTACCCGTGTAGGATTCCCCAAGGAGGTTGTGTCCGACAGGGGGACCAACTTCCTGTCAGCTTACATGCGGACAATGTGGAAGGAGTGTGGAGTGACCTACCGGTTCACCACTCCTTATCACCCCCAGTCAAATGGACTGGTTGAGAGGTTTAATAAGACCCTGAAGGGCATGATAAGAAGTCTGCCGGAGAGCTTACGGAGGAAGTGGGACGTCCTCCTGCCTTGCTTGCTGTTCTCTTACAGAGAGGTGCTGCAGAAGGGAGTGGGCTTCAGCCCTTTTGAATTGTTGTATGGGCACCCTGTGCGTGGGCCTCTCAGCCTGGTGAAGGATGGATGGGAAAAGTCTCCCAGAAAACCTCCTCAGGATGTGGTGAGCTACATGCTAGCCTTCAGAAGCCAGATGGCCAAGTTGTGGAAGCAGGCTTCTGACAACTTGGAGGCCAGCCAGGCAGTCATGAAGGAATGGTACGACCAAAATGCTCACCTGGTGGAGTTGGAGCCTGGCCAGAAAGTATGGGTGATGGAACCTGGAGAGCTAAGTGCCCTTCAAGATCGTTGGACAGGCCCATTTGAGGTGTTGGAGAAGAAGGGTAAGGCCACTTACTTGGTGGATCTTAAGACCCCGCGACAGCCCCTACGGGTGCTGCATGCCAATCGCCTCAAACCCCACCATGAGAGGCCAGAGGTCATCCTGATGTTGGTGACTGATGGTGCTGAGGAAGCAGAAAGCGAGCCTCTCCCGGATCTCTTTTCATCCCAAGAGAAGGATGGGTCGGTGGAGGGAGTGATTCTCTCCCCATCCCTAACTCCTGAGCAACGAGAGGATTGCCGCCAGGTATTGGAGCAGTACTCTTCGCTGTTCTCCCTTGTCCCGGGAAGAACCCACCTGTGTACCCATGATGTGGACACAGGAGACAGCCCCCCAGTAAAGTCAAAGACCTACAGGCTGTCGGACAAGGTGAAGGCTAGCATCCATGGCGAGGTTGCCAAGATGCTGGAGCTAGGAGTGATAGAACCTTCCAGCAGCCCTTGGTCCAGTCCGGTGGTGCTAGTGCCAAAAGCCGCCCCACCAGGCACCACACCAGAACTGAGGTTCTGTGTGGATTACCGAGGACTGAACTCAGTTACAAAGACTGATGCTCATCCAATCCCTAGGGCGGATGAGTTATTTGACCGGCTAGGAGCTGCCCAATACCTAAGTACCTTTGACCTCACTTCAGGGTACTGGCAGATCTCCTTGACAGATGGAGCAAAGGAAAGGTCAGCCTTCTCCACGCCTAAGGAACACTTCCAGTTTTGTGTGATGCCCTTTGGGCTCAAGAACGCCCCTGCCACATTTCAGCGGCTGGTGAACCAGGTCCTCTCTGGAATGGAGAGTTTCTCTGCTGCCTATCTGGATGACATTGCTGACTTCAGTAGCAGTTGGGAGGACCATTTGCAACATTTGCAAGCAGTTCTCCAGGCCCTGAAAAAGGCTGGATTGACAATCAAGGCCAGCAAATGCCAGATTGGGCAGGGGTCGGTTGTGTACCTTGGACACTTGGTGGGTAGGGGGTCAGTGCAGCCCCTGCAGGCGAAGATTGAGGCAATCATGGCCTGGGAACCCCCCAAGACACAGACTGAGGTCCGAGCTTTCCTGGGCCTCACAGGTTACTACCGTCGCTTTGTGAAGCGGTATGGCACTATTGTAGCGCCCCTCACGGAGCTCACCTCCAAGAAACAACCTCGACGGGTAGTTTGGACAAAGGCTTGTCAGCAAGCCTTTGGAAAGTTGAAGCAGGCAATGTGTGTAGCACCGGTCCTGAGGGCCCCAGACTTCTCCAAGGAGTTCATTGTCCAAACGGATGCATCAGAACATGGCATTGGGGCAGTGTTATCGCAACTAAATGAAGAGGGCCTGGATCAGCCTGTAGTCTTCTTATCCAGGAGACTGCTTCCCCGGGAACAGAAGTGGAGTGCGATTGAGAGGGAAGCTTTTGCGGTGGTGTGGGCTCTGAAGAAGCTGCGGCCATACCTCTTTGGCTCGCACTTCCTGGTTCAGACTGACCACCGACCCCTTCGTTGGCTGATGCAAATGAAGGGGGAAAATCCCAAGCTGTTGAGGTGGTCCATCTCCCTACAGGGAATGGACTTCCGGGTGGAACATCGGCCTGGAGTGGACCACGCCAATGCAGACGGTCTCTCCAGGTATTTCCGCCTTAGTGATGAGGACTCCCAAGGGGTTGGGTAGTTCTCCCCACTTTCAGCTGGGGGGGACGCGTGTTAGACCTGTCTGGATTTTTTGCGTAGTCCCTCCCCATTATTATTTATTTTGTCCCCTTTTTGCCCCTCATACCCTTAATAATTTTTGTGTCTACTATTTTTTTAGGTATTGGTCAAGGGGATAGGTGTTCTTTTTCCCCTCATAATCTTTCACCTCAGGCCCAGAGGCCTGTTTTGACAGGAAAAGTTGGAACCACAAAATGGTGGCTACCAACTGCCCTAACTGCCAAGCCTAGAACTTGTCCATAGACTAGTATAGGGCGTTCCAGAACCTTCTGGTCCATTCTGGACCACTGAGGGGGCAGCCTATATAAGGCGGAATGCTGAACAGCCATTTTGTCTGTCAGTGAGGAGCAGTTAGAGTGAAGGCTGAGGTCTGGTAGGGGTAGGATCCTGAAGGGTGGTTTCCTCTACAAGAGCAGCCCTCTGTCAAGGCTTTTCCTTCGCCATTCCTGTTGTCCTAGCCAGACTAGTTCTTCCTGCTGACCCTGGACAGCTAGTTAGGGGTTAACTTCTGGATCTGAGAACTGAATTAAGAAGACTCCTGTGCCCCTTTAGCTGCCCAGTAAGGAGAGCTAGTGGACTAGTGCTGAGAAAGTGCACTGTGGCTTATCCTGAAGGAGCCCCCCGTTTTTACCCCCCCTCTTCGTTATAGTGAAGAAAGGAAATACCTTCACTGAACAACTGTAAGATTTCCTTACCATTGACTGGTCCTGTGGCGTGTGGCAAGCCCCCCTGCCTGTTGGGTGGAGGGTGTGAGGTGAAGAACTTGTATCCCTCCTTGGATTGGGAGCGGGACCTCTGGTACACCGTTTGCGCTCTGTGCCAGCGCCCTCACGGGATCCACTGAGCCTGAGAAGCCTGGCGAGGCTTCCCTTCGTGAGCGGGACCCCGGGGGCGCCTTTCGCGCTTGAGTCGCGTTGCCGGTAGCGACCCAGTTCTGAAGAAAGTGAAGGCGCCATCGCGCATGCCCCGTCTGATGCAGATATCCCTGGAAGGAGGGGCAAAGAGGTGAGCAGGCCCAAGAGTGTAGCGTCTTGTCCTGGAGCGGGAGCAGTGGGAGGCGGCATCGGCAAGAGCGCTACCGCGCATGCCCGCCGGAGGAGTGACTGTGAAGACCAGCGCTGAGGAGAGGCGCCGGAGGCTTCTTTAGCTGGCCGAGTGATCGGCTCGGTTCCTCCTGTTCGAGTGCCGCGCTGAGTAGCCGGCCCGGGCAGGGAGGGAGAGTTACAAGGCCCGGTAGAGGTCTGGGGGCATTGTGGTGTCTGCCTTTGTAGGTTCCTGAGCGGGAGCAGCGCGGAGGAGTCGGCCCGAGCTGAGGAGTCTTCTGAGGCGAGAGAGCCTCTTCAGCCTTGGTTCCCCAGCCCCTCGCGCCTGTTAATCCTTTACCTCTGGTGCAGGACTATTCCATGAACAACAGTAACAAGTAAGGAGGTAGCAGTGGGGGAGTGACTTCCACAGGATTAACCAGGGATATAGATTGAGACTCTGTCTCTGGGAGTACAGCGTCTAGGAGGAATCCCTGACAGGGTCCTACTGTAAGCTGACTTAAGTGGTTCTTAACCAATTTCTCTTTAACAAGATAAGAAGAACTGTAATGCTATTTATGTAAAGGAAAGTGTTTCCCTGATTTAATTTAGGTGCTGATCTTGCCAAACTTTAAAGTAATGCTGTAATGAGAAATGATGTAAAGTAAGAAGAGTACAGTAAATGCCTAACTGAGCTATAAAAGTGTAAGAGTTACCTGCCAGTTTTGGTTAAGTGATCTGTCTATACTATAAATGCTGGTTGTTAATATGATTTAGAACTTAAAAGTATTCTTGCTATATTCCAAACAAACTGAAGTGTAATTTAATTGTGAATTCTGAAAGTAAAAAGAGCAAAGATATTATTTTTATAAAACAGCTCATATTTTCCTAACAAATTGGTATAGTGTCCTTTTTAAGTGCTATTGCGTGGATTTACTGCTGGGTGGTCTGCAACCTTCGCACTGTGCCTCTAAAATTGCATGCCTTACCCCTAGGCCAGGCTACCCTAGGTAACCTGACATCCCAGGTTCCAACAGTCCGTCCCTGTTTCTCCTCTGCTACTTACGTATTGGGGTGATTTAGAGTAAAGCGCCGAGATGTCCCCAGGTGATTCAAACGCTATAGAAAAAAGCTTAACATAACACATAGACAACAGAGGGGAAAGAGGCAATGGCAGCATGGACCATGGAAGATAGAGGGATTGGTAGGAGCTGGGCACACACAAGAGTTCAGGGGAAGGGGCCTCACAACAGACAATGTGGAGCAGGCAGGAGGAGCAGTTGCAACACAACAGACCAGGAAGGGCAGAAGGGTCTGGCAGTAAAATGGACCATGGAGGACAGGAGGAAGGAGATAGGGGCATGGAATCTGGACAGGCAGGGTGGAGGTGGCAGGGACAGGTTACAGTCATATGACAATGCTAGGCAGGTGGGAGGGGAGTGGCAGCTCAACAGAACACTCAGATTAGATATGAGGGGCAGGTCCATGAAACATAGTGGGCAAAAAGGATGGAGCTGGGGCATGCACACAGACTTCGGAGGGCAGGGGAAAGGAGAGCAGGGGCAGCAAACTAAGCACAGAGGCTAATCAGGAGGTCAATGATGGGGCATAGAATTGGGCAATGGAGGGCAGGAGGAGTGGACTGGGACATCATGCTAAATTGAGGGCAGTGGCAGCACAATGGAGGGCAGGAGGGAGGAAGTTAGTGAATGGATTCAGACAACAGAGGATAGGGAGGAAATGGATAGGTCAGCAAGCTAACTGTTCAGAGAAGGCGGGAAGGCCAGTGGCAGAACAACGGCCACACAGGGCTGTAATGAGGGAGCAGGGACATGGAATTGGACAATGGATGGCAAGGAGGAGGGGAGGAGGGGAGGAGGGGAGGCGGGAGCAGCAAGCTTGGGTGGGGTCAGCACAATACCAGGCCAGACCTTACTTCCAACCCCCACCATCCATTGTGATAGGCATCTTACTTAACATTAAAAAAACGTAGAAATTAGCTGAAAAAACTAAGTTTACAGGGTCGTTCTAGTTAGACTCAGATTTCACTGGTACAAAACAAGTGAAGTTCAGCAGTTATAGTTACCTGAACTAACTATAACTTACGCCCCCGCAATGCACTGCTTATGACCTCAGACATTACATTATTCATGACATGGTCAATTCATTACTCTTGACATCTCAAATGAGCTGTGAATGGAATGGAACTCTAATCGCTAGAACTTAATTTAGCGATAGTGTGTGTATATTAACCCCTTTTTTTCTTCTTTTCTTTCGTGTAAGAACCATTATAATAAGCAAAATGCCCAGATTAATATGGCCGATACTTTATAGTAATGTGTAGTCCATTGTTTATGTTCATGTTTGCAATCGTAAGTATGTTTATTATGAACAAGTCATGTTGACGAACATAAAGGTACGGCGGTCACGGGGCAAGTTATGCTGAAATTACATTGTGTGCATATCAACACTTGTTTTCTTTTCTTTATTGTTTGAATTCCTAAACTTTCGCATTGCGACCAGCCCAATGTGGCTACCAGCTTTTTGGATTCATTTAATATGTAGTCCTTTGTTAATGTTGGCAACTGGAGGCATTTGTACATTTAAATAAGGAAGCTACAATGACGTCTTGTATCGTTATCAAGGTTCGGACGAGCCAAAACGAGTGGATCGCCTCCTTTTGCAGATTAAATACTTCCAAACTACAACCTGAGTGCTGATTCCTTCCTTGTAAGAGTGAGAGGAGATTGAATACATATATATAAAATTCACTGAAAAACCCACAGGTTTCAGGGATGTTATAGTTAGAAATTAGCATTTAAGAAACCTTAGATGTTCACTGAAAAAAATGCATGTTTCAGGGACTTTATAGTTAGTCTGACATTTCACACATCCAAAATCATAGAAATTCAACAGTTATAGTTAGCTGAGCTAACTATAAATCACGCCCCTGCAATGCACTGCTGATAACATCACATATAACATCACTCATGACATGGTCAGTGACATCACTGATGACATCATCCAGTGACTGTGAGTGTTTCTTAAAAGTTTAAGAATTATATATATATGATGATGATTCAGTCAGTGTGTGACTGACTGTATAAGTGAGTGATTATACATGTCTGGGTGAATGCATGGGTGAGTGAGTAATCTGTGTGAATGTCAGTCTGTCAGTTGGTGTGTAAGTGGCTGCATGGGTTGGTGAATAGGTACATGTGGGTCTATATGGGTTATTGATTGGTTGTTTGAGTACCTTTATGGGTGCCTGCACATCTGTGTGTTGTGTGACTACCTGCATGGATGTGGGAGTGGGTGATTCACTGGGTGTATGGGTTCATGAGTGCACCTGCGAGGGCCTGTATGGGTGAGTGAGTGTGCATATGGCTGTATTGGTGAGTGAATGGATGTCTCAGTGCTATTTGTGTGAGTAACTGCATATGTGAATGGCAGTATATGTGAGTGTTAGAGTATATAAGTGACTAAGTGAGAGTGAGTGATTGTGTGAGTAGATGTATGGATGAGTGTGTGCTTGTGTCAGTGATTGTATAAGAGAGTAAGTATGTGTTAGGATCTATATGAATAAGTGAGGTGGTGTTTGTATAACTGTATAGGTGAGTACATGGCATTGTGATTGACTCTTTGGGTGACTGACTAGATATGTGAGTAACTATGGGTGAGTGGCGGTGTGTGTGTGTCTGTATGGGTGTATGAGTGCATATAGCAGTGGCTGTATTGATGAGTGACTGCATGTATGAGTGACTGTATGGGTGAGTGAGTGGATGTGTGTGTGTGTGTAGACCTAGGATTCAGTGTGTGGTTATGTACTAACTGGTATTGGTGTGTCTATAGTTTCGAGAATGGTAGTCTATTTTAGAGTGGGTGTATGATAGGTTATATTAAGGTGTGAGTAGGTGCATCAGAGATTAAGTGGATGATGGCATCAGTGATGTCACTTACCATGTCATGAGTGATGTAATATGTGACATTATCAGCAGTGCATTGTGGGGCGTGAGTTATTAATGGTTGAATTTCTCTGGTTTTGTATGAGTGAAATGTCAGACTAACTATAACGTACCTGAAACCTGTGTTTTTTTAGTGGAATATATATATATATATATATATATATATATATATATATATATATATATATATATATATATATATATATATATATATATTGTAGCTCTTGCTTGATCCGAAGTACTAGGAATCACTCGAACTACATCAAAGGCTCCAAGCAACAGCCTTTATTCAAAAGGTATGGAAAACATGCTTCGGCAGGATCCTTTTAGCAGTCACACGCCAGCCTGACGCGTTTCGATAATTCTCCTCAGAGGCTTGTGGCGGATGAAGTGCACTGCCTTACTTCCCGTTTTTCTCCTCTCATGGCGCACACCTGTTTTGGTACTGCGCTGCGGTTTATGGGAATTGTAGTGCCGTTTAAATGTGCAATGTTCTGCTGGCTTCGTTTCAAGGCCCTGGATGGGCCCCCGCCTCCGATGTTTTCCTAAATCCTGTGTGATGTAGCTCCGAAAATGGGCTGGCAGGATGACAGTCCACACGGCTCCCAAGTTACCAGGATGGTGCATTCCCGACGGCTCGGCTGCCGTTTTAACATTGTTAATTGAATTATCGAAACGCGTCAGGCTGGCGTGTGACTGCTAAAAGGATCCTGCCGAAGCATGTTTTCCATACCTTTTGAATAAAGGCTGTTGCTTGGAGCCTTTGATGTAGTTCGAGTGATTCCTAGTACTTCGGATCAAGCAAGAGCTACAATGTGAAAACGGCAGCCGAGCCGTCAGGAATGCACCATCCTGGTAACTTGGGAGCCGTGTGGACTGTCATCCTGCCAGCCCATTTTCGGAGCTACATCACACAGGATTTAGGAAAACATCGGAGGCGGGGGCCCATCCAGGGCCTTGAAACGAAGCCAGCAGAACATTGCACCTTTAACCGGCACTACAATTCCCATAATCCGCAGCGCAGTACCAAAACAGGTGTGCGCCATGAGAGGAGAAAAACGGGAAGTAAGGCAGTGCACTTCATCCGCCACAAGCCTCTGAGGAGAATTATCGAAACGCGTCAGGCTGGCGTGTGACTGCTAAAAGGATCCTGCCGAAGCATGTTTTCCATACCTTTTGAATAAAGGCTGTTGCTTGGAGCCTTTGATGTAGTTCGAGTGATTCCTAGTACTTCGGATCAAGCAAGAGCTACAATGTGAAAACGGCAGCCGAGCCGTCAGGAATGCACCATCCTGGTAACTTGGGAGCCGTGTGGACTGTCATCCTGCCAGCCCATTTTCGGAGCTACATCACACAGGATTTAGGAAAACATCGGAGGCGGGGGCCCATCCAGGGCCTTGAAACGAAGCCAGCAGAACATTGCACCTTTAACCGGCACTACAATTCCCATAATCCGCAGCGCAGTACCAAAACAGGTGTGCGCCATGAGAGGAGAAAAACGGGAAGTAAGGCAGTGCACTTCATCCGCCACAAGCCTCTGAGGAGAATTATCGAAACGCGTCAGGCTGGCGTGTGACTGCTAAAAGGATCCTGCCGAAGCATGTTTTCCATACCTTTTGAATAAAGGCTGTTGCTTGGAGCCTTTGATGTAGTTCGAGTGATTCCTAGTACTTCGGATCAAGCAAGAGCTACAATGTGAAAACGGCAGCCGAGCCGTCAGGAATGCACCATCCTGGTAACTTGGGAGCCGTGTGGACTGTCATCCTGCCAGCCCATTTTCGGAGCTACATCACACAGGATTTAGGAAAACATCGGAGGCGGGGGCCCATCCAGGGCCTTGAAACGAAGCCAGCAGAACATTGCACCTTTAACCGGCACTACAATTCCCATAATCCGCAGCGCAGTACCAAAACAGGTGTGCGCCATGAGAGGAGAAAAACGGGAAGTAAGGCAGTGCACTTCATCCGCCACAAGCCTCTGAGGAGAATTATCGAAACGCGTCAGGCTGGCGTGTGACTGCTAAAAGGATCCTGCCGAAGCATGTTTTCCATACCTTTTGAATAAAGGCTGTTGCTTGGAGCCTTTGATGTAGTTCGAGTGATTCCTAGTACTTCGGATCAAGCAAGAGCTACAATGTGAAAACGGCAGCCGAGCCGTCAGGAATGCACCATCCTGGTAACTTGGGAGCCGTGTGGACTGTCATCCTGCCAGCCCATTTTCGGAGCTACATCACACAGGATTTAGGAAAACATCGGAGGCGGGGGCCCATCCAGGGCCTTGAAACGAAGCCAGCAGAACATTGCACCTTTAACCGGCACTACAATTCCCATAATCCGCAGCGCAGTACCAAAACAGGTGTGCGCCATGAGAGGAGAAAAACGGGAAGTAAGGCAGTGCACTTCATCCGCCACAAGCCTCTGAGGAGAATTATCGAAACGCGTCAGGCTGGCGTGTGACTGCTAAAAGGATCCTGCCGAAGCATGTTTTCCATACCTTTTGAATAAAGGCTGTTGCTTGGAGCCTTTGATGTAGTTCGAGTGATTCCTAGTACTTCGGATCAAGCAAGAGCTACAATGTGAAAACGGCAGCCGAGCCGTCAGGAATGCACCATCCTGGTAACTTGGGAGCCGTGTGGACTGTCATCCTGCCAGCCCATTTTCGGAGCTACATCACACAGGATTTAGGAAAACATCGGAGGCGGGGGCCCATCCAGGGCCTTGAAACGAAGCCAGCAGAACATTGCACCTTTAACCGGCACTACAATTCCCATAATCCGCAGCGCAGTACCAAAACAGGTGTGCGCCATGAGAGGAGAAAAACGGGAAGTAAGGCAGTGCACTTCATCCGCCACAAGCCTCTGAGGAGAATTATCGAAACGCGTCAGGCTGGCGTGTGACTGCTAAAAGGATCCTGCCGAAGCATGTTTTCCATACCTTTTGAATAAAGGCTGTTGCTTGGAGCCTTTGATGTAGTTCGAGTGATTCCTAGTACTTCGGATCAAGCAAGAGCTACAATATATATATATATATATATATATATATTTCCCCTAAAGTTTGCCCTGAAGCAGGGATGCCCATCGCACTTGAATGCTTTTGCAAAAGCCTTTATTTCAAGAAACTGGCATTTCAGCTCCAAAAATACATTTCTTGACGCGTTTCAGAGCCCCGAGGCTCCTTCATCAGAGGATGATGCCGTTCAAACTTTGTTCTCGCTGGGGCGCCATTACTGCATGCATTTGTGCTGCCCACTTGGGCCTCTCAGGTGAGTCATCATGAAAGCATGCTGGAACCCGTAGTTCAATACCTGCGATAATATTCTCCATGTGGATAATCCACATGGAGAAAAGTAGGTGTAACCCTTAGATGCAGTGCAGGCTGATAGAGTAATCGGCAAGTTCATTTTTTTTTTACACTATATCTTTTTAAAAATAACCACACACGTTTATCTTGTTCTTTGATGCTCTTTGCTTATTTGTATATTCTGCTCTCCTGGTCCACCGTGGCTTTGCTGTTTGTGTGGAGGGTAGCAGTCCCTCCCTCTTTCACTAATCGCTTCCAGTGGAGGGGTCATAGGATGCGCCTGGCCAGCGCTAAAAACATGCTGGGCCGGACTCGCAACGGGTGCAGTCGGTAGGTGGAACCCTCAGATGCTGTGCTGGCTGATAGAGTAAGTGGCACTTTTTTTTTTTTTAAACTATATCTTTTTAAAAATAACCACATACTTTTATCTTGTTCTTGGCTGCTCTTTGCTTATTTGCACATTCTGCTCCCATGGTCCGCTGCGGCTTTGCCATTTGTGCGGAGGGTTGCAGTCCCTCCCCCTTTCACTAATCCCTTCCGATGGGGGCATAGGATGCGCTCGCCTAGCGCTAAAAACACATGCTGGGCCAGACGCGCAGCGGCTGCGGCTGCGCCGCTGACGTGCCAAATGCGCGCCTAAGGCAAGGTCGTCAGCGCCCGTTTGCGCCCATCCGCACAAAGATCGTGCAGAGGGCCGGAGTTGCTGCCCATTTTGCCCCAGAAAAAGAGATCAGGAGCTCCTGGTCAGGTAAAGTTCTTCACTCGCTCAATTTACCGATTCAATGCTGCCTATGGGTTGATCCCAGTTAGGATCCCCCTAGTTTCCAATGTAATAATTGTGGATTTCAGGTAACGTGAGCCGTTAATCAATGTCAAATATACTCTCCCTAGAAATACTCAGTCTCTGGCTTCCTCTGAATTCCACTTGGCTTTGATTAATGCATGATCTCTTGTTAAACATGCATACCGGGCTGCAGAATCTATTGAGAATCAACAATTAGATGTCCTCTTTGTTACAGAAACCTAGGCAACTAACCATTCCGGCCCGGATCTGTTAACATCAACCCCCCCAGGTTTCTCAATGACAAGAGCAGACAGAATGATAAAAAAAGTGGAGGTTTAAGAATAATTTACAAAAGTAATTTTAAGTGTAAAATTGACCCCACGCCTAACTTGGTTTGCGAATATCTCCCCTTTAGTTTGGAATTAATAAACAACTACGCTTTCAAAGGCTTGCTTATCTATTGTCCTCCAGGCCCAAAATGTGATTTCCTACACTCTATTTCTACTATTGTTGAGAGAGGGACCTGCAACAGCATTTTCACAGTACTCTGGGATTTTAACTGTCATTTAGACAGTACGGAGGGTAAAGATACTATCTTGAACATAATGAAAGCCTTTAACCTTCCCTAACTTTTACAGCAGCCCACACACAGTTCTGGTCACATATTAGATGCCATATTTTCCAACAATCATTCCATCTCAGTGAAGGATTTTCTCCCACTTACACGGTCTGACCATAAAGCCATCACTTTTAATTTGACTGTTGTACCCCCGCTCAAAATAGAAAAACAGATTCCAACCCTACATTACACTTTCTCTGGTCTAAAACCAACTTCTATATTCTGCACCAACACCTTCCTCAGGTGGATCACGTCCAATGGCTTGATCCAACTCAGGCCTCAGCAAATTACACACAGTGGCTAAAGTCTGCCATCTCTAAAGCCTTGCCCAAAAAATTTATGGGCCCTCACCAATTCAAACAATCTGCATCCTGCTTCACTGAAACTCTCTATCTGGAAAGACACAACTGTAGAAGACTTGAAAGAAAATGGAGAACAAATTATAATTTCTCTGATAGAGTAAGCTTAAAACAGTCCCTGGCTAGTTATAAGACAACCATTACTAAGGAAAAATCTGCTTATTTTTTACGTCAAATTGAAACATCCAAGCATTCTGCTAGAGAACTCTTTCAAATTATTAAAAAACTCACCAAATCTTCTGAGAATAAAGGCAATAATTATGGTTCATCCTTTGGTGAGAAAACAGCCTCCTATTTGTGTGACAAAGTTGAACAAATTTACAATCAGTTTACAGGTTCTAGAATCAAGGACCCAAACACTGTCTCTATTACAGCATAAGCTTCCACTCTTGACCCAAATTCTCTTAACAAAAATCTTCAACCCAAGTTCCGCCAATTTTCATTTGTAACTGATACAGAATGCCTTAACTTTCTCAAGTCCACCAAATCAGAGTCACCTCATGATCCCTGTCCCCCTTCGATACTTAAAAAGATTCCAGTTCCTATTGTCTCATATCTTACTAATATCTTTAATGGGACATTCACTTCCAGAACCTTCCCCAAATTGTGGAAAAAGGCCTCCATCCTGCCACTTCTTACCCAGATAATCCAGCGAACTATCGCCCTATCTCAATGTTGCCATTTCCAGTAAAGATAGTTAAAAAACGTATTAACTTACAGCTGACACAGTTCATTCAGGACAATCAGTTAGTGGATTCTGCCCAATTCGACTTTAGGGCCAAACACAGCACAGAGACGGCTCTAATATAAACTACAGATTAACTAAAAACCATTCTGGACAAAGGAGGCTCTGCAGCACTTAGCCTCCTCAATCTGTTGGTGGCGCTCAACATAGTGGACCATGCTACTCTTATTGATCACCTTAAAAAAATTGTGCATTGCTGACAAAGCTCTTGACTTACTCCAGTCATTTATAACTGATGGGGAGAATTCGGTTATGTTGGAGAATTTTACATCAAAGTCCTTCTCCCTTCCATGTGGGGTTCCTCAAGGATCCTCCCTGAGTCCCCTACTTTTTAATATTTATGTTGTCGAACTCTCCTCCCTGATTGGATCATGTGGGTTCTCTTCCACTTCGTATGTGGACAACACGCATATTGTCGTGTCGGCCTCCAACAATGTAGAAAATCAACATTACCCAGTTTTGCAACTGTGTGAGAGCAGTCAGTAACTGAATGGGTAAGCACTGCCTTAAATTGAACTCAGAGAAAACCAAGGTCATTCTTTTTTGACAATAAGCCTAATTTCTGGAACCCAGCATGCTGGCCTAGGGAGCTAGGTACTGTCCCTGTTCCGGTCCAAAAAGCGAAAATTCTGGGCATAATCATGGATGACAAACTGAACTTTAATAAGCATATCTGCTCCGCCGTGTCCTCCGGTTTCAATACTTTGAGAATTATCAAGAAGATCATCTCTTTCATTCCCCTCACCTCTAAAAAAACAGTAATTCCTTTAGTAATTCTTTAGAAACTGGACTACTGAATTTATGTTAAGCTCCAAAAACAGTACGTAAGGAAATTACAGTGTTCAAAATGCGGCAGCAAGACTTATCCTTGATCTTCCCATGTTTCATCCTGTTTCAGCTTCCATTAAGAAGCTCCAATGGCTTTCAGTGGATAACCATATCAAATTCAAGACACTACGCCTTACCTACAAAGCCGTACATGACTCCGGTCCCAATTACCTTAAACAATCTTTCCCCTGGTACACACCCAATCGAGACCTATGATCAAAAAATATGTTGATGATTTCTCGCCCCAGATTTAAGAGGGTAAAATTGTGGGGCAGCTGTTTCTCTCCTGAAGCCCCTGGACTCGGGAACAGTCTGTCTATAAATATCAAAGCAGCTCCCACTTTATTGAGATTCAGGAAACGTTTAAAAACTTGGCTTTTCAATGCCTAGCCTACTCTAGTTCCAGTTACACTGCAATACCCAACTTAGCACCAAGACACCCTCGGGTATACGTGAGCTTTAGAAGTTATTTAACATAACAACATAACATTACATATGCTTGTCTGTGTGTACAGATCATTTAACACATTAAGAGCCCGCGGCTGCCATGTGTAACCATTTTAAACATTGTCCAGGGTATCCCAAGTTTAGTACAGGCTCTTGACACTGCACAAGGGGAGCTGGTGCAGACGCCTTCTTTAGGAAAAGCCTCATTTAATGATTTCACACAATTCTGTGTTAAAGTTTGTTTCACTCATTCATTATAAATGAGTTATTAGACATTGGCTGAAAGCATCTCGCCAATGTACAGTCAGATTTATACATTGTTTTGTTACCTAATCCCATTCTAGGTTGTTTCTACGACATATCACAGTAAATGCTGATAAGCAAGGTACCTAGCATGAACATCGGACGTGTATGTTGTATACTGATGGAGGCATGTGGCAGGAAGAGGCTGGGGAACCACTAGCCTCTTCCTGTGGAGAAGATGGGGCTCGCTTTACCCAGTACATAGAAGTAAACCTAAAGCCACCAATCCAACTTTCCCAATTACCCTAATAACAACACAAGCCATCATGATGTGATTAATTATCTTCATGAACCAAGGGTGTAACATAGGTAAAGCGACAAATGGGCTTCTGTAGTATAGTCATAATCTAGTTGATAGTCCTGCCCATGTGCGGGGACCCCAGAGCAATAAAAAATAATCTCTTAAACTGTCTTCTTTGTTGTCCTGCATAGACACTTAAGAGAGAATCAAAGACACATAATGCAGCCTATAATCACAAGGCTGCACTGCCCAATACTTACACTTAAAGTGAAAAGGATAGCCAAATAAAAGCAAATTTTACACACATTGCCAAGTTTCACCCATAGAGAAACTTCCCTTCACCAAAATCCTTGAAATGATAGAGAGGAAGGGTTGGACAGACAAGCCCCCATAGGCTGCCATTATGTGTCTGGAAAAGCGATACCGTGCCTTTAAGGAACTCTCCAGAGACCCTCGGTATCCCAGGATGCACAGCCAAAGTCCTTTTACTTTCAGTTCTTTTTTCCGGCTCCTGCTAGCAGGACCCTGGAGCATTGAGGTCTCCCTTTTTGGGTATTTCTTCAATTTTTGGCACTTTTCCAGTGTTTTGAGTGTTTCACTCGACGTCTAGGGTCTTCCTCTTTCTTTTGCTGTGTTTTTTTAACCAGTTTTACTACCTCTTTTTGTCGAAAATGGCAGCTTTATTCCACAAGTGCCCTGAGTGTAGTAGGAAGAAGACTAAATCTGACCCTCACAGAGTATGTATACTATGTCTCCCTTCCACCCATGTCCCTGACTCCTGTGATATCTGTCACTCTTTCTCCAGGAGGACCCTGCGTGACAGGGAGAAGATTCGTCTCCAAGGCCTGGAGCAGAGGAGACTGGAAGATCCACGTCGGACTTCTGGGCATGGAGGGACTCAGTCATCGTCCTCTGCCCGTGCTTCGGCCTCTGGGGGGGCTCCCCAGTCAAGAAAAGGCCAGGAAAAGGCATAGATCCCGGTTGACGTCGATAGCTTCGACGTTGGCGTCGAGAGGTATGACCACCATCTGCTCCCTGTCGACCCAGGGCTCTGGGTCCAAGCGGCGTCGCCGCTCGACGTCGAGGGGCAGGACGTCGAAACCTCAGACGAGGTCGACGTCGAGGACTTCACCGGCGTCGACACACCATCGACGTCGAGATGAGTCCAGGAGACGGTGACGTTCGCCATCGAGGCTTCACCGCCATTCACCGCCGACATCAACACGGTGGTCAACGTCGAGAAGAGACAAGTCAATGTCGAAGAGGAGATATTCAATGTCGAGGAGTGCGTCGACGTCTAGAAGATCAACGTCGAGAAGTAGGAAGTCGAAGAGGTTCACGTCGAGAAAGGAAAAATCGACGTCAAGGAGACGTTCAAAGACCAGGACAGTGCCCCCTGCCTCAGTGGTCAGTCTGTCGTCTTCATCGGCGAGCTCCCGGTCGCGGCGGCGCCAGCGCTCTGCCTAAAAGAGGTCTGCCTCCAGAACATCTTCTTCGAGGCCTGCTCAGAAGAAGAGGAGAATGTTGAGGTCATCGGAATCGGAGTATTCACGAACCTACTCACCTTCTAGTCCCAGGACGCCTACACCCCCACCGCTGCCTCCGAGGACGCCTCCTCCGCAGCTTCCTCCTCCAACAATGATTCCTCCTCCGCCTCCCCCTCCGCTGCTCCCACATCCTCCTACACCGCCCCTGCCTCCTCTTCCGCCTTCTCCCCGACCTCCACAACCTCAGCCTGAAGTTCCGCTCCAATTCCCCTGCTTCCGCCTCCTCTAAGACCGGCGGCTCCAGCGATGCCCAGGAGATCTAGATCAAGGTCTAGAGGAAGGGATTGCACTCGCAGAAGACACCGCTCCTCCACAAGGTCCCGTCACCACCATCGGAGGGACAGGTCGCGGTCCTGTTACACGGGCTCCTCGAGTGACCGGAGGTATTCTCCAACATTATCAGATTCCCCTCCTACGAGAGTGTCACCTGTGGATGACATTGTGACATTTCAGGAGGTGCTGCTGAGGGGGGCAGCGAAATTAGGGATCACATTGACGGTACCCATACCATCTACCTCTGTGATCTTTGAGACTTTGCACAAAAGGCATCTCTCTCGCCCGTTGTTGCCCTTGGTGCCAGGACTGGAGGAACCAGCCATGGAGCTGTTTCTGACCCCGGCTTCGGTGAAGTCTGCTCCATGTCGGCTGCAAAAGAAGTACAGGCCCCCGGATTCTGATCCATCGTTCTTGAGGTCAGATCCTGTACCGGATTCTGTCATTGTGACAGCAGCTAAGAAACAGCATGCTACTGCCCCGTCTTCTACAGTGCCTCCGGTCAAGAAGAGCCGTCAGATGGATTCAGCCGGACAGGTTTGCGGTACGACTGCCACATCAATGAAAGCGGCAAGTGCCTGGGCGCTCTTGAGGCGCTATGACCGCGCATTGTGGGAGTCTCTGCAAAAGTTTCTCGAGCTCCTTCCGAGGGATAGGAGGGAAGACTTCCAAGAGATATTGAACGAGGGCATGATGGTCTCCAATCAAGTCATCGGCTCTGCGGCGGACGCCTCCCACCTGGCGGCTCATGGTTATTGCCATGGCATTCATTTAAGACGCCATTCCTGGTTGCGCCTTACTTCTCTCAAACCGGAGGCGCAGCAGAGAGTTGCAAATTTTCCGTTCTCTGGATCGACGCTCTTCGGGACTCATCCGGATGAGGAGATGGCTTGCGTGAAGGCGGAAGTGGAGACATTGAAGGCAGTTGGTTTGGAGAAACCAAAGGAACAACGGAAGTCCTTCCGCCCGTTCCAGAGGAGATATGGGTCCCAGAAGCGAGGACAAGGTTGTCAGGCTGGCCAGCAGCAACAACAGCAGCAGCAATACCAACGGCAGCCTTTCCAGAAGCGGCAGAGGAGCAGAGGAGGCCAGCAGTTCTCCTCGGCGAACAAGGGCCCGGCTGGTTCTCAGCCCTGAGGTGCTACTTCCCCCTCGTCCGTTACCCGCTCCGGTGGGGGGAAGCATACAAAATTACCTGGCAGAGTGGAGAAAAATTACTCAGGACAAGTGGGTGCTGAATATTGTTTGCAATGGATACAGTCTTCGTTTTGTCAGCCCTCCTCCAGCAATTCCACCGGTTCGCTCGCAATTCCCGCTGCGTGAGATCCAAGCGGAGGCCGTTACCCTGTTAAGAAAAAGGGCGATAGAAGACGTCCCTCTGTCTCAAAGGGGAAAGGGTCTTTACTCAAGGTTCTCCCTGGTGCGCAAGAAGGACAAGAATGAGTTCAGGCCCATTCTGGATTTGCGACAAGCAAACAAACGGATTCGCAGGGAGAAATTTTGCATGCTGTCTTTGCACCAGATTTAACCTCAGCTACAAAGAGGAGACTGGCTTTGCGCAATAGATCTACAGGATGCGTACTTCCATGTGCCCATTGCACGGAAACACCGGAGGTTTCTGCGCTTTCTAGTCGGCACCAATCACTATCAGTTGGACTGAAGTGTGCATCCAGGACTTTTTCAAAGTGCATGGCGGTGGTGGCAGCGCCCCTGAGAAAGAACAAGGTGTTTGTCTACCCGTACCTGGACGATTGGTTGTTCAAAGCCTCCACCTTCCAGGAAGCACAATTGCATTTCAACAGGATGGCCGTTCTGTTGAACCAACTGGGGTTGCACATAAACATGTCCAAGTCTGTTCCGACTCCTGTCCAGTGCCTTCAGTACTTGGGAGCCTCCATCAATACTCTTTCGGCAAGCGTGTCTCCTTCGGAGGAGCGACGCTTATCGATCCTTCGGAAGGCTCAGGCTCTCATAGCTGTTCCATCTACGACAGTGAGGACGGGGTCTTCTCTACTGGGGTCGATGGCCTCTTGCATCTTCCACACGCCCATCTCCACATGAGGCCGCTGCAGGAATGTCTGGAGGATCAGTGGGACCAGAAGCGGGGGAGCTCGGACGACAGGATCCGGCTGTCCCTTCACGCTCAACAGTCCCTCAGATGGTGGTGCTCGGTAGAGAATCTCCTCAAAGCGGTTCCATTCCACAAGGACATTCCCATTCAGACTATCGTCACAGATGCGTCTCTCCAAGGCTGGGGAGCGCATTCGGACCATTTACAGATCCAGGGAACGTGGTCCCCGGCGGAATCCACGTATCACATCAATTTCCTGGAACTCAGAGCTGTTCACTTGGCATTGAAGGTCTTTCATCCGTCCTTCCAGACCAACTCCTTGCTTGTACAGATGGACAATACGACCACAATGTATTACCTCAACAAGCAGGGGGGCTCGAGATCGCGCACACTGTTACAAGAAGCGCAGGCGATCTGGCACTGGCTGCTAGCCAGAGGACTGACGATAACGGCTACCCATCTGTCAGGTGTGCTCAGGCGGATGCACTCAGCAGGCTGGAACAAGAAAACCACGAGTGGGTTTTAAACGACGAAGTGCTAGGAAACATCTTCGACAGGTGGGGCACTCCGGACGTAGATCTGTTCGCCACTGCCGAAAACAGAAAATGCCGAGACTTTGCCTCCAGGTATTACCAACCGGGGACTCTGGGGAACGTGCTATGGATCAGCTGGTCGAACAGCTTTCTGTACGCTTTTCCACCCATTTCCCTGATTCCGGCGGTACTCATCAAGCTGTCTCAGTCCTGAGCAGGGATGATTCTCATTGCTCTGGAGTGGCCCCAACAGTGGTAGTTCACGGACCTGCTTCACCGGTCTCTCCTACCCCACCTGCGGCTGCCGTGTCGGCCGGACCTTCTCACGAAGTTCGGGGGCAGATGGTGCACCCCAACCTCTCATCGTTGAGTTTGGCGGCATGGCTCCTGAGATAGTGCAATATGGATGATGATTGCATGAATATACTCAAGGAGGCTAAGAGACGTTCCACTAGGACTTCCTATGCCTACAAGTGGAAGAGGTTCTGAATCTGGTGCACTTCCAAGAACTATGATCCGACGACCTGCAAGGAAGATGTCATTCTTCCATACCTTTTGCATTTGGCCCAGCCTGGCCCTAATTTTAATTCTATTAATGTTCACCTCACAGCATTAACTGCGTATAGGAAATGCCCTTCACAGACATCCTTCTTCCAGATCCCTGTGATTAAAGATTTTTTGGAAGGATTGAAGAAAGCGTTTCCTCCTGTTTGGCGTCCTTCACCTTCATGGGAGTTGAATGTGGTGCTGTCCAGGTTGATGAAGGAACCTTTTAAACCTATTCATAAGGCTTCACTTCAGCACTTATCGTGGAAGGCGTCTTTCCTCGTGGCCATTACATCGGCCCGCAGGGTAGTGAAATTCAGGCATTGTGCTGCCAAGAACCTTATACCGTATTTCATGCTGCTAAGGTTGTGATGTGTACTCACCCTAAGTTCCTTCCTAAGGTGATTTCTGATTTCCATGTCAATCAGACTATAACTTTACCTACGTTTTTCCAGAATCCTTTCACTCCAGCGGAAAGGTCTCTGCATTCCCTGGATGTCAGAGGGGTGTTGAAGTTCTACTTGGATAAGACCAAGGACATTCGTAGGTCAGACCAATTGTTTGTCAATTATGGGTAGGTCAGGACTGACTTTGCTACCTCAAAACAGTCCATCTCTAGATGGATTGTGTCCTGTATCCAGTTATGTTATCAGAAAGCTAACAAGACCTTAGGGGGTAAACCTAAGGCTCATTCTACCAGGGGAAAAGCAGCGACAATGGCTTTGCTACGTAATGTTCCCATTGCAGATATCTGCAGGGCTGCCACTTGGAAGTTGGTCCATACCTTTGCAAAGCACTACTGTCTGGACTCTGATGCCAGGGCAGATGCTCAGGTTGGGCAGACTTTGTTGAGAAATCTGTTTGCACAGTAGTGGTGTTGTCTTTTTCCTCCACCGCCGGATTGGTTGTTGGGATGGGCTTGGCATTCTATTCACTAGATTATGACTATACACAGAGATCCCCTACTACAGAAGGAGAAGTTTCTTACCTGTAACTCCAGTTCTGTAGTAGGGGTATCTCTGTTATAGTCATAAGCGCCCGCCCTCCTCCCCGGTGGAGAAAATGATGATGTACTGTATGCTAAAGGCCTTGCTTTATACACCTTCAAAAAGAACTGAAAGGAAAGTAAAAGGACTTGGGCTGTGCATCCTGGGATACTGAGGGTCTCTGGAGAGTTCCTTAAAGGCAAGGTATCCCTTTTCCAGACACATAATGGCAGCCTGTGGAGGCTTGTCTGTCCAACCCTTCCTCTCTATCATTTCAAGGAATTTGGTGAAGGGAAGTTTCTCTATGGGTGAAACTTGGCAATATGTGTAAAATTTGATTTTATTTGGCTATCCTTTTCACTTTAAGGTGAAGTATTGGCCAGTGTAGCCTTGTGATTATAGGCTGCATTATTTGTCTTTGATTCTCTCTTAAGTGTCTATGCAGGACTGCAAAGAAGACAGTTTAAGAGATTATTTTTGATTGCTCCGGGGTCCCCGCACATGGGCGGAACTATTCACTAGATTATGACTATAACAGAGATATTCCTACTACAGAACTGGAGTTGCGCGTAAGAATCTACTCCTTCATGGCGATATTGAGGAATCATCCCTTTTGTCCTACATGGGTTCTTCTACCCCCTTCTCCCCCACTCAGTCTAGTGCAAGCAAGTTCTCAGCGGGCAGTATAGGCAAAGAGTTGGGAGTCTGTCCAACAAATAGGGTAGCAGTCAGCCCCTATATGACCTCAAAGTCTACGAGAACATTGGCGAGCCATTCCATAGCCATCAGATTACAAGGTTGAACATGCTAGTGAGAAAGGGGAAGATCTTACTTTTTTCAATGTGATAGCATAGTCATTTTTATTGGGAGATTTTTTGATAAGCTCAGATGTGCAAAGGGGAAGATGCGTGGAAGGTACAATACTTCTGCTACATACCTACTTTTAAAGAACCTTCATGAAAATCAGAAGCCGGGGGCTAGATGTAGGTTATTTAAATTTACAGATTCTAAAATACCGAATTTTACCGATTCGGTATTTTAGAATCGGTAAATGGGATGTAGGTAAAAAATCGGTATATATTACCGATTCGGTAAAATTCGGTATATGCCATTTGGAATTTACTGATTCGGTATTTACCGAATCGGTACTTCCCATTCAATCCTATGGGCCTTTTGGTAAATACCGAATCGGTAAATACCGAATCGTAAATGAAAGAAAAGTGAAACTTAGGAGTCAGCCAATCGGGTGCTAACACCCACCCCCTCCCAACCAGGAAGTGGCTACAACCAGGTAGCTGGAAGTAATTAGAAGCTTCTGGAGAGGCTGTGCAAGCAGAGCTGAGTCCCTGAGCCACAGGAAAACGTTTGTGCTTTTAAAGTTTGAAAATGGCAAGCAGCAGTGAGAAGGAACTTCCAGAGAGGAAGAAAAAAATTACATTTAGCACCATGGAACTGCAGGTCCTCGTGGAGGAGGTGGTTAAAGAACACCAGAAATTGTTTGGTAAGCAGTCCCTGACTGTGGCTGAGTTTGCCAAAAGAAAGATTTGGCTGGAAATACAGTCAAAAGAGAATGCTGTAGGAGTGACTCCAAGGGTCGTTGATGACCTGAAAAAGAGGTGGAATGCCCTCAGGAGCATGACTAAAAAGAAAATTGCAGAGCTCCACAAAGAGGCAAACAAAACTGGAGGAGGAAAGAACCGTACTCCTCCCCTGACTGAATCGGAGGAGCTAGTGGGCTCCACCATTGAACGTCTGTGGACTGGGAGATACAGACAGCTCAGCCAGAGCTGCCACCAGAAAAGGTAAGATGCATGCACAGCAATCGCCCCAACCCCATCACCTTCCCTTTTCCCTATGTGGCAAAGTTTACCCCACTCCAGTAGAGGTAGCACCATACAGGAGCAATGCATTATGGGACATGTAGTCATTGAAAAACCTACCATGTCATACAGCACAGCAAGCAACAAGTTAGGCAAAACATATCAGTCATAATCAAGCTGAGGCAATATGTACAGTGTTTCAGTGTGATTAATTTAATTGTAGAAGCAGTGAAGCAGGAGTACAGAGCTAATGTACGCTTTTATGTCCACAGGTGAGACATCTCGCAGGCGTACCAGGGAGAAGGAAGGCACTGCTCCACAGAGGGATGACAGCCAGTAGGCAGGCACAGTGCAGAGAATGTCACAGAGGACACTGGTGCATCAACACCACTGCCACCATCCCATGACCTTGAAATGTCTCCTCATTTGCAGGTGTCCCCAGAACGTTTGGAATCCCCTCTGCTACTGTCCTCACCTGAACTGCCTGCATCACTGCCGCAAACAACACCTGCACCTCAAAAGAGCAGGATGCATGCAGTAGCTCCACTGGTTGAAATGGAAACGTCAGCAGGTGAAACCTTGGCTGGGGAAGGAAGCACTGCCACACAGCAGTCCAGTGCAGAGGGTGCCCGTACAGGTACCAGACGCCGCAGGCCCAGAGATAGCAGTGCTGCACAACATGTGGAGGGTCCCAGTGTCTTCAGTGGCTGGAGGGTAGCATGGTAAAGATCCAAAGAATGCAGGCGAAAGGCCATCCAGTCTGTGCAACGCCAGATGAGGTACCTGAATACAAATATGGAAAACATAGGGTGGGCATCAGTGCACTGGTTGAGGAGAACAAAGAGATGGAATCAGGTATGAGGGAGATGGCCTCAGGTGTGCGGGACATGACACAATCGGTGCAGCTTCTGTGCACTAAACTGGACCAGGACAGGTTAGCAAGGCGCAAGGACAGGCAGCTTGCGCAGCAACAAACTAAGGCAATGAACCACCTGGCCACAGCCACTTCCCTTCTATGCAGACGATGCATCAACATGCAAGAGGGACTAACACACAGCAGCAATGAGGTGTCTAGGGGCCTTGCAAGGGAGACCAGTGCAGTAGAAGTGCTGAATAATGCACAGACAGCACAAACTGCTGCTCTGGATGTACCAGAAAGTAAGGAAAGCACCAGTAGGAGCAGCATGACAAGCCCCCTTGTTGTTGAGACACGGAGGAGCAGCAGGCGCCATGGTGAGCCAACAGCCCAAACACCCAGCCACTTTCATCTGGCACTGGTTGGCGTGGCCGGAAATGACTTGTACAGCCCACACTCCATGACCTTAAATGGGGAAGTGAGTCAGGACTACCATTATTAAATGGATGACATTTGTGTAGCACATTTGTGCTTTAGAGTACCTGCGTTGTGCCAAATATTAAACTACGTGGGGTGCATACTCCACCTGTATGTGTCTCTTTACTTACTCAAAAAAAGTTCCTTGTGATTTCTGCCCGTCTCTGTCTGACATCTGTTGGTGTTGCAACTCCTGCTGTGTTTGGTTCAGGCAGTGCATGTTCATGATCGTGGTCCTCATAGTCGCTCAATTCCACCTCTGTGCCCTTCTTTGTGCAACATTGCACTTGTTGCAATTATCTTACAGCAGATTATTGGTGAGTACTGTTGTGCCCCTCCACTTTTGTGGAGGCAGCGGAACCTGCTTTTTAACAGTCCAAAGGTGTGCTCCACAACGTTCCTAGTGGATCTGTGTGCCATGTTGTATCGTCTCTGGCTGGGGATTGAAGGGTTGAGGTAGGGTGTCAGGATGAATGAGGGAACGGCATATGCACTATCCCCTATTTGTAAATGAGAAAGCCATTACTCACATGCACACATACACATACATCTGCAATATCTATCAGGGTGTGACACAGTGTTTTACCTAGCAGGTATCCTTCCCCGAATTCCCCCGCTGTCAGGCGTGTGTACATCCCACTGTTCTGAAAAATGTAGGAGTCGTGGGTACTTCCTAGGAACTTGGCCACAATGTCTGTGATTATGTTGTTGGCATCACAGATTACCTGTACATTGATAGAGTGGGTTGACTTCCTGTTTCTGTATATGTGCTCTGTGGCAGCAGGTGGGCATATAGGGATGTGGGTGCCATCAATACAGCCGATGACGTGTGGGAACTGTGCAATTTGATAAAAGTCAGTCTTGGTCTTCAGCAGTTCCGTGTGTGTGTTAGGGATTCAGATGTAATGATGCATCCTCTGCATCATAGCCTCTAAGAACTTCCTGAAAAAATGGGACAGGCAGCTCTGTGACACACCACCTACAACAGCAATCACCCCCTGGTAACTCCCAGATGCAAGTAGGTGTAGGCTACAGAGCACCTGCACATGGGGTGGGATGGCATGCGCCCTTGGGGTTGGGTGCTCCAAAAGTGGGTGGAGGTCCTTGATCAAGTCCAGGATGGTTTGGGGGTGTAGCCTGTACCTTTGCAGTATCTCTGGCTCAGTGAGTTGAAAGAGCGTTATCCTCTGCCTGTACACTTGCTCCTCCCTTCTCCAGACCCTCTCTCCTGCTGCGCCTGTAGCCGTAGCCGCCTTGCTATCACGTAGAATGCCGCCATTCTGGTCACACTGTTGCACTTTGAGGCCTTTTTTATAGCCTGCACCAGGTTACCACCTGCTTTCAATCCATGGTAAATACCGATTCTTAAATACCGAATTTCATGAAATTCGATATTTTAGAAGTTTCCTACATCTCAAAACTCATTTTTTTACCATTTCTTATTTACCGAAACGGTAAATAAGAATTCTGTAAATTCCGAATCGGTAATTTCCGATTCGGTAAATTCCGATTCGGTAAATTATCGACTCGTATTTACCGAATTAGTCTTTTTTGGGCCCCTACATCGCAAAAGCTAAATACCGGTTGGTAACGACCGAAATTCGGTATTTTTGCCCGTTACCGATCGGTATTTGGATACCTACATCTGGCCCCGGGTGCCCAAAAAGCTAAATATGGGCTCTGACATTAGAACTCGTTGCTAAAAGGGTGCTGATCTCATTCTGAAAGTTAGCTTTAAGGCAAGTGGGGCAGACTACAGAACAGCAGTTCAACAGGACTGTATCTCATGTGCTAAAGGTGAAATAACGGGTGATATCCTGTACTACTATGACACCCTTACATAATTCCCATAGTGGGGATACTTTCAGAAACCTGGAATGGGAGAGGCCCTTTTGACAGGACCAACTGCCCAGCGCCCAGATACCCCTAGGGGTGACATTGCTGCGCTCTACAAATGCTGATTGATTGACTGACTGGAATCCTCTCTAGTAGTGTACGGATTGAAGGATAGGTCCACTTTAAGCTCAACACAATGGGGCTCCTTCTCCAGGGAAGAAGAGACTTCAGTGTATTGGCTTGATTGATGCCTGGTAGGTGCAACATCCCACTTTTGCTGACTACTATTTCTTTACAAAAGCACAAAACGTTTTGCTAGACTGATTACTTACATGAGAAATCTCTGCTCCCCGGAATCAGTCACAGCGGCATTGGTAATCTTGCATTCTCACCCATGTATGTTTCATTATTCACATCTACACCAGTTGGCCTTCCCAACTGATAGATGCTATAGATGTTAAGGTTAAACCTACAATACAAGATGTTGGGAACACCATTAAAAGTTTGATGCAGGCATATTACACAGGAGAGGTACAGATGAGCACCAAATGGGAAATACTAAAAGAATTATCTTATGCCCAGAGAGTTTATTCTCCTCCAGATTCAATAAACTCTGAGCAGAAAACCAGGCTGTAGGAATAAATTAGGGAACATATTCCATGAAACGTCACAATTGCTCCCAGGCTAACAGGCCCAATACCCTTTTCAGTGAGCTACAAACTGCCTAATATACCAGAACATATAGTGAATTCCACTGTCATAAAAGTGACACAGGCAAAGTGTGCACACACAGAAGAAAATACAAGCGTGACATATAGGAAGCTTGCCATTACTGGAAAGGTTGGCTACCCTGAAAATGACAACATAGCCAAAACTATTATTCCTTTTGCAGACACTACCTACCAGTGCCAGTACCATCAAGATTAACTGAAAAAAGTAATATATGGTTATATTTGGGCTGGGGAAAAACCAAGGATAGCTAGGGGTCTTACCGTATTAGCACCAAAAACAGTGCTTGGTATGGACTTGAAGATGTTGAATATTTAGAGATATTATGAATTTGTGGATCTGCTGCAGATTCATGAATCCACAATGAACCCCCGATGAACTAGAATACACCAATGAACTAGAGAGCTTTTTCTTCCTTTGTGCAGATCTGATTGGTTGGCCATCACAGAAACATTTATATTGCGGCTGCCATTACCCAACATGGTGCACCCAGAACCATGTGGGAAGTAAAAAAATGAAAAGGTCGTAATGGGGCAGTGTGAACCTGCATTGATCTCAGACCCATATGTGGGTGCCCCAAGGGAACCCTGGTATTACAAAAAAACTTTTTTGAAGAATTAATTTTTATCATGGGATTCGTGAATCCTATGTTGGAGTTGTGATTCCTAGGCATTGCCTGAGCAAGCAGACTGATCTGAGAGAGACCTCTAGCCACAGATTTCTTACTATATAGAAATTACTTAGATGTCAGACTGAATCCGGAAAATCTTGAGCAGTACATCTGCATGCCGGTAGGTGGTGCCGATCGGCTCTGTGTAGGCGTCGTCCATGAAATGCACTGTGCGGATACAGGCACCATCCCAGCGCGCTGACATCAATTCTTGTCATTCCATACCATCAGCGCAGATCCAGAAGGTGTAGGTCAATTTAGGGCTACTTTTGTTTGACTTTTTGTTGACCCTTTTTTGAGCTTTAGCTCCCAGTGTGTCTTATGGAACTAAGAAACCTGTGTGTTTTCAACGCTGTGGAGCCTGTCACAGGGTCTGTGGCTGACTTCTACCTGCTTTGCTTACGGTGCCTGGAGCTGGGTGTAATGAACCTCAAGGTGGTCTGGGAGCATACGTTGAAGCTCTTAGTCACGCGACACCAGACAACTCCGCACCACTCTTGGTCCTGGTCGCATGGAAGATCCCTGGCCCGCTCTTGCAGTTGCTCTGTCGGTCCTCATTGAGGTCAAAGTCTTCGTTGGGTAAGTCCCAGAAGAAGAAGAAGGCCAAGAAGTTGAAGCATTCTTTGATCTCACTGCACCGGTTCAACTTATCAGTCGAGGCACAGCCACCACAAGTTTAGGCCCTGCTCCTGCACTTACCTCAAAGAGCCTGAGTCTGGCTCCCCTCTCTCCCTCCTACATTTTCATAGAAGTACTCCCGCCCAACTGAAATAATTCTATGAGGCTATGCACCTCATCGTTGAGTGAGCTGACCACCCTGGAGCATCTTAATCTGAGACTAGACCACAGGATCTTGAATTTTTCCATGTGCAAGGAAAAGTTCAAGATGCTGACCCTGGTTCAATTTCTTCCGGCGCTCAAAACACAGGACTCAATGGTGTCTCACAACTTGTAGGATTTGTATTTCAACATACTGACAGTCACATAGGCGGTATCTGGGGTAGGTACCACCCATTACCAGTTCTCAGTTCTGCCGTTTGGGCTAAAATCGTCACCTTGAGTCTTCACCAAGGTGATGGCAGTAATAGTGGCACATCGTAGTAAGTTGGTGATCCCCAGTGTACCTCTTTCAACAAGGTCTCTTTCTAGCATATTGGCTGCTCAATCCAAACTCGCTAGCGATGGTTTTGGACCAACTACAGGTTACAGTATCCCTGCTATTTGACTAGGCTATTCCATCACCATTTCCAAGACTTCCCTCTCAGCACTTCCATTTCATAAGAGCAGTACTGGACACAATCTCCTTGAGAACCCCCGGGACATTAGGGATAGGTTTCTGATGTTTGAAGAAGAGGATCAATTTCCAGTTCAGATACTTTGTCTGCTAGCCTACTGCATCCTACCTATCAAGTAGGCACATAGGCATATGACGGCTTTCTAGTGGTGCCTTTGTCCACAGTGGTTCAGGCACCAGGGAGATATGTTGGACGCCATCACGATCTTATTGAACACTGCAATGGATCTGAGCTATTGATTGGTAGAAGAGCACCTGTCAAAAGAAATGCCTTGTTATCCTTCTCCAGCAGTGACCATGGTAGTGGATGACACATTCATGATGAGGTGCGCATCTGGAGATCAAGTGCCTTTTTTTCTTCAGAACATCAGCTTCTTTTCATCAACCTGCTTTAGTGGATAGGTTTTGTCCTGGTCCTAAAAGTCTTCCTCCCATCCTTTCCCAGCTGATATGATAAGAGCGTGATGGACAAAATGACTTAAATGTTGTATATGAACAAGCAGGGAGGTCTAGGGTCTCACCTCTGTTGGAAAGTGCTAAGGCTCTAGCCTGGGTGTGATTCAGGATGAGGATAACGTATGGTAAAGTCATCTGTGTGGTGAAGTAAGTAAGTATTTTATAAAGCGTGCGATTACCAAAGTATCTTAGTTCTGGCGGAAATCTCCAAAACAAATGCCCAAATGCTATGATTTTATTTGAGAGAGGCAGCAAAGGGCCATGTCTTTAGCGATTTTCTAAAGAGAAGAAGGCTGGGTTGGGATCTTGGAGATAGGGGAAACAAATTCAGCAGTTCGATTGCCAAATAGGAGAATCTCCTGCCACCCTATGTGGCCCTTTTGATTTTCAAGATGACCACTAGTTTGCCCGTAGCAGATCTTAAATTCATCTGCCAGAAATACCATGTAAACAGATTTTTAATGCATAAAGGGTCAGATCCATGCAAGGCTTTATGAACCATACAGAGCGCCTTGAATTTTACTTTTTCCAATGAAGAGTCTGGATTTTTGGGGAAACAGAACTGATTTTAGGCAGCTTCAGTTGTAGCTGAGCTGCAGAGTTTTCTGGGATTGTAATTTCAACTGAAGCCTATTGTTTATCCCTAAATAAAGAGCATTGCAATAGTCTATCCTTGAGCGGATCAAAGCAACCACCATCATTTTTTGTAATTTCCTGGGAATAAATCGGAAGACCTTTTTTAGTATCTTGATTAAAAAGAAACAAGAAGATGTAATGCAATTTATCTGGCCTGAAAAGAAAAGTCATACAAGCTAATAAACAGGCATAGAAACAAGAGGAAAATGTGACCCTTGGGCTGCTGTTTACTGCATACGATTGTAATAAATGCAGCCGGTCAACACTCAGCATATTCACTTGTTAAACAGTAAATGAAAGTTACCGAGTTATCCAACTTTTGCCATAATGTTGTACGTAGTGGAAAGCACATTCCAAGAGATCAGACAGAAAGGCATACCCATAGAAAACTAAATGGAACTGTTAACTACTGCAAAGTATCCGTAGAGTTCCCAAAAGAGTTGATAGCATGTGTGCTTATATGCTTTCTTTAATATTAGAGGAACACATTTCATTTCCAGCGTTAAGAAATGTAAAAGCAGACGGAAGTGGAAACTGAAAACACTCTGTTCAGGCTCCTGGTCAAGCAGCAAACGGGCCGGGGATGTTTGCTTACATGCTAAGAAGGTAACACCATGTTCCCTTCACTGGCTAATTGACCTACAAATCTTAGCAGTTGTAAAAATAAAATGAAAACTTCTGGCATCCCAGTGGAAGGCATGCTGTGGCTGCTAGTGAAGCACGCTCTGTGAAAAGTGACCTCTCAACAAAACATACACTTTTGTGAGTAAAAATGTGCCTCAAAAACTGAGGTAAAAAAACAAAACACCTTCTAGTGAAAATGTCTGCAGAATCCACAAAAGGCATTACAGAAGCCATTGAGAGAGCAGTGGGGAGGAGAAGCTTGTAATGCCAGACAGCTTTAAAACATGCATTCTCAAGAAGTGCTTCACAAAAAAAAGTGTTACCAATTAGCAAGCATTAATGGAAGACTAAAAGGAGCCACACAGGGAGCTGATAAACAGGTTATGCTCAAAGGGAGCAAGAAGTAACTCAACCTGGACAGCCTAAAACAAATAAAGCCAGTGAAAAGAAAGCATGCAAATGTGAATGACAAAAGACAAAGCCAATTGTAAGTAATTAGCGGAATGCACTTCTAGGTCACCTTCTAGCATGCCCCCGCTATGTCTTTGCAACCAGACAGCTGGGCTATCTCAGACCCATTACTTGTTAGAGGCTACTTCTTTGAAGTCTGTTCAAGTGATCCAGCCAAAGGCCAGGGCGAGTATTTCACAATCAACAAAGCTTCAAAATGGGCCCATATACACAATCATATTTTCCCTGGCCTTGATTAGTCAATGCCTAACTAATCTTCCCAGATCAACACTCTTCCTTTGGTCAATGGACCAGTAGTCGAGTTGTTGATGGTGATATTAACACATTTACTAATTTAACTTATTACTTTCAATAGATTCAATAGATTTTATCTAATAACTCAGTCAAAATGAATGCTCATTTGTAAAGATTCACAGTGCAAACTCCATTAACTTTCATGGGAGAGAAAAACACATTTATTAAATACATTAAATTCATAGACTCATTCAATAATTCAATGCATTAGGAGGGGGTGAATGAAGAGACAAAAGACCTATTAAATCATACATTTGCAAAAGGTATGCAAATTTAAGACAGAAATATATTTACCCAATGGTGAAACGGGAAACGCAACCCTCCGGCCTAAGGACTGGAGGAGGTCACCTGATTAAGAGTCAGGAGACAAAGACTATAGGACAGAATCAGGACAGGGAAATACTTACTACACTTCTCTAGAACCCCGGCGCGCCGCAACGTATCCCTCTCTTTTACTCTCTCCCTCCTCAATATTCTTCTGCAATCTTCAATCCAATCAGGTTGACTTTCAGAAATGAATCTTCCCAGTTTATCTTCTTTCCAGCAGCAGCTCTCGCCTCCCTCTCTCTCAGCATTGATCGATTGCTCTCATGATGAATGAACATTACTAATCTTTTGTCCCTCTAGTTATACTCTTTAATTCTGCATGTCCCACCCTCAAACATTGCCAAGATCTGCGGATCATGGACTGTGATTGGGCAGGGGAGTTGTCATCACCTCATGCTGTCATATTCAATTTCCCAATGAACCCCTTTGTTTAATAAACCCTTCCCATTTAACTTATTTATTTCTCTATTACATATTCCTTTCCCACACATTCAAAGTAACAGATTAAGTGCAAATGTGCAATTTCACAGTTGAAAAGGAATTCTCATAGCTTCCGTCCTTGACTCTTGGCAGCCTGTCAACAGTCCGGTCAACAGGTCACACCATGACTCAAATGCGCAGACTCAGCTTGTTAATGTTTTCCACCGCCATTTTTTCTTTGGTTTAGCACATTAGGCCCAAAAATATACTATTTATAAAGGAGACATAAACAGATGTTAATTTCTCAAATATTTGATTGTCGCTGTTCACCACCCACGTCTATTCTATCCCATGTTAAATTCTCTTTCTTTAACCAAAAGCATTTGCAGCAATGTCTTCTTTTAAATTTCAGGCAAGCATATGCCAGGCACGCAGTGCCTCAAGACCAAAGTTTATTAATCCTTGCACATGCGTGAGAGTTTTCCCTCTCAAACAAGTTAATCACATGGTTATTTACGTAGGTTCTGGTTTGCACATGCGCAGAAGCATTTTTCGGTTTAAAGCGATATTTATTCTTTGTTATTTAAGAGTGCATAAAGCTGTCTACCCCATATGTAAGTGTTGCGTGCATTCTAATTACATCTTTAATTTTATTTTTCTAATGATTAATACTTGTAAATGAGGAATTGATCCGAGCAAGTTCCGTTTTCTTGAATCCTTGCTCCATCACAAGCGATGAGGAATCTGAAGGAAGAAGTATCCATCAGAGGACAAATTTGCTTACCGTTGGTAAAGTTATTTCTGGTAGATGCTCTGTGGTAGCACATTCCTTACCGATCATGCCCAGCTCCCCATTTTGAAGGATAGGCCTGCCATTTAATAAGGTTCCAAGATCATTTGTGGCACTGCACTTCAAAAATCGATATGAAAGTATCCTCTTCTTTGCCTCTAAGAGCATGGAATAAGTGAATGCTGGAAACTGATGTCAATGGACCAAGGTAGCGATATATGGCTCCAGTGATGTCACACCTACACCTCTTGCAGCACTGAGGTGGCACAAGAGCCACCTACCAGCATTGTGAAGCTGTGAAATGTTTCTAGATCCAGTTTGGTGCCTGGTGATATTCAATAGGCGAATAATCTACCACAAAGTTCTTTAGCAAAGGTAAGGAACTTTTTCATCCTTGGAAAAGAGCCTGACATAATGGGCTCATGGCAAATCGTGCACTCAGGCTTATTGAACTAGCAAATAAGATGTTTCTCACCCACCCAAATCCAATGCACCTTACTTAAAAAAAAGTAGAAGCCTCCAGAACAGATCCAGTGTTTCAGATATCAGACCCACATCCTTAGTCTGAAATTGTCTTCACACAAAGTGTCACAAACCCCATTGTCAGTCTTTGGGAAACCTTCAGCAGCAGATGGGTCCACCCCATTGTTTATTTACAGTACCAGCCACAACAGCCAAAACAATACTTTAGACATAGGAGGCGACCATAGAGAAAAGGAGGTCACCAGGCTCATGCTATCAGCATGGGAGGCTTCCATAAAGAAAAGAGATTATGAGCATCCAGCGGAAGCAGGGATACCTCCTTTCTCTACCTGGTGATTCCACTCTCTCCTCACCCCTCCCCCTCCTCCCCCTGCTTGTCAGCTGCTCAACTGGGAGAGACAGAATTGCAAAAGGCAAATGGCTATTTAATATTATGCAGGATAGGTATTCTTGTCCATTACACCAGCAATTCCACAGTAATGATATCTGTCTTTTTCCATTGAACCAAGCTCCTCTAAGAAGTTCGGCTTCACTGCATTGAATTGCATTGAAAGCCTTTGCTTCACACAAGAAAGGAGTAGGATTTTCACGCCTCTTTGTAGTTCTTAAAAACTGGAGACAAAACCCCTTCTGGAGCTGAAAAAAAGCAAACAAATTGATAAAAAACAGAAGCGCAGGATCGGCCATGGACCTGAAATTCACTGCTCGGACATTGGTAGAGGTTGTGTTCATGTGCCTTCCTCAATAATGCCATCAGAAACACATGCAGAAAGGAGCACCTTTCAGATGGAACTGACGAATGCTCACGAGTCAGCTCAGAGCCCAAGGTAACTGGTCCCAGAATGTGACAATGGACCAATATTCTGGACATCAGGGTGCTCCATCAAGCTCTGAAGTCTTTCTAACCCTCCTTCACAACTGATTTAATCCTGATCAGACACGTTATTACAATGACTATGGCCTACCTGAACACGAAGAGGAGAACTGATCCCTTGCAGGAAAACGTTTAATATCAGCAGTCCACTTGGAAGCCGTACAAAGGATGGAGATTGACTCTTAGAGCAGAATTATGTAAACAAATCGTGAAAGGATAATAAAAGGTGAGGTCTGTCTACCTTTTTCGAGAATTGGGCTATCTGCAGATACTCCTTCATGAATGCTGTTGAAGAAGAATGCACTTTTGAGCAATTGGTTGCGGAATTAATTATTACATTTCATACCAAAGATCACCTTGAAGCTGGCAATATCTGATGCTTCAGGGATATGTGTGTACCTTTTATGACAATGTTTTGGTGTTTCAAGCTCCTGAACATTCGTGCGATGTACAGTGTTCTTGAATATAGTGAAGAAACCCACTTGAGGAACTACAAGTCAGTGATGTTTCTCAAAAAGGTGCTGCAACTGATTGCCGCTTTCTGTGCTTACGAAGGCTTTTACCTCACATTCATCCTGTTTCAACAAGTTAATTCAATACTGACTTAATCATCGGGGGCCGTAATATAGAGAGTGCCCCGGGGGCGCAACAGGCGTTTGCGCCCACTTTGCACGCCCCGGGGGCACTTTGGAATTACAGAAGGGGCTGCAGACGCTTGTGCGCCCCCTTCTGTAAAACCAATAACGCTGGCACACATAAATCATCAGCATTATCTGCAGGGGGGTGCCCCATGCAAATGAGGGAATCCCTTTGCCTCTGCACCCGACGCGGGCCCAGAGGCAAGGAACCTGTCAGGCGGCACACTGACAGTGCGCCACCTAAAAGGAGATCCTGGGAAACTTGATTCCCGTCCAGGGAAGACATGGCTTGGCAGTTCGGGCTGGACTGTTCCCATGAGGCACAGGGTCAGACTGATTTGCATATGGCCATGTCTGAACTGGGGTGGTGGAGTGAGCTAAAGAACGGTGATGGATTAAACCCAGATCAGTTGACTGGGGGTGAGTGTTTGTATTGTCAACGCTCCGTCCATCACCACCTTTGGTTTTTCTTTGTTCGCCCTAAGTTGGCAGGGTATACTCAGACGTGAGTCCCTTGCTCACTTTGCCACTGGAGTCAAGCAAGCCCGGCTGAAGACGGCTGTAATGCCACACTGGAGTCAAGCAAGCCCGGCTGAAGACGGCTGTAATGCCAGAAACCGGTCCTGGGAAGCTTGATTCCGGTCCAGGGAAGACATGGCTTGGCAGTTCGGCTGGACTGTTCCCATGAGGCACAGGGTCAGACTGATTTGCATATGGCCATGTCTGAACTGGGGTGGCGGAGTGAGCTAAAGAACGGTGATGGATTAAACTCAGATCAGTTGACTGGGGGTGAGTGTTTGTATTGTCAACGCTCCGTCCATCACCACCTTTGGTTTTTCTTAGTGCACCTCGTGAGAGCAGCCCTCTGCAGGGGGTAAAGGGAGTCTTATGGACCCCCCCCAGACATCCCCTTGCAGCCGGGTGGAGTCACTGACTGCACCCTCCTGCAAGGGGATCTCTAATCCCTCTTCAAAGTGCAGGCGGATTGCCACCCGCACTGTGAAAACATGCAACAGCTTTAAAGCAGCCGCTCTGTTTTTCACCTGAATGCTCTGCGCCTAGGGCGGTGCATTCGTGGTAATGGGGTGCGTTTTCATTGTTTGCGATGGGCACACCTTTTAAAAGGTGCGCCCAGCCCAACCAATGAAAGGCACCTTTACGGAATACAGCCTGAAGAATTGTCGTATTGACTGATAGGCTGTGAAGTAATGGAAGGGATAAAATAATACCCTTGAATTTTTTAAATGTGTAAACAGATTTTATTAGGGAACTGAAATTGAGGTGGAAAGTACTGTGCTTGCACACTGCAGGTTTTCATTTCATCGTGCATGTTCAAGTAAAATATCACACGGGTACATATCAATATACAAAACATTATGACTATCTTAGTTCTGTGAAGAGGAGCTCCAGGAACGCTTATTGTTTTTATACAAATTAGAAAATATTGTATTGGTTTTGATGCTTGGGACCAGAACCCATAGTGACAAAGGTGTGAAAATATCTATTCTAATAATCATACGGGGACTATGTGGTTTTACATGTGCCTCTTCTTCATAACCTGTTTTGTGCTTTTGAAATGTATTCTGTGGTAGGTAGTAAATGCTACACATACATTTCTCAAATATGTCAAATTTAAAATAGTCCTTTTACAAAAATTAGAAACTTTTTTTTAGCAGGTCTGATGCTTTAGGAGAAATTGTTGATTTATACATGCTCCTTCACTCTTGTTGGTGTCGTTATTCTCTTCACATTAATTGTGGGCATGATATATGCCAATTACTTCTACCAATATTATACATGTGTAATACAAATATTTGAAAAAAGATTTGGAATGTATCTATACAATATTTAGAATAGACAAGAAAGAACTTTCAAGAGACCTACTTTTTCTCATGCAACTTATTTGTAGCATCCTGTAGAGTTTGTGCATCTTTAATGTAGCCGGGGGTACTGTATTAATAATGCACCTTCTTACCAATACTATAGCCATTATAATTCTAGTTAATATTTATAACTCTACTGGTTATTACTGATAGGACTCACAGGTCATCTTAGTTTTTAAGGTGTTTATCTCTCCTCACTTTTTCAGCTTTAACAGGACTCTATGACGATCTATATGATGGGGCCGCAAGATGCTATACGTGTTACACGCTAGCTGAAGGGAAAGATGCCTGAAGAGGGCATCGGGCTGCTTTAGATGTTATTCATAAAGGACTTTGGGGTTATCAGGATAGGTGGAAAGTGGGTACACATTAAAATACACCTTTCTGGTCATCATAAGCAGTCACTCCGACACATTTAGCTGTAATCGTTCAATTCAATTATTTTTATTTTCCTAAAGAAGACAAAACATATCTATGTTGAATAAGGTTATCAAAAAAGATGAAGAAAAATGGCGTTGTACATATGAAAGTTTTCATCGTTTGGTGGATAGGCTACTTGGAGCTGTGGGGTAAAAGCATAGGTGCAGATTTACAAAGATTTTGTGTGGTTTTGCGTTACTTTTATAACACAGACCTTACCAAAATCCAAGTTGTTATTTATAAACCAACAAAAATTCAGATTTGTGTTGGTTTATAATGAAGAGTAAAACAACACAGGTCAGTGTGCAGCCTTGCCTTGCATTACTTTGAGTCAAGGGGGCATTCCAGGAGTGGTACATTGGCGTTCTCATGCTTCCACCCCTGGATTTTGAGCCAGATCCATATCTACAAAGAATTGTAGACATGGATTTGCACCAAAATCCTTAATTTCCCGGAGGCTAGCATAACAAGGAGAAATATTTGTATTTCTCCTCGTCTTTCCCGCTTTGCAGAACACATGCAAGAGGCAATTGCCCCTAAAACAATTTTTTTGTGAATAAAGAGACAATAAAATATGCTGATCACAACACAGACACCCTTGCACTATGGCACAAGGTTCATGCATTGGTGCATGGCTCCTGAAAGTGCCCCTGCATAGGGTGAGAGCAGAGGTGTGCCCCTTCTTTGTAGATGTAGTGCAGTTCTGCTCTCTCCAGATCAGGCAGCACAACAACTGTGCTTCCTGCCCTGCATTGCGTAAACTCTTTGTAATCCTAGGCCAGAAGTGGTAAGTGTTTTGTCCCTACCAGAATTGAGTAACTTAAAGATTTTGAGAAAAAGATATCATGGAATGCCGTTGAAGGGTATCAGCAACCTCTAATTCTTCCCACAAATCTTGCAGTAGTTTTGCAGCCATCAAGTGGCCCTTATTTACACTTTTTATGGACAGGATATATTTGATTTACTTAAGTGAGTAAGTAAAGATGTGCCCCTGACATGAAGGTCAGTTTTCGGAAGGTATAGCCATGTAATTATTCAACTGGGTCTTGTCAAAGCCAAGCGTAGGGTAAAAAAATACTTTTGGGCATTAATGTTAGCTCAATGCTAGAGATCTCTCTTACTAAGAGTAACTTCTGAATAAACATGACAATGAAACTCTGACATCTTTAGATCTTAGTAGTTTACCCACTAAATAGTGGAGCTTGCTCTAGTTTGATTCCCACTAGTACTTGGAACAGTGGTGTTCATTCTACTCTCTTTTCAATTAAACCTGAAGACTCATTTACTAGCCCATGTAAGCTAAACATATTGTCTTATGGTGTTGACTTTGACACTTGAGTAGTTGATCACTATATTAAAAAAACCTTAAAGCTACATAATGCTAGTTTAACCGAACAATCCTGATTCTGTATTTATCAAAGCTCTTCATCCATCTTGAGTGTGAATGACACATCACTGGAAATGTTATAGATTTGACTTGGCAGTCGACCACATTTGCATCCCTTCTTTGTCCAACCAGTGTATTCATACTACTGTTCATATGTTTGCAGATTTGACTGCTACCTGGTTTAGCGGCATGATGTGCCAGACTATTTGCTCGGTTTGATCATCATTGCAACCTTCTTCAGGGAGTAGGCCCCTCCCCTAAACTCTGCCCAGTAGACGCCATCTTGGTATCGGCTTCTGTAGTGCCCTCCTTTGTACCAGACACCGTTGAGATTAGAGTGTGCACACATGTTGTACCACCAGCCACCTTTCTGGTAATGGGCACAGTTTCCTAAAACACAGATAAAAAAGTGCATTGGTTGACATTCTTGACACATAATATTCAAAATTCACTGTACTGGTAATGGGAATTGGGAAAATTGTATGTATGTATGAATCATATATTATTACAGTAGAGTCTCTGATTGTAAAATTTAAGTTGTCTTAATTGTGTTGTAAAAAAAAGTACAAAAACGTCTTAAGCACAAGAGAAATATATGGAAAGGTTTTCATATAGTTTTCACAAGCTCTGCTAATGGGTCATTATGATCTTCAGAGTGGCAGATGCAATCTACAAAGCTGACCACCAGATAACTTGTGTACACATCATGTTTACAACCCATAATAAGGCGAATACTCCCAGCAGAACAAATGGGAATACTTATAGGTGCTTTAAGAAGAAAGTCGTCTTCTCATTTATGTCTAGTTCCACCTCTAAAAAGAATGTGCTGTGTCCAGAAATGCTTGTGTTTTTTTTCTTGCTACGTAAAAAATTAGGGAATAAAATACTAACAGTTACGTTATGTTATGTTACTGGAATTTTTAAAGCGCTCTGTTACCCTGGGGTGTCCTGGCGCTGTACGCTACCATCCAATAAAGAAACTGTGAGTGTTGGCAGGATAGCTATTTAAGTGAATAGCCATGTTTTTTTTTTTTGTTTTTTTTTAAAAATAATTTTATTGTTGCAGCAAGTAAACATACGTAGCAGTGTAAGTAGCAAGAGACGTGGCGTCAACATTCCGCCAAAATTAAGTTAAAGCGCAACAGTTTCATATTTTTTGTAATATTGAACCAAAAACAACATTCAGGTGCACAGATTGGGCTTACAGAGGCATGTTAATTGTACAGTATCTGTTCTAGTTATGTCAGGCCAGCTGGCCAGAATTCACCATCCACAGGTAGTTCTACCATCGGCTACTTCTGACGGGCAATGGAGGACCTAAGCCGCCCGCTCCCGCGCCACCCCATCCCACCCGTAGTCCCATTTCTAGTCTACCTCATCCTCCCCCTCTGAACTGTCCACTTCTTCTTCTTCTGTTAGTGGTTCACAAGGTCCCCCCCTGTAGGTGTTTCATGGCAACCATATCTTGTTCCATTTACGAGGATTGGCCCGCTGCTGATAGACCGCCCGCTCCACCATCATGAGCAAATCCATATTCCTGCACCACTGTGCCAAAGTCGGTAACTCAGATGCCCCCCACCTTTGCGCTATATCCCGTTTCGCTAGCATCATCCCAATAACCACCCATTTCCGCCCATGTGGTGTAAGGTCGGTTGGGCCCCATACATTTAACAAACAAATTCTCGGGTCGGGAGTGTATGAGAGCTGTAGTGTTTGGGCGACTGTGCGTGCCACTCGCTTCCAGTAGTCGATTATGTGCGGACAGGACCAAAGGGTATGGAACAGCGTGCCCTCTTCTCCACAATTTCGCAAACAATACGGGTGATCTGCCCTGTGGAATTTGTGTAGGGTGGTGCGTGTGTAGTACACTCGGTGCAATATCTTGAATTGTACTAAACGGAATCTTGTTGAGATTCCCGCTTCCTTAGGCGATGCCATTGCGGCATTCCACTCTGCCTCATCCATGTCTCCAACATCCTCTTCCCATTTCCCTTTCAATTTCTGTAGTGGGTCAGGCAGGTTATTCACCAATTTGCGATACGTTAAGGATGTAGCGCTAGTTTCCATGTAGTCAGTGAGCAGCCTATCTTCCAAAGGGGCCGAAGCCGGGACCTGAGTACCTGGTGTCAGCGCTCCCAGTAAAGCATGTCTAATCTGTATGTATCGATATGTCTCAGTGGTGTTCAGCTCATACTGTTCTCGCAGCGTGTCAAATGGAACCACCCCCTCATTAGTCCAGAGATCACCCACCGTGGAAATCCCTATTGTGTCCCAGTGATCAAATCCCTTACTGCGTCTCAGGTTACCAAGCGATCTAGTGTCCCATAGTGGCGTGAGCTGTGTAATCACCCCCCCCCCCATTTCAGACGGGATTGAGCTCTGTGCCACAATGTGACTGTGTGTTTAGTCGGGCCGATCAGTTTTGTCATAAGTCCCTTGTTGTAAAGCGGGGCCAGAAGTGTAGTAGTGCCAAGCTGCCGTCTATCCGCTAAGTATGCCGGGTCGTCCTGCGGTGCATGCAGCCATTGGTTGATCACCTTAAGGTGTGCCGCCCAGTAGTACAATTCCAGGTTTGGGAGCGCAATTCCCCCACTGTACCAATCTCTAATCAGTTTTACCTGTGCTACCCTCGCCGGTCCGCCTCCCCACAACAGGCCCGACAATTGCCCTGCTATCTGTTTGAAAAAGGAAGGCGGTACTATCACCGGCGAGCTTTCTAAAACATAGAGGAACCGGGGCAGCGCCATCATTTTGAAAAGCGCCGCTCTGCCCAATAGTGTCAGCGGGAGCGCCATCCAGTGGCGCACGTCCGCTTTCAATCTGTCGAGCAGCGGTCTCAGATTCAAGTCTTGAAAGGTCACAGGATCTCGCGCGATCCGAATCCCTAGATATCGAAAGGAGACAGCCTCTAACACCAAGGGGCAATCCTCCGCCAGACGTGGCGGGGTCCCATGCAGCATGAAGAGCACCGATTTCATCCAGTTAATCTTGTAGCCAGAATAGCCATGTTTTTAATACCTTCCTAAAAGGGAGAAGCTCCGTTGAGTTTCTAAGAAGGAAGGGAAGGCTATTCCATGCCTTAGAGGCGCAATGACAAAAACTCCTGCCACCCCAGCTAGTTTTATTATAGCAGTGGAGAATAGCTTGTTTGGCTTGCATAGAGCGTAGGGCTCTTCCCGGAACATACCACTGTATTGAATGTTTCAGGAAGTCAGGCCGATGCCATTAAGGCCTTTAAAGACTATACAAATGGCCTTAAACTGAATCCGTAGTTCGACCGGGAGCCAGTGAAGGGTTCTGAGACCAGCCCTCACCGAAGTAAACTTGGGTGTACCTGTAAGCAACCTGGCTGCTGCTTTCTGCACGATCTGGAGTCTGATCAAATGTCTCTTCTGGATGTTAATGTAGAGACTGTTACAGTAATCCAGCCGTGACAGAATGAGCGCCGTAACTGCTGTTTTCAGGTTGTCTTCCGGGAGGAGGAATTTAATTTTAAGCAGGATTATGAGAATAAAAAAGCAAGATGAGATGACCCTGCTAATCTGATCTCCGTAGGCAAGTTTTGAATCCAGGATCACTCCAAGATTTTACACCCTTTCACCGGGACTGGAGACATGCCCATTGTATTTGGCCACCAATCCGGTGTCCAAAGGTTGGTGGTGTTCCCGAATAAAATGACCTCCATTTTCCCTGCATTAAGTTTAAGGCAGTTTGATGCCGTCCATGCTGAGATCACTTGCATGCAGTTATGACATTTAGAACCAGTCTCAGCCTCATACCCTTTTTGAATTGACAACACAATTTGTGTGTCGTCGGCGTAAGAGGTTAACTGGAAACCAAAGGATCCGATCAGAGCTGCCAGCGGAGCAACATATACGTTAAATAATGTCAGACTGAGCGAAGAGCCCTGTGGAACTCCACGAGGGAGAGAGAAGGGCTTAGAACTATCTCTGTCGAGTTCCACAGTTTGTGTTCTGCTGGCCAGAAATGATTTCAGGATGTCCCAGGCCTTGCCTTGGAGTCCGACCGCAGATAAACAGTCCATCAAGACTTTATGATGGACCGTATCAAATGCGGCCGAGAGATCCAGCATAAGGAGTATGGCGGCGCCGCCCTGATCAAGGGCCTCTCTGATCTCATCTGTCGATTTTATTCTTGCCAGCTCAGCGCTATGTTCCACACGAAATCCAAACTGCCTGGTATCTAACAGAGAGTTGGTCTGAAGGAACAGGCTAAGTTGGCCATTCATGGCCTTCTCAATCATCTTACCTGGGAAGGAAGACGAGAGATGGATCTGTAATTGCTCAGTTCCTTTGGGTCCAGGTTAGGTTTTTTGAGCAAGGGAAGAATAGATGCTGTTTTCCAGGAACCCGGGAAGTGGCCAGTATTGAATATGGAGCCAAACAGTGGGGTAAGAGCCTCCCCATTAATTTCTGGAACCGTTTTCGGTACTGAGGCTGGACAAGGGTCCAGAGGGGAGCTTGATCGAATCTCTAATAAAAGTTTGGTGACTCCTTGCTGATCCAGAGGTGTAAAATGGTCAAATATGGGAAAGGGCCCGTTGTGCTCAGAGAGCCCCGTTGACACTGACTCATTGATGACAGTGGACATGAAAATAAAGGAGGAAAAAATGTTTGCAACCTTTGTAAAAAGAAGGCAGCTAGAGTCTCACATAGTTCTGCGTTGCTTTCTGTCTTGGGGCTAGAAGAGGTAGTAAGCACGGAAATAGTTTTAAACAAAGCTTTAGATGAGGGTCCAGCAATTCTAATTTGTTCCCCAAAATAAGTCTTTTTAGTGTCACAAAGCAATTTTTTATAGTTGGCACGGCTTACTTTGTAGGCCTCAATATCGGAGTTACTATACTTTTTCCTTCATGATCTCTCCAGTTTCTTGCAATCTAATTTGTGAATTTTTAAACTTTCAGAGTACCACGGGGCAGATGGTGATGCCCGCCTGAGGATGCACCATTTGCCTAGCACCAATATCTTGCAGGCAGAATCCACCCAATATGTATAGAAGGTCGTGGCTTTTTCTACGTTAGAGGATGGTACAGGTAGTGAAACTTTTAAAAGGTTTCCAAGAGCAGAATTGTCAGTGTGACAATTTATAGCCCCAGGGAGAGAAGCTAGAATGCTAACCGCCCAAGATGGCGGTATCCTGCCAGTAATTCCCACTCAAGCAACAAACATCATGCGATCAGCGCGAAGTGCCAAAAACAAAGTGCCCAGTGCTCTCTCTCTGCAAATTAGCAGGAGTTAAAATAAACAAGTTCCCAAACAGTTAGGATTGGATGATAAAAGCAATTCTTATTAAAATGAAACAAATAGTGTAAGTTCATCAGCATGGCGAGCGTTGAACGCAGCTTCGTCTCAGGTGGTAGAGCTGCGCGGTCGCGCCAGCATGACAATTTATAGCCCCAGGGAGAGAAGCTAGAATGCTAACTGCCCAAGATGGTGGTATCCTGCTAGTAATTGCCACTCAAGCCACAAACATCATGCGATCAGCGCGAAGTGCCAAAAAATAAAGTGCCCAGTGCTCTCTCTCTGCAAATTAGCAGGAGTTAAAATAAACAAGTTCCCGAACAGTTAGGATCGGATGATAAAAGCAATTCTTATTCAAATGAAGCAGAAAGTGTAAGTTCACCAGCTGGCAAGCGTTGAACGCACCTTTGTCTCAGGCGGTAGCGCTGCTCGTTCGTGTCAGTGTGACAAATTATAGCCCCAGGGAGAGAAGCTAGAATGCTAACCGCTCAAGATGGCAGTATCCTGCCAGTAATTCCAACTCAAGCCACAAAAATCATGCGATCAACACCTTATCAAGAAAGCTGTTTCCAGGTGTACTTACTTTTCACCTTAAGCAGATATGTCTCCACGTGGTACCTTCAGGAGAACCTATTACTGAGCCCTCCTTTTACAGTACTGTTATGTCAGTTTTCTACTAATTTACTTTGCACAATCTACAACCTGTCCAGGCAATCCCACACAGAATTTTACTGACACCAAGTAGAACAAATGTCCAGCAGGTAAGGGATGTAGTGCAACCTTACTGCTTTTCTGTACCAAGCCTTTCATGGCAAATCACATCCCTCTATAGTTTGACAAGTTACGCCACATCTAGACACCTCTGCAACTCCTTCAGGTTCCCAAACTTCAAGCTGATGGAATCTTGTCTTTGGCCTGCCTATCCCAGCCATCAACAAGCCACATTCCCCTTCCTCAAGTTCTAATGAGTGATATTATTAAAGTGGGAGTAAATATTCTCCTTTGGGACGAGGAATTACATATTCAGGGCTGAAGTGCCATGGAAGTGTGCCCAAACTTGCAGTTATGTTTTTGGTTTTAGAGAAATATATTCTCTGTCATTACCCATCCTGGAACTAGTTGAGGGTGGAATGGGAAGGAAATTCCCCCAAAATGGGTATGGTGTAAGAGAAGGGTTTCTCTTATTATCTGTGTGGATTGGGGGGAAAAAAGAAAAAAGAGAGTGTGCATTTATACTCATGCAAGTCCTTTTTGCTTTGAGAATAGAATATTTATTCATGGATGCCATTTAGTCTTAGTCTAAATGGGACTGTGAATACACATATTTTAATTTCATTGTGAATTGGTGTTTCTGAGCCTGTACCTGTGCCTCTGAGCATGTGCATCATCATCCTCATCCAAGCGCTACTCAGCCCAGACAATATTTTGTGTAAGTATTGATTAATAAATCTCATATTTACATCATGTGCTGCAGTAGATCAGGTGGATTGCATGCTTCTGCCATTGGGCACCGACGTTTAAGTTGTTTTTCCCAGAAGTAGAGGTTCCGATTTCTGAGGTGATTTGTGACTCCTCTCCCAAAACCCACAATGCTCCCAAAACCCACAATGCCCCCAGAAAAGTGAGTGAAAGCCAGTGTGGTGATGTGAGCAGGACTTTTCATCTGAAGTAGATTTTTCCCCACATAGCACTTTCAATCAATCAATCAATCAATCAATCAATCAATCAAGGGATTTGTAGAGCGCGCTACTCACCCGTTAGGGTCTCAAGGCGCTGGGGGGGGGGGGGGGGGGTGGGGGGGGTCGCTACTGCTCGAATAGCCAGGTCTTGAGTTGCTTCCTGAAGGCGAGAACCTTTTACTGGATCCCCATTGCACAGTACTGTTATGTCAGTTTTCTTCCTATTTACTTTACAAAGAACACCAATATGTCAATTGGTGGACTGTGAATACGTATTTGAGAGGTAATGACAGTTTCAAATACTATACAATGAAACTATTATCCAGGTATACAGGAGGGTGCATGTGAATCTACAACATGACAAGCTTCAGACTGATTGTTATAGCTAAGCTAAGTAACATTTTCTGTTTGCAGCATGTGCTCCTGTAGATTACATGCTTTTCAAAGACTGAAAAGCAGTGCCCTTCTCCCTTACTTGGTAGCTTTCGAGCTGCAGTGGAAGTTGTTTGGAACACTGTTATACAGACAGTTTGCCCTATTTCTTCTTCTTGTCGGGCATGAATTTGATATTGTGCTGGAAGGTATGGACGCGTTGTCCGAATCTGGCCACTTACTGCTGAAATGGCCGGAGTTGAGACACAGCTTATGGCCATTTATGACCCTGTTTCACAGGGAATTGAAAATGAAATAAAAGATGTATTGGCCTAAGAACTTGTGGGAACTAATCAAGCTGGTCACGATGACGGAGCACTGAGTGAAAAGTATTGTGAAAGAAGAAAGGCTAAAGGGTTCGCTCCTAAAATACAGCCTCCAACTATTTTTTCTAGACATTCTGCCCCAGTGAGTTCTCCAGTCTCTCGTTGCACTGAGAACACTATGCATATTGATAATATTAGTGGTCTTCTTTCTGATGTCGAGAAGGGATGAAGAAAAAAGGTTGGACTGTGCATGTATAGCACCATTCGAAAGTACTTGTTAAATGATTGTCCAGTTCAACTGGTCAGAAGTCAGGAAAACTCCAAATTCCATTCACTGATGTAGAGCAGGACAGCATTAGAGTAAATTCCCTCAACCAATCCTATTGCTCTGCTGAGGCTGCTTAATGTCTATATTTCATTCCACCTCAGTTCCAATTCTCTGGCAATCCAAATATATTGTCTACTGTTTTACTACATTCCAGAGTTTGTGGACTGTACCTGTACAAAGACTGGGCTTAGAATTATAAAATTCCTCTTCAATCAAAAGAAATTCCAAATAAGGTTCAGATTTTCATGGTTCTCTCCTTTCTTCTGGTCCACTCAAGGAGACCTATGACAGTTTAACTATTATCTCAATTCTGCTATGAAAACTGTTTTTCTAGGGTTTTGGTCCCTCTCATAGGAAATCACTGAAGAATAGACTTTTCTATCAGTTATCACAACTGTGGAACCAGTTGCAAAAACCTATTGTCATATTTTAGAAGTGTTTCAGAAGCCCATGGAGAATACTACTCTTCCTCATTGGAAATTTGACTGTGCTATACCAACTATTCAGCAAGCCAGTACTTCTTGACAGAATCAACTCCTTGCCAAAGTGAGGCAAACAGGTGCTCAAACAATACTATGAAGTGAATCTTCAAAATGGTCTCATTGCTCGATCCTCATGTACGACTAGAGCTCTCACGATCTTCGTTCGCTAATAGACTGAAAGGGCTGCATCATTTTATTGAATATAGAGGTCTTAATTAGTTCACCATGAAGGTCTAATATAATTTGCAACTTATTAAAGATATTTTAGAATCAGTTGGAGGACAACCAACTTTATGAAATTAGACTTTCACGCGATCTACCAACTCCTGAGAATGAAGGTCAGTGTAAAATGGCATTTTGAAACCCCCATTTGGCCATTATGAATATTGTGTAATCCTGCTTTGACTATGTAACACCCTGGCATTGTTACAGCAATTCATGGATCATATCTCCTAAGATATTTCCAACCATTATGTAGAGGTGTATTTAGATATTCCTCTCAATGATTAAAATCCTTCAGGGAACATGTCACTTCCATTTAAAACACACTATGTTTACACCATCTGCACTGTATACCAGAAAAATGTGAATTTGAAAGAACTAACATCTAGTATCTGGGCGGCATTCTTTGTGCTTAAGGTCTGGCCATGAATCCCAGTAAAGGTTCTGCTATTTACGAATGGCCATCTACAACTTTTAAGTATGTTTAATGTGTTTAGCAAATTTTTTCAGACAGTTCAAAGTCTATCCAGTGGATTTCATTGGATTGAAGAGACAGGAGAAGCATTTCAATACCGTAAAAAGTCTTTCACTCAAGCTGCCATCTTACGATATCCAGATTATATCAGACAATGTATTGTCCAGTCTGATGCTTAGCGAAAACATTAGGACCGGTGAAGTTAAACCTGATAATGGCTTGGAACACCCCATCAGGCTCATCATTTGTCAACCTTTCAATAGGTAAAATAGTAAATAGCACATATGAAAAATAACCTCAACACCTGAACCAGAATGAGAGCTACGTAAACGTGTGCTCTGGTGGCTTGGAACGATATCAGCTGTGGAGGCCAGATGCAAATTCTCATCTTCACAAACCGCTTGTCAGAACATCCTTCCACCTTTACCAACCTCTCCATGATCCACCAGTAACTAGCACTGACTTTCACAGCATTACTAGAGACATTGACAACTGCAATCGGATCCCCAAATTTGGAACATCCTCTAGCAAAGCAACCAGTTTTTCTGACATTAAAACTTTTACCTTTGGTACTCATTTCACCTTGGCCTGAGCCATATTAACATTAGTCCTTACCACATGATCAAAATCTGAGATCTCACCACTTTTAGCCACTACCTTCGGCATCCATGCTGGACAAAGTTTTGACTCGATTTTCCTTCCTCTCAAATGTTGGAAAAGTGAAACATCTGTGTGGTGTGTAGTGTGGTCCAATAGAACTATAAAATAGTCCAAGTTACTCTTGCTACAATACTCCCGATTCATCCATTCAACTAAACCATTAGTTTTGGAGTGATAAAGCAAACTCCTCGAATGCTTGACACTTGCAGATCTAAGAAAACACTCTATTTCCTTACTCATAAACTGTCACCATTGTCTTACACTAAGAATTCTGAGAAAACCTTGCTGAAAAAAACAATATTAAAATAAATCAACAACATTCAAAAAGTTGGGATCCAATAAAAATCTGACCTCCTGTAACTTAGAATAGGAGTCAATTAAGAATACTGCATTTCAATGACATGATGATATCAAGTTTAGAGACCCAATCAACTCTATTCCTAACTTATCTGCAAGGACCAAAGGGCAACTCAGTAGGTCGACGCAGAAGTATGAAGATTACATTTTTTATCACATCAGTGCATATTACACAATGTTTAATCACATCCTTAACATCTTTGTGCATTCCTGGCCACCAAAAAGCTATAAGGGACTCTGCATTTTGTCCATTTGCCACTGATATGCCCCCCATGGGCTTTAGAGACAATGGTTGACCTCTGTTTCCCGGGAGAAACCAGCTTGTTTGCATGCATCAACAATCCAGCTTCCAGTGTTCATCAGACACCTTGATAAAAGACTACATCGTACACTGGCCACTGTCTCTGCATGACCCAAGTAACTTCTTCCAATAGTGAATTGTCCTCAGAAGCACCCATCCACTCACTTTCAGCTATGGCACTATGCTTTTCAACATCAAACAATTTTCAAACTCTTCTTCATCCTCTACTTCATTATCAGTCTGGAGAGGAATTCTGAAACCATAATGCACCCTGCAATCTAGTCACCAGGAATATGATGAATATCAAACTGGTATTGTAGAAGCTTTGAGGACAAATATGAAGGTAACGTTTAATATGCTCACCCTTGAGATTAAAAATGAGTGGCATGTGATCAGTTAAAATGGTAAACCTCTTTCCCCACAAATGCATTTAAAACTTTTCCATAGCCCATAAACAACTCAAAAGTTGTTTCTCAATTACCAAAATAAATGTTTCAGTCTTTCTGAAGGTTTGAGATTCAGAACCAGCTGTGAACTCATCCTTCCCTAACACATGAGACAAAACAGACCTGAATCCAGCACTGGTGGTATGAATGGGGAGAACATAGTATAACAACAGATCATAGGGTTTAAAAGCCATGACGCCTACAAACTCCTCTTTTACCCATTCAAATGAATTCTCACAATCTTGGATGCAATTGCATGAACATCTTTCTGCAGCATGTTGGAAAGACATCACATGCACAAAGGTAGAAGCCATGACTAGATCTCGCATAAGCCCAGGAATGATTTCAAAACTGTGAGTGGAAGGAATGACATGTTTGCTGGCCTGAACCTAACTCGGACATGGGAAAATATCATCCTTCGAGACTACATATCCCAGATACTCTACCTAATTTTTCAAGAATTCACATTTCTCTTTTTTAAGAACGACTTCTCTTGGTTGTAAAACAGACAGAACAATTTCTAACCTGTGGGAGCGAATTTCACTTTTGAACTGTTACTAGTGCCGGATTCAATTTGCTCTGCATGTGGTGGAGGGGTCTCGATGTCAAAATTTGTTCCAATATTTCATCCCCTGAATTGGTATGTGACTCATCCCCCTTCTCTCTTGAAGGAATCTTTGTCCTTTCCTTTCTTAACAGCCTTTGAGATAGGTACTGGATATAATCTAGTTCCTTCTACAATACCTTTTCTCCATCTACACTTCTCTTCATCCCAGCAGGCATTTGTATACTTTTCCAGTGCCCTATTAGTCCTTCTCTGGTATTGTTCCCTCTCCCCATGGCAATGCTTTACCCAGCATTAAATGCTTCATTCTGAAGGGGTCTAGGTGGTGGCATCATTTCATACAATTTTCCCTTCAAATGGTCAAGAATTCTAGTATTAAATGTCTCAAATCTAGGAAAGCTCAATGCACCCTCCTTCTCTTTGATTCTATCCCACTGGCAAGGCCAAGCATGCGTATTTAAATCATGCTCAGTAGTGATAATATATGCAGGTGTACCCTCAGGAGGTTCTGCTTCCTCTTTGCGTACTGGAATTGTAACATTCCCTTTCACCAAATTCTTAATTTCTCTGAAAGATTACATAATGAAAGATCAATTTGAAGCAATACAATTGAACCAATTGTTAGGATTTTGTTACTTGGATGTCAATTTCCTGTTGAACCATTTAAATATAGTTACTATTTTCACAGTTCTTGATAAAATATACAGTATACACTTTTAGGGATCCAATCCCACTGGGGCACTGCAGCATCACCAACCGACACCGACCAATCGCAGTGCAAAACACCGTGACACACAACCTCACTCCTTGCAGCAACTCACCCTCCTTTACATTTTTCTTCATACTCGCACAACTGTATTATCGATTTTTAAAAACACCTTTTTTTTTGCTCTACTAAGAAAATAAGTATTTCAATCATTCAAGAATACACTTCACAATTGCAAGTGAAATCTCGACCACTGTGAAGTCACCCAAACCAATGTATTTTCCCCTGTTTGCACAATTAGGTTCAACAAACACCGATCAATGTTAATCAATCACAACAACCTAATAAGCCTCGGTCACTGGTGTAGGTGATGGTACCTCACACACTACACCTCAATCCTGCAAACAAGTTTCAATTATGATGTTATCCCGGGATCTTTCGACTACAACAAGTCAGAATTCTTCGAACAACTTTGCAACCATTTATTGATCACTTCTTATCCACTCATTCCAGTCAAACATTCAAACCAGAAGAAAGGTACAATCGCAACCACAATGCATTTGCCCAATTAATACTCACACATTTAAAACCCCAAATATCTCCGAAAATTGCTTTGTCAGAACTTCAAGTTCTGGACATTGGATTCAGGAATTGGGAATTTCAAGTAAGATTGATTTTTGATTAGTATCTTATAGCTCCATTCAGGGTGTTCAACCTATCCTCTGCTACCAGATTTGGAGCGCAGAAATCTCATAAAAGTTTTATAAACCGCTCCCCCTTGAAACGTACTAAGAGAAGCTCCAATATACAAGCGTTTTCACGGTGAAGAGTCTCTGCCACTGTTTTTGAATGGCACACAACCCAAACACATTTCTAAAATAATAATCAACTTACAGTATTTGATGTTCAGTCAATGATGATAGGTTTGATGAAGTGTTAAAAGTTCTATTTTCTCATTAGGAGATTAGTTTATATTTTTGTCTTTTTATTGAGTTTAGTCAGAGAAATCCATTTACAGAAATATTGAGAAAACATTTGGTTAGAATGAGCATTATTATTATTTTCAGTTTATATAACGCATGGCTACCCAGAGCGGTTTCCCAGTGCTGACAGGAATCATGAAAGGATAATGTATTACTTATCTATAATGAGTCTTCAGCTGTTTTCTAAAGCTGAGCAAATTTCTGTTTGCTCTTAGATCAACTGGAAGGGAGTTACAAAGCTTGGATGCCGAGTAGGCAAAAGAACGTCCTCCACTTCTAGCCATGTTTATTCTAGGAGTGGCCTAAAGGAAGTGGTTATTGGACCGAAGGGCATGCTTTTTATTATGTGGAACAATACGTTGACTCATGTATGCTGTCTCTGGGCATGTTTTATTTTATGAATGATACAGAGAGTTTTGAATTCAATTCTTTTCCTAACAGGTAACCAGTGAAGACTGGTCAGAGCAGATAGCGCCGTTTGTGTTTTTGGAATTTTCTGCAGAATTCTGGCTGCAGCATTTTGAATGACCTGCAGCTTTCTGGTGACATACAAAGGGATACCAAGATAGAGCGAGTTGCCGTAATATAGACGTGGCAGGATGAGAACCTGTATTACTGTTCTGGGGTTTCCACTGGAAGCCTCTTGATTGTCTTCCTGACAGCTTTTAGGAGACCAAAGCATTGTCCTGCCAGTTTCTTAATCTGTGAGGCCATGGTAAGATTTTTGTCCAGGTAAACTCCCAGACTTTTAATTTCCTTTTTCAGAAAGGGACGATTACCCAGACATAGAGGCCTAGACAGATGGTCCCAAAGGGAGGGGTGGTTGCCAAACACCATGACCTCCATCTTTTTGCTGTTCAATTTAAGGTGACTGATTGACATCCATTTGTTCACTTGCTCCATGCAAGTAGATAAATTGGCCACAGTTTGGTGGATGTTAGATGCCAGGGACATGAAGATCTGTATGTCATCAGCGTACGACACCATTATAAAACCAAATAATATCTGCTAAGGGGCGCACATACATATTAAAGAGAGTAGGGCTCAAGGACGAGCCCTGAGGAACACAACATTAAGCTGATTGCTGATTGACCTCTGACAGACAAGGGCCTTCTCTGACCTGAAAACTTCTGTTTACCAAAAAAGCACTAATTTAGCACATTGACTGTGATACCTAGAGCCTCTATCCTGTGCTGGAGGATAGAGTGAGAGACAGTATTCAAAGTCTGCACTCAAATTGAAAGGCATATACAATAACAGTATGTTCTATAAATGAATTAGTCTCTATTTTAATCAAACAATCCTAACCTATCCCAGCCAGAATCCACAAAGAGCATTTGAAAATGTGGAGCATTAGGCTAATAGCTATAATAGGTCGAAATAAAAAGAAGTTCTGAACACTCAGTCGAGTTCCCTGACAGCTGCAGTAGAAACCGTTAAAACAGGTAGAAGGAAATAATCACAACAGTAGCTTTGATCAGCATGGAGAAAGTCTCCAAAAAGGTATAAGGATAACAGAAAATCAGCGTTAGCAGTGGTTCACAGCAATTTCGGGCAAGAGTAGCACATTCAAGTGATAGAGGGCATGGCAAGGGAAAATGTGCATAGAATGCATTGAATGCCATAACACTCTAACAAGGAACATGTACTATATAGAAAACACAAAACATATGTTGCAAAAACAGGTGCTTAAATCATTTTGAGCCAATGAAGCAGGATCTTCTGATGGTCCATCACCTTCTATCTCAATTCCCACTGTAAATGTCCATGTTGACATGATGTTATTTGAATGTGGCTACAGTGTATTACAAAATGATACATCTAGGCAGGTTCTCATGAGAACCTTTGAAAACCTAATCTGTTAGCTGTTCTGTGTCCCGTCGTGCAGCAATGGACTGCTCTAGGTAATAAAACATTAATATCTTGCATGTCCTAGTTAGAGCATGAAATTCAGATCCATAGCAAGCATTTTCTTGCTTCAATTTACTTGTTGTTTATAAACATATGACAGAGAAAACTATCTGAAATACGATGAAGTCAAATGGTGTGAGGAAAGAAATTCTGCAGCAAACAACAATTTACGAACATTTTAAATTCTGCTGTTCAATAACATTAAATCAACACTTACAAAAATACATTTATTTTATTAAAGGGAAAGGAAAGAATAAATAAACAAATTGAGGCCAGCAGTAAAAGAACAATAGAAATGGGAGCTTTCTGCAAAAATTAACAGCATTTTTCTTTTTTGCACGTTTAATAAAGGCACATTGTACCTAACCACTATATAGACACACATTTTCAGCATTAACATTAAGGCATGTTTCTACATTTTTTTGAGGTAAATTCACGTAAACATTTTCAACGTCCACACTGATTGGTATGTTCATCAATAGACTTTGTTCATACCCACCCAAGACTTACAGAAGAAAATTTCCAGAATCTGTCATAATACCCTTTCTGGTCATCGATCAGAGAAGTCCACTTTAGATCTTGTTCTTCGATTTTATGACAGTCCTCAATATCTGAAGATGTTAAAATTATATGTGTGCCGCTTCCAGTACGTGCCCAAGGAAGAGCTATTCATGATAAGACATTCAAATGTCTACAACACGTTCCAGTCCCTCCACAGTCATGGCATACCATATCTGCAGACTTTACGACCAATCTTGTGCCATTCAAAGCATATTGTGTAATAATAGTTACAGCCATTGCTTTTCTAAGATGGCTCAATTCCCATTTTTCAAATCCATTAAGTCGGCAACCCATATGACTAAACACTTTATCCAGGATATTGTTCATGTATTTGTCCTTCCCAGAAATATCATCTTAGATACTGCATCACAGTACTGATTTTTTGAGACATACTTAGCAGTTGGAATTCAACAATAACTATCTTCATAGCTTCATCCTCAGAACTACAGACAGACTGAAAGGATGAACCATTTACTGGAGCAGTATCTCCAATCCTAAAATAGTACCACACAGGCTAAGTGATCTGAAATGTTATCCTTAGCTATAATAATTCACTTACTTACTCAGCTAGTAAAAGCCCTTTTTTCTGTCTTCAAAGTTTCCCTTATCACTCTTTTCATTCTTCTCCATAAATAAAGCCCTCAGTCTCAGCAGCCTCTGATTTTTTAAGATATCTTCAAAAACAGAGAAATCTGATTTCCAAGAATCTAACAAAAGCCAGACTGACAATGAAGAGTCAAGCAGATCAACACGAAAACCAGCAGCAGAGTTCAACCTGGTGATAAAGTATGGTTGTCTCCTTTTTTTGCGTTCTCACTATATTCCAATCCATCTGAGACCTTGTTTCTTTGGTCTGTTTTGTATGGATTAAAAGATAAATCCAGTCACTAACCATCCGAAATTATCCTCTTATTGGAAAGTTCTTCCACTTTTTTAATTTCAAAATTAAAACCGTACTTACCAGATGCTTTCTTGGTTGAAGATCATCTAGAATATGAATTTGAAAAGATTTGTGACTTCATATCATATATTATGAGGTCAACTCCTATTTTTAATTCAGTGGTGAGGCTATCCACCTAGTGAAAGATCTTTGTTTCTGGCTTTCTCCTTAATTTTACCACATTAATCTGTAGATTTGTGTGCACCTTTCCCAAGAAACCAGTAGCTCTAAAGGTGATCGGATGGGAAGGGTGTACTGTGTGCTGCTTGGATCAAAAACAGCAGAGAGACCGGCTGCAATTAGTTGTACCTTGAGGCTTTATTCCCTGGGCTATTTTCGGGATACTCTGGTATTGCTCCCTTAACCATGTTGTGTTATGTACCAGTCACTTCAGGGCCAGTCAAATACTTGGAAATCTGTGAAGAAGACCAGAAGTCTACATCTTGAAGGAAGACCTGTATTTAAATAGCTATGGGGGATTTATAATCTGTGCAATAGAATTCTTAAACACCATTAAGTAATTTTTGGAACCTTCTTTAACCTTCCAGAAAGTACTGGAAGCTTCCTATAGCTATCAGTTCAAGATGGCAGAACTTCCTGGTGACAGCATCCTGCTTCCTGTTTCAGCTCTATATAAGACCTTATGATCTGCTTGCCCTTGCATTGTCAAGCAGTCGAAGTTCCATACTCAGTTTTCTCACCTTGTTCCTGTGTTCAGCTTGTAATCATGTTTGCCATCAGCAATTATTGCTGTCATTTGTCCATGCTCCATTAGCCTGCTCCCGGGGGTTCTTTTTCCCTGTTTTCTTCATCTCATTTTCCTCTCATTTTGGTATTCCTTCTTGCTGGCACTGCACTTCGCCACGCTACCATATTGTGCAGAGCAAAAGTGTCTACAGGAGGACTTGCCCATACCTAGGCCAGACCCTCTCAATCCAGGCTATGAGAGATTAATAATTGTGGCAGAGGAATCTGTATTCAGGGGTTCTGATGGATAGTTCTACCTGCATATTCCTCACCTTATGCATCTTCCTAGGTGCTAGACTAGATCTGGAAAGAAGCTTCCATAGCTACTCAGTGGCAGTAGATGGCCCCATTGACAACCTACTGGCTGATTCAATTTCCTTCTTGCCAACATCCTTCCAAGCAGATCCAGAGCTGTGCTTCTTCAATTTGGAGCCCGGGTGTTGTTGTAGAGTGCTTCATCTAAAGCATATAACGGAGCTGTTCTCCTCTTAGAATTTGGGAACTTCCTTTGTTCTTTATTTTACTTTACTTTGTCAGTTCAGATGCAAAACATCCATTGACACAATCACATAAAATTGCTAAACAATTAAAATTACTGTTTAAATTGCAATTTAAAAAACACAAAAACCAATCCATAAGGCGTATTAGAGGAATTAACTTTTTGCAATCACAATTTTCGCTCTTTCGACCTTATGTGCCAAAGTGACTGAACGTAATTAGAAATTACATACACGACCTGAATGTCTCAAGGCAAGAAGGTATTGTCTTAAAACTATTATCACCATATGTAAGCAGAGCAGCTCAATCAATTTCTGTCTTGCTTTCTTATAAGCAATGCAAAAAAAGGGAACATGTACAACAGTTTCATCTGCAGATATGCACCATGGACATGTCTTGCAGAGTCAGTCTTTGACCACGTGCTCTTAAAACCAAATAACAAAAGGTCCCCATCCTAATCATAATCTATAAACTTCGCCCTTCTGGAGATAATATAAAATCTATGTATTCTTTAAAGCTATATTCTCATTTCATCCTTAGGAATTTAGTTTTAACATGCCCCACTTTATATGTGTGGTTAACAATTTCTCAATTGTGCAATAACAATACTTTCCTTTACTGCATGATAAATGCAATGGGTAATACATGAGTTATTGTATCAGTACTTCCCAAACCTTACCCAACTCATACACTAGTTAATGATCCCTGTATAAATTTCCCTCATGGGATCTTTATCACTAGCAGTTATGAAATTACATCAGGTAAGCCTTCTCTATAGGCTTTAAGCTCATCCATTGATCATATTCGTATCCAAAATAGGACAGGACGCAATTCAGCACTCTCAAACATTGATTTCAGGCACAGGTCTAATCTAATGGGGACTAGAGGGGCACTCTTAAAGAGATTCATCAAAGACCTTACGAGAACATTTAATTTGTCAAGGATATCCATATTAAAATGTACATATGGTTAGATCCATGAAGGGCTCTGCTAGAAGACTGTTCTTTTATATATCTCAAGGGTTGACTATACAGGGTAAGTATTGCCACAATTATGGAATTTGATTAAAGCATTTGACATAAGTTTTAACAATGATGAACTTTTTACAATCTGTCAACGCCACGCAAGAGAATTTGACAATTTAACACCCAAATAGTCATTCTCAGTTACTTTATCAAGAGTTTTGTTACCAAATGTTATTTTCTCCCTAAAATCTTTATGCAGGTTAGATGGTATACATTTCGTTTTTTGTGTGTTTATTTCCAAGCCCTGTAAACTACGAAAAAGTAACAAACTCTTGCAGTAAGGTTTCTAGGCCTTTCTGAGTTTTGGCGAGGAGTACAGTATCATCCATGAATAATAGGGCCGTCTGCTACATGTCTGCAAAGACAGGCAAGTAATTCTCGCATTTGGCTAGATAATCAGTGGAAGTGTTTATAAAAAAAGTAGGAGGAGGGTGGGTGCCAAGACACAATCTTGACTTATACCCTTTTTTACCTTCATCCTTTCCGTCAGCTCTCCATTTGGGCACAATTGCCTGTATGTAAGTGTCTAACTACATCTAGTAGAGCACAGGAAACTCCCAGTTAAGCCAACACCTCCCATAGGTTCTCTCTTGGGACCTTATCAAAAGCAACTTGTAGGTGAGAAAAGTGGTGTATAGGCTCTTCCTATGTCAATGACCTTCCACCTTAACAAAAGAAAACTAAAGACCTGGTCAATAGTATTTGTCTTAGGCCTGAACCCAGCTTGAAACTGACACAAGAGGTTATTATCAGTCATCTAGCCTATAAGTTTGTCCAACTCCTGTTTGCAAAATGTTTTCTGCAAGTTAACAAGAAGACTTATCGGTCGATAGTTACTGTGATCAGTGCGGCCGCCCTTCTAGAAAATTGGCACTATGTCAGCTCCGTTTAAAGCATTGGGAGGTGGAGCCCCAGAAACAATTGCATTTGAAACTGTGTGGGAAGATTTGCAAGGCCCTTTATGCCACTTTTGTGTCATTTTTAACATGTAAAAAGTGACGCAAAAGTTGAGCAAGTGCCTTGTAAATAAGCCCCTGTGTTTATAATGGGGGCCCAGATGTCCAGTTCAAAAAGATAAAGATCAGAAGGTATTTTATTCAAACCAGGAACTTTGGCCTTATTTTCTGCTTGCTGCAGTGAACAAAAGGTGGAATCACTGATTCAAATGTACGCCTATCCATGCATAGTTTAAGTAGAGGGTTAGAAGCCTGAGTTGCTACTGCTCCTTATAAAGGGCAGTGAAATGCTTAACCCTTTGGGTTGGCTAGACTTGAACCTCTGATTTATATAGTAGACACCGGGCACAGCGGGCTACTAAACAAAAAGTTATTTTATCATTATGCCTAGTGTCGTCAAGAAGCTCTTCCCATGTTCTAAGATCCCAGTCTAATTTAGCTTGTTTGATAGACTGCCTACAATCTGCCCTAGAGGCTTTTGCTGCCAAACTGCCCCCCTATTTTATTACCATTACAAGCTTTGATTTGTAATACAATTCTTATTGAACCATTAATTTCATTTTTGGAGATCTTGGATTGAAAAGGAATTTCTAACAAAACAAATTCCTAAGTAGGTCAAAAGGTTGGTTATGTACTTTCAATAATAACAAGGGGTTGGCTAAACTTTCTGTAAAACACTCCAGAGTTTAAGCTGTTTTATTATAGACTCAATGATTTGGGGAGTATTAATAATGTTGTGCCATTTCACATTCTTCCCAATGTTTGTGATGACTAGTCCACAGCTTTTAGAAAGAGAACCATCCAGTGGTCTGCGTGACCACTGGAGGGAGCCCGAGTGTCGCAGTACAACAGAACGCCAGAACGCCAACTCCATCGAACGGGACGGATGGACGCAGGTGATTGCCGTCCCCCTCCACCCACCGCACCCGTTGTGGGATCCGGGGCTCGAGGATAAGACTCGGGGAAAGAACCCAGGGGAAAGTACGAGGAACAGCGGAGCGGGCCGGGCCGGTCGCTGGCCTCGACCCGCCGCAGCCCGACCACGAGGTCCGTCAGGCTGCACAGCACAGTAATCCGCGAGCAGGAGCAGGGGCAGGGCGGGGCACCGCGGTTTGCGGGCTGCGGGCAGGTTGCAGGCAGGTGTGAGCGCTGCACCAAGCGCTGAGATAACAACACCGCCTCTGCCACTGCAACCGTTACCGCCACCTCCATCGCGAGTCCCCAGCAAAGTGTTGTGCCTCGAGCCAGGAACCTGTTCCTTACACTTCTTGGCTCAATAAAGAATAATCCATAAGCTCTGACTACGATTATTCACCATAACACAACGCACAAGGAGCAAGGTGCTACAGATGGGCGTGAGCGCCACCCCAAGCGCTGAGACAATAACTCTGCCATAAGAAGAGAACTGAAGTGCCGCAGGCAGGTGTGAGCGCTGTGCGAGCGCCGTGTCCCCCCGAGCGGCTCGGTCACCAACAAGCTGAGCCAAAAGCTTGAAGCTGAGAAGGGCCCCGGGGAGAGCAAGAGAGAGAACTGGTGCTGGAGCAGGAGCCGGAGCCGGAGGACAAGAGGACTCGTGAGCCGGTGAGTCAATATCAAGGCAGCCAGACAGTAAGCCAGACAGTAAGCACCAGCCGGGGGCTTGGGGGAGGGGGAACACACACAGATCAAGAGCAAAGCGTCAACCCCCATTCACTGCCGTGCTGCTACGATACCCGTATTGACCCGTATCGGACCACGCCAAGACGCCAAGACCCTAGCACCTCCCCAAGGAGCAGGGGGGCAGGGGGCAAGGAGCGGAAAGAGCCCCAACCGGGGAAACATGAGATCAGGAAGAACGTGACACCCGGTGGAAAACAAAAACCCCCCAAAAAAACTAAAGAAGTTAAACGCAGAAGACAATCCCTCAGGGGCCAAATCTAGTCCAAGGGAGAGGTTGGTCTCAGCACCAACCCCCGAAATGACTTCAAACCTCACAAGAAAATCGGGGCTCCTAAAATTCTTTTATCTAAAGGACCCTATTGCTGCAATTTACGTGCCAACAGCTGAGGCCAGCAACTTGCCAAACCCCATTTTCCCTATTAACGCACTATCCACACCGGATAAAAGCCCGCCTAGCAAGATCGATGATCAACAAGGGCCAAATCCCCAACCACAACACAAGGGCCCTACACCAGCGATCGTTACTGCACAAGTGCATCATTCAAACCCCCATTTAGGGGAAAAAGACCACGCCGAAACCCTAAAGAACACCGTGGTTGATTCCATCACAAAGGATTGCAGTCGGAATATAAATAACAGCACAACACTCACCGACTTGGTTGAAGTAATGGATCTCAAAGGTCCAACAAGTCGCAATGAGGGACCGGCAAGCCACAGCAATTCACATTTAGTATCCCTACGTGATGGAGATCCATGGCAAAAACCGCTGTTTCTATCGAATGACTCCGAACGGGAAGAACTAACGGAAAGAATTTCCACGTACCTAGATACTCAAGGCAGAGCACTACGAGCTGAGCCAAGCCCGAAAAATCAGCACCCGAGTCTAGGTTTGGCGATGTCTACCCCACGCTGCCCAGTGGATAAACGAAATCATCATAACCTCACTATAAACAACAGCAACATCATGGCAACACATGACCTTCACACAAATCATACCGCACCAATAACTATTTCATCAGGCAGCTCGATGGACACAGACACCAAAGATCCAAACAAGACACAAGGAGATCAGTCGTCCACATGGATCAGGACCTTATTAAGTTCCTTAGATCAAGCTATAAAAGTCCTGAACTACCAATCAAATAAAATGGAGGTGCAGATTGACCTCATCACCTTAGTGGCGGGCCATATTGCGGGCATAAATACAAAATTGGACGCACTCTCTTCACTATTAACAAATCAGGGGAAACCAGATGCCCACACCGGCCCCAACAAACAACAGTGTTGCTGTGGTTGTGGTCTTATAATCGAAAAACTATCAAGCTTGCCGGCTATCCTGATGGACATCTTAGGGGAGGTAAGACACTCCCGCAATCCGGCTGAAAAATCAACCAATCATCTTTCAGAAAAATCACACTCTCTCCACAGGTCAAGCACAAAGGAGTACTTAAGTAGCAATCAGCAAAAGGATTCAGAACATAACCCGAGGGAAGTGGGGCCAGAAAGATCGGCACAAGACCTGGAAATAACACAGCTCACTCAAAAATCCTTTAAAGAGGAAAAAATAGTAACCAAGAGACAAAAGAAAAAGGCCAGGAAAGCCAGACTAAAGTATAAGCAGCAACAAAACACAGAACTAGGCCACTTGTTTCCGATCTTTAAAGCAAATACCCACCAGGAATCCAACTCCTCTTTACTGACCACGCCGCAAGGCAGTAAGGAGGGACCAAATCAGCCGACTGACCAACTAGACACCCAAATCCTCTCGAGGGAAGGAGAATCAAGGCAGAGAGCGACAACAATACCTGTTAATCAATCATGCACAACGAATTCCGCATCAGCTACAGCCCATAGTGATCAAAGAGAAATAAGTTCAGCCCTAATGAAAGACCACAACCCAAGGCAAGGAATTACTGACTTTACCTATATTATAGATAACGGAGGCCCTGAGCAAATAAAGCCCAGACAAGCCATGGGAGAAAACACTGGCACTCAATGTCCATCTAAATTGGTCAACTATCACGGTCCGATTTCCATCAGAACACAGTTCAGCCCCTTGAAATTGGTAACATCTCTAAACGAAAATACAGGAGGAACTTTAGGACCAAAGCCGAACACCGTACCTGTCCGCATGTGCGTCACTGTTTCGGAAAATGAGCGCACCTGCGCCCTACTCCAAACGCAGCACATTTCTGTGCCAATCGAGCATCACAACCCTGGACACAAAATCAAAGCACAATAAATTCAACGAAGCCAGTGAAAATGGATCTGGAACGAGAACCCCCCTCCAAAAGAAGCAACCTTAATGAATCTACGAAGCCTCAACTGACCAAAACAGGCTTCCTGCAAGTCTCTAACGAACTCCCTCATCACCCTGAATCTCCACTCAACAAGCCAACTTTTATTCCAGAATATCCATCAAAGGGGCTACAGGATACCCTCACCGAGGCAATCTGCTAAAACTGTTTCACGAAATACCAGCACTAAGTGAGATAACATCACAGGACCTTCTGGTTGTCGAATTCCTAAGAAACCGTCATAACACAGACTCCGAAGACACCGTCACAACTTGGGCCTCAAAGGCCTTCGCAGATAAGATATTCTCCACAAAAGACCATTTTGAAAGATGGGGAATATCGATTGTACGAAACACACGCCCAAGATATCCATTCCCGTTACAAAAAAGTACTCGCAATGAAACAAAGGGGAACAAAAAAAAAGGTTCTCCCTTCTGTCTACAAAGTGCACGCGCCACCTCACCAGCTGCAGCAAGTTCAATGGACGGGGTAACCTTGAAAGTAACTAAGCAACCAATCAGTCAGCACGGCCGGGACAAAATAGATTGGTCCTGGGTTCCCACGGTCTTGAGCAATAAGGGTCTCTAACACGGAGAAAAGTTTTTCAATGACTCCATGTAGGAGAGAGGAAACGCAGATCGTTAAAAAACCAACAAATCTCTCAGTTTGTTCTTGGAATGTACACGGCTTCCAAGAAATGGAGCTGGACCACGACACACAAGCCTTCTTTTCCCAACAAGATGTAATTCTGATTCAGGAGTCATGGAAACTGTCACCCACAGTAATACCAGGATTCAAGGCTCACCACATCTTGGCAGAAAGACTCTCAAACTTTGGGCACCCCCGGGGAGGCCTATCAATCCACATAACCCATAAATTCAATTGGACATCGGAACCACTGGACGTAGGTCTTAATTGGGTGCAAGTGACCAGAATCACAGAAACTCCGTCAGTTGGGCCTGAACTGTGGCAAATCATAATTCTCAATGTTTACATCCACCCGGAACGGAAGTCACACCAAGAGAAACAAACTAGCCTAACGTCACTGATAAAACTGATGCAAAAAACCTATTCAGGATGTTCATTATTAATCTCTGGAGACTTCAACTGCGACCTAATCGGCAAAAACAGGGCAAAAGGAAACATGACACCGCCAAACGGAGGTCCGAGTTTAGCTTCCGACCTAAGAGAATTAGGTCTGACGATTCTGAACGGCAACACGAGGGGGGACAGGCCAGCAGGTATTACGTACCTGTGTGGAAGGGCCCACTCAACAATAGATTATACAATAGTAAGTGACGACCTACTTCCAGGCATCGAGACCTTCCAAATTGCTCAACGGCCAGAAAGCGACCATTTCCCCCAAATAACTTCCCTAAATACTGCGCCCACTCTGGCACCGAACATGTCTTGTTTACTTCATCAAGCATCCAAATTCAACCTAAAGAAATTAAAATGGCGAGGAGAGGGGCTGGATAAAATTCAGACCGCCGTCACAGCCCGAAAACTCGAGTTAGGGTTGCAAAAAAAGGAAGACCTCGTAAAAAATTGGGAGCAACTGGTCCTGGACCTTCTCCATAAATTTTCAGCAACATCAGGGAAACAGAATAAGTCTACCCTCAAAAAGGAGCCCTGGTTTTATATGGAACTAAGAACAAAAAAAAGGAGGGTAGCTAAAGAGGTCCGAGATCTAGCACGACAAAAAAGACTGGGGTTACAAATAAACAAGGGAGACCTGATTGAAGCCGGAAGCGACTACAGAAAGTCACTAAGCATCGCAAAATCTTCCTATAAGGAAAGGCTATGGAATAAACTCCTAAGTGCAGGAATACATCCAAATAGTCAAGACTTTTGGGGCATTATTAATGATCTAAATAAAGGATCTAAACTCCACCAGGAAGCAGGAGTAGGAGCTGACTCTTGGTCCCAGCATGTACAATCCCTATATTGCACAACAGCAGGTCTCTCGCATGACATACGGACAACAAATCTAATTGAGGAGAATCAGACGGGAATTAACAACACAGGTACAGAAGGACCAGGGAAGAAGGAGGGTTCAAAAGAGGAGACGGTATTCCCGGACCTAACCACTAGAGGGGAACTCTGTGAAATCATTACAAGACTAAAGGCTGCAGGAGCAGCAGGCCCGAACGGGCTGCCCAATGCCATCTTCAAACATGATCCGGAATTCTGGGCAGAAACCCTAACGCCACTTTTCAATCATATTTATAATGGTGCCCAGGTACCCGCGTCTTGGAAGGGTAACGTCATTCACCCAATATTTAAACATGGCGACCATCGTAATCCAACAAACTATAGGCTTATATCTTTGATAGATGTAGAAGCAAAGCTTTACGCCTCCTGCATCCTCTTAAAGCTGCAAGACTGGATTGAAGAAGCAAACATAATTCCTTGGTTCCAGACAGGCTTTAGGCGGAAAATGGGAACTATCACCAACTTAACTTTCCTGTCATTATTAACGGACAGAATGGCAGCAAAGGGTGCACGGTTGTACGCCTGTTTTGTCGATATTAAATCGGACTTCGACAGAGTTAACCGAGAGCGCTTATGGGGCAAACTACAGCGTTGGGGGACGCCGACCAAACTGTTAAAGGCAATAAAATTTCTATACCAAGACACATGGGCAAAGGTGAAATTGGGAAATGGAGCGTATACCACGAGGAACATACCAACGTACCAGGGCCTAAAACAAGGTTGTGTTTTAGCACCCACCCTTTTTAATCTTTTCCTTTCCGATCTCGCAATAGTGCTGGAGACGGACGAAGTTCACCCACCCTCATTGGCAAATCGTCGAATTCCCTGCCTGCAATATGCAGACGATATAGTATTGCTGAGTAAAACCCCAATAGGCCTACAAAGAGCTCTAAACATACTTGCAGCATACTTAAAACAAGAGGGTCTGGACCTAAACAAAGAAAAAACAAAAGTGGTCCGTCTAGTAGACCCAAAAAAACTAAGATACACATGGAAGGTGAACGGGACAAAGGTGAAAGACCAAGGGTCGTACAAGTACCTTGGAATTACAATATCTCAGGGCACAAAACAATCGGAGCTCAAAGCTGCAATACGCGCAAAAGCCCAAACCCTAATTTTCGCTTACCGTCTACTAAAAACAAAAATGGACTGTCCAAATTATAAACAGCTCTTGAAAGTCATGTCGGCACAAATTTTACCCTCACTGTTTTATGGTCTTGTCACCTGGTGTGGCAAGGAAACAGATTTACTAAATGATCTCCAAACCAAAATCTACAAAGCAGTTTTTAATCTTCCAAGATGTGCCTCAGCCTCGCAAGTCAGGCTGGAATTTAGTCTGCAAAACCAGAAATACCGGAGCATGAGCGGCTTCGTAAAACTGTGTTACAAACTTAGATCTGCAGACCCGGAATCTATGGACTGGCTAAACTGGGAAGACAAAAAAAATCAAGGGGAGACCGGAACGCCGTGCTCCTGGGGAAACTACCTGAAAACCTGCGTAAAAGAGCTGGAGTTGGAAGCCATATGGGATCCGCGAAGGATAAAGCAAGCATAAGTAAATTGGCCAATATGGCAGCAAGGAAGAAATCTTTTCAAGAAGACAAAGGGACACTATTAAAACGGCGACACTGCTGGACCATTATCAATACACAAGGCTTTTAAGGTGACTTTCCTACTAGTGCAGTGGCGTCACTGGGGTTGGTGTCACCCGGTGCGGGTAACTCATGGTGTCACCCCCTCACGACTTACCGCATGGACCACCTCTGTCGGAAATGTACGGTGCTAGGTACTGTCTTACTCCCTCTAGCTCCCTCTCTCTGTCTAGCTCCCTCTCTCTGTCTTACTCCCTCTAGCTCCCTCTGTCTCCCTCTCTCTGTCTTACTCCCTCTAGCTCCCTCTCTCTGCCTTACTCCGTCTAGCTCCCTCTCTCTCTGTCTTACTCCCTCTAGCTCCCTCTCTCCCTCTCTTACTCCTTCTAGCTCCCTCTCTCTGTCTTGCTCCCTCTAGCTCCCTCTCTCCCTCTGTTACTCCTTCAAGCTCCCTCTCTCTCTGTCTTACTCCCTCTTTCTCCCTCTCTTTCTGTCTTACTCCCTCTAGCTCCCTCTCTCTGTCTTACTCTCTCTAGCTCCCACTCTCTCTCTTACTCCCTCTAGCTCCCGCTCTCTCTCTTACTCCCTCTAGCTCCCTCTCTCTGTTTTACTCCCTCTAGCTCCCTCTCTCTCTGTCTTGCTCCCTCTAGCTCCCTCTCTCTGTCTTACTCCCTCTAGCTTCCTCTCTCTCTTACTCCCTCTAGCCCCCTCTCTCTTACTCCCTCTAGATACCTCTCTCTCTCTTACTCCCTCTAGCCCCCTCTCTCTCTGTCTTGCTCCCTCTAGCTCTCTCTCTCTCTCTCTGTCTTACTCCCTCTAGCTCCCTCTCACTCTGTCTTTCTCCCTCTAGCTCCCTCTCTCTCTTACTCCCTCTAGCTCCCTCTCTCTGTCAAGAGCCCTCTAGCTCACTCTCTCTCTGTCTTACTCCCTCTAGCTCCATCTCTCTGTCTTGCTCCCTCTAGCTCCCTCTGTCTCCCTCTCTCTGTCTTACTCCCTCGAGCTCCCTCTCTCTCCGTCTTACTCCCTCTAGCTCCATCTCTCTGTCTTGCTCCCTCTAGCTCCCTCTGTCTCCCTCTCTCTGTCTTACTCCCTCTAGCTCCATCTCTCTGTCTAGCTCCCTCTAGCTCCCTCTCTCTCTGTCTAGCTCCCTCTGTCTAGCTACCTCTCTCTCTGTCTTGCTCCCTCTAGCTCCCTCTGTCTCCCTCTCTCTGTCTTACTTCCTCTAGCTCCCTCTCTCTCTCTGTCTTACTCCCTCTAGCTCCATCTCTCGGTCTTGCTCCCTCTAGCTCCCTCTGTCTCCCTCTCTCTGTCTTACTCCCTCTAGCTCCCTCTCTCTCTGTCTTACTCCCTCTAGCTCCCTCTCTCTGTCTAGCTCCCTCTCTCTCTGTCTTACTCCCTCTAGCTCCATCTCTCTGTCTAGCTCCCTCTAGCTCCCTCTCTCTGTCTTACTCCCTCTAGCTCCCTCTCCCTCTGTCTTGCTCCCTCTCTCTCTATCTTAATCCCTTAAGCTCCCTCTCTCTGTCTAGCTCCCTCTCTCCCTGTCTTACTCCCTCTGTCTCCCTCTCTGTCTTACTCCCTCTAGCTCCCTCTCTCTCTGTCTTACTCCCTATAGCTCCCTCTCTCTCTCTCTTACTCCCTCTAGCTCCCTCTCTCTTACTCCCTCTAGCTCCCTCTCTCGTACTCCCTCTAGCTCCCTCTCTGTCTTGCTTCCTCTAGCTCCCTCTCTATCTGTCTTGCTCCGCCTAGCTCCCTCTCTCTCTGTCTTACTCCCTCTAGCTCCCTCTAGCTCCCTCTCTCTCCGGCTTGGTCCCTCTAGTTCCCTCTGTTTGTCTTGCTCCCTCTAGCTCCCTCTCTCTCTCTTACTCCCTCTAGCTCCCTCTCTCTCTGTCTTGCTTGATCTAGCTCCCTGTAGCTCCCTCTCTCTCTATCTTATTCCCTCTAGCTCCCTCTCTCTGTCTAGCTCCCTCTCTCGCTGTCTTACTCTCCCTAGCTCCCTCTCTCTCTCTGTCTTACTGCCTCTAGCTCCCTCTCTCTGTCTAGCTCCCTCTAGCTCCCTCTCTCTGTCTAGCTCCCTCTAGCTCCCTCTCTCTTGCTCCCTCTAGCTCCCTCTGTCTCCCTCTCTCTCGGTCTTACTCCCTCTAGCTCCGTCTTTCTCTGTCTAACTCCCTCTAGCTCCCTCTCTCTCTGTCGTACTCCCTCTAGCTCCTCTCTCTGTCTTCTTCCCTCTAGCTCCCTCTCTCTCTCTTAATCCCTCTAGCTCCCTCTCTCTCTGTCTTACTCCCTTTAGCTCCCTCTCTCTCTACCTTACTCCCTCTAGCTCGCGCTCTCTGTCTAGCTCCCTCTCTCTCTGTCTTGCTCCCTCTAGCTCCCTTTGACTCCCTCTCTCTCTCTGTCTTACTCCCTCTAGCTCCCTCTCTCTGTCTAGCTCTCTCTAGCTCCCTCTCTCTCTGTCTTACTCCCTCTAGCTCCCTCTCTCTGTCTTACTCCCTCTAGCTCCCTCTCTCTCTCTTACTCCCTCTAGCTCCCTCTCTCTCTGTCTTGCTCCCTCTAGCTCCCTCTCTCTGTCTTACTCCCTCTAGCTTCCTCTCTCTCTGTCTTACTCCCTCTAGCCCCCTCTCTCTTACTCCCTCTAGCTCCCTCTCTCTCTCTTACTCCCTCTAGCCCCCTCTCTCTCTGTCTTGCTCCCTCTAGCTCCCTCGCACTCTGTCTTGCTCACTCTAGCTCCCTCTCTCTCTTACTCCCTCTAGCTCCCTCTCTCTGTCAAGAGCCCTCTAGCTCTCTCTCTCTCTGTCTTACTCCCTCTAGCTCCCTCGCACTCTGTATTGCTCCCTCTAGCTCCCTCTCTCTCTTACTCCCTCTAGCTCCCTCTCTCTGTCAAGAGCCCTCTAGCTCACTCTCTCTCTGTCTTACTCCCTCTCTCTGTCTAGCTCCCTCTCTCTCTGTCTTGCTCCCTCTAGCTCCCTCTGTCTCCCTCTCTCTGTCTTACTCCCTCTAGCTCCCTCTCTCTCTGTCTTACTCCCTCTAGCTCCATCTCTCTGTCTAGCTCCCTCTCTCTCTCTTACTCCCTCTAGCTCCCTCTTGCTCCCTCTCTCTCTATCGTAATCCCTCTAGCCCCCTCTCTCTGTCTAGCTCCCTCTCTCCCTGTCTTACTCCCTCTGTCTCCCTCTCTGTCTTACTCCCTCTAGCTCCCTCTCTCTCTGTCTTACTCCCTATAGCTCCCTCTCTCTCTGTCTTACTCCCTCTAGCTCCCTTTCTCTTACTCCCTCTAGCTCCCTCTCTGTCTTGCTCCCTCTAGCTCCCTCTCTATCTTGCTTGCTCCGCCTAGCTCCCTCTCTCTCTGTCTTACTCCCTCTAGCTCCCTCTAGCTCCCTCTCTCTCCGGCTTGGTCCCTCTAGCTCCCTCTCTCTGTCTTGCTCCCTCTAGCTCCCTCTCTCTCTCTTACTCCCTCTAGCTCCCTCTCTCTCTGTCTTGCTCGCTCTAGCTCCCTGTAGCTCCCTCTCTCTCTATCTTACTCCCTCTAGCTCCCTCTCTCTGTCTAGCTCCCTCTCTCGCTGTCTTACTCTCTCTAGCTCCCTCTCTCTCTGTCTTACTCCCTCTAGCTCCCTCTCTCTGTCTAGCTCCCTCTAGCTCCCTCTCTCTTGCTCCCTCTAGCTCCCTCTGTCTCCCTCTCTCTCAGTCTTACTCCTTCTAGCTCCCTCTCTCTCCGTCTTACTCCCTCTAGCTCCTTCTCCCTCTGTCGTACTCCCTCTAGCTCCCTCTCTCTCTGTCTTACTCCCTTTAGCTCCCTCTCTCTCTATCTTACTCCCTCTAGCTTGCTCTCTCTGTCTAGCTCCCTCTCTCTCTGGCTTGCTCCCTCTAGCTCCCTCTGACTCCCTCTCTCTCTGTTTTACTCCCTCTAGCTCCCTCTCTCTGTCTAGCTCTCTCTAGCTCCCTCTCTCTCTGTCTTACTCCCTCTAGCTCCCTCTCTCTGTCTAGCTTCCTCGATCTCCCTCTCTCTCTGTCTTACTCCCTCTAGCTCCCTCTCTCTCTCTGTCTTACTCCCTCTAGCTCCCTCTGTCTCCCTCTCTCTCTGTCTTACTCCCTCTAGCTCCCTCTCTCTCTGTCTTACTCCCTCTAGCTCCCTCTCTCTCCGGCTTGGTCCCTCTAGCTCCCTCTCTTTGTCTTGCTCCCTGTAGCTCCCTCTCTCTCTCTTACTCCCTCTAGCTCCCTCTCTCTCTGTCTTGCTCGCTCTAGCTCCCTGTAGCTCCCTCTCTCTCTATCTTACTCCCTCTAGCTCCCTCTCTCTGTCTAGCTCCCTCTCTCACTGTCTTACTCTCTCTAGCTCCCTCTCTCTCTGTCTTACTCCCTCTAGCTCCCTCTCTCTGTCTAGCTCCCTCTAGCTCCCTCTCTCTTGCTCCCTCTAGCTCCCTCTGTCTCCCTCTCTCTCGGTCTTACTCCCTCTAGCTCCGTCTCTCTCTGTCTTACTCCCTCTAGCTCCCTCTCTCTCTACCTTACTCCCTCTAGCTCGCGCTCTCTGTCTAGCTCCCTCTCTCTCTGTCTTGCTCCCTCTAGCTCCCTTTGACTCCCTCTCTCTCTGTCTTACTCCCTCTAGCTCCCTCTCTCTGTCTAGCTCTCTCTAGCTCCCTCTCTCTCTGTCTTACTCCCTCTAGCTCCCTCTCTCTGTCTTACTCCCTCTAGCTCCCTCTCTCTCTCTTACACCCTCTAGCTCCCTCTCTCTCTGTCTTGCTCCCTCTAGCTCCCTCTCTCTGTCTTACTCCCTCTAGCTTCCTTTCTCTCTGTCTTACTCCCTCTAGCCCCCTCTCTCTTACTCCCTCTAGCTCCCTCTCTCTCTCTTACTCCCTCTAGCCCCCTCTCTCTCTGTCTTGCTCCCTCTAGCTCCCTCGCACTCTGTCTTGCTCCCTCTAGCTCCCTCTCTCTCTTACTCCCTCTAGCTCCCTCTCTCTGTCAAGAGCCCTCTAGCTCTCTCTCTCTCTGTCTTACTCCCTCTAGCTCCCTCGCACTCTGTCTTGCTCCCTCTAGCTCCCTCTTACTCCCTCTAGCTCCCTCTCTCTGTCAAGATCCCTCTAGCTCACTCTCTCTCGGTCTTACTCCCTCTCTCTGTCTAGCTCCCTCTCTCTCTGTCTTGCTCCCTCTAGCTCCCTCTGTCTCCCTCTCTCTGTCTTACTCCCTCTAGCTCCCTCTCTCTCTGTCTTACACCCTCTAGCTCCATCTCTCTGTCTAGCTCCCTCTCTCTCTCTTACTCCCTCTAGCTCCCTCTTGCTCCCTCTCTCTCTATCGTAATCCCTCTAGCTCCCTCTCTCAGTCTAGCTCCCTCTCTCCCTGTCTTACTCCCTCTGTCTCCCTCTCTGTCTTACTCCCTCTCTCTCTGTCTTACTCCCTATAGCTCCCTCTCTCTCTGTCTTACTCCCTCTAGCTCCCTCTAGCTCCCTCTCTGTCCGGCTTGGTCCCTCTAGCTCCCTCTCTCTGTCTTGCTCTCTCTAGCTCCCTCTCTATCTCTTACTCCCTCTAGCTCCCTCTCTCTCTGTCTTGCTCGCTCTAGCTCCCTGTAGCTCCCTCTCTCTCTATCTTACTCCCTCTAGCTCCCTCTCTCTGTCTAGCTCCCTCTCTCGCTGTCTTACTCTCTCTAGCTCCCTCTCTCTCTGTCTTACTCCCTCTAGCTCCCTCTCTCTGTCTAGCTCCCTCTAGCTCCCTCTCTCTTGCTCCCTCTAGCTCCCTCTGTCTCCCTCTCTCTCAGTCTTACTCCTTCTAGCTCCCTCTCTCTCCGTCTTACTTCCTCTAGCTCCTTCTCTCTCTGGCGTACTCCCTCTAGCTCCCTCTCTCTCTGTCTTACTCCCTTTAGCTCCCTCTCCCTCTATCTTACTCCCTCTAGCTCGCTCTCTCTGTCTAGCTCCCTCTCTCTCTGTCTTGCTCCCTCTAGCTACCTCTGACTCCCTCTCTCTCTGTTTTACTCCCTCTAGCTCCCTCTCTCTGTCTAGCTCTCTCTAGCTCCCTCTCTCTCTGTCTTACTCCCTCTAGCTCCCTCTCTCTGTCTAGCTCCCTCGAGCTCCCTCTCTCTCTGTCTTACTCCCTCTAGCTCCCTCTGTCTCTGTCTAGCTCCCTCTCTCTCTCTGTCTTACTCCCTCTAGCTCCCTCTGTCTCCCTCTCTCTCTGTCTTACTCCCTCTAGCTCCCTCTCTCTCTGTCTTACTCCCTCTAGCGCCCTCTCTCCCTGTCTTGCTCCCCCCAGCGCCCTCTCTCTTATTCCCTCTAGCTCCCCCTCTCTCTGTCTTGCTCCCTCTCTCTCTGTCTTGCTCCCTCTAGCTCCCTCTCTCTCTATCGTACTCCCCCTAGCTCCCTCTCTCTGTCTAGCTCCCTCTCTCTCTCTGTCTTACTCCCTCTAGCTCCCCCTCTCTCTGTCTTACTCCCTCTAGCTCCCTCTCTCTCTGTCTTACTCCCTCTAGCGCCCTCTCTCTCTGTCTTGCTCCCTCTAGCGCCCTCTCTCTTATTCCCTCTAGCTCCCTCTCTCTCTGTCTTGCTCCCTCTCTCTCTGTCTTGCTCCCTCTAGCTCCCTCTCTCTCTATCGTACTCCCCCTAGCTCCCTCTCTCTGTCTAGCTCCCTCTCTCTCTCAGTCTTACTCCCTCAAGCTCCCTCTCTCTCTGTCTTTCTCACTCTATCTCCCTCTCTCTCTGTCTTTCTCACTCTACCTCTCTCTCTCTCTGTCTTCTTACTCCCTCTCTCTCGCACATTAAACGGGGGGGGGCAGGACCCCCCCCTTTTACACTCTCTGCCGCTTTCATGTGGTTTCTCTTTTAATGCTTTTCAAAATGCAAAAAGAAATCTGTGTACAAGGCACCAGCGAGTTTGTAGATGTGACAATATTAGATATGAAACAGCTAAAGTAAAAGCTAATTTCCATTTAAATGGCGGGGGCCCCTCATTGCTGCACTTTTAAAACTTTAACTAATGAGAACATTTTCATTCGAATAGGTGAGAAAATATCTCTGTTCGCTTTTGTTTTTAAAGCGGATCCGGTGCAGGGGGTGCCATGTACAGAGGCCTGCTGGGGGGGCAGGGGGGGGCGCAACCAGATGGTGTCACCCCCATGTGAGGGTGTCACCCGGTGCGGTCCGCACCCCCCCGCACCCCCATAGTGACGCCACTGTACTAGTGGGCAACCAGTGGAGCTTGAGAAGTTCAGCAGTCAGCGACTGATGCTTGGGTAGGTCTAAAATGAGCCTTGCTGCTGCATTCTGTACCGTTTGCAGTTTCGTAATGGAGAACTTGTTGATATTCAGATACATGATGTTGCAATAATTGATCCTGGACAGAATTAGCACCACTGATACTGTTTAGCACTTCTAAAGATGATCACCTCTATCACAAGGATGGATCTGCAAGGGACATCAACTTTAATAACTGTATGAAAGCAATTTTCCCCTGGATAAGAGGAAATTGCCTTAAGCTGAATGCTGAGAAGATAGAGGTGATCATCTTTAGAAGTCAGCCTTCGATTTGGAACAGAAATTGGTGGCCTGAATTATGGAAAAATTTGCCCTTACCAGTGAAAGCTGCTAAAAGTCTTGGCGTCATAGTGGATGACTTACAGTACAACCGAACAGTATCATCCTGCTTCAACTTGCTTAGAATATTGTGGAATGTTTTTCCCTATATTCCACAACTCGAAGTGCTAAACAGTATCAGTGGTGCTAATTCTGTCCAGGATCAATTATTACTTTCATTCATTTCATTTCAACTCAACTCATATGGTTCAGTCTCTTACTGTCATCTTCATGACTCAGATTTGTTTCTTGTGAGCCATGGTGGGGTAATGGATTAAGCTGAATCTCATAACCTTAGGAGGGGCTCAGTCCTTAAGGCCAACATAACAAGGCTCCTATTCTAGCTCAGCATCTTTGAGGGTGACCTTATCTTAGTCCCAATGACCTGTAGGGTCCAGGAAAGCGAGAAACCTCCACCATGTCACTATAGGTCACCAAGTAACACTGCTAACCTAATCGAGTTCACAATCTTATTCTGCAATGAAGAAATCTTCTCATGCTCACCTATTCATTATTTAGGCACCTTAGTCATATAAACTGTGGCTTCTTTTAAAGAAGTATAGCCCTCTCTGGGATGTGAACATATACTAGTAGAATAGCTACAACTATACCAGGTAAAGGTACTCCTGACCATAGAATTCAAATATTTTTACTATGTGCTGGGCTTTTGTTTGTAAAGAGCCTGGGCTTAGGTTTTGACCCCTACCCTTTCTCTCCCTCACTGTCCTCTTGATTTTCAAAATCAGCATAAGATGGGTCAGGTCTTGGGTCCCTAAGGGCCATATGTATGAAACTTAGGTTTTGCAATTCTCAAATAGCGATTTTTAGAGAATCGCTATTTTTGAATTGCAAAATGCCAATTATGTAGGATTTGCAAATAATTTTGCAAATCCTACATATTCCTTAATTTTGAATAGCAAATTGCAATTCGCAATTAAGGAATATCTAGAGGCCCATAGGAATGAATGGGAAGACATTCTCAATTTGCAATTCTCAATGAGAGAATCGCAAACTGAGAATGCAATTTCAAGGGTGTCAAAAGGACACCCTGTTGCACCCCTGAAATATGCATGTGCGCCACATGGCACTTTGAAAAATGCAAAAAAGTGATTTTTTCAAAGAAATCGCAATTTACCACCAACTCGAAGTTGGTGGTAATTTGCGATTCTTTAAGGACAAATTGCACTTTTCTGTACTTCTTACATGCTTTTAAGGAATAGCAATATGCGATTCCTTAAATGCAATCGCAAAATAAGGAATCGCAAATTTTGCGATTCCTTATTTTGCGAGGCAGTTTTGCTTTCATACATACCACTCAGCCAAATTGCCATCGCAAACGCCAAAATTCTGCGAATTTCACCGTTTGCGATCGCAATTTAGAATGATACATATGGTCCTAAATCTTCTCCCTTCAGTTGAAATTCTTAAAGCTGTTGAGTGATCTCTCATGCACAACAACCCACCTTGCTTGTTTGGGGAATGCAAGCGAGAGCAATTGCAATTTGGATCACTATTTTGAGCGCCCCTCAGGTTGGAGTTGTTGCAAAGCAATGAGGAGTACAATTAGGATGGCAAACTTGGTCAATCAGATTTACCAGCAACTGTTTTAAATCTGAAGATGAATTCCATGAAATAACAAGGTCAATAACCTCTTTAAGACTGGAAAAACAGCAATGGTGACCTCTAACCAATAGCTTTAGTTGTGTTCCCAATGTAGTAACATTTACCACACAACCATCTTACCCTCCCTGTTCCCCAACCTCCTGACATTGCAACATTCTTCATTACTCTCAAAGATTTCTGGTTGAAAAATAACACAGAATGTCTACCCACAATAGTGGAATAGATTAAACTGTTCCCCAGACAATGTTACATCGGCAATAGATGACTAAATGTGTGAACCTTCGTAAAAGGCCCAGCTATAGCCAAATGTCAGACCAGGTAAGTAAAGGGTTAAACTATGCAGTAGCCTGGAATTATAAAAAGAACCTGGTTGCAGTGCGTCCCCTACCCTTGGAGCAAATTAAGAGTATAGGCCCAGTCCAGCCTGATCTGGGCAAAGACAGGCCTGCCCTTGCTCAGTGCGTTTCCAGCAACAATGTTGAAGCATTATGTAGCGCAAAGTGTTGATGTTCCTGCTGCACTTGCCTCCACCACCTCTGCTTCGCTGGCAGTGGACTTGAAGTCCCCTCAGTGGTGCTCTTGTGTCCTCCGCAAAGCGATGATGTCGCTGCTTGGCCCGCCTCCATCACCCTCCTCCTCTGGCAGGAAGTGTGGCTTATGGGACTTTAACTCCCTCAACGGTTCTGTTGTGTCCCCTTTACTTCTTTTACAAATATATATAAATAACTTTGCCACCATTCAACAAATCTTCATGGAACTTTGCAGACCTATTCCTTTTTCTACATTAACTGATGATGCAAAGTTTAGTGGTGATTAGTTATTAGAGTGCAAAGAAAAAAGGGGGGGGCCGAAAAAGCATTTTTCCAACAATAGATTTCAAACTCTGATGGGATTTTCATGAAATATGGAAGGAATATAGATTATAGTTTGTAAAGGATCCTTTTTAGGGCTCGGACTCCTCCCCACTGAAAGTGGGAGGAGCTTCGAGAACTAATGTTAAAGAAGAAAAAAAAGAAGTATCTCCTAGGGCTTTGGCCGAGAAAAATTCCACACATTCCTTTGCGTGTTCTGTCATCTGGCCAGTGATTCGTCTTCGTTGTGTTGTCGTTTTAATAGGCTTGAAGTGATAGGGTAAATGTAGTTTTGTTCCGCCATCTTGGGCATATTTCGTTCGTGCTCGCGCAAAGAAGTACATTAATTATAATTAGGAGCTGTCAGGGTGGCCGTGTAATGCATTCCAGATGGTGTGCGCGCGTTCACCATCTAGCAGTGTGTTTGTCTGGCGCGCGTCCTCCTCACGTGCACACAGGCATAGACGCCGTGTGCGGCTCCTTCCTGCCGGCCCGGGGAGCTGCTCTGCCGCTCTCTGGCTCACCCCCCGTCTCCCCGCCTGATTTAGTGTGTAGTTTATGGGCACGTGCCAGGAGCAGTATATGTGCTGCGGTGCTCTCTGCAGTTTATGGGGACGTGCAAGTGGCAGCAGCAGCGCCGCTGTGCTCCCGTATGCCCCCCGAGCCCATCCGCACTGGGTAATGGGCACGCGCAGGGCAGCGGCAGCACAAGCACCGAACTGCGAGGCGCTGTAGTCTGCACCGGTTTGCCAAGCTGAAATTGTAAAGCATCACAATGCGAGGAGCGCCTGTGTAAACACAAAACAGCACACGGATCCAAGCTGTTCGTGATTTGCGCTGCCAAAACTCCATCAATCTTTAAGAAGGTGGGATACAAGGATTATGTATTCTTATAACACACTATTTCGAGCAGGAACACTCTTATCTTGCCAAAACACGGGCCAAAAGGAGTTCGCGGATTATGTCAAAAAGGCCAGGACATTTCTAGAGGGTATTACAAGGAAAAAATGCTTTAAGTCGGAGCACGTAAATATGCGTTATAGCAGCTCACACCGAGCACCTGTGAAAACTAATAACTACAACAAATCTTTTCACTGAGAAACGCACCAGGCACTATAAACGGATGAAAACTATGGCTCAGATCAGCTAAAAAAACACCAAAGAAATAATGCAAAGCCCATTGGGTTGAGAGTGCTCCAGTCCCCCCCCCCCTCCTCCCCCCTCAACCCCCCTCCATCCCCCTCCATCCTCCCCCTCCCCCTCCCCCTCCCCCCCTCTCCTGTCACCTGGGGTAGGCCAAGCTGACCGGGCTGCGGCTGCATGAAACACAGAAAAGTGGATATTTGCATAATGAACGAGACCAACTATGTTTCTAACGGTGGCGAGATGAAATGCTGATTATCATTAAAGTAGAGTTGGGAAAACTAAAAGACAGACAAAGACCAATAGCATTGACTGCAGATGCAGAACTGGAAAGCCGGACGAAGACCGGATGTAGGTGTTATCGACAAGGATCTTGCACAAGAACATCCCTTCTCCGCACTAGAACAAATATGCAGCGACGAACAAATAACCTGTGAGGTTTGGCGGGGAGAATCACTTTCAACAACAAATGGATAACCAAAATTTGAAAAGCCGGCTAGGCGAGACAATGAGATGGGAGACAATGCTGCAGAATGCAGTGCAGCATGACACAGCACAAGACATACAGTGAGCTACACTGCTGCCTAGGCTAGAACAAACTGTTACACAATGAATGTAGAGGTGACACGCTTCCTTCCAGCGCCTATTCATGGCACGGCAGAACGGACGCAAGCAGATCTAGGCACTTGTACGCAGCACATAAAGGACACAGGGCAATAACCCAGGCCCTGGGCCAGGGAGGGGATGTGCACCTGTGCACTTTAGTGCGGGTCAAATGGCAATGGAGGGCTCAGAGGTCATACAGGGCACTGCAGAGCAGAACACTTCAAAACGTAGTTTGAATACAGTAGTTTGTAAGCACTAACATGCATAATGTACAGCAAGATGTCTCACTGAGTTAAACTCTTGCTGCGAACATCGGTTTTGATAGGAAGAACAAGCAAAGCCAACGTAAATGTCCATCCTTCCTATGTATGTAAACTGCGTACCAATTCATTGGTTAACTGTAACATCTTTTGTTGCAGCGCTTTCAAGTCGTAAGTGTTGTGAGATGTGAGATGTGAGTGCAGAGTAGTGTGTAGAGTAGTGAGTAGTGAGTAGAGTAGTGAGTAGAGTAGTGAGTAGAGTAGGGAGTAGAGTAGTGAGTAGAGTAGAGAGTAGAGTAGTGAGTAGAGTAGTAGAGTAGTGAGTAGAGAGTAGAGTAGTGAGTAGTGAGTAGAGTAGTGAGTAGTGAGTGCAGAGTAGTGAGTAGGGTAGTGAGAAGTGAGTAGAGTAGTGAGTAGTGAGTGCAGAGTAGTGACTAGAGTAGTGAGTTGTGAGTGCAGAGTAGTGAGTAGAGTAGTGAGTAGTGAGTAGAGTAGTGAGTAGAGTAGTGAGTAGAGTAGTGAGTAGTGAGTAGAGTAGTGAGTAGTGAATAGAGTAGTGAGGTGAGTAGTGAGTGCAGAGTAGTGAGTAGTGAGTAGAGTAGTGAGGTGAGTAGAGTAGAGTAGTGAGTAAAGTAGTGAGTGCAGAGTAGTGAGTAGTGAGAAGAGAGTAGTGAGTAGTGTAGTGAGGTGAGTGTGAGTAGTGAGTGCAGAGTAGTGAGTAGAGTAGTGAGTTGAGTAGTTAGTAGTGAGTAGAGTAGTGAGTAGAGTAGTGAGGTGAGTAGAGTAGTGAGTAAAGTAGTGAGTGCAGAGTAATGAGTAGTGAGTAGAGTAGTGAGTAGTGAGTAGAGTAGTGAGTGGAGAGTAGTGAGTAGTGAGTAGTGAGTGCAGAGTAGTGAGTAGTGAGTAGACTAGTGAGTAGAGTAGTCAGTAGAGTAGTGAGTAGAGTAGTGAGTCGTGAGTAGAGTAGTGAGTAGAGTAGTGAGTGCAGAGTAGTGACTAGAGTAGTGAGTAGAGTAGTGAGTAGTGAGTGCAGAGTAGTGAGTAGTGAGTGCAGAGTAGTGAGTAGAGTAGAGTAGTGAGTAATACATCACAGGCAGCAGCTGTGCAAGCATCTTACACTCACAAGGAGACCACAGGCAGCTGAGGTGCAAGCTTCTCCCACTCACAAGAAGGACATCACAAGCAGCAGCGGTGCAAGCTTCTCACACTCACAAGAACGACATCACAGGCAGCAGCAGTGCAAGCTTCTTACACTCACGAGGAGACCACAAGCAGCAGAGGTACAAGCTTCTCACACTCGCAAGAAATACATCACAAGCAGCAGTGGTGCAAGCTTCCCTTACACACTGACAGCAGGTACTGTGCCAAGGCAGCAGCAGCAACAGAGCAAGAGTCCCTTACAAAGAACAGGAACAGCACAGAGATGCACAATGCAACCTTCTCATACTGACAGGCAGCAGCGGTGCAAGTTTCTCACACTCACAAGAAGGACATCACAGGCAGCAGCTGTGCAAGCTTCTTACACTCACAAGGAGACCACAGGCAGCTGAGGTGCAAGCTTCTCCCACTCACAAGAAGGACATCACAAGCAGCAGCGGTGCAAGCTTCTCATACTCACAAGAACGACATCACAGGCAGCAGCAGTGCAAGCTTCTTACACTCACAAGGAGGCCACAGGCAGCAGAGGTGCAAGCTTCTCACACTCGCAAGAACGACATCACAAGCAGCAGTGGTGCAAGCTTCCCTTACACACTCACAGCAGGTACTGTGCCAAGGCAGCAGCAGCAACAGAGCAAGAGTCCCTTACAAAGAACAGGCACAGCACAGAGATGCTCAATGCAATCTTTCTCATACTCACAGGCAGCAGCGGTGCAAGCTTCTCACACTCGCACGAAGGACATCACAGGCAGCAGCTGTGCAAGCTTCCTACACTCACAAGGAGACCACAGGCAGCTGAGGTGCAAGCTTCTCCCACTCACAAGGACATCACAAGCAGCAGTGGTGCAAGCTTCTCACACTCACAAGAACGACATCACAGGCAGCAGCAGTGCAATCTTCTTGCACTCACAAGGAGACCACAGGCAGCAGAGGTGCAAGCTCCTCACACTCACAAGAAGGACATCACAGGCAGTAACGGTGCAATATTCTCACACTCACAAGGAGATCACTGGCAGTACACACCACATGAACACATTCCATAACACATAACAACAATACATTGGCATTTACAATGCCATTAGCTCAAACTCAAATAAATCCGAGCCCGATTGCATTTCTAATGCTTGTTTTGTATTGTATGGAAATCTGTTCAATAGTTTTGTAGAACAAGGGACTAAAATGCTGTGATGTACGGGACTGAAGGTATACCTCAGTACTTTCGCACTATATGCATAACATAGTGAGGACAAAATTCAATATTATTGGTTAATGACTGCCTCTACAAAAGAAAAAGGCAGCCATATTGTTTAGACTACACTGTGGCTGAGTTCTGGGTTGGACCTGAAATTTACATTTGTAATATGTTTTATATATATAGAAAGATGTAAGGCACTTTATACAACTGGGAATTGTTAGGGAAAAGTATTTATATTTTTCTATATATAAAATGAAATGGAGTACTGTGGTAGTACCTAGGAAGTACTGTGGTACCTTTTGAAATTAAAAAATACATATAGTCAATAAAACTGTAATAAACCACAAAAAAAAATATTGTTTTATTGTTTGTGAGAAATCTTTGTTTTTTTATAATTTAAAATGTACCCCAGTACTTCCAAGATAGTGGACCATGGTACTCCGTTACCTTTTTAAAAAATATATACAACAATAAAAATACTTTTTCCTAGCTATTCTCACTTTGATAGAAGGCCTTATTTTTTACTATAGGTTAAAAAGCATAGTAATAAGGTATATCTCACATAGAAATGAAGATCTCAGCCATTTTGCCACTACATCTGTCTACCACACGTTGGCTGTCTTCTGGGCTTTTACATCAGATATGCATTATTGCTAAGTTTTTTATATTTTTTGTTTTTATGTGTTGGTAGGAAAGCATGAAGCACTTTACATTTGTGTGAGTAGTTGGGGAAAAGTATTTTTTTTGTTTTATATATTTTTTTTAAAAGGAAACAGTACTGCAGTTCTATCTAGGAAGTATTGTAATACCTTTTGAAATTAAAATAAACAAATGATTTATTACAAATAATCGAGCAATAATAAGCAGCAATACAAAATTATTGCTATATCGTTTAACATAACTCCTTTTTAGGTCTCGCCTAGGCAGCGCATGTGCTGTCTCTCGAGACATGCTGTATCTGGTGTATGGGCATTCAGAATGCCCATTGCTTGTGTTTGGCTTCTTAATGTGCTTGTGAAAAATCCTTGCTTTTCATTTGTCACAAGCTTACATTTGTCCCTCCTTTTGCTCACGCCATGTTACATTCATTATTTTGCAGTGAGCCCTATACTTACTGTTGCGTGCTACTTATTCTAATGCCTCAGCTTCAAATGTTAATTGCCTGCTCCAAGCACACTACTCTTTTCATACACCACAGCCCACTTTTCATTCACCCGGTGTCTGATGTCCATGTTGTGTTGCATTTAGCCCCTCCTTCCCCATGCTGTGCAAGTTGTAAATTCCCTTCTTCACTCGTGTTGTCCATGTTTGTTTTGTGGCTTGCAAAATCTCGTAATGGCAGCTTAAGGTGCCTCTCCTCGCTTAAGCCCACCCACACCCTCCTCCAGCCTCTGAGCGTGTGTGCAGGGCTGGCAGGACCAGACAGGTTGCATTTCCATTTGCTTGGTTTTTGTTCAATGTGGTAGGACGACATTTGATTGTCTCGGTGAGTGCATTTTATGAATGTGACTGCTGATGGCAAGCTTCCCGTTCAGAAGGCGACAAGGTGACATCGCGTCTATGCTCTCCCGTGCATGTTAAATTCACAGTTCTATATATGGGGAGTGTTGAGCTTCCTGTCCTCAGATACAACCTGGCTCACTCACATCAATGGCAAAATCTGTCTTCTTAACCCTCGCTGCAGAATGATAATTTTGTAATTTTGCAGAGTGCTGCTGCATTATCTGTCCTGGCTGTCAACTGCGCATTGTGGTGTTTATTGTAAGCAGGCTTTGATGAGAAGCGTGGTGGAGGTGTTTAACGATGACTCTGTGAACTCCCCCGCCCCACCTCATGCTGCTTTCCTAGAAACCGCTCCCTGCAGCAGGCTGCTCTCCTGACAACAGATGTGCTCTTGCCCCAGGAACAGTTTGTCCCACCTCTCTCCCTGCAGAGGCTTTCATGTCCACATGGCACGCAGCACCACGCTTCTGGGAGCCTCCCTTGTGTTCAAGCTATTGTTCATTTTCTGCTAGATTTCAACCTCTCCCTGCCTCTTGGGAAAGATGGAGAGAGAGCAAGAGTAGGAATAATTCACTAAAAGTTTGTTTTACGTCTCAATTGATTTAAGATGAAGGGTGTGTGGGAGAAAAGCAATCAAAAGATTATCTCATATTTAAAAAAGAGGGAAATAAACACCTGGTCAGCTCTTAGCCAGAGCAGTACATGCAAGTTTACAAAACTTGCTTTTTTTATTGGGGGAGATGTCTGTACTGGGGAGCATGTCTTAAATCTGAATTATCCCTTTGTTTCCTTGCACTATTACTTCCCCATTGACATTGCAACTGTCTCTGGCTGGAGGGGAAGGAAACAGCCATAGCTTTAAAGGGTACGACATTCGGATAAGCAATGCACAGAAAGTCGCAGACCCAGAGGGCATGAGTGGCAGCATTTAAACGCTACGCACTTGCAGATGACGGCAAACGCAGTTCGCATTTTACATTTTGTGTGCCAAAGGCTAGGTTTTCATCCATTACGTGCTGAATATATTTATGTTTCTTAAAAAAGATTATGGATGGAAAAATCTCATTAATAATACCAATATATGACGTTACCCTCGATCACCAGTCATACAGAAGGTAGATGCTACTACAACAAGCATTTGCAATGCAATATGTCTTGCGTTACTGAAAGTTTGAGCTATTGGCAGTGCATTATTATTTGCAACGCCAATAGCTCAAACTTTCAGTAATGAGAGACCTATTGCATTGCAACTCCTTGTTTACATTTCAACAAATACCACAGTACTTCCATGAAAGTACTGTGCTACTCTGTTACCTTATTTAAAAAATACATACAAGAAAAACACATTTCCCTAACTATTCACATAAATATAAAGTACCTTATGTCTTCCTATAGGTTACAAAATTTACTAATATGGCATAGCTCACATAGAAATCAAGAACTCACCTATTTAGATGCTACATCTCTCTAAAAAGTCAATGGAATGTGCACAAACACTGCACTCCATTGTATGATACACCACGCTAATCGACAACACACCACTCCACTCTAAGCCACTCCACTCTATGCCACTCCACTCCATGCCACTCTACACCACTCCAATCCACGTTATACCTCTCTACCCCACTCCACTCTGCACTACTCAGCTCTACGCTATTCCACTATATTCTACTCCACTGTACGACACCATATGACACTCTACTCTGACACACCACTCCACATTACTCTATGACATGCCACTCCGATTTACACTATCACTTTGTATGCCACTCTATGCCACTCCACTCTACATCACACCACTCTCCGTCATTCCACTGTAAGACTCTGTACAACACACTACTGCAGTGGTTCCCAATCTGTGCGCCGCGGCACCCTGGTGCGCCATCAAAACTAGCCAGGGGGGCCATGAACACAGTTTGGGAACCACTGTGAAGACCTTTGACCTTTTCTTCAGAACTATACGGGTCTGCTACTAAAGCTGTGAGATAATGACTTTAAAAGAAACCTCAGAACAACGCAATAAATAACTTTTCATTCACTGCCAAAAGGCACACCACGGGCTGCAAAGCGTTATTGGGAAAACAGTTGGAGTGGCGCACAGAGCAGCAGATGATGTGCCATTGATGGAGCAGATTTCATCTGCAGTCATGCATTGTTTTATTTTTTGTGCTTCAGACAGGCTGCATTTAAATTGCCACGCACATTTTGGTGCAGGTTAAAAACATGGCACATGAAAAACATGAAAAGTGAGGCCTATTCACTTCAGACTGAAAATGCTTTTGCTGAATTAAATTAACATGTGTTTTTTTTTGCAATGTAGAGAAAAAGTGGCCTTTTTACCTTTGAAGATTTTTAATAGAATGTGTTTCTCTCTTCCCAGCACATCCATGTAAACTAAATGTATCATTCCTGTCTTAATAGACTTTGACTTGTTGCACATTTTGATAAACATTTTCAGTTAATAACACCTCTTTTTATAATGTGTGTGAATTAATAATGCACTTGGGACACATAATGGACTGATTTACATGAAATTAATATTATCTTTGTGTTTGTTTTATTTTTGGGGCCTACACAAAACATGGCTGCCTGTGAATCCATCAAGACTATGGCTTGAAATTTAATGAGAAGGGAGCATGCGCAGACTGTGGCAGCTTTCCTCATGACAAAAAGTCAAGGACAACCTGAATTCTTGTCATTCTGCCAATGTACCAGTTAGTTAAAAGTGTCCATCTACTGCGCTGAGAAGGAAGGAAAAGATGAATTAGATTGAAACATTTTTCCTAGTAAATGTTGCAATGTTTATAAATGTAGTTATTCATGTATGCTTCTTTTGTTAAGACTAGTGAAGTCAGGTTTTTAGAATGAGTCAGGGAAGTGTGACCTCATGCCTTTATGACTGACCAATCACGTAAGGTTCTCCTGAAAAATGTTACATCTTTGTGTACTCTGCCAATAATTATGGTATAAATACTGTCCTCTATGGATGGGAGCTGCCACTTCTTCTTTTTTCTCAGCTCAGCTGGCTTCTATGGGTTAGGTACGAGAAACGTCTCGGGAGATTGCTGAAGGGCAGGTTTGCGTCCGAGGAGATTCAGGGGGAGGTTTCTTGCTTCCACGTCATATCTTGGCACTTCATGCCGCATTCCTTTGAGGTCTGGTGAAGGAGGGGCTGCTTTCCTCTTTAGACACGGACAGACAGAGAGTGCAGTGGATCAGGATAGATGCTAAACTTTAAGTTCATGTTTTGACTAATTAATTAGGTCTAAAAGATTTATTTGTCTTATGCATTTATTTCTCTTAATGGGAGATTTTTTGCCAACTATTTAATTATTGATTAGCTTTGCAAGACTATTTTTTAGAAACTCTTTAAGAATTGTGACTGAAATTTTGCGCCACATTTTCATAACTACATGTAATGCTTATATGCAGACTGTAATGTGTTCTGTATTATTGATATTTTTCCTGTTTTCCAAAATTCTGTAACCTAATTGATATTTTACTAATGAATAAAGGGTCAGAGAAAAATTAACTTTTTGACTAGAAAATAAAACCCTTTAAAATAATCAACAACTCTCTTTATTGGCTTACAATAATAATTGCATTTTGACTGTTCATCTTTATTTAAATTTCTCCTGATGGTAATACATGGTGTGAAGGGCCCAACACCTTTTGAGCGGTAAAATAGAGGTAGCATGAGGGTTTTGCATTGAGAAACTACCAGAAGAAATTACCGCTCTCCATCAGTTTTTGGTAAGCAGAGGATGGTTATTATTGATTAGTTTGGTGATTAGTAATTATTGATTTCACCATCAACTACTCAACTAATGGATCATTGACCTTAAGAGGGAAATAAAATAATTGCCCAAGTTATATAAATGTCCAAGTCCTGATTCCTGACTCCAATGCTCAGAACCTGAAGACTGGCAAAGCAGTACTGGCAGGTGATGCAAGAAGAGGTGTGAGTATCAATAGGGTTGTGAAATGTTGTTAATATGCTAGCATGTATTTTTGAAGTGTTGAAAATAGTAAGGATTTTTTACTGTTGGTGACATTTTGCTCATTTTGAATTGATGGTGTTATTGATTATATTGGTAATTTCATAGGACATATTTTTTTGGTTATTGATTACATGTTTTAACTCTTCATGTTAAGTTAGTGTCTTGTTCTATGTTGTCTGGAACACGCAGGTATGTACACCTGTGGAATCCCGGGAAGGAATAGCGGGTGGTAAATGGAAGCCACACTGCACTGAGGTTACTCGTCTGTTGGAATAACCCTGAGAAGCTAGGTAGGGCTGGCAGTGTTAAATTAGGGACTATTTTCTGTGTGAGTGATTAATAGCAAAGAGTTCGCTGGTGAAACTTTGGTCTGATATCACCTAGAAAGGGTCACACTAAAGGAGTAGCAGGTTCTTCTGAGCTTGATTGACAGCAAAAGGGTTCGCTGGTGAAACTTTGGACTAAGATATATCCTGAAGGATAAGTCCAAAGGAGTAGCAGGTTCTTCTGAGCTTGAGTGAAAGGTAAGCGGAAGGGATTTGCCTGTAGTGTTTGAAGAGTAAACGGAAAGTCTTACTTTGTGAAGGGTAAGCGGAATGTGTTACTTGCAGTGAATATAAATCTATCCTTTATTTAGCACAACAGACAGAGTAGCGAATGTATTTATGTTGTTACTAACAGAGTTATTGATTAAGAGAAATATTGCAGTAAGATTTGTGGAGGGTCAGTGGTAGGAGTAAAACTGACTAAAATTGAGACTGACAGCTTTGGAGAAAAGAAATTGCATTGAACTATTGCAAAAATGAAACTGTTTGAAGGTTTAAAGAAGCTGTTAGGAGGTAAAGTGAAAAATTCGTTTTTTATTGGTGATGCTCCTGAAGGAACACCTGTGCATTTTATGTCTACCAGTTTGGGACAAAACACATGTATGTGGGTTCAACAATGGTGCAAGATTACTGAAAAAGAGGGTGCTTTGAGGTTTCCAAAAGATGGTACTTTTGAATTGCAAATTATTGACAAATTAAGGGAAGTGTTATGTGAAATAAAGACACCATCTAAAGCTGCACAATTTGAGGCCTTAAGCCTGTGGGAAAAAGCAGCAAGAGAGAAAGCAAGTGAGGATGAAAAGGTAAAGCACCATATACAGGAGAAGGGAATTAATGCTGAAAAAGAGCTTCAAATAAATAATAATTCAGGGGATGAAATAATGGATGCATTGTTAACTGAGTGTCCACCACTTTATGTGGTTCCCATGAAAAATACTGAAAATAGTGCACCAGTAAATACTACAGGGGCTACTGCTTCTGTTGAACAGAGAGAAATACAGACTGAGAGAACTGTGCAGACATTTTATAATGAACCATTACCTGTTGATTCAGTACTGACAGTGATACCTCCAGGTGTTACTGCTTTAAATGTGCCTGATTTAGTCCAAGAATGGCAAACTGCAGATGCACAGATAATGCCTAGAAAAATTATGACTGTCCCAATTAATATGATCCCTACTGAAAAAGTTCAAAGAGCTGCAGAATCAGTGATTTTGCCAGGGTTTATTTCAGAAACTAAGAACACACAGATTATTGAACAGAAAGTACACCAAGCACTGAAAGGTGAGAGAAAAATGGTATTTACAACATCTGCAGCCCAGGATAAAATAAATATATTTGAAAATGGGATTTTTCAAACCTGCTCTGAGGAAGCAGCAGTGATTAAAAATATAGAAAACATGGGGGAACATATTAACACAGGCCCTGAAAAAGAGAAACAGCTTAGTGTTTTAAATTCAACATGTGAACATGAAGAAATTAACTGTCCCTGCTGTTTAAATAATGAAAATGTGAACCAGTGTCAAGAAAAAGAATTAATTTCCCTGAGTAAGGAAACAGCTACATGTTCATTAATTACTCATAATGGACTGACAGATTTGGCTCAAAAATATGAAACTGATGTTTCAGGAAGTTTTCCATTTCAGAAAAGTTTTAGGGTACACATGGATGATGAAGCAAATGAGAAAATGTGTTCTTCAGGAATGCAATTGCACATTACAGAAATAAAATATATTTTCAAATGCAATGGGTTTGAGCAATTAGGAGACAAGTGGGCACGGAAACATGAGAAGAAAAAGAAACAACCAGACCTAGAAAGGAAACTGGCTAAGGAAAAGAAGCCACCAGATATAATTGAGAAAAATAATAAGCAGAATGAGGGAGAAGCTTTTGCTTACTCATTGAGAGAAATGGTGGGAGAAGTGCATGTTCATATGCCACAGAATAAAAGTGAACTTGCAGCATTTCTGAACACAATCCCACAATTGAGAGACACATTTATGCTGTGGTACCCACAAGTTGATGGATTTGATGAAATATTGAAAGAGTTGTGCATTAATTTGGAAATGTTCTTTTATATTGCCATGCTGACTAAATTGTGGTTTGAATCTAACGTTGTTGTTCAAGGGCCAGGTGAGGAGACAGTGAAAATGGTTTGCATGAATGCACCATCATTTTCTGTTGTTATGGAGGAAAATATAGCAGTGATTATTTTCCTGAAGGGCAGAGTGCCAGCAAAGGATGTTGATTGGGTACAGATTAAAAGAGCACAGGATGGAAGTAAAGGTATTTTGGTTAGTGCAAATTCAGGTATGGATGTTGTACTGCTGGAAAATGTGTCCTTTTGCCATCTTTATAACAGATTTGAGCATTGGAAGAAGAAATATAAATTTAAACATGATGCACAAAAACATGGAGAATTGCAGATGCAAAATATGCCAGTTAAGCAAATGCAAATGTCAGTTCAGAAACAGGTACCTATGGCAGGAATTTTTCAAGCACAGATGGTCCCACAAAATATGGAAAATGCTAAAATTAATTTAAATGAGTTGCCCAGAGTAAATGTGAATTGTTTCCAGAGACAAAAACAGAACCCAGTCCAACAGGTTGCTCTTTTTGCAAATGAGAGTTTTAACACTCACAATTCTGAATTTACCAATTCCATTGTGAGGGCAGTGGAAAGTCCAGATTTAGTTGCAGGAGTTTTAAAGAAAGAAATTACAAACCAAGTATTAGAAAATTGTGCACCAAAATTAGGCCCATTTGAGGAAGATTGCAAAACTGTTGTCTGTGACTCAGGCCTAGCAGGAAAACAATTATTTTGCAAATTAAGCAGCACAGATTACTGTACACCAGATAATGCTATTTTTCAGATTCCTGATGAGGATGTACATTTTAAAAGGGCCCATCAAGAGACAGTTGTAGCATTGTTTTCAGAAAAGACAGTTGAAAAATTACCTTCTGCTTTGGAAAAAATATTAAACACAGAAATAAGAGAGTTCACAGAGAAGGATGCCAGGCTAATAAAATGTGCTGAACATGTCTTATTAAAATTTGAACCAGATGACATGTATTCAGGAACACAATCAGTTGCAGGAATTTTACCAATAAAAGGATTTTTGATGGAACTGATTGGAAGTTTGTGTAACTTTCTGATCATAGGTTCACAGAAAATAAATGAAAAGAACAGAATAGTGCAGGAGATTAAAAGCATATTTTTTCCATGTTGTCCTGTGGTACCGAATCCAGCCAATATATTTTTTCACATTCCATGTGGTGAAGAATGGCTTACTTTTATTGATTTTTGCCAAGTTCATGTCACAGTGCCATTGCATGAGAATAGTCAGGAGTACTGTCAAAAAGAAGATGAATATCTGGGACACAAAATTGGAAAGGGAGGTAGAAAGGTGTCACCAGAGAAGGTGGAAATAATTTCCAAGATGAATCCACCTCAAATTCAGAAAGAAGTCAGGACATTTTTGGGAATGGTTAGCTGCTGTAGAGAGTGGTTAATAAACAGTTCCCTAGTGGCTAAGCCTTTACTGAGGCTGACACACTCAGGTGTGTCTGATCCGCTTCCATTGGACAACAATTGCACAAAAGCATTCCTAGAGTTGAAAGAGAAAAAATGGCGCGCCCCAGCACTAGGAATGAAAGTTTATTTGAAAGAAAATACACTAATTTGCAGCGAGAGGGAGGGCTGCGCTCTCTCATTGCTTATTCAAAAAGATGAATGTTTTCAAAGGTCTGTGATGTATTGCCCAATGACCCTTGGCCCTAACTTCACAGAAATGTCAGCAAATGGATTGGATTGTGATGAAACTGAAAATGAGTGTCTAAATATCATGAAAATATGCATAAAGCCAAATTCAGACTTGAAGGATGAACATCTGAGTCAGCCCAACAATGTCCATTTTGTAGATGGCCCATGTTTGAAAGGTGACACATTAAAAGCAGCACATGCTGTGCTCCTTATACATGATGTTGTCAAAGCTTCATGGCTTTTAGTAATTACCCCAGCCCAAAATTCGAAATTGATTGCCCTTACCATAACATGCAGTATATCTGCTCAATTGGGAGTCACTGTTGTCATGGGAGAGAGAAATGCTAATTCAGTTGCACAAAATTGTGTTCTGTTAGCATATACATTCTATGGAATCTTCACAGTTAAGTTTAAAGAGGCTCAAGAAAATGTTTTTGAAGCAGCACAACAGGGTTGTATCAGAACTGTTTTTGAGAAAAATGACAACTGCAAAGTGACAAATGTGTTATTGCAAAGACTGATGCCCAGGTATAAATTGCCAGTTTCTCTGAAATCAGATCATAATGTGGTCTCAAAGATAATGAGTGCAGAACAACAGATTGGACAAGAAATGGATTGTAGCTATCTGCCTGAAGTGTCACGCATAATAAAGCAAAACAATGGCAGCACAGAGTTACCTTTTGCAAAAGACTGTTTTTCAGCATTACCAAAGTGGCTTGAAAATGCATATGCAAATGCACTTGTGGAAAACACTGAGGAGAACACTAGCCATTGCTGTGTAGGTCTGGTTGATGTACAGTGTGCAGTTTCTCACCAGATTGCAGCTGCTACACAAGATCTGCATAATGGATGGTGCAACGGTTTTGATCTGAGAGATGTTGTGGTGAAACATCTGAATCTGATCAAAGTGAAAATAAGAGTGAAAGGCCTTGGTTGAAAAAGTGCAAAGGATTGATGGTGCTCTGTCAGAGTTTCTCAGCACCTAAATAGTCCAATTTGCATGGAAAGTATGAGCCATACTGATGACAAGCTGATGACAATGAGTAAAGAAATGCTGAAACTGTCCTGTTGAATTCCTTTTTTATTATTTTAGTTACTTATTTTAAAGAAGACTAACTGTTCCAAGAAGCTACTTACAGATCTCTGCACTAAAACATTTGAGCTTGGCTATATATGATCTGATTACAGACCAAACTTGTGTTTGCCTTAGAAATAGAAGTAACATTCTTATATGCTCAGCTTTTGCAATTTAAAAAAAAAAAAAAAAAATTGTCACTTATGAAATGAAATATGTGTGATGAATTATAAATCATTTTATTATGATTTGAATTATCAAGAGGGTGGATTGATGGAGCAGATTTCATCTGCAGTCATGCATTGTTTTATTTTTTGTGCTTCAGACAGGCTGCATTTAAATTGCCACGCACATTTTGGTGCAGGTTAAAAACATGGCACATGAAAAACATGAAAAGTGAGGCCTATTCACTTCAGACTGAAAATGCTTTTGCTGAATTAAATTAACATGTGTTTTTTTTGCAATGTAGAGAAAAAGTGGCCTTTTTACCTTTGAAGATTTTTAATAGAATGTGTTTCTCTCTTCCCAGCACATCCATGTAAACTAAATGTATCATTCCTGTCTTAATAGACTTTGACTTGTTGCACATTTTGATAAACATTTTCAGTTAATAACACCTCTTTTTATAATGTGTGTGAATTAATAATGCACTTGGGACACATAATGGACTGATTTACATGAAATTAATATTATCTTTGTGTTTGTTTTATTTTTGGGGCCTACACAAAACATGGCTGCCTGTGAATCCATCAAGACTATGGCTTGAAATTTAATGAGAAGGGAGCATGCGCAGACTGTGGCAGCTTTCCTCATGACAAAAAGTCAAGGACAACCTGAATTCTTGTCATTCTGCCAATGTACCAGTTAGTTAAAAGTGTCCATCTACTGCGCTGAGAAGGAAGGAAAAGATGAATTAGATTGAAACATTTTTCCTAGTAAATGTTGCAATGTTTATAAATGTAGTTATTCATGTATGCTTCTTTTGTTAAGACTAGTGAAGTCAGGTTTTTAGAATGAGTCAGGGAAGTGTGACCTCATGCCTTTATGACTGACCAATCACGTAAGGTTCTCCTGAAAAATGTTACATCTTTGTGTACTCTGCCAATAATTATGGTATAAATACTGTCCTCTATGGATGGGAGCTGCCACTTCTTCTTTTTTCTCAGCTCAGCTGGCTTCTATGGGTTAGGTACGAGAAACGTCTCGGGAGATTGCTGAAGGGCAGGTTTGCGTCCGAGGAGATTCAGGGGGAGGTTTCTTGCTTCCACGTCATATCTTGGCACTTCATGCCGCATTCCTTTGAGGTCTGGTGAAGGAGGGGCTGCTTTCCTCTTTAGACACGGACAGACAGAGAGTGCAGTGGATCAGGATAGATGCTAAACTTTAAGTTCATGTTTTGACTAATTAATTAGGTCTAAAAGATTTATTTGTCTTATGCATTTATTTCTCTTAATGGGAGATTTTTTGCCAACTATTTAATTATTGATTAGCTTTGCAAGACTATTTTTTAGAAACTCTTTAAGAATTGTGACTGAAATTTTGCGCCACATTTTCATAACTACATGTAATGCTTATATGCAGACTGTAATGTGTTCTGTATTATTGATATTTTTCCTGTTTTCCAAAATTCTGTAACCTAATTGATATTTTACTAATGAATAAAGGGTCAGAGAAAAATTAACTTTTTGACTAGAAAATAAAACCCTTTAAAATAATCAACAACTCTCTTTATTGGCTTACAATAATAATTGCATTTTGACTGTTCATCTTTATTTAAATTTCTCCTGATGGTAATACATGGTGTGAAGGGCCCAACACCTTTTGAGCGGTAAAATAGAGGTAGCATGAGGGTTTTGCATTGAGAAACTACCAGAAGAAATTACCGCTCTCCATCACCCTAACCCTGCCACCTTCACCTCTGTGTCAGAACGGAGCAGGCAGGAATATTTGGAAACACACTGTTCATCTTTCTGCATTCTTTTTCTCTCTCCACAAACGATTGCCTGAGACGTGCATCTTGCAGCAAACAAAGTCTTACGATGCAGACTTTCCCCACCCCCAATTCTTTAAATAACTTCTTGGCTGCAACAATCGTTTTGAACCAATATTTGCACTATCTAGTCCCAAAAGATATTTTATTTTTTTCCCTTCACAGTACAGCTTTTTTATTTAGGTATCCTCATACTTGAACTTTACCAGTTAAAGACAAATATTTAATATGATTAAATAACAAAGAGTTTTGGTTAATTGCCTGCTACCCATGAGCAGTCAGGGTCGTACAAGGTCTATTATTAAGCGACCTGTTTGGGCATTCATCACAATACATTGCCTGCTCTGGCCTGTAGGGTTAACTTTGTTCTGAATGCACTTTGACTAAACCAATAAAAGTATTTTATTAACAACTGTTATATATTTCTTAAGTTGCATCTTTGATTATAATACCATCATCAGCTCATTCACCAAGAAAAATGGAAGTTATCCCGAAGCCAGGGCATACATCCCACCACCCACTAAAAAAAAATAACATAATGGCTTATGGTCAATATGTCAAGGGAGCCGTGGTTCGAAAAAGTTTGGGAACCACTGCACTACTGTATAACATGCCGCTCCACTCTACACTACGAAACGCCACTCTATGCCACTCCTCTCTACGACACTCCACTCGACTCTACGAAATGCTACTCCTCTCTAGGTCACTCCACTCTAGAACACTCTTCTCCACTGTATGCCTATTCAATCTATGCCTCTCTATTCCACAATACACTCCACTCTACAAAACGGCACTCTACAACACTCAAATGTACAACACTACATTCTGACACTCTACGATACTTCACACAACGACACTCCGCACTACGATTAAAAGCCCTTTCATAAAATTAAAGTTTAATGAAAAAAACAAAGGCTAACGAGGAGTTATAGGTATGAAAACTTCATTAATTTTTTGTGTATGAATCCAACTTAAACTACACAAACATTAGAAATTCTACAGTTATGGTTATGACTTGCAGTTATAATTAGTGTCCCTTTCGAAATGTACTTTAACTCGCACACATCTGTGCACAGTGTTGTCAACTCGCTAGCCACACTATATGAACTAAAACTCCCGCCGTCCCCATGCATTGCTTATAACCTTTCATATATCACTTATAGCATGTGAAATCATGGCCTCTGAAATGGCACCATTCATGAGAACAATGTGCATAGTAAAAGGAAGAGATATAGTTCAGGTAGTGTGGCTAGAGAGTTAACAACACTATTTTTTCTTTTGCTAATAACTTTTGCGCTGTTTGAAGAATCTTCATAAAACGTTCCCAAAAAAAGCAAATTCACCTCAGCTCCCTTCTGGAAAGATTCGGAGTGATTCGTCAAGGGGGGCTGAGGAAAAAGAAGGAGGGGCAGTACTACTGCAAAAACACCTAAACAGAATTACACCCAATTTATTAGGACGCTATATCTTGGTTCACAGATTGTGTTTTTTTGTGATTTGGTGTAAATTAGTTCAGTGTTTTTTAAGAAAATGGAGGTTAAAACATCTTTGCATATCTGGATGTTTAAGTTCAAGGGACTCCTGCGAGAGTCTCACCCTCGTTGGAGTGCCGGTTCAAAAATAGAACATTCGGAGTGGGCGAAGTGGGTTTTTCTTGTGGCCTATGTTGCTCCTGTGAGTGCTCTGATTTGCTGCCAGCAACATCAGAAAAATGTTGCTGGCAGCCATTACAGGAATCAGGGACTTAGTGCCCTGTCCTGAAGTGTGAAAAAAATACCAAAAGGGGGTAGGCCTACCCTGCACCCTTAGGCCTTGCGGGGAGACCCAGAGGCAATCCCCTTGGGCAAAAAATTAAAAAGAATTGTCCATTTTTGTTGCAATCCTGCGAGACTCCATATTTGTTATTGAACATATGGGGAGGGAGGCATGAGTAAGGCCCCCAGCCCATTTTGGGCCAGGGGACCCCATCCCCGGGGCCAGTTATATTTAATTAAGGGGAGGAGGTGCTGCCCATGGAACCACATTTCCAGGACCAAAAAGGGGAGGAAGGGTCTGTGAAGGCCGAAGTGACCCCATTCCCTGGTTCAGATTTTTCAAAACGAGGGAGGGTTGCCACAAGCCCTCTCCTCTCCCGAGGCAGAATACAACTGCTCTCTCCGGACGCAGTCATCAATGACGTCATTTGAGATGTCATCAGTGATGTCATAGACAATGTCATAGAACATGTCATGAGTGATGTAATGTGTGCGTCATAAATAGTGCATGGTGGGGGCGCAAGCTACAGTTAGGTGTGCTAACTACAACTGGTGAATTTCTGTGTTTTTTTTTTGTTCAAAACGTTGTCACTGAAATATTCACCTAAATATATTGTCCCTGTAATCTTTGTTTTTTTAGTTAATTTCTAAGGTTTTTAAAAATCCTGGTTCGGAACTATAACATCCCTGCAACCTTGTTTTTTTCAGTGAGTTTCTACTTTTGTAATGCTATTTCTCAACTATAATGTCCCTGCAATCTTTGGTTATTTATGTGAATTCCTAGAAGTTTTTTTAACGTAAAATATTATTTAATTAAGGACGTGCATGGCAAGGGGTGGGCCACAGAGCCTGACCAGCCCATTGCATGCAGCCAACCCCAGGCTGTGTATGTCATTTAGCTGTGCACTGTTGGGGGGTTGGTCACAAGGCCTGGCCTGTGCTAGGCCCTGTGGCCTACCCCACACAAGCAACTAACATCACACTGCCTTGGGAACCATCGCCCGTGGCCCAGCCTTTAAAATACATTGGGAGAGGGATGCATAGCCCCCTACCGGGCCAATTTCAGCCCCAGGGACCCCATCTCCTAGGGCTCAGCCTTTAAAATATATTGGGAGGGGGCACCCCCCCCCCCTTCCTCCACTACCAGGCCAATTTCAGCCATAGGGACCCAATTACCCGGGCCCAGCTATGCACTAAATGGTGAGAGGAGCCCCCCTCCTTGAGCCATTAAAGAGCCTGGGGACCCCATCTCCCAGGGCCGGCTCCTGCAATGTCCCAGGGTACCCACCCCAGGACATAGCGATTTTCATGCCCACTCTGGTAGGGGCAGGGAAACCTGTGTTTGCTGTTGCTTGGTGGGAACAATTTCAAAGCTCCCGCCAAGCGAGAGCAAACATTAAAATGCTCCTGCCCGCTGGGAGAAGACTTTTCAACTGTTTGCCATAACAGATGAAAATATTGCTCCTGCCCACAGGGAGCATATTTTTTAGCTGCTCCCTGTGGGCAGGAGTAATGTCAGCTCCCTCTTGAGGCTTGGAGCCAGCTGGGGCCGCGGGGGCCGAGGGGCTACCCCTGCGACCTACAACAAGGAGATGGTGGGAGCCTTGGGCGGGTACCAGGGCACCCTCCCTTTATTGGCTGGGCCTGGGGGTTGGGTTCACAAGGATCAAAATCAACCCAGAAAGGGGTGCTGCATGGGATGGGGTCCCCGGGTTGGAACTCAGCCCGGAAAGGGGGCCATGCAGCCTGACTCCACTTTTACTAAATGGCCTGGCCCCGTTAGATGAGAAAACCCCAGGGCCGATATCAGCTTAGGGAGGGGGTCCATTTACAATATGGCCGGGAGACGGGGTCCCCCGAACCAAAAACAGCTCAGGGAGGGGGCTATATGCCCCCACCAATAATTACACTGGTGGGTCTTGGGGAATGGGGTCCCCGGGGAGAGGGACATATACCCCCTCACCCACAAAATGTACCAGGCCCTGGGGATGGTTTCCCTGGGCTGAAAGCGGTGCCGGGAGATGGGCTGCATGCCCCCTTCCTGGGTTGGCCACTTGGCTTGGCTGCAGGCCAGACCTTGTATCCAGCCCACCTCGTACTGCCATAGGCCATGCATGGCAGGGGGTTGACCACAGAGCCTGGCCGCTGTTTGCACCCGCAGTTGAATGTATGGTAATTAAATTAAAAAACTAGAAATTCACTGGAAAAAAAAGGTTACTAGGGCATTGTAGTTAGGAAATAGAAATAAAAAACATAGAAATTCACTGAAAAAAGCAAAGGTTACCTAAATGTCATAGTTAATAGATTGAATAAAAAAAATAATTAGAAATCCACTGAAAAAACAAAGGTTACAGGGGCGATACAGTTAGGTTCAGACTGTACACACACAAAACCACAGAAATTCAGCAGTTAGAGTTATATTTAGTAACTATCATTTTTGCCCTAAGGTAACTGCTAATTACCCCACTTATTATTGATAATGTCACTGCAACATTCCTGTAAAAATAGAATAAGAAAACTGTGCATGGCAGGGGCCTGAGTTATGGTTACTTTAGGGCATGAGTTATAGTTACTTGAGATAATTCAGACTAAAACTGCTGAATTTCTATGGTTTTGCATGTGGAAAATCTAAACTTAACTAAAACGTCCCTGTACCCTTTGTTTTTTTATTGAAAAAATATATATATATGTATATGTATGTGTGTGTATGTATATATAAATATATATATCAAAACAAAACCCTTTCAGGCATAGAGTGACGCATAAATTATGCAAAAAAGAAGGAGAGAACTCTGGGTAGGTCTCAGTTTAGGTGGAAAGCAGCTCCTGTTAGAGCACTCTCAACACCTTTCGCCATTTAAACAGCAAAGTCTTTAAGCATAGGACTAGTACAGTGCAGTCCTTGCCGAGCTGTCAAATAACAAAAGCCATTTATCACTCCAGGCACAATATTACAGCTTTGAATTGGTGTCGCTGGTGTTGAGAGTGCTCTAACAGGAGCTGCTTTCCACCTAAACTGAGACCTACCCAGAGTTCTCTCCTTCTTTTTTGCATAATTTATGCGTCACTCTATGCCTGAAAGGGTTTTGTTTTGACTTAATACTGGGTGCTCCCTTGTGTCTGGACAAAGCTATACCTCTCTGAAGAGCTCTAATTAGAGCGAAACACTGTGTCAGGGGTTGCTTTTAATCATTTCAGGTTGGCTTGAGTTGGTATTTTACCAATTCAAAGCTGTAATATTGTGCCTGGAGTGATAAATGGCTTTTGTTATTTGACAGCTCGGCAAGGACTGCACTGTACTAGTCCTATGCTTAAAGACTTTGCTGTTTAAATGGCGAAAGACTTTGTCATTCTCTATCTCGGCATGGATAGCACTGTCTAATCCTATGCTTAAAAACTTTGATAGAAAAACAGACATTTGAGGTGAGCAGATCTAGAGTGTCGCTGGTGTTGAGAGTGCTCTAACAGGAGCTGCTTTCCACCTAAACTGAGACCTACCCAGAGTTCTCTCCTTCTTTTTTGCATAATTTATGCGTCACTCTATGCCTGAAAGGGTTTTGTTTTGACTTAATACTGGGTGCTCCCTTGTGTCTGGACAAAGCTATACCTCTCTGAAGAGCTCTAATTAGAGCGAAACACTGTGTCAGGGGTTGCTTTTAATCATTTCAGGTTGGCTTGAGTTGGTATTTTACCAATTCAAAGCTGTAATATTGTGCCTGGAGTGATAAATGGCTTTTGTTATTTGACAGCTCGGCAAGGACTGCACTGTACTAGTCCTATGCTTAAAGACTTTGCTGTTTAAATGGCGAAAGACTTTGTCATTTTCTATCTCGGCATGGATAGCACTGTCTAATCCTATGCTTAAAAACTTTGATAGAAAAACAGACATTTGAGGTGAGCAGATCTAGAGTGTCGCTGGTGTTGAGAGTGCTCTAACAGGAGCTGCTTTCCACCTAAACTGAGACCTACCCAGAGTTCTCTCCTTCTTTTTTGCATAATTTATGCGTCACTCTATGCCTGAAAGGGTTTTGTTTTGACTTAATACTGGGTGCTCCCTTGTGTCTGGACAAAGCTATACCTCTCTGAAGAGCTCTAATTAGAGCGAAACACTGTGTCAGGGGTTGCTTTTAATCATTTCAGGTTGGCTTGAGTTACCAATTCAAAGCTGTAATATTGTGCCTGGAGTGATAAATGGCTTTTGTTATTTGACAGCTCGGCAAGGACTGCACTGTACTAGTCCTATGCTTAAAGACTTTGCTGTTTAAATGGCGAAAGACTTTGTCATTTTCTATCTCGGCATGGATAGCACTGTCTAATCCTATGCTTAAAAACTTTGATAGAAAAACAGACATTTGAGGTGAGCAGATCTAGAGTGTCGCTGGTGTTGAGAGTGCTCTAACAGCAGCTGCTTTCCACCTAAACTGAGACCTACCCAGAGTTCTCTCCTTCTTTTTTGCATAAATATATATATATATATATCATGCCTTGGTGCCTCGGAACATAAGGACGCCACTCCACTGGTGCAGGTTTACAAACCCATTTATTTTCAGAAGCTGCACATTATGTCCAGTTTCTTTAAGACTCCCCCGACGAGTTTCAAAGCTCCTGCTGGATTATAAATGACGGCTGTGGTTAATTCCGTCACGTTCTGCCTACGGCCCCATGAGGAAGAAGCAGGAGCTTTGAAACGCGTCGGGGGAGGCTTAAAGAAACTGGACATAATGTGCAGCTTCTGAAAATAAATGGGTTTGTAAACCTGCACCAGCGGAGTGTAGTCCTTATGTTCAGAGGCACCTTGGCATGATGTTTAACGCAGCTGCCTCAGCCGCGGAGGATGCACCACCTGGCAGGACTTACCGAAACGGGACAGTACTGCGGGGATCGCTCTGCCTGAAAACAGTGCTGGTGTTTCAAAATTGAGTTGCTGCACCGGTTGCCTGGAGCCCACTGGAGGGCTGTAAAATGAGCTTAAAGCTATTAATCATGGCACATAACGGACCCCACTGAAGGGCAAGAATCGAACTACAGCCCCCAGCATACCTCACTACAGAGAGTATGCAACTACTGGATTATAAATGACGGCTGTGGTTTATTCAGTCACATGCTGCCTATGGCCCCATGAGGAAGAAGCAGGAGCTTTGAAACGCATCGGGGGAGGCTTCAAGAAACCGGACATAATGTGCAGCTTCTGAAAATAAATGGGTTTGCAAACCTGCACCAGCGGAGTGGAGTCCTTATGTTCAGAGGCACCTTGGCATGATGTTTAACGTGGCGGCCTCAGCCGTGGAGGATGCACCCCCTGTCAGGACTTACCGAAACAGGACTGTACTGCGGGGATCGCTCTGCCTGAAAACAGCCTTGGTGTTTCAAAATTGAGTTGCTGCACCGGATGCCTGGAGCCCACTGGAGGGCCGTAAAATGAGCTTAAAGGCATGAATCATGGCACATAACGGACCACACTGAAGGGCAAGAATCGAACAACAGCCCCCAGCATACCTCACTGGAGAGAGTATGCAACTAATGGATTATAAATGACAGCTGTAGTTAATTTTGTCACGTGCTGCCTATGGCCCCATGAGGAAGAAGCAGGAGCTTTGAAACGCGTCGGGGAGGCTTAAAGAAACCGGACATAATGTGCAGCTTCTGAAAATAAATGAGTTTGTAAACCTGCACCAGCGGAGTGGCATCCTTATGTTTAGAGGCACCTTGGCATGATATATAGGTGCAGAGCAGGAATATCGACTGAGAAATATCGTGGGACATAAATATTGCCTCAAAAATATCGTGGGGAAGAAATGCAGACAACAAAAATATAGTTGACAAGAATATCGACTGACAGGTAAGTAATATCAATTACAAAAATGTTGTTGTAATAAATATCGTTTACAAAAGTATAGTTTACAAAAATATCGATTTATTAATAATGTTATGTATTTTAGTGTTTTAATGAGAATTGTTTGTCATTGTATTACACGTTTTAGAATTTTACTAGTTATTAATTTATTTTAAGTTTTATTCTGCGTTTTTAGTTCCGTAGCGTGTTGTGGGTTTATAGGGGAATAGGGGGGGAAGTAATTTAATTATATAGATTTAAATAATAATTTATAGTAGTTAATTTTGGGTTTTTTAAATTAGAATTTTGCGTTTTTAGTTCCACAGCAGGTTGTGGGTTTATAGGGGAATAGGGTGGGAAGTAATTTAATTATATTACATTTATTGAATAATTAACGTATTAATTGATTAATAATAATAGTTTTATAATTAGTTGTTAATTAATTTCAATTACTCAATTAATAATGAATTATGGTAATTGTTTAATTAATTTTAGGTGTGTTGTGGTGTTTATATGTGTGAATGGTGTGAAGGGTGGTAAGTAATTAATTTTTAATTGATCAATTATTACAATTTTGTTAATTAATTACCATGAATTAATTAGTAATTAGTAATTGTAATTGTGTCATTAATTTTAGGTGTGTGTTGTGGTGTTTATATGTGTAAATGGTGTGAAAAGTGGTAAGTAATTATTTTTTTATTGATTCATTAATAAATAATAATAAATTGATTTTCATTAATTAATTAGTAATTATTCAATTTAATTGTGTAATTAATTTTAGGTGTGTGTTGTGGATATTATAGTGTTAAATAATGTGTAAATAATTATTTTTAATTATCTTTGTTAATAATATATTTAAATGTATATATTAATTATGTTTTTTTAATTGTTTTGGGATCCAGGGCTTTCCCTACTGTTGCACTCACTGGAGTGGGAATAGTAATTTTTACCCCTCCGCTATCGAACGTTTTCCCTACTGTTGAAATCACTGGAGTGGGAATAGTAATTTTTACCCCTACGCTATCCAACGCTTTCACTTCAGTTGCACTAATTGGAATGGGAATAGTAATTTTTACCCCTCTTCTATGCAGCGCTTTCCCTACTGTTGCACTCACTGGAGTGGGAATAGTAATTTTTACCCCTAAGCTATCCAACGCTTTCCCTATTGTTGCACTCATTGGAGTGGGAATAGTAATTGTTACCCCTCCTCTATCCAGCGCTTTCCCTACTATTCCACTCATTGGAGTGGGGATAGTCATTTTTACCCCTATGCTATCCAACGTTTTCCCTTTTGTTGCACTCACTGGAGTGGGAATAGTAATTTTTACCCCTAAGCTATCCAACGCTTTCCCTATTGTTGCACTCATTGGAGTGGGAATAGTAATTTTTACCCCTCCTCTAGCCAGCGCTTTCCCTACTGTTCCACTCATTGGAGTGGGGATAGTCATTTTTACCCCTATGCTATCCAACGTTTTCCCTTTTGTTGCACTCACTGGAGTGGGAATAGTAAATTTTACACCTACGCTATCCAGCGCTTTCCCTACTGTTGCACTCACTGGAGTGGGAATAGTAATATCTACCCCCTAGCTATCCAATGTTTTAACTACTAATGTTTTTATTTTGTTATTAAATGTATGTATTTTTTTTAAATAGTTTAATGTGTTAATAAATATAGAATATTTTATTTTAAATTTATATATGTGTATATAAAATTTTTATATAATTAATTTTTTTAATAAATTAAATAAAGATAATAGTTAATAAAATGTATTTAAGTAAATATATGTATATGTACACATTTTTTGTGTTTGTATTTATTAAATTAAGTTTATTTGTTATAATTAGCTAAAATATATATTAACTTTAATTTATTTTGTTAATAATATTAATATTATTTAATTAACTTAAGTTATGTTATTTTTTAAAGCCGATATTTTTTACATCTATATTTTTTACATTAATATTTTTGAGTCGATATACTTTTAAGTGTAGAGAGTTGATAATTTTGCGATCAATATTTTCCGCTCTAATATCAACTCTTTAAACAAGGAGTCTGCCAAACCATGTCAGCAGAAACACTACGCGGTAGGGAGGCGGCCGCCGATGCTCTTTTCTCCAACTTGCCGAAAGTAATGGACAAGGGTGGGGTGGCTAAGACGATGCCCGTCATCAGTGAAAACACTAGTGAAAGCCAAATAGGAGGACTGCTGAAGTGCTTGGAAAAATGTATGCGCCAAGAAGTTACAAAATGGTGGGAACATAAGTCCTTATCCAAATATTTGGAGGAGGGGCGGGTTCCCAGGGGGCTTCGTATTTTATTAGCCCCGAGTTACGAGAGTCCAAACCTAGAAATGCTGAAGGAGTGGGGCCAAAGCAATCTGGAAGCATCGACCAATCTTGTCAAAATTCTAGTGAAATATGCAACAATTGATAGAGACAAGCTAATGAAAGAAATTGACAAAATCAATGAATTATTGGCAAAGTTTGAACCAAGTGATTTGATAACTAAATTACGCAAGGAGATACAAGAGAGGCTTACCAAGCAGGATAAAATCAAGGCTGGTAAGATTTATAAATGTGCGCGTGACAAGGAGGATTACGCGCAAGGGCGAATTTACACATTTACACGCAAATACAAAAATGCGAAAAAATCCAAGTTCAGTAAACAAAATCAACCGACTCCATCAACCAGCCAAATGGGAGCATCTGTATCCAATATTTAAGAACCAATGACGGATAATAGTGACATTGATTCTTTAACAAGTGGTTTATCATCAGATGAGGGAAGCTCCACAATAACGACATCAGTGGATAAATCAAGAGTGCTGGATTTGGGAGAGAAGGTGGATTTTTTAGTATCAGACTGATAACAAACATTTAGGCCACACAACCAACAGAAGAAAAAAAGTCAAGAAATAACAAAAGAAGGTGTGAGCGCCGCAAAAAGCGAAAAACCAAATATAAAACCCAAAAGGCAATATTGGCGCAAATAGCAATAAATGAGAATACAATTATAAATTTCTCAACAACAACTTTAACCGAGGTAGAAAACCAGCTTCTGATACTTGGTCTAACTTATTGCCCATTCTCGGATTTCAATTACACCAAAACCCGAGTAGACATCTTTTGTTATATACGTAAATTGAAGTTGCGTAAATTCTTTACTATCAAAGAATCAAACCGGCTTGGAACTCTCAGCAGCAGATACAAAAATGTATATCACTATGCATCAACTTGAACATAATACCACTATTGCGGATATGGAAGAACTGTCAACCCAACAAGAATTAAGGGCTGCATCAGTTATACAAATTGGGGCTCACACAAGTCCATTTAAGCCCAAATCAAACTTTATGCCAAACATGCCAAGGGACGCCATCGATATCTTCCACGATGTAATTGAGGAGGATCTTAAAAGGCTGCACCATAAGGTCAAACACAGAAGGAGATATAAAAGTGAATAGGAAAAGGAATATACATCCCTAATAAAGAAATTGAGCAATGACCACCAGATTATTGTCACCACTGCAGACAAAGGTGGTAACGTTGTAATATGGCCACAAAAGGAATATATTGCAGAAGCATTACATCAACTTGGTGATCCTTTTTGTTATGCGGAGACAACGTTAAAACAGTATAATTTGGCAAGAGATCAGCTCAAAAAACTGCTTTTCAAATGGAAAAGGGAGGGGATGATATCTACGCAAGAGCATTAATTTTTACATGTTGAAAACCCTGTTCTACCAAAGATATATCTTCTACCTAAGGTGCATAAACACATTTTTCCTGTTCCAGGGCACCCCATTATATCTGCAATTCAAGGTGTTGCTGAACATATCACTGAATATATTGACTATTTTTTACAGGACCTAGTAAAAAAGTTTGCCAACAAACATTAAGGATACCGGCGATTTCCTAAAGAAGATCAGAGATGTTCCATGGACCGAGGATTTGGTATTCATAGCGTTGGATTTCAAATCGCTTTATACAAGTATCGAACATGATACAGGCTTGAGGGCCCTGGAACATTTCTTAGGAAAAAGACCAATACAAGCTATAATCATAATGGTCTTGGAATTAACATCATGGTGCCTTAATAACAACTTTTTTATGTTTGGCAATGATATTTATCTGCAAAAGCGGGGTGTGGCGATGGGGGCCTGCTTCTCCCCCAGCTATGCGTGTTTACACGTAGGCTGGTGGGAGGAGCAGGTCCTCATCCACACACAATGCAGTTTTTAACAGCCATGTTTTAAAGTGGATGCGGTTTATTGATGATGTTTTTGTTTTATGGAAGGGTGATGTAAACAGTGCCAATGCTTTTGTTGCAGCAATTAATAACAATCAGGAAAATCTTAAATTTACATCCGTGATAAATAAGTATGAGGTGGACTTTTTGGATGTTAATATTTTTGCACATAGGGGGCATTTGGCAACTAAATTACATAGGAAAAGCACTGCTGGAAATAGCACCTTACATGCCAGCAGTGCTCCCCCTAGGCATGTCATCAATAATATTCCCTTTGGAGAACTGTTGAGGATGAAACGCATATGCAGCACGAAAGAAGATCTGGCATTCTTTACCTCTCCGCCACTAGAGAGATTTAGGCAGAGAGGGTACAAAGAGGGAATCTTGAACAGGCTGTAAATAAAATGAATGCTCGATCGCGAGAATCTCTGTCCGAGCACGAGGAATCTACCCGCACTGAAACAGAGGTTGTAGACCCTTCATTGGCTCCAAGATTTGTAACTACTTACAATCGCCAAGAAAGGAAAATGAGGTCCATTGTTACGCAAGGCTGGCCCATTTTGAAAACGGATACTGTTTTGGCCCCAAGACTACCGGATAGTCCAACGATCACATATAGGCAGGGACCTTCCATGAGATCGCAAATTAGTAGAAGCTTTCCTGAGTTGAGTAAAAAACAAATGTGGTTACTGTCCCGGCCGGGATTTGTACGGTGCTCCAGCTGCAGAGCATGCAGATTTGGAGTTAATACCACCCAATACTCCACTCCCTTGAGTCCAGAAATGTATAATATCAAGGGTTCTAACAACTGTAAGACTGAATATATCAGTCTATTTCCTGACATGTACCTGCGGCTTGAGACATGTTGGAAGTACGAAGCTGCAGGTACATGTCAGGATCCTTCAGCATCTGCATGCCATCATAAATAACGACGGTGCCTACCCAGTGGCTAGGCACTTCAAGTCAATGCACAACAATGACTTGCAGTGCCTCAAATACTTTGTTATAGCATCTGTCCCCAAGCCACGGAGGGGAGGAGATAGGGACAAGATATTGAGGAGATTAGAGTCACAAACAATTCTTGAACTAGACAGGAAATTTCCTAATGGGCTAAATACAACAGAGGATATGCACTACTTTCTATGAAAGCTAATTTTTTTTTAAATAGTTGGAGTTATACATAGCATCTTCGCAACTGCCTCCCTGCAGTTTAGATATGATATTCCTATTTTCTTTTTTCTCTTTTTTATAATTATTGTAGAACTATATTAATTAGTTTTTTGGGGGTAATCTATTCAAGATATATTTTTTGCACATAGATAGTATAACATAGATACTATAGCACAGAGATTCTTTACAAAATGAGTATTCATTTCTGTCCTTTCCCCTTTTTTTCAATGGCCAATATACGGGTTAGTTAGATCAATCATTGAATACATTTCTTTTTTGGCTCCGTTTTTTCCATATGCGACACAGTTTGGATTTATTAATGTTTAATATTGCATTTATACAGACAATTATTAGGGCAGATATACCACTTTCTGTGGAAATACTGACTATTGGCCATTCAATGAGCTTGGCTATACAAAGAATTTCTCTCTTTATATGCGTTATTTGCACATGCATGAGTATGATGGTTTACAATTTCTGGCGATATTTTGCACAAGAAATATTAGATTCTACATAGCACTTTATTGCATAATTTGCACTATTGTGATAAGAATTATCTATTTTGCACATATTTATTGCGTTGTTTGCACAAAAATATTCATGACAAGAGAGAGAAAATAGTTCAGCATTCATCAGTTTTCTGACTTTTATATTGAATTGGTTTTATCTGCATCTAGGTAATTTAACGTATAAACTGTATTCTATTTTCTAAAGCATGTGGTTTAAAGATTTAGAGTTTTTTTCAAATCTATGTGCATTTATGCAGCGATATTTTAAAATGTCGACGTAAATGATTTTATGTGGTTTTAATTTCACTGATTGTCATTTGTCGGCCGGCATTTAAAAGATTTGCTTAAAGTTTTTTTTTTGAATGCGCAAACAAACACCCAAAAAAACGAGAGAGGAAAAAAAAGAAGAAAGTGTAAAGGAAGTTGCTAATAGTACATATTCTATGTTTGTGATCACATGTGGTGTAGAAAAAGAAGAAAAAAACATATAAGAAAATGGTGAGCCTCTTTACTGACAATCTGTGAACAAGGACGGACGCCCGAAATGCGTCAGATTTGGCAGCTCCATGAAATAAAATTTGTGTGCCAGAAGCGTTGGATTCGCGTTGTCTTTGTACTCACCGTAAGGAGGTGCAGGGGACAGCATTTGGAGTATATATATATATATATATATAAATGATATATATATATCACTTGGAAAACATTCAAACCTGCGAGAGCAGCAGCCAGCGAAGGACCGGGGCAACTTGCAAAGCGGGGGCCTCTGTAGCGCACTCCTGGCACGCGCGCATAAATATCACCACAACCTCTTTCAAAAGAACGAGCAGAGGCCTCTTAGGGGAGACATGGAAGCATCTTTATTTGTTAGATGGCGGATGCATTTCGGCCTTTCCGGCTCTCGTCAGCGCCATATACTTTTCAGGGTGCTTGACTAAAACATCAAAATCCCTCCTGCTGGTCACCAATAGTGAGTGTCTGCTCCGCCCCTCCAGTGTCAGCTCACCTAACCCAGTCCGTGATGTTGTGATGGACTGCAGTTCCCAGGATGCATTTCTCTCCCAGGTAAGTGGTGCCGGGCGTTTGATCAGCTCTAGTCCCAAAGTGGATTAGCGGACTGCAGGGCTAGATGTTTGTGATGCCGGTATCCTGCAGAGTAGAATGACAAAGTGCCTCCTCGGGTCCCCATAACCGCTTCAGCCGCCAAACTCAGGATTCAGTGGAGCGGGGGCAGGTATGACATGCAACCCGCCCAGCTTCGAAGTAGAATACTTCAATGAAACCGCCTAGGTTTCGGAAATGCTCACTGTTGGTAGACCCCTCTGGTTAATGGCTGACCGAGAGCCTGACTAATGAAGCCATTGACAATGATAAGTGATAGGAAATTTGGATTTCTTTGGGCACAGCTTTGACATACGGACCAGTAGATGGAGGTTATTGCTCTCTCACCTGCACCTCTCTGAGGACAGAAATGTTGACTTGTGCCAGGTGTACCAATGCCAAGATGACCCCACCCAATTCCTTTTCTCACTTCCCCCCCAGGTAAACTGGTGGGCTTTCAGCCACCTTAGGTTGAAGATTAGGATGTTTACCACTCGTCTGACTTTTTAAGGGGAGTCAGAAAGCCCACCAGACAATCAGGAGAAAAAATGAGAAATAGAATATTGTGTGGGGGTTTCACCTAGGCACTGCACAGCACCCCCACCCCAAGCACCAGAGGATTTCTGCCACCTGGGGAGACTGACTAGGTGGGGTTTAACCCACTCTCTGCCAGCCCATGTTCCAAAACTATGATAAAAAGCATCCAAAGTTTCTCTTGCTTGGCATGAAGATCCTACATGCCCAAGGGGCAGAAAGGCTGTTGTGGATTTTAGGGCATGATTTGCGGCCTGATTCCAGTAAATACATTAAAACAAATTAATCATAGAAATCACCCCCAGCACTCATTGGGCTTCTGCTCTCCAGGCCTTTGGAAAGATTGGGGGTTGACCTCCACAGTGCACCATCCTGGGGGCAGAGAGACTGTTTGGGCCTTCAGATGGTTGAGGTAAAGCCCGATGTCAGGGTGGACATTCCCCACTCCATTAATTTAAATCATTGGTACCTATCGGGCAGTCTACTCTCAAGAGAGGGCAGACTGTGGGTAACCGCTAATCTTCCAATGATTGTTTGACCTTTAGAGTTTAGGAGAATATCCCAATGTCCGGGCAAGCTGCCCCCACCCATTATTTTGTTTAAACTAAAACTCTCAGGAGACCAGTTGGCTTTCTGCCCCTTATCCAATGAGATGCTGAAAGTCTATGAATAGAAAAGAAGGCACTTTTGAAGCAGTGCAGACATTCTATGAGTGTGAATGCAGGCCTCTCTGTACAAAGCACAGATATAAACTAGATTAAACTGCAGACTTTCTCTGAAACCTAGCACAATAATGCAAGCAGCTCAATTCAGTTTCGGTCATCGGGGATTGTTTATGAGCTGCTTGCACTAACCTCCTAAGTCATGTCCTCCAATGAGCCACCAGTCAGCTGCAGCAGAAAGTGTTTTGTTTTTGTCTGGCCTCCATAATCCCATAGCTACAGAAGGTATTTGGGTTTGTTCCAAAACATGTCATTAAAAAGAAAGTTCCAATATGCTTGGTACCTCAGTGAAACAGAAGGGTAGCACTGAGTAGTGATTCAACTTTGGTTGTAAAAGTGTTATTCACGTCTTTCTTGGGCACATATGAGAACTGTTCTCATATTATTTTTGATTGGTCTAGGACTTACTTTGCTTGTGGCCTGTAGCCAATAAGGAAACTGAGCTATTGTCATTAAAGTAGGCAATAGACTGTTTTTATTTGTCTCATCATGTGTATCAGATCTCATTCAAGTCTTTAGGTGTTGAAGGTGTTAGGTTTGCCTTATGTAGTATATTTAGACTTCTGCAAACACCCTTAAAACAGGGGGTTATACCTTGCCTGGGAAACCTCGTTATTTTCTGGTTCCCTTCTCTATGCTATTGCGTCATCTGTACTAGTGTGATAGACACGAATCATGCTATGCAGCTCTTATATACACTTACCTGTATATGCATCTCTGTCTTTGTCCAAAGTGCTGAACTGTTTGTCGTTGTGCCAGGAAAGGGAGTCACCAGCATTGCCGCGGTAGTTGCCCAGTCGCAGTCTGTAGAAGTCGCTTTCTGGTTCCACTGAGAAGTTGTCGTATTCTGCAAACACCTGCCGTCCCTGCCAGTCCTCCATCAAAATCAGCAGCTTGTAGCTCTCTTGGTTGGTTAGCCAGTATAAGTTTTCCAGCCCTAGCCAGTATTCGCCATCCATGTTACCAAAACCTTGCTGCGAGAAAGAGATATAGGTTGAATGACTTAGGCCATCATGTACAAAAATTCCAGTTAAGAAAACTGCTCCATATGACGAATCACTATTTACAATTTCTAAAATGGAATATGCTTGATTTTATGAATTGTAGCCTTTCCGAAGGTAACATTGCTTTGTATAAGACGCCCTTGGTATTTTCTTAACTTATATCTAAAAGAAATTCCAACACAATCATTAAGAAGGTTGTCTTGTGTTTCTAAATATACCTGCATATGAAAGCGTTTTGGGTTGGTGTCCTGGGTACACTCACCTCCTCCTCCAGTAATCTATTCCAATGCAATCGGAAGTTTTTCCTTGGCATCACCAACTCTAGTGTGGTTCAATACGTTTGCTTATGTCATTTATTAAATGAGCTTTAATAATTAGTCATGGTGCAATAGGATAGCATTCGTTACCCTGAAAACTATCCTAACATACCAACTCCTTTTATTATTTGTATGCCCAATAGTCTTTTTCCAGCCCTGCACCTTCGTTCAAGAACCGTTCTGAACTAAATCTCTAAATGGCTGGTTAATGGATACAAACATCAAGACAGATGGTTCAGTAACATGTGCCCTTACAAATAACAGACAGTGCATAGATGTTCAAGGTTCAGCCCGGTTGCCAGTACCTCAAATGTACACAATACAGTTTGAGAGCAAAGCTCTTATCTCCATTTTTAGGTCTTGCTGCAAACAGCTTAGTTTTTGGGGGAGACCTTATGTGCCAATCCCTTTAAAAAGATACACCCAAGAAGTAGTACAGAGAGAGGGGCAATTAAGTCTACCCACTTCAGTCATAGGTTTTCGTACATTTTCATGGTTTGCCAGGTCGTTTGTCGATACAGGCTATGACTTTTTGTGGATGTCTACATTATCCTATTTGTGTTTCAACTGGGTTTTGGTTATGGACTGAAGTAGTCAATTTGCAAGCAATATAAAGTGTAGCCTGTAATTCAGAGTCAGGGTAAGTTATATTTGATGTATTTGCCTCGCTGACATAATGACATTTTAGTTGCTGGGTTTTGTGTTTTGTTTTTAGGAAATTATATACCTCACTGACATAATGACATTTTAGTTGCTGGGATCTGGGTTTTGTGTTTAGGAAATTATATGCCTCACTGACAAAAAGACATTTTCATCACTGGTTTCTGGATTTGTTTCGGAAGTGATCCTATTTTGTAGACTTTATAAATCTCTTCAGCAGAATGAATGACATCTGGACACCTTATTACCCGACAAAAGAGAAGTTACTTCTATTCTCACTCTCACAATACATTCCAAAGAACAGACTATCTGTTAGCCAACAACATTATCACCCCTAACTTTTCCAACCCCCAAACAGAACATATAACAATCTCTGACCATGCCTGCACAACAATATATGTTAATATATCTAAATCTCCCTGTGGCATAAAAAATCTGGAGAATGAATGAGGAGAATCTACAAGATCAGATCTCTGAGGCATATGTAATAAGCAGAATTCCCAATTTCTTCAAAGAAATCATGTCACCGAACATAGCTCTAAAACCCTATAGAGTGCTATGAAGGCTACAATTAAGAGTGACATGATAAGCAGTATGGAAAATAAGAAAGGAACCATAAATAGCAAACTAGATGACATAGATAAAGAGATTAAGACACTCAAACAACAACTAACAAATATCAACCATAAAAACATCCTAGACAAATTAAAGACTCTCAAATACAACTACAAAAAAAGTATTAGTGAGAGAGCTCGCTGATGGGTTGACAGTTTAAAAGCAAAGAAACAGTGGGAATTCAAAACAGCAAAACTCTGGCACGTTACCTCAAATCACCTGACTCAATAAATATAAATAGACAACTTTACCTCACTGGGCAGATGACCTCAAAATATATAAACCTTTAAACACCAATAACACAAACAGTAACAGAAGAAGTGTGAGGATGCCTGTATCATACTAAACCTTCAACCCCCAACCACCCGTCAGGGGCCCATGGAAATACATAACCAAATAAATGTTACCTGTATTAATCCAGTGCAAATTCTATACTGCCCATAGGTCGTTTTGGACCTCTGACAAATTATTGAAATCCAGTATTTTACAATCATATATTTGCTGGAATTGCAATGAAGTTAAAGGAGACCTAAAACATAGCATCTGCTATAAATCAGTAAACTCTTTCTTTCTGGTTTGACATTGGACATACAGTTAACAAGATATTCCAAACTTGTATACAACTTAACCAAACTATATTTACACTAGCCCCCTGGGTGATCACTACCATCTCCTCCTATCAACATTTCACAATTCCTTTTGGATATTTTATTAATACTAGGGGTTAAAATAATCCTCTGTGAATGGAAAACTTACTTCAACATGTTGTATCACATATGGTGAACGTGGGCCTACTTTTTTAGAAGTTCTGACAATATTATGTATCGAAAACTTTAGAACAAAGACTCTCCAACTGTGGTAGAAATTAAACTTATACATAGAAAAAATAAAACTGCAGAGATACTTGACGATTACAACCTACCTTTACCGCAGAGATATACACCAGGCCACAACACAAACAGCTTTCACACAATAAGTAGTTGATGATACAGATCCCTGTATTTACATCAATCGATAATATATGATGTAAAACATTAAGGGCCAGATGTAGGTAGGCTTTTACCGGGTGGTAACGGCCGAATTCGGCCGTTACCACCCGGTAAAAGCAATTTGACATGTAGGTCCCTGTAATTTACAGACTCGGTAAATTTACCGGTAGGTAAATTTACCGAGTATGTAAAATACCGAGTCGGTATCATTACTGATTCCGGACAATTGGTATGTAGGTGGGACTCTTCTGAGTCCCACAAGCAGTACCACATCGGTATTTTACCATCAAATACTACTTGATGGTAAAATACCGTTTCTGGTGTGCATGCACATGTGTGCATGCACACCTATGCCATATGACAGGCAGACCTGCCCTTAGGGCAGGTATGCCTGCCACATGGCACCCGAGCCTCTTTTGGGGGTGCCAGAGGGTGTCAAAGTGACACCCCCTGCACCCTTGTGACAGTCGGTATTTTCCGATGTGGTAAATACCGAACGGTATATGCCCAATCAATCCTATGGGCTTCAAAGCCCATAGGAATGCATGGTCATTAACTGGTCGGTATTTACCACATCGGAAATTACCGACTGTTTCCGATTCGGTAATTGCACATCTGCAATTACCTACATCTCGGTATTTTTATTTTCCGACCTCTTAAATACCGAGTTGGTGTGACTCGGTATTTAAGAGGTCGGTAAATAAAAATTACCTACATCTGGCCCTAAATGAGCAGAATACCTACCCCCTTCTTGTGATCACCTCTCCTCTGCCTCTCAGTTCTCTGTCGGTCTCAAGGCCCCTTCCTACTGCCTTGATTTTCTTTCCTTATGACAAGTTGCACTTTATAATGACATTGTTATCCCAAATACTCATCAAGCCTATTGGGATTACGCAAATACTAATTACTTACCTACTACTATCAATATACCAAACATAAATACCATCACAATCCATGATTGCTTCTCTTACATTGTTATATTGTATTATTATAAAACCAATAAAAGTATTTGAAATAGAAAGCCTAAGATTGTTCACTAATCATAATCGCATTTTCATTTGTTTTACTTTGATGTCGTGATAACCTGTTTTTGGACATACAGCTTTCTAGTTTACCAAAAAAGACACGTGCACACATTGTCTTTCTAACAAATGCACCACAAATACTGGCCCATTGTTAGAAGTATATACTATGCAGTATTTTCCTATTTACATCGTTCCAGTTCACCATTTAGAAAGCAAACGTCAATCACTTTTCTTTAAGAGTACCGCTTACCTCTGCTAATTCAGTTTATTCAACAAAGGAACCCTGCCTTCAGCTTTTATATTGTTGGAACTCAAGGGGTTGCTTTATCGTGGTATTTTCTTTGTAGACCAACTCGGAGCAGCAAACACAAAGTCAGCAACTTTTACCAAACACTTCCCCTAACAAAAATCCATACCTATTGGCTTTCCCAATGAATGTTTAAACAAGCATTGGCATAGCCAATAGGTCTCGCCTTTGAGACCTGTAAGTGTTTAGCCAGAGATATTGGCAATGTTTTTAAGGTATGTTGTAGAGCAATGTAGCTGCTGTGTTCAATACTGTAAATTTTGTGTGCAAGTTGTGTTTAGTGTAGTGAAGTTAGTGCTGTGGTATGGTGTGGAATGTAGTGGTGAGTTGTGATATGATGTTATGTTATGTTATGTTATTTTAATTTATACAGCGCACAGCTACTCGGAAGTGTCCCGGTGCTATCAGCAAAAAAGGCAGGAGAAGCTCAGATACCAAATTAGAAAAGAAAGGTTTTTAGGGCTTTCCTGAACAGAAGAGGGTCAGGAGTGGCTTTCAAGGCCAAGGGCAGCTCATTCCAGACCAGACAAGCCTTGCGGACAAAGGAGTTCCCCCCAATCGCTGGCGCTTAAACTTCGGCGTCTGCATTAGCAGCAGAGAAGAAGAACGCAGCTGTCTCACTGGGGTGTAAAAGGCGAGTCTCTTCTGCAAATAACTGGGACCAAGACCGTAAAGGGCCCGTTGCACGATAGAAAGCATTTTAAATACCAGGCGAATTTCAACCCGAAGCCTATGCAATGACCGTAGAAGAGCCCGGGCACTGTGCCTGGAAGACAGCCCCCCTAGAAGTCTGGCGGCCGAATTTTGGACCACTTGCAGTTTCTTCACAAGATAGCCTGGGCTGCCGACAAGGAGGGCGTTGGCATAATCCAAGCGAGAAAGAATCAGTGCACGAACAACCGTCTCTCTAGCCGAGTTCGGCAGGAAGGGCAGAAACTTTCTCAAACTTTTCAGCACACCAAAGCAGGTGCCAGACAGTTTTTTTACATGTGTCCCGAAATTCAGGTTCTCATCGAACCAGACGCCAAGGTTTTTTTGGCCGCACCCTTATTCTCAGGTGGACAGGGAAAACCGGGCGGCCAAAATCTCTCTCTGAAGTCTGGAGCAAAAGAGCCGAACAGCAGAACTTCAGACTTTCCCTCATTACATTTGAGCTGCGCATTGGCCAGCCAGTGAAAGACCGAAGACAAGCACTGATGGGGTCTCTTGACCGAGTCCTCCTCCTTGCTCCAGGTGAACAACAGCTGGGTATCATTGCCGTAGGCCATCACCTTAGCCCCCAGAGACTCCGTCAAGAAAATCAGTGGAGTCACGTAGATGTTAAATAACAGCGGGCTAAGTGATGACCCCTGTGGCACCCCAGTGGAGAACCTCATGGGCACAGAGGCACATGGAGGAAGCTAAACCTGTTGCGATCTTCCCTCCAAAAAAGAGTTGATCCATTGTAAAGCCAACCCCGAAATTCTTATCTCAGAAAGGCGATCTAGGAGCATGGCATGAGGCACCGTGTTGAACGCCGCCGAGAGATCAAGCATGACCAATGCTGCTCTCCCGCCGGCATCAAGACACTCCCGAATCGATTCAGTAACCTCAAGCAGAGCGGACTCCGTGCTATACGAGGCACGGAAGCCAGACATGATGTGTGTTGGTGGTATGTATGTGTGTAGTGTTTTTGCTTCTGTGTATGTTGGTGGTATATGTGAGTTTACACCCCTCCAAAAGACAATTGTAATGATATTAATTATGTGCCTAGTGTGATGCAGTTAATGTCCTTTGTAAGCTTTTTAAAATCAAATAGATTGATTTGTTAGTTGTGTGTTATTTATCGATATGGCTATGTAAAGGCTTTTGAGCTGGGAAATGAAGGTTCGAGCCTCGGGGTCGCTTCCACATCCTGTGTTTCTTGGCAAATCACTTAATCTCCCTGTGCCTACCAAAACAAAATGAATGTGTCCTTGTGAAACGTAATCAGTGCACATATAAAGCGCATGAATACCTTAACTCCTTCCGTGCTCATGACGAGCCGAGCTCGCCATGAGTCACAGTGGAGCTGTGCTCATGATGAGCTGGGCTTGTCATAACAGGCGCGGTCCGCCCACACGCGATTGATTCCTCGCCTGTGTGGGAGAATTAATCAGTGAGCCCAGCTCGTCATGAGCACAGCTCCACTGTGACTCATGACGAACTGGGTTGGTCACAAGCACCGTGGCGCCGTGGACCCCACAGTCCCCCCCCCCCCGCACCTTGGGGGAATTACCCCTGCAGCGAAGGTGTTAAGAAAGTATCCCTAACCACTAGATTTCAGAATATTACGTTTAATAATTTGCACAGGGTATAGCTTATACCATACAAGATCGGGCGAATGTACCCATGATACCATCGGCCTGCCCTAAGAGCAGAAGCGAAACTGCCAGCTTGCAACATATGCTTGGGAGCTGCCCCGTACTGCACATTGTTGAGAAAACAGGGCGCGATAAACTACGTCATATTACAGGGAGGACGGCATAGGAGCATCGAGAGGTGCCTGCAGGGTATACACAAACCAGCCAAGACATATAAGGTGGCTACGTAGTTCGCTGAAATAAGTGAACATTAAGTGGCTGAAGAATAAGTAATACTGTCGCCACAAGAGAAAATGTAAACTGTACAAATATGAAAGTTCCAATAAAGTTATTTATAAAAAAAAAAAATCACTATCCGCCCTAAACGTGTCCCTTTTGACTCAAGATTCCGCCGGGGAAGGGAGGTAGTTCAAAGGTCTGCCGAAGGTAAGATATGAAACTCGTCCAGTGATGCAGGCTACCACTTACCGGAAGAATGCTACACAAATGCCTTCGATCGACTGCTGTCCCCGAGAAGAAGAATATTGGAGTGGATGCTGCGAACCCCGTGCATTAGGTGCCCTTCGAGGATCACGGGCATAACACCAAATGTTAGAAAGATAAGGCTGTTTGCACAAATATACACCTGTGGTGGATGTGGCATAGCAGTGTATTTCTCTTGCGTGTGCTAGTACAGATTTCCAACATGCTTGTCCGGATTAACAAACAGGCGCGAGGTGAAAATTTGAACGCACCCATTGTGTGTGTTCCTTCCCGCATGCAAGGCCGGTTTATATTTTGCTGCATTTACCTGGCGAAGAGTTGTGTGTTCAGCCCAATGTCAACAGCAGTCCCCGAATGGTACTTATCATTGTTTCTTAACTAGGAAGCTCAGGGCAGTCTGATATGATTTTGAAGGAAGCCTGACGTCTGATGCTCGCAAGTGAACAACCCCGTACCGAGGGAACACTGAGAGACGTTCAGAGCAAGCAGTGTGTGCCCGGCGGGAAAATGTACTTTGCTCAGATTGTTCCTCAATGTTCTAAACATTATTTGCACTTCATAAACAATGGAGGCGGAGATGGTGTCTTGCTGCTGTCTGCCTCTGAGTGCCTTGTGGGAGCAAATGGTGAAAGTCTGCAAATGCATGGGACACGCTCTGTCGGTGAGTCACTTTCCGACGGCAGAGCCTGCTGCTGACAGCACAAGGAAGCTGAGCACCATGGATATAACTCTGCTTGAAGAAGAGTACCTCTGCATAAACCATCGAGTGAGACTCGCACCGTGTTTCACTTGCGGGAGCAACCAGGGGCACCATCTGTTTTCAAAATAATTACAAACAGATGGTGCCAAAGCTCTCTCCTGCAAGGGAAATGCTGGGAGTGGTGCGTGTGTGAGTGCACTGCACTCGTGCTTGTGGCACGCCGCTGCTCGCTCCCGCAAGGTGGATGCCGACACAAGCATGAATGCAGTGCTTGAAAAGTGAAGACCGATGGCTGAAGGCACATGTGCGCTGCCTAGGCGAGACCTAAAAAGGGAGACCTATTGGTTTTGCTAGATCTCGTTCAGATATACAAACTCTTTGGAATCTGAGCCTACCTGGGATCACTGTGTATTTTATAACACACATCTACCATTCTTTTCGCCTAGTAGCACTGACTTTAGATGTATGGGTTCCAGAGTGTCACATGGCTCTAATGTGTCTTTTTTTTTTAAAGCAGGTTACAAACATGTATAAAGTAAGAGTATGTTTGCATTTAGGGCACATACTAGTGTTGTACAGTAACTTGGCTTCAAATATTCTTCTAAATTTTTTTTTTATTTTTTTTTAACCAGGTCTGGATAGTTCTGCAGGGCATTTAAGAATCTCGGCGACACCTTCATATTAAAGAGTGACTCCCTGCCGAGCAGGGACAGCGGGAGTTTCCGCCAGGAGATCGAGTCCCTCTTGAAACACTGCAGTGGTGGCAGGAGGTTCCTTTCGTATCTGGTGGCCTTGTCTTTGGAGATAAAGATCCCCAGGTATTTAAACCCATCTATGGCCGTCTTAATCGGGCAGTTCCGGGGGACCACTGGAGGGTCTCCGTGAAGGACATACATTACAGACTTGCCCCAATTAATGCTGTACCCTGAGTTTCTCCCGAAACTAGTAAAGATGTCCATGGCTTCCATCAGGGGCCGACAAGGACGTGTGAGATAGAGAAGGATGTTGTCCGCATACAATGAAATCCTGTCCTCCCACCCATCGGTCCACCGGAGCCCCTTCAGGGAAAGGTCTTGCCTGATCCAGGCCGCAAGTGGTTCCAGGGATAGGGCAAAAAGCAGGGGTGAGAGGAGACACCCCTGTCGTGTCCCCGTCTTTAAAGCGAAGACCTCGGATAGTTTGTTGTTTACCGTTACCTGGGCCAAAGGCTCAACGTAGAGGAGACGTACCCACCAGATGAACTTAGGGCCAAAGCCCAGTTTCTGGAGGACCGCCATCATATATGGCCATTCTAAAGTGTCAAAAGCCATAGTGGCATCAAGCGATACCACTACTGCATCCTCCCTGAGGGTGTGGCAGTGCCCCAGTACTCCGTGTAACCGGCAAAGGTTAAGTGCTGTGTTGCGATGGGGCATAAAACCCGACTGATCCGGATGGACCAGTGTCGGTAGGACGGGTCTGAGCCTATTGGCCAGCACCTTGGCCAATATTTTGGGCTCCGCGTTCAGTAGAAAGATAGGCCTATAAGAGGCACACAAGTCTCTTGGTTTGCCTTCCTTGGGGATGGCCACTATAGTGGCTATGCGCTGATCTCGGGGCAGCAGACCCCTCTCCCTGCTTTCTTCAAACATCCGCTTCAGGTAGGGGCTTAGGCCATCAGATTTAAGCTTGAAAAGCTTGATAGGCAGCCCATTAGGTCCCAGGGCTTTTCCCGAGTGGAGATCACTAATGGCTCGGCCCAACTCTTCAGTCGTGAGCGGCGCCTCAAGAGTCTCCCGTTCTGCCTCCGTGAGGGTAGGCAACCGGATATTCTTCTAAATTGTTGACAAAATTTATACATTTGGACAAATATTACCATACTTAACTATATGGACATAAATAGTGATGTATTGTGCAAATGGCAAACCTTGAATTATGAAATTTGCATTTTACAAATGCATATCAAATATTTGCTAAGTGGTAATCAAACTGATGAACTAGGATGTAAATGAGGAACGTAGGGACAAATAAACAGAAGTGTCTTTGTTTCTTTGATAAGACATATGTATTTGGTCTGTAGCTGGAGATGCTCCTTTGGAATATGATGGTGTCTTTCTACTACAGGCCCCTTTGACCCTTTAAGGTGCCTGAGTGCCAAAGCCTCCTAATATTTGTTGATTGGGCACTGAGTTGGCAAAGCGTTGTTGAAAAAAGGGTATTTTGACTGTCCACCCGAAGATGAAAAGTTTTGTTGCATTTTCATATTCAGTGGCAGCTTGTGATTAATTAATCACAGGGGTAATATTGATATTAAAGTAATGATATTATGAAATGTACAATAATATCTAGCAATCTACATGGGGTGCGCAAAGCATTTCATTTAAAAAGACGGCTAGTAGGGAGGTAGGTAACTTTCCAGTCACTTGGTTTTCAACATTCTTTTTTTGTGTGGGGTAGAAGCTGGGCCTTATGTGCTACTTTGCTTCACTATTTAATACTTTTCACTCCACTAATTAAAAAAATGTATGTTGCTGCCACAGTCTCTTCTCCACCTCATGACAAGCAGGTAATGTGAGTTTCTCTTTATGATAATGTATGCAGGCACCATATGTACAGTGGCATAAGTAGATCTGCAGAAATTTTGCAGGTTAAGTTCAATGCTGTGGGCTCAGTGATAGAACATATAGCAACAGGGTAAGATATGAGAGCAGATGTACAACCTGTAATTGACTAGGAGCTTTTTGTTCTGTGGAATGCACTTAGTGATAGATTGTAGATTATCAGGGAGTTCTTTGCGGAAGATTTGAAGATGGAACATACATTAGCAGGGCATTCTGTGACACGGGTTCACCAATAGAACAGAGACCACCAGGAAGTTCTGTAGCACACGATCAGCAATAGAACATTCATTAGCAAGGAGGTCTTTGGCATGAAATCAGCAGTAGTCCAAAAATAAGGAACTTTTACTGATTGTTGGCTAGACTGATTCAGCCAGCTGTTGACAGGATGAAAAGGGAGTTGCTGAAGGAAGGTGATTTGGGTCTGCCTAACTTAGATTCTTATTGCTTGGCGTTTCATCTCCAGCATGTGGCAGATTAAGGAGTACAGGAACACTTCAAGTTACTTTAGAAGAGAATGCATGGCAATAGGCCCATGGAAGAAAGACTTTAAAATGATGTTGTATGTGATGACTGACTACAATACTTGAGATAATAACGAGAAATGTCTGGAAGGGTCCCAGCGCTTCCTATCACAGGAAGCGCTGGGATGCCCTCGGGTAGCCATGTGCTATACAAGTGCGTATTCATTCATTCATTCAAACAAAGACAAAGGATGCTGAGTAATTCGTTGTACAATCACTGGTGTAGGATTTTGTCTTATTTCTGGAACTCACTCAGCAATACGGGTGTGACAAAATTGCAAGGAGGAAACCTGATGTCGTCGGGCAACTAATTTTTAATTGAACATTACAAAACTTTTTTGATACTAATGAATGGTTTGCTATTTTAGAAGAACAGTTTCTATGCTGCCTGAGGTTATGAAAGGCAGATGGAGATACATCAGGTTCTTTTTGGGATAGACCGATGGGGACTAATATAGTGAAGAGCGTGCTGGGATAAGCGACTGGTGGTAAATATAATTCCTTCCTCCACAGAACATTAATGACAGACACAGTGAAGACCACGCTGAGGATTAAAGCTAGGCATAAAGGGGCTCTTGGGTTTGGAATGCAGTGCTAGAGAATGGGACAATATATGGCCTCGTGAAAAAGCATCCTCAAGCGCAAGATTCATTTTTACAATTTAATGTTTTTTATTGTAATACATAAAGCTGCGCAAAACTGATGACGAGGTGAGATAGGTGTCTTAAACGCTAACATGAATAAGCTAGTACTTTCCATGTGTTATTGAACTACCCTAAGATTGCAAAATTCTGGATGGAAGTGCTTGACAGAATAAATGACAGCCTTGGTTTCTGCGTACTAAAAATGTCAAGTGCTTGATGCTGGTCTCAAATCAAAAAGGTAAAATTAGTTAGAACATTTGCACTGCTGATGTTATTGCTAGTGAAATGGGGGCTTGCCATTGTATGGAAGGGGAGAGAAAGGGTATGACTAATGGGGGAATGGCTGTCAAAGTTTGAAGCTGTACAAATGTGTAAAATGAGAACTGATGACATTATAAGATGACTGCCCTGATTGGAAACTATTTGTACAAGCACTTCTGTTTTCATCAGCCGTGAAGACCACCCTAAATGCCAGAGACACGGAACTAAATATTTGTTGCAAGAATCCATGCATATGAGTGACTATGTGTTCACCAGATGAATGGTTATAGTGAATGGGATACTACATGTCATACTTCCTGAGATAAATATCAATGTTGTGATATAAGATAGATTCTAACCGTGACAGTAGCAAACCATTGGCTGGTGTTGTACCTCAGCATGACACAATTATGTTTTTGTGAGTTTATACTTAAAAATGAATAAATAACTAGACTTCTAAAAATACATCACACATCAGCAAGAAGATCTGTGAAATCAACGATAGAACATATATTAGAAAATTGGAATATTGAGAACACTTTTGAAGACAATGGAGTGTTTCGGAGCCCATAATAGCTGGTACAGACATTCTGCTCCAACTTTCCAATGTTTGTCTTTCTGATTCTCCCTTCTTTAACTTTGGAAGCTCCACCTCCAGTTTGTGGAATGTTCTAGTAGCCTTATAGCTATCACCCTCACTGTAGGCCCGAGCTGTGGGCTTGAGGCCTTTAACAATTGTTATTGCCCTTGGCAGTGGGCTATGATGATTACAGCCTCAGCCCGGCCGTTTGGGCAGAGGGGTCTTTTTTCCGCGAAAATAAGAGAGTATCTTTCAGGCTTGGAAAAGTTCTGTCTGATAGGAACTCTTTTTGTTTAGGTCAGATAGCCAAGAGTTAGACATGCGCCAAATGCATAGGTGCCTGGCTGTCAGAGCTGAACTTTTCCGGGCTGAGGAGGTTATAGCCCTGTGGGCATGACCTCCTCAGCCCGGCAAAAGTGCCTGAAGGCTATGCTCCTTGCGATGAGGTGGAGCATCACTGACTGCCTTGAACCTGGACGCTTCAGTTTTAAGCCCTGAAGTGCCCAGGACTTAGTGTCAATCAGTGATACCTTGTCACAAAGCGGGTTGGGTCAACCGTCTCACTGACCCCATCCTAGTCTGACGAGTGAGGGACTGCTGCCTTCCCTCATTAAGGAAAAACAACAGCAGTCCCAACCCTCCTGGGACCTCCGAGACTTCCATCCCGAGCTGAAGCACAGATAAGTTTTATGTTTTTGAATGTTTGGTGCGTGGGTGTGCACATGTGGAATACATGTATTTATGAGTGAGTGTTTTGAATGGGTATGTGTGTGCCCGTGTGTGAGTGAATGGGTGTGAGTGTATATGTGTGCTTCTGTGGCCTACTTCCTTGCTAGAATTACCATTGACCACGGGATGATTAATTAGAACATTAGAATATTGGGAGTGTCATTGAAGAAATTGGAGTGGCTCAGGACAATTCATGTTTTGCTTTAACATTCTAATATTTTAGTTTTTGTTAGTTTCTTCCTTATTTAGAACATTCATTTCTCAGTGGGTGGAATGTTCTATTGGCATTATATCCTTTCTCCTTTGTATTCACCAGTTGTTAAAGGCCGTCTTCCTCTACTATAACTTGTGTTCAGAGCATTTAGTAACTGGCAGCATGTTATAATGCTATATTAGCAGAGAGTTCTGTGGCATGGGACCAGAAATACAACATATTTGGGAGTGAAATGTTGTTGGCATGGACGCAGTCACAGAGTATATCAGCATGGAGCTATATGGCTAGCCTTACCAATAATTGATCCTCTGTCGCTACTGGGAGCCCTTTCTTGTACTATAAGGTGTACCCTCTATTGGTAAAGATCTCTCCTGTTTGGCAGACATGACATGAGGATGCCACTTTCATGCCCCAGTCTTGCTCCATACCTCACCTTGTAGTTCTGCCATGTGGTGAAAAAGTTGACTGAGCCATCCTGCCGTCGCTGGACCACCGTCCATCCACCCTTGTCATACTGCTGATCACACCAGACCTGCATCATTTGATTGACATTCAGAGGTTTTAGGATGAAGATGCCACTGGTGGGGTGGCCGCCTTCGAGGGCTTCTGCACAGTCTTTCCAAGGACCTGTTGTCAAGGAGAGGCAAAGGAACAGGTCACAGGACAGACAAAACTTCAAAATGAAAGAGGATTTGAAATTAGTAGCTTAGGAATTAAAAGCAGGGCCCAACCTATCTCAGCAAAATGTAGGCCAACACACAATTTTCAAGGTATGCACTTTGTTGTTAAATGTTCACCCTTAGTCTGTATCTCTTCTGCTTTTTCTGCCAAATTCTTATGAATGAAGTTAATTTTAATTGTATACCTTTTGGGTATTGCTACAGTTCTTTTAGCTGAGGCACCCTGAGCACCTCTAACCTCATGAAAGTTTGTATTAGCGTAGTCTCCATCAACTATTTTAAATCGTCAAACCGTGATAATTTTTTCAGGCATTGATATTTTCGTCAAAACTTGCATCGGATTTTCTTGAGTAGAGTTCTACACTGCCTCATTATGCACATTCACATACATTTTCGTTTAGGGTATCGACTCAGTCAGTATGAAGTGACTCATGACCTAAATCCAAAGTCCACAATGAACAACAACGTAGCCGCCATTTTCAGATTCTTTTCCTGCTATTGAATTTGGAAACAAATGCATAGTGAGAATAGAAAAAAGTATGGTAAAGCAGCAAACGAATTGATATAGGTTAGGACCTTTTTCCTAAAGGTTACAAAAGACAAACACACTTAAAAACCAGAAAAGAAACTAAAGATATCGAGAAATTTGGAATATTGGATCAACTGCGTTTTTTATATATCACAAGACTTTCACCCCTTCCTTCAGTCTGTTTTCAGTTGACTGCATACTTTTCACGTATGATATGTAACCAAAAATCCCAATAAACACATGTAGAAAAGAAGAAAAACAAAGAAATGAAAGGCAGACTTTATTGAAGGGTCCAAAGTTGTTAAGTAATCCATCAGCAGTACAATGCAAGTCCTGAGGAGGAGTCAGAAGCATACACCCAACCATCCAAAAGCATTAGGTGAGAGTTGATTACTGGGCTGCCCCAAGAGGCGAATAACAATATCTCAAGCCTATAGCTGAGAGAGGCTGGTCGTAAAATGACAGTGGTTGAAAGGAGCAGACCCAAAACCCAATCTATGTATATTTAAAGCAATTGGTCTTTTGTGACTCTTCGCTGTCAAAACCCGTACTTAAAAACTGATGCCTGTCCTGGCATGTCCAGAAAAGTGGTCAATTTTAGTGTTATGTGTTTCTTACAGGAAGTTTTTACAAAAAAATGCAATATTTATTTTGGATGGATACATTACCTCAAATTGCGATCACTTTTGAGTAAATTGCAGCAGTACTTCAGGCATGAATGAAGATTAGATTAACATGATGTTCGAAGGTCTTTTTGCACCATTGGCTGCAGATTATAAGGAGGGAGTCCATGTAGGTTGGGTATTTTACTGCATTGTGAACCCAGCCTCCATGCTGCTCTTTATAAGGTACATATGATCTTCCCAGAATCTGTAAAAGATAAAGCGTGGGATGTGCTGTTCTTCTTTAATGATACAGAGAAAAGCCCCACTCCAGCTCTAAGAGGAAATACTGAATGTTACAAGCTGCTTATTTTGAGGCTCTGTCAGGTGTGACGAATCTGGCACTGTACTGCTGTTAGCCTCATAATCGCAAGGACTGGATTTGCCACTGGTGCACCCACACCTTTTTAGTTCTCGCCTACGCAGCGCTGATGCGTCGCATAGGAAAGAGGCCTTTAGAAATCGCTCCAGGTTTTCAGGCAAAAACGTGCACGCGTTGAATTGCTTTAAATGGCAACGCATGCACGGCGATTCCCTTGCGGGAGCGAGCGGCGCCATGTGTTAGTAATTATCGCACTCGCTCCCCCAAGGTAAATGCTGCGTGTCCCTGCCGCGATTCCCACAAGACTGCTTGCCCATTAGCTTGTTCTACTCGCCAACGTAAACAGACACCCCTTTTCATCACCAGCCTCCCTTTGGTTATTTTGGAAGTTTTTTGGTTGGCTGTGCCAGTAGACAGTAATAAGTTCCCTACAAGGTAAATAGCTCCACCCTCCCTTCCCCTGGACAGCCGGCATTTTTTTCTGTTTTCTCGTGATTGTTGACTTACTTAGATTCCAGGGGCGCTTTAAAATGAGCCCGGCATGTCTGAAGTAACATTATGTGTGTTTTTTGCAGAAATCCAGCTTTTTCACCATCTGGAGTGTTCGACGCATGCGTGTTTAATGTAGGATTTTGTTTTGTTTCTTTCTGGTGACAGAGAGGTTTGGGAATTAATCTTTAGGGCGGGAGAGAGGGTCGCATTTTTGGACAGACACCACAGCACAGAACAGGATTTCCCCTCTCAGAAATAAACCCATCTATCATTGTGCAATTGTCTGGCCATTGTTAATAGTTTTCCAGTGTCATATGTGTCTCAACGGGAAACATCCTTTACAACGCAACTTTTACCACGCAGTGCCTTTACGGCGCAACTTTTACAACGCAAACCATTACAACGCATTGCGCTGGGGGGCGCTCTAGGATAGAGAATAGGTTTAATTTACTATCCAACACCTTCCCTACTATCCACGGGGACTGGAGTTGGAATAGTAAATTAAACTATTCACTATTCAGCGCCCCAAAGCACTATGCGTTGTAAAGGCATGCGTTGTAAAAACAGCGTTATAAAGGCATGCGATGTAAAAGCATGCGTTGTAATGTCATACATCCGTCTTAACCGACCTACACCTGGTTGCTGTGTCTTGTGTCTAACATGTCCATGCACAGTTTTACCAAATATTAATAAATGCCAGAAGTTTGGTACTAAATATACAGTGAAAAAAACTTCATATATGCCACAATGTTATGCTAGAGCAGATGTGTGACAAATTCTCTGCCATTGTCTGTACATTCTAAACCCCTTTCTTATGATTTGATATGTTAAACATGTTCCTAGTGGAATTTTGACCTACTACGATTTGTTCCCAAATTTTGTTGGGAGAAAAGAGGTCTCAAATCTTTCCCAGTGAAAAGATTTTAGAAGTGGAATTAAATTAATGGATGAACCTTACATTTAGCAAACTACCGAAGACAAGACCTTTTATTTCTTAAGCCTTTTTGTCACTTTTTAGCTTCTGTACTTTAATCTTTTACAGCCCTTTGAGACCTTTCTAGGGTATATGTTGTACGTTCTATATGGGATTGAGTATCCCCGCCATACATTTTAAAGGTATGGCAAATCACCAATGAGTGCTCTGATGATATAGAGGAAGGAACGAGTCTGAAGGCCAAATTTCTTTAAAAGGTTATGGAACTCCCAGGTTATGGCAGGGATTAATTTATATTAAATCTTTAGTGCAAAATTAAACACACCAATAAGGCAGGTAGATATTTGTTGCAAAATATATACAGTTTAATACAAGTTGGATTAAAGAAAATGCTGTTGCTCAGAGTGGGCAGAAATACACATAGATTCAGTCTTTCCTAAAATTATCTAAAACCAGCAAAAAATAAACTTGTTGCCAAAAATATCTCCTTTCTTCGAATCATTGCTCATCCAGAGAAAAACAGAAGCAGTAAAAGCCAGGTTTCGTTTTCGCTGTTTAAACTGCAGCTTTAATTATGCTCTCTGTCTTGCCTTTCCCGAGGCCACCGGCTCTGACAACAGTCATTATGGTGTTATTACACAATTGTAATACATTTTTACAGTTGAGCAGCATTATAGCTTACCTACAGATGCTTAATGTTGCTGACATACCAAATTGAATTTCTGATACAGAAGCTTATATAAATTTTTTCCTGCAGAATTCTGTCCAAAGGTTATAGACAGCTTATCAAGTATATGTTGAACAGTTTCAGGCATATTTGAAACCTGAGAGCCAAATGTCAAAACAAGCAGTAGCAAAGCCAATAGTGGTAGCTTTCATTTTGAGTCCTTAGTAAAGCACTAAGAAAAAAGTCTACTGCGCTGAAGAAAAGACAAAACAAAACAAAATCGACTGCTTCCGGTACACAAGGCATCTACGAGGTAATTTCATTTGTGATGATTCATAGTACTTTAGGTGTGGACAGTCCCTAATGCGGTGCAATGTAGACAATTCAAAGGAGATGGGATAGATAATGCACTAAATGGCCAAGTGCATGAGGTGAGAGAGAAACAATTCTCTAGCCTGAGCCAAAGGCCACTCTCTATATATTTTAAAGAATTTTTAAAACCGGTATTGGAGACAGCTGTGTTGTGGCGTCAGACCTATGCCACCCTCAGTTTCGTAACCTATCCATGGGACAAGCAGCTTGACAGAATTGTTATGGGCAGGAAAATGACAGTGAACAAAGATCATCACAACCTAGGAGGAGGATGATGTCACTAGTTACCAGGACCTAAAGCTGTTTGCATCCAATGCAGTATCCTGCCCAGGTAACCTAGCACCTTATAGTTATTATGGAGATCTCCTAAAGTTTAAGCACAATCTTTGCCCGGTGAGCATATAGTTGAGTCTGCAAACTACAACCCTGGATTCCCAAGCCAAGGAGACTGAAACATTTAGGAGAAAGGGTAGATCCTGTGGACCTCCATAGGTGGTACACAGCAGAACAATAGCATGATAGCACGTCACACCTGTTAATGAAACTTTAGCAAAATGTGAACCATGCCTTTTGACTAACTTACTCTGAAAACTGCTTGCGGGCTCAACAATTTAGCAGCTGCATTTGCTATTCCATTAAAAACAAGTGTTGGCAAAGTCATTAGGTCTCAGCAGTGCGAGAGTTATTGGTATTGTCAATGTCCTTTAGCCATGTTGTATAGCAGCACAGTTGCTGTTTAGCATGGCTGAAGGTCCTTGGAATAAGCGCTATGACATAGCTGGGTTCTGAAAGCGGAAGTGTAGTCTATGTGAAACCTGCACAGTACAAAGGCTGAGAAGATATTAGACATGGTTAGACAGATCAGCATTGGTTTATCATTTTCACCAGGCGTTTCCTGCTTATTTCTTTATTTATTTGCAGAGTTTTATATAGCGCTGGCTAGGCCCGGAGGTATCAGAGCGCTTTACATGAGGTTTAGCAAGTTACAAGTAACCTAAAAAAATTACATTGGTTACAGGAGCAAAGTATAACATTGGAGAAAAAACTGTGATTAAACAATAACATGAGTTATTAGCGCCTAACATAGTCAAGACACATGTCCAACGGGGCATGGAAGGTAGAGGGGGAATGGTAAAAAGGGGTAAGGAATGCATATCAAGTCAGGCAGACTGGCAAGGGGGAAAGTACTTCAAGGGGACAAACCAGTCAAAGTGAAAGAACAAACAAACGGGCTGGGAACAAACAATCCAAAAAACATCCTGTGTAACGGAAAACGAATAGGAAGGGAGGGGTGTTGGAGGCCTAAGGGGGGGAGGGGTCGACTAGAGGAACAAGCATTGGCATAGCCAATAGTTCTCGCCTTTGGGACCTTATAAGTATTTAATTATGCAGCACATTATCATTGGTGCAACATCAACTGTTGCATGGCTAAACACTTATAAAGTCCCAAAGGCGAGACCTATTGGCTATACCAGTGCTTGTTCTACCTGATCAGCCATCCTCAGGTCATGCCTTTAACCTTAAGCGTGAATATCCTCTAATATGCACGGGAACTAGGTCCACTTTTTATTCCAAGGTTATTTTAAGTGGGTGTTCCACAGCCTTACATTTTCTTAAGTAAAGCACTGAAATGATTGACAACTTTTCTGATACTATAAACCACATTTTTGTTACCTTTTGTTTTAAAGATTTGTGGTTTTCAAAGACATTCTTTGTAAGCCTCGAAGTATTTATTGAGTTTTCAACCAGCCTGCCTTGCTTTTCCGCACACTTTAATTTTACTGGGATGGGAACTGTGACAAATGGAGCTGTGTATTCGTGCCCCATAATATACAGCCAGGGACAAGTGTGGAAGCCAAGATTAGAAGTTAGGTCTTCTAGATAAACTATTCACTGCTTTAAATACTAGGCCATGTCTCCTCCCCAAATTGTGATGTTGAAATTATAGAAGTGCCTCTCGGTATATGGTTAAGTTGTAACATTCCTTTCTTGGATGCACCATCTCACAGTTATATTTGCCTACTGATATCAAAATCTGTTTAATCTGTAGAATTCTGTTCTCTAGCCCCTTCTCCTTCCCTTCCCTGCTACATGTCTATAGCTATTTGGCAGGTCTAGAGTGTAGGGCAGACCAGGTGTGTACTGCCCATTTCAATTGCTTTTGAGGTATATTTACGGTTCATTAGCACTTTTTTTTAACCTACATTGCCCTACAGTTCATCCCCATGCAACTCCCTTCATCGCCCCCCTGAGCCAGACCAGGAGTGTGAGGTGGACTGTACATGCATATGACGCCTACTTACCTTTAACAACTGCACACACCCAGGCTGCCCACCCATCCCATCAGCCACCAAGTTTTAGCCATTTCGTAGGATTACTATGAATGGCAGTTCCTATGTGCCTAGTGCCCAAACAATCCACAGGATAGCAATAGAGGCCACCCGAATGGGGAAACATCCTTTATGACTAAACTTTCACAACGCGGTACCATTACCACACAGGTTTTACAACGCAAGTCGTTACAACGACTTGCGCTGGAGGGCGCTGTAGGATAGGGAATAGTTTAATTTACTATCCAACCCCTTCCCTACTATCCACGGGGACTGGAGTTGGAATAGTAAATTAAACTATTCACTATCCAGCGCCCCCCAACGCAAGTCGTTGTAACGACTTGCGTTGTAAAACCTGCGTGGTAGCGGTACGCGTTGTGAAAGCACGCGTTGTACCGTCATACATCCACCAGAATGCATATTTCATTAATGTTTTCTTGTTCACACACAATAAAAGCAATTTGACCTGAAGTCACAAAAAGTCATGAACATCCAGCAGTCAATTACTTCGGCTCTTGAAGAAAGATTTATGAATCGAGTCGTCTCATTACGCACTGTTCCCACGTTCCACAAAATCTCCCTCTCGCCTTATGTAACTTCTGGCCTTTAGTCCACTGCCTCAATTCCGTGTGAGAATGTGTGCAACTTGAACATGCCGAGTATATTAAAAATAAGGGTGTGGAAAGCAAAGCTTTTTTTGTAAACTTCTCAAGTTCTAAGGAAAAATGTGCAAATTTTGCAAAGGTTCATCTCTGCTATATATCATTATTTACCATTAACAAATGGTTCTGAATACGATGTACTTTACAGGAAACGGTTTGTATTCTCTTCCCATGCAGTGCCAATTTGCAAAGAAAAAAATATGCAAAATATTATTACGCAGAGAAAAAACATGCAAACCTTTGCTATTATTGTATGTAGAAAAGAACTGCAAAAGATAAACTTGTAGAGAAAGTCTGAAATCCCTTTCAAGCTCGAGTGGGTTTCGATTATTTGCAGTACTATAAAATTTACATTAGAATGTGAAAAAATATGCTCAAGCAAAGAAAATTAATTGAGGAAACTTCGCAAACTTTGCGAAGAGTAAAAGTTGGAAACCTCATAAAACTTACAACCGACTCTTTCATATACTTCTTACTTTAATTGTAATGTGTGTGGTAACCTCAACAACAGTACCACTAAACATTTCTCCGTCACGTTCTCCGGTGAGCTCTCAAGTCCGGTGCCGATATAGAATGTATTTATTTTTAAATACATCCCCTCCCAAAAAAAACCAAAAAAAAACTATTGTTCCCCGTGAACATCCTCAGCAAGAGATAAATGACGAATTTTGTCAATGATATACTATTTTAGAAACCGATCCTCGACAGTTATTCATACAGCTTTACAGTGGTCCACTGGTCCGATAACTTTTGGTGCCTGCACCGCACCTGTGAAAACTCCAAACACATAGGTTGAATAATTAGAGGAGACCCAGTTTTTGCGATAAACTATCTCTGTATCAGAGATTTGAAGCACTTTTTAGGTTTTGCCTGGCGAAAAGATGCGCTCTGCGCATCTTTTTCGCGCAGGCGAAAACCTGATGAGAACTGTAGTGTGGGTTTGGGTCGGCCCTCGTCATTCATTGGCTGGCTCCATAAATGGAGCCTAGCCATTGGACAGGGGCCTGTCCGTCAATGCCGGACCAGATTCGGGGGCGTTCCCGAGATTCTTTGGCTTTTGCCGACGTCACGCGACGTCAGCCGAAAGCCGGGAACGCCCCCGAATCTGGTCCGGCATTGCCGGCACTTCTGCGTCTCTCCACCCCCCTTTCCCGCCCCCTCCCGCTTGTTATGTGATGTTATCCAGGGCTGGATCAGATTCACCACGCTGTGCAAACATGTCCTGTCCCCACAATGATATGAGTTAAAAACACACGCGCATAGGTTTTCTCATGTCTCACACCCGTGTGCCCGCGTGCTTTCCCCATAGATGCTTGTACACGGGTGAGGCAAAATAAAAAGCATCACTCGAAATGTCAGGGGCACACTGAAGCTGCCTCCCTGACTTTAACACCGGGAATTAATGCCCTGCATTAACTGTATCTTGGATTGCAAAAAGCGGCCATTTTAACTTGGTCACTCTGCCCTGAAAAAGAAAGGAAGGAAGGAGACAGACTGCATAACTCCTCTCCTGTAATACTTATTTTAGGAGCAAGCTATCTGAATAAGTGTTAAAGCGGATGGAAGCTATACTACTTTTTTATGAGCACAATATTTCAAAGGGTTAGAACATTTAGATAGTACTCAAAGTAAACACGTAGAAAGAAAACAACGTAGTTGATGAATAAGGCTTTTTTATTGACATTTTATTTTCTCCTTTAGTTGTGTAAAATTGAGAAACTGGCTACCACGATCAATGCAGCAGTGAAACATGGTGGCGCTGTTGTAATAACACTGAGCATATGAGCTTGAGGCTACATTAGTAGAAGAAGGACTTGCATGTTAGTCTGTCTCCATGGCGACCAAAAAGGACGCGGCTGGTCGCTCCGCAGCACATCTCCCCGCGGACAGCACTTGACAGTCACTCTGAGCAGCGAGGAAGAGTTGGCATCAGTCCCACGGGACCAATCACTTGAGCCCCAGTGCCGGATGAATCACCTGCGCTGTTACAAGTATTTCACTCCACCTGGGAATGCACAGCTTTCATTGTAAGGATTTATGGGGTGTTTTGTTTCCTCATCCTCACCGTGCTCGTCTATATCTTCTGTGTGTGCCTGAATTAAAGCAGGAAAGAGCGCGGGATGGGAAGGGCTTTGATGTAGAAGTGGCGAAAGTGGATCAGCCGTGAGTGGTGGGTTGTTTTAGGATTGAGGTACATGGCGTATTGTGAAGAGTCCGTGTTAAGTATTGACCTAGATAACTGGGAAGCCGCGGAATTAGCCGCAGCACCTATATGATAGTTGTGCTGGGTGCTTTGGGACTGCTTGGGTGTGTTTTGCATTATTCGTATGTCCGAAATAGAATGGATCCTGTGAGACCTGAGAAGCGTCAAGTTGTCGCATCCTTGAACTGGAGATAAAGGCAGAGATGGGTGAGGTGCTGCTATAAGGGTGAATGCATGTATTGATTAGCACATGACAACTTTAATACGTCTCTTAGCATCATGTAATCCAATGCTTCAAACGACACTCAGATGACATGAACAAATGCGATTCAGTATTTCATACAACTGCGTTTCGTTTCAGTGCATTTTATTTAAGAGGAATAGACACGATTATACAGGAATTCTGGAAGTGTGTGGGGGGGCTCGCAGTGTGTTGGGGGGCTCGCAGTGTGTTGGGGGCTTGCAGTGTGTTGGGGGGCTTGCAGTGTGTGGGGGGGGCTTGCAGTGTGTGGGGGGGCTTGCAGTGTGTGTGGGGGCTTGCAGTGTGTGTGGGGGCTTGCAGTGTGTTGGGGGCTTGCAGTGTGTTGGGGGGGCTCGCAGTGTGTGGGGGGGCTCGCAGTGTGTGGGGGGGGCTTGCAGTGTGTTGGGGGGCTCGCAGTGTGTGGGGGGCTCGCAGTGTGTGAGGGGGCTCGCAGTGTGTGGGGGGGCTCGCAGTGTGTGAGGGCTTGCAGTGTGTTGGGGGGGCTTGCAGTGTGTTGGGGGGCTTGCAGTGTGTTGGGGGGCTTGCAGTGTGTTGGGGGGCTTGCAGTGTGTTGGGGGGCTTGCAGTGTGTTGGGGGCTTGCAGTGTGTGGGGGGGCTTGCAGTGTGTGGGGGGGCTCGCAGTGTGTGGGGGGGCTCGCAGTGTGTGGGGGGGCTCGCAGTGTGTAGGGAGGCTCTGTGGGTGTGTGGGGGGGCTCTGTGTGGGTGTGTGTGTGGGGGGCTCTGTGTGGGTGTGTGTGTGGGGAGGCCTCTGAGTGTGTATTGGGGGGGCTCTCTGTGGGTGTTTGTGCGTGTCATTTGCGAGAGATCAAGCTAGTGGCATTGTAAATGACAATGCCATTTATTTATGTTAAAAAAAACATAAATAAAAATATTGTCAAGAGCAATGCCAATAGCTCAAACTTTAACAAAGGCAAAACCATTGCATTGTAAATGCTTGTTGCAGTATGTTATGACTATTTTACCTTACCCTGGCCTTGCCTTGTCGCGCCGGTGAACGTGGTGTTTGTGGGCAAAGACGGAGGGGCTGAGTAAAAAACACATGTGCGCCGCTTATCTGTTGCACGCAATGCCGTCCAAGTTTCCAAATACGTTTGCAGTCAATTACAAAGTTTGCGTAATCCGCTGAGAACATACCTCATTCTCTGCCAAATGATGTGCCTCTAAGCATGGGACGCTTTGATCGAATTTAGAGGAAGCAGGCTTTTTACAAGCGATGCTTATCATGACAGAATTGTTTGCAGTCAACCATGCTTTCCTCGACTAAACAAAAACAGCTCCACAGACCTCAACACTGGTAACCACACTTCGCTTTCAATCGCATCGCTCTAAGCCCGAGGGTAGGAGACAGAAATGCAGACTAACAGCTGAGTAAAAAAAAAAAACGATCTCCTCCGCCCAGGCCTTGTCTTCTTTTGAGACAAAAAAATGTTTTAGAATGTTATTGTGGACAGAGTGCTCCAGTCCAGTTCTTAGAAAGGGCTATGTTATAGATTAAGAGTCCCTCAGTTTTGATGAGAATGTTTAAAGATTCACGTGAGGTACATCGTCCCGCCATCTTGTGGTTGTGTTTGGAATGCTGACATGCCAATCCCATGGTTCCTCGCGCATTTGCTATGGTGCACCCTCTGGTCTCGTGTGGAAACCAGCAATGAACAGGTTTGTTGTAAAAATAAAACAGCAACGGAATGAAGACATTTGGGCCAGGGTTGGAGGAGATTTCACCAGGTAGCTGATAAAAATACTTGGGTCAATCTCAACGGTCACTAACTACGTGGATATTGGATGTTCTTGGAAAAATATCGGGTTTTAGTGTAATGTCTCCTGCTCTCTCTATACATCCTATAAACTAATTCTTACAGTAATGTTTGATGTGAATGTCTCATTCAGTCCTGAATTTCATCCAGTTCTGCTGTGTGTACCTCAGCGAATAATCTCACCTAGGAGACAGCTGTCTACCCACCCGCAGAGTGCCCGGATACCCTCACGGGAGATAGTGCGCTATACAAATTGACATAACATAATATTTACACATTCTTCTCTGTAGTTACTGATCTAGCCATTTCCACCCGGGCTTTTCTTTCTTGGAAGTTACTGCTCTTCTTACATTCTCCCCTCGCTTCTTCAGCAGTTTCTGTTCTTCCCTTTTCCACGCCCAGCCTCCCTCCGAGTAGCAGGGCTTGCTTTCCCTGGTCCCTCGCCTTCACCCCGGTCCTGCTCTCTCGCTATCAGTTTTGTTGTTCATCCTTCATATCCCTGACACTCTCTCTCTCCTCAGCCTTCCCTCAACTCTCTGCCTGCTGTCTCTCCTGTATCCTGGCCTCTGTCGATTCCATCTTTCAGCAGTTCTTGCCATTCCTAATATTTGCCCCTCTCAATTCTTATCCTTCTGGTCTTCTCCACTCTTATATCTCTGCTTTTACCATCCCGCCACTGCCCCTCTCTACCCGCAAGAGATCTTATTGACCCTCATTTCCTTGATTTGACCCGCCTTTTCCCCTCAGATGTTCTTACAGTCCAGTCTTTCTCTCTCCTATGCAGTTCATGCTGTATCCCATTCACTTCTTTCTGCTTTTCTCTCTCAGTATTTCTTGATTCTCCCCATTTCCCTTCCGACCACCATGCCTCTTCTGCGGCGCATTCTATCCCCCAGTTTTTCTATCCCCCTTCCTTGCTCCTCAGCATTTCTTCCTACTGAGTGCCCCATACATTCCCAATTTCTCTGCCCTAGGCAATTTTGGGAATCTCCCATTTCCCTTTTCTTATCCCCTCTCTACTCACAAATTTCTACTTTTTATTTTTATCCGTCAGCCCTTACCACTTTTTTGTGTCTTGCCTACTGTCTTTGCTTCAGAATTTCTGCTGTCTCTCTTTTTTCCCCTCTCTATGTCTCACTCACATCTTGCTATCTCTTTTCCTTCAAAGTATCCTCTCTCCCCTTTCAATAGTTCCGCTTTTTAATAGTATGCACACAATGTGAAATTCCCTCCTCCTCCAAATTCCATCACCTTACCGCCCTGCTACCCCCAAGAACTCACAGAATCAGGGTATGTTGTCTATGGTGTAGCCTTTTATCCACATCAATCCAAGTTATTCACCACAGACCATCACCAGAGAAAGAATCCTTCTTGGGTATATAACCATTATTCAGAGCATCACTTTTATCTGGATCAACATGTGAACAGCAGTAAGGAAATTATGAATGACATTATACTTTAACTTTTTAACTCACCCTTACACTAGAAATTGGCAGAACATTTCAACTTGGCCGTCTCGACCCATCAGTAGCCCATTCTGCTGCGCACATTGTGCCGGCAAGCCCCAACGCGCTATAGCCAACAGTTGCATTACTTGACGTCCAGGGCACCGCATACTGCATCGGCCCACCGGGGTACCTGAACACAGGCAGCCTCCCCAAGAATGTACTTAGTCCATACATTGTGGGTTAGGGCAGTAGAGTCCAGGAGTACTGGCAGGTCAGTCCCTCCTCCCCGCCTACCCAATGCACACGTGGAATCTACCCCTCCTGGAGTCCTTCAAATGGCTGCACCTCTATTGTTGTGCATCCCCCTTTGTTGTTAATTGTCAGCGCTCCGCCACAGGGTGAGAAGCTTCCTGGCGCACTCGCTCTCCCCCCCTCTGGTGCTGACTTTGCTCCACAATACGTCCCAGCATTACCTGTATGGCACTCCTGCCCTTTGCCTACGGATGTACATTAATCCTACCGAATAACGCCTAAATCCTGAGTGGAGCTAAGTGTTCCAATTGTGCCCATTGTGGAACCTGTTAAATTCAATTTGATTGAGTTGTCACTTGTTCAGCTGTTTAAGAATGTGTTTATTGCTTTGACCGGAACACCCCCCGGCCCATACCGCTGGCGTTACCCACCCGCAGGTGGAAGCTGAATACCTGAGTGAACTATCACTCTTTCCCTTCCGAGAACATCCAGCACCCATTATTATGACCTCCACAGAGCAGAGTGTGCCAGCCGCTGTGCAGTGTGCCCCCATTCCAAAATAAGCAGGACAACATCAATTTAAGTCCAATTTCTCCCCCCACCTGGGGAGTACATGCTTCTTGCTACATTCACTGTGCAACAACCATTTCCCTCAGGATTCACCTAAGGCATCCCTGCCCATACAAAAAGGGGAGTTTGCCAAAGAATTAATGTGACAACTTAACCACCCATACATTCCCTCCGTCATCATGAAGAGGGGCACTGCATACTGCATTGGCCTACTCTGCAATACCGGCCACTAAGTTATCTACAGGGACCAGTGCCTATATTCAATATTGGGCTTCTGAGCAGAAGAATGTTTTGGGCTCCTCTCCTCATTCTTTTACTAACGAAGCACTGCCACCGGAATACCTGATCACAGGTAAAATCCCCAAGATTGCCAACTTGTACTGTACATGTGCTGGCTATTATGGACACTTAGGACTGAGCGTAGGCACGTTAGCAACCTCAGCAAAGCTAGACAGTTGCACTGGAACTGAAGCAAGATATGCATAGACCACCCATATTTATGGCAGCTCGCACCTGTAAGCAACCTGTTAACGATACCCCATATAGGTTAAATAAATACCATCTGGGCCGGAAGCAACGCAATCTCCCCACTAGTGGTAAAGCGCCACAAACATACAAAGTGTTCCATAATGCATTTGAAAAAACTCAGTCCCGCTGACACTGAAATGAAAAAGAGGGATGGATGTATGACATTACAACGCATGCTTTTACCACGCATGCCTGTACAACGCGGTATTTACAACGAATACCTTTACAACGCATAGTGCTTTGGGACGCTGGATAGTGAATAGTTTAATTTACTATTCCAACTCCAGTCCCCGTGGATAGTAGGGAAGGTGTTGGATAGTAAACTAAATCTATTCCCTATCCTAGAGCGCCCCCCAGCGCATTGCGTTGTAAAGGTATTTGTTGTAAATACCACGTTGTAAAGGCATTGCGTTGTAAAAGTTGCGTTGTAAAGGATGTTTCCCGAAAAAGAGATCTGCATCTATAGATCTTTGGCTATTAAAAACAGCTCCCATATTGTAGATGGATTTGTTCGCAATACTCAGAAGCGCTGACAGTGAACAACAAAGGGGGATGCATAACAATAGAGGTGCAGCAATTCGATGGACCATAGGAGGGGGTACATTCCACGTGTGCATTGGGTAGGCGGGGAGGAGGGACTGACCTGCCGGTAGTCCTGGACTCAACTGAACTAACTCACAATGTATGGACTGAGTACAATCTTGTGGAGGCTGCCTGTGTTCAGGTACCCCGTGGGCCGGTGCGGTATGCGGTGCCCTGGATGTCAAGTAATGCAACTGTTGGCTGTAGTGTGTTGGGGCCTGACGGCACAATGTGCGCAGCAGAATGGGATATTGATGGGCCGAGACGGCCAAGTTCAATGGACAAAGAGAACGAAACACGCAGGGCACAGCCTTAAATACCTGCTATTTGTGTGGCTCAATGGTTAGAGCGGCAGACCCTGAGGCAGAGGTCAGGCCCGGGACCAGGATTCAATTCCCGACACGGCAGGGTCTTGGGCTCAAATGTCCGCGGACTCGATAATTCTCGCCTCGGTGCCTACTCTAATCATGGGTTCCCACTCTGCAACTCTGGGCAATAGCTTGCTTAATCTCCACAACGGCCTCAACAATGCTAGGATGCCTGGCTTCACCTTGGGAGTGCCCAGGAGTGGGCACTTCACAGGGAAAGACAGGAAGGGTTCCACAGCGGTATTCGTACTGCGCCTTGAGACCCCTGTAGGGGTGATAAGTGCGCTATACAAGTACAAAATAATAATAATAATAATAATAATGTTAAATTTCTCTGTGCCACCTAGGGATGACATCAACACAGCCAGCCTTTCCATAACCAGCCCTCCCGTTTTCAGGGCCCTGGAGGAGGCTCACCCCTGTGGCACTACTAAGAGCTCCCCTCCCCTAGGCATGGGGGGCGCCTGCTTAATCTTGCCTAACAGACAGCGCACATTGTCTGGTTATGAAAGACCAATTGTGGGCTCACCAAAAACTTACAGTGGGTTTTAGATCCTGTCTATTATTTACCATTGGTTGGATTTACTTTCTCTAACATTTGCAGTTTGATCAGTTGACTTGTATATTTCCACTGCACATTTTTATGGAACTACATTTCCTTTTCAGTTACATACCCCATGATAGTGCATGTTTGTTTCAGCTCTACCATCATGTGCTTCTCCCCCTGCCAAAAACCTCATGTGCCCCTTGTTGCTCTCTCCATCGAATGCTGCTGTCTCTCTCTCTCTCTCTCTCTCTCTCTCTCTCTCTCTATTGTATACTCTCTCAGCCAACCGCAAGCGTTGCATGTTGCTCTCTCCTTCATGTGCTGCATTTCCCTTCTCCTCTTCTGCCTTAGCTTCTATTTACTTTCCTTCTGCCTCACTCCCAATTGTATCCCTCTCCCATCAACACCCCTGCTTCCCCAAGACACAATTTTTTTTTTACAAATTATTTATTTATTTATTTATTTATTTATGAGGGGGCTCGACACCTGCCATTTCCTGCCCAGACGCTCCATAATAAATAGAGCATTTTCATTTTCTTAATTTACAGATAGAAATTGTCATCCGCCATCTCCTGCTTCACTGGGTGCCGCTTGTATGCCGTAGGTGGTGAAAGGTGATTTACCCTTTTTTATCTTGGAGTCCACGGACGCCTTGGAACTTGTGGGGCACACGGACGCTTTGGGCCAGCAGTAGTGACACAGGACGGGCACGGGACTGCGAGGTCCAGCACCCTCAGCGGCTGGAGACTCGCCGCAGCTGGAGCCTCTTCCCGCCCCGCCCCCCTGCAGTACTAGATGGCTCGCGCCTCCTGCTTCACTGGGTGCCGCTTGTATGCCGTAGGTGGTGAAAGGTGATTTACCCTTTTTTATCTTGGAGTCCACAGACGCCTTGGAACTTGTGGGGCACACGGACGCTTTGGGCCAGCAGTAGTGACACAGGACGGGCACGGGACTGCCAGGTCCAGCACCCTCAGCGGCTGGAGACTCGCCGCAGCTGGAGCCTCTTCCCGCCCCGCCCCCTTCCCTCCCTACATAACTCCAACCATACCCGCGAATCGCGGGACGCGCGTGGGCGAAGCCCGGGCAAAGGGCGGGCCGTTTGAGGCCGTTAGAGAACGGTAGAGACCGGAACGGGCCATCCCCCTAACGATTGGTCTCCCAGGTCTCCTTTATCCACCCGCCTGGCCACCTAGAAGTCTGGCCCGAATAAAATGGCAACGAGGGATACAAGAAGCAAGGCAGCCACTATGGTTACAGGTACTTTGGACAATTTCCTTGCAAAGGCAAATACCGTGGTAAACAAGGGGTTCACAGTGTTAGAAAAGCAAATAGCAGAAGGAATAGAAAGCTCGCACCTGGGTCCACCGGGGCTATCTTCCAACGCTAGATCGTCGCTACTGCTCGATGCTACACACCTATCACTTATGGACAGCATTGATCTAACCATAGAGTCCGTCCTACAGCAGCTAAGGACACCATCCAATACCTACTGTAGAGTTAGTCCCATCTAGGGATTTGGGGGACGGTTCTACTGTATTGGAATGTACGGGTCAAAGAGAATACGCTGCCCCGAAAAGGAAAAGATCGAGGAAGTCCAAAGGTGCTAAAAGGGCTAAAGTAGACCCCACAACAAACACTGCTGAAGATAGCACGGACGCCCCCGGAATCTCCACCATGGGGAATGTTACTGAAATGGCGAGTCCTCTACCCCTTACCTCCAACCCTATATCCACGCACACCGGTCCATTCATCTTTGGAGGGGGACTTTCTAACACCTCAGAGCACATCATCTGCTCACTTACTGGTATTTTCAAAAGTCTTTTGGACCCTCTCTCCCACAAACTAGACCGTATTGAGGCTAGACTTCTAGCTTTAGAAAGTTTAGGTGGTAGTGGTGGCGATCAGCAAGGGCTACGAGTAAGTACTAACGGAGCTAATGGTGTTAATGTTGGGATCCCTCTCTCCCCTACTGCTACAATTACTGTGGGTCCAATTCTGCCAACAGCTCCTTCCCGGGAGAACACCACCACAATCCCCCCACCACAACCTCCCCCTGTACCCCTCCCTAGGCAACTGCCTCCGGTACCAACTGTCAGGAGGTCGAAGCCACCTACTTTGGCTAGCTCATCCGGACAGGAGAGACCTCCTAGTGAAATAGCTAACTGCCCAAACTGGCCAGTTAGCACCCTAAACCGGCGAAAAGCAGTCAACCGGCCCCCTGAGGCGGCGGCCTATACTGTGATTCTGATGGGGGTTCCGGAGCTTTCTAGCAACGTGGTGGAATCTTATGATTCCCTACGCAACAAAGTAATTAGCTGGTTAAATGTCCAAAGGCCCCTACCACCAAACCTAAGAGGAGAAGTACTTATGGTTAGAAGGGTCCCATGGGTTGGTTACACGGTCAAGAAAAATGTGGGGGATTGTATAATTGTAAGCTTTAAGAGTCCACAGGTTGTTACGTACATTTGTAATTGGCTTGGGAGTTCAGGAAATACATCCATAGAACTGGTCCCCCTGTTGTTCTTCGATCCTAATGTACGAGATCTGAACATGAGGAGGGACGATGGTTGGACAAGGGTGGGATTTGCTGTTGATGGGTCAAGATATAGGCCCACCCGCAATGATATCCCCGCTCACGGCAACTATGTACACCCCAATAGATTCAGTTGCCTTGACCAGGTTGACTGACTCTTGGAGGGTGCTTCTTCCGGGTACACCCAAAGTATCAGTGATGAAACTGTAGGACAGGGGACAGGGAGAGATGAGATTGATACCACCACTCGAGACCCTCATGCATCCCCCCGGGAGAGCTTCATTTCTATCTGCTCCCGGGGCCGAGTAAATAAACTACTTCCGAGTCCACCTGGTCCTAATCTAGCATCTGTAGCCCCATCTATTTTGGGAACAACATTGCAAGGGCCCGAAATTGCACCGTTGAGTACCGCTCCTGAGACGATCAGGGGGTTGGTATCAAAAACTCCAGAAGGAATCATGAAGGTCCTCTCCTGGAATGTGGCGGGTATTGCCAATAAAATAGATACAAATGATTGGGATTCCTTAGTAGGCAGCAGTGACATCTGTCTCTTTCAAGAGACCTGGGCCAGGGAACCCCTGCATAGAGCAGGTTACGCAATCTTTGAAGTTAAAGCTAAGTGGAGTGGTAAAGGGAGGCCTTCGGGTGGTCTGGCGGTCTGGGTGGCCAGTCATATTGGGTGTAATGCAGAGAATGTGCGTACTTTTTCGGAGGACATACAATGTGTTCTACTTAAATGGCCCAATGTCTTCAATCTGGTAATCATTAATGTGTACTCTCGCCCAGTTAGCGCGTCCATGGAATCATCTACACTCGACGATCTTTTGGCATTCTTGGGTCAACTCCCCATCGACTTTAAGATAGTGATAGGTGGAGATTTTAATTGTCACTTTGAACCCTTGGAAGGTTTGAAGGAGGGTGCCCTAACTGCTGAAGATGATTATTGGGGGGTCCCGCCATGCCAATCCCCTCATCCTAAATCTTGGTCCCCTCTTGCAGTGCAAATTATGTCCCTGACCCTGAACTTTGCTCTAAGGGCTTGTAATGGGCGCACCCCATCTGACATCCCTTCATCGTGTACCTTCAATAGGAAGGATCACGAATTGCGCCTGGACTACATCTTTGTAGACACCGGCCTGTGGTCTAAGGTTCAGGATTTTAGGGTCATTGAAAGAACAGATAGTGACCACAACGCACTTTTACTAGACATGGTTCACCCTGCACCTGCTGTTGGGCCACTATCCACCGATCCCAGTGAAGACCCAGGGAATCTGGTTCTTAGCTCCAACAGACGATGGGTAAGATGGGTAAACTGGTAAACTCAAAAGAGAGTATAAGCAAAATCTATGAACGAGTGCTCCCCAAGCTGGATGAATTGGACAGGCTCATCAATCAGCCTAGACCCCCAGATTTTAATGAGAAATTAGCCCAAATCCATACAGATTTAGTGGGAACCCTAGGAGAGGTTTTTTACCTGGTGGTGGTGTCAAGGAAGAAAAAGACTCGAACCCCAACCTGGTATAATTCCTCCTGTAAAAAGGTAAAGACAGAGCTAATTGCCACAATAAAATCAGGTACCAATAAGGGCAATGTAGCTGAGCTTAGGCGGAAATACAGGGAGGCCATCGCACAAGCAAAATCTGAGTGGGACTGGAATAGATGGCAGGACCTCTCCCTAGCACTAGAAGCGCGGGATTCTAGAAAATTTTGGTCATTGGTTAACTCCGGCTCAGGAGAACCAAAAACTGCAGTGGAGCCAAACATAGCAGCTTCTGTTTGGGAAGCTCATTTTAGCAAATTGTACCAAGATACCCCCTGAATTTGCTTAATCCACGGCCGCTGCTCTTCAGGATACTAAATTACAGGGACCGCGACACGGTGCTGCGGGAAGCCAGACGACTCGGCGAAATTCGAATTGACAATGCAACAATAATGTTCTTCTCGGACTACACTGTTCAAGTGCAACTTCAAAGGCACGACTTCATGGAGGTGAAGCGCCGGCTCCGCACCGCAGGCCTTAAATATTCCTTGCTCTTCCCCGCAAAACTGAGGGTCGTGGCGGGTGACAAGACCCACTTCTTCAACACCCCTGCGGAGGTTGGCGAGTGGCTGGACGAGGGCGTGGACTCGGCACCTAGAAAGACGCAGGGCGATGAGGCGAGGCCGCAGGAACAGAGTACAACCAACCCAACGCCCGGAGACGGCGGCACGGCATTCTCCCCCGATGGACCAAATGCTTCAGGAACAACAGGATGCACTCCGGAGAGTCTCCCAGCTGAGTACTTCGCCGTCCCAGGACACGGCCCTGGGGGACGGCCAGCGGACAGCCCCCAGTGATGATGACGAAGCTATTTATGGGATCCCAAACTCGCAGATCTCGATGGACCTGCCGGACATCACTCCGCAAACTGCAGATCTGTTTCATTGACTCCGTGCAAGTCATCTGTGAGACACCCGCCGAGGTGGGGGGGATGGCGGAGGGACCCGACTGGACGCTGAGGCGAGGCTGGTGCCCGATGCTGCAGGGAACATCTTCTTCCCCCCCTACCTGCCACCTGGACAGTGGACAATCGGAACTGTGAGTACTGTCCCAGCGGTACGGATGGAGGCGGGGTGTGGGGGTGGTGGGGTTGTCTTTTGGCCCGTCCTCCTCCTATACCGCCTCTGACCGCAGGCCATGGCTAATGGGGGGGGCCCTTCTTGCCTGGGTCCCGAGAAACAAACTACACCTCCTTATACCCTTCCCGTGTCATGATAGACTGAAGCGGGGCCTCCCATGGGGCAAATGGCGCTGCATTCCGAACCACTGCCATCGGCTACCTGTTATCTGTCCCATATGGCTCAGGGAGGGACCTAGATCTCCTTCCTTGACTGCTCAACTAGACAGCCAGAACTGTGCTTGGCGCACGATACCCCCTGGACTTGAAAGGTTGTCCCTCTCGATCGAGAGTATGGACGGTGGCTCGTTTTGCCACTGCCCTTTTGGTATTTTAACGGGGTTTACCCCCTGTTGGTTATTGTTGTTTTTTGTTTTTCCCCTCCTTAATGTCTTCCTGAACTTTGCTGAGTGTGCTGGGGGGGTGATTATGGGAGAGCTGGATTGGGAGGTGCAGTGGACCCCCGTTGGGCTGCTGCTCGTGACTTTGTTGGGGAGGAGTTCACACTGCTGGAATGGCTGCGATAACAATATGCACCTGGAACATTAGAGGTATGCACACACCAGCGCGCCGTTATCAAATATATTCCTATCTGAAAAGACAACGGGTACATATAGCGCTCCTACAGGAGACGCACTTGAACGGGGCAGAGGTGGCCGCGCTGCGCCGCAGATGGAGAGGGCAACTATATGCCACGGGGTATTCCTCGTTTGCCCGTGGGACGCTACTGTGGGTGACACCGGGTACCCCCTTCCAAATGACAGATGTCCTCACAGATCCGGAGGGGAGGTATGTGTTGGTGAAAGGCCGCTTGGATGGGCAGCCAGTAGTTCTGGCATCCGTTTACTTTCCAAACACGGACCAGGGAGGCTTTTTAGCACACCTTTCGGGGAAGCTAGCGCCTTGGCATGGTGTCCCCTGGATACTGGGGGGGGATTATAACACAGTGCTGAATCCCTTGCTGGACCGATCGGCCCCACCCAGGCCGGATGCAGCTTCTCTAGGGGCCACGAGGGCACTAATGCAGTGGGCGGCACAGTGGGATTTGCAGGATGCATGGCGCACTCACAACCCCAACACCAAAATTTACTCTTATTATTCAGGGGCGCATGCGCTGCATGTTCGACTCGACAGGTACATGGTGTCTTCAGAACTGCTGCCACACATCACAGATTCTCAATACCTTGGCCGGACACACTCGGACCATAATCCACACACACTACACCTGGCGTGGGAACGCCCTCATCCGCCCATCCCCACGTGGCGTTTCCAGCCTGCCCTACTACTGGACGCCCCCTTTAGGAACTCCCTACAAGCTTGCGTAATGCAATACTTCATAGACAACTCCGGCACAGCATCCTCCCCACAGGTTGAATGGGACGCATTTAAAGTGGTGGTACAGGGACACTGTCTGGGCACGCAGGGGAACATGCAGAAAACACTAGAGACTGAACTGCGCAGGGTGGAGGCAGACCTGCTCCGCCTGGAGCAGGAAGCGGTGGTAGGAACGGGGGACCGCTTGAATGCGGCCCGAGCGGAACACACGTCCCTACTGGAAAGACTGAGACACATTAATTATGCAGCTCACTCGGCACGCGTACACCAACACAGTGACAAGCCTGGGAGGCTGCTGGCCTGGCTAGTTAGGCAAGAGAACCGCGCGGAGCCGGTGTCCGCCATTCGCGAGGCTGAGGGGGAGGTGGTGTACACGCAGAGCAAAATTCACCAAGCTTTTGTGAGTCATTACCAAGCCCTATACAAGTCACAGCTGAGGGTCTCACCGACGTACATCACAGATTACCTCGCGACTATACCATTGCCTTCCCTTACGGACGCGCAGCAGGGGGACCTAGGGGCACCGTTCACACAGGAGGAAATGCGCGAAGCTATTTTCGCGCTCTCCAATGGCAAATCCCCTGGCCCGGATGGCCTACCTGCCGAATTTTTCAAGGCGTGTTCAGACATTCTGATCCCGGAGCTGCTCAAGGTTTATAACGCCGCAATCGAGGACTCAGCGCTCCCGGACACGCTTAATGAGGCTACCTTGGTCTCACTCTTGAAACCCAGCAGGGAAGCTACATGCCTGGGGTCCTACAGACCACTGGCCATGTTGAATACTGACTATAACATTTTTACCTCCTTGCTGGCCCGACGCCTAACCTTAGAGGTCTCCAGTCTAGTCCACAATGACCAGAATGGCTTTATGCCGGCAAGGAGCACCTCCCGCAACATACGCCGACTCTTCCGAGTTCAGGAGGCCGCCACGTTGCGTTGGCCGAGATCGGGGTGCCTGGTCTTGGACCTTGAAAAGGCCTTTGACTCCGTGGAATGGCCATATCTTGGGGCGGTACTGGCAAGATTTGGCTTGGGTGATGCCTACACGGATATGGTCGAACTACTTTACCAACGACCCAGCGTGCGCGTGCGGACAGGCAGGCTGCTCTCGGAGGTGGTGCGGGTGCGTAGGGGCACTCGACAGGGCTGCCCCCTGTCGCCCGTGCTCTTCTCTCTGGCCATGGAACCCCTGGCGGCGCTGCTGCGGGACAGGGGAGCAGGATGGGGGATCCCGCTAGCTGATGGGGTGCATATAGTTTCGCTCTATGCGGACGACCTCCTGCTATATGTACGGGACCTGACCGCGGTACCGGATGAACTGTCGGATATTTTCAGGACATTCGAAAGAGTATCGGGCCTTAAGGTCAACTGGTCGAAGTCCGGAGTGTATTCGTTCAGCCCCGACCTGCGGGAATGCGACGTACGCCTCGGAGGTGCTCGACTCACATGGTATCCTACAACCTTTAAATACCTCGGGATGTACATATATAGGGACACGCAAACTATATTGGAGGGCAACCTGGTGCGCGCTGTCTCCTCGTTGCGAGCCCAGATGGCCTTCTGGAAGACTCTGCCTTTAAACATGCCCAGTAGGATTGCACTATCCAAGATGATAGCTTTGCCTAGGCTGCTATACCACTTCGCAAACCTTCCACTGTATGTACCCACGAAGATCTTCCGCGACCTGGAGTCGATGATCCACGGCCTGATCTGGAACACAGGGCGCCCCCGCGTGGCCCTGGCAAAGCTGTACTCCCCGACTGCTGAGGGAGGGCTGGCGGTTCCTAACATGGAGCTGTACTACCTGGCTGCGCAGTTGCAATGGGTGACCCACTGGCTCAGCGGCTCGCACCTAGACAACACGGCCACCGTCGACTATCAATGGACCCATACACAGGTGTGCGCCTTGTTTCACCCTCTGACCAAGGGACCCCGCCCTCTGCCTTTGCACGTGGCCGTGGCCCGTAAATGCTTCATGCGCAGCCTGAAACTGACCCAGGGAGTCAGGCCTTACGCCCCCGCGCTCCCCCTGCTGGGCACCCCCCGGAGGGGTGGAACGGTGACACCACACGTCCTGGAGAGCTGGACAGCAGCTGGGGTGGAGACCATGGGCGATCTCTACACAGATGGCACCATGCTCTCATTTGTGATACTATCGGAAGGCACGGGCCTACCAGCTGGGCAATTCCTGCTCCACGCATCTATATTACGGACGTACACGGATTCCTGGGGAGACATACACGAAGAGCCGCCGACACACCACCTACTGCAATACCTACATGTCATGGGCGACGGTTCCCACATCGTACACTGGTTGGCGCAGGCCCTCCTCATGCACACGCAAAGGTCAACACAACAGATTCGGGATAAGTGGGCGGCTCACCGAGGGAGGGACTGGACGGACAAGGAATGGACTCAAATACTGGCTGGCCCTGTGAATATCCCACGCAACTCATGCTTCCGGACGATTCAGTTCTACATACTGCACCAGGCATATCTATCACCGGACAGAATCAATAGGTACTTTATGGTCAACACTGCCACCTGCCCCAGATGCGCCCTGCTGGGCGCGGACATCCTGCACATGCTTTGGCATTGCCCCTCTCTAGACACATACTCGGGGGAGGTGACCTCTCTCCTGACACATAGCACAGGCCCGGGGCTGCCACACACATGGGAGGCTTGCATTCTCGGGCTATACCCCAGAACCAAAATCAATAAGACACAAGCTAGATTCTGGGACCTCGGCCTTATCACGGCTAAACGGCTGCTCACCAAACATTGGCAACAAAAAGACCCGCCACCCCCTAAATATTGGTATGCGTCCTTTACTAACTGGGCTAGAGCAGAAAGCACGGCACTGCACCGGGAGGAGCTAGCGGGCTTACGACAGTTCCCGATTGCACAGCTCTGGGACGACATCCTGGGTTCCCTCCAGGGGGAGGGCTCAAATAGGGGGCTCGCTCAGGGACCGCCTCAGTTGGGATGACGCGGCTGGGGTGCCCGTGGCAAGGACAATGACGTAGGTTGTGGCCCCCCCCTTTCTTGGCGCTCACCAGGTGGCCCACCTCCCCCCCCAGATGCCCCCCGCGGCGGCTCCACAACGCATCCGATGAGCTAGCTGTAAGCCTAGATGACCACCCACACGGGGGTCCACTGCTTCACGATATGCTGACACATCCTCCTAGATCCTTACTCGTAGCATCGTACCCACAGGCACGCTCCCCCCTGCCGCTTCCCCCCCTACACTCACACCCATGTTCATAGTTTCGGAATCTTGTCTCCCAGACACAGCATTGTCTTCCTCACGAGCCACAACCGGAAGGCCCACCTGGCCACATGTCCGGCCTCGGGACTGGACGCTGGTGACGTCTCCCCACTATGCAACATGGCTATACTATTTGCCCGTCTGACACGTCACACAGTTCGTTGACAGCCCGTTGGGCCACACCGCTCACCATGGCTATCTCACATCACGACACAGACAGTCTGAACATATGCGCTGTTAACCCCTTTCTCATTGACGCACCTCCATGGTCTGTTGTCACAACCCATGGGTTTCGGTGTCGTAGACACCGGAGAATTGTGCGAAGGAGTAGCCGCAGATTGAGACACACCTATGAGAGTTGTTTTGTTTCCAGAGTTAGTATGTTTCCTTATATATAAAAAGATAAAGCAAGACGTCATTTGACAGAGTAACTGACTATTGAGCACATGTGGCCTGGAAATTGGTACTTAACGGATCATTTACTGCTGATATGACTGAGGGAATTGAACACCCTCCTCTATGCTCCTTTATTCCACCATGACAACACGATGATGCAGCCGGCCCACGGGGTTGTAGGCTCTGCTATATGTAATGCTCTTTTGATTACTAATAAACGTCTTTTCAAAAAAAAAAAAAAAAAGATACCCCTGAATTTGCTAATGATATGGCCACTGATGCCTTACATGACCCAGTAGATGGACTAGAGTTTACTCTGGGCGAGGTAGTTAGTGCAATAGGGAGATTGGCGTCGGGGAAGGCCTCGGGACTTGATAGATTGCCTGGCGATCTTTTTAAACATCATTCAGAGATCTGGGGCCCGTACCTCCTAATCCTTTTTAATTCCATCGTGGGAGGTATGGAGATCCCCTGTACTTGGCTGGGGGCAGAGATAGTACCTATCTTTAAAAGGGCTCTCCTCTGCTCCCAGCCAACTACAGGCCGATCAGTCTTATAGACGTCCCCCAAAAATGATTCTCTCGCCTTCTCCTGGACCACCTTTTAGACTGGATGGAGGAGAATGAGATCCTGAGTCCTCTCCAGGCGGGCTTCAGGAAAAACACGTCCACCATGGACCAGATTTTCCGCCTCGTTCTCCTTTATTGGAAAACTGTGAGGATCGAGGGGGGGAGGCTGTACATGGTGTTCGTGGACCTGAGGTCCGGCTGTGATCTGGTTCCCCGCAAGAAACTATGGGAGGTCTTAAAGGAGCTGGGTGTTCCTACCCATCTACTACATGCCATAATTAGGCTCCATGATAACAACTTTGCTCAGGTTAGGTGTGGGAGGGATGGAGCGCTATCATCTAGGTTCCCAGTTCTTAGAGGGGTAAGACAGGGTTGCGTTCTGGCGCCAACCCTGTTTTGCCTCTTTATCAACAGTGTCATATCCCATCTTGACAACGTCAGAGACAATGACGCTCCCCTGTTGGCAGGCAGGAGGGTACCGGCTATCTTGTTTGCCGACGACACCCTCCTGCTTTCCAAATCCCCGATGGGGATCCAACGGATATTAGATGGGTTTGGTGTTTTCTGTAGACAACACGGTCTAGAGATCAATACAGTAAAAACCAAATTCATGATATTCAACCCCTCCCCCAAAAGCAGACCTAATCCAACACTGGGCTCAGCAAGACTGGAAAGGGTAAAAACGTTCCAGTACCTGGGGGTAACCCTCCATGAGAATTTATCTTGGGACCCTCAGATAGCCAGATCCCGGTTAAAGTTGTCTCAATTGTCGGGGGCAATATTGAAGGTTGCAAATACATCTACCTTCAAACCCATTAGTCCGGCAGTAGAGATGTACAAAGCACAAGCCAAAGCGGCCGCATCTTACGGTAGTGAGTTATGGGGGCATAAGGCCGGGATAGAACTTGCCAGAGTAGAAAATAACTTTCTCAGACGTCTCCTGGCCCTCCCCCGTGGCACACCATTGCTTCCTTTAAGACTAGATGTGGGTCTCCCCTCGATAGGCGTGGATCTGGAACTAAAACCGCTAAGATTTTGGCACAGGCTCTGGACCACCGGCGAGCTTGCACATTATAGGTAAGACCTTATCCATGTAATAAATCTGAACCAGCGTGACAGAATCCCCTGGCTGGCCTTTATAAAGAGAGAATTGTACCGTCTGAGACTCCCTGAGTTATGGGAGTTTCCTGAACAAGGTTGTCAAAGGTTTCCCGCAAAAAACTGGTCGAAATATACAAGGAGAAAAGTCTACTTTCTCTGGTGTGTGCACCCAATAATGGCATTTTAACTGAACAATTCTTGGATTCCAAAAATTCTTATCAATGTGAAGGTTTTATGGACATCATTTTCCCATTTTAGCAAGAAAATTGTTTATCCAATGGAGGTTAGGTACTCTGCCCATCAAAACCTTTACTTGTAAATGGACAATGAGGGATGACAAAATCTGTCCAGGGTGCAGTAATCATGATGAGGAGGAAATTCACGTTGTGTTTTTCTGCCCAGCCTATAATAGACCAAGGAAATATTGGCTAGTGCCACTATGCAGGAACTTGGGCACAAGGAATTATTTATACTCATACAGAATACTGAAAACAAGCACCCTGCCCCACAGTCTTTGCAGTTGCCAAGTTTATAATGGCTATCTGGCAGATAAGGAGAAAATTAGCAAAAGATTGAACACCGATATGAAATGTGATGTTAACTCCTACCCATTTTCAGACTCCCCAAGGAAATGAATTTGTATGAAATGTACTTTGGCATGTTTTTATTGTATGTGGATGTCTTTTAAATGTCGAATGCTTTTATTGTATCTTTTATGGTCTGGAAGGCCGAAATACATTTTTGGGGAATTGGATTGGATTGGATTGGATTGGTAAATAAAAAAGTAACAATGACACCTGTGTCATTATGCTGGAGCATGCATGCTTGATGATGCAAACACTAATGGTGAGAAGGAGGGTGATGGTTTAAACCACAACCCCATATCTGATGATGCCCTATACTCAATTTTACAAAATGCCATTGGGATAGATTCCTCCCCTGAGGTGGAGTTTGACTCAACACATGGTACTCCCCGTTTCTGTATGTAATAAATGTCTTGAATGTTATGTGTCGACCCTGGTGGGGATTCCAAGTACCTAGCAAAGCCATGTCACCAAGATTGTGCCTCATAATGGTGAAACATGTGAAAGGGTCTAAGAGAGGCCTGCTGGTCAACATGTTAATGCCACCATTGCAGAGAGAGCTGAATGTTGGCTTTAATCGACAGTAGATCTTTCCACTGACTCTCGGCTTGTGAACATTGCCTCATCAGCCACTGTTGGAGTGGGCGCATGTGTAATCAGGTGTGCAGCACAGTTTTTAAGTATGATGCCATCATACCCTAGAACCTCATTACAGTTCTTACAGTAAGCAGACAAGTGGACTGAAAAAGAAGCAGGAGCTGTTGAAATGCCAACACTGCCTGCTTGTTGAGATATGTTTTCCCTGTAACAGTGTTTTAAGATCCAGTCCAGGAAGGGCTAGATCTGTTGGGATTGGAGGTGAGACTTCTTTACTGTGAACTCTAGGCAGTGGAGCAGGGTTAGAGCTGCCTAAATGTGTGCTAAGCATTGTTTCCGGCTCTTGATCAGCCACATGTTGAGATACAGGAAGACGTGGGTGCCCTGGGAGACATAGTGACTCCGAAGGGTAGCACTGTGAATTGGTAGTGTTGTCCATGTACCACAAACAGAAGGTACTGATGGTGGGCATGGTGGATGAGGATGTGGACGTATATGTCCTTGAGGTCTAGTGCCATCATGAAGTCCCTTTGGCAGGTCAGCAGCTTGTGATTTAGCTGGCCTCAGGTTTAAGATAGGCTGGAGGAAACCATCTTTCTTTGGAATAATGGAGTACAGTAAGTTGATGCCTTTGGCCTGTCAGTTTGGGGGCATGAGCTGTAGTGTTCACTTTTAGAGGAGCGCTTGGACCTCCTCCTCTAGGAGAGTGAGGTGGTGTTGGCTGAGCATGTGTCAATGTGGTGGCATGTTGAGATGGGGGTGTGGAATTTAAGCAGTAGTCTTGCTGAACTTTCACTAACACACAATGAACTGAGGTGAATTGCTCCTAGCAAGAGTCACAATTTTTTGGTGTCCCTCTGACACATATTGTGTGATCGGAGAAGGGGGCATGGTCGAATCAGGTCCTTGGAGCTGAGGTTTCTTTAGCACAACCACCTCTACCCGCTGTTCTTGCCTCTATTACTAGTGTTTATGTGGTGGGAGACAGTAGCTGCAGCGTCAAGAGTGCAGCAAATGTTCAAGTTCAAAATAATTTTCTCCTCAGTGACTGGCTCCCTCCACCTTCTTTAGTTCTCAGGGAGGTGCTGCACCAGCACTCCTACTCCTAAGGGAAATCTGTCACAGCTTAACAGTTAGCCAACTGAACCGGCAATACGCCATTGGTGGTTGTGCCAACCACCAATCGCTTGTCAGGATCATTGATGCACTTGTGCTTAGTATCAGGCAGGTGTGTCCCCATTGCTTGAGCCAAGGCCCATCTTCTTTATGTGTGTGCCACCAGGACATCTTAGAGGACCTGGCCATGGAGGCAAAGTAAACAAAATTAATGGTTCTGTTGGGTTTACACGTTTATTACATTTAGTGTCAATATACTATTTTGTAGTCTTCAAACATTCATATCTCAGCTATATAGACATATGGAACACATAGCATATAGTAACACAAGTGACACAAATTGCTAACTACTCTCTTGTTTTATATAAATTGAATCATTCATATATATTTACACATTTGTAAACAAGGCTGTCATTACGAGGTGAGGTTCTAAGTGATGTGTGATCAAGTGACATTTGTGCTCAGTGCTGGTGTTTAGTGCGCAATATGTACAGCGTGGTTAAAATATGTACTTGGGAAAGAATAGGCCAGAATATTAGGGAAAAACACAATGACTCTGCTGTATATTAATTAATCTTCTGCACGCAGAGCCTTGGTCAATCTGGACCATTAGAGGTCATCGATGTTTTAACCCAAACTATGCTCCATTAAGTAGTCAAGGCGGGTCTTCAGCAGGACAAAAACGGGGGTGACAGCCTATAAATGAAGAAAGCGCAGATTAGGCGTGTTCCATAGCTGGGTCTGAAGGTATTACGAATGCGAAGACAGGATGACCGTACTCACCCACAAAGAACCAGAGTGATTCGTGGTTAATCATTCTTCTTGTGGTGCCTGGTGGTTAGATCATGAATAATCTTGGCCCAGGCAATGTGGATCTCAAAGATAAATGGGGCGCACAATTCCAATCAAACCTACTTGCGTGTGCACAGACCCTGCTTGTGAATGTGAGGCTTGCTAAGAGTGAGGCTAAAATCTATAAATGCGGGATGATCAGTTTACTTGATATACTGGGCAAAATACGGGGAAAACTGTACACGCTTTAATTTGCCCAGAGCCCGCTAGTGAATGTAGGGCTAGGTGATATTGAAGACCACAAGTTAAAAAGACCGCAGCTAAAATTGCCAGCGTGATGAAAACATCAAGGCGGGGTGAATAGTATAAAATACCCAAGTGGTAGGGCATTTGATATACTAAATACTGTTGGCCCTCACATTATTCAGGAAACACTCACCGAGTCAAAAGATCATCAGAGTAGTGAGTTTGCAGATTAAGAGGATATCGGAGGTCGATTTAGAATGGGGCGGTTCAGTGACAAGCAATCAAGTTTAAGCTCATCTCTATGTTGGCCCACTCGTGCGCTTACCTAAATGTCTTGGATGTGGCAGCAAAGGAGGATTCAGAGCTGCCGTGCAGAAACAGGAATGTGTCCTGTGCGATTGCAGCCGTCCGTCAGCTAACCTCCTCGGTAGTGTAAGACTGTGATTTAAGGCTGGAGCACGCACATATTGACAGCGTGTACGTCGCGTTCGAGAAGGCAGCAGCTAGATGCTGACCGACCCTGTCACTAGGCAACAGACTGGGTATGCCTAATTGATGGAGGAGAGGAGCACGAGGACTTTCTCAGCGTAGCGCACCACGTCATTGTTAGACCTGGCACCATTGGCTTGGGCCTCCCTTCCATTTTTCGCTTTTGTCTTCTCTGTGTTTGCTGGCGTTAGATGCTCTGGGCGCTGTGCCACTGACATTCAGTGCCACAGCATGAATGCTCCCTATTGTAAATTGACTATTTTACATTCTATATTGCTAATTGACACAAGGAACATGATAGGAAAGCAGAATTTAGTATGCCTGAGCTCACCATATTAAAGTGCATCTGGTAGTCAAGCTTATTTTTAGGTCTCGCTTGCGCGCATTGAGCGGAGCGCATTCAAGTGCTCGAAATCCTCGTCAAACCAAGGGCTTCTTGCTGCGGTTTTGTTTGAGTTCACGTGAATCACGTGACCAAACAAGCACGCGCATCAGCCTCCCTCCCTCCTAATTGCATTTTTTTTAACGGCCGCACAGCACATCAAAGGGCTTCGCCCAGCGTGCGCTCTGCGGCTTCTCCTCCCCTAATTACCAGCTTCCCCCATGTGTCCCTTGTGTGCTTCTCTCGTTGCTGCCTCCTTTGTGTACTTCTTGCTGTGTTGCTGTCTCCCTCGTGGTTTTTCCCCACCACTCGTGTTGTTCTCTCCCTTGTGAACCCAACCCACCCCCCCGCCCCGCCGCTTGCATTTCCCGTACTTGTTACTCTTTCTTTCACTTCTCTCAGCACTCCATCCACTCTCTATTTGACACTCCCTCCCCCGTCCCATGCGCCAGTCACTAAGGAGAACCTCACAAAAGCAAAAAGAAATGTTTTCATCTTGCGAGGCTTTGCCCATTGTGTTAGCCCGTCAGTGTTGCTGATGTTACAACCGTACTTGTGTTCTTGTTATCCTTGCAAACAGCAGTGGAGTAATTTCAGTCTATTATTTGTGTATTTGGCTTGTTTTCAAGACCATTCTAAGAATAATGATCAGGTCCTGAGAGCAGAGCTGCACCCAGCAGCAAGCCGCTCGTAGGAGAGCTGAAATCATTAGTTTGCTTTACACTATTCGCGCTAGACCTGCCAGCCTGCTGAGCTCCAAGCCATGAAATGAGAAGCGAGGGAAGCTCGAATGAATTTGTTGTCATCATGACCAGATTTTGACAGCAGGCAGTGTTGTGTGTTTGCTGGGTTACTTGTTAAACTTCTGCCTACAGAGCATTTTAACTATTGGTGCAGCAAACCAGTAAAGGCGAGTTATATCAAGCAGACGTAATTTCATACTTTTTAATTGATTGTTATTATTTTAACAGCAGTGGCATGCAGACCTCCTCGTGCTGTTACAAGCGTGGCTCCACGTAAGCTCGGTTTAAAACAGGGCCTGCATTCACACACAGTTGTTAAGATATTCCAAATTAACTAATACGTTCTGTGAATGATTGGAGGGCGCTCCCTATTTTCATGCCACAGTTATATAAACTTTCAGATGATTGAAGCATCGCTCGTGTCTCGGCTCAGTGTGTCACCAAGACAGGAGCGTGAGCGCCAATTCTCCAACAGCGGCGTCATTGTCCACACCCTTTGCTTAACACTTGCAGTGCAGGAATGGGGAGGCTTCAATCATGGCTTACAGTAGTCTTGGAACTATGTTAGTACTTGGGCCCCTCCTGTATAAACCGCCAAACCCTAGCGCTTTCTCTAATTTCAGTCACAATGAACGCTTCTTTATATGTGTCTCACTTTTAGCTGCATAGTCCTAATTATCAGTTTGTAATTGATAAATATTTCTATCTGCAGCGCTACCAAGGATTAGGCATGCACAAATGGGCTAATGACATGCAACTTTGTTTAACAAGCATTGGCATAGCCAATAGGTCTCGCCTTTGGGACCTTATAAGTGTTTAGCCATGCAACAGTTGATGTTGTTGCACCAAGAATATTGAGCTGCATAACTAAATATTTATAAGGTCCCAAAAGCGAGACCTATTGGCTATGCCAATGCTTGTTATATTCTGTGGCTGAAAATACCACTTTTAGAAAGTGGGTATTTTCTTGCCTAAGCCTTCCAGTGTGCTCTGCTGTTATGTGTGTTAGCTGTCTGGTTTTGGAGGGACAGGGCGGGCTGAGCCCTACCTGGATTGAATAGAGAGATCTGCAGTTGGAGTATGGGGAGGGGTGACCCTTTGATCTGAGCAGGGCTGTGCCTGGCAAGGTGAATGATGGCTCCACCTCCCACTGTGCGTCTGATGGCAGACCCCCTCTTCCTGCAAGGCAGGATGCAGCCTTGTAAACAAAGTGCTCCAGGACGACACATTTTGAGAACAAAGACTTTCAGGGTATAAAGATCGGTGCTAAAACCCCTACATGGTGTGTTTCTTCTGGATGTTAAAACGAACCTCTGTCCATGTAACGAGAGGGAAAGAACTTTGAAACTTTCATCCGTCTTGCTGAAGCAACTACCCAAGGGCCTGATTTGAGCTTGCCTCCTGCTGAGGTCTCGTGGACATTAGAATTCATACATCAGCCGTCCGGATTCCTATTTGAGGGGAATGCTACTCGCAAGTGAGGCCTCTGTTGAGAATTCCAGGGCCTCTGGTTCTACTGCGGAGAACGTGGACTGAAAGTCATCGTATCGCTAGTGTGGGCCGCTGCAGCTGAGGAGCTGTGCTGCTGAGGGCCCGCATTTTCCGTAATACGAAAATCATAGCTATCGCTATTGTGGGCCGCACACAGCTGGGGAGCAGATGCCGCTGGGAGCCCGCATTTGCCTGCATCACCAAAGTCATCATTATCGCTATTGTGGGTCGCTGCTGCCGAGGAGCTGTGCTGCTGAGTGTCTGCATTTGCCGTACTGCAAAAATCATCGCTATCGCTACTGTGCGCCACGCGGCTGATGAGCTGTTGCCACTGAGAGCCCGCATTTGCCTGTGTCACCAAAGTCATTGTTTTAAAAAAAAAAAAATTATATGTCTTTTTATTAAAAGAGAAAAACATAAAAGCAAGGATCAACATCAGGTGCCATACATCATGAAACAACAGGATAATATACGAACATATAATGCAGGATAAACGGATGATCACCAAGACTAGAACTGCCATGAATTGCAAAAAGCTTGCGGCTGTGTAATATACGAACATTCGTCAAAGCCCACTAACTCCACCCCCCAAGAAAAACAGGATTGTCATAGGGAGATATTTCGAGTAGGGGGAGAAATGGAGTGCAGCAATTCAATGGAACTCGGCAACGACTGAAACCAAATCGCAACAATATAAAACTCAACTCATTGCTAGAGGCAGTTCAATCAGTACGGTACTCAGAACCCGTCTACCCACAATACAGAAGTATTTTTCGGTAAGGCACCCAACTTCAGGATTCTGATAGGATTTTGAGAACATACAAAAACACACACAATACAAAAACCACTTCCCCCCACCCTGCACCCCTGCATGTAGCTTTCGCCTATCCCCAACTAGCAGTGTGCCTGTCGCCCCATCTAAACTAAGTTACTAAACGTATAAAATGGAGGAGGATCGTCCTCGTATGGGCCCCGGTCCCCCATGCCCCCACCAGAGCCGAGCAACCCCTATGACGGTCCCTTCATTTTACGAACAAATTTTACAGATCAGCACAGGGGAAGCTCAAAAACACCGCCCACCCTCCCGTAGGCACAACAGTAGCAAATCCTACTTTCACCGGTGCCACAATTCAGAGTCCAGTCCATCAGTTTCAGCCTTGGCCCTTACGATCAGTCATGCGAAACCCTTCCGGTCGAACAGCCGCCTCCGCAGGAGAGTCAAAGTGTGTATAGAGTTCCACAAAGTACATCCACAGACGAATCAAAGATGTTAAGCCAATAAGAACCCCATCTCCATTAAGGACACCCCTCACCGACCTCAACTCCCAACTTGTTTCCATCGCAATCGTAATAAGACTGCCGATGAGGGGAGAGACACTGTCTCAAGCCCAAGATTATTCCAGACAGGAGTTTCCGGGAAGGGAGCACCGATCGATCTTTCCACAATAAAAGGTGATGATAGGTACAACGATCCGGTCGAAGCACCAAGTTCGCAGTTCTGAGCAGCCACACTACATAGTGGCTGCGACACCTCTCGCTGCACAGGACCTTCCTTCTTCGATAACATGGCCAGTGCGGGTGGTACAGCACGCATTAGTTCTTCCAATGGAGCAGAGTCCGGTCCAACTCTCCCTGTCTCAAAAGTGACAGCAATCATTTTGTGCACGAGGGCCTCCACATACGATTGGAGTGCCCCGATGGTCGCCATTACAGTTCCCAGCGATGGTTCACATTCGGCCCGTCCCATCTCTCCTCGCTCGGTGTCGACCATTTTTACTTCCCCTAGAGAGCCTGGTCTCTCCGGGGGCTCAGGCACGAGCGGTACGGACGTCTGTGGAGGGTGACCGATCAAGTGTCACTGCAGCTATCCGCTCTCCGCTACCGCGAGCGAAGACCCCATCCCAGCAAACACCGGAGGGGGGCAGACAGCATCCCCGGGTAAAGGGCCTCCGCCCACAGCTTCAGTCGTGCCTCGTCGCCACTCCTTCGATGGTACAAGCTTAGGGGACCGCCGTCTAAATCGGGCAAAAACCAACCTCCACAGCTGTGGACCGGACCCTATCGAACTCTCAGGGCCGATGTTGTTCAATTCGAACCCGGCTAAGGCAGCACTCGAGGCCCCAGTTCCCAAGCTGAGTAAGGCCTCAAACTTAAGTGCGACATAACTCCGTCTACCAAGCCGGTAAAGTTTCCGGGACTGCACCGTCAGACAGCTCTCCGGTTCATCCACAGGGAGGGAGGGCGCAAACACAGGATTTAGTAAAGGATCATCTGGCAGGAGACGGAGGTCGGCGGAGCCGGGAGCCTAAGCAGCCATCTTTGTTCCTAGTGTAGCTCCTCCCCACCAAAGTCATTGTTATCGCTATTGTGTTCCACTGCAGCTGAGGAGCTGTTGCCGCTGAGAGCCTGCATTTGCCTGTGTTACCAAAGTCATTGTTATCGCTATTGTGGGGCGCCACAGCTGAGGAAGCTGTTGCTGCTTAGAGCCCGCATTCACCTGTGTTACCAAAGTCATCGTTATCGCTATTGTGGGCCGCCGCAGCTGAGGAGAGGTTGCCTCTGAGTGCCTGCATTTGTCGTCCTTGGAGAATCATCGCTATCGCTATTGTGGGCCGCTTCAGCTGAGGAGCTGAGCCGCTGAGTGCCCGCACTAGTCACGAGGATCTTCTTATCACCTGCGTGTGCCACTGGGTGCCCGCTGTTAAGCCCCGTGACATGATTATCGTGAGTGCACGCCGTAGACCACTACAGCCAGGAGGTGTGGCCGCTGTGAGTCCGCCTGTCATCACCGCGACTTCCTTGTGAGGCTGCGTGCCGTGCCCCTTTAAATATCAGGTACATTGTGCATCACCGGGTCGTGTGGACCCCGGCCTCGAACTAAGTTCGTTCCACGCGCTTTTTGAGTGCCTTTATTTCTTTGAAGTGAATCTGTAATTATGTGCATTGTGGCTCCTTGTGCGTTTTTTAGCCTTGTATTCAGTCTATATAAAGATAACTATTGTTCTATACTTACTTGTGGTGTCCGTTTGTAGTGTCCTTCCTGCATTATGGTGTATGGTCATAAATGCTTCACACACTGCCTCTGAGATAGGCCTGTCTGCTGGTGCTACCTTACCACAGGGTTGAGATGGGGTTATCAAAGGGTATAGCCCCTTTACTCTGACGTAGGAAGAAGGATCCATATTTGGACCTCGGCGCCAGCCGCTACCAACTAGAGATCCCCATTTCTACCAGTCATAAACAGTTAGCCGGGCAAGGCTAATGGTGAAACTTTCCGTTACATGCACAATAACACGGGCATTTCATGCACATCAGCAATTGCTCAGGAACGGCTAATAATAAAACATTCAATTATCCTTACAAGGCCACGGGCATTTCATGCACATTATATGAAGATGGAACTCATGTGCCACCCTGATGTGAAGAGGAAAGGCATTTTAACCATGTCAGGGATCATATTCAAAGGACAATTACAAACATGAGTAACGCACTTGTAATCTAATAGACATAACTGAGGATATGGTAAGTCTCAATTCCTGATTTCCTCTAATGCATTCACTTTACGAAAATTGGTAATTACACAACTTATACATAGCATATTTCTTTACAGAGTTTATGATCACACAAGGCATGGTTGATGTCCTGGGGCGCCACTCGTATAATCTTAGAGGTATTAAGTATCATTCATAAGCAAATTTGAACATCACAGGTGATTGTAGTACAGTCATGATGTAAACTAAGGGTGCACCAATAGAGATGTGCGTTATAATTGGCCCATTTGTTTTGAGGTCTCCTCGAGTTTGTTGAGTCCCTCTGTCACTGAGTTTAAGGAATGGATCCATCTACATTCCTTAAAGTTTAGGGTCACCGCCAAGGACCCACCTTTGGATGGGGCAGATGTTCTCAATTACCCACCATCGAATGCTCGCTGGTGGGTAATTGTGGGTTGTAAAGTGCTGAACCAGAGGGGCTCCCTGTAGTTTACACCTGACTCTGCTCATGTGTTGCAGTATTCTTGCTCTTACCTTCTGTGTGGTCTGTCCTACATAGAGTAAATTACATGGACAGCGAATGGTATATACCCCATTAGTACTATTGCAGTTGGTGAATAGTGGTAACTTGTGTGTTCGATTATTGTGTGTAAAGGTTCCTCCTTCAATGGTCAGAGGGAACGCTTTGCATTGTCCACATTTGTAATGTTCAGTTAATGGTGGTAGGCCCAGTTGGCTCCTCAGGTCAGGTGGCTTGGACGGCTCGAGGTAGGCTTTGACTACATTGTCCTTGATGTTCCTGCCTCTCTTGAAAGCAAACACTGGGTTTTCTGTGGCATTAAGGTCGTTGGCAACCAGATTCCAATACTTTTTAACAAACTTTTTGAGGTTTTTTGTTATTGAATGTGGTCACACAAACAATGTTTTCCGTCTTCGTCTTTTTTTGTTTTGTTAGGAATAACTGATCCTGTGGGCAGTACAAGCTCATTTTCGGGCCCATTTGAGTAATCCTGTTGGATAGCATCTTTCTTTCAAACGAATTGTGAGGATATCGGTTTCTTTAAAGAACTCCACCCTGCATGTGCAATTCCTCCTGAGCCTGAGGTATTGACCATATGGTAAGTTGTCCTTCAAGCTCCATGGGTGATGTGATTCATACTTGAGGAGTGTATTTCTTTCTCTAGGCTTACGGTATAGGTCACAGTATAGGAGACCCTCATCCACTCAGAACGTAAGGTCCAAGAAGTCGATGGCTTCATTTTTGTAGGGCAGTTGGGAGAAGCTTTACATTTTACCTCAACCTATGGTGTGACTACCGCTGTCCTGACAGGGTCTTTGAAATTGTCTGGAGCCTTTAAGCATGGGCAGGAACTGAAGGATATGTTCTCTCTTTGAAAAAGGTGTGACTTGTCATGGCAGGCGTCCCTCTGAATGGTAGTATGATATGCAGTGTTATCATCCAATTGAGGTGATTTAACTGGGGATGGCTCCAATATTGTAGCAGTCCCAGGGGTTGTCCCCATCCCCTGCCCAAGCAGGCTGGTCATAAGTGTCTTTCCCCTTGTAAAGGCTACCTTGGTTGGAATCTGATTACACTGATCTGTTGGGAGATTCTGAAGGGGGGAAAGAGTGGGTGGTGAGCATGGGCATCTTGGTGGTGGAGGAGGTAGGTTGAGAGGACAGCTTATTGCTTTTTAGGTTTCGACCTGGCGAGAGCACGAAGTGCTCCGCCCAGGGCGAAAACTTTTGTCAACAGTATGGATGTTCGGCACCGCCTCTGTTTCCCATTGGCTAGCTCCATAAATGGACGCTAGCCATTGGCAAACAGAGGCGTCCGTCATCCTGCAAGGCGACTCGTGGGCGTTCCTGGGATGTTTTTCTCATCCGGCCCCTTTTGTCTCGTCAGTGCGGCGGTGGGCGGGGTTTATTTTTTTTTGCTCCTCGAGGTTTGTTTTGGCCATTCCGCGGCTGGAGGAAGTCCAGGTGAGTGCATTTTTTAATTCGTCTCACTTCGCACTGTCTTTCTTTTCCTTCTGCTATCTGTCTCGCCCCCTCCCCCCATCCCCTCACCCATCTTTCTCCCTTTCATTTCTGTTTTCCCCCATATAGCATCTCTCGCTCTGTTTTGTATGCGACTTCGCTTTTGTCGTTTTCCAGCATGGTCTCTCCCCGAGGCTCCTTACGCCATTGCCTCCCCCGCCCTCACTTCTCGGTTCTCTTTCCCTCCCCGACAGGCAGGCAGTCCCAAGCAAGTGTTCCGCTGCCTCCTCTCCGAAGGCAGCGTGTGGAAACTCTGCGAAGAATGCGGTGAATGTGGCTCGGGGCTACGGCTTTCCTGAGCCGGCAGAACAGGAAACCCCTCTTCTGGGAGCCCGGGCCTGCCTTCAACAGGACAGTGGCATAGCTAGGCCTTAGGCACCCATCACGGCCCCTGCGTTTGTCGCCTGCGGCGGTCGAATGTAAGGGGGAGGGAGGCCGCCACCAAAACACCTACCGCCTGGGGCGGACCACACACCCCCTTGTTACGCTGCTGAAACAGGATCTGCCTGCGATCCCAGCCAAGTGGCCCCTGACGGAGTACCTGTTCGGGATCTCCGTTTAGAAACAACACTTAGGAGTATTACTGCTCTCTGCTGAAAAATCTGAGACGACGGGTGATCCTCAAATCACGGGGCACTGAGGTCTCGATGTCCTTTCACTCCCTTTATTTATCTTCCATTACCCCACGGCACGTCCCCTTTGTCCTAGGTAGGATTTTATTTGCTTTTCCCTCATTATTTCACGCTCCCTTCCTATCTCGCACAGTTCGTGCTGCCTTTCCCCCTTGCACAGTAAGATTATCAGGGGAATCACTAGCCTTTACACTTGTTTATTGTAGTAGCACTACTGACTGTGGTATATGCCTCCTGCCCATCACACGCTTCAGTGTGTTCAACACAGATTCCATTTTCACTGATTTTGTTTAATGCTTCGAGGCAGACCTGAACCCTTCTTTAACTAACCACAGACAGGAGGGGCCTGGCACCTTCTTTAAACAGCAGTCTGGATGGGCCTGGCCAGGGCTTTAAGTGGGATGAAAAAACGGGGGGGGGTGTCTCTCAAAGGGGCGTGGTCAATGTAATTAAGGGCGTGGCTTAAAACCACATAGGTGAAAAAATCTGTGCTTAGCATAGTGTGCCGCCAGACTTGTATTTTGCTGTTTCTGTCATTGCATCCAGATATATGGTACAAGTAACATTGCACCTACAACAAGTCTATTGCTGTCTGCTGAGCTCATCCGTAGGGTACCATAAGTCTCAGATTTGCAAGAGATTAAGCTAATGGCAATGTAAATGACAATGCCATCTATTTTGCTATTCTCAAAACAAACACATAAATTCAAATTTTGACATTTACAATGCCAATAGCTCCAACTTTTCCAAAGTCGAAACCATTGCATTGAAAAGGCTTGTTCCTTTTGTCTCTTGTTCACCAAATGCATCAAAGGTAGGCTCCTCTGGAAAAAATCAGCCCCCTTTCTTGTGAATCAGAGGTAGCATGTTTGACAGTTTTCATATGTCTGTCGCTCAAATTAACTCATATTTCCCTATACTAATCCATCACTAGTCCTTTTGGGCTCCGGAGTACCTTCCTTTCTGCACTCTTTGGGTCGAGCTCCATGGAGATCGAAGAAGACTCAAACAATTCGAAGACTAGAGTACCAGGATGTCAAAGCGAAGTGGTAAATGGGATTAGAGTGGTGTTCAAGTCAGGAGAACCTTCGAATACAGGTCAATCAAGTAATAAATATTATCTGAGTTATCAGTATTGAAAAGCGGAGCAGTTAGGCTCAAAGAAGATCTTGTCGATCTCAGAGCTGCTGCTGAATACGTCCAACGTGAGGAGTCATAATACATTCTGTGACTAGAAGCTTTTTCAAAGAAAAACAAGTTGTAATGCCCAAACTGAACACTAGTTGACAGGAATATGCAGAGGGGCTTGTACCTATTAAAAACAGACAGGTGTGACTAGTCAAACTACAAATGAAGCATGTGTTCTATGTTGCTTTCAATATGATGGCCATTCCTTCTGTACTTCTTAGTAAAGCAGCATTTTTCATACACATTTTTGTTACTTTCTATAAGCTGAATTATTTTTAGTCTTTCCATTGTCTGCTTATTGATGCAAAAAATATTTTTTATGATAATTCATTTCTTCTAACGTTGCATATGATTGTCTCATTTAACCTATGTTTGAGTGCTCAAACTTTGCACAGATCAACTGCAACGCTTGTGCCTGTGCTACCTTTTGTTAGGTCTCACCTACGACTGCTTTTAGCTATCACTGTCAAATACCTTTAGTGGCCAGTATCAATACTTCTGGTGTGCTTTGGGTTAGCCTACAACTTTGGTAGGTTTTCTCATCAATCTTATTTTTTTGTTTCTTATTTGATGTCCTTTATTTCTCTTCTTCTGTTTGTCCCTCTCCTGGAGCACAGATTTCATTAACATTCTTTTGATGGGATGACTTGTATCTTTCCATTACATTCAGGGTCTACTTTATTCTTCAGCGCTCCATGCGAGTGCATGTTTTTTTTTGTAGTCTCGCTCATGTGCTGCTTTCCCACTGAAATCTCCAATCTAATGGAACTCTACTTGTAATTGTATTTATTTAGCGCTTACTACCCCTGGCAAGGCATCAAATCGTTTTTCAGTGAGTACCACGCTACTCCGGAGCCCAAAAAGACTAGTGGTGGATTAGTATCGGGAAATGTAAGTTAAAATATGAGTTAATTTGAGCGACGGACATGTGAATCTGTTAGTTGGATTGAACTGGATAATGGAGTGTTAGAAGAGGGAAGAGTCTAGAAAGTTTTATTAGTTAGATCATAGTAGTAAGATGAGGTTTGGGATGAGTAAAAGGAGAGCTAGAGGAGGGAAAAGTCTATAGGAAGAGATTAGGGAGCTCATAGTAGTAAAATGAGGTTTGGGATGAGTCAAAAGAGGGGTACACAAGGAAAACATTTAGAAAGGTTTCTTTGGGAGATCATAGTAGTAAAATGGGGTTGGGGATGAGCCAGGAGGGATAGAGGAGGCAAGAGTCTAGGAAGGGTTATTTTGTGGATCATAGCAGTAGAATGATTTTTGGGATGAGTAAGAGAGTGGAGGTAGAGGACATACTGAGAGAGATATAGAGTGAGACAGAGTAGTGCATTGAGAGAGTGAACGTTTTTTCCCTTTCTCAACAGTAGGAGTAAAGTAATAGATATATAAAGACATTACCACATCGAAAGGGTATACATGTAAAATGAAGATAATATATTGAGATTTAAATTTGTATTGTATAAACTCAGACTTTAAAGTTTTACAGTACTGAAGCTAATACATTTGTGTATATTTTATAACTCAATTTTATTTAGTAATTTGATCTTTTCCTCAATATTTCCATAGTGAAGCACTTGTAGATAAACTAGTTATGATAATATTTGCATATTGTGATAGATAAATACAACAGAGACCCATAAGCATCTAATCAAATAACATATAAGAACTATGCAGTGACGTATAAATATGTTAATAATAGAATAATACATATATTCAACCATAAGTAATATAAAAAAATATGTATATATTTTATAAACCAAAGTTATTATACATATTTTTATAAAGAGATACATATCTCTGGATACATCCTTTTTCTTGTCTATCTCTTCTCAACAGTTTCTGCTTACCTGCTTCTACACCACTGTCCAGGGGTCTAACGGAGGCCTCTGCAGGTTCTGCGGTGCAGGTGGACCCCCAAACTTTGAGGGCCCCCTTCAACCCTTCAGGCGGCCCCATCCAGCTCAAGGCTAATGAATATCTGTGAGATACAGGAGACATGGGCCCAGCCGCGGCTCGCACAGGTAAATGCTGTGGGGCAGTGCGGGCAGGGCAGGGCGGGGAGTAGTGGAATCGGACATACGACGGCAAAGTAAAAACTAACAAAATAAATAAATAAAAACACTTACCTTGCGCTCGCCGCATCTCAGACTGTAACGATGCGGCAAGCGCAAGGTATGTGTTTTTATTTATTTATTTGGTTCATTTTCACATTGCTGCTACGTGTCCGATTCCACTACCCCCTCCCCTACCCCGCCTCACCCCCCCACAGCATTTACCTGTGTGAGCCGCGGCTGCTTGTGCCTCTCCTCGCATTCTGTCCTGGAGGCACCAACATTTTGCGCTATGCCACTGCTTCTTTCTACCTTATTGGTTTACGCTAGTCCCAATAATAGAGATCATACCTATTTACAGGGAGCCTTATTTATGAGGCCTTGTGTCACTTTGACGCTGCCGGTGCGTCACTTTTTGTGACACACCAGCGGTGTAAAAAATGCGCCATGTTGCGTCATATTTACAAAATGATGCATTTAGGTAGCTGCCTCACTTTGTAAACCCCTGTGCCACATTATACCTGCGCCAGGTATAATGTATGCAGGGGGGGCGTTCCAAAAGAAGAAAGGGACGTAGAAGTGAATGCGTCAAAATCTTACACCTGCCTCATGGCAGGCATACGACTGACGCAGGCACATTTAACATGGGACTTGTCCGTGTGTAATAACCCATTGCTGGAGTTGCGTCACTTTTGTGACACACTCCAGCATTGCGTAATTTTTGGGCCTACAGATACATCAGAAATACTGACGTATCTGTATCTCCTTGCGACATGATGCATCATACTGTAAATATGATGCATCATTGTTGTTGCAAGGAGGGCGCAATGAAAAGTAACGCATCGCAGTTTTCTTGCAGCGATGCGTCACTTTTCATAAATGTGGTCCAGAGTGTTTTGGAGGTAGAAATCATGAGACAGGTTAAAGTATAGAAGTATCTTTGGAGACCCCAACTCACTGACCCCAGGTCTCTGTCTCAATCCAGCAGATTAATGACAGATGTCTCCCACAGCCATGTCGGCATCCAGACACTTGTCTGACTTCAATTCCCAGACAGAGAAGCTGGCCAGGCCCATTCCCTGGTCTTAAAAAGCAAGTGTTAAGTGATGTTTCCTACTTTAATGGGCACCCATAAACCCAGTAATCCCCCTCTCAGAGTCAAGTCTAGGGCATGTGAGTGTTTCATTTTGCACAGGGTGAGCAAACGAGTGCAGCTTCCAACATCTGAGAACAAAATGTAGCAAGATAGCTCGTTTAGTGCATCATAATGGTGAGTGATTATTCTAATGAAAAATACCAGTGTAAAAGGTAGCAATTTATTAAACATTGAATTTTATTCTATCATAGTTGCATATATATTACGCTTCATGCCCCCGATGGGTTGCCGAAGTTCATTAGCAGACACGCAGCGCTGTATATTGAACGTTGTGCTTGGTTGGAAGAATTCTGGATTGCAGTGTGGTTTGTTTTGGAAGTATTTTGGTGTCATACATAATTCTCTCGGCTGTTGAGAATAGAAGTGAGGCATAGCATGCTTACCTCACATTAATGCACTGGGCTGTGTGGTTGGAAGGGTTTGGGTTAGGAAAGTAATCTGTGCAGGAAGTGGTTTGGTATCATGCACAATTCTTTTGTCTGTTCATGCACTTAGGCAAGTAGTGAAGAGGAGTGAGGGATAGCACGCTTATGTTTATGCACAGGGCTGCATGGTTTGAAGGATTTGGGTTAGGAGAGTGATCAGTGTGGGAAGTGTTTTGGTGTCATGCATAATTGTCTCATCTGTTACACTTAGGCAAGTAGAGAAGAAGAATGAGGGATGGCACGCTTACCTTGAGAAGAAGAATGAGGGATAGCACGCTTACCTTGAGAAGAAGAATGAGGGATAGCACGCTCACCTTATATTAATGTGCTGGGCTGTATGGTTGAAAGAGTTTGGGTTAGGAGAGTGATCAGTGTGGGAAGTGTTTTGGTGTCATGCATAATTGTATCATCTGTTACACTTAGGCAAGTAGAGAAGAAGAATGAGGGACAGCACGCTTACCTTGAGAAGAAGAATGAGGGATAGCACGCTTACCTTGAGAAGAAGAATGAGGGATAGCACGCTCACCTTATATTAATGTGCTGGGCTGTATGGTTGAAAGAGTTTGGATTAGGAGAGTGATCTGTGTGGGAAGTGTTTTCGTGTTATGCATAATTCTCTCGTCTGCTGTTGCGCTTAGGCAAGTAGTGAAGAGGAATGAGGGATACCACGCCTACCTTATATTAATGCACTGGGCTGTGAGGTTGGAAGGGTTTGTGTTTGGAAAGTGATTTGTGGGGAAGTGTTTTGGTGTTGAGTGATTACAATTCTCATATTTGATGCATGAAAATTGCATCACTTCTACCTGCAGTGGAACGATGGAGACAGAGACAGTTGTGCGTGTGATTGTGCCTACCATTTTTGAGGGGGCGTACATTCTAGTTCTTAAGTGGTGCAGACCAGAGTCATCTGAAGTCCTACTGTCCTTATTTTGAGGATAGAAACGATTTTTTGGTCAGTGTTTTTTTTTGTTTGATATGCCAGGTAGTTAACACCTTCCTGAATGCCAAGTTATCCGAGATATGTCTTGTCTTCACTGTAATTAACAACCCTTGTTAAAAATGCAGATCCGGGGCTGCTTCAGTAGGCTTAAACTACTGAAGGAGCTTGTGTGAAGTTATTGCTCCCTCAAGTCGCAGGGAGGTAGAAACTCAACTCCTTGCATCAATGCAGGTGTGCATTGAACTGCACAAGTGGCTGTCTGCTCCCGCCAATGTCGCATGCCAGTGATCAGGTTATCTGCTGAACCCCTAGCACTTTCAGTGATTTCCTCCTGGGCTTCTGGAAAAAGCTCTAGCCTACATAAACATTTTTCTTTTCAGCCTTTCCTATCATGCTATGGAATTGACAGAAATTGGGACATTTGAGACATGCTCAGACTCTACTGGAATACCCGAACTTCCCCAATTTAACAGACCATTTGTGACTTACTAAAACGTCTTCTGATAAACCCAAACTTTCCTGACGTGCTCAGACATTCTTGATAATCCCAGACTTTCCTGACCTGCTTGGTCTTCCTTGTAATGCATTTACTTTTCTAGATGCTTAGACTCTTATAACATGACTTGACTTCCCTAACATAATAAGACTTTTGTGACTTACTGAACATTTCCAGATGGCTCTAGCCTTGACATGCTCAGACTTTTCCGACACACAAACTGGGACTATACAGACACCCTTAGCCTCTCACAACATGCCCAATGGGAATTTTCGGACTTACTTGGACATTACCTGGATGATGTATATAAAATGGAGGCTAAGGGCCCTTTAATTTGCTGGGCTAAGGTGCGGATGAAGCATTAGGCTTTGGTTCTTTGACGCTGGTTTTAAAAGAGCCACACCTACCTGGCAAGGCATAGACAAGCTCCAACCTACTGGCCTTAGAGATTCCCAACTTCGGCTTCCGTGTGCACAAACAGTAAACTAAACTTTTGAATCATATGGTCGTATTTTTATTTATCTTTTGGTATGCAGTCTTTTATATACACTGGTTAGGGGGCAAATGTACCAAGGTTTTGGGTTGCATCACTTTTATGGAATAACCCCAAAGCAAAATCCTTTTTGGCATTTACGAAACCACACAAAGCCACCTTGCGTGGCTTTCTGTGCTTTATTAAATACAAAGTAAAGCAAGACACACGCAAAAGGCGTGTGATGGTTGTGGCTGTTCCACTCCAAGGCTGACCTGGTCTGTATGTTTCGCGTGAAATCTGCTGACATTTGTTCTCTGGAGGTGCTTGTTGCAGCATCTCTATGTGATTGTCACCATATTTGTGCCTGTGCATACCACTGCCTTGCGTTGCCTTTAGTTGCGAAGACATTACATGGGTAGAACATAGTCCTTCCCATGCATCCATCCATGTATTTTGATGCATTCCCAGATTTACCAAGAGTGGGAGTAAGTTAAAAACCTGCTCCTCCCTCAAGCAGGCGGAACGAGGAGAAATAGCTTGATTTCTCCTACTTACTTCCTCTTTCTGTGTGTGTAGCATTCTGTAGCACACATAGAAAGATGAAAATGCCTTTAATGATTGGTTTTATTGGCAGGAAGGTGTCCCTTCCTGCAGAAAATTACTTTTGGCTGTAATGAAGGACCTCAAGCACCATGGAGCAAGGATGCCTTCATTGGAGTGAGGTAGCACTCAGTGCGCCAGCACTAGGAGACAGCAGAAATGCATCACATTCTAGTAGATATGGTGCATTTCTGATGTCTGCCTTTCACGCAATGCAGCAACTTTGCTTGCAGCCCTGCATTGTGTGTTATCATATGAAATAATATTGTTTACAGAAATTTGTCCCATTGGGGTTAGTTTTTCTATTATTAGCTTGAATGGGGCAATATTTTTGTAGATTTTTATTTAGGGCATGATATTTATGACATGACATTCTGACAGCGACATTTTGGTACCAAACTTAAAAGAGGTGCAAGTCAGAATATCATAAAGAGAAATTTCATTCAAAATATTGTACTATCAATGGAAGCCATATTGGCTATAAAATCTGTTTATCCATAGTGAGCAGCCATTTTTGAGATTCACTGTTTGGTCTTCCTCTTTCAAGTGAGGTGCATGGTACCAGGGGACTATTTAATCAAGCTGCATTCAACTTTGCAGTGAGAGCCCCGCTGGTGCCAAAGGTGAGCCCATCCACGCCTGTACTCAATCAGCAATGCTGCCAGTTCTGACTGCAGATGAACCATTGCCTCCCTTCTGCACAAGATGAGAGCAAGTATTACCCCTCACCATCCAGGCTAGCTTTGAATCCAGTGGCACAGCGAGCAAGGGACCCACGTCTGGGCATACCCTTGGCCACTTAGGGCGAAAATAGAAAACACAACAAGATGATGGACGGACTGACTGGAGGTGAACGTTTGACAATGTTCAATATTCCGTCTATCGTCTTTTTGTGTTGTGTTTTCATCCTAAGTGGGAAGGGTATGCCTAGTCCTGGGCCCCGTGCTCGCTACACCCCCAGTTTCAAGATAGCTTGGCTGAGTCTAGGATGGTCAGATAAACTCACTGAGGCAACACCGCTATGGTCGTCACAACGCTTGGGTTTCCTCTGTTTCCTTCAGGGATTCGACAAGTGGGACACAATAGGGATTTCGACGGTGGGAGACCTTGTTCGTAGGGGTAAGCTACTGACATTTACTGATCTCCAAGCCAAATACTCCCTTGCTTTGACAGAATCCTTCCGTTATCTGCAAATCAAACACACCATCCTCGCCGCCATCCCAGACCTCACATCTATACCTGAGACTTCCCCCCTGGAGGATAGGCTGTTATCGGAAACCCTCCCTACGAAAGCTATCTCCTACACTTACCGCAAGCTTTGTAACAACCTCCCTGATCCCTTCCAGTCCCTGCGGAACAAATGGGAGGGAGACGTGGGTCCCTTAGACGACAAGGACTGGCAGGCGGCCCTAATGTCCCCTAGGGAATCGGCTATCTGCCATAGGTTCAGATTAATCCAACTGAAGGTTTTACACAGAGCTTACATGTCCGCTCCTACACTGGCCAAAATTGGTAGACGCCCCGACACATTGTGTTTGCGCGGCTGCGGCCTACCTGGCACCTTTTATCACATCCTATGGGAGTGCCCAGCGGTGCAACACTTCTGGGGTGGCGCGACCCGTAAAATGAGCAGTTCTCTGGGTAAGCCACTCCTACCGTCACCCACAGAATGTCTTCTCAATATATGGGGGGCCACGGACCTGAATGAACTGGAACTGCAGTGGGCGGCGTTGGGCTTTCTGTTAGCTAAACGCTCCATTGCGATGAAATGGGGCTCCTGGGAGAGGCCACTACTGGTGGGTTGGGTGGCTGAGATGGACCGTTGTATGATTGCTGAGAAGACGGTGTACAAAATAAGAGGCTGCCCCAAGAAGTGGGACAGGAAGCGGGGACACTGGAATAAATATTGAGGTGAACTCTGCGAATGTTTGACGACTGAGCTGGCCATGGTCCGAGCTGGACCCATTGGACGAATTGTACGCTAATCTATTCTTCTGTCTACGCTGTACTTTGACTTCACTGTATTGTCTTGATTGTGACTGAGCTAGCCATAGTCCGACCCGAACCCATAGTACGAATTGTACGCTGATTGATTTTTTGCTTAATTTGTATCTTGAATCAAATGTATCATACTGCCTGTGACTGATTTACTGACTCTGCTTTTCTCTTTAATAAACTTTTATGTTAAAAAAAAGATAGCCTGGCTGATGAATGGTGATACCCTGAAACAGTTCCCAAATGCTTGTTTTACGGTCCAGGGAGGACCTGGCCTGGCAGTTTGAGCTGGTCTTTCCCTGTGGAACAGTGTTGAGGCTGATTTGCATATGGCTGGGTCCAAACTGGAATGGCGTGGCGATCAAATTAACAATGGATCAAACTCAGATCTGTGACTGGGGGTGATGGTTTGACAATATTCAACATGCCGTCCATCATCTTTGTGTGTTGCAGGCTGTAGACCAATGCAGTGCAGTCCTGGATGATTAATGGAGAATGGTGGAGGGTGGTGGTGTCTGAGCACTGTTTCTTGTAGGCATTTCCACGACCTTTGGCACTATTGATACCTCCTTTCTCATTACTAGACTTCAAGGAACAGAAACCAGAGACACTGTACATAAGTGGGTAAAGTGTTTTCTGACCAAGAGGGAGCAATCTGTTATCTTTTCCACTTTTAAATATGCATCTGAAAAGATCAACTGTATTGTTCCCCCTTCTGTGTTTATTACCACTATTACTTAAGATGTCCATGTTTATACTGGGGTTTTCTTAGATTCTGCCGGAATATAATTCTATTATTATGCTGGTTACACTGAGCTGATCTATACACTTATCCTCGTTAACATTCTACAACTTGTAGATGCAGAATGTCATATGCTTGTAGCCAGGATGAATTCACGGTGGACCATAATAATTCAATCTACCTTGGCCTCCTGGGCAAACCAATAAGAAGGCTGCAGATGGTTCCCAGTATGTCAGCAAGACTCATTTCTGGTAGTATGTAAAGACATCCTATCACCCCAATAATTTTGATTAGTTTTTTTATTAGCTTCCTGTCACCAGGTAATCCAATAAGCCTCCCTTGAATTTTAAGACATGCACATTACTCTTTATAAACGATAGTGTACTTTGTGCTCTGCCAACCAATGGTTGATGCAAATCACTATGATCAAGATTGTAAATGTTGGCGATAGGGATATTTCTGTAGCAAGTACCCGGAATAACCTTCCATTGGTTCTTTGTGCTATTCTTCATCACTGGGGTTTTCACAAGAAACTAAAGATCATGGGCCTTATTTACAAGAAAGTGATTGGAGAGCCACAAGCCATTTGGCTGTGCTGTGCTGCGTCACTTTCAGAGCTCAGGGATGGTCATGTTTACAACAATATGACGTATCCCTACGCTCTCCCCCGCGCTGGTGCACAATTATCTGCCATGCACCACTACAGGCACCCTTGCACCATGTTTTTATAAACCAATCACAAGAGGTGTTTTTCTCTTACTAGCACGCTGCAGAATGCAGCACGCATAGAAAGAGGAGAAAACGAGGAGAAATAAAAGTATTTCCCTTCGTTACTCCTCCTTACACACACCCCCCACCTCCTCCCCCCACCCCGGGAGGTATAGGATTGTGGCGCATTCCCAGGGTTACAAAAGGTTGTAAATCTGGGAATGCGGCCGAATCCATGGGTGTTGAGTTGGAACACCCATGGCAACCCCCTTTCACGCAAAGTGCTGCGTGAAAAGGGGCATATTTACAAGGCCATGAAAGCCACACAGGGTGGCTTTACGAGGCCTTGTAAATATGGAGCACCACAATGCGCCGATGGTGCGTCAAAAAAAGTGCTGCACCGCCGGCGTAAGGGGCTTGTAAAGAAGTTTTTCATTAATTGGTTATGCCAGCTTCTATTGTTGTTATTGCTTTTACCTATTCTACATGCTACAGGAGTTGTGTTGTTTTAACTATAGCGTCTAGAAAGTATGGTGAATATTGTACTCTCTATAAATATTGTCTACTAATTATTAATGAAAACTATTGTTTGATTGGAGCTCAAATTAGAAAATGTACATTCAATTAGGCAATTGTTTTGTAGACGATACTTAGGATACAATAGTTTTGTCAGAAAATACTGTGACCAGGATGTTATGGTACTAGAGCTACAGAGCAATTGACTACTATAGTGGTCTTTAGCACATGAAGGCGGAAGGTAGGTGTTGAACAATTCTTTGCAAAAATGTAATACAATCGTGATCAGTCAGAGTGATATGTTGTTAACCAGTGATTTGTTTCATTTTTAACAATTTGCAAAATGGTGCAATTTAACCTATGCTTAACTAATGCATCAGTTTATTTGATTTCATGTTGATAATTTGAAGTAAACAATACTTCAACCTTAAACTTGACTATTCGACTGTGGTCAATTGCTTGATTGTTCTGTGGATATATCCTAGTTTTGGAATGAGAAGTCGCGTGGCCTGTTGATTGGTGGAGGGATGGTGGCTGGTGGTTTAATACATTGGTACTCATCAGTACACTACAGTTTAAACCTCGATAGTCTGTATTGACTTCTTTGCATCAGATTTAACAATCTTTCGGTCTCCCTCCTTTTACTGTTTACTGTTAAAATTAAAAAGAAACCGAGCTTAGTTTTTTGTTTGTCTAATGTTCAGCCGTTTTGGCAGGACATCAAGTGACATTCATGTTTTAACAGCTGGGCCAGACCCCTTTCAGAATTTGAAACCCCTGTCAGCTGCAGAACAGACACAGAGCAGAATTCTTGGTAAAACTTGATTGTGATGTCCTCCACCATGTCTGATTAAGTTGTTGTAACATTTGTTTATGCTGTTTCTGCCAAGAACCACGTGACTCCTTTTCAAACCCCGCAGTGGCTTCTTCTCTCATTTCCCTGCTTCTCTTTCTCAAAAGTAGAAGAATTTCAACGCATGATACTAGTATGCTCTTCCCTAAGCCCTACGCTCTTCAATGTGTACATGAGGCCGCTGGCTGGGATTGTTCGTCCGCATGGTGTTAATATCATCTCCTATGCGGACGACACCCAGCTGGTGGTCTCCCTTGCACAGAAGAGCGGTCTTCAGACTCCACCTGACCTGGCGGCCTGCCTGAAGGACGTAAAAAGGTGGATGTCAAGCTCATGTTTGAAACTCAATGATGACAAAACGGAGCTTATGCTCCTTGGCCCAGCAGCTCCTTCCACTCTGGAGTTAATCTGGCCTTCAAGCATGGGCTCCCCCCCCCCTCCCCAAAGATAATATCAAAAGTCTGGGAGTATGGCTTGACAAGTCGCTGAGCCTAAACACTCAAGCCACCAAAGTGTCAGCCACTTGCATTGGCCTTCTCAGGGTAATCAAAAAAATCCTTCCCCTCCTTCCATTCGAGGCCAGACAAATTGTCATACAGGGCCTGATCCAATCACGGCTGGATTTCAACAATGCCCTTTACCTTGGAGCCCCGGACTATACTCTACAAAAACTTCAGCGCACTCAAAACTGTGCTGCCCGGGCGCTCCTGGGAATCCCTCGGAGGACCTCAATAAAATCCGGCCTCAAAACTTTGCACTGGCTGCCTGTCAGGGATAGAGTAAAGTTTAAGGCTCTTTGCATCGCCCACCAGACTTTCTGGAGAATGGGCCCAGAAATCAACTCTTCCCTGATTTCCCCATACCAACCCAATAAAACTCTACGCTCCTCAACTGCTACTCTTGCCACAATCCCTCGAATACTTAGATCCAGAGCAGGAGGACGCTCATTCTCATACAACATTGCCAAACTGTGGAATACTCTCCCGCTGCAGATGCGAAACAACACAAACCTCACCAGCTTCAGGAAACAGCTCAAAACCCTCCTGTTTAACAACTAACAGCCTTAGTGGCCAGGTTTGTTAGGTTTAGCTCCAGCGCCTGGACGCCTCAGGGCAACTGCAGCGCTATATAAACCCAATTTTCATTTCATTTCATTTCATTTCATTTCATTTCATGTCTTGGCACTCTAGAGAATGTAAAATTCATCATCGTGCAAACTCTGGGATATAATCGTCGTGCTCACAACCGCACTATTCAACAGGATGAACCATGCACCATCGTACAATTACACAGGCCAACCATGCGGTTAATTGTGTGTTACAGCACCAGGCAGAGCTTGCTAACACCCCCCACGCACACACTCTCTCTCTCTCTCTTTTTGTACAACCCTCTGGTCTCACCTGACAAATACCAAAAATATTCACCTATAGCTCCTTGACGCTGACACACACACCCTACACAGGCACAAACCCATTCACACTACTGACAGCACATCTTCACACACCGAATCAGACTTTGGTCTGCAATAGAAACCTTTCAATCACACTGTCACTCCCATCCTCCTGGCAAAGAGCTGCAATGTCACAACAAAGGTAGATAGGTCACAGGGCCCTACACATGCCAATGACATTGAAACAATTTGAATCAGCAATGTAACTGGGTGCCACCTTACTCAGTGTCATCATAGGACATTGGCAGACCCCGGAAAGACATATTTTGGGGCCCAATTATGAAATAAATTAGATTGTTGTTTCCCATTCCTGCTAATTCAAGCCCGAATGCTGCCAAACATTAATAGTGTACATGTTAAAGTTTAACAGTGTCACAAAAAAAAGGTTGAACAAGGTCTTGCTCAGGGCACTGGTTAGAGGTAGCTAGGGAGGGAAAGAGACTTAGATAGAGAAATAAAAAACAAGGGTCAAATGGAGGGAAAGTACACTTTCCCAGTGGTCTTCTTGAAAGGTGGGGGCCCTGGACAATTGTTCTCTTTGCCCATGCCTTAAAACGTCTGTGATGCTATTAAGTAATCAGTTGAAACCCAACAGCTATTAAAGTATTAAAGCGTACCAAATTAAAATGTTTAAAACATACTAATTAGGATATTTTGAGTGTGCTAAAAATGATATATATTCTAGATAGTTTAGGAACAAAAAGGATTTGGCTCTGACCTGAATTTGTTAAAAGCTAGTGCCCGTTAATATACGCCCTGATCAAGGCCAGCGCCAGAAATGATAGGACCAGTTAGTGTGGACGCCACATTACAGTGACAGGTTATAATAATCCACTTTTAATGAATGGGGAGTGCATCAGCAGGCAAATTTCTAGCTGGACTAGAGGGCTGATATCCCTTGCACTTTTCATGCCTCAGAGTGACACGGCCTCAGAATGGAACCACATATGCAATGTAATATAATGTAATGTGGATTTGTAGATTGCTGATTGTCACCCATGAAGGCGCTGACTAGATGAGAGTAGGCATGTGGTGAGGCTGGGCCTGAATAGAGGCAGTCTCAATGGTCCTACAAGAAGACTAATTGTAAAAGCCAGGTCTTCAGCTTCTTGCGGAATTTAAAAAGTAAGGAGGAAGCCCTGATGTGTTGAGGGAGGTCGTTCTAGGATTTGGAAGCTTGATAGGAAAATAATCACCCTCCCGTTCTGCTTCTGTGGATGCGAGGTCTGTGTGTGAGTGAGACTGATGCTGAGTGAAATGGCTGGTGGGTTGGTGGAAGTGAAGCCGGTGATTGCAGTATGCAGGTCTCATGTTGGGCAGTTACTTGAATGCATATGTGAACTGGCAGCACTTTTGGATGGGGAGCCAGTGGAGCTCTCTGGGGAGTGGTGTGGTGTGGGATCAGCATGGGAGGTCGAGGACATGTCTGGCGACAGAGTTTTGGATGGTTTAAAGTCTGCAAAGAAGATGGGTTGGGATGCCAGCATAGAGTGCATTGCTGTAGTTCAATCTGCTTGTGATTAGGGCTGTGTGATGGCACGTCTAGTGTCCAGTGGGAACCACTTGATTTTACGTAGCATGTGGAGGATGTGGAGCCATGCGGAGGTGACGGTGTTGACCTGGGACTTCATGGTGAGGTTGGTGTCCAGGATGAGGGCTAGGTTCCAAGCGTGGTTGGCCGGGTGGGTGTGGGTCCGAGTTTGACAAGCTACCAGGTTGAATCCCAAGGTGAGCTCTTATTCCCGAAATGTAGTACTTCGCTTTTGTCAGTGTTGACTGTTTGAAGTTTGTCTTTGTGGTGCTGGTGTTGCCTGAGAGAGAAAAAATGGACTGGGTGTCGTCAGCTTAGGAGCTGATGTTGATTCCGGCAGGATCTAATTATGTTAGCTAGAGGAGCCATGTACATGTTGAAGTGTGTGGGGCTGAGTGATAATCCCAGTGGGACTCCGTATATGAGGTCCTTAGGTTCTGATGTGAAGAGCGTGAGCCTGACTCGATGTGTTCTTCTGGAGAGGAAGGAAGCTATTCATTTGAGTGTTATCTGGGAAAGTGGCTGTTTTGAGGGAGGTGTTGTAGATGGAGGCGAGTGCAGTGCTGATCGTGGCTCTTCCCAGGTTTTAGATAGTGGTGGCAGGGGTCTAAGGGCACCCCTAAGTGGACTGTGTTTATTATTGCTGTAGTGTCCTTGATGGATAGAGGGTGCAATGCTGTCAGTTGATAGTCCTTGGTTGATGAGGTTAGCAGACTGGGAAGGTTGATGAGTGGTGGCTGGGGTTTGAAGTTGCAGTAGATCTTGGTAATTTTTTCATGGAAGTAGTCAGGGAGGTTGTTGCAGTGTTCTTGTGTAGGGGTGATGGTGTTGTCTGCAGCTGTTGGGTTTGTGAATTCCTTGATGATGGTGAAAGTTCCTTGCAGTTGTTGGAGCTAAATTCAATTCTCAGGGTCAGGGCCTCTTTCACTTGATGTTGATAGTATCTAAGCGTGACCTTGTAGGTATTTCCTGTGGTGGTTCCGTGGGTGCCTTTTCATTTATTTGCAATCGCCCTTGGACACAGGAGCCCCCGAGCAAGACGCCGAGTGGACTGTAGTCAACACAGAATAGTACTTTGAAGAGGGCACGTACCCGTGCTAGACCGGGATTGTTCCGAACATTTGTTTCTGCTCCCATCATGATATTTCACGTCTGAACAATTGGACTAGAACGTTATCTTATTATTCGATCTACTCAGCGCACAGTATTGTATCTACCACTTTCTAGTTGGTTTACTCACTGACTATACGACCGTCGCTTGACTAACCCCTCCTTGGTTACCCCGCCAGGTTGGAATTATCACCGGAGGAAGGCCCAATGAGGTGTTAAGATCCAGCCACAGAGCCCTGAAGAGTTATGGAACACTGTCTTTCCACTACGAAACACGTGTCGGCTGGCTGTTTGTACAAAATAGATCATCTATCTAACTAATAAACAGACAAGATCAAGTACAACGACCTCACCGCCTGGACTATACTATTTGTTTCTGATGAGGATTGTGATCATTGAATCTTTCAATATATATGTGTGCGCGGGTTCTTTTCCTATTTTCTAATTGTGTAGTGTTCACTATACAGATTAAGGGGTTTGAGGGTATCCCTTTCCTGCTGCACCGTCTGATTAAGTGCTATTACTGTGACTTGACGTTAATACGGCTAGAGCGCCTTTCTTTCTTCATGGATACTAAAACCCGTCCCTGACTACATAATCGCCCTTGGACACTCTGAGGTTAGCGTGGTTCCAGCTAGCTTGTTTGTTGGATCTTTCAGGTTTGATGTTTTTCAGGGACACCAGGGTAGTGGCACAGGTGGTGATCCAGTTGTTACATTTGCTTGTGTTTTTGATGAGCACATTGGTGGGGTCTGGGTAGTGTAATTGGAGAGCATTGAGGCTTTCCTTTTCTGTAACTTTCTTCAGAAGTGGCTTAGGGTGCTGCTAGACTCCATAGGGGTAGTCGGTGGCCCTGTTATGTGGAAGTGGACAATGGAGTGGTCCATCCATGTAGGTGGAGTGATGTGCTTGACTTTAACCTTGTCGCTGGAGGAGAAGATGGGGTCCAGGGTGTGTTCAGCTATGTGGGTAAGGCCTTACACGAGCTGGACGAAGACGAGGTTCTGTAGACTTTCGAGCAAGTCCATGGAGTTGGCGTTTGTAGGGTTGACAAAATGAAAGTTGAGATTGCCTAGATGTATGAAGTCTTTGGTGCCTTAACGAGGGGTGCGGTGAGGTCTGTGAGGAGATTGCTGAAGTGGGTATGAAGTCCTGGGGGCCTGTATGTGAAGGTGCCTTTGATAATGGTTTAACTGTCTGTCTGAAGCTTAAAATGCATCTATTTCATAACAGTGGCTTCTGAGTCAGTATAAGAGGTACAATTGATGGTGTCTCTGTGGATAATGGCGAGTTCTCCTGATTTATGGGGTCAGTCCTGATGCTTGAATTTGTTTCCAATAGGGGCGGCTACGGCGATGTCCGGCGCCGACGTGAGGTTGAGCTAGGTTTTAGTGTGTAAGAGGAGGTCTGGTGCATTGAAGTTGATGAGGTCCCAAATCTCGGTGTAGTGCTTGCAGAGTGAGCGTGTGTTGAGGATCATGCATGTGAGTGAGGGTTGTTGTACGGAGTGGGTGTATGGTGCTGTGTGAGAGTCTGTCTTGAGTTCTGACTTGCTGAAAGGTGTGGTGTGCGTGTGGGCAGTGGGAGCTGGGAGTTAGTGTGAGGAGGCATGTGAAGTGGAATGCAAGCAGGCCAAGGGGCCACCATGGACTGAGGTGTGACCCGGCAGCAGCGTTTGTGGGGGCATCCAGGGTTGAGCAGCAGGAGTTCATCAGCGGTGTAGCTGTGGTAGGCATAGTCCAGGTGCAGACAGGCTTGCCTTTGGTGAGCTGGCGGCATGGCAGCACTGCAGCCTCCATTAAATAGGGCCTCAGAGAGTGTGAGGAGCACAGAGGGGTGGTGGGCGGACTCAGCAATAACGAGAAGGTCCGGCGGGGAGAGGGAGAAAGTCCGGCAGGGAGAGCTGGTAAGTCCGGAGGGAACAGCAAGGTGGGAAAACGTGATCAGCAGAGCAAGTCAGGGGGCAAAAACTGACAGAAGAGACCAAGAGGCAAAATGGGGCAGTAAGAGGAGCAAAAGAAACAAAAAGAGGCAGTTGAGAACTAAGGATGCAAAAAGGAGCAGATAAACTGAGACAGGGGGCAAATAGAACAGATGGCACAAACAAAGAAAGAGTAGTTGCCAATTCAGGGGCACAAAGAGCAGCTAACCAGGAAAATGGCAGGAGACAGACACCAACATGAGTCAAAAGGGCAAGGCGAGGTCAAGGTCACACTGAAGCAGAAGAGAGATATCTGGGTACCTACTAAATTGGGTCGTGCTGCATCCTCCATTAAGTAGGGCCTGGAGATCATAAAGTCCACTGGAGATGCTCCAGTTATATTACTGTGGAATGCATGCTGCCAGTGGATGATGTGGGTGTGTGCTGTCCAAGCAATTGATCCACCCATACCCACCTCTCCATGCCCTCTGCCCCCAACCTGCAGTTAATTATAGATAGCAAAGTGTTTTGGGCAAATGGACGGTGAAAAATAAGGTAAGGCCGTGGTTGACCATGTGCAAGCCATGGATGACCATGCTTTACGTGCCTAAACACAAGGTATCGGTCTTCAGATGGCCCTTTTCCTTTATCAGCCCTCATTCCATAGTTCTTGTATTTAATTGTTGTATGTTTTACACTAAACAGCCATAGAGCAGGTTCATCCAGTGACACAAAAGACCCCAGACCCTTTGTTTATAGACCACTGAATTACAGTGATTTGTAATCTACCACCATACTAAGGGGCAAATTTACAAGCCCCTTGCGCCACCCGTACATCACTTTTCCCATTTTAAAAATGACGCAAATGTGGTGCAAGAGGCTTGTAAATAAGCCCCTAAGTATGAAACGGTTTGCTGCTTTGAAGCCAGGTAGAATTGGACATGCTTTCCCTTGCAGAGTGGGACTCTTTGCTGCAGAGGATCCTCAATTGCCCTATAGCGATGAGTACTAAGCTCTAATTCTCCATGACCAGACCATGCAAACAAAGCAACCTGAAGTGAGAACCAGGCCCTAGTTTTAGAAGGAGAAAACCATCCCAATTTTTAATACAATAAAATTCTGTTATCTTCTGCATTCATCAGTGCATACCACACACTTGGCCCCCATGGCCTGATTTCAAGCCACCTCTCACACTACATGTGTCAGTGGGGGGGATAGAACTTCTGCTTTTAGTTCCGGTTCTTACTTTCTCTACAGATTCTGAGACCCACCAGGTTATGCTAGGCGAGGCACATGTAAAATATGATGTACATCTTGAGTGCTTGCTCATGGAATCATTTGGAATAGTTCCTTATTCCCCTAGAAAGAGAGGCTGCCAGAAAATGGTCCCATACATGCTAAATAGGACAGATAGGACATTCGCTACTTTTTGGTGGAAGATCGCATCGGCCAAACTCTAAATAAGGCCTGCTGTGTTTAGTAGGTTTGAGAGCCGAATGTGACCATGGGCAAGGTAAAACTAGAGTGTGAGTTTGTTGCAGGGATGCGCTACTAAAATTAAGAAGTAGCATCCACTTTTCATTGACTTCTGAAGCAAGTGAAGATCAAAGCTTTTAAATAACTATGGCACAAATTCTGCTATAGGAAATAGCAAAGTATTTCTAAGGAATTATGTAGGAGCAACTCCTCACCCTACTGCCTCAACAGGACACCGTACTAGCCAGCCTCCATCCAACACTGGACATTTTTATAGAACAAAGTCCTGCTAAGTTCCTAGAGAGAATTTATACCCTTTGTTGTGAGCACGGCATGCCCACCACATGTGTTTCGAGCAGGTCGCCTGAACAATGTGGATGGTTTCGTGCTTTCCAATCGACAACATCTTTGAACCAGAGTTTACTTGGTCACGTCGCTCTATGTTCTCAGACCTCCACTTTTTAAACTCACATTCATTTAATTAAACTTTATTAGGGGAAAAAGCAATGCCGAACCGGGAGCCAAAAGCAACCCTGACAGATTTTGTAATACCAGACCCATATTGCAGCCTGCAAGGAAGGATAGCGAACGTATCTTGCAGCCTGCAAGCAAGCTTTGCGAACAGTTATTGCAGTACACAAGTAAGATTAGTGAAAAAATTGATCTTCTGATTGGATCTTAGGTAATGGCATAACTCTGCAAGCAAATCTTGGAAAAACTGAGCTAAACACTTCATGTTTAGCTCAGTGTCTGCACCTGTGTCCAGGCGAATATCATTATTTAATTACTCTCGAGCAGCCAAATACGCCCATGTTATATATATATATATATATATATATATTTTTTTTTTTTTGCAGAGTTTTATATAGCGCAAACTTGACCCGAATCGGGTATCAGAGCGCTTTACATAACACCAGTTGCATTACATGAGGACACATTCATTTTTGTTAGGCACAGGGAGATTGCGTGATTTGCCCAGAATCACAGGATGTTCAGCGTCATTGCCGAGACTCGAACCCAGTACCCCAGATTCAAGGTCGACCGCCCTAGCCGTTAGGCCAAATCCTCTCCTACTCCCCCTTAGTTAACACAATGTAATTTTCCCGAGACACTGAGATGTTGAGAGTTGCGTTAAGTTACTTTGGCGATGGTTATCTCACGTTTTTGAGAATATGCCCCTTAGTTGTTTCACATACACCATTATCTACTCACAGAATAAAAATTGTTTTATAAGTCGGTTATCATATTGATCAAAGTTGCTATTTTTACTTTGGTCCAGGACGGTCACCCCATCCCTTATCCTTCTATGCATCAACATTCGCCTTGAAATGTCATGTCTTCCCTGTGCCACTACTTGATCCAGCTGTATCAGAGTCCATATGATGGGAAGAAAGGGGGATGACTGTTTGTTTTATCAGGTGGCCCTTATATGCTAGTTTTTTATATTTGTCTCAATGCTAAGTCAATGTTCATGAATCTCTAGTTTATTGCATGTGCACACGATATCCCCATTCTAACATAAAATGTCCTTCTTTTACTTCGCTATCCACCAGCTTCAGCTTCAGAGATAGGAGTGTGTGATGTGCTTAATCAATGGCACTGCAGTTAATAATAATAAGGAGGTGAAATCACAAAAGTTTGTGGGTTTTAGTGTTTTGCGGATGTGGGACACCCATCAAAAATAGGTCCCATCCTCCCTATTTAGATTGTATACCCATGTACACATTCTAAATCAATCAGATGGGACATCCTCCAAACTCTAAGCAACCCCCTTTGTTCTACAACCTTCTCTATGGCAAATAAAATGAGGATAAGCCAATTAACCGTTAGTTGCTAATATATTTCTCTTTGTTTTTCTTATCTTCAAGTTGTCACCTTGTAAAACCAATTAAAAGATTGGGCACGATTATGATAGTGGACGAACCTCAGTCCGTCCACCATTGTTTCGTTTTTGGGACTGCCGTCTACAAGGCGGCAGTCCCACAAGGCTAATTAGGAGGATACGACTGCCACCATGGCGGTCGCATTGCCCATGTTTTGTATTGCGGCAGGTGCTGGGCTCGGCAGCACCCACCGCAGTACAAAACAAACAGTCCACACATATCACTGTACTACGTGGCAGGCACCATTCAATGCCTGCCACATGGTGCGGGGATATGAAGGGGGGCACGTATGGTGCCCCCTAGGTCCCATGTCTGTGGGACAGGGGGTAAGGGGGCCCACCATGGGCCTCCATGTCCCTTTCCGCCAGCCTTTTCATGGTGGGTTCATCGCCATGAAAGGGCCGGCAGGAAGGAACATCGTAATGCCTATGACGGTGCCTGGTCGGCAACTCTACCATTGCATTACTCAGCCTCCGATGGACCGACGGGCTCCTTGAGCCCATCGGACATGTGGCGGTCAGTCTTTCCGACCGCCATCCAAATGAGGAGCCATTGTAATCAGGCCTTTAGTAGGTTCAAAATTATTACTGGAGGGATCGTTTACAATTTTGTTTGGAAATTACAAGTATGTAGAAGAGGACGACTAAGAAAGACCAGCGACAAAGATAAGCAGAGGAGAAATAAATACAATGAGCCACTTTTAGTTTATAACAATAGTAAAAAGCACAGTCTTGAGAACAACTATCTAGTATTTTTACTAGTTCTATAGCCCTGCCTCAGGTTTCTCAGGCTAGCAGTTGTCGGCAGAACCTATTATCTTATTCAACTTTGGCTGGAAATTCGACTCCTTCTATCTGCTAATTGTGGGGACCTAGAATACATTCGTAATCACCTGTTTGGGATAGTTGCACTTCTTTCGTCACTTACCAGTTGATTTTTTGGTTGGAAGAGCCGACATCACCACAGGCAGCGTAGCCGGTGTATCAGTGGTCATGGACTGTATGGTGGAGGGGAGCGCCTTTCGGACTAGCTGCTTCCTGTCTTGAGACGCCACTGATGTCTGGTCTCTCTGGATCTCATTGATGGAGACAAAATGGTTCCTGCTTTTGCTGCCATTGCTCGTCACAAGGCTGTTGGGGACCACATTGACTAGGGGTGGTGGCTGAACCAGGTTCTTTAAAAAAAAAAAAAAAAGAGCAAGGCTGATTTGTATCGGAAGGTGTTAATACAGATTATACACAGAAAAATCCTTAAATAACACAAACATTGGCATAATTTTGATGCCAATGCTGAAGTGAGAATTGGTGTGTTCTGTACAGTATTGTTTTTAGATATTAACCCAATTTACTTATTTACCTCATGTAACCTGGCTCTTGAATTGTGACATAAGCAGGTTTGTGTCATTGGAAACTACCATTTTGTTTTGAAAACATTGTTCAGATTTTTTTGGCTTCCTTTAGCCGTCTTTAATGGGCTCTTGATTATAAGAATGATTCTATGACCGTTAGGGAGTTTCAGATTTTTTACCATATTTTTATTTGGGAATTGAGAACTTCATACTTCTAGTAACTGTTTCTAGACTCAGATTTTCGAATTGTTTTGGATTTTTCTACAGGCTTTGATTCTGGAAAGTTAAATTCCAATCGCCCACTTATCTACTAATGAGATATTGTCGCTTTTTCCACAAATAGATCTAGTTTATGGCCAAGTATTAGGACACTTACTGAAACCTTGCACCCTCAAGATTTAATGTAAATATCTTGGACCAAGATTACTGTGTGGGTGGAGAGAGGTTTAGGTGTGGCCATGGTGACTTTGGACTTCAGAAAAGATATCTCAAGTTCAACCATGTTGTAAACTGACAAAGCTATTAAGTGTAGGATCAGGAGACCTGAGTTGTAATCCCTGCTTTCCCACTTTCCACAATTTATAATATTAAGAACATAGCTTACCTTCTCTCGTCTCTGTTCCCTCAGCCGCCAAATTTGGTAATGCTTACAATATGGGTTCAATGTCACATTTAAGCATAACCACTATCAGGAGTTTCCAACTTTTTCTGTAATAAGAGCTACTTAAGTTCAATGAAAATCCCACTGAGCTACTAATATTATTAGTGTTGTAATAGTGAGCACATCAGACATTAGTGTCCATCCTATGCAAGAGGGTTAACAGTGATCACCTCGGCACATCAGACAGGGTTCCCAGCAATAATGTTGCAAAGGCTTTGACAATGTGGAATGCCGCTATGTGGGTAATACATAATAGCCAAAGCTGCAATGTCTCTGGTACCAATGTAATTAATTATATCAGCAGTAAGTCCCTTCAACGCTGTATAATGTTTTTTCTCTCTATTATCCGCTTTAAAATTATTTTGCCAATTCAACCATTTTGCTTCAAACATCACCTTATGAGTTCTGAAAACGTACACACATTTTCGTCTCCAATAATAAACACTTTTCAATGTTGTACATATATTTTCAACCATTCAAAAGCTTTCATTTATTAGGCTGGGGTGCACACAGGAGAGCTACTTATATGTACCTGGAGAGCTACCAATAGCTCAATAGCTACTAGCTGAAGAAGCCTGCGCTAGTTAAATTATTGGACATTAACTTGAGCTCTGAAAATAAATACCCAGTTGTAATACCCCATGGTCTCTGGAAAAACTACAAAAACAAATCACCTGCAAAGATTCCTGATAATGAGAAATATTTCAATTTTCTTACAATAAATGTGAAATAATATTAATTTTTTCGTTTTAAATAATGAGAATTATTTTACATTTTTTGGATAAAAATCTAAATATTTTCTCAACATCAGAAAGATTTACTGGGTTTTTTGTTGTTGAAGTTTTTCCAGAGACAATTGTATGATAAAATTGGCTGTTTATTTATTTGCAGAGCTCAGGTAAATGGCCAATGAATTATCTAGTGCTTATGCTTACATGCAAATTTGAAACCATCACGGGTAGGGGGCCCTGATTGGTTGCCGACAATTCTTTATAAGTCAAATCAATTATGGTGGGCATAAGATCTAAGCCCTTTTTTTAGGTCTTAGCCAGACAGCGGTTGCACGGTCTCTTCGAGACATGTTGTATATACTTTGTGGACTTCAGCCCGCCCGTAAGCTTTCCATTTGCTGGCTCCATCATGGCACTGCTATTCTTTCGCCACATTTGCCCAAGGCATGAATTTATAGTGCCTCTTGCTGTGTTTAGCCCTCCCCATTAGCTGGTCACCATTTTACCATCTGATTTACAAACTACTTTTTTCTTTCCTGAAAAGCAATTAACATAATCAGTCTTGTTTTCACTCCCTTGGAGCTCCTATGTAAACAGGCCAGTAAATCTTGTTCTTATCTCGTCTCTTTTTTGACGTGCATTCAAAGATTGAGGGCAAATGTTAGACACTGTTTGCCTGTCTTCAGTGCGTGTTCAGCTCTCTCCAGGCTCACAAACGCGCAGGGTAAACCTTTAATGAATCAGCCATGTTAAACGTTACGCTTTTTGTTCTTTTTGTACTTTTGGCCATTCACTCTCCAAGAGCACATGGTGTGTTGTTTTATTTTTGGGTTTTTTGCATTTTTATATAACACAAACTTGACCCGAAAGTATTGCAACGCTATGACATGATTTGTTTCTTCGTTTACTTCTTGTTCTGTACTTTTTTTCACAGTCCTCCTCTAACTCATATGATGAATGTTTGCAATGCCATAGGTATTGAAGCACTTCTTACATACTGCAGCATTACTGCACTGTAAATAACAAAGCTGTTAGTACACTGCACTGTTTCACACAATTTCACATCTCCTATATTGATCTTCTTGTAACTTACTCAGGTACAAATGTGGTCAAAACACCAATCTTCTCTTCACCCAAATTGCTCTCAGGCCCAAGCCCCACACCAACACATAAAAACAAAAATCCGTTAGTACCTACCTAAAAATGTCTTGCTAAAATGGTCATTCCACAAAGAGCTACCCCCTTCCCTCTCATTCAAAAGTTAGCTGGTGTCTTCCAATCTGACAGTGAGGCGCCAGCTCTCAGCAAGTACACAATGAGAACATTACTGTACAACAAGTCTACTAGGTGAGGAACAGGATGGGTACCGCAGGGGTTAACCAGTCTGCTGGTTTTCACAGGAATAATGGCCTTGCTGCACTTCCCTTAACCTCTCCTCATGCAGGGGCAACATGCAGAGGCATGGCAGCGGGGATAAGACAGGGAGATAGATTGTGGCATATGCAGCCTAGGCACAGGAGCAACATGAGCTCAGAAGCAGCACCTCTCCTACACTGCTAAAATGTGGTCCTCCTTTCACCCTCCTCGTCACTATGGCCCCCAAAGCTCATCGGAATGTGCTCAGCATCTCATTTGTAACTACTCTTCTCCTGGCTTGAGAGATAAGTAATTTAAAGTATTTTAAAGAATATGCTCTGTTTTTATGGTGGAGTCTGCGCTAGCGCATGCATCTCGCATGCGAGACACTTTTGTAACTAAAAATGGCTTGGACACCATTTCTTACCACTTGTTGGCTTGCATGGCACTCTTCTTTACAGCATTGTTATTCGTCAAAGCTGACCTATCATAATTTCCATTCCTCTCTGTGGAGCAGGGACCAAGCACTAATTGATTCAACTTAATCAGTGCCAGTCCTCTGTTCCAGGTCGACCTGAATATGTTAGGAATCCTAGCCAATAAATTTGATGTGAACTATGAATAAAGACCTTTTCATATCAAAGCTCCCTGAAACAATTGAATTTTGCCATAAGATGGGGAGTGGATGTAGCCTTACGGCTAGAGCGGTCGACTTTGAAGCTGAGAAAACACGTTTAAGGCTCGGCAACAACGCTCAACATCTATGATTCTGAGCAAATCACTTAATCTCACCGTGCCCAACAAAAAAAATGAATGTGTCCGTCTGTAACACAACTGGTGCTTATGTAAGCGCTCTGATACTTGATATCTTCGGGTCAAGTTCGCGCTATATAAAACTCTAAAAATAAAAAAATAAATAGCTGTGGTGCATACCAGTTGCAAATATGTGTCAACAATCTGGTCCTAATGGTCAGTACTCCGAGAGGCCTGAAATGGAAATTGGGAATTTTGCATGCTTGTTGTGAGAGGAATTTGCTTATCATTAATGTTTTTTTTTTTTGTCCTCAACTCCACCATGGTTGTAATCTGCCAAACCTCTGAACAGGTAAGAAAGGCATATAGTGGTGCTGACATGCTGACTCAGTCAAAGACTGGTAAGGGTAGAAACGGTACGTGGCGCTGCCATGACCCCACAGCTATGTCGTTCACACTGCCGATCCTGACACCTTGTTACTTGATAGACAGATACTAACCATAAGCCAATTACCACCATTGCTTATATCCACCAATACATCAAAAGAAAAAGGCGAAGTTGTTTAGCAGGGAGAGTATATCATGGCTTCGTAATCATCGAACCTGGGGGAAAAAAAAAACCAGCACGACTAGTGAGACCAATCAAGTAGATGCCAAAAAGCTCTTTTGTCTGGTTTCCCAGCCCTGGCGAAATCTAATTTTGATATTTGTAACATAGAAGTACACCAGTCATGTAAAGAAGGAAGAGAAGCCTCTTTCCATCGCCTGCAGATTTCTCTACGGGCCACCAAGATAGAGTAAAACAAGAGGTTTTTGGCAGTACTTCGCTTCTGATCTATTACACCGAAGATTACTAGCCGAAGATCAATGACCACTGTAAAACCAAAGGAGGATGTGAGTTTGTTGCTAATTAGATCCCAAAAAGACGTCAGGTGTGGGCAGTCATAGAACATGTGTACATCAGAGGCCGCCACTAGACCACAGCGGGCACATGCCACCGGGTCCCCTGTTGAAAATTTAGACAACCTCTGAGGGGAGTAGTAAGCCCTATGAAGGGTAAAAAGGTGGTTCCTGCGGAGCCAGGCTGCTTTGACTAGGTCCCACAAGACATTAGAAGCGAATAAAGAGAATATATCTTGCATGCCTAAGCAGGATAGTCTGCTGTTTACTACTAAATTCTCATGAATGTTTGTATTTGAACAATGGACCTAAGGATTGACGTAATCAAGGGTGTCAACACTATAAAGGTGAGTGCGCTGGAGAATGTTCTCCACAAGAGAGTTAAGATATGCTCTGCAGTCAGTGACAGACAGTATGTGATTTGATAAGGTTTTGTAGCCATATCCTTTGAGTACATTGGAGCAGGGGTCTTGTTTCCTTTGTAGTCTCAGGTCTGCAACAAATGACTGAGGTGCGACATTCTACAGCTTCGGATTGGTATCAGCTGTAGTTGGAGAATTTTTGATTATTAAAAGAGAGTTTTGGAAAGCAATGGATTCTGTTTTTGTAATTTAAAAATGAAGTACTAAATTACTCACTTACTGCCAGATTAAACTCTATATTTGATTGAAAAGAGAAAGACACTGCGTCCATTATTTATGGAGTATGGTATAAGACAATAGAGTGAAGCACATGTCACTTTATTTACTGTGAAGCTATTTGATAGTATTATCGCAACTGTCAGATATATGTTGCTTATTCAAAAGAGGGAGTTTCAAAAGAACAAAGGGTTTTTAGAAATATGTGGTGACAATTGTACATTATTTAATGAAATGCTGTTTTGTCTCAGACGTTTCCAGAATGGATTATGACAATGGGATATAGGGTACTTTGATGATAGATTTTAAATGAGATATATTCAATGAATTTGAGTGATGTAGATAATGGTTGTATTTTTTTCTCATTTGTCAATAGAGTTGTATGTGTATATTACTATAAGATGAGTGTCTTCGAAATAATATTTTCTACTACTTTCTAGTGCTTATCATTTAAAAAACGAATAATAATTTTATGAAAACCTGTGCTCAATGTATTGTTTTTTAATGGGGGATTTTTTTTAAAGCTCTGCGTACTACCATCCAGAAGCCTCAAAGAGTGGATATAGGTAAAAACCTGGGACTTCAGAGAAATTGATGACTGGTGGTGTGAGTTCTCATACAATATTACATGATGTAATACTAAGGCCCTGATTAGGAGGTAGATTTAGACCCAGTCGTAAACACCTGTTTATGCATGGGGCAGAATCACGAGTTGCTTGGCATTTAATGCATACAATAATTATCGGCTGCCTTAAATGCCTCCACTGCAGGTGCATTTCGGCAGGTCAACCAAATTTATTGCGGGAATATCATACAGTATTTATCATACAATGCGGCTTTTGGTGCGTTAAATTCCAAAATCCAAACGTTATTCTCCAAGAACTTGAAAAAGGTGTTTTTTATCACACCGATAAATAACGTGCCCCATGGTATCATTATTTATCAGGTCATATATAACAACTTAACTCATAAGCAGCGCCTAAATTCTGGGGCCACACATAAGAAAAATACATTCTCAGAAGTAGTTCGGCAACAAATACATACTAGAATGCTCCCTACTCAGCTGCCAGAACTGGATACAGTCCACCAGCTTTGGCCTCCAGAGCTGCGAACTATACAACATCTTCACTCTTCAGAACTGGACTGGAAGTGATCGATTCTCTGCAGTTTCAATCTATTTCTTGATATTTCTTTGTTTGTGATAAAAGAGTGTATGTGCGATATTGTTTTGAGATCTGTTTTGTATAATAACGCTTGCCATTTGTTTCACTCTCAACATAGTCTGGGCAGTTTTTTTTTTATTTAAGAAACAATTGGCTAATGGAGTCATAAAAGCAACAAAATCACCACTCCATTGCAGTGTGTAACTTCAGTTTGGCTGCATCAACATGGACATGACAAATAGAAATGTGATTTAAATTTAATCTATTGATTTGTGATATGAATGTTTCTAATTGATTTATTATTGAATTTAATTTATTGATATGTGATTTTAGAGGTCACATATTGATTTGTGAGTTTGGTGTCTCTTATTGATTTGTCAATCAAATTTCCTCGCTGACTAATATCGGTTGGATGGATGTTAAAAAATATTTATGATTCATAAATCATCCATAAATTTCTGATTTAAATGTTATTTGTTCTTCGGCTTTCACAGCCCAAAAAAATATGTGATGCTTTCTTTTATTGCAAAGATTTTCATTGTTTGGTAAGTCCCTTATCAATTTGGGATGTAGATATTGTTCATGAATTATGTTTCAGTAAGTGGGGTTTTTATGTGGATGATACACACCAAAATGCTATTTGGTGATCTACAATTCACTTGTGATTGATATGTTATCATTGATTTGAATGATGGTAATCCTTTCATTATATTTTGATTTGTAAGGTATGCAATGATTCTGGTGTCAATCGATTATGTTTTAATAAACGTAACAATCGCAAATTTTGCAGGGTTTATTCTGCATATCTGCAAAAACCAAAGTGAAAATCAATCCAGAAGGGTTCCACAAAATATTATTGGGCATATTCTCAAGGAGTTATCTCCGAGTCAGCAGCACTTTGTCGCAGCCAAAGTTGCGATAAAATTATCACCCCATTCACAAGCTAGTGCTAACAGCCCATAGCACCAGTTTACCTGCGATAGCAGGCGCAAAAAATATCGCCACAGATTACCCCCGCAACTATCGCTAATGAGATGCAGAGTCGGGGGTCCCGTGCCAAAAGCTGTGATAACCCCACTCCGTAACATTCTCAACGACCAGCCAGATCGGCGATATGACCACAAAACATGCCATAAGGTGGGTTAGCAGCAGGAAATTAACACCTCCTCGGACCTGGTGTAAAGTCGGTCCACAGCCTGCACCACAAAAGGGAGCCCAGGCCAGAGCCACACCTGAAGGGCAACAGATGCCATGGAGCCACTGATCATGCAGGCTGGACACCCAAGAGGGCCACAACACCCACCACCACCACGAGGACCACACCCCATCCCCCGGTCACCTCGCCTCCTTGGACCTACACTGAGGCAGCGCAGGCAAAGACAGCGACCACCTGAAAACGCACCAACCTCACACACCCAACATCAGAGAATGAGATTACTCACCACAGGCTCAAAGGGACAACCAACATCCCACCGTAGACAAAGCTGCTGGTCGTGCTGCACCTATTGGCCTCTGGTACCTACCAACCAAAAAGTGCCAGAGTCAAAGTTCCTCAAACCTTTCCTGGATGTCATCATCAGCTTGGCACCCAGTACCTATACTTCCCCCATACTCTGTAGGAACAGCTGGAGACCAAGCAAGGCATCTACGCCATAGCTGGCTTCCCGCACGTTGTGGGTGCAATTGACTGCAACCCATCTTTCTCTCCCTCTTCTCCTTGGCCTTCCCCGACCCCGTTGTTCCATGCTGGTGGTTAGTGGGGCTTGTGGGGTTCGCGTTGGCCTCTGCGCTCGGCCAGGATGCATCCATGTTGCTACGCACTTTGGATTGTTTCTGGTGTGCTGTTTTTGTAGCTTTTATATTGCATTTTCTTGCCAGGCGCCTGGGATTGGCAGACCTGCCGCTGGTTTTTGCTGCTTTTTGTATCACGATTAGCCTCATTGCAACTTTTTTTGCTTTTGAGTTTCGCATTTTTGCGGCGTGGCGTTGGTTTTATCGCGGTGATTTGACGCGTTATCTGGAGCCTATCGCATGGTACCGCAGTGTTGTGAATACTTAGTTAACAAGGCGTAATTTTCCCGCGATAGACGTCGATGTTGAGAGTTGCATTAAGTTACTTTTGCGATGGTTATCACACGTTCTTGAGAATATGCCCCTTAGTTGTTTCACATACATCATTAACTACTCTTTTTTTTTTTTTTTTTTTTATTGAGATGGTTCCGGGTATCGACAAACAAGAAACTTCATTAATACATTACTACATTAATACAGTAATGAACAGGGTAAAATCAGGATAAAATCAGACATTGAAAATACAATATACATCTTATAAATATAGTCGTAGGAAAGATAAAATCATTTTTGAGAAATAGCACATACTGGGATGCTCTCAGCGCCTCCCAAAGTCTGTAAGCTCTTGTTCATCTAATTTCTCTCCAATTCCTGAGAGGAGCCCATATATTCTTACCAAATTCTTTCGACCTCTTTCCTTTAAAATCATACAAACATTCCTCTATATTGTGGGTCCCGAGAAGCCTAGATAACCACATCTGAAATGTGGGAGCTACAGAATCTTTCCAGCCGGCCGAGATTAAAATCCTAAAAACAGCCATACACAGAAAAATAAATGCTTCGGCTTCGTGCTCTAATTTCAGATTTTCATCTCTACCAATCAGAACCGTAGTAGGGGATAGAGTGATCTGATGCTCTAGCAGCCCCGTTAAAAACCTTTCAATTTCTTTAAGGACCGGAGTAAGATTCTGACAATTATAAAACAAGTGGGGTAAATCTGCAGGGCCTTGGTTACACCTGGGGCACCTATCGTTTTCTCTCTTACCCCACTTAAATAGCTTGGCAGGCGTATAATATAAATTAAAAATAGTCTTATAATGCTGTGCCTTTAAATTTGAAGCTCTTAATATTTTTTTATTTAGTGCTAAAGCAAAGTCTAAATCTATATCCGGATCACCAATTCTTACTGCCCAATCAGATTCAATTTGTCCGATGTCATCCCCCAAACCCTGCAAGAGATAACTATACCCAATTTTAATCTTCTTACCACCGTTCCTTAGATAGTTCACAAATGCGTTAGGCTCCTGTATTGAAAACCTGGGTCTAATTGACTTAACTGTTTGCTCCAGTTGTCTATATAAGAACCATTGGCTAGCAGGTATACCATACTTTTGCTGGAGTATGTCAAATCCTAATAGTTCATCCTCAATCATAACATCCCCCAGACAGCTAATACCCAGCTCATTCCATAACCTACTATTACTATTCTGTCCAAGATGAGCAAACGGATTTGACCGCCACAAATCCAGTATACTGTTAATCTTTGGGATCTTCAGAAACCTCATTATTGACTTCCAGGTGCCCCAAGCACTAAGGATCACCCTGCTTTTAGTCCTTTTAAAATACCTACGATTTATTTCTCGTGTTAGGAGCCCCACTGCTTTCCCCCCTACTAACAGTTCATATATTGTAGGGGTTCTGTCCATATCTATTGACCCAGCGATATTGACATGTTTGAACAAAACATTCATTTGCATCATTAAACAGACCCAGTGATACAGCCTCAAGTTTGGTGCAGGCAGTCCCCCTCCCTCCAACGGAGCTGATAGTCGAGCTAAAGATCGACGTATTTTCCCATATTGCCACACAAATTGGGAGAAGACTGCTTCCATTTTCTTCAACAGACCTTCTTCTACTAGCAGAGGTATGGCACGAAATAAATACAATAATCTCGGAAACATTGACATCTTTAACACGTTTACCCTACCTATCAAGGATAATTGTAAAACATCTATTCTTCTCAATTCTTTATCTATTGCAGTGATCAAGGGAACATAATTTTCTTGTATAATTTTCTCCACGTTTGCATTGATTCTCACCCCAAGATAAACTGCAGACTCCACATACCTCTGGTCGATTTTATGGATGTTATTAGTGCTAATTATTATAGTTTTCTCTTCATTCAGCTTATAACCAGAGTGGGTTCCAAATGCATTGGCAAGTTGGCTCAGTTCTACTATGGCCGTCTGCGGGTTAGTGGTGACAATTGCCAAATCATCCGCGTAGGCCAATAGTTTGGTGGTATGGCCATTTAGTAAAACAGGGGATATTTTTTCTGAGGCTAAAATTTCCCTGATCAAGGGATCTATATAAAGTGAGAAAAGCAAAGGGGAACAGGGGCATCCCTGGTGGGTTCCTCTTCTAATTACCACCTCCTCGGACTGTAGGCCCATAGTTACAATTCTGGCTACCGGATCTGAGTACATAGCCTTTATTGCTTTCCTGCACTTCTCTCCAAAGCCTCTACTGGCCAAAACTTCCCACATAAATTCCCAGACCACACGGTCGAAGGCTTTTTCGGCATCTAGGAGGATCATGGCCATTTCTCCCCCCGTAGCAGCACTAGCGTCAAATAGCGAGATCGCACGCGAGGTATGATCTGTAGTGCCTCTCCCTGGGACGAACCCATGCTGCCACGGAGAGACAAGCTGGCCAATGATCCCCCCAGCCTCTTTGCCCACACCTTGGAATACAGTTTGGTATCGGCGTTGATCAGCGATATTGGCCGATACGAGCCCGGATTTTCCTCCGCTTTACCCTTTTTATGGAACACTACAATATTGGTCTGTTTCCAAGAGTCAGGGATCTTTCCAGAACAAATTACTCCATTAAAAAGGTCTACGAGCAATGGGAGAATTTCCTCCCCTAAGGTCTTGTATACTTCTAGAGGTATCCCGTCTGGACCCGCGGCTTTACCTGCAGCTAAGTCCTGTAATGCAATCAATATCTCCTCTGGGGTTATATCATTCTCCAGCTGCTCCCTGTCTTTATCCTCTAGGACCGGACACAAATGTCCGGGCCATTGCCTGGATGGTACCCAGCCCGTCTCCTGATCATATAGTTTCTGGTCACTTGCTTGTCTGGATGTGCTCCAGTACCTGAGCAGGGTGTGTCATGTGCGCATACTAACCGCTTAATTTTGGTTCACTAGTCTATAAATTTCTATTTCAACTTTTTTCAGTCACAAAATGTGCCTAGTTGCGGTGGTGCATTTCGTCCGACTAAGTCTAAGTAGCAATTAGTCGTTTTGGCTTTTCAGCACTTGCCATTCTGAAATCTGCTGACACGCTGGTGTCTTGCCTGTGATTATTAGCAAAGTGTGCTCACTATTCAGATGCCCACAACCAGTGGTAGAATAATAAAAAACCACACTTTTCTCTGACATGTTGTCAGCGTGTATTTCGTGTGTATTGGCAGAACGAGCACTGCACCAGAAGTAATATATAAAACTACATTCATTTTTGACGTGATGTCATCGAGTAGTTCTTTTTCATTGGCTGAACGAGCGCTCGACATAATTCAATTATATGTTTACCCCCAGGGTGGGAAGCCAACTGCATCCAGGCCGAGTTATTTTCCAGCCGGTCCGGAGCTAAGGCGGCTCATTTGACACAGTCTGGGCTACGCCAGGAGCAACAATTCGGAATCTTTTCCGCGTTGTGGACTGGAACTACAAACATCCATGACATGATGTCATCTTGTAGTTCCATACCGGCCCGTTCTCGCGAGAGGACGCTCTCAATGCCTCAATGCTAGAGTAAACACCGCGCGGGACAGTGGAGATATCTGGTCCTGGAATCAAGGGCGGTGCGGTAATAATGAGGTACGCGATATTTATATTATACAATACCAAGAAAAGGGTGACAGATGAGGAGGCTGTGATTTGGCCAGCCCCTCCCTCACTGGTTGTGATTGGTTGAGTGTCCCCCGGCCAAGCAGTGAAGGAGTCAGAGTCCTGTGGGGATGGTGCCTCCCCCTGACTCAGTCACGGCCCGGGACACCGACGGACAGGTATGATTACCTGCCTTAGCAGCTAGTCGCTTTGGGCAGGCTATTCTGTGAGCTTTGCGCTATATATTTACAATGATGCAAACCCTTGTTTGCTTCAGCCTGTAGTTTGCAGGGAGGTGGAGGGTAGGTGTGTTGTGAACTTATCGATGGGGGCCATTTGACTCCATATACGGAATACCTGAGATTACGTAGACCTAAACACTACCAGAGTAGCTACATGCTTGGTTGCCTGGGTTGTGTAGCTGACGTAGTCGGTTTTTGTTATTGTAGAGCGGGGTCTCACATATCCTGAGCCAGGTCCAGGAAGAGGTGAGGTCCACTCCCCGGACACACTGGGTGAGTAAATAAGCTGATATATACATTGTTGTTAAAGAAGTTATTTTGTTGTTCACAGACCAGGGTAATAGATTGTGTTTTTCCTGTACGTTTGTCCTCCCTAAATAGTACACACTTAACCAGGTGCCGAAGAGAGGAGTTGAAGCAACTGAAGGAAAATTGTATCCTTTGTTGGTCTTTTCACTTGTGTGTTTTTTTCATATTTTTCACACCGTATTCACGACTGATGCAGTAGTATTGATACAGAACAGAGACCCTGACGAAAGCCGAAGGACTAATCCCTGAGTGGCTGAAACATGTTGGTCTCCCCGCAGCTATTTGTGTGTACTGCGGTGACGATATTTCACTGTTCTTGTTTTTAGTAAGGAAGGGGCAGACAATTATTAAAGTTTTCTGGGTTGAGCTCCCTATCCTTTTTTAAAAAATCACCACTTATTATAATTTTCACACTGCACTTCCCACCACATCAACAACATGTGGTAGTACCAAGTGATTGTGGGTCGCTACCCCTTATCTGGTTTTCGGGGTATGCCGGTCTCAATGATCTAGAGACACAATACCCGAATAGGACTACCAAATGATAATATTGATCATCACAAGACCGTTGATGGGAATCCTACACCAAGGGGGACTCACGTTACTGGTTCTTCACATCTGGTGATCTGGTTTGTCAGCATACTGCATTCATACCTCTGTACTATTGACAAGGTATTGAAGAGTAGAGGACTACGGTTGAATCCTCAGTTTAGACCCCTAAGTTTGTTGTTGTTTGTTGCCTCCTTCTTATCGCCTGTGCTTTCGCAGGCCTCTTCCTCCAGTTCCACTTCCAGAGGGAGTCTGTCAGACCCTGTGTTTGGAGACACAGTGATATTATTTTCTATCTCTTCTGTTAATCCAGCTTTATCTTTAATGTCCTCTTCTTTGTTTGTAAGATCAACAAGCTGCAGAGGTGAATTCACCTGATTCTCAGTATTCTTTCCACTTTCTGGGACCAGACCCGTCCCTTTAGGGTTACCGCCCCCCTCCGATACCTCCGATACCTCTTCAACAACCTCATTAAAGTCTTTATCTTTCGTGAGTTTTTGAAAGATATCCGAGATCGGGGTAGTGCCATGATTTCCTTTTGCTGTCCCATGTATTTGCGCCATTTTTTTAGCAGGAGAGTTTTGCTTTTTTTTCCTATTGCCATCTGCCTCCTTCTCAACCATTGATTCAGCCTGCTCAGCTGCAGCTTTCCTCCTTGCAGCGGCTTTGGAACTAGCAGTCTGTTTGGGAGCCATGATTTCCCTCCTCCTTTCCTTGTCCCCAAACTGCTCCTTACCATGCGCTAAGCTGCCTGACTTATCTTCAATCTTCAATCACCGTCGCCTCCAGGATGCCACGTATGCTCTCATCCGTCTTTTGGGACTCGTCGACCTGCTGTGATTTCCAGAGCCTCCGCCGCCTCCCCCTCAGTGAACTCCGCCTGCTACGAGAGCTCCGCAGCACTTGCTCGATCAACTCTGTGAGCAGTCCGGCTGCTGACACGCCTCCCGACGTGAACCTCCCCGCAGCTTGTGCTGGTTCCCATAGAAGCCGCTTAAGCAGCCGGCGGCAGGTAAAAAACATACGGCGTTTTATTTTTTAGCGAAGCCTTTTTGTAGAATATTGATTATTGCTGCCTTTTTATCTTCCGCCGTCTTTCTTGCCCATGTTGATCCTTGAGCGGTGTACGGTGTGCTGAATGGTATGCTGCAAAAGACTTGTTGTCACGCTATCTCCGACCCGACATCTCCCGGTCTCACTGCTTCCCAGCCGTCCTAAGCGGCCGCCATCTTCGCCTCAGTACATCATTAACTACTCACAGAATTATAATTGTTTTATAAGTTGGTTATCATATTGATCAAAGTTGCTATTTTGACTTTGGTCCAAGACGGTCACCCCATCCCTTATCCATCTATGGGCCTGATTCTGATGCGGTTTGGAAAGCTTCCTGACCGAATGGGTTTGGGAATGGTTTCCAACCTAATCGGATCGGAAGAGTCCAACCAACTGAGTATGATGTATACGAATGGTTCCAGATACGATTTGGTTGGACTCCCCTTGACTTCAATAGGAGCCTATGCTCTTAAGCGCGTTGTAATCGGGCCCTAGGTGGGAATACTTTCCTAACCGCATTGTAATCGGGCCCTCGGTTGGAAAGACACGTTCACGATCTGATTTGGACAGAACAAGTGCCGTTAGGAGGCCTTCCTCAATGCATCTGAATCAGGCCCTTTGAGTTTTAGGCCTCAACGATAGCAATAGAAGCAGTAAGCTTGTGAAGAAGCACAGTTGGTTATTGTTGCTACTGCAGAGAATTGGTAGAAAGGTGTGGCTTTAAATTCTGGCTCAGCCTTTCATCCTTCAGAGGGCGATAACACAGACATCCTTAGGTTCAGTAAAAGAAATTGCTCTATATTAATGCCAAGACGTCTGCCTCTGAGTTTTCCTTTAATCGTATAACGCATAATTAATGTACCCTTCCTTTGCTGTGTAATTTAACCAAGCTTGCCACGCAGTTTGCGCTCACACTGTCGTACAATTCCATTGGCTTTCTAACGGCGCCAATATTTGGGAGGAAGGAGATTTTAGGAGCAGACCGATTCGGCCACATTTTCATTGTGATAAGTTGTGCAGGCAGGGGCAACCCAGAAAGGCACAACACGGATCTTCACTCATGTACCCCTACACTTTGACTGTGGTTACCCAGGCTTTCAGGAATAATCTCTGATTGTGGATTTTGAAGACTTTACAAAGCAGTGAGGCATCGATAACTGTACTGTTTATGCAGGCTCCAGTAATTGCTTTTTGGCAACGCCTACAGCCTGCAGTGCTGCACCTCAGATGGAAACACAAGTCTTTTTAAGGGCCTACCCAATAGGGTGCAGTCAGCAGCCCAGCCCCCTGAGTGACACATAAAACCGGTCATCAAACTTGGATCTTCTCTGCTTCATTTATTGCGCGTACGTGTGTTCCTTCGTCTCAATCTTGTATATTTTAATTTGTGTGCCTCACTGCCAACTTTAGCTTGTGTTTTATGAAAAATGTAATAGTGTAAGGGTGGCTCAATGAAATAGAGGGGCATATTTACAAGGCGTTATTGCCACCAGAACTTCTCTTTTTAGGATGTTCTGGTGGCGATAACCCCTTCACTTTATAGAACCGCCTTGTAAATAAGACCCTATTCACGCAGCACTTAGCATGAAAGGGGCAGGCAATGGGTGTTGCAGTGAGCGTCCCGCTGCAACACCCATTGATTTTTGACACTGCTCCCTATTTACAAGCCTGGCATAAATAAAGAGGCAGTGCCAAAAATAAGACCAGGGAAAACCTGAACTTAACATGGCGCAACAAGGAGAAATTATTAATTTCTCCTAATTTTTGCTGTTTCTATGCAGCACACATAGAAAGAGAAAATCACCTATAGTTATTGTTCATGTGCAGGTAGGTGTACCTTCCTGCACATAAACAATCATTAAATCTTGCAGCACACATAGAAGTTAAAAATCTCGATTAGTGATTGTGTATGTGCTGGAAGGGACACCGTCCAGCACATGAACAATCATTCCCTGCAAAGCATGCACCCTTGCACCTGCACTATGGTGCATGGTTGCCTGCGCTGGCCCTAGGCAGCTAAATTTAGTTCCAGCACTAGGGAAAACTCAGAGAGCTGCGCCACAATATTGTAAATACGGCATATGCCTGAATTTTCAGAATTTTGGAGAGCGGCATTACTAATTGTGGCGTAACACTGCGCTTCGCAATTCTGTTGTAAATCTGCGCCAGACTGACTTCCACACAAGCACGCAATATGTTTAATCAGGGTCGCTGGGATTAAAAGCAAGACGTCCTTGCTGCAAAGCTGACTATTTGGCGCCTTGACCACTGCACCTGACCATGTCTGATCAGAGCTGCTAAACTGATTTGTGGTCCAGTATATCTGATTTCTGTAGTACCCACTTGTGTAGTGTAGCTATAAGTAGGCGATTAAACAAGCGGCTATATAATATCTTCAAGAGGAAAAAGAATGCTGTAGACTATACTGATTCAGAAAAGGAGGTGGTGATGAACAGAGTGTCTGAATTAAGCAGACCACTCTTACCCAGTCCAAAGATCAGGGCTTGATCCATCACCGTTATTTAGCTCACTGCCCCATCCTAGCTCAGAACCTGGCTATATGCAAATTAGTCTGTCCCTGGCCCAGTGCATCATGGGAACAGGGCAGACCAAACTACCAAGCCAATTCTTCACCAGAAAGGAGACAAGCTTCCGGGGACCGGTTTCTGGCATTACAGCCGTCGTCGGCCCGGCTTGCTTGAATCCTGATGGAGCAGTGAGCAAGGGACTCATGTCTGAGTATACCCTGCCACACCTATAGTGGCCAAAAACGATTCAGAAAAGGAGGTGGTGATGAACAGAGTGTCTGAATTAAGCAGACCACTCTTACCCAGTCCAAAGATCAGGGCTTGATCCATCACCGTTATTTAGCTCACTGCCCCATCCCAGCACCTGGCTATATGCAAATTAGTCTGTCCCTGGCCCAGTGCATCATGGGAACAGGGCAGACCAAACTACCAAGCCAATTCTTCACCAGAAAGGAGACAAGCTTCCGGGGACCGGTTTCTGGCATTACAGCCGTCGTCGGCCCGGCTTGCTTGAATCCTGATGGAGCAGTGAGCAAGGGACTCATGTCTGAGTATACCCTGCCACACCTATAGTGGCCAAAAACGATTCAGAAAAGGAGGTGGTTATGAACAGAGTGTCTGAATTAAGCAGACCACTCTTACCCAGTCCAAAGATCAGGGCTTGATCCATCACCGTTATTTAGCTCACTGCCCCATCCCAGCTCAGAACTATACTGAACATTGGTCGAAAAGTGGAATGCATACTACTCAACACACGCTCGCCCACAAGCACGCCATAGAACTCTGGAACCTACTCAGCTCATCCTCCCCGGGCGTCGCTTTCCTGATGGAGACCTGGATGAACTCCTCCTCAGCACCCGACATCGCTAAAAGATCACCTGGAGGGACCGCACCAACAGAGCAGGAGTAGGAATCGCTATCGTCCACAGGAACACTCTCAGAATCTCGACCAGCACCGATGACACCCTCAGCGCTGCCGAACACCTGCACTTGCAGATCAACATCGATCCTAACACCACCCTCAGAGGAACCCTCATCTACAGACCCCCTGGACCCCGGCCACAGTTCAGCGACTCCATTGCTGACTTCATCAGCACGCACGCCCTTGCATCCACGGACTGCATCCTCCTAGGAGACCTGAACTTCCACCTTGAGAACACCAACGACAGCAACTCCACCACCCTGCTCGCCAACCTCGGACTAAAAATAGCTCGTCATGATTCCCACCCACTCTGCCGGACACACGCTCGACCCCATCTTCTCTACCAGCAACCACGTCACCTTCAGCCACAACACCAAACTCCACTGGACGGACCACCGCAGCATCCACTTCACCTTCAAGAAACCCACCACGCAACACCACCCACAATAGAGTCCCCGCCGCCGCTGGAACAAGGTCACCGAAGACCAGCTAATCGCCACCCTCACACAAAACCCGCCAACCGACAACACCGACACTGCCGCCGGAATGGATCAGTGACTGCGCCAAAGCTCTCGCCCAATCAAAAAACCTTCAAACAGACGCACTGACAGAAAAGGCATCTTGTTCATTGCCAACCTTCAGGCATCCAAGCAGACCTGCTGAAGACTCGAGAAGAAACGGCATCACGAACAGACACCGGACAGCAATGCTGCCCACAAGAACGCCATCCAGAGACACCACCAACTCATCCGAACCGCCAAAGGACCTCCATCAAGGAACGCATCGACAACAACGCACACAACAGCAAAGAGCTCTTCAACATCGTGAAGGAACTCTCCAAACCCAGCTCGAACTCCAACTCCAACGACATCCTGCCCTCGCAAGACTTCTGCGACTCCCTAGCCACCTTCTTTCAAAGCAAGATCACAGACATCCACAACAGCTTCAACAACCAGCCCCCCCGACAGCCACCGACACCTCAGACTCAACGCCCCAAGTCACGACTACCTCCTGTGCTCCTGGACCCACGTCAACGACGACGACACCATCAAAATCATGAACACCATCCACTCCAGCTCACCATCCGACCCCTGCCCGCACCACATCTTCGGCAAAAGCAAGCTCCACCATCGCACCCCATCTCCGGAAGATCGCCAACAACTCCTTCGAGACCGACACCTTCCCGGAGAGCTGGAAGCACGCCGAGAGCAACGCCTTACTCAAGAAACCCAAGGCGGACCCTAAGGACCTCAAGAAAGTCCAGCTGATCTCCCTACTCGTGTTCCTGGCGAAAGTCATCGAGCAGATTGTCAACAGGCAACTGACCCGCTTCCTCAAGGAGAACACCACCCTGGACACGTCCCAATCAATATTCCGCAGCAACCACAGCACTGAAACTGCCCTCATCGCTGTCACCGACGACATCAGAACCCTGCTGGACAACCGAGAAACCGCAGCCCTCATCCTCCTGGACCTTTTGGCTGCCTCAACACCGTCTACCACCACACCCTACGCACATGCCTCCACAATGCAGGGATCCGTGACAAAGCCATGGACTGGACCACCTCCTTCCTCACCAGCAGAACCCAGAGCGTCCGCCTCCCTCCATTCCGATCTGAAGCCACCAAGATCATCTGCGGCGTACCCCAAGGATCATTCCTCAGCACGACACTCTTCAACGTCTACATGGCACTGTTCGCCAACATAGCCCGATCGCATGACCTCAACATCATCTCATTTGCCGATGACACCCAGCTGATCCTCTCCCTCACCAAGGCCCCCATCACTGCCAAAAGCAACCTCCATGAAGGAATGAAAGCTGTTGCCGAATGGATGAAGAACAGCCGCCTGAAACTGAACTCTGACAAGATGGAGGTCCTCCTCCTCGGGCTCCACCTTGTCTGCCTGGGACGATTCCTGGTGGCTGGCCACACTGGGAGCTGCTCCGACACCCACCAACCACGCACGCAACCTGGGATTCATCCTAGACTCATCGCTATGAAGGACCCAGCAAGTCAACGCCGTCTCCTCCTCCTGCTTCAACACCCTCCGCATGCTCTGCAAGATCTACAGATGGATCCCCACCGGAACCAGAAGGGCGGTCACCCAGGCCCTCGTCAGCAGCAGACTGGACTACGGCAACGCCCTCTAAGTGGAAACCACAGGCAAACTCCAGAAACAACTACAACGCATACAGAATGCCTCTGCGCGCCTCATCCTTGATATACCACGCTACAGCCACATCACAGCCCACCTGAGAGACCTGCACTGGCTCCCCATCAACAAAAGGATCACCTTCAAGCTCCTCACCCACTCTCACAAGGCACTCCACAACACCGGACCAGCATACCTCAACAAACAACTCACCTTCTACACCTCAAAACGCCAGCTTCACTCCGCTGACCTCACCCTCGCCACCGTTCCACGCATCCGCAGAACGACCGCCCGTGGCAGATCATTCTCCCACTTCGCCGCCAAGACATGGTACACCCTCCCCAACCACCTGTGGCAGACCCAGGACCCACTGACCTTCAGGAGACTTCTCAAGACCTGGCATTCTGAGCAATAGCAGCAGCACCCCCCCTCCCCAATGCCTTGAGACCCTCACGGGTGAGTAGTGCGCTTTACAAATGTTTGATTGATTGATTGAATGCTGCCATGATTTAGAGCAGGTTGTAAAGAGTGATGGTGGCAATTTGGGAAACATCCTTTACGACTAAACTTTTACAACACGGTACCGTTACCACGCAGGTTTTACAACGCAAGTCGTTACAACGACTTGCGCTGGAGGGCGCTGTAGGATAGGGAATAGTTTAATTTACTATCCAACACCTTCCCTACTATCCACGGGGACTGGAGTTGGAATAGAAAATTAAACTATTCCACTATCCAGCGCCCCCAATGCAAGTCATTGTAACGACGCGTTGTAAAACCTGCGTGGTAACGGTACGCGTTGTAAAAGCACGCATTGTTCCGCCATACATCCAGCAATTTTGTGTATGTCAATTAAAAGCTAATAAAAAGTGTGTATATATTTGTGATTTTATGTATAGTATTTAGCTTTGTGTGCATTTAAGTACTTTTCCGCTTTAAATGTAACAGCACTGAAAATGATTTATTGAGTGCTATTATGTGTGTTGTTGAGTTTCGAGTCTTCAACCCCTCTCCCCTCCCTGAGGGAATCTTGCTTTGTCATTGCTTCCTTGTGAGTGAAGCAACGGCGTAGCGTGGTTTGCCAGCGCCCGGGGCAAACTTTTAAAAGAAAGTATTGCACCCCCTAACCCGTGGACCATTAGCTCAGGAATTGCTAACGGTCCACACGGTCCACGGGTTAGGGGGCTCAATACTTTCTTTTAAACTTTGGCGCCCCTAAGAACTTTGTGCCCGTGGCAACCGCCCCTGTGGACCCACACTCTACGCCATTGGAATCAAGAGTCTGGCTTTCAATTATGGGTAGTATAGTATGTGGACGCAGGGTCAACAGTGGTATACTACCTTAGATGACGCAAAAGAGGCTGAGCAATCCTTGGATGCCTCTTGGCCGCAAAAAAGTCCTCACAAAAGTCTTGAATTAGCCTACGAGGGAGAGTGGTTGTTCAAGGACTTTGAGAAGATTCTTTACTTCAGAGGAGTTACGCTGAAGTCCCCCCTAGGTAGTTGACTTGGTGTACTGGACTTTGAGTTCCTTTTCACGTGTGATATTCTATAGGATGGGGTGCAAAATCTGAATGGTACCAATCTCCTGAGCTACTTTTGCTCAGACTATTACTTGTGAAAGAGATGTTAGGTTATATTTATCTGGAAAATCTTTGCAGAATATTATTGACTAGCCAACCATCCAACTTCTTGGGAATGGGAAATGTTTAATCAAACATGCACTTAATGGTCCTACTGCTACAGATCAATGAGAGATTTTTGATATTCTGCTAGAAGCAGACCAGCATCAGATCTGTTTTTTACCCCAAACGCTCATTTGTGTTTTTTTCATCCATATGCCTCATATAAGTTGCTCCTTCTCTGCAGACAATGGTCAGGCTTATTAGTCAGAAATAGCTGCTACATCCAATCTGCCATCTCAAGCATCTTATCTATGGTGCTGACCAGCAGCCAGCAGGCATGTTCAAACAGGAGCCCATGACCAAAGAATCCATCGTCATCATATCTCTGTGAGTTAAGCAGTTCATCTCTCTTGAAGAGTGAACGGTAGTGCCAGGAGCATCCTTCAACCGTCCGAGAATGGCAACTCACTCTAACATCTCAGCACATAGGATTATATCTCACTGACTCTAGCATTGCTTGTGATCAGAGGCAGAATATTAAATGGAACACGGCCTTAACCCTCAAACTCATTCATTTTGTACTCTGTGCTATGGTCCATAAAAAGTGGGCCATAGAACAAAAAGGATGTCCAACTTATTTCTACAAAGGTGAAATCCATGCCAGATTGTCAAGATATTTGTATGAAAAAACATAAAGGTACAATTCATCTAAGCCATAGTCTGTTATATAGTTGTTGATTATCCAGAAAATGTGGCATGGATCCAACCTTCATAGAGTAGCATTCCACATCCTTGAACTAGGAGCAGTGCTATCGTGAGGCTGGAGTCTCTAAAACCCAGGAAGATTAGAACCACGCGTAAGATATTCATGAGGTTAGTCTTTTAAATCTGGAATGCTTTGCCCACTACCTTCAACATTGATTTGTCTTTACAGTCCTATATAAAAAACTTTAAATCACTTTAGTTCTGTGCGCTGCATTGGTATGAGTGTTTCAGTTTGTTTCTTTGTAAAATACGGATGCAGCCTAACCCTGAACCTAGCCACAAATCTAACCTTAATCCCATGCCCCATTTAAAATTTAGCACACGTTTTATTAAACACAAGTGTCCATATATAATTGAGAGACACAAATTAATGCACCAGAGCTAAGTGGGTGTATCATATTGCATGGCTTGATTTAGTAGACTGGAAAGGATTGGTTTGATGTTACACATGTTGACATCTTTAGGGCTTACTACAACTTTAGAAAAATATTAAATAAATTAGCTGCAAATGCAAAGAGGAAAAGAACATACCTGCTCTGTACTGTGCCCGCTGACCTTCTGCTGGCACTGTTTTTCCAGCTGTGCGATAATCAAACTTTGGTTGTTGATGAGGGACGCCAGAAGGCTGTACTTGTCCTGGAGGTCCTGGTACTTGGTAGCAATTCTCAGGACTTCAGCAGTGCTGTTGAGGACCATGTTTTCCAGCTGTGAAGCCTCCAGTGTGTGGTCCTTCTTCTGGATGATCTCGTGCAGCAGCTGGGTGTAGAGTTGGGTGATCCGCGAGTTCATGTTTCGGCTCTCCTTGCGCAGGAATTTGACCTCGTTGACCACGTTCCCGTCCACATCCACCATCTGCTTGAGCTGCTCAATCTGCAGCTGCTGCTTCCGAAGCTCCTCCTTCAAGTCGTGGAGCTCGGTTTTGTTGACGCTTGACCCATCAAGGTTCTTGGAGTTCACACAGATTGCCCCTGAGAGTTTTTGTTGGGGCACTATAAAGGTGTACGCACACTTCCCTGTACTCTGTTTGTCAGGAGTGCGGCTGTAGCGAGCTTTGGTGTGGTGTTCGGCATCTGCAGCATACTCTTCTTCCCCTTCAGTGTCTGAAAGTACTAAACCTACCAACAGCACTATCACAACCCTTGTGTATGTCTTCATTCTTCCAGTAGTAGTGCTGCCAGCCACGTATAAAGTTCCTGCTGTTGAAAACAAAATAATATACATTTAAGAGACATGTAAGACTTCTGAGAAGCCCTATAGCATCGCTGTGATTGTCTCTATATATATCACTGAAAGTGTAAAACATTCACGGTTTTGTGTGAAACTATACGCTCTATGCGGACCACTTCAGTTTGTGATCCACATGTCACGCTAATAAGAGTTGTTGGCACTGTATTGAGGCTTGATAGAACTTTAACTACAAGGTGTTACTATAACCAAGACTTGATTTTCTTAATTATGAACACCTGATAGATTGAGTTGCTCATCTTTGATTTAGACAGCAGTCATCTTGATGAGGATTTTGTTTGAAATCTCCCTGAAAATGTAAGAACCCCTGTTAATGTCCATGCAGAATTGTGGCACTGTGCAAAATTTTGACTGAAATCTCTCCTGACACTCTATATAAAGAGCCAATCGGTCTTGCATTGTCAATGCACCTCCCCCCCCCCCAACAAAAAACTCTGGTAATTGGCTTTGCCAGTGCTTGTTAAATTGAGCCAACTTTGGTAAAGTTATTAGATGCAACTGGCCCTCTTGGAAGATGGCCATCACGCTGAAGCAATGTGGGGGTCGTCCTGAAATGCTAGAAAATAAATTTCCCTGAATAATCTTGATTGATGCTGAACTGGAATTTCTAATGGTAACATGCAATATGTCGTTCAATCATGTAATGTACTACTGTGATTTCAATCAATAAACAAAGTTTAAAAAAGAAAAAGAAAATAAAGTTCTGACCTTTCCATCATGCAATGTAGCAGTCGAGTGTAAAGCAACGTAGCAGTAATTGCGAAGGTATATAAAATAACACATACATTAAAGACGTCCTCACGTTGCATCATGCAAAGTGGGGACCGTCTTGGAAATATAAAAAAAATACACATAAGGAAGATGGGCAGCGACGACTATTGGCTTTTCCAATCACTCCGCAGTTTTAAAAGCATCTTTCATTGCTAGGGGCAATAGTGGCGGGGAGGAGGGTGGGGGTGGGGGAGGCGGGACATCACACCCACAGAGTTCTAAAACACAAATGATTTTTGAAAAACTTTTAAAAGTTTCCTGAGGACAGCAGAGGAAGGATACACTTAACCAATCAATAACAAGAGTGAAACCTAAATACTCCAGTGTCGAGACGACGCAAGAATAGGGAGAAAATCTATCGATCCAGGAGGGTTAAAGATGCCAAGAGGCCGTCCAGTTCTAAGCAAACAGGAAGGCCTCTTTGAGAAGTACAGAAGTATTGATTACAATGCTGTTTATGAGACAGCTACAGCTGTTTTCAGTGAAATCGCAAAAAGGATTTAAAAATCTGCTACAAAAAAAAATGGTAGCAAAGACATATGTGACAGTGAATCTGTACTAGATTACTTAATTCCTCAGAAAGAAGCTGAAGCTGCGTTTTACACTGTATTTCAGGGTTAAGACACCTGCTGGAGAGATCATTGTGTGATTAGCAATTTTGAGGGGAGTATAATAGTGGTAAGATAACTCTAGTGGTTAAGGGCGTTCTGGGAGAGTTTTGTGTTTTGTCCAGTCATAGTTCTGAACAATAAAGTAGCATGAATGGTTAATTTGCCTGCTGCAAAGCACATTATGAAACATGCAGATCACAGATTTGTATTTTATTTAGATATGAAAGTGGGCTATGGCTTTTAATACGGAGATCCTTTTGTTACTTCCAGTTCATAAATTGCAAGCCTTCTAATATAGCACAGTGATGTATTTACCGGCATCCAGCAGCTGCATGCAAACTGTAAATAATGGGATTAGATCCGTATTTTTTTTTTTGTATTTATATATTATATATATAAATTTATATATATATAAAATTATTTTTTTTCTCAATCTGTTGTTATTCTAAGAGTTTCTTTTAGAATATAAAGCCTTGTTAGTACAGATACAGGAGGGCTGGCCACTGGAAGCTCGAGCTAGACTTGAGCCAGATGCCTGGCTCAGGCTCACCTCGAGGTCTTCCTGAACCTTGAGCTCACAACCAGGGCCGAACTGGCCGTAGCGGGCCCCGGGCAATCCCCCGGTGCGCCACATGGGCTGAAAAACGGTCCTGGCAAAGAGCTCGGCAGCACCCACAACCCCCGGGAGGGGGGTGGGGTGGGGGGGTGGGTCTTGGGGGGGTCTGGCCGAGCACTTTGCCAGGGCCGGTTTTGGTTCCCAGTCCGGCCCTGCTCAAAACGAGCCGAGCTTTCATGTGGTTTCTGCCTTCCTCCCTTGCTATACCCTCATACATAGAGTTGAAAGCAAAGTATTGAAATTTGAGATAAAAAGAGAGACAAATACCCATTTAGTGACTGATTTGCATGAAGTAAAACCAGAAAACATGGGACTACACCAAGCTTACTCACATAACCAATTGTGTGATCTTAGACAAATATTTTATTTCCCCGATCCGTCTTTTTCTTCATTACCACGTATGAAAACACCTTCAAATAATTGAGTACAGAATAAGAGCTGTAAAAACATTCATTGTGTTTAATTTAACATACTATAATGTTGATGTAGCTATAAGTATCTCCTTTGTACTTACTTAATAGCCCAGGTCTATGAGTTTTCAGGGCGTACCCCGTTAAAACTCAATGCTATAAGAATCTAGGCCACAACAGGGTGCACATGATAGCTGTCTTGCCTCGTACTTCACTAATGGCATTGTTGCCAGGGCTGGGCAGGCACAGTTCTAAGTCAAAGCTTCCACATCTTTTCTCAGCGACTAGAGTGACGGCTACAGTGTCTGAATTTACAAGTTTTGCTTTCGAAAAGGTGTGACAGAAGACGGGTATCGCTGGAAAGTCTGTTTCTCATGAAGCCCACCTGAGAGTGATTGACCAAGGATGGCAACAACAGCTCAAATCTTTTACAAAGTATTTTGGCATAGATTTTTGTGTCTAAGTTTATTAGTGAGATAGGTCTATAGTTTTTCATAAGCAGAGGGTCCTTACCCTCTTTCGGGATAACCACAATGGTGGCCTCACTGGTTGTGCTAGTGATGGAGCCTGAGTCTGAGAAGTGACGGAATAGGGCTAGTAGAGTGGTGTTACGGGCAGAGGCGAATGTTTTATAGAACTTAGTAGTGAAGTCTGGGCCCGGATCTATGTTAGGATTGAGGGAATCAATAGCACTAGTCACCTCCTTCATCGATATTGGTGCACTAAGCCATTATTTCTGCTGGTTCGAGATAGATGGGAGGGGAAACATCCTGAACGACAACTCCGGAACAACAGGTCCGGAGTCACGCAAGCGGAACAACGACTTGCCTGAACTACGACTCAGCCATAACCTCACATGTGTGTGGTTAAGGCTGAGTCGGTCTAGTGTTCGGGCAGGGCGGACGAGCGTTGCAGAGGAACAGATAAGAGGGGATGAGTTTCAAGGGGTGGGGGAGTTTAGGGTTAGATTTTAGGGGTTGGAGTTTAGATTTTAGGGGGTATGGGTGTTCATATGTATTTAAAAGGTGGGTGAATTAATTTATAAGTTGTGGAGCTCGATTTAAGGAGGTGGGGGTGAACGTGAATATTTTTTAGGGAGGGGGAAATTCATTCATTCATTCATTCATTCATAAACTTTATTCGACAGTTAAGCCATTGAAGCACAAGATAAAATCAATCATCAATAAACTAAGCAATCTAAATGCAACCGTTATATACATATACATTCGATATAAATAGATAAGATACAATTAAATTCTATATAACGACTATCGAATACACAGGTTAAAAACATATAAGCATAATATATAAGCATAAAATGATTGTTGTATAAGTTTAAAAGATACCATTATTAACATGTTACTAGTAGTACTAATATTGGATGAAAAGTGATTCTGTAAAACACGGTGACAAGCATGCAATCAGAGTAGACATTCCTCTCTTGCTTATACAAGAGGTTATTATTGCTTATATTTAACTTGAACCTAGAACGATAAGAAAGTGGGCTGTCTGCTAGCTAACCGGGAGCATTGTTTTTGATCGTATTGCCCAAGCCCAGTTCAAAAACTTCGCCACTGCAATGGCGGTGGGTGGATTGGGGTCTGTACTTAGTATTCTCAGAGCCTCAACATATCTTTGAGTGCCCATTTGTCGACAAATTGGTATTATCCATTTGCGGCGAGGTGCAATATGTAAAGGACAGAAGAACAGGATGTGGCTTACAGTTTCTTGCTGGTCCAAGCACATAAGGCATCTGTCATTAGATGACCCCACCCATTTGCCTGTGAATAACCTTGTTGGGAGAGTACCCACCCTAAGTTGGAAGTACAGTTTGCGGTCGTAGGGCTTTTCAATAAAATCCCAATACTTTTCTAACATTGGCCAAGGCTTAGGTTCAAGGAATCGTCCTGTGAGTTGGGATGAAAGACCTTTCAAAAATGTTGATGAGAGGACCTTATCCCCGTATCTTTCCTTCAAGATTGTTTTAGAAGGAAAGACTGCATTCAGAGGGTCATCCCATAGCTCAGGCATACCCAACCTCACAAGCAGATATCTAATCTCCTTCAGCCCTTTAATTTTATGAAAAGGATCGTTTTTAATGATGTCCAAAAGGCCTTGGGCGTAGTGGGAGTGTTCCTCAGTACTCCATATTCTACACCAGTAAAGTAATGGGCGAAGTGTTGCCAGCTTGTCAACTGATTTCCTGCCTAAATCCCATAGTAGCGGTGTCGGTGGGGTGCTTTGTGGGACGCTAGTAACTTTGCGAAAAAACTCATTCTCCACCAAGGACAGACATTTTAGGTTCTCGAACCCCCACAGTTCGGCTCCATATAGGGCCAACTCAAAACCTTCATCCCATAGATGTCAAGTACTGGGCTAATTGGTTTACACCCAGATAAGTAAAGGCGCTAACCTGCTCTAGTGGGAGGTTATTCATAAACACACTTCCTCTGAAAGATTTGTGCTCGTTGAAGGACATGAATTTGGTCTTGGCAGTATTTATTTCCAGACCGCGCAGGAGGCAAAAGTCTCCGAACCGCTGGAAGGCCCGCTGGAGGCCGCTCTGTGTTTTAGAAATAAGCAAGGTATCGTCCACAAACATGAGGATTGGGATACGAGTACCTGCCAGCACCTGAGCATCCGGGGGGTCAAGGAAAGGAAGTCTGCTACCCCGTTGATGAAGAGCGAGAACAGGGTAGGCGCCATAACGCATCCCTGACGCACTCTCCGCTCAACGGGAAAGGTTTCCGTCACCTAACCCTGCATCCCCCACCGAACCCCGCCAATAGAGGGTAATGAAACAAAAAACTTGGTCTATTGTGCTTGTTTGTGGGCGGAAACCGGCCTGCAGAGGACTCAGGATATTATTTTCGTCCATCCAGGTTTGCATCTTACCCAAAACCAGTCTACCCATAATCTTCTGGATTGAGTCGATTAGGCTAATAGGCCTATAATTGCCTGCGACAGACTTGTCCCCTTTTTTATACACCGGAATGTACTTTCCTATAACAGACCCGTGCCTCTTTTACCTTACTTGGGTCCTTCATTTTTAGGGCTAAACCCAACTTGGTCCGTGCTTGTCTACAAGCCACATTGTACCACCCTTTGGGTTTCTTACTTGATTTGCTTCTCCCTGGGCCTAACTTACAGAAGTGGGTTTTTAGATTAGCAAAAAGTTCAGTATGGGCATTGATCATAAGGAGATGGAAATCCTTACTAGTGACACTAGTCCTCAGTTCTACTAATACCTTACTTGCTTCATTTTGTATGGTGATTAGGGTATCTGGCTGATCCATGACTTTGCTCCACTTAAGGTGGCGCATGTCATTGGTTAAGGCAAGATCTGGCACTGATCTACCCTGGGTTGCTGCTAGAGCACCAACTATATCCAACTTAATTAATGAAGCAGGAGGGTTATGGTCACTCTAAATGTGTCCCATTACCACCATATTTACAAGGCAATGCCGGAATTTTAGATTAACAAGCAGATAATCTATACAGCTAGACCTAAGGCCATTATCATACGTTCTTTTACCCTGTCTATCAGACGGAGTACGGCCGTTGGCAGCCATTAGCTGTTTTGCCATGCATAGCCCTTTCAATTGGATTCCTGCCTCAGTCCATTTTCTTATGGGAGACAATTCAAGTTGGGGAATACCCCATCTTGTGTCTTCCTCCTCAGTTAAACTCTGATCATCATGCCCTAATGGCTGGAAGGTGGTATTGAAATCCCCCGCTACAAGTGGCAGTGTATTTCTAGGCAATGCCACAATCAAATCATCTAAGGCAGATATTACCTCAGACCTTTTCCCTCGCGGATGACCTCTTGCATAAATATTAAAGATGGCAATACTTTCCCCGGAGGGGAAGGTACCTCTTACTGCTAGGATATCATTGTTTAAAACAGGAAGCTGGTGAATATTACAGCTTAAAGCCTGCCTAGCCCAAATCACTAAACCTCCTATTGGGCGACCCTTTTCTTTCTTAACTGAGGGAACATAAAAGTTAAGATAACCCAGCCTAAAAACAGAATCCACCGACCAAGTCTCTTGGAAGAGACAAATATCACATTTTTCAATAAGATTAGCCCAGTCTGGCGAGGCTAGTTTCGCACCCAGACCCGCTAGATTCCAAGATACCAGTGAAGTTGGACAATTTGTACTAAGAGAGCTACCAACACTATCCAGCCAACTAATAGGAGGAGGGCGCCCATGCTCTATACTCGGCTCAGATAACGATAGGTTTATCTCACTCAATGGTTGCTTTGGTATTACCTCATTCCCCATCTGATTCGTAGCTAATCTCTCGGCATTTAGATGGATTTCATTGGGCTTAGTACCCTTAGCCCCACCCTGGAGACAAGCTTTATCGACAAGAAGAGATGGGCTCTTATCTGGTTTATCCTCCTTGGAGACCACTGCTTTTTCGTAAGGTAGTCAGTCACAGTCTTCCAGCCCAGACAACATGTCATATCTCTTAAACAACCTTAAGCCCCCAGTGTTGCTCCAATTCTATAGCCCCCTATCTGCGAACTTGTTTAAGGGGCAGAGTATACTGGTGGATAAAAATAGGTCAGGGGTAGAGACTGGATTGAGGTCACTGAGCCTACCTGGGCCCACCTACAAATGTGTTCAACAGCCCTGCTGTCCTTAAAATTAATGATTATGCAGTCTCCCTCTATGGACTTTTTCCTTGAACCCACCCAATCTACCCATCTAGCAAGCAAAATTTCTGCGGATACCTGGGTGGTGAGTGGCCAGTTGGAATCAAGCCAGTGGATGCATAGAGGGGGGAATTAGTTTTAAGGGGGTTGAGTACATTTATTAAGGGGTGTGTGGGTGAACGTGTATGAAAATAGGGTGGAGGGAATTAGAAATTAGGGTTTCAGGGGGATAGTATGTAATTTAAGAGTGGGGGAATTCGTGTTTAGAGGGCTTGGTGTTTGGGGTTAGTAAACAGGGGTTAGGGGTTTGGGATTAGTTTTAAGGGGTTGGGGGTTTGGGGTTAGTTTTAAGGAGGTGAAGGTGATCGAGATTGTTTTAAGTGTGTTGGTAATCATGTATATTTTTAGGGTAGGGGAATAAGTTAAGTGTGTGTGGGTAATCGATTATATATATATTTATAAAATAAAAAATAAATAATCAGCTGATACTATTTTTTTTACAATGAGTCTCACAGTGAAACACTGGCCATTATTCTGGCGTATATGCAAACAATTATCATTTACCCACAACATACCATCTTATTAAAACACATAATTTTCTCACATATTGCTCTTAAACTCAATAAAGAGGAAAATGATTTTATGTCTTCTCAGAAACTAATAAGTATTAAGTTTCCATGAAATTGATGTCGGAAATTTAAGATTTAACAGCATGTCATGGTAAGCGTTTTAAAGTATTGAAAAAGTTTGAGCCTCTAAATTAGTGAACTGTTTTTGCCTACGCACAAGGGAGGGCTTATTTAAAGGTTTAGAGTTATTGAGTTTTAGAGCAATATGTGAGAAAATGATGTGTTTTAATAAGAAGGTATGTTGTGGGTAAATGATAATTGTTTGCATATACGTCAGAATAATGGCCAGTGTTTCACTCATTGTAAAAAGTAATATCAGCTGTTTAAACTTTATTGGTGGAAACGATCTAAAGCACACACACTTGTTTGTATTCGTCCCTGATGAAGGGAAAGTTATTCCCTAAATGCATTGGACTTGATAAATAAAACATGATATGGAACCCACCTCATGCTTCCGAGTTTACGTTGAACAGTGTTGTTGAACATGTATTGAGTAAAATGAATTGAACCAAAGAAAAGACAGGATGAAAAGGAGAAAAACGAAAAAATGACAAAACAGTTCAAAATAGATTAATTTAATTCATTTTGGATTCAGGCTGTGATGTGGCAGTGCATGCTTGCTGGAACCAAAGTGGGTTCCTTCGTCGTTGACTTTTGTAGTGTTTACAGCGCAATGGGACGATGCGCGAAGCAAGCGTTGCACGCCGAAAATGTTTGAAAGCACACATTGGTTTAAATATAGATTAATGTGGAATTACCTGGAGTGCATCTCACCCTACTTTATTTCATAGCATATTATCAACACACATATCGCTGCTTTTTCGGCACATAGCGCCAAAAAAGCGGCGATTTTTATATCGCACAATCAACAAGGCAGCGCTAACATGCATTAGCGCATGTTAGCTGCTGTTTTCGTAATGCTTCGCAACTTAGCAATACACATCGCTAATTAGATGCAAAGTAGGTGTTCCTTCTTCAAACAACCTGAATAAGGTAGCAAACATGTCATCGCGGTATTAACAACGCAGCCAAGGAACCGCAAAGCGATATTAAAAGCTGCGCTAACCACGGTTATCGCTGTTTTTTTACGCCTGATTAAAACCTGATTTAGGCATGTTTTGTATGGGAGGTGGATCGTCTGGTTGGGGCCACACTCCCCTATTATCAAGCATTTCATTAGCGGTTTGAAATCCTCGCTGGATTTCACGCGCTAATCCTGTTATTCGGCCTCTATTGCTGGAATTACATCTCCTGTTAGCAAAACATTGATGATACGTAGCTAACACAGAGATGTAATCCAGCAATAATGTAAATCGCGCGAAGCGCGATTTGAGATGATTATCGCATGGCCTTGGTAATATGCCCCTAAGTTTCTCCCAACTATTCACTCTTAACATACTATGTAAACAAGTATGGATGATATGTGATTCCTACAAGTTATTAGTCTCATCGCCTAATGTAATATTTCCTGTACATTGATTTACACACTTGTATGATTTATTGTGCCTCTGTGTGTTGTAAACTCGAAAAAAAGGACTGGGAAGCAGGAAAGGATACAACTATAACTCAGTCTGATGATTACATCAATTAATCATAGATACAGCTCAAAAGTACGAGATCATTATTTTATTGGATCCAAGTATTCACATATAATCCATGTTGGAATAGAGTTGCTGTAAATTGCGGTACATAAAACATTCAAATCCTTCTATATACACAAATTAGACAAAATAATACAAAACATTACAAAAATCATACAAAGCTAACTTAGATCCCTATAAAAAATACTCCTATCTTCCACATATATACTTGTAGGAGGCTGTGCATATAATTCGTGCACAATCACTCTGCAATAATCTCTGGGGTCCGTATGTATATGCAAAGCAAAAATCATAGATCTTAAAGCAACATGCAGTGTATTTAATACATTATGTAAACCAAGCCTTCCAGAGACTTCATAAATGACATGTCTGTGTGTCTTGTAAAGCGCTCTGTTACGCTACACTATTTTTGGACTTTTTACTGTGGCTGGCCTCACAATTGATTTCTCACCCACGATAATCACACAGTAAATGGATAGCACATGTTTACAGTCAGTGTCCGCCTTTTAAGATAAGCCGCAACGCAGCAAGGGTAAGGGACAGGTGGCTGGTTACATGTGAACACTCTGCAGGGTTAAATATTGACCTGGTTAGACCTTATAATAGTGGACACTCATAGGAAAAATCAGTGTGGTCTACTGTTTTGCCTGTAGTGACACTTGATTATACACGTAGGGGGAAATCTTCTTTAGAGTCCAGTTTCCCTTCCCTTTTGCCTAGAAAGTCCTGGGGTGAAAAATGTGTACCCAGTTGAAATATGCACATTCCAAGCAGATATATGTGCACCTTATTGGCCATCCATTATTGTCATATTTCTCTGGTTCAGCTCAGGATAAGTACCCAGATCTTCTGTCACCCTCCTAGGTAAAAGAAACATTCCTCTCCAGCAGAAAGAACAAAGGCCACCCCACACAAAGGGAGAAATAAGGAGTGCCTCTCTCAGCTCTTGAGGAGGAAAGGGTGGGGAAGAAAAACTACATATGTTAATTGGCTTTAACACTGTGCCAGGGTTGGGACAGCCCAGGCCCACAAAACATAGATGGGGGCTCAGACCTCTGGAGCCAACAAAGAAGGGGCTGCCTATTTGGAGTTTTGGTGGAAAAGGCTCTGGCGGTGATGTCAGCGAGGGGCGGAGCTGAGAACCCCAAGGGAGATGTGACCAGTGATTCCTGGAGGGCATCATCTTGAAATGTGCCAGCATGCTGTGCAGGAGGGCTGGGACGCGAAGGTGATGTAACACCCTATTATTGACCAAGGGTGCCTGGGTTCTAGAACTTTCCACCTACACTTAAAAGCTCTTGCACAAGGGAGATAGAGTGCTTTTTATTGGAGATGGACATAAGGGCCGGACAGCGGAAGCCATGGGCAGCTGAAAGGAAAATAACCCTGATGCTATCTTGGACTAAAGACTCTGTCTACAGTTGACCCCAGGACCAGTGGGTCTTTCTCTAGGACCAGGGAAACTGGTCCCCTTACCCTCCATTAGGACCAGTTGGGGGAAGAACTGGACATCTGTGCCCACACAGGAGGAAAGAAGACCCAGAGGACAAGGGAAAAAGGATGGTGCAGGGAGTCTTGGAACAACCTCCCTGCATAGTGTTCCACCTTGGAGGCCAGGCGGTCTGAGAAAGAGACTTCAGCTGGCTAGGGCTCACTACCAAGAGCTGAAATGAAGATTGGCACAATGGGACCAGAGAAATGCCAGGAAAAAGGATTTGATCTGTGAACCGCCCAGTTGGGTACCAGAGCACATGGAGTTCCACTGCCCAAGTCTTCAAAACGGTTTGCAGCCATTTTCCCGCATTTTTTATCCCGCGGACTTTCAGTCCGCATACCATTATCCCGCAAGGTCATTGACCTTGCATACCATTATCCCGCATTTTTTCAAAACGCATGTGCATTTATCACGCATGCCTTTACAACGAATTACGTTTTAAAGGCATGTATGGTAAATGCATTTGCGTTGTTAAAACCACGATGACGAGAGAGGTAAGTGGGTTTGTGTTAATATTTTCGTGGGTTAGTGATTGTGTAGTGTAGTGTTGTGTAGTGTAGTGTTGTGTTAGTGTAGTGTAGAGTTGTGGTGGTTGTTTAGTGTAGGGTCATGCTGGGGGTAGTGTTTTAGGGTTTAGGGTTGTGTTGTAGTGTTTGCGTAGTGTAGGGTCATGCTGGGGGTAGTGTTTTAGGGTTTAGGGTAGTGTTGTAGTGTTTGCGTAGTGTAGGGTCATGCTGGGGGTAGTGTTTTAGGGTTTAGAATAGTGTTGTAGTGTTTGCGTAGTGTAGGGTCATGCTGGGGGTAGTGTTTTAGGGTTTAGGGTAGTGTTGTAGTGTTTGCGTAGTGTAGGGTCATGCTGGGGGTAGTGTTTTAGGGTTTAGGGTAGTGTTGTAGTGTTTGCGTAGTGTAGGGTTATGCTGGTGGTAGTGTTTTAGGGTTTAGGGTAGGGTTGTAGTGTTTGTGTAGTGTAGGGTCATGCTGGGGGTAGTGTTTTAGGGTTTAGGGTAGTGTTGTAGTGTTTGCGTAGTGTAGGGTCATGCTGGGGGTAGTGTTTTAGGGTTTAGGGTAGTGTTGTAGTGTTTGTGTAGTGTAGGGTCATGCTGGGGGTAGTGTGTTAGGGTTTGGGGTAGTGTTGTAGTGTTTGCGTAGTGTAGGGTTATGCTGGGGGTAGTGTTTTAGGGTTTAGGGTAGTGTTGTAGTGTTTGCGTAGTGTAGGGTCATGCTGGGGGTAGTATTTTAGGGTTTAGGGTTTTGTTGTAGTGTTTGCGTAGGGTAGGGTCATGCTGGGGGTAGTGTTTTAGGGTTTTGGGTAGTGTTGTAGTGTTTGCGTAGTGTAGGGTAATGCTGGGGGTAGTGTTTTAGGGTTTAGGGTAGTGTTGTAGTGTTTGTGTAGTGTAGGGTCATGCTGAGGGTAGTGTTTTAGGGTTTAGGGTAGTGTTGTAGTGTTTGCGTAGTGTAGGGTCATGCTGGGGGCAGTGTTTTAGGGTTTAGGGTAGTGTTGTAGTGTTTGCGTAGTGTAGGGTCATGCTGGGGGCAGTGTTTTAGGGTTTAGGGTAGTGTTGTAGTGTTTGCGTAGTGTAGGGTCATGCTGGGGTGTAGTGTTTTAGGGTTTAGGGGGTGTAGTGGTTTAGTGTAGTATTGTAGTGTTTGTGTAGGGTCATGCTGGGGGTAGTGTATTGAGGTACTGTTGTAGTGTTTGTGTAGGGTAGTAAAGTGCTTTATGGTAGTGTTGGGGGTCGTGCTGGGTATTACATTAGAGTGTAGGGTAGTGTAGGGTAGGGTAGAGTATTTTTACTTACCTTTACAACTTTTACAACGAGTATACCTTTAACATGCATGCCTTTATGTTGTAAAGGCGTGCGTGCTAAAGGCATATTCGTTCTAAAAGTTTTCGTTATTTTAATTTGCGGCCTAAGAGTACATGCGGGATTTTTTTTGCGGACTGATGGTATGCGGACTGATGGTATGCGGAATTACGTCATATATTCCTTCAAAACACCTGGGATGGGCCCAGGCGTCGCTTCATGGATCATTAATATGCAATAAATCCTGGAGGGGGCGTGCATGGGGCAACCTCGTCAGAGCTCTGGAGGCCTGGTGATCCCATTCCTCTAGCCAGTTTATGTTCCAGGGGGGCTCAGGACCCCATTTCTGTGCCCCCACCACAAAAGGAGAGGGGACGAAAGGCCATCGGCCCCACAGGATGGAAACAAAGGGACCCAGGACCCTATCTCCTGGCCTCTGACTTCTCAAGGAGAGGGGAGGCACCATCGCACCAGCCCCCATGGAAGAAAAACATGGGCCCAGGACCCCATTAATGGGCCCTGATGAGAAGAGGAGACAGGGGGGTGCCGCCATGCTCCCCCCAACTGTGGTTGACTCAGTCCACACCCCTTGTGCTGGTGTCTGGGGGGTATTGACATTGTAAGGAAACAGGCTTTTTGCAGGTTCACCCTCACTTTGGCCCCCATTTTGAGTACTAGGCACTGGTGTAATGGCTCAAATGCCCTGAAGCCATGCTAAACAGGACTCAGTGCATGTGCTCTGACCCTTAAAATGTGTACGTTGATTGGCTTATACCCAATTGGCATAAACTAACTTAATTGTAAGTCCCTAGTTATTATTACCTAGGATACCTATGGCCTCTAAGTTAGAGTCTCCCTTCAAGGACTGTAGCACTTATTGTGCCACCCTGAGGGGGACAAGGTTAAACTTGGTTCCTAGTCCGGCACTGCAGACTGGAGGGGCAAGGTAAAACTGTTAACTTGCCTTTGCCATTTAAAGCAATGACCAAGCCCAATCCTTATGCCACACATCCCAGGAAGTAGTCATCAGGAGAGAAGGAACCTGATAGCCCATTGGCTAGTGACTGCGACCTCTCTTGAGGGCATTTTCTGGGCAGAAAAAAGGCCCCTGGCCCCAAAAACTCAAATCTCATTGGACTGGAGAAGAGAATTGAAGAAGGACTGCCTTGCTGCAGCAAGGATGTCGGGTGCTGGTAAAATGTACAGACAAATTGGCCTTCAGTCTTGTGGTTTTTTATGTCACCATGACCCTTCAAATGGCAATATTGGACCGTATTACACGGTTACTTGTAATGTATTCTATACGTACTTACATAAAGCGTAACTGTGTAATATGGGCCTATATTTCTTTTAAGGGGTCTAGTGACATCTTAAACCATGAGGCAGAATGCCGAGTGTTTGTAAATAGCACCAGATCCCCAACATATAAAAGACCCTATTACACAAGATAACCTCTATGCATTGTCTTATATTAGGTGTTTGTTTTGGGACAGTTAATTTAAAAGTTTTTTTTCTGGCAGATTGTTTATTGAAAACAGTAACTGAAAAGTGGACTACACTGCTTAGTTATATGCAGAAAAGGGTGAGATAATATGAACGTATGTAGTTAAATATGAATATTTCTAGAAAAACTCCCTTTGGTATGTTAAAAAACACTTTCAGTGTAGATGGAAGAGGTTATTGAAGCAGTTCTCTACATGGTTCAGCTAACAATAGGCACTGATTGGAAATACATGTCTCTGTTTTTCTAACTGCACTGATTACACCAGCACAGTGCTTATCTACCAAGCACCTGATACAAAGAGTGCTGTAATTATAGTCTGTCTAGCTGTGCTATTCACATGGTTCAAATACTGCATTGCCCTTAAAGAACATCAAACACAGTATGTGTGACCCCATCAACCAGCCAGGAATTTCTAACCAGCAGCACTTACTTACATGTTAAGATGTGTGAGCCCAAACTTGTATTGCTTAAATGAAAGATATCCCGGAAAGTAACGTATTAATTGGTTTGGAAAGACGACTGGCTGAAGGTGTCAAATATGAAATAATGGCACTTGACAGTTGCACATAAGGTCAAATGGAGACCCCCTGACTTTTTCACTGCTTCTACGAGGCCTCTAATGCAAGCACCCCAGAGTCTTGCAGGATTTTTTCTGCTGTTTTAGTGACCTAATTTTTAGACTGACCTCCAAAATCACCAGACAGTGGAAAATGTTCTAAAGCACCAGGCAGTCGTCCAGCCCTCCAGCCAGGCAGAAGGTTCACATCGGTGTACTTTTCTTTCAGGGTTCCCTGGTACAGAAATCTGGACTTGAGGATGAGTTTTTGAGACGTAATAAGAGAAACAAGGACTGACAAAGGCAAATTGTCCGCCCACTCCCCCCCAAATATGGAAGTACTTTTTCACTGATTGATTAGTTTATGTATGTTCTTGTGTGGACAAAGCAATCACAAGGAGATGATGGACGGAGCGCTGTAACTTTTCAGACACTCACCCCCAGTGTTGAATCCATCATCGTTCTTTAGCTTACTTCGCAGTCCCAGTTCAGACACAGCTATATGTAAATTAGTCTTGACCCTGTGCATCATGGGAACAGTCCAGCCCGAACTGCCAAGCCATGTCTTTCCTTGACTGGAAACAAGCATCCTGGGACCGGTTTCAGGCTAACAGCACCAGCCAGGTTAGATTGAATCCAGTGGCAAAGTGAGCAAGGGACCCACGTCTGGGCATACCCTGCCAACTTCGGGTGAACAAAGCAAACACAAGGTGATGTTGGACGGAGTGTTGAAACTTTTCAGACACTCAGCCCCAGTCACAGATCTGGGATGAATCCATCATCGTTCTTTAGCTTACTTCGCAATCCCAGTTCAGACACACCTATATGCAAATCAGCCTTGACCCTGTGCCTCATGGGAACAGTCCAGCCCGAACTGCCAAGCCATGTCTTCCCTGGACAGTAAACAAGCATCCTGGGATCGGTTTCGGGCTAACAGCATCAGCCAGGCTAGCTTGAATCCAGTGGTAAAGTGAGCAAGGGACCCACATCTGAGCATACCCTGCCAACTTAGGGCGAACAAAGCAAGTGGAGATAGAAGATGCCGCTAGTGTGTAAGCATAGATTGTATTGACCAGTTTCTTAGGGGAGGAGGAGGCATAAAGAAGATCTAAAGTGGCCATCGAAGGAGGAGGCTGGGGAAAGGTGGCTGGATCTTCCTCATGTTGAGTGAACTTGGCACGTAGTCCCACCTTACAGGCCAAGCATGGTATACAAGAGTAAACTCTATTAGCAGGGACAGGGTTGAACATTGCCCAACAACCTTGAGCGAATTAGCCAGGCACCCGCTAGATATTTGGCGACCCCACAAATAATAAACATGGAAACAGTGTTGGTTGAAATAATATGCAGGGCTGATCTGTGATCCTTCACTCCTAATTCCCTGCATACTGGTGTCAACCATTTAGCTCTAACATGCTTATAGGCTGTACATGCAAACATAAAGTGGCCGAGGGTTTCCTCTGGACATGGGCAGCCAGGGCAGTTCAAGTCATGCCCTCCCTTGGTCTTCCACCCTTCCATGAATTTTTTAAGGGGCAGGGTACCATGTCGTAATTTCAAAAACAAAGTTCTATCTCTAGGTAATTGGATAAAATCCAGGAAAGGTTCTAACTTCCTTGAAGGTTTATGATCCAAAAAGTTGGACGTCAGGGTTCCCTGGTTTGAGTTAGAGTTAACCTTAGCCTCAACCCAATCCCAATAAAGTTTTTTGACAACTTGTTTGGCGGGGGGCATTGTGAGACCCAGAACTCTCCCAAACCTATGGATATTGCCAGCGTTTTGAGGTTGTTTAGCCACTTTATTTTGTTTGTGACATTTAGGGAGATTAACTCGTCCAACACTCGAGCGTATTGTGCTAGTTCTTGTGTCCTTCTAAGGCGCACCCAGTATAACAGCGGCCTTAGTTGGACTTTATATGTAATTCGTTTTTTACCCATATCAAAAAATAGTGGTGTCAAGGGGGTTGAAACTGGGAGTGAGACTAAGTCCCTAATGAACTTGTTCTCCGCCGTAGCTAGGGTCTTGGTGTTTTCGACACCCCATAGTTCGGAGCCTTCCCTTCATAGACTGCCAACGCAGGGGCCACCAGTCTGCTAATGGAAAGACGCTGGTTCTTTAATATAGCTCCAGAGACCCTTTTGAGATTTAATACCATCTTTGATATATGGGAATCCCAGCTCATATTGTTGGACAACCTTACCCCAAGGTAGTCAAATTCACTCACAACCTCTAGAGGGCACCCATACAATGTAAGATAAGCCTTCCTAACCTTTCTGTGTGTGGATAAAACCATTAACTTTGTTTTCGAGGTGTTTACTGTTAGCCCACGATCTTTACAGAAGAGGGAAAAACGGTCAAGCAGTTTTTGGAGAACCTAGTGGGTCTTGGACATCAAGAGGGTATCGTCCGCAAAGAGGAGTGTGGGGGTTTTCTCCCCGGCGAGGACAGGGGCATCCGCAGGGTCCTCCCTCAATGGTCCACCACCCCATTTATAAAGAGGGAGAACAGTGTTGGGGCCATCGCACATTCCTGCCGCACCCCTCTGTTAACTGGTACCCTCCCTGTCAATTGGCCCAGACTCCCCCACCGTATCCTTGCATAGTTATTCTCATGGAGCTTGATAACAAATTGCAGCAAATAACTAGGAAACCCCAATGCCAATAGAACCTCCCATAATTTGGCGTGTGGAATAACATCAAATGCAGTTTTCAGGTCTATGAAAGCCAAGTAAAGGCTGCCCTTGGTAATTAATACTGACTTCCAATAGACCGCACAAAACCGGAAGACCTCATCCACTGCCCCAATATTCCGCCTAAACCCGACCTGGAAGTGGGTTAGAATACCATCGTCCACAAGCCAAGTCTCTACTCGATTTATAATGACCCTGCCAACTACCTTTTGAATGGTGTCAATGAAACTGATTGGTCTGTAGTTGGCAGGGTCCTCTCTATCACCTTTTTTGTGTATCGTGATCACCTCCGTCCCTTTCCATGATTCCGGGATGGAGTGGCCTTGCTGGATTAGGTTCATTAAACATGCTACATAATCAGCCCAAATTTTGGGATCGTGTAATAGTAGGTCCCCAGGCAGACCGTCTGGACCGGCTGCCTTACCTGGAAGAATTTTTAAGATGGCATCTCTAACTTCTCGCGGGGTGAATGAATCCGCCTTACTCCCCAAGTCCGATCTAGGGTTACACTGATTACCCACGGATGGTGGTATTGAGGGAGCTTCGGCACCATCCTCACAATACAATTTTAAGAAATGGGCATACCATTGCTGTTCATTAATATGGTTTAAAATAGGGTCAATTCCCCTATGATCTAAGACATTGATTAATTTCCAAAAAAACAGTTGAGTTCTTTCCACAGGCAGCGACCTTGAGCTGTTGCCAATGCTCCTCCTCCCAATTTTTCTTGGCTAAGGTTATGGTGCTGTGGTACTCCTTTCTAGCTAATCTCACTGCCATAGGGTCTTTCGATTTTATGGCCAGGGCAATAGCCTTCCTCTTTTCTCTACAATTCACTGTGTACCATGGATTACACCACACCACTCGAGTGGGCCCCTGGGGTTTTTTAAGAAAATACTTTCCTATTTTAACAGTTAGGTTTTTGTACTGGGCTAGCAAGTTAGACCCTGAAAAGTGGGGATCTGCCAATTCCACCGCTAAGAGGCTGTCGGTTTCTGCTGTGACTAGCTCCCTAATGCTGTTAATTTTCCCTTCTTCACATTTAACCCCATCCCATCTTAGTTTCCGATTACAGTTGGAGGGGAAGACCTCCTTAGTGATCAGCTCAGGCCCCCCGCTCTTACAAATTCCATTAGCACAATTGATTTTCATACATAATGGGTTGTGATCACTGTCTGGGGTCTGTCTAACCTCCATGTCTACTAAACTGGCCCAAGATTGTACATCTAAAAGAATGTAATCGATTCGTGATGGGCAGCCTAGCCTATTGTAGGTCATTGCCCCGTCACGATCGGAGATAGTCCATCCATTTAGAGCCCTTAAGTTGTGTTCCAGGGTGAGGGCATTCAACTGGATTGCTCTGGCAGACCATTTCTTAATAGGAGTCAATGCTAAGGGGGGAATTGTCTGTCTCCAATCCTCAGAACTCAAACCCAGTACATCCTCATCGTCCAAAGGTTCAAATGTACAGTTAAAGTCACCCCCCACCAAAATTTGGGACCTAGGCGGCAGTTCTGAAAGCTTAACATCCAGCAGCTCAATTATTGGTGAGGTTAGACCACCCTGAACCCCTCTTGCATAAACACAAAAAAGATGTACAATACCCCCATGTGGACTTTTCAGGGAAATGTGCAAAATATCATTAGAATAGACTTTATGTGCAATGACAGTGCAGTTTAGATTAACCTTCACCCAGATGAGCAAACCACCGGAGGGGCGTCCTTCCCCTGAGGAAACTGCTGGGACAAAATAGGTAGAATACCCGTTTTTGTATTGCGGGGATAAGGACCAAGTTTCCTGAAACATACCAATTTGGAAGGAATCAATAAAGTCGCTCCATTCCGGGTTAACAAGGTTTCTCCTAAGCCCTGCTATGTTCCTTGAAAGGATATTAATCGGAGTGAGGGGTGCAGATGGTACCTTAGCTGTGACTGTAAGGCTATATTCACATTCACCCAAACTAGGGCAAATAATTTCCATATTCGCTTGACCCCCCCTACCACTTCCAAGTACAACCAATGGAGAAGTTACCATCTCCCTCGTATCATCATCACCAGATGAGTGGGTTGGATGTCAATCAACTACTTCCAGATCACTATATCGATTGAAACAGGGTATTGGAAGAAGATTGTGTTGTTGACCAAACCATACCCCATTAAACTGATTAGCACCAGCTCTTCTTTGTACTGTGTTCCATCCTCCATCAAGACCCTCATCCCACTGGTTAATGTTATGATCCAACAGAGGCTCCCCTCTCATTCCCCCTCTCATATACTTAGAGGCTCTCAACCAGCTCCACCTATTACTGCGATGATCTGCAACCATATAAAAATAGGAAAGGGGTTTAGCTAAAATTGAAGAGTTGTTGTTACAAGGGGGCCCAGCACAAATATGCTCCACCGATCGTGAGTCCTCAAATGTCACAACCACACAGTCGCCCTGGATGTTTTTTTTATTCTCACCAACCCACGGTGCTCTCTCCACCATGAGCAGATTAGTATGAATATTAGGTGGGAGTGGGTAGTTTCTATCTAACCAGTGGCAGACTTTGTTTTTTAGGGCCCAAAATGGTTCTGATGTTGCGGGGGCAAGTTCGGGGACACCTGTTAGAACTATAACATAAGGGCAGGCGTCAAGTGGTAAACTAATATTCCGGCATACCTTGGGATTCACTGAGAGTGATGTAGGAAATTTAGGAGCAGAGATAATGGGTCCATCTTTTTCCAGCAATTTGCTAGGGACATTAGAAGGCAACTTAGTGATACAATTTATATTGCTCTTAGGGGTGGGGGTTTGGGGCAAGCACGTTTTGGGGGTGGGATTTTTCCCTTCAGACTGTTTAGTCGATAGAGGCGGTTTTGACCCAACCAAAGGTAGTGTACCAGGAGCTTTTTGGGTGGGAGCATTAGGCCGGGTTTTTAGCTCCCGGCTTAAAGTCTGGAGCTGGTGTTCAATGCCCTGTAATCTGATCTCCAAAGGAGAAAGTAAAGACTTAATAAGATCAGATAAGGAGCTCATAAAAATACCGTTCCTATCTTCTGTACCCTCTGAAGTTTCATCCAGGCTACTCGCCTCAAGGATGCTTTCCCCACTAATATTTGAGGCTGTATCGTCAGGAATGCCCATCAATAGGGGGCGGGATACATGAAGCGCCTCTACTCTCCCGACACTATTACCCAAATTATCCAAATTAGCTCTCCCCTCCTCAAGCCCACCACTGGTACTGGCAGCACCGCTGGGGCCTCCTGCCTCATCATAAATAACTATGCGGTCGCCATTGTCCTTACAATGTGGTTAGGTGCGTTTAGGGATAGCACCCTCCAGTATGCCCCTTTGTGATAGTGTCGTATCTTGATGGCCAATAGCTAACGGGGGAACCAAAGAAGGAGTAAGGGAGACTGCTAATAAGGGGGTAGAGGAAGGGTTGGATTCAGGAATACATTGGGATTTAATTGGAGTGTGTGCAGAGGCTATAGGGCCTAGTGAGGACCTTCTCGCTTGTGCGAGATCCTAGGACACCCTTCTTTCCATGAGGGCAATTCCCTCATCAATTAAAAAGTTAGTGCGCACAATGAAATTATCTAGTGTGCCTGTCAGTTTAGAAGCTCCAGCCGCAGCTTTGCTTTGTGTTTCACGGGTGCACATCACTTTGGCTGGAGATTAATACCTGGATGAACTGAGCACAACCCAAAGACCCTAGTTCCTTAATACCTCAAATAAAAATAGTGGCACACAGATTTGCTCACGTTACTAAAGGCCCCCGTGATTATGCAGAATACAATACAGTCACCTGAAACAAAACCAGGAGTTCTGGCCCAGACCAGACCCTACGGGCCTCGGAGGGCCTAAGAGGGCCCGCCCTTTGCCCAGGCTTAGCCCCGGGTGCTCCCGCGCAGCGGTATGACGAGTCAGTAAAGTAGGGAGGAGGGGCGGGGGGCGTGGCAGGCAGGGAGAGCGGCCCAGGTGTTGCGGGTCAGTTACTCACGCAGGGGCTCCTGGGAAGTTGAGTCCCTGTGAGACAGCTCGCAGCCCTGCTGCCCTATCAGCGCTCCCCTCGGCTCAAAAAGCAGAAGTCCAAAAGCCCTCAGGTGCAGAGTCTGCCTCAAGGCCCGACAGCGATGCGGGTCCGGCGAGGTGCTGGCTTCCTTCCAGGGGTCAAAGCAGCAAACAAAGGTCCGTCCCGTGGCTCCAAGAACAGCACAAAGGGAATCCCACAGGTGAGGGCGATATGCAGGTATTTTGAAATACCGAGGCGGGGGCGTGGCAGGCAGGGAGAGCGGCCAAGGTGTTGCGGGTCAGTTACTCACGCAGGGGCTCCTGGGAAGTTGAGTCCCTGTGAGACAGCTCGCAGCCCTGCTGCCCTATCAGCGCTCCCCACGGCTCAACAAGCAGAAGTCCAAAAGCCCTCAGGTGCAATCTCTGCCTCAAGGTCCGACAGCGATGCGGGACCGGCAAAGCGGGTCCGGCGAGGTGCTGGCTTCCTTCCAGGGGTCAAAGCAGCAAACAAAGGTCCGTCCCATGGCTCCAAGAACAGCACAAAGGGAATCCCACAGGTGAGGGCGATATGCAGGTATTTTGAAACACCGAGGCGGGGGCGTGGCAGGCAGGGAGAGCGGCCCATGTGTTGCGGGTCAGTTACTCACGCAGGGGCTCCTGGGAAGTTGAGTCCCTGTGAGACAGCTCGCAGCCCTGCTGCCCTATCAGCGCTCCCCACGGCTCAACAAGCAGAAGTCCAAAAGCCCTCAGGTGCAGTCTCTGCCCCAAGGTCCGACAGCGATGGCGAGGTGCTGGCTTCCTTACAGGGGTCAAAGCAGCAAACAAAGGTCCGTCCCGTGGCTCCAAGAACAGCACAAAGGGAATCATTATATGTCACATTCCTGTCATTTCCTGGCGTAGGCGCACTTTTGGCTGCCTAGCGCCAACACATGCAACCTTGCGTCATTTTGCAAGGTGTGCCTGTATTGTATGCAGGATTGTTTTTGTGCAGGAAGAGACACCTCTTTCTCCTCATTACACCTGCCCTGGGGAGGCGTATCATTTCAACACATTCCCAGGCCCACCACTAACGGTAAATCTAGGAATGCCCCAAAATCCACTATTGATGCATAGGAACATCCGTGCTCCACCCATGAAATGTCTCCCTGCCTCGGATTAACGCAAGACAGTGATTTGCGCTGCCTTTCGTTATTCTAGTTGTATCGAGCCATGCAGGGCCACACAGGTCTGATAAATCTCCCTTCGGTTTTGCATTGCCCTTGCGTGGTGCAAGGGTGACGCAAAACCTTGATAAATATGCCCCTTTATTTTTAACAAAAATATAAGCACTGGGCTGGATAAAACGTTATTTTGTCTGCTGGTTGACTGATTAGTCCTAAGGTCTTCCCTTTCCCTCTAACAATATCTCCCTAAGAAGTCTATAACTATTTACACTAGCTAGAACAAAATATGAGGCTTGGCTGGGTTAGAGTCTGCGCATAACCATAAGACCAATTAACTCGCTAAGATTCCTCTAGTATGCTCACAAGGATAAAGGAGAAATGACCACCCACGTTTCCAAATATTTCTGTGGACTATAAAGCCCAAAAGAACATAAGCAACAATCAGTCTTTATCCTGAGAAAAGAATGAGAATAATGTCCAGGAGTTCGAAGAGTGTAGTTGTCCAAATACTTCTTTATTTTCAAATGTTCATCGCATATACCTGGGCAATCAAATCCAACAGTCAAGTTCATTTACTATTGTTAGTGCTGTAGGTTGTTACTGTCACAACACGATGATAGACGTAGCCGATAGACGTAGCCAACACGTGTTTCGTCATAGGGACATCACCCTCCGACTTCCTCAGGGCAGTAAAATATATAACTACGATTTCAAAAAGTCACTCCAAGAACAGGTAATTCCAGGTTCTATTTACCCAACCTATATCCACAAGAAGCCGGACACTATATGGAGTACTCTCTGCCATTTTGTGACTAGATATACTTAAATACATACCCTACTAAGGAACATAAGAGGATATAGGTTGGGTAAATAGAACTTAGAATTACCTGTTCTTGGAGTAGGTAGATATTACTGCCAAGATATATGTGATGAACATTTGAAAATAAAGAAGAAGAATTTGGACTACTACACTCTTCGAACTCTTGGACATTATTCTCATTCTTTGCTCAGGATAAAGACATTGTTATTTACACTAGCCATCCTGAGAGCCAAGTACGGGACGAGTGTAGGTGGCCTAGTTAGGACAGCAATAGGAGGGCAGACAAACAAGCCAGCAGGCCATTTACATCTATGCACCCATGATTTAGACCAACATCTCCATATATATCAGGACCACCAAATGCTGCTTCGATTTATGAAAGAGTTGAAGACATAGCTGATAAAAGAACACTACATCAAAATGCATTAACAGGTCACAAACCAGCTATGACTCCTATCACTTGTTGACTTTATGCTAGTCTTTGACCATGTACAGCACCCCGCTTCCTTTTGGCTAGGTACATGCTTTAGAAATACCACATGCAGATATAAACCAAGGCTTAAGTGGATTGGGCACCTCCAGGTCTCAGACCAGGTAGTAATTTAAAACAGACATTGAAATTGGTCTCTTTCGGGCCCTGTAGTCATGTCGCTAACTTTTCATGCAAAGAAAAGGATTGATTTTTTAACAATGGGTGTAAAACACTTTAAGGTAATCCATGTTATTCCTGTTTATATTTCACATGCTGTAGTTAATCCTGCATTCTCAATGAGTGTTTGCTTTTTCCAAGGTATGGTGTTATGTTTTTTTTCTTTTTCCAAGATTTTGTGTTATGTTTTTTTTGTTTTATTCAGACAGCATTTTACTCTTGTCTAGTGCATCATTTGAATTAGGTCGCATTCAGGTGTTTATAACAGGCCACAATTGAGTTGTGACTGAAGGCAGTATGAGTTTCTCTCACTGGCGGTCAGGGGCAAACAGGTGAGGAGAATGTGTGGTCTCCCAAACCATGGCCTCTCTGCAAAGCGCATAGGGCAAGGTTACTTGTGCCAGTTGAAGTTGTAATTCTGTGAAAATGTGTGGATAAAGTGGCACACTGCATGAATTTTGGTGTACATGTTTAAGCCACGCCATTAGTTATAGCCATGCCCAATTCAGGGACCCTCCACACCAACACACTTTTTTCATCCCACTTAAAGCCCTCATATATGAAATGAAATGAAATGAAAATTGCACTTATATAGCGCGTAACTACCCGGAGGCCTCGCAGCGCTTTGGTACACTCGGGTAAAGGAGCTTACCCACTCTGCCAGTCCCCACCCCTATAAGGGTCTGACAGACAGAACTATACAAGGGTACAAGGCTTTAAGTGGGATGAAAAAACTGGGGGGGTTCTCTCAAAGGTGCATGGCTGATGTAATTACGGCGTGGCTTAAAACACATAGTGTACTTCCCGACTGGTATTTTGCTGCTTCTGTCATTGCATCCAGATATATAATACATCAAGTAACATTACACCTACAAAAAGCCAGGACTATTGGCTTTGCCAATGGTTGTTAGTTGTATAAGATAAATAAGCAGCAACTGTGGCTTCGTTGTATAGAACATTGAAAATGCTTCATGATGAGACTAGAAAGAACTATAACGAGTCCCTTTGAAGTTACATCAAAGGCGAAGATGGATAGCCCTGCCGCATAGTAGGATTTATTTTTTCATCCTGAAGGTGAGGGCAAAAATGAAGAGCCCCATAGGGACCCGTCTCGGGACCTGATTTTAGGTCTCGGCTAGTGTAGGCTGCGCACATGCGCAGTATTGCTGGCGAGATTTAATGACTTGGAGTAGCGAGGTTAAGCCCCGCCCCTCTTCTCCATTGGCTGGCCTCCTAAACGGTGGCCAGCCAGTGGAGAAGAGGTCCCAGTTACGTTCTTCTTTGGATCGAAGCCCTGTCCTTTTTGGATTGGGTGGCGTGTTTTTGACTTTCTTTCTAGGCTGTAAACAACAGTCAAAAACGCCCCCCAGTCTGAAAAGGACGGGGCTTCGATAGAAAGAAGAACCATTTGTCTCTAAGCCCCGTCCTTTTCAGACTTGGGGGCGTGTTTTAACTGTTGTTTACCTCCTAGAAAGAAAGTCAAAAACATGCCCCCCAGTCTGAAAAGGACGGGGCTTAGAGACAAATGGCGAGCGCTTGTTGTTTTTTTGCTGTCTTCCCCCGACCGCCATTTTCACAAACTAATTGAGCAGTGCAACAGGACAGACGCCTGGTCATTGGTTTAAATGAATTACCGCAAGCTAATTTTCGCTGGCTTCTGCGAGAAAATATAATATACAGAGTACTGCATCAAGTGGGCAGACAGGTCTGCCCCCTCCCCCCAGTTCCCCTTAGGCAGGGCTGCTGAGCCCAGGCATCGCCTAGGCTGCAGTCCGTCTTGGGGGGGGGGTAAGCCAGCTCCCGGGGCATATGGAGCAGCGGGCTCTTTCGGGGTCGGGGGCAACGCAACCAGGATACTCTCTGCCGTTCGAATTTCAGCAGGGTCGGGTTCAGGGCTCTGGCCCGCTTGAGCCGGATGTTGCGTGAGTTGAGGAGGGCTAGTACCCCCCTCTCCGCTGCCCTTGGGTTTAGTCGGTGTGGGCCCCAGGTCGGGTGGGGGGAGAGCTGTAGGCTCCGTGAGTCTCCCCCTCACTTGGGACTGCAAATATCCACAGGCCTCGTTATGACGGGGGGAGGGGGCAGTGGCGACGCGATGCCCCCTCCCCGGGTTGCTAATCTCTGAGGCCTCATCTGGCAGAGGTGGCAGCAGTTTGCGCTGCCAGGAGCAGTGCTAGGGGCCCCGGGGAGAACCATCTGCTCAGTGGTGTGAGGTCGTAGGCGTCTGCAGGCAGCCCGGAACTTGCAACGCCGCATACGCCCCAGCTAGCGTGCCTCCTCCCACATCAGTTTGCGGAGATACAATGATCGGCGGGAGTAAGTCTGACTTCTCTATGCCCACATTACCGTCTGACTTTCGCGCCTGCCTGTGGTACCTGGAGGGGGCCTTGGTAGCTGCTGTGCAGTGGTCGGGCAGCTCCAGTTGGGAGACAACGGCTTTGGGAAGTGTCTGAGACTTTACCTAAGTGCGTGAGGCAATAGCGTCCGACAGTCCAGTGGACTGCGAGCATTGCAAGCATTTATCCTACCAAAGTCGATTAATCAAGCCGCTACCCTAATTTGGGTTCAAAGGCGGGGACTGATTGAGAGGGCATTCGGAAGACAGTTAGGGGCCTTGATGTCTTGGCTTCGGGGCGGGCACGGTTTGGCTGCATCAGGATAGGCCGTGTACTTGTGCAGGACAGGGCGGACTGGCCTTTCAGTAAGTCGGCTGGTACAGCGGCTGCTGCTGCCTGATTGAGGCAGGTTTCCCGGCTTGCTAGGGGTTTAGAGAGATGCTTTGTGGGGGTCCGCGGCGTGGTCAGGCCATGCGTAGGACACATGGCGACCTGCCGAGGGTCAGCTGGGGGTTAAGGTACAGTTGGTAGTCTGTGAGGCCCCTAGTCGGCCTGCCCTTATGATTTTCTCTGGCCGGAGGTCAGTGGAATCTTGATTGCGTTTTGTCCGGCCTGGGAGCAAAGTGGGCTCTCCTGACAAAAGACCACCACCACATCCACCACCACTACATCCACCACCACCACCACGTCCACCACCACCATGTCCAGCACCATCATGTCCACCACCATCACGTCCACCACCACCACCACGTCCACCACCACCACCACATCCACCACCACTACCACATTCACCGCCACATCCACATCCACATCCACATCCACCACCACATCCACCACCACATCCACCACCACATCCACCACTACATCCACTATATCCACCACCACTACATTCACCACCACATCCACCACCACAACATCCACCACATCCACCACCACATCCACTACATCCACTACAGCCACCACCACCACAGCCACCACCACCACAACCACCACCACATCCACCACCACATCCACCACCACCACATCCACCACCACATCCACCACATTCACCACCACATCCACCACCACATCCACTACATCCACCACCACATCCACCACCATATCCACCACCACCACATCCACCCCCACCACATCCACCACATCCATGTGTGTGTGTGTGTATGTGTGGCTCTGTGTGTGTGTGTGGCTCTCTGTATGTGTGTGTGTGTGTGTGTGGTTGCAAATGCAATAGGTCTCACATTTGCGAGCGATTAAGCTATTGGCATTGTAAATGGCAATGCCATTTATTTATCTGCTTTCAAAACCAACACATAAATAAAAAATGTGTCATTTACAATGCCAATAGCTCTAACTTTTGCAAAGGCGAGACCGTTGCATTGTAAATGCTTGTTAGATCTGCTGGTGCTGAGCACCGGCAGGACCCAGCCCACTGAAAGCCCTGGTATTATACAGAATACTCGATACAGTTAATCATTTTTGGACTAAATCCCTTTAACACCAGTGTTGAGTTTACCTACTGTGACAGCAGGAAGTGACCCACTGGTTTGTATGCCATACATTCTGGCTTATCACAGGAAGCAGGAGAACGTTTCTCGGGTAGTATAAAAGATCACCACACACTGCTGTGAAGTGTAAAAAACGACAGCTGTTTGCAAAGGCCAGGACCCTGCACTTGAGAAGGCCAATGTGAACAGAAGGTGAACGGCTGGTACCCTCGGCCCCTTCACTGGAGCAGGAATGCCTGTACTATAAGCTGTGTATGTGTTATCTCTGTAGCTGCCTGGAACTCTCCATTCTGTGAACTCGAGCCCACTTATATCCCGCGCCCCTTGCAGGCTTGGCTACTGCCTCTCCCACACCCTCTGGATGGCTAAATGTGATCCTCTTTGAGTTTAGATGTTTGCCACAACAGCTGTAGAAATGAGGGTGACTGGAGCGCTCCAAGACACCAGGACACAGCCTCTCCATTTGTGGGTTTTATTTAATCCTTCAGTGCATTCTAGGAGTTGTAGTCTTGGTTCACTTTAATTGAGCCAATTAGATCAACAGACCTGAAAACAATTATATGTAAAATCGAAAGAATACTGATAAGCAGGGATATACAAATCCGGTTTTATTGAAAGTCCAGGAATGGAAAAGTCATATTCCGTTGACATGGAGAGATCTCGTCGCCCTAGTAGAATTGCTACCATAGTAGAAATGGTACCATGCAACCGCATCCCCCTCGCGCCCCTCCCCCCCAACCATCTTGTGAATCACAAGATGAACAGATGGGGTGGAATACTACCCAATTCTAGAGTCTGACCCAAATCTACAAGATGGTGGAAACACTCGGGTCCAGAAAAAACGTTTTACTAGTTTTAACAAATGTTTCTGCACTCTGCCTGTGACACCAGTCTCAGCAGTGCGTGGTGGCAGAAATTCAAGAAATCTCCCTTCACATTTTTTTGTGTTCATTTCAATTTGGTGAGAATAATATGATTTGAAAGTAGTGGTGTTTAGCAGTTTGCACCTTTTGCAGGTGCACCCAAATACCTTCCTTAACATGGTGCCATGATTCTGCCTCACAAAGCCATTAGCAAACATTTTAACAAGTGTGCAGAGTCTAGTTTCTTTCAAGGGAGTATGGTAGGCCTGGCCACCGGATGTACAAGAATGTTTTAAAATGTACACCAGTTGACTATTCGCTGCTGGTCTTTATTTTCCTAATGATTTGTATCTATACATCCATGTTTCTGAAGGGCAGCAGTCTGTGCACCCATGCTTATTCAGAGTAGTTGATATGCTCAAGGACACACGTCGTGTCAGAGAGGCACAGGAGCGAACATTTGAATTTAAATGCCAGGGCCTTTGTTCCGGTGCCCCGCGCCCCTCCTTAACACCCACAGCTATGTGAGGAATGCCAGCCCCGGTCCCCTGTTCTCACCCTCCCCCCATCGCCCGTGTTTACCTTTTGTGCTCTGGTGCGGGCGAGCGCGTGCATTTTTCACAGCTGAGAGGAGAGATGAGACAGGTGTGCTGAAGGGAGCGGGTAGAGCCCAAGGAATTCACCCTGCATTTGCAACCTTTGCTCACTCTGTGCTGCGGTTTTCCCTCTAGCCCATGCAGGGGACCCTTTAATTGCGTGCACATGAAGCACACTGTGCACTCTTTTACAATAATGCGGCTTCCGTGTGTCTTTCTGGAGCCCATGGTGGCTGCGTGTGAACTCACATACTCCACGCACCCTAATCTCCGTCTTCGGCTTTATTTTATCCTATTCAGAGCTAGGGTTTCCCTGTATCCCCGTGAGGTGCACCCAGCCCTGGTTCTTCCTCCCTGCTATCGCCCTGATGCACGGTCCCGGGCCCCATTAGCATGGTCGGACTGGTCAGCCAGTAAGCAGGCAATCCCCGGGAGGCTGGAGCCCAGGAGTCCAGTCTTGGCACTTGAAGGCCGGTTTGGGCTTCCAGGAGTGGTGGTTCTGTTACTCGATCACGGCGGCAACGTCAAAGAGTTGTTCTGGTTCTAGCGCGTCTGCAGATGGGGACATAATTTATAATTGTTGCCAAGGCTGCGTTTCCAGTCTAGGATTGCCCATAAGGACGCCACATGTAGTCTTCCTCACCAAGGCTTTCAGATGCCCAGGTCTATCCAGTCTAGCGTTTTAAGTTGTATAATTGTAGTCCTTGTTTTCTAATAGGATACAAAGGATTTACAAGTACAGAAAGACAATGAAAAAACCTGGACTGGAAGGCTTCTCCTGACCGGAACTCTGGAACGCGAGATCTCTGCTTCACTAGGTACTTTGCACCCGGCCTGCCCATCTCCCTCTCTGCCCTCTGGCAGTGGCACCCAGCCTGCCGCCGCTATGATTATTTTTCCTAATTCACAACTTGCATTTGCTCAGAGACATCCAGGCTGCCCTTCTTCCTGCCTGTGCTTGGGACAACACAACAGGCTTTAGCCTCCAGTCTTCTCCAGGGCTCAAGATTCTGGTCTTTTTGTTTTCTGTTTTTTTTTATAAGGGCAAGCATTCAAGACCTCTTGTATATATATTAGTATATACTTAGATGTGTATGTACTTTGTGGACTCTGGAGAGCAGCCCTAAGACTTGTCTGCTTCCGCTGAAAGGACTTGTTTTTTAGGCCAACTGCCTCTATTTAACTGTATTGATAGAAAACGGCCAGTAGAGGTCAGTAAATTACCAGAATTTCTTTCTGCTTGTACAACTGGTGCCATTTAACTGTCTTTATAGAAAATGACCAGTAGTGGTCAGTAAAATACCAGAATTGCTTTCTGCAGAGGGACTTTATTTTTTTTCATTTTTCTGGCAACTGCCTCTATTTAACATTCTTAATAGAAAACGACCAGCAGAGGTCAGAAAAATACAAGAATCACTTTAGCATTCTCTAAATTCCAGTCCATAAAAATTGTCTTCCATGAGCACCCGTAGACAATAATATTTTTTTCAAATCTTGTATTTTCAGTGATATGACCACCGAAGGCCCTGATTTTATATTAAAAACAGAACTTTGGACTACACCGTTTCCCACTGAAAGGCAATATTTCTCTCCGTGTGTTCCCATACCTGGCGTGTCACGCAGTTTGGTGCTTACTTTCCCTCCATGTTAAAGAACAGTAGATGTTTCAGCACCCAGGCTAATGTGCTGCATAGCTAAAAACATATTGGGTCACAAAACCGAGACCGATTGCATTGCAAATGGTTGTTTCCATGGAAATCGGAGTGCAAGTCAATTGTGAGCTGAACAAGTGGAATGTTAGCTAAGAGTAGCAAGAATGCCTCTTTGTCTATCGCAAAACAAGCTACCCACTCTGTGGCACTAGAAATAATATGATGCCCATAGCTTTAAGTGGGCTGGGTCCTGCTGGTGCTCAGTACCAACAGTTCTAAAAAGCAGGTGCTGAGAGGGATCTCTATCGGGCTCTCCATTTTTCGCCCTCTCACCCTCAGGATGCAATAAAATAAATCTTATCCCTGCAGCAGTACCACCTCCACTGACTGTGATGTAACTTCAAAGCGACTTGGTATAGTTATTTTGCAGTTTCATCATTTCAGAAGTGAAGCATTTTCATTATTATATACAACGAAGCCATAGTTGTTGCTTATTTATCTTATGCAACTAACAACCATTGACAAAGCAAATAGTCCTAGCCTGTTGTAGGTGTAATGTTACTTGCATAATATACCTGGATGCAATGACAGAAGCAACAAAATACTAGTCAGGCGGCACACTATGCTAAGCACAGGTATTTAGCTTACATGTTTTTAAGCCACACCTTTAATTGCATCGGCCACACCCCTTTGAGAGCCCCCCCCCCCCCCCAGTTTTTTCACCCCACTTAAAGTCTTGAATAAGCCCATTATTATCGAAACGTTCATAGCATGTCCAACATGTCAAACTAATGATCACCTAAAGGGGCAAAAATATGTCTGTGATTGTTGAACATCTCTGAGCTAAATCTGCGGATAGCAACGCAAAGCAACCATGTTTTGACATCAATTTAAGAATGAAAAACACTTCAAAACTCATCCCTTCTGAATTTTACTGAACGAAAGGGTCTCCCCATATAGTTAATGAATGTACTAAACGTTGCTTCCGATTGTGGGAGGCGCCTGTCAATCTCATAGCAACCTGCGCTCTATTCTAGACTCGTTCGTGTAGAACTTATTGCTATATACTTAATGATGCGTTCTGAATATGAATTGCAGTAACGGGGCCCTAATACTTAGTGATGCAGGAACGCTACAAGTGACTGAATAATAGACAGATAATTAAAATCACTCAGGGCTCTACAGTGACCTAGAAAATGCAATTACACTTTGCGGATCCGTGTACATGGCTTCTGCCATGTTCTGTTTTTATGCGCAAAAGTTATTAAAAATATAATTAACCAAACGAGGGGTTAGGTCACGTAGGTGGATAAAAACTCATTACAAAGCCTTATGATTAGAGGTCTATTTTTCCTTCTGTACAATTGTTGTGACGTGAAATCTGCGAGACAGTAAGCAGTGAATTCTAAAGGAAGTAAAACGGGATTGTGACAGGATAAATGTCTCCTTTGCGTTCTGGTACTAAATGTGCAATCATTAGGAGACTCTTTTCAACTAACATGTTAAAATGGACCACCTTCGTCTTCACTGTCGTGGTACAGTCAGTGCATGCACGCTCTGCCCAGGAGCACACAGTTCCATCAAGTAATATATTGGGATTTGAGCCGAGACATTGCTCCTCCTTGACAACAACAAATGAATAAGCTGTCTTAGATGTATTTGGTTCTAAATATTAAAATGTGTTACTCGCCTGGTTGTGAGACTCAGCCGGTCAGACGACTTCAGCGTGCGTGTGTTTTTTCCTTCCTGTAAACTCAGCGGTCAGATGCACTTTTCACTCCATCCCCTGGCGGGAAACAAGCGGACTGTGTCCATAATTACCGAAAAATAATTAATTTGCAGAAAAAATTAACTCTTTCTGCCTAGCCTTACAGTGTGTCCACGATCAAAAAGCTGCCCTTCGTTTGGGTCGAAAATCGGTGTTCAGAGGCTCTGCTCTGTCTGAAGCCCCCGTGAGAAGCCTTCTGCCCGTGCGATGCTGCTGCAAGGACGCCCCTCCCATGCAGGCTCACAGACACCAAACCCAGCCCCTCCTGGAGACCCGTTCAGGAAATTGGAGCTGCCAGCCTGTACCCCTGGGGCTTCCGCCCTCTCTTGTTTAGGGGTCTAAAAGCTTCGTAGGTGTTCTCGAAAGTTGCAAGTAAAGGGTTATTCGAGGGGAGACGGGTTTCGGAGAAGTTCACATCTACAGGAAGACCCCAGTTTAAAAGCGATTCTGATCAATATTCGTTAACATTGGACTAACATGCTTCTTTCTAAGAACATAAGATGCGAATGAGGTGGTGATGAAATGCAAATAGAAGAGTTTTCCCAGGCTGCCCTTTTGTTTCATACTGGGCGTTAAACCGGAGTTCCTTCCGTGCACACTCAGAGGTTTCAGGGTAATTATTTGTAGATTTATATAGAGCGAACTTGACCTGAAGGTATCGGAGCGCTTTCCATGAGCACCAGTTGCGTTACAGACGGACACGTTCATTTTTATTATTTTTTTGGTAGGCACGTGGAGATTAAGCGATTTGCCCAGAATGACGGTATGCTAAATCGACGCCGAGGGAATCTGATTCCCCGGCTCCGAAGTCGGCACCTCTGGCAGTGAGGCCATCAGGCCACATCCTCAGGGTAACCTCCAAGTACAAGTCCATAAATACTACGCTTAGACATACTTCACAATTGTTATCACTTTGTGTGCTGTGTAGTGTAGCTGCACGTGCAATGTTTGAGAAGTTAGGAGGAAAAAACCGTTCTCCTACTTTAGTGTCTGCCTCACAGAGGCATTTTTGGGGCACAAGCCCTGTCTGTGAATGTCAATCTCCCACCCATGGACCACCCTTTTCCATAAAAGAAATTAAATAACAAATCAACACTTCGCACAATTTTAAGTCTCTTTTGGTGACTTGGCACCGGAAAAGTGATGATAAATTTGTGTTTCCCGTGAGCACAGCATCATGTAGGGGTAATGCAAATATCTTTCTTAATGGCCATCAACTGCTCCAGCACAGTTGGAGCCTAACGCCTGCCTATCCTGGTGAAGTGGGATACATCAACCTGTTATTTCAGCAGTTGCTAAGAGGTAAAGTGAGATCGGAGTTTGAAATTTTTTTTTTCTTGCCTACAGTATGTGTGGATATTTATATATGCTTTGTGACAGTGCCAGGTACTTCTGTCTGTATGTGTAAGTCCACTTACAGCACTATACAAATACATCTTTTTGCCACTTAGTAATGTTTAGTACAGCCAATCACAACCCATTTTTATTAATCTTTAAATGGAAAACAATTGAGGTAAGAGCTGCAAGGTTTTGTAGGTCGCAGGTGCTGCTTGAAGTAGATGCATTACTGATTCAACGACTTTACCTTGATTTTACCTTGGAACCTGCTGGTAAACAAAAGGATCTCTGAACAAGCTCATTAACCCTCTAAGCTCCATTGCAAGTAACATACATTTGTGCCCTTCTAAGAAATTGGGTTGCTGATTAAGGGGGGTGCAACCCTACTCAAGCAGCAACCAAATCCATATCAGGGTGAAGTCACAAACAAACCCCAAATTAAACTGTGCCCAATCCTCTGGTAGCTTGGCACAGAGCAGTCAGGCTTAACTTAGAGGCAATCTGTAAAGTATTTATGCATCACTTCAAACAGTAATAAAGTGAAAGCACAACACAAGAAAAAAATGACACCAATTTAGAAAATTAAAGTGAATTTTAATAAATACATCAAGACCAAAAAAACAAAAATGCAATCTGTAGAACTTGAGATATACAATTTTAAAGGTTTAAATGAAAATAGCTCCATTAAGCGTCAACTGTGGTTATCTGGTCGCCCTGGACTGGGGTAAAGCCTCAAGTTCGGGCTGACCACGATGGAGAGCAGGCTGTCTACAGGGACCCAGTTGGACCTGTTGAACCAGAGGACCTTAAATCCTGGTTGCGAATAGATGCAAAGTCCTGTGTTAAGGATGAGTCGTGCTGCAGAGACAATGCAAGGTCTGGGTGAGGTGCCTCATGCAACAGCAGTTCTGGGGAGCTGTGAAGTGTGAGGCGATGTCCTGGTGTGGAGATGCGCCACTCAGCGGCAGTTTAGAAGAGCAGCGAAGTTCAAAGTAATTTCCCTGCGTGGAGATGCATCAGCTCAAATGGGCTTTGATGGGCCATGCAAAATCCTTTAGTCGGGAAGTCCGCACAGCATAGGCATGCGTCCGTCTCAAGGACGTTGCGTCGAGCTACAAAGACAATTCACCAGTTCTGCGGAAAATGCTCTGCACTGAGTAGGAAATGCGTCGGTTTTGCTGTATCCACGGATGGACTGGCAGTGGATGTCTAGGTCCAATTCCAAGGGATTAGAATTGGAGTGACACCACTCGGGAGGGTAGGACTCACAGATGGCAGAGTCGAGGTGCTGTTTTCAAGGTTGGTGGAAGCCTGTTATGTCCCTGTGGCTTCTGACCAGGAGGCCAGTCAACTAGCCCTTGCAGTCACTCTAGGGTCCTGGGTTTAGAGATGTAGGTCTAGTCCTTCTCACCCAGGCAAGCGAGCAGCAGGACAGCAGGTCAGCACAGCAGGACAGCAGTCCTTCAGAGCAGCAGTCCAGTAGGGTGACAGTCCTTTCAGCAGCACAGCATTCTTTCTTCCTGGCAGATTCCACAGGTCCAGAAGTGCACTGAAGAGTTGTGTCCAAATGGCCCAATATTTATAACTGGGGCCTCATTATATATGTGGCGCATTTTCTTTCATCACACTGGGTGCACCTTTTAAAAGGTGTGCCCAGCACACTGAAAAAAAATGCACCATTTGATGATGATTCTGCTGCCCTCATGGCAGCTGCGAACTCACGCTGCCCTGGGGGCAGTGCATTCAGGTGAAAAATAGAGCAACTTCTTTAAAGCCACTCTGTGTTTTCACTGTGCCGGTGGCAATCCGCCTGCACTTTTTTTTTTGTTGAAAATATTTTTATTGCGAAATCACAACAGGAACAGCACAGTTATACATGGTCATCCAAACCACTTATATGCAAGAGTATCGACATGCAATGTCCAGGACAACACACAGCCATCTAGGTCTTCATCCCGGAGACTGGGCGGCGTAAATCAGATCATGTGTATAGAATAACTCAGTTGTGGGTAAGGATACGGAACTATCTTTGTATTCGCTAATTTTCCTTTTGTGTTCATTTCAATACTGTGTAACATAAAACAAGAAACAAACCCCTGAGCATGGCATTATTAATAAAGCATTTAATGAATCAGGCTAACTATGTGAGGCCCAAGAAAGGCACAGTCATTAGTATGCATTAAAGACCTGTAGGGATCAAATCTAATCACAGTTATACGCACCAAGGAATATTAGCGTGCATGCGGTGGGGTACTACACAGGACTTGAACCCCTCAACTCGGCTCCCCACTCAGTACACTCAGACCCAGACTCATCAGGGGTGAATAATTCAGCGCTGGTGGCATCAGACTCATCATCTGTCAACCCCTCTATGCACAACATCCTCCAAGCAAGCAGATCATCTTGTAATTTCCCATCTCGGCGAGTGCGCTGCATATGCGTCTCTTTAGCTAGGGCCCATTCTCTAGCATCTCTCAGCCAGAGGGAAATCTCGGGAGCCCTTTGACCCATCCAGGTTATAGCCACGCGCCTCCTAGCCAAGACTAGCAGTAAGTGTAAACATTTATAAGACAGCTTCTTCTTTCTGGGCTTGGGCACTAAAGCCAGGAGACAGTGTAGCGGGTCCAGCGCAATTCTAAGTTTCGTGGCACGACCAATATGGTCCACTACCTCTCTCCAGAAGGCATTGACAAGAGGACATTCCCACGCTAGGTGGAAAAATCCCGCTTTCTGCGCACCACACCTAGGACAGTTGTGTCGTCTATCTGCAGATATGCGATTCAGGGAGACCGGGGTCATATAGGTACGGTGGACAAAATTGAAGTGTATAAGTTTGAAACGGACATTACAGGAGACCTTACGGGTCATGAGTCCGATTCGTTTGTGCTGGTCCGGTTCCAGCTACATCCCCAAGTCTGCCTCCCAGGCCACCCAAGCCGGCGCGGTCAGGGGGGTCGAGTCCTAGCGCATGGCCGAGTAGAGCAGGGAAATCAGCCTTCTACTTCTACCGCAGGATAAAATGATGTCAAGAGTATAAGTCAGCGGAGGCGCCTCCGGGAACTGGGGCCACGTTGTCCTGGCTATATCCTGGAGGCCTCTGTAGTGGAGGTACTGCCCCCTACTTAACCCAAAAAGCTCCGTAGCCCGTTCAAAGGACACAAAAGAGTCATTCGGGTAGAGGTCCGCCAGGGTCCCACAACCGCCACAGCGCCACTCTCTGTAGGACATGTTCTCCTCCATCTGGAGTACCGGGGCCAAGATCCACACCGGGAGCGCCCTATGAAACGGGGCCCTTCTTAACACCTTCTCGACGAATCGCTGCCAGATTTCTGCTGTGTGTCGCACCACATATGGCAAAGTTATATCAGCGCCTCGTCCCTGCATCAAGGCCTCCCTCAGAGCCCTCCCGTCCGCCGTGCCTGCCAGCAGTCCCAGTTCCCAGTTTTCCTCGTCAGCGAACCACTTTGCGGCTGGGAGAAGGTGTGCCACATAATAATATAAGTCAAATCTCGGGGCCTCGAGGCCTCCCTCTTCCCAACACCGGGTCACTGTGCGCAGAGCGACTCTGCTGCGCCCGCCCACCCAGAGCAGGGAGGTGAGGAGCGAGTCGAGTGTGCGAAACACTCGGGGAGGCAATGGATATAAGGTATTCTGCAAAACGTACAAGATCCTGGGAAGCATCACCATTTTGGCGATCGCCAATCGCCCCATAAGGGAGAGAGGGAGTGTGTTCCAAAAGGTGACAGAGTTGCGGAGAGCCTGGAGTACTCTGTCGACATTATGAGCCAACAGGATCTCGTCAGTTGCGGCCACCTGAATGCCCAGGTAGCGGAACGCCTCCTGCTCGCAACGTAGACCTAAACATGGGATATCCACGCTTGGGTCCGGATCACAGCCTGCCAACGGGAAAACCAGGGACTTACCGAGGTTGATACGCAGCCCAGAGGCCGCACTTAAGTGGTCCAGGGTCCGCATCAAAGTGGGAAGGGCCTCGGAGGGGGAAGTTAGATAGAATAGTGCGTCGTCGGCATAGAGTGAGATCACATTAAGAGTGTCACCCACTGTAATTCCCCATTGCTGTAAGTCTGCTCGGGCAGAGACTGCAAAGGGCTCGATCGCTAGAGCAAACAGAAGTGGGGAGAGAGGACAACCCTGACGGGTGCCTCTCCCCAGGACCATTCCTCCGAACGGGCCGATCCCAGCCGAACCCTGGCACGTGGCGCCCGTAGAGCACACGGATCCAACTGCAAAACTTGGGTCCGAACCCCGTTCTCTGAAGCACCTCCATCAGATACCCCCAATGTACCGTATCAAAGGCTTTAGCTAGGTCAATTGACACCAGCATGTGAGGACCTTCTCTCCCCCGGACCTCATGAAGGACATGATTAAGGCGGCGTAGATTCATCGCCGTGTTACGGCCTGGGATAAATCCGCATTGGTCCGTGTGAATCAATTGAGTCATGTGTGGGGCCAGGCAAGTGGCCAAGAGCTTAGTGAGGATCTTTGCATCCGTATTAATCAGGGTAATAGGACGGAATGCTGCTGGATCGCAACTATCTCCGCCGGTTTCAAGATCATGCAAACTTCCCCTTGATTCATGGTGGGTGGAAGAGGCCAGCGTCTAGAGCTTCATCGTAAACTTGTAATAAGAGGGGAGCGAGAACTTTCCCGAAAGTGTGATAAAACTGGGATGGGAATCCGTCACCGCCAGGGGTCTTAGTACGTGGGAGGGCAGCAAGCCCCGCACCGATCTCGCCCAGTGTCAGCTTGGTCTCAAGTTCCTTCATCGCCGCCTCTGGCAGCGTCTGGAGGTCCAAATCTCGAAGATATGGTCGATAGGGGTCCTCCGTGACCAAGGGGTCAGCCGCGTACACAGTCTGTAGATGGGAACGGAGGACCTCAAGGATATCTGATTCCGAATGGACCATTTCACCACTTGAGTTTCGTAAGGCAACTATCCTTTCAGGCGCGAGTTCACGACGAAGGATCCAGGCTAATAAGCGACCAGATTTGTCGCCTTCGCAGTGGAGTCGCTGCCTGTATTGGCCTAATGTGAATTTGTCAAGTCGGGTAAGGATGTTGTGTATCGACATCTGTGCCTCCCTCTCCGTCTGCTGCTCTAGGGCATCAGGATCTGGTTGGGATTGGGTGCGTTGAAGCACAACTTCCGCATCATGCAAGTCAGACAACAATTGTTTCCGGACTCCGTATGTGAGGCCCATGCAGGCTCCATGCACCACTACCTTCAGGGCCTCCCACTTAGTAGAGTAGGGTAGATCATCGCCCCCCCAGTTCAGATCTATATAATTCGACAGAGCAGTCACCACATGATCCTTACCCACCTGATCCTGGATAATGTCAGTGGGCATTCGCCAGGTGCGGGGACGAGCAGCTCGATCAGCCCACTGCGCCATGCACGTCACTGGGGCATGATCCGATAGGTATCGGGCCTGATGCGTAACCGTCAGGGTGAGAGACGGGGTGAGATTAGCCGCAAGGACGCTGTCCAATCTGCTATGGGTACCATGCATCGGAGTATAACACGTGTACAGTTTCTGGGTGGGATAACTAGTACGCCAAACATCTAGCGCCCCCAAATTGTGCATCACTTCCCAAAGCCGCGCCGTCATACGAGGCTTCGTGCCCGACCGAGGGGGATGTCTATCCAACTCAGGGTGCAACACACAATTGAAATCCCCGAGCAAGAGGAAGGGCGCATCCAGATCCGAGGTTACAAGATCTTAGATACGAGAAAAGAAGGACGGGTCGTCGATATTTGGTGCATAGGAGTTAAGGAGCAATAGGTCCTTGTCATCCAATTTAAGCCGCACTAGGAGATACCTGCCTTCAACGTCCGCCTCGACATACTGGACAGCGCAAGGGGTCCCTGGGGCCACCCAAATGAGGACCCCCCTGGCATATGTGAAGAAGGAGTAGTGGAAGATCTGACCTCTCTATTTCTTAGACAGCCGCTGTGCGCCGTCTTCATCCAAATGGGTCTCCTGCAAACAGGCCACCGAGACCCCATGACGTTTAAGGAAGGAAAGGACTCTGTGTCTCTTGGTGCAAGTACCCAAACCACGCACATTCAAGTTAAAAATTTAAAACCCATGGTCGATGGTTGCGCCCATTTGGGCCATAGTATACGTACAAAATGTCCTGCCGCCCCCCGGCCCCCACCCCGGGTAGACCGGAAGGAGTAGCCCTGTCAATGAGCCACACATACGTCGGATTCATCATGCATACAATGCCAGCAATAACCTCTAGAGCAACCCCACTCCACCCTCCAAAACCCCCAAAACTCGGAACTTCTTCAAAAACATTTTCCCCACCCCCACCCACGAGCAAGAGGATAGCAACAAAGAAAAACGCCACCCCGCTCTTACCCTGTCAGTGCCAGGACGTACACAGCCACCCCATACAACTCACTCAACTCACACTCACACACAACAAACCAAACCCACCCACCCTCCCCCCCAGCTCCCTGAGAGACCCAGTGGTCTAGAACAGTTCCCGGGCATGTCTACTAAAGTCAGTTATTAGTACAGGCGACAACCCACTCAGGGAAAAAAGGACCCCCTGCCCCATACCTCAGTCCATTGGGGTGCAAGTCCTCCGCTGTAGCCAGGTATCCAGAACCTCTAGGACCAGTTAGGAACAGCATTGGGCCAGCAGAGTTCAAATAGGAAGTCCCCCAATTCGAAGGACCACAGAGCGTAAATCAAACAGTATCTCAGGATAAGGTATTACTCCAACCTTGGTTCAGAAAGGCCAGTTTCCGGGATCACCGGAGCCGTGGAGTCCGTGTCCGGCAGTGTTTCCTACAAGGTGTCTGGGACCAAAATCTCACCAGGGACGGACGCCCCAGGAGACCTCCGAGCCGTCCTCGTCGGCGATGCTCCCATATGGAGTGCGCCATCTGCTCCCACTGTAACCCGATTCTCAGAAGAACCTCGGGATCCAGAACGGCCCCGTCCTCTACCTCGACGCCTCTTCTGGGGTCTGGTCCCCCAGGACTCACGGGGGCCACCATGCTCACCCGGGGGCAGGTCGTCTCCCCGAATCTCGAGCCACTCCCACACCTCTGCCGGGGACTCGAAGAAGTGAGCACGGCCCTGGGAACGGACCTTAAGCTTGGCTGGGTATAAAAGCATGTATTGGAGTTTCATTTCCCGAAGCTTTTGTTTGACTCCCAAATAGGACTTTCTCTGCTCCTGCACTTGTTGGGTGTAGTCAGGGTAAATGGAAACGCGGCTGTTCTCAATTGTGAGGGACTCCGTTTCCCTTGCGACCCGCAGAATACAGTCGCGGTCTTTGTAGTTCAGGATCTTTGCAATTAGAGCTCTAGGGGGCTCGCCCGGCCGTGGAGGGGGGACGAGGGCCCTATGCGCTCGTTCCACAATAAAGACACTGGACAGTCCAGTGGGGCACAGGTGGGTGCGTATCCAGGTTTCCAGGAAGCGTTCAGCATTCCCCGCCTCCAATCGTTCCGGCACTCCTAGGACCATGATGTTACTCCGACGGGCCCTACCTTCCGCGTCCTCAGCCCTTCTCTCCAACGCACGGGTAGTGGATGTAAGTTGTGCGACTGACTTCTGCAGGGAGGCCACTTCACCCTGCAATTGGGTAATATTACCCTCTGCGTCTGAAACTTTGTCTGCTACCTTGCGGAGATCCGTTTGGAGTAGATTGACATCTATGGAGACAGTCTCTATTTGCCTCTCCAGGGCAGAGTGGGATCCCTGAATAGCCTTCAAGATCTCTGCTCTAGATGGCTCCGCTGGACCGTCCCCTCCGTCCTCCGGACCCGTCTGCCGTGCGATCCTCTGAGAAGGCAGACGCGGGGTAGTATACTGTACTATAGTATTAGGGTGGGAGGACTTCGAGGATCTATCTTTGCGTGTCGCCATTGGGAGCGGCAGGTCCCGTGCCTACCCAATGTGTTTCAAAGAGTTCTCCCCAGGCCCCGCTGGCCAGATATGGGATGTAAGGGTGGGCCAAGGTTGATAGCAACAGGAACGATGGGATCGCCCCAGGCAACCCAAAGTAATTGCAATGCTGGTAGTGTCCAAATCAGGCGGGTTGACCAACGAGGCGGAGCAATGTCGGGGCAGCGACCCCACGTCTCTCTCTCAGTGTAGTTATGCCTGTAGGTCGAAGTCCAGGCAGCTCGGCCGCGACAAGGCAGCAAGGTCCCACTTCAACCCGGGCACTCCAAGGCCCTCCCCTCGCCTCCAAGCGGCAGAATCACGACCCCCACGGCTCCAGGGACGACCCCCCAGAGGGACACACAATTGCAGTGGAATTAGGGCCAGGAGTCTCTCTCGCGCCGCGTGCCTCCACTGTGTAGCGCGCCCCGGCACTCAGTCAAGATGGCGGGCGAGTGGGGGAGGGGCGCCAAGTTGTACGTGTCCCTTATGGTGCCATAACATGGGTCTCCGCAGGTTTGTACAGTTACATCCAGCCCCTGGCGGGAGGTCTAGTTAAGGCAATGGTTCGGGGGAGGGGTAGGTCCGTGGCCTCGCACTTCGCGGCAAACGGGGCAGGGCAGGCCGGCCGTCCGATAGTGCTGAAGCGGCTCCGCTCAGTCGCCGCCTCCAACAAGGGCCTGGGCAATAGTAACCCTGTCCGCCTCCACACTCCCCAAGCCCCCCAAGGATCTGGGGTTCCAGTCAATCGCTCACCGAGGGCAACGGCGCCCGTGCCGCAGCACCACTTCAGGAGGGCATCACGGGGAGGGCGGGCGCCGCGATCTCCCCCCGCTGGTCAGCCTATGTCGCGAGGTCCCCCGGCGGCCTCCAACCACCTCCAGATGTCCGCCAGTCGCAGCCCGCAGCACGGGGGGGCTCATCAGGGACGCGCCCGGTCCAGGAGCTGTGAATCGCCTCGTCTGGGCGGGCCACTTGCAGCTCAATACCTCGCTACAGGCCCAGACCACGGTGTCGCGTAGTTCGGTTCGGGGCTCCGGATGCCGACAGTGCCGCCGCCTCTGTTTCGGGGGGGTCCACGAAGTGCTCCTTCAGTGTGGGGGTCACAGGCGATTCAGGAAGACTTCATGCTCGTTTCCCGCTTGAATCGACAGCCCAGGCAGGATTTTTATTCAGGATTTACGGGTCCTCGGGACGGAGCTGGTGGAGCTCACGTCCTGTCGGCCATGCTGCTTGGCCACGCCCCCGCCTGCACTTTTAAAGGAGATTAGACATCCTCTTACAGGCGGGTGCAGACAGTAACTGCACCCGCTGGCAAAGGGATGTCTGGACCCCCTTCCACCCCCCATAGGGCTGCTCTCATATGGCATACGGACGGAGCACCACCTTTTAGGTGGCACACAGTGTGTGTCCGGAGAGCTACTTTGCCTCTGTGTCCGTTTCTGTACTATGGCGCAGGATCAGAAGTGTAGGAATTCTCCTCATTTGCATGGGGCATGCCGCCATGCAAATGAGGGAACACCTCCTGAAGATAGCGCAGGCGCTTTATGTGCACAAACACCATCGATATTACAGAAGGGGCCCACAAGCATCTGCAGCCCCTTCTATAAACAATAAATAAATCAGGGGAACTGTAAGTGTGCTACTCACCCGTGAGGGTCTCAAGGTGCCAGGGTATACTAGGGTGGCACAAAGCGGGCCCAAACGCCTGTTGCACCCACAGGGCACTTTATTTAAGCCTGCCCCAGGGGCCCAGTTTGAAGTGGATGAATCTTCTAGAGGATTCCACACCCACGCCCAGGTGTCAGGCATTCCCTTCCTCACTGTCCTTGCCCAAGCTTGTCTGGGGTCACAAAGACTAGTAATAAAACCTTTGTGAGAGTGCTCAGGCAGGAACTTTATGATGTGCAAGAGTTGTAGGTCATAGCTCCTCCCACTTGTTAACTGAGAGTGGCCCATCCTGCCAACACCTATCTTCCCTTCTTTTTCATTGTCTGGGAGCAATACGCAAAGACCAACTGCCAGCTACACATAGTCACGTGACCTAGGATCAGGCTGCAGGCAACAAATGGTTAGGACAAGGAAATGCAAACTTTCTAAAAGTGGCTTTTTTAGAATTGTGATTAAAAATCTGACTTTGCTGTTAAAGAGAGCTTTTAAGTACAATTCTTAGAACAACACACTTGACCTATCTACCTGCTCCCAATTGGACGTTACAGCATATTAAATGTAATAAGGTAACTCCAATGTTATCCTATGGAAGAGAAAGACTTTGCAGTAGTGAAAAATGGATTTAGGAGGTTTTCACTACAAGGACATGTAAAATGTAAAAGTACATATCCTACTTTTTTATATACACGACATCCTGCCCTCTGGGCAGTTGAAGGCGTACCCTAGGGATAACTTATATGTACTAAAAAGGAAGGTTTAGTCCTGGCAAAAGGTTGATTTTTGACAAATTGTTTAGGTAAACATGTAGCTGAGTAACCATGTGCACAGCTGTGTACCTCACACTATTTTTCCAATCTATACGTATAAGTAATGCAAAATATAACCACATAATCAATCAATGTTTTCTTTGAATGTTCATTGTTCTCAGTACATAATACATGTAATTCATCATTACAGGTAGTGATTCAATTCAATTCCATTCAATATACGAACTTTAACATAAATTACAAAGTACAAAATCATATTGTTGATTAACACATTCTTCTTCGATGTAACTCCGTTTTATTCATGCGGTGCCCTATGCATTTCAGGATACGTGGTCCCTTCTTCAGGGGCCTCTAAAAACATGATTACATGAAACCATACGTTAAATCAATGTCCATGTTTTAATCATCACAAGTTATCAACTACTTCCTTCAACCTTCCTGGTAAATTGCCTTTGCCACAGGTAAAAAAGCTGCCACAGATAGTGTCCACATTTACGAACATTAAGCTCTTGGTGTTAATACTGGAAGTATGATAAACAGAAATGGAGAGCAAGGGTTATGAGGGGCGAGTCCCTACCCCTGAGGTATATTCAAATAAACAACGAGGACTGGCCCACTGTGTTAGAGTAATGGAATCTGGTTAGTATTCCATGTCACCTGTAAATGTAGCTGTGTCAGCTGGGCACAAGCAGTCTTTGTTTAAAAACCCCTCACACACCAACCTGGTTGGTGTCATGCTTCATCATCGGGGTCCAACCAGGCAGCCGAATGCCGCCTGGTTGTGCTTCAACGTCTGACTACAGCGGAGCAGGTGTCGTGCGATAGTGTGAAGTGAATGAAGGTGAATGTTAAAATGCACCTCTGGGAATCCTTGCCTGGTGATTTATTCATGGCGGCCCAGGGTGTCAAATAAAAACTATGTGTTGCAACTAGTAGTAAAAAAATTATGATTACTAAGTTGGCTTAATAACGGTCTACATGTTTCAGTCCCTGTAGGGTCTGGGCGGGACTTTCTTCAGGACCAGGGTGAGTGAGTGGCAAAAGGAAAGGCCACGTGTTTAAGTCCTACACACGCGCTAAGGTGTGTGGAAAAAAGTGGTGGAAGGCGCGCCTGTGGGTTACAGGCTCCTTCAAGCAAGCGAAAAAATCATCGCTACTTGGGAAGGTCCAGAGAATCGGGACACAGGGGGAGGGGGGAGTCACTCCAGTCACCTATGCAGTAGTCCTCCGTGGCCCACTGGCGGGCCACGGAGGACTACCGCATAGGTTGACTGCGGAGCATTCTGCATTCACAAATAGTGACTGGAGTGACTCCCCCCTCCCCCTGTGTCCCGATTCTCTGGACCTTCCCAAGTAGCGATGATTTTTTCACTTGCTTGAAGGAGCCTGTAACCCACAGGCACGCCTTCCACCGCTTTTTTCCACACACCTTAGCGCGTGTGTAGGACTTAAACACGTGGCCTTTCCTTTTGCCACTCACTCACCCTGGTCCTGAAGAAAGTCCCGCCCAGACCCTACAGGGACTGAAACATGTAGACCGTTGTTAAGCCAACTTAGTAATCATAATTTTTTTACTACTAGTTGCAGCACATAGTTTTTATTTGACACCCTGGGCCGCCACGAATAAATCACTAGGCAAGGATTCCCAGAGGTGCATTTTAACATTCACCTTCATTCACTTCACACTATCGCACGACACCCTCTCCGCTGTAGTCAGGCATTGAAGCACAACCAGGCGGCACTCGGCTGCCTGGTTGGACCCCGATGATGAAGCATGACACCATCCAGGTTGGTGTGTGAGGGGTTTTTAAACAAAGACTGTGTAGTAAATAGGCCGGAGATGAGGAGATTATAAATAGGTTCTTTATTGCAGATAAGCAGTCATGAAAGAGCAGACCTTCCAATGCGGTAGCAACAGTCAACTGCCACACAGAAGAATCCACATATAAGGAATACAGAACACAGAATATAAGGAATACAGAACACAGAACACTAACATTGAATATTCTATGAAAAGCTAGAATGATAACCTACTACTATGTACTACATATCTTCTCCCTTTCTCTTTTTTTTTTGAACAAAAAACAAAAGCACAATCAACACACAAAATCCTGCAAATAGGTTGGAGGCTTCCTAGACCTAAAAGGACGTGTTGAAATGACACCATCTTGAACAGGAGCAAAGGTCTGCAAACAAAAAGGAGCATCACCTCCTCCAGAAATGCTTACTTCATTTTGAACAGTTGAGTCAGTGAGTTTATCATCAGCTAACACATAACCACTATTTGCAGTGTGAACATCAGAAATGCAAGGAGTAGAAGGATTACCACCCTGAGAAGTAACTGCTTTCTCTCTTTTATAGAGAGCAACCCTCCTAAAGTTCCAGCACTCCCCATTGTTAAGTATAACACAGTGGTTGAGAATTTTCTTAACTTTGAACGGCCCCTTGAACTTGGATAAGCCTTTCTGTATTCTACCCAACTTAATTTTGACCAAATCTCCTACAGAGAAAGGAGGACTTTTGACACAGTCCTGCGGAAGCAATTCCTCAACCTCTTTCTGCTGAGCACTCATCATATCCCCATGCAACTGCAAAGTGACAACCTGCCTCATCCAAGAGGGAAACAATTTTACTCCAGGGTCACGTCCTCTCATTAATTGAAACGGAGACAAGTCACCAACAGCCAAGGGAGTGGTACGATATGCCCACAACATTTCATTCACCATTTTCCTGACTATGTGTCCACCACTGAAAGCCATCTGGATTATACCCTTTACAACTTTATTTGCCCTCTCACAGACAGCATTGCCTTGAGGGTTATATAATGACGTGCGGTGATGGGAAATTCCACATTCTGTTAAGTAATCCTGCATGTCTCTGGACATGAGCTGTGGACCATTATCAGTGATTATTACGGAAGGCAAACCTTCCTCCTTGAACAGATTTCCCAAAAATCTAATAGTGTTCAAAGTAGTGATGTCATTTGTAAAATGCACAACCAACCACCTAGTGAAAATATCCACAACAACAATGGCAAATCTATCATTTTCACTCAACTCACCCATGGGGCCAATAAAGTCAAGACTGATTGTGTGCCAGGGTAAGCTAGGACCTGCAATATGTGCATCAGGAACAACTTTCGGTCCAGTTTTCAGACGTTTCTCACCTTCTGTGCATAGGGGGCAATTCTCGATCCAATTAACAACCTGAGAGTCTACACCGGGCCACCAAAAGTGGTCCTTAATTCGCCTCTGAGTTAAGGTTTGGCCCATATGTCCTTCATGTGCTAACGCCAGTAATTTATTTCTCAAACCAAAGGGTGGAATGAATTTTTCTCCTTTGAAAAGAATGCCACCATCAATAGAAAGTTCATCTATAACTTTGACATAGGGCCTGACAGAAACTGAGACAGAACGTTCACGCCTAGACCCCAATCTAACTAACTTGATGACCTCCTGAAGAGTGGCGTCCAAGCTCATTTCCCTAGACCAATCACTAGAGGAGAAAGCACCTTCACCTACAAAAACAGCATCTTCAACAGACGCCACAGCAACATCCTCTAACTCCACAGACTCCACCATACTACTGGAAGAACGCCAATCTAGAGACAATCTTGAGAGGCAGTCCGCTTGGACATTCCTCCAACCAGGGATGTATTCCAACGTGTATTGAAACTCTTGTAACCTGGCCGCAAGCCTCATCAAGCGAGCAGAGCCTTTTCCTGCTCCACCAGGTGAGAGAACCTTAATGAGTGGTTTGTGATCTGACCTTAATGTAAACTTCATGCCCCACAGATACGTGCGAAAATATTCTACAGCCCAAGATGCAGCTAACGCTTCCCTTTCAATGACAGCATAATTTTTCTCAGTGTCAGTGAGTGTTCTGGAAGCAAAAGCCACTGTAACTTCTGATGTTCCTTTTATCTGAGATAACATGGCACCCAAACCATGTGCACTGGCATCCACCGTGAGTATTGATTTGTTGTGAACATTGAAAGGAGACAACATAGCAGCATCACAGATCTCATTTTTGATATTTACAAAACAATCTTGTTGTTCAGTCCCCCAGATGAAACTAACACCACGTTTAAGTAAGGATCTTATGGATGCAGTTTTATCAGAAAAACTTTTCACAAATTTTGAATAGTATTCTATTAGACCCATGAAAGAGCGTAGCTGGTCTTTATCACAAGGGGCAGGTGCAGAGCGAATAGCTTCACACAAATCTCTTTTGGGTTTTATGCCAGTAGAAGTGATGGTGTATCCCAAATAGTCCACCTCACTCACCCCAAACAAACATTTGTCTTTGCGTAGAGTGAGACCAGCATTGGACAGTTTCTCCAAGACAACTTTAAGGGTAAAATTATGCTGATCTTCAGTGAGTCCATATATCAATATGTCGTCCTGGAAATAAACAACTTTAGATACGCCTTCAAAAAGATTCGATACTAAACGTTGAAACACACTCGCTGCTGACTTCAGTCCAAATGGGAGTCTGGTAAATTGATAAGTACCCCAAGGAGTGATGAATGCTGTTAAACTCTTGGAGTCCTTGTGTAAATCGATTTGGTGATAAGCACTCCTCAAGTCCAGCTTCGAGAAGTACTTGGCACCATTCAATGTGGCAACTAATTCAGCTATATTTGGTAGAGGAAAAGTGTCGGCTATAACACAATGATTAAGCGACCTGAGGTCCACACAGAACCGAAGCTTGCCGTCGGATTTCTTGGTGACGACAATAGGCGAAACCCAAGGGGACGCCTCTATAGGTTCTATAACACCTGACGCTAACATATCATCCAGAAGAGACTTGACCTCATCTCTAATGACAATAGGGATGCGTCGCACTTTGTGTTGTACAGGAATTGAATCTGGTTTAAGTATTATTTTATGGGAGTAGCCCTTGAGTCGACCCAAATTTTCTCCAAAGACGTCCTTAAAATTTGACAATAAGGGAAGTAACTCCATATCCTCCACTACCATGACCTGGGGATTTGCCCTGGGATTCACAATTATGTAGAGGTCATATTGGTGTACCCAGCCTAGTATAGCTGGGCCAGATTCAGAAACATAAACTTTCCCAAAAATTTGTCTAGTGAGAAACTTAATGTCTGCTTCAAAGTAGCCTAAAATGTTTAAGGGTTCTCCCTGATACCCACCAGGGGAAATATCTTTCGGAAGAAGTGAGGATGATCCCCACGTATCCATGAAAAGAGAATTAGGTACAATGGTGTATCTCGAACCAGTGTCTACCATCAAATGTACACTTTTATCATTAATAATGAAAAGCGCTTTTGGTCTATTCTTTCTCTTGTAGTCTTCACGCTGTGAACATTCAGTACTTTCTACAACTAAAATTTTGTCATTTTCATCAGTAGTATCATCAGAAATGTCATTTACACAAGAGACTGATGGACGAGCTTTGCTTCTACACACACGAGCATAGTGCCCAATCTTACCACATTTCATGCATTCCTGTTTGGCCGCAAAGCAAAATTTCGAGTCAGACGTGTGACCCACACTACCACACCTAATGCACTGTTTTGAAGGAAAAGATCTAAAATTATTTTGATTCTTGACATTCACTGTCTTCTTGTTAAACAATTTCTTCTGTTTGACAACAGCAACATCATCTTGCTCTTCATCCTCCTGCGGAGAATAATTATGAGAAAGGCAAGACACTTCACTCACATCACTCAAATTAGATCTCTTTTCTAGTTCTCTCATACAACCTTCAGACTGTTCCACAACTTTTGCTAAGTCAATTGCTGTCTGAAGATTAGGGTTCTTTGCCGCCCATAGACGCTCCTGTATTTTCTTGTTATTACACTGTACCATTAACTGGTCCCTAATCAGTTTGTCTGTCATATTACCAAATTTGCACTTTTCAGACATTTCTCGCAATCTTGAAACAAAGTCGTCTATAGTTTCTCCTGTTTTTTGGCTCTTGGTGTAAAACTTGTATCTGTTCATTACAAGGTTCTCCTCTTTTGCATACCTAACTTCGAGACGAGAAATGGCTTCTTTATACTCGTCAACTGGAGCTTGTGCACCAGCCTGTAGCGCCTGTGGCAAGAACCTAAAAACACGCTGGCCTTCTTTACCCAGTGAACTTAGAAGTATAGCTTTTTTTCGTTTTGCCGAATAATCTTGTGCTTCTAAGGCATCTAAGTAATTCTCAAACATGGGGAACCAATCCTCCCATGATACACTGGGTTGGCCTGGATTAGATAGGAAGCTGGGCGGTAATACTACAGCACCACTATGAGGAGCTATCTGCTCTGACATATTCATATAATGACTGTTAAAAGGTTAGTGAGAGAAAAAAAACGAAGAAAAAAAACGAACTTTCACACAGTCGATTTTGAATATATATAGTCAATAGTCAATGCTGAAGCACATTACACAAGTAAGTATCCGCTTTTAAAATTTGCCAAAAATAAATGTTTACTTGCTAGGAATGCGCGAAAGACGTGCGCATCGTCGTTGCTTTTCCGGAGATGAACTGGTAACTATGGTGATTCAAGATGGCCACTTTAACGTGAGGACGTCTGACGTACAAGCGTAACCTGCAGCGCTAACGTGTATTGGCCGCGAAGAATCGCAGGAGCAGAGACTCTTACACAGATAGAGCGCACAGGCTGGCTACGTCATTGAAGCAATCGCTAACTCCCTTCAGCATTCTAGTACGTCATCACATTTGAAGACGGAGCGATAGGAGTAAGATGTGGCTGGAGCGCGAGGAGCCCAAGTAAGGTAAGCGGATAACGGTAGATAGGAGCATTAATTAGTTATTTTCCACTTGCCGTTTTGGAGAAGAGGAAGACGAGGCGTCGTAGCAGATGCACTCCGTACACAGTTGTGTTCCTTCAGAATGTCCTTTTCGTCAGTTTCATCCCGATTTGGTCTGCTCTGTTCTGTTTTTGACTTGCCGGTTCTAAGACGATGGGTTCGTTTGAAATCCGTCGTGTCGCCAAAATATTGTAGTAAATAGACCGGAGATGAGGAGATTATAAATAGGTTCTTTATTGCAGATAAGCAGTCATGAAAGAGCAGACCTTCCAATGCGGTAGCAACAGTCAACTGCCACACAGAAGAATCCACATATAAGGAATACAGAACACAGAATATAAGGAATACAGAACACAGAACACTAACATTGAATATTCTATGAATAGCTAGAATGATAACCTACTACTATGTACTACAGACTGCATGTGCCCAGCTGACACAGCTACATTTACAGGTGACATGGAATACTAACCAGATTCCATTACTCTAACACAGTGGGCCAGTCCTCATTGTTTATTTGAATACTGGAAGTATACCATTATAAACCAACTGCTAAATCACCTGAGTTTCTAGGTAGTGCACACGCCACTGTAAAAATTTCGACATAGATATGGCCAAGCCAGGTTCATATCCTGCTCCCCTCACGGTCTCGCATAAAGGACCAACAATTGTTCAACACAATTAACTTAAAAAAACATCTGCTAACTTAACACAAGCACCCGCACAGAACCATTCGCACTGTGAATCTCATCGATTACCTACCCGGTAATCTGAATGCGTGTATAACCAGTGCTCTAACTCTCTTCTGCCTGTATCCTTTCCTCCGATACTCCACTAGTAATCTATTGCAGTTCCCGTGAAACAAGGTATAAAAAAGCGGACTAGCTCTGCCCTCTTGGTCCACATACTATTGCTCCCGTGCCTTACGGTGCTCATCTTAACACTATGTGTTACCCCTGTATACTCCTAATACTATTAAGATTCCACCAGTTTCAACCACTTATTCTTCACCAATGTTTCACCACAGTAAAATCCCAAACAATTATACATGGTTCTTGCTCTCCAGACCTCTAAGTTGTGGCAAAAATGAACTCAGTGACTGATTCCTGTGGTGACCATTTTGAAACAGAATAATGTTAACAATATCAGTACCACTGTTCTTGCAAAAACCTAACTACTCACATCACCTACATGCCCGCCTATGTTTATACAATACAGACATTTCGATATGCATTAGCATCTCATGTGCAGTCGGTAGTATTTACAACAGTTAACGAACAAAAAGTAACATTATTTTTCTTTGATATACAAACCTAGTATACAAGGTGAACCCTTCATGTGTTAGATCAATAACCAGCCTAATGTTGCAACCATGTATGAACATGTATGCGCAGGTGCTTGTGTTAAGTGACCAGATGTTGTTTTAAGTTAATTGTGTTGAACAATCGTTGGTCCTTTATGGAGGTGCTGCTTCCATGGTTTATATATAACACAAGTACCCAGGTCCTGTTGACTTATTGGGTTTACCCCATTGTTTTTCAATGCTTCCATGGTTTAGCCACATTGATGCTCATGACGAGCTGAGCTCGTCATGAGGCACGGCGCTCCGGTGCTCATGACGAGCTGAGCTCGTCATGAGCCGTGGAACGCTCGCATGCAGGGATAATTCCCCTGCTGTGCTGAGCGTTCCACGGGAACGGGTCTGCTCATGACGAGCTCAGCTCGTCATGAGCACACGAGCACCGTGCCTCATGACGAGCTGAGCCCGTCATGAGCATGGGGGTGCTGCGTGCGCCCCCGCCACCCAGCACAGCGGGGGAATTACCCCCGCACGGAAGGGGTTAAACTTCAGCAGAGATTGATGATATGATGGTGTGGGGCACACACACATTTCACCAGTAAGCTTAGTATGAACCAGATGACATTCTTGATAATTGTATTTTAGGGCTTTAGTGCGTGATACTTCTGTTTAGAGATCTGAACCTGTTCCATTCCGTTTGTGGCAGTGAGTACATTTTGCTGAAATTCACAGTGCGGGAGGGGAGCATGATGTGAACGTGGCTTGTCCATATCTAGGTCCAAAGAGTTACGGTGGCGTGTGCACTACCTAGAAACACAGGTGATTTAGCAGTTGATTTATAATGGTATACTTCCCGTATTAACACCAAGAGCTTAATGTTAGTAAATGTGGACACTATCTGTGGCAGCTTTTTTCCTTGTGGCAAAGGCAGCATGGACTTTGCAATTTACCAGTAAGGTTGAAGGAAGTAGTTGATAGCTTGTGAAGATTTAAACATGGACATTGATTAAAGGTATGGTTTCATTTAATCATGTGCTTTTTAGAGACCCCTGAAGAAGGGACCACGAGTCCCGGAATGCATAGGGCACCATATGAATAAAACGGAGTTACATTGAGGAAAACTGTGTTCATCAGCAATATGATTTTGTACATTGTTATTTATTTTATTTTTTGTATATTGAATGGAATTGAATTGAATCATTACGGATGACCTGTAATGATGAAATACGTGTATTGAGAACAATGAAAATTCAAAGAAAATATTGATTAATTACGTGGTTATATTTTGGGTTACTTGTACGTATAGATTGGAAAACTAGCTTAAAGTACACAGCTGTGCACACGGTTACTCAGGTACATATTTACCTTAACAATTTGTCGATAATTCAGAATGGGGGACCAGCAGCCTCTAAATACAGTGTAGCGCAAAGCAGTTTTTAATAAGTTCAGTCAAAATTCATACACTGAGATTTTTGACAAGCTAAGGCGTGCGCCAGTGAAACATTTTTTTTTACATCAGAAGTTTTATTTTGCCCGGTTGAAATTGCAGTTTAATAGTATGCACATGTGCCGCAGTGGCAGGCCTGAGACATATTTAAAGGGCTACAGAAGTGGGCGATACAGTCAGTGCTGCGGGCCCATTAGTTTTGAACCACGGGGGAGTCAGATCCTGGGACGTGTGGTTGGCTGGACCATAAATGATATATCAAAGAGCGCTTTGCCGACTACACATTAATTTATATCCTCAATTTTTAAGGAACAAACCAAGTAAAAACTCCTCGGTTGTTTGGGTATATTTTACTCTTACCCTTTAATTTTAATTTTTCAATTTTCTGAATATTTACATGTAAAAAAGGGACGCTCTAACGTTCAGTTTCATTTACACATAAAGACTATACAATTCTACAACACGAATACAACATTTATATTTACACAAATTTTACACAAATATTTTTTCTTAAGTTTATACACAAGTATTTGTTTTCTCTAAAAGACCAGAGTAACGCTTTGAACTCAAGATCTAACTTAACAGCAAATAAATGCAGCCAAAATAGAGTATATTAATATATACAAAAATAAACCATAAATTTATTGTGTGGCTTATTGGGCAACTGATGTCTGTCTTTGTATGCCGACGCGTTTCGAATCCGGTTTAGTCACTTGACGGATTCTCCTCAGGGCTCCGTCTTTTTTTAAGTTCATCTGTATCCCAGCAGCCGCCGGTCCGCAGGTAATATTTTGAAGATTTGTCTCTTGCTTCTTTTAATTTTTGTCCTCAAAAAATCGAGTGTTGATCTCACAATATTCTTCAACAATTATTCTGTTGCTACTGGCGGCGTTAGTCCTTAATAATTATTCGCAGCCTTTAGTTCCTGTTATCGGGATTTGCTTCGGGTGTTCTGTCTAGAAGCGGCGTTTTTCAATTACACCAATATTCTCGGTCGAGGACCACTCTCTTTTTCTCTCAGCGCGGCAATCCGGTGACTCCAAAATCAGTCGATGGGCCCATTAGTAGCATTTAATTTACAAGCCCGGGCACAGGTAATACCAATTTACTAGGGACTTACAAGTAAATTAATTATAGACCAACTGGGTGTAAGCCAATTTAACCATGAACAAAACACTTTAGCACAGGTTAGCAGTGGTAAAGTGTGCAGAGTGCTAAAGCCAGCAAAAGCAAGTCAGCAAAATAGGAGGATTGAAGGCAAAAAGTTCAGGGAAAATCACACCAAGTATGCCAGGTTTAACAGACATGGTACAAAAGGGGGTGGTGATGGACGGAGCATCTGAATCAATCAAACACTCACACCCAGTCAAAAGATCTGGGTTTAATCCATCACCGTTCTTTAGCCCACTCTGCACCCCAGTTCAGACATGGCTATATGCAAATCAGTCTGACCCTGTGCCTCATGGGAACAGTCCAGCCCGAACTGCCAAGCCATGTCTTCCCTGGACCGGAAACAAGCTTCCGAGGACCGGTTTCTGGCATTCCAGCCGTCTTCAGCCCGGCTTGCTTGAATTCAGTGGCAAAGTGAGCAAGGGACTCACGTCTGAGCATACCCTGCCACACTTATGGCGGCCAAAAGCGGTACAAAAGGGGGTGGTGATGGACGGAGCATCTGAATCAATCAAACACTCACACCCAGTCAAAAGATCTGGGTTTAATCCATCACCGTTCTTTAGCCCACTCTGCCACCCCAGTTCAGACATGGCTATATGCAAATCAGTCTGACCCTGTGCCTCATGGGAACAGTCCAGCCCGAACTGCCAAGCCATGTCTTCCCTGGACCGGAAACAAGCTTCCGAGGACCGGTTTCTGGCATTCCAGCCGTCTTCAGCCCGGCTTGCTTGAATTCAGTGGCAAAGTGAGCAAGGGACTCACGTCTGAGCATACCCTGCCACACTTATGGCGGCCAAAAGCGGTACAAAACAGACATGCACATTACTCGCTTTCTAGTGGACACACAAATCTCTGCAGCAGCTACCTTAACCCAAGTGATTTGAGTGGGCAGGTCCTGTCGATGCTCACTGGCAAAATGTTGAGAAGGATATCTAATTGGCTCTCCTCATGCTTAAAAATCTTGAAAACTAAAAAAAAAAAAGCATTTGCAACGCAATAGGTCTCGCAGTTATGCAAGTTTGAGCCATTGGCATTATTAATGGCTATGCCTTTTATTTTGGTTTTGGTTTATAAAACATAAATAAAAGATATAGGGCCAGATGTAGGTGGCCATTTACCGACCGGTAACGTCCGATTTCGGCCGTTACCGACCGGTAAATGGGTATTTGTGATGTAGGGGCCCTATTTTACCGATTCGGTAAATTTACCGAATCGGTAAAATATCGAATAGGTATTTTTACCGATTCGGTAAGTTGCAGATGTAGGTGGGACTCTTCTGAGTCCCAAAGGCCTCTCAGATTCGGTATTTTACCACCCAATCCAATTGGGTGGTAAAATACCGAATCCAGGTGTGCATGCACACCTATGCCATGTGACAGACAGACATGCCCTTAGGGCATGTCTGTGTGCCACATGTCACACGTGCCTGAATTCGGGGTGCTAGAGGGTGTCAAAGTGACACCCCCAGCACCCTTGCAGGAATCGGTATTTACCGATTTGGTAATTACCGAATCGGTATTTCCTATTGATTCCTATGGGCTTCACAGCCCATAGGAATCAATAGGAAATACCGATTCGGTATTTACCGAATCGGTAAATACCGACTATTAACGATTCAGTATTTCTATTTCTAGAAATACCTACATCTCCCACCTTCATATTTACCGATTCATAAATACTGAATCGGTAAAATTCGGTATTTATGAATCGGTAAATATGAATTACCTACATCTGGACCCAAGTCATTTACAATGGAAATAGCTTAAACTCACATAAATGCGAGACCTATTGCATTGCAAATGCTTTTTTAAGACCATGCTGTCGCTTTCAAAACCAGCTGCAGAGACAAGGCTGTTCAGACCTTTTAACTCTCTTGTCACTGAGTGAAAAGCTGCGCTACAAGGAAAACTACTGCAATGCTTGCTGTTTGATTGAAAGTGCCTCTCATGGGGAGGGGGGGCGGGTGGGTGGGTACATGTAGCCAGAAAATAATGCTCCTGTTGTCTGTTATTAACAAGCTTACATGTAATACATTGCTGGTCAAACAGAGAAAATTAGCAAAAGTACGCAAACAAATTTGTGCAGTCATGTTAAGTTAAATAAATGCCCCATAAAATAATACAAGTGTCATACAAACAAACAAATGTTGCCGTGCGTGCTTCCACAAGAAGATTTTTTCATATACAAGGACAAAGTATGCATAGATTAGGTAAATGGAGTCTAATGGTAAGACGCGAAGAGATGTGTGAAGGCAGAGAAGTTAATTAAAGGCTCAAATAAATAGTAAAAGTATCGGAGAAACAAAGAAATGTAGGCAGGAGTGCTCCCACAAAAAGATGCATTTAAATGCATTGGCTAAAGTTCAGAAACATTAGTTAAATGGAGTCAGTTGCCAACACGCCAGCAAGTGTGTGCAGACAGGAAAAGTTAATTAAAGGCCCAATGAAAAAAGGTAAAGTTGTCCGAGAAAGAGAGGAACAAAGAAATGTAGATGGGGGCCACAGCTTACTGTAGCCCACAAGTTCCAGGGTTCTTCAATCCGGCGATCTGCGGAGTACAGAGCTGGCCGACCTCTGGAACGGGTTCTGGTGCAGTGGTTATATTGCCCTATCGTGATCCAGTACAATGTGTAAATATAGAAAAGAAATACCTCTGCAGGCATGCTGGGGGTGGGTGGGTGGTGGTGGTGACAAACTAACTGGAAAGAGATGGCCATGTGTTTTTGGCTTAGTAGTTTTCGCGCTAGCAAACAAACACCGGCCTCTGATGCACTCGAGTGAGTGCAGGGTTGCTGATTGCTCCCGAGCTCCGTAGGCCAGGGAAGAGAGAAGGCGGGACATGCATTTGCCTTTGGCCAATTGCGTGCTGTCTTTCTTAGAAAGACGCATACAAAGGCCAATAGCATGTGGGCAAAAAAAAAAGCACACGTGTGGTCCGAGTTGAAAGTCCTTACTAGAAGCCTTGCAAAGCAGTGCTTGCATGCTGGCTCAGGTGAGACCTAAAAATGGAGCACATAAAAACACAAGAACACAAGAACTGGCAACGCTCTTTATTTGCTAATGAGTTTAGTTACTCAATAAGCAGGGCCACTAGAATTTTACCACAGGGAAGCATCAAATTATGCAGCAAGCTTGACTAAATTTCAGAGCAAGAAAGATACATTAGGTGGCATAATATGTAGCATTTGTGGTAGTATCACTTCATTATTTTCGAACTTTTACACGTATATATCGTCTGGGCAGTGTATCACTGTTATACTGAGATTAAGTAGCCAACAAAAGGTTTCCAAGTGAGGTGCCATATTGGCAAGGTAAAATCGTACACTAAGAATGGCAGTTCACTATGGCTGTCCAGTTTGGAAATAGTGACAGTGCAGAGTGCAAAGTGCAGCACACTGCAGGCAAACTGAACTGCTAGCGAGTGACCTGGTAGGACTGTCTGGGTAGCTGCATGATGCTCTAAAAGAGGGAAGAGGAAAGAAATTGAAATGGATTTATAAAAGAAAATATGGAAAAATAAAGGACTGGCCACCAGACCAGACACCAACGCACTAATTTTCAGACGAATGTGCATGTGCGATAATGAAAAATGCAGTTACTCATAGGGTGGCAAAGCCAATGCAACCAGTTGCTCCATGCAGTATGCTGTCATGGCAAGAAGCGGTATGTGCATGACACTCAAACGGACATAACATGGCTAATCCAAAGACCCCTTATATATTTATATGTATGGAGAGCTTTTTTAGTTATTTTTTTAATTACAAGGTGTTAGCAGACAACTATGCCTGCCGAGCACTCATAAAAGATTCTTCAAAGGATTAACTCAGTACAAATCTTCTACCCTCAGGGTTTGTTAAAGGAAGTAACCAACACAAAGATCTTTGCTTTTACAGTATTCTGTGGGATTCTATGCAACAAACTGCCGGTGTGTGGGCATTAACATAATGTAATATCTAACCACCTTTAACATCCTATTGACTTTACAGTACGATTTTCACAATAACAATATCAGATTTACTGCAGTAGTTGTAATAAACAGATAGACCTTTGGTAATTTACATAACTTTTACTAATTAACCAATCAGGCCTCTACCTCTTGTAAGAAATATGGTTATTAGTTGGGAAGGGTGTAAGTCCTTCATAAGTATAAGGTTCCCAATTGTTTTACTATTGGGAACTAAGCACCTCATGCTAGAAATTGACTCTCGCAGGCTAGGGAAACAGGGCAGTCCAAGGCCTGCTATGGGGAGGTGAAGTGAGCTAGCAATCCCAATCTGCAGGCACACAACAGTAACACTGAATAAATGATTGTCTAGTCAATACTTTGAAAACATGAAAAGCACTTTTATTACACCCACATTACTAAGCACTATGCATTAAATTGTAAATATATACATTCAGGTAGAGAAAAAATACCTGGGGCACCCTCAAATCACATTTCACCCCTAGAGGGTCCTGAATCTCTTAATATCAATGCCCGCCACTTATACTAGATGCAATATCACATTTTAAGAAGGTGCCAGTGGACATAAGGCAGGCCTACTTGCTTTGCCAGTGTACCACCACATTGATAAAACAGTAGTCGATCATGTTAGGATGCAATTCAAATCAACCACAAACATAAGTGTTACAGTTTTTCTTTCACACTGGTCAAGTGACAGCTACATAATGCAGCCAAATGACCAACCACGAGGAGTTCTCACACACCAGAGCGAAAGTTGTAGCTTTAGGAGTGCTTAATTGCAATGGAAACCTCTCCAGGGGCTATGGGTGCAGGGCCCCAGGAGAGTTATGGTTAGTTTTTCAACTGAACCCACAGAGGGCTGCTGCACTCAATGCAGCCCCCAACACCTGAACATTTCATTGGTGTTGCCTCTGTCTCTCCTTGTGGCAACATAGGGAAAGAAAACATGCAATGTAAAGCCCATGCATGGCATTATGTGATGCTCCTGTGCTTGCTTCCATGAGTATCAAATGACTGGGCCCGGAAGGTGAGAGTGGCCGCGAATCCTGTGTTTTGAATTTTGTTTTTGCTTTTTTCATTTTTTATTAGGGTGGCCTGGTACCATCTGGGCTTTACACAGCCATATCCATTAGTTGGGAGTTGCGGGGATCCGAGGGCCTAATGACCCTAGCCTACTTACCGCACAGGAACAAGTGCCCCTCATTGGCCTCATGTAGGAGTTGCCATTTCTCTTTCTACTACCTCTTGGCTGGAGCAAGACATTCTTGTGCTTCAGTTTACGGCAGGACATGGGCAGGGTCCCCTGCCCACGGTGACCATGGGCAGGAAGCTGGAAGGCCACAGTGAACCGCCATCACCCAGACACTGGAATTGGGGCAGGTTTGTGGCCTCTGGGTATAGGATCCCCAGGCCCTACCTTCCTTTGCTGGCCTCCAATAAAATGGTGCCCCCTGGAGCAGCCTGGAGGCAGGGGAAGATGGCCCCACACATGCCCTTTAGATTAATAAAAAAAAATCATTGTGCACCAGGCACTAGCCCACCCCTGGCATTTGAAACAGTGATTGGACAGAGTGCCATACTATCAGCGGCTTGTTTTCTTTGTTTCAAAAGCATGTCTTTAGAGTAGCTAATCTCCAGCCCCTTTGCGCCAATTTTCTTCATTGACGGCTCTCGTTTTGCTCTTGGTGACCGGGGTTAGTCCCCGGAAGCATTTTAACAGGCATCCTGGCCTCCAAAATGGTACACTTTGCAGGGAGTAGGGTTTTCTGCCTCCATGGGCCAGCTTTCTCCTATGCCTTCCTGCTGGTGCTCTTCTCCTGCTGGTGGGCTCATCTTACACAGCCCCTCTGCTACCAGCTAGTAGAACACCCTCCTCCCTGCACTTCCCAGGCAACAAAGCATCCTGGCTGTCTTGCAGAGTACCCTGGGTGGGGTGCATTGGAGAACAGGGCCTTTTTTTCATCTGGTCCTCTGGTGCCTAAAGGGTCAGCTCCACTGGCCCCGGAGAGCCCTAACCAAGTCCTAGCTGTCAACTGGTTACAACATTCTTAGTCCATCCTGGCAAGGCATTAGGTGACTCCTCTTTCCAGCTCTTCTGCTGCTGTTGCCTCCCAGGTTCAGGGTCCCCTCATCTTTCTCTCCCTGGTGCAAGGGTTTTTAAGTGGCGGTGGAAAGTTCTAGATGCCAGTCACTCCTGGCCAATCGGAGGATGCCACATCATCCCTCCACCCCTGTTCTAACACTCCTGCACATCTTACTGGGACAATCAACGATGAAATTTGAATTTTTGTTCCAGAAAGAGCTCGTCAGAGCCTCAGCTCTGCCTCTAGCTGACATCACTGCCTCAGCCCTTCCCACTAAAACCTAAAAAGAGAGCATCTACTGTGTTGGCTCCAGAGGTCGGTGCTCCCACTTTTGTCCTAATGGGCCTGGGCTGCCCCAGCCTAGGTATAGAGTAAAAAACGAATTATCAGACACTGATTTTTCTCCCCATCTCTTCTGTTCCCATAAATTGAGTCAATCACTGTTGATTGCTCGTATTGTTTGGGAGAGCCTCCTCTATTGGGGAGCAGAGTAGTTAACTTGGCCAAGTAGGAGGGACAAAGGCCTGGAATATGATTATGAGCTGAACCAGAGAACTATGATAAATCCTGAAGTATCCTAAGATGTGAATATATTGGGTTGGGAAAGGCAAAATCAAACTTGGCGTGCATGTTTTACCTCTGTTTGACACCTTGTTGCACTGTCAAGGCCTCAATGGAGCAAAACTGCCCTTTAGGGCAGATTTTATCTATACTACAGTGAAAGTACTACAGATTTTCCAGTAAAGCCGTATTGACCTATCTATGAATGCGTACTACAATTATGCAGCGCACCCCGGCTCATTACCAGTCCCTGCAGAGTTCCTTCTGCAACGCTTGATTCTGTAAATACGGTAGAGAGTTGCTATAAATTTACTGATTACACCTCAGAAGGTCATTCATTTTGAAATTTTTAAAAACAAATACTTAAGATTATGATGCTGATAATAAAGAATCAATATAGAGCATGGGTACTCAGAAACTTTCTCTCTGGGGCCAAATTTACAGTGTGGTTTGTGGCCGAGGGCCGCACTGTTGGGGGTGAGGTCAGTGGGGGAGGGGGGCGGGTCTAGAGCAAAGTAAAAACTGTGACCATGAGGTTGAACACAGGTCTCTGCAGTGGACGCCTTCGTCCACTGAGCCACCTGACTCGGCGCGCACACACACACACACACACACACACCTCTCTCTCTCTCTCTCTCTCACCCGCTGTCACCCTCAGTCTGACTGTCTCTCTCTCCCTGTCTCACTCCCTCTCTCTCTCTCTCCCTCTCTCTCACACCCTCTGTCACCCTCACTCTGACTGTCTCCCTCCCTACCTCTGTCTCCCTCTGTCTCCCTCCCTCTGTCTCACTCCCTCTCTCTGTCTCCCTCTCTCTGTCTCCCTCCCTCTCTCTGTCTCCCTCTGTCTGTCAGCCTCTTTCAACCTCCCTATGTCTCCCTCCCTGTCTCCCTCTCTCTGTCTCCTTCCCTCTCTGGCTTCTTCCCTCTCGCTGTCTCCCTCTCTCTGTCTCCCTCTCTCTGTCTCCCTCTGTCTCCCTCTCTCTGTCTCCCTCTCCCTCTGTCTCACTCTCCCTCTGTCTCCCTCCCCCTCTGTCTCCCTCTGTTTCCCTTCCTCCCTTTGTTTCCCCTCCTTCTGTCTCCATCCCTCTGTCTCCTTCCCTCCGTCTCCTTCCCTCCGTCTCCTTCCCTCTGTCTCCCTCCCTCTGTCTCCCTCCCTCTGTCTCCCTCACTCTCTGTCCTCCTCCCCCTATCTCCCTCCCTCTGTTTCCCTCCCTCTGTCTCCCCCTCCCTCCGTCTGTCTCCCTCCGTCTCCCTTCCTCCGTCTCCCTCCCGCTCTGTCTCCCTCCCTCTCTGTCTCCATTTATAGACTTCCGTCCAGTAAACCTTTATGTAAAGACAGTACACTTCTAAATGATAGCCCTTCAGGAAGTGATCCTGTATTGAAGGAGATTGGAGAGGGACTTCACGACCACCACTGGTTTAAATGATGCATATTTTCACATTGCAGTGCATTCATTTCTCAGTTTTATCTTCTTTTGTGGCAAGCGAACATATTCCCAATTTAGTCTTGCGTTGCGGAATAATGTCAACTACATGGATGTTTACAAATTGTTTGGCAGTGGTTGCAGCACATTTACATTGTGAAAGTGCTCATATATAGTCCATAATTAGATAGCTGGTGTAGGAGAGCACAGCTCAAAAATGCCATTTACTGGCTCAAAAACTTTGCTACTCAATCTTCGTTTTAATACCACGGTCAAAAAGTCACATCTGAATTCCTAGCAAATACAGAATTTTCTGGATGCAACTCTCAATTTAATTATGGAAAAGGTTTACTCTTAAACCAAGCAACTATGGTTGTTTCTTCTTTACTACATGTCACAGCCTCTAACAGTGAGAAAAGTAAGAAACTTAATTGTAATGCTGGTGGCATGCATCGCATTGGCTCTAAATGCTCATTTTCAAATGAATTCCTTGCTGGAATCATTGGCACAGCAGAGGTTAGAAGTAATTGGAATCTAGAAAGACCTAGTGTTCTTTCATTCATTCAGCACGCCTGGTCACCTGTCAGGCATTTAACACATGCACCAAGAGTATTTCCTCACTCAGTGCCAGGCGGTGCTGTTCCTCAGCAGTCATATGGCAGAGAATAAAAGAAATCTCTTAAGCACTGACACAGCAAACTACTTTTTGACCCCTTATCACATTGAGCAATAATGTGCTTTAAATAAACTTCGCACAAACACGGCCAGCGCTGCTGGGCAGTTTTGCAGACCCACATTCACTAGTAACTCTGTCTCCCTCCCTCCCTCTGACTCTCTCTCCCTTCCTCCCCCCATCCCTTTCACTTTGTCTACCTCCCTCTGTCACCTCACCTGGCGTGCGTGTGTGTCAGCAGGGGCTGAGGCAGCTTGCCGGCCGCACCCGAGTACTTCACAGGTCTTTAAAAGACCACTTACTTGTTAATGAGGCTTTGTTGTATTTCGCCTCTTCTTAGCGCCCCTGCATCACTCTGACCTTCGCTGGAATCGCCCGGCCCCCATAGAGCGCTGCTGCAACCGCAGTGTTTGCGGACACTCTTTAATTTATTTTTTAAAAACACAGGTAGGATGTCGGAAAGGTCCGTGGGCCGCCAAGGAAGGCTTGCCGGGCCACTGGCGGCCCGCGGGCCGTACTTTGAGTACCCCTGAATAGACGTTCTGACACAAAATCCCCCAAAATGGACTGTATTAAAACTGGAAATTCTAAGAATTTGCAAACAAAGCACAAGTCATGAGATTGATTGCCTTGAGAAGGGGAGTGTGTCCCGAAACAAATGTTGGCAGCTGTTTTGAGAAATGTCCATATTTGTATGTTTTTTAATTTAAAAGTTCAAAATATTTGGAAAAGCATCACAACAGACATAGATTCAAGTTTTCTCTGTATTAAAAAAAATGTAAATAAAACTAGACCTCCATCAGGACTTTATTTGCACATTATGACTCAGTAGTGATAAGGTGCCAGCAAGTGATGCATCATGCAGTATTTCTTTAAACCCTAAATTGTGGTAAACTCCCTTCTGCAACATGCTAACCATATGCAGATGCCAGCCTGTGCGTTGACTGTAGTCCCACACGTGCAGCCTGCAAACGTGCATGCACACATGTTCACATGTAGCCTTCCCAGTGCCTCATACCGTAGTTATGAATCCGGGATCCTATCTTAAAAGGCAGACATTAGTGTTTAACACACTCAGTTCAATTACTGTGAATTTACCATGGGGGAGACTCAGGTAGTGAAACTCACCCACAGTAAAAGTCCATAGACAGGGTGGTCAAAACGGAAAAATCCTGTTACACTAAATGGGGAGAATTAATTTGCTGCACCGGTTTTCAATGGCACATCACCATAACCAACTCTGGTACTGCTCATAAGGCTTCCTACAAGCTAACTATGAAGTATAAAGTCAGAAACTCTAAAAAATTAAAATTGGCAAAAAGAAGGGTTCTCACAGAGCAAATCTACCCAAAGGATTTTTTGGTCATGGATGTTCGCAACACAAACACCCTAGCCTATTATAAGACCATCTTTGTGATGCAGCACTTCTTTGCAGGCTTTAACACAGTGTAAAAACAGTCCCCCCTAAAGGCCGATTGGCTTTAATAAAAGCTTTTCACAGTAAATACGTCAGACCAACTCCTTTTGTCATAACACTTCACGATCAACCGATCTGACCTATGGAATCTGACATATCTTTTCCCAATAAACCAATCAGGCCTGTAGTCTTTATCACTCGCTTGTCACCATCCGAAACTCAATCCTACTGTATTGAGCACAAGCTTTGTTGTCAATCATCGACATACAGTCATAAAATTACAAATGTGTACCAATTACAACTAGCAAATCAATATACAGCACCTAAAACTAAAATTGTCAAAGTGCAAATCTATTTTTATGGAAAACAAATTTGCACCGGGCACACTGCACAATAATAAACTGTGTGCCAATTAGGTATATCATGCATTGCAAATAACTTGTGGTTTAAATATGTATATAGAAGGATCTAGAATGTGCATTTTATGAAAGGAATCATTGATTGTATGTATGTATGTTTTTTCTAATATTTGATATAATCTATAAGAAGATAAAAAGAAGTGAAATAAAAAAGAAAAATATATTTTTATTCAACAGGAGTATCGCTTGCATAATTCAATCACTGGTCTAAGGTCTAATTGCTACACAGTTTATTATTGTGCACTGTGCCCGGTGCAAATTTGTTTTCCATAAAAGTTGTTTTCCTTGTTAGGGTATTATCCTATATACAGGGGGCCCCTGCATTTTTCCAGGCAAAGTGCATATCTATTCCAGGTTTTGTCATGGAATAACCAACACCAAAGGCCTGGCATTAATGCATGAGACTCCATTAACCCCTTTACTGCGGCGGCTATTCCGCCGCAGTGCTAAGGGGGCGGGGTGGCCGCGCGGCGCCCGCATGCTGGTGACGCAACCGCTCCGTCACCAGCGTCGGTTGAGCTGTGCTCGTGACGGAGCGGTTCCGTCACGGCCCGCCCCGCTCAATGGAACGCTCAGCGCAGGCGCGGAGTTCGCGCCGCGCATGAGCGTTCTATCGAGCTGGGCGGGCCATGACGGAACCGCTCTGTCATCAGCACAGCGCACCCGTAGCTGATGACGGAGCGGTTCCGTCATCAGCATGGAACGGGTTAAACACAATACCGTTCTTCATTTTCTAAATATGTGTATTCACAATCCACCCATAAAACCCTACTGGGTTTAACATATATTTTTCCTATTAAATAAGTGCAGCCTACTGCGCTTGTTATAACTTTTTATAATAGTCAGATCAGTCCTAAAGCATCTGACATAGCCTTCTCAAATGAACCTTTATCATTGGCTTGTGACCACCACAAACTCCGGCCAACTATGTCGAGCAGCAGCTCTCTCCTAAGGCAGCAATCAGGCAAACAGTCAGAGATATTATAAATATGTATAAAATGAATGTTAGCAGAACAATATTCAACCCCTCTTAACCCCTCTTAAAAAGATTTAGCAAGGATTAACACAGTGCGTAACATTTTTTCAAAGGGTTTATCCAAGAGTGTAACCAACAACAAACCCCTTGCTTACTAAATTAATTTGTGAGATGCCATGTAGCAAATACCAGGGTACAGCCTTCAACACAGTATAATTCCAATCTATCCTTAAGTCCTTATTGGCTTTAATAAATGCATTTCCCAGTAAATAAGTCAAGCCAGCTACCTTTGTTATTACATTTCATAATATTCAGATCCGACCTATGGCATCTGACATAACTTTTCACAAGAAAACAATCAAGCCCATGGCCTTCTTCACTAACTTGTCACCATAACCCACTGGGGGGGACCCTCCTGTCCTCTCTTGGCACTGTAGCCTGTACCATCATCTTCAAGAAGAGACTTAAAATGTGTCTCTTCTAGTGGATCTTTAGACCTGCTGCTGTTTGTCCATGAGCACCAGGACACCCTTCATGGAACTTGTCACACTTTATAAAGTATATACCATAACATAATAAGCTTCCTGCATTGCACAAAAACTGGTAACAATCAGGCACACAGTCATAAAGTTATAAGTACATACAAAAGTACAGTTGTGAAAACATCACACAACTCTTTTGGAAAAGGCTATCAAGGATTACCACACTGTGCATCTTCATTGTCACCTTGAAGGAATAACCATTGCATGACACATTAATCTATGATGTTCCAAGTGACAAAATATCTGTTTACAGCCTTTAACAAAGTGTGATGACAATCCACTCTTGAAGGCCTATTGACTTTAACACACAGATTTCACAATCAATTTGGCAGACTTGTTTCCTTTGTCTTAAATATAAACATGTTAGACCTATGGCATTTTTTTAACCTAACCAATCAGGCCTGTAGTCTTATCGTTGGTGTGTCGTCATAACTAATTTAACACCTTTTGAATTCTGCAAAAGCTTTGTCACAAGGCAACCTTCCCGCATGCAGTCAGAAGATTATAAATGTGCACAAAATTATAGTTGGCGAAACAATATTCAAGAACTCCTAAGACGGTTACCAAGAACAATTGATGCCCAGCACCAAAAGCCATTTTCTTGCATGGGAATTAATAAATACCTTCCTACATGCTATAACACTGTGTTATGACAATCCGCTGTTAATGGCTTATTGACTTTAATGTATGCTTTTCACTATAAATATGTTTGTATTAACTTTGTAATATATTTTCAAAATAAGCAGATCAGGCCTGTAATCTTTATCAATAACTTGTCACAATAAACAACATATCTGCTGTGTTGCGCATACGCTTTCACATCAGACATAATCGGTTCTGTCGGGTACGGACAACAATTTCTTTGTCATAAAACTCTGAGTTTACCTTGATTATTTAAAAAACAAACTAAAGAAAACAGTGTCAGTACGCTGTAACACTGGTATTTAAATGGATGATTCTTCGTTTTCGTTTTTGCCTTAAGCTTAAATAGTGCAATGTAAAATGTTAAAAGCAGTCCGTATAAATCAATGTAACACTGCACAGGACGTGTAAAATGTAATCGTCCTTAATTAAGCTTCACTGGGTCTATGTACTCCGACTTTGTTAAGTTAGTTGTATTTAGAGAGACATAATCTGTTTAGTCATTGTAAATGCACGCTATAAAGCCTTACAAACCCGACATGGTAGGTTTCTGTAAAGACTGACACAGTCTCTTTCCTCACTTTACAGACAAGAGGACGTTTAAATCATCGTGCCTCCAGTTGACATATATGTTATTTGATGCTAGGGTGAGTATGGCCACTGCTCTAGCTATGAGCTAAATCGTTAAACTACACAACAACCCCCCTGACATTATCCTTATTCTAATTCATTTGCAGACTGTCGTGTTCATATTCGTCTTGAGAAAGACCCGCCGCGACCAACAAATTGGCGCTTTACAGGGTCGAAACGTCGACATTTCCCTACAGGCCCCACAACTCTAGAACTCCATTGAATTAAAAGAAATTAAAAGAGTTCAGGAAGTTTATAATAAAAGGGAGGCCATTGTAAATTAAGAATATTGTAAATGTGTATATTTGTGTTTGAATGTATTAATTTTGTATATATTCACATGTGATCACCATTCACTGTTTTCACTGTTTTGCACTATATTGTAGATATTGACAGTCGTCATATAGAAAGGTTTTTTGTACAAATGTGACTTATACAAAAATATATAAAGAGAACATATAGTCACGTAAAAGGCTTTTCTTCTTTCATTTAGTGTGAGAAATTGCCTTTTGTTTTCAGAGGGGGTTTGAGCTGTTGTTGTTGTGTTTTCTTTAGTTTGTTTTTTAAATAATCAAGGTAAACTCAGAGGTTTATGACAAAGAAATTGTTGTCCATACCCGACAGAACCGATTTTGTTTGAACTATTAAGTACCCAGGTTCTGAGGGACACAGGGTTAACCCCGTTGTTTTCACAATTCACATCAGACATTGCATGCAATTCACGTAATATTTTTCAGTGGATGCATACAGCTGATGCCCAATCAAAATATATTTTCTCAAGGTAATCAGTCTGGGTGGAGCCAAAGTCCTTCTCTAAGTAGTGCTTCTTAAAACTTTTTTTATGTTTATCATAGAAGATCTGAAGACAGATGTGTTGTCAGGCTAGATATTAAAACCTGAATTACTTGCTTTGAGGCCTAGTACGAAGTGGAAGTGGAAAAGGAGAGTGGGTAACTCATGTCGCTACAAACACCAGCACCACCAAAAAGTCCAGGTGACCAAAAGAACTAGAAACAAGAGAATCAGAACCAGGAGGGTAATGGCAAAGATGATCAAGAGGATTGGGGTAAGTCTGACCAGGATTATTGAAACCAGTAAAACCTCAAGGACTAGGACTAGACAACAAAGTACACCAGAAGGAGCGCAGGACCAGAGCTAGGAAGATCAGGTGGGCAAGAAGCAGTTGGACCAGTGCTGGAAAGAACCGATACATGAGGCCAGCACCAGGTGATCCATCATCAAGAGGATAAGTGTGAAGAGGACCAGGAGGAACAATTGGAGAAGAAAAAGTACCAGGCCATTGAGCGCCAAATACAGTACATAGAGTACCAAGAATAAGATCAGAAAAACCACAACCTCGAAGATGAAGACCTGGAGGATCAAAACCAGAATGAGAAAATGATCAGAGTCAGGAGGAACAGGCCCAAAATGACCCAGAAAACACAGTCAAGAAGAATGAAGAGTATAGCAACTAGGTGCAGATGGATCAGTTCAAGGGGAAAAAGTAGCAGGAGCAGAAGTACCAATGGCAGGACCTGGAAGAGGACCAAAACCACGAGGACCAGGACCACGCAGACTGGGGGAATATGATCAAAAATGCAATGAGAACCAGGACCAGAATGATGAGAAACTAGAAGAGCACGAAGACCAGTAGAGCACCAGGAGGAGGACAAGTATGCAAAGGAGGGCCAGGAGACTAGCAGGAGGAGAGGAGGGGGACGTAGACCATAAACAAGAGGACAGGAGGTGGAGGAGGGCCAGGAGGACCAGGACCCAAAGGACCTAGTCTTGGAGCTTGGAGATGAAGACCTGAATGAATTGGAACATGACCTGGGTCCGGGGTTGGGCGAGGAGAAGATGAGGATGATCAGGAAAATCAGGAAGGTCAGCAAGGTAATGATGAAGAGGAGGAGTAGGACCAGAAGAATGGAAGCAGAGGACCAGAAGGAGGAGGAGGCCAATGTGATTCGAGGCCACATATGTATGTACATGTATTTAGTTACAGAGGTTTCACAACTTATACATTATTTCAAGTTACTCTAGTTAAGTCGCAGCCCAGCTGGAGACAGTGCCACCTTTTCCCGCTTAGATAAAGCACATCCTGTCCTAGCTAACTTAAAGCTAGAACACTATTTTTAAAGTCTCGGACTGACGTAGGCAACGCATGCGCTGCCCTCGTCATATGAGGCTTCTTGGAATCGATACAATACCAGAAGCCTCGTCCAAGCTCCGCCTTCAGCTATGATTCGTGCGCGTCGTTTGGAGCCACGAATTATGCCAAAGGCAGTGCAATGATTGCACTGAAGGCATGTCACTCCCTCATTGTTGCCACCCTGTCTCCTTTTATCCACGCCCTGCGGCGTGACACAGTAGGTTTATTTGTTTGCTTGTTGCACTTTTTTTTTAATGTGCAGATGGTGGGAGAGTAAGGGGATATTTTGTAACTGTATGCCTAATGCTGTTGCTTATTTTTCTTTTCTTTGTTTCTAGGTTTGTAGAAATGTGCATTGCTGTTTTTTTTTAATTTATTTCTAAGTTTGTTGTGATTACGAGCCTTGTTGCCAAATTAGGGTATACTTACGGGTGCATAAACATTATGTTTTTTTATTCCTCAAAGCGCGATTACTGTTGCTTGCTTTTGTGTAACACTGTACAACTGTAATCAATATTTAACTTCTCCTGTGACGCAGAGTTCTTTTTAACGCTTGAGGGTGTTGTGACTGTTGTATGAGTAATACAACTGTCATAGGTCTTTGAAATGTGACTGTGCATGGACCTGTTGAGTGTTGCTGGGATCACCTCAGGATACCTGGCTGTTTATTCACAGGGTCGCCAAGAAGTCCTTGAAGGAAAACTCTTTAGCTCCACGTGGACACATTTAGATCGCCTCAGTCTGTCTTTAATTTAGGGGGCCTAAGGTGTAAGAAAAAATAATTACAACTCATTTTCTGTTACCTCCACTGCATGCCAAGTGTCTGTTATGTGAAATGGCCACCCTTTGTGTTTGTGGTGTTCCCAGAAAGGGTGGAGGCCTGGAGGGAGGAAGCAGCTTCCTAGGACGACTTATTAAGGGGAGGAGTGATTAGTGGGTTAGTATCTGCAGATTCTTTGACACAGGTTTGCTCTACTACTCTCTCTCTTCTACTCACACTCTACTACTCACTCTCTACTACTCACTCTCTACTACTCTCTATCACTCTCTACTACTACTCACTCTCTACTACTCAGTCTCTACCACTCTCTACTACTCACTCTCTACTACTCTCTGCCACTTTCTACTACTCCCTACTACTCACTTTCTACTACTCACTCTATCTATCACTCTCTACTACTCACTCTCTACTACTCTCTATCACTCTCTACTACTCTCTACTAATCATTCTCTACTACTCACTCTCTGCTACTCTCTACTACTCTCTCTCTACTACTCTCTCTACTACTCAGTCTCTACTACACTCTACTACTCAATCTCTACTACTCACTCTCTACTAATCACTCTCTACTACACACTCTCTATCACTCTCTACTACTCACTCTCTACTACTCTCTCTCTGCTACTCACTCTCTACCACTCACTCTCTACTACTCTCTCTCTGCTACTCACTCTCTACTACTCACTCTCTACTACTCTCTGCAGATGGTGGGAGAGGAAGGGGGTACTTTGTTAACTGTATGCCTAATGCTGTTGTTTATTATTTTTTTCCTTGTTTCTAGGTTTGTAGAAATGTGCAGTGCTGTTTTTTTTCTTTCGTTCTAGGTTTGTTATGATTACGAGCCTTGTTGCCAAATTAGGGTATATTTACAGGTGCATAAACATTACGTTTTTTTATACCTCAAAGCGCAATTACTGTTGCTTGCTTTCATGTAACACTGTACAACTGTAATCAATATTTAAGCTTCTCCTGTGACGCAGAGTTCTTGTTAACTCTCGAGGATGTTGTGACTGTTGTATGAATAATACAACTGTCATAGGTCTTTGAAATGTGACTGTGTATGGACCTGTTGAGTGTTGCTGGGATCGCCGCAGGATACCTGGCTGTTAATTCACAGGGTCGCCAAGAAGTCCTTTAAGGATTACTCTTTTAGATCCACATGGACACATTTAGATCGCCTCAGTCTGTCTTCAATTTAGGGGGCCTATGGTGTAAAAGTGTCTGTTATGTGAAATGGCAATCCTTTGTGTTTGTGGTGTTCCCAGTAAGGGTGGAAGCCCGGAGGGAGGGAGCGGCTTCCTAGGACCACTTATTAAGGGGAGGAGTGATTAGTCGGTTAGTATCTGCAGATTCTTTGACACAGGTTTGCTCTACTACTCTCTCTCTACTACTCACTCTCTACTACTCTCTACTACTCACTCTCTACTTCTCACGCTCTACTACTCACTTTTTATCACTCTCTATTATTCTCTCTACTACTCACTCTCTACTACTCTCTATCACTCTCTACTACTCACTCTCTACTACTCTCTCCTACTCTCTGCTACTCTCTACTACTCTCTCTCTACTACTCTCTCTACTACTCACTCTACTACTCACTCTACTACTCACTCTCTACTATTCTCTACTACTGACTCTCAACCACTCCCTCCCTCCTATTCATTCACTACTACTCTCTACTACTCACTCTCTACTACACAATCTCTATCACTCTCAAATACTCTCTACTACTCACTCTCTACTACTCTCTACTACTCACTCTCTACTTCTCACGCTCTACTACTCAATTTTTATCACTCTCTATTATTCTCTCTACTACTCACTCTCTACTACTCTCTATCACTCTCTACTACTCACTCTCTACTACTCTCTCCTACTCTCTGCTACTCTCTACTACTCTCTCTCTACTACTCTCTCTACTACTCACTCTACTACTCACTCTACTACTCACTCTCTACTATTCTCTACTACTCACTCTCAACCACTCCCTCCCTCCTATTCATTCACTACTACTCTCTACTACTCACTCTCTACTACACAATCTCTATCACTCTCAAATACTCTCTACTACTCACTCTCTTCTACTCACTCTCTACTACTCTCTACTACTCAATCTCTACTACTCTCTATTACTCACTCTTTACTACACTCTACTACTCTCTCTCTACTACTCACTCTCTACTACTCACTCTCTACTACTCAATCTCTACTACTCTCTACTACTCCCTTTCTACTACTCTCTACTACTCTCTCTCTACCACTCTCTACTACTCACTCTCTACTATTCACTCTCTACTACTCTCTACTACTCACTCTACTAGTCTCTACTACTCTCTACGACTCACTCTCTACTACTCTCTCTCTACTACTCTCTACTACTCTATCTCTACTAATATCTCTCTCTACTTACTCTCTACTACTCTCTACTAACTCTCTACTACTCACTCTTTACTACTCACTCTCTACTACTCTCTAGTACTCACTCTCTACTACTCTCTACTACTCACTCTTTACTACTCTACTACTTCTCTCTCTACTACTCACTCTCTACTACTCACTCTCTACTACTCACGACTACTCTCTCTTTAGTACTCACTCTCTACTACTCTCTCTCTACTCACTCTACTACTCTCTACTACTCACTCTCTACTCACTCACTACTACTCTCTCTCTACTACTCACTCTCTAGAACTCACTCTCTACTACTCACTACTACTCTCTTTAGTACTCTCTCTCTACCACTCTCTACTACTCACTCTACTATTCACTCTCTACTACTCTCTACTACTCACTCTCTACTACTCTCTCTCTACTACTCTCTACTACTCTATCTCTACTAATATCTCTCTCTACTTACTCTCTACTACTCTACTCTACTCGCTCTCTCTCCTACTCACTCTTTACTACTCATGCTCTACTACTCACTCTCTAATACTCACTCTCTACTACTCTCTACTACTCACTCTCCACTTCTCACTCTCCACTACTCTCTACTACTCTCCCTCTACTACTCACTCTCTAATAATCTTTACTACTCACTCTGTACTACTCTCTCTCTACTACTCACTCTCTACTCACTCTCTACTGCTCACTCTCTACTACCCACTCTCTAGTACTCACTCTCTACTCACTCTCTACTACTCTACTACTCTATCTCTACTACTCACTCTACTACTCACTCTACTACTCTCTACTACCCACTCTACTACTCTCTCTACTACTCAGTCTCTACTACTCAGTCTCTACTACTCACTCTCTACTACTCTCTACTACTCACTCTCTACTACTCACTCTCCACTACTCTCTACTACTCATGTTCTACTACTCTCTACTACTCTCTATTACTCACTCTCTGCTACTCTCTCTCTATTACTCTCTCTTTACTACTCACTCTGTACTACTCTCTACAACTCACTCTCTTCTACTCACTCTCTACTACTCACTCTCTACTACTCTTTACTACTCACTCTACTACCCACTCTCTATTACTTTCTACGACTCCCTCTCTAATAATCACTCTCTACTACTCAATCTCTACTACTCACTCTACTACTCTCTACTACTCACTCTCTACTACTCTCTACTACTCACTCTAGTACTCTCTTATACTCTATACTACTCACTCTCTACTACTTCCTCTGTACTACTCTCTAGTACTCTCTCTACTACTTACTCTCTACTACTCACTCTCTACTACTCAATCTCTACTACTCACTCTACTACTCTCTACTACTCACTCTCTACTACTCTCTACTCACTCTCTACTACTCACTCTCTACTATTTACTCTAATACTCTCTACTACTCTACTACTCACTCTCTACTACTCTCTACTACTCCGTCTCTACTACTCACTCTCTACTACTCACTCTACTGCTCTCTACTACTCACTCTATACAACTCTACTCACTCTCTACTACTCTCTCTCTACTACTCTCTACTACTCACTCTCTACTACTCACTCTCTACTACTCACTCTCTACTACTCTCTAGTACTCACTCTCTACTACTCTCTACTACTCACTCTCGACTACTCTACTACTTCTCACTCTCTACTACTCACTCTCTACTACTCACTACTACTCTCTCTTTAGTACTCACTCTCTACTACTCTCTACTACTCACTCTCTACTACTCTTTACTACTCACTCTACTACCCACTCTCTATTACTTTCTACGACTCACTCTCTAATAATCACTCTCTACTACTCAATCTCTACTACTCACTCTACTACTCTCTACTACTCACTCTCTACTACTCTCTACTACTCACTCTAGTACTCTCTTATACTCTATACTACTCACTCTCTACTACTTCCTCTGTACTACTCTCTAGTACTCTCTCTACTACTTACTCTCTACTACTCACTCTCTACTACTCAATCTCTACTACTCACTCTACTACTCTCTACTACTCACTCTTTACTACTCTCTACTCACTCTCTACTACTCACTCTCTACTATTTACTCTAATACTCTCTACTACTCTACTACTCACTCTCTACTACTCTCTACTACTCCGTCTCTACTACTCACTCTCTACTACTCACTCTACTGCTCTCTACTACTCACTCTATACAACTCTACTCACTCTCTACTACTCTCTCTCTACTACTCTCTACTACTCACTCTCTACTACTCACTCTCTACTACTCACTCTCTACTACTCTCTAGTACTCACTCTCTACTACTCTCTACTACTCACTCTCGACTACTCTACTACTTCTCACTCTCTACTACTCACTCTCTACTACTCACTACTACTCTCTCTTTAGTACTCACTCTCTACTACTCTCTACTACTCACTCTCTACTCACTCTCTACTACTCTCTACTACTCTCTCTCTCTTCTACTCTCTCTCTACTACTCTACTCTCTCTCTACTACTCACTCTTTACTACTCATGCTCTACCACTCACTCTCTACTACTCACTCTCTAGTACTCTCTACTACTCACTCTCCACTGCTCTCTACTACTCTCTCTCTACTACTCACTCTCTAATACTCTTTACTACTCACTTTGTACTACTCTCTCTCTACTACTCACTCTCTACTATTCACTCTCTACTACTCACTCTACTGGTCTCTACTACTTTCTACTACTCACTCTCTACTACTCTCTCTCTACTACTTTCTACTACTCTATCTCTACTAATATCTCTCTCTATTTACTCTCTACTACTCTCTACTACTCACTCTCTACTACTCACTCTTTACTACTCACTCTATACTACTCTCTACTACTCACTCTCTACTACTCTACTACTTCTCTCTCTACTACTCACTCTCTACTACTCACTCTCTACTACTCACTACTACTCTCTCTTTAGTACTCACTCTCTACTACTCTCTACTACTCACTCTCTACGCACTCTCTATTACTCTCTCCTACTCACTCTTTTCTACTCATGCTCTACTACTCTCTCTCTACTACTCACTCTCTAATACTCTTTACTACTCACTCTGTACTACTCTCTCTCTTCTACTCACTCTCTACTCACTCTCTACTACTCACTCTCTACTACCCACTCTCTACTACTCACTCTCTACTCACTCTCTACTACTCTACTACTCTCTCTCTACTACTCACTCTACTACTCACTCTACTACTCTCTACTACCCACTCTACTACTCTCTCTACTCCTCACTCTACTACTCACTCTCTACTACTCACTCTCTACTACTCTCTACTACTCACTCTCTACTACTCACCCTCCACTACTCTCTACTACTCACGTTCTACTATTCTCTACTACTCTCTATTACTCACTCTCTGCTATTCTCTCTCTATTACTCTCTCTTTACTACTCACTCTCTACTACCCTCTACTACTCACTCTCTTGTACTCACTTTCTACTACTCACTCTCTATTACTCTCTACTACTCACTCTCTAATACTCACTCTCTACTACTCAATCTCTACTACTCACTCTACTACTCTCTACTACTCACTCTCTACTAGTCTCTACTACTCACTCTATTACTCTCTTATACTCTATACTACTCACTCTCTACTACTTCCTCTCCACTACTCTCTAGTACTCTCTCTACTACCTACTCTCTACTACTCACTCTCTAATGCTCAATCTCTACTACTCACTCTACTACTCTCTACTATTCACTCTCTACTACTCTCTACTCACTCTCTACTACTCACTCTCTACTATTCACTCTAATACTCTCTACTACTCACTCTCTACTACTCTCTACTACTCACTCTCTACTACTCACTCTACTGCTCTCTACTACTCACTCTATACAACTCTCTACTCACTCTCTACTACTCTCTCTCTACTACTCTCTACTACTCTATCTCTACTAATATCTCTCTCTACTTACTCTCTACTACTCACTCTCTACTACTCTCTAGTACTCACTCTCTACTACTCTCTACTACTCACTCTCTACTACTCTCCAGTACTCACTCTCTACTACTCTCTACTACACACTCTCGACTACTCTACTACTTCTCACTCTCTACTACTCACTCTCTACTACTCACTACTACTCTCTCTTTAGTACTCACTCTCTACTACTCTCTACTACTCACTCTCTACTCACTCTCTACTACTCTCTACTACTCTCTCTCTCTCTTCTACTCTCTCTCTACTACTCTACTCTCTCCTACTCACTCTTTACTACTCATGCTCTACTACTCACTCTCTACTACTCACTCTCTACTACTCTCTACTACTCACTCTCCACTGCTCTCTACTACTCTCTCTCTGCTACTCACTCTCTAATACTCTTTACTACTCACTCTCTACTACTCACTCTCTACTACCCACTCTCTACTACGCACTCTCTACTCACTCTCTACTACTCTACTATTCTCTCTCTACTACTCACTCACTACTACTCACTCTACTACTCACTCTACTACACTCTACTACCCACTCTACTACTCTCTTCACTACTCACTCTCTGCTACTCACTCTCTACTACTCTCTACTACTCACTCTCTACTACTCACTCTCCACTACTCTCTACTACTCACTCTACTACTCACTTTCTACTACTCTCTACTACTCTCTATTACTCACTCTCTACTACTCTCTCTTTACTACTCTCTCTTTACTACTCACTCTCTACTACCCTCTACTAATCACTCTCTACTACTCACTCTCTACTACTCTCTACTACTCACTCTACTACTCACTCTCTATTGCTCTTCACTACTCACTCTCTAATACTCACTCTCTCCTGCTCAATCTCTATTACTCACTCTACTACTCTCTACTACTCACTCTCTACTACTCTCTACTACTCACTCTAGTACTCTCTTCTACTCTATAGTACTCACTCTCTACTCCTTCCTCTCTACTACTCTCTAGTACTCTCTCTACTACTTACTCTCTACTACTCACTCTCTAATACTTAATCTCTACTGCTCACTCTACTACTCTCTACAACTCACTCTCTACTACTCACTCTCTACTACTCTCTACTCACTCTCTACTACTCACTCTCTACTATTCACTCTAGTACTCTCTACTACTCTACTACTCACTCTCTACTACTATCTACTACTCCAGCTCTACTATTCACTCTCTACTACTCACTCTCTACAACTCTCTACTCACCTCTACTACTCAGTCTCTACTACTCACTCTACTACTCTCTACTCCTCTCTCTACTCTCTACTCCTCTCTCTACTCTCTACTTCTCCCTCTCTCTCTACCTCTTTACCTCTACCTCTCTCTACCTCTCTCTATGCGTACACACATAGGCACATATATGTATATATTACCTACTGGCGGTCGCCAGTAGGTAGTTATAGTTAGGACCTAGTTTCCATAGGAAATCCACAACATTCTATTAGGAATAACGTTGGCGCCGGTGGACGAATCTTTGTGAATTTATCCCAGAAAATTGCCTGCTCGGTTCTGCTCCTTCCCTGAAAGTTAGGGGGTGATTCGTCAAGTGGGGGCCGAGAAAAAAGGGGGTCCCAAAATGTGTTTCCCCCATGCAATTTTCCATAGGGACCTTTAGCCAGGGCTGCAGCCCGAACGGCTGAACGGAATTGCACGAAATTTGGCAGAGAGGTAGAGTTATGTTCGCAGATTGTGATTTTTGTTAAAATTGCAAGTTAAAATCATAGCGATATCTAGAGTCGGAGTTCAGTACGCGTACTGAAATCTGTTCAATTACGAGCGCGAGCTGCATGCTGATTGGCTGTGAACTGTCTGTCAACACTCGAAACCAGGAAGTGTTGGCGGCAATCTTGTGCCTCGCTAGAACCGAGTCACAAGAAAACAGTAAAACAAAGTTGAGAAATAAGGGAAGGGGGTAGAGTAGAGATATTCTGACCCTCTAGGCTTGCTCAGGGGGTCGTACATGGATGTTTAGGCTCTATTTTTTTTTTTTAAAGAAAAATTGCGGCATACGCGTATGTAAATACCTACAATTACGAACAGGAGCTGCATGCTGATTGGGTGTCAATACTCCAAACCAGGAAGTGTTGGCAGCCATGTCGTTTGTCGGAAGAGCAGAGTCACAAGAAAACAGTAAAACAAAGTTGAGAAATAAGGAAAGGGGGTGGATAGAAACATTCTGAGCCTATAGTCTTGGTCAGGGGGTGGTACATGGATCTTTAGGGTCAATTTTTATAAAAAATAAAAAAAATGGCGGGGTACTCGTGCAGTACTTGTACGTGGTGGAAAAGGTGAAAAAAAAGTAGAAATCCGTTTTATTCATTAGGTCCCGGGGGGTAAATTACGGGGGCAATTTTTATTCATTAGGTCCCTGGGGTAAATTATGGGGGCAATTTTTCTACATAAAGGGGGCTTGTAAGGTGCCTTGAACACTGGGGAACGGCATTCCTCTGGTTTTATTTTGAAGTATGCGGGGGGGGTTACGGTCCTACTTCCCGCAGTCTCTGGGAGCGGCACCCCTCGGGTCTTTTAAAAAATATATATGTTTTGAGCTCTCTCTCTCTTTCCCCGTATACGTCGCAGGGAACGCCACCTTTCTGGGGCAGTTATATGTAAAATGACCTTCCAGCACCGGGTATCTGCATTGTCTGGAGTTTTTTATTAATGCTGGGAGGGTGGGCTTGATAATACGTCCTTGTTAATTCCCTTAGAAGCCTATGTTCTGATGCTAACATGGGGTTCTATGGGAAATAACAAGGCGTATTATCAAGCTCATTATCGCCGTTTTATCGGCAGTTTCTTGCCAATAAAACGGCGATAATTTTAACACCGGTCCTTGATAATATGCACCTAAGTTTACTGGTCAAAAAAAAGAGCACTGGGCCATATTATCAACAAAAGGAGATACATTATCGTCGCTTTTATTGGCAGGAAACTGCCGATAAAGCGGTGATAATGGGCTTGATAATATGTACTTGTGAATAACCATAGCAGCCTAGGTTAGGATCAGAACCTGGGCTGCTATGGGAAGTTACAAGGGCCTATTATCAAGCACATTATCGCCGCTTTATCGGCAGTTTCCTGTCGATAAAAGCGGCGATAATGTATCACCTTTTGTATGTAAAGCTTTCCTTTTTTTTGGTGTATCAGTTGTACTCTCTTCGCATGCTCAGCTTCGTTTCAAAGTTCACTTTTTTTCTTCAAGTTCAACAAGCAAACCTTTCTTTATATCAGTTAGTAAATCTGTCGCTTTCTTTTCCCGGTTCGTGTGATTCATCCGGTGCTGTACTTTTGTTCAGTATTAATAGTCATATTTTTTATATATTTGTTTGACAGGTAGTGCCGAGGCACCAAACGTTGATTACGTCCACCGCCATTTTAGTAGTTTCTCACCGTTGTATTTATTATATCAGTTAGTTAGAACTCAGTAGTTTTCAATCCTAGTCTTGAATATCTTACTATAGTATTTCAACATAATTTTTATTGTGGACCGTCATACCCCTCCCCCTCAAAATAAAAGAAGTATGTAGGTTTTTTTTATTAACTTTTAGTAAATAATAAATATAAACGAAACTCAATTATAACTATATTAGAACTGGCAAAATAAGTTAAACAATGTTATAAAGAAATTGTGAAATGGATTCCAAAAGGTGTCCGATTGGTAATCTGCAAAATAAAAAAGAAAATTAGAGTTTAGAATTATGTAGATGTGAGTAAATGAGTTGAAGCATTAAAAGTTGTGGTAGCTCTACAGTTTTACGTGTGCAGTGTGACTCGTATAGTCCTGTTCTGTTAAAGTGCCGCGTTCAAGTGGTGTCTATATGGAAGTGCCTATTGCGTTACTGACGCCCGTTATGGCGACTTATTTCTAATGCATTGCTATGAAGGCTTTGTAGATCTAGGCTGCTGTGCTTACCTTGTATAAAGAGTGCGGCCACCGGAGTTCACCACTCGACTTGAACTCTGCTTCTATACGTCAAAGTATATTCAATAAGTTGCAGAGAATTCCATTGCTGTTGCTCGATAGGCCGTGGTTGCTTCTGAACGATGTTTGGTGAAGGAAACAAAAGGACATTTTGATTAGTCATTGAAACTGAGTTGCGTAACTACTATCAAAAGTGAATTTTAATGTGGGTTCTTAATATTCCGTAGTTAAGACTGTTGCAGCTCCAGCAAACAAAGGAAGATCAATAAGTTAATAAAGGCCTGGGACGGCCTCGTGACGCAGAAAAAAAAATACTATCATGGACGCACAATTAATAATAATAGAGGCCTAAGCACGTGGCGTAGTACAGAAATACGACAAAGAAATGTATGCACGCACAATTTTTAAGATTAGAGGTGTGTGTATAGGACCTCGTGACTTATAAATAAATATTTCAATTATGTAAGAACAATTTAAAACCATTGAGGGGTAGGAAAGCCATATTAAGGATAAAAAAATAGTATTATGCATATACAATTTACCGTGGAGGCTGATGTTGTGACGTCTTCTCTTACCTTTGTTTCTGTCATCTTTTGTCGTGTCTTGAAAGGCTGTGGTTTCGCTGAGTCTGCGGTGTTTTCGACAGTCTGTCTGTCATCCCAGCAGAGGCAGGCAAAAGAGAGCGTGCTCACGTCGGTGCCCGCATTATATGGGAACCGCGGGGGCTGACCAAACCAAGCCCAGGGCAGTCATTGGTAGCGTTTTCGTGGTCTATAAGAATGATGGCCCTGGGGGACATCACATTGGCTAATGTATTGGTTTCCAGGCTAAATGATAGCAAGCATGCTTGGTGGTGGCATGTGGGTAGTGTGGGCGGGCCTGCACAGCGCATGTGCAAGTATGCGTGTGTGCACCAACAATTAACAACAGAGAGAGATGGGGCGGTGTTATAATGTACGCAGAGGCAGGCCCAGAATCGGATCTGCAATGAGTCAGCACTTCTAATCATTGTCCTTAGCGCGCCCTGAGGTCTGATTTGTCACTGAGAGGGTAATCGCACCATAGTTTGTACTGCGTATCATACTCAGCGTATACCCGCGCATACGGTACGAATATGCTTTGACGTTACGCGTCGCATTAAAGCTTCAGTGTGACGTCATGTACAGCGTTCTGTACGCGAAAGGGGGCAATGTTTCTACTTGGTTTAAAACATGTATGTATTTAATGTAGATACTAAGGGCAGACATTTGGGATAACTATGATTTTAAAAAAAATACTTTTAATAATCCTATATTTTTTAAAAAGAATTACACAAATCGCGGTAGAACATCATGCGTACTCGTACTGAAAGAGCTGGGCAAGCGCATCATAATCGTACGCAAAGCCATGTGACTTTAAAAGTAGAGATTTGATTGGTTCGTAACTTTTCCTATTGCGAGTGTTGAAAGTTCCGTCCCATTATAATTATTCGACTTTGACTTTCTAAGAAGAAGCATTTGTTGTGAGAATCTTCTCAAATAGAAGGAAGATCACCATAATAGGAGCAATGGAGCCATCTTCCAGCAGTTCTTCAGAGGAATATTTAATTCCTGATGAAGCTCCAAAGAAGAGGAAAGAAGCTCTAATTTGGAATGTTTTCACTTTTCCAGAAGGTCAAAAAAAGGTTAATGCTGCAAAAGTAGCCTGTAAACTTTGCCAAACAACTCTTTCAAGGGGTGATCCATGTAAAAAATACTCCTTTGGCACAGCAAATATGGTGCGACACGTGAAGAACTTGCATCCCAAGAACTTTGCTCGAGCTGAAAGACAGAGGTTGCACGAGAACCCACCTGCTGCTACACCAAGCACATTAACTGCGGCAGCATTTTCAGCAAGCAGTCCACACCCACATATTGATTCTGACTTTGCTAAAGTTAAATTTCTTTGCATTTATTGCGATAAACTTTTGTGTTATGGGGAACAGTCTATAGACTTGATGAAGCGCAGGATACAGGATCATTGCTGTCCTCGACATTAGTTGTTCTTTTTTTCATTCGTTTGTTCCGCTTGGAATTTGTTGAGAAAACACAAAAAAAATACCAAACAAAAAAAACAGTTCATTTTAGAACTACCTTCACTGGTCAAAGAAAGAACTATATTTCTATGTTAGTGTGTAAAAGTTTGTCAGAATGAATGTGTAGTTCATAAATGAATGAATGAATATATTACTAGTGTATGGAGAATGTGAAAGTGCAGAGCTATAAGGAAGTGCTACAGCATAAATCTATACGGTGTTTACCTATAGTACACTGTAGTATGTGCGAAGCACTTGAATGTAACATATGTACATAAATATGTTAGAAGTCTATGCTTCAATTTGCGCTGCTGGTGAAACTGCCTGGGTGAATTTTTATGTGTTAGGGGCGGATTTACAATCACCTTGTGCCTCTTTTACACAGCCATTGCGTCACTTTTGTGACACAGCGGTGGTGCAAAAGATGTGCCATGGTGTGTGCTATTAACAATGTGACGCATCTGGAGGGTGCATTACGTTGTAAAGCCCTGCACCAGAAGAGGCTTTCCTGTGCAGCAGGGGGTGCAGCAACGCCTCCTAAAAGTGACTGTAAAACATATCATTCAGTCACTTTTGAGCTTATGCTGCGTCAAAACCTTGCACTTGCTTGAAGCAGGTGTAAGGATTGATACAGCTTTGTGAGCATAAGGTCCCAGAGCATTGCTGGAGTTGTGTTATACTTGCAACCGAAGTCAAGCAATAATTAATCCAAAAATTACTTTGCAATTTAGTTTTGTTATTATTTTATAAGAATATGAAATATAATCTAAAAAATTAAATACATATAAATATTTATATTAAAAATATAAGAAATTTGTGTAAAAGGGTTTTATTGAAGAAACAAGAGAGAATTTACATATATCGGGCATCATACATAGAATACAATATAGCGATAGGTGAGCGAATAAAACCAATGTGGAAAAATCTATTAACAGAAGTATGCAACGTCAACCTGGTTAGGTACATTAATGAGGAAAAGTACGATCAACAATCCAGCGAAGCAACAGCCAGCAGGGCTCACCCACCCATAGTTCAGGATAATGAAGACCAAATTAGACACCCCGATACATAAGAAAATCGATACAGGATAATCATCTCTCGCAAAAGGAAAAAGGAAAGAGAAAAAGGCCATAGAACTAAACTAAGGCAAAATAACAAACCCCTCCCCTATCCCCCCACCCTGCACCCCTGCAATGGCTTCGGCCCAACCCCACTAGCAGTGTGCCTGTCGCCCCGGAACTAAACCTAAAAGTAGGAAAGAAAGAGTGGAGGAGGAAATATCAAACAGACCCCCGGTCTCCCTAGCAGACCGCCCCCACACATATCCAGAATAATACAATGCAACGATTAAAATCCGAAGGGGGAGCTTATCAGAACCACCCAACTCCCGCGCCATTATAGGTTAAAAGTCCCGTATCAAATGAAGTCATGTTTCAAACCCATCCAGTCAAAGTCAACCCTGGCCACTGCGATGTTTCATGCAAGCCCCGTCCGCTCTGTCCGCCATCCCAATGAGAGAATCAAAATGTTGAGAGAGTTCAAAGTCAGTATGGAAGGATTGAAGCCAGGATATTAGTACACAAAGTCCAAAAGTCAAACGATGTTCACTGTCCACCAAAGATAGGTCGCTAAAGCGTTGTCGAACCATCCAGGAGAAAGGGGGTTAGGTAACAATCCGACAGACACTGGAGAACTCGCCCTGAAATATAAGATCATCCATGTCCTTCTGGGGCGGTATCGGCATAGGGCAGGATATACTTTCGATAGTCCTGGGCTTGCTAGCCGTCGTTCGGGGGTCGACAAAAAATACCAAGATTGGCTTCAGCGAGGGGCCCTCATTCTCAGACACATCTTGTTCCGCGGGTAAAACAGCTTGTTCCGGAATCAACGAAGGGTCGGAGTCCGGTCTCCGGCAGATGATATCAACCGATACGACCATCCTCTGGACGATGGTGGTGACCTGTGAGTGGAGCTCCTCAATGGCGGCCATTACAGTATGCAGCGACGGTATACATTCCACCCGCTCCATCGCCTCTCACGAAGCGACCGAGCAGGTCTTTGAACCCCGGAGGTCGACTACTCTGGGGTACCAGGCACAGGCAAATCCGATGACAACTGTGGGCACTCTCAAAAGCGCGATCTCAACACCGTCGCCGCCAGCGAGGATCCAAGCCCATCGACCACGGGAGCCCAACGGGGCCTCCGGGCAACGGACCCCCGACCACAGCAATCGATGCGTAGCACCGTTGTAGTTGCGAGATAAAACTGCCACCGAGCCACCATCCAAAACGGTCAAGAAACACTCCACTTCGGGAGACCGGACGGTACCCACGTCCTGCGGCCGATGTTATTCAACTCCAACCCGGCTGGGTTAGAAATCGAGGCCCCGGCTTCAACTCTGGGTTAGGCCGAGAATGGAACACGGTGTATCTTCGTTATTCGAGCAGATAAAAATTCTGAGATTGCACCTTTAGAGTCAGTAACACCTCAGCTGCAAGGGAGTCCGGTGCGAAATCAGGATATTCGTCAGGATTTATGAGCAGCTGGCGGAGGTTGGCGGAGCCGGGAACTTATGCGGCCATCTTGGTTGCTAGCGTAGCTCCTGCCCAAAAAAAAAAAAAGACATAATAATTAACACATTTATAACTTATCATTTACAAAACCTTTGAAATTCACTGAAAAAACCATAGGTTTCACAAACGTTATAGTTAGGAATTAGCATTTAAAAAACCTTGCAAATTTATTTAAAAAACCATAGGTTTCACACACGTTATAGTTAGGAATTAGCATTTAAAAAACCTTGCAAATTCATTGAAAAAACCATAGGTTTCACACACGTAATAGTTAGGAATTAGCATTTAAAAAACCATGCAAATTCATTGAAAAAACCCTAGTTTTCACACGTTATAGTTAGCTGAACATTTCTCTCATACAAAACCTTTGAAATTCCTCTGTTATAGTTAGCTCAGCTAACTATAACTTGCGGGCCCGCAATGCACTGCTGATGACGTCACATATAACATCACTCATGACATGGTCAGTGACATCACTCATGACATCACTGATGACATCTCAAATTACATCACTGATGACATCATCCACTGAATGTGTGTCTTTCTGAAAAATAAATATTTTTATATATGTATATCTAAAGGTCGATGGAAGAATAAATGGGTAAATAAGTGTCTAAATTGATGTTTTTTTTGTAAATTTCATTGTATAACTGACTTATTAAGTGTATCTTAGTGAATACATGTATTAGCGAGTAATGCATCAAGCTTATCGCCGTTTTGTAATTCTGAAGAATGAAAGGGTATTCATTTTAGCGATCTTATCAGAATGGGATGCGAAGCTGTACACAGCAGAATGTCACAATATGAGGACTGAGGTAGCCTCAAACAAAGGCTAACAAATTGTTATTATATATTTATAATACGCACGGATACTCAAGAGGTGCACAGTCAAAATATCGAGTTTGAAATATCGACCTACAAAAATATCGAGTTGGAAATATCTAAGGTACAGAATATCGAGGTCAAGAATATCGTTGGACAGAATATCGACCCTAAGGTAAGTAATATCGATTTTTTGTATATCTATGTAAGTAATATCAAAATTACTAATATAGACATTTGTATTATTGTTATGTATTTTATTATGTATGTGTAATATTTTTTTTGTTAAGTATTTTACTTGTTTTAAATTATATGTGTATTATTTTTATATATTAATAATGTTATTTTTAAGTAAATGTTATGTTTTAGTACCGGAGCGGGTTGTGGGTTTATAGGGAAATAGGGTGGGAAGTAATTTAAATATAATAAATGAATTATTAATTTTTAGAAATTATTAATTAATTTTAATTAATTTTTGTGTTTATTTCTATAGCGGGTTGTGGGTTTATAGGGGAATTGGGCGGGTAGTAATTTAATTTGAATTAATGATTTATTTTAATTTATTGGTATGGATAATTACTTTATTTGTAATTTTTTATTAATTGGCAATTAATTATTTTAATTGATAAAAAAAATTGGTAATTAATGTTTTTAATTGGCAAAAAAATGTACTTGGTAATTCTTTTTTTAATTGGTATTTAACTTTGTTAATTGGCAATTACTATTCTTAATTGGTAATTAATTTGTATTAATTAGAAAATATTTTTCATTGATTGGTAATCAATGTTTCATAAAAAGTATTATTTGGTATGAAAAATAATTGTATTGTTTAACAATTTTTTTATTGTGAATTAATTTTAAATAAATCATCTTTTTTTGTAAGGAAAAATATTTTATTGTTCAATATGTATTATTTGGTGACTAATATTTAATAATTAATATTTGTTGGTATTTATTGTTAATTTATTGTCAATTAATTATTCAATTGTAATTATGTTTTTAATAATTATTAATGGCTATTTGTAAATGATGTAGAGTTATTAAAAATTTTAATTCTTTATTATTTTAAGTACAAAAATTATTTATAAGTATGTTATATTTAAATTCTACGCTATCCAACGTTTTCCCTACTGTAGCACCCTCTCGAGCTGGAATAGTAATTTTTACCCCAACGCTATCCAACATTTTCCCTACTGTTGCACCCTCTGGAGTTGGAATAGTAATTTTTACCCCTACGCTATCCAATGCTTTTCCTACTGTTGCCCTATCTGGAGTTGGAATATTAATTTTTACCCCTACGCTATCCAACGCTTTCCCTACTGTAGCACCCTCTGGAGTTGGAATATTAATTTTTACCTCTGCGCTATCCAACGCTTTCCCTACTGTTGCACCCTCTGGAGTTCGAATATTAATTTTTACTACTACGCTATCCAACGCTTTCCCTACTGTTGCACCCTCTGGAGTTGGAATAGTAATTTTTACCCCTACGCTATCCAACGCTTTCCCTACTGTTGCACCCTCTGGAGTTGGAATATAAATTTTTACCCTTACGCTATCCAATGCTTTGCCTACTGTTGCACCCTCTGGAGTTGGAATAGTAATTTTTACCCCTACGCTATCCAACGCTTTCCCTACTGTAGCACCCTTTGGAGTTGGAATAGTAATTTTTACCCCTACGCTATCCAATGATTTCCCTACTGTTGTCCCCTCTGGAGTTAGAATAGAAATGTTTACCCCTACGCTACCCAACGCTTTCCCTACTCCTGCCCCCTCTGGAGTTGGAATAGTAATTTTTACCCCTACGCTATCCAACATTTTCCCTGCTGTTGCACCCTCTGGAGTTGGAATAGTAATTTTTACCCCTACACTATCCAATGCTTTCCCTACTGTTGCCCTATCCAGAGTTGGAATATTAATTTTTACCCCACGCTATCCAACGCTTTCCCTACTGTAGCACCCTCTGGAGATGGAATATAAATTTTTACCCCTACGCTATCCAAGGCTTTCCTTACTGTTGCACCCTCTAGAGTTGGAATATTAATTTTTACCCCTATGCTATCCAATGCTTTCCCTACTGTTGCACCCTCTGGAGTTGGAATAGTAATTTTAACCCCTATGCTATCCAACGCTTTCTCTACTGTTGCATTTTCTGAAGTTGGAATAGTAATTTTAAGTGTTATGCTATCCAATGTTATCATTACTGTAGTTTTTTTTGGATTCTGAATAGTAGTTTTATTTATTTAGCTATTTAATATGTTTATTATTGTTTTTGATAATGTAGTATATTATTAATTTGAAAAATATTGAAAGTATATATATTTTCTATTTATTAAATATACTTATTTACTTTTTATTTATGTTATATTTTTATGTGTGTAGATGTATTTGTAATTTATAATACTTTTTAATAATTTATAAGTTAATAAAATAATTATTAAAACCTATTATTAAGTAAGTATACATTATAATTTTTAAGTATATGTTTAATTAATGTTATATTATTGTATATGTATTATTTATTAATTATAAACATTATTAAATATTTTTAACTATGTTTATTTGGTTTATAACTATTATTTACTTTATTTTACACTTTTTTTTTAACGATATTTTTAATTACGATATTTTTAACATCTATATTTTGGTTTCGATATTTTTGTATTTACCATGTTGTAGATAGGCTGTTGATATTCTTGTCTCCGATATTCCAACGTCGATTTTTTTGTAGGTCGATATTTTTTCAATCGATATTGTGTCAGTGATCCACTCAAGATTGTCCTGGTGCGAAAGCCAGTAGTACAGAGACTGGAGGGTGTGGAACGTGGAGGATGTTAATTAAAAAGCAAAGTTTTTTGCTGCTTTTTAAACAGCCTATGGTCTTGAGTGCTGCGTAATTCTTAGGGAAGGGCATTCCAGGCTTTGGCCGCCCTGAGTGAGAGGGAGCTATCGAATCGGCCTTGCCTTTCAACCTATTGCTTTGCCAATGTTTTTAGAGAAATGTTTTCAGAAAATGCTGTACAGAACTAGCCAAAGAAAAAGTATAGAAAAATAGCACGAGGAACTATACACATGCATGTGCATTGATGGCCCAGAATGGCGACATATGCATATCATGACGGCCCAGCGTGGTGAGATATTCACTCATAAGGCATTCCACGTGCGTGTCATTTTTATTACTTTTTTTATTCACCTGTTCCAAGAGAGCAGGCGCCACTTGGAGTGGTAAAATAAAAAAATGGCTCTAAACTTGAGCAAAAGTACGTCTTTAAAATGTAACAGCCTTGCGGCAAATGGCAGTTACAAGGCCCTCTAAATAAATTGGAAAAATAATTCTCCTTTTTTTAAAACCTAATGTAGTAGTTCCTGGCGCTTAATGGGGGGGGGTTAGTTTGAGTGGAGATGTGAGCCTTGTGACCGAGCAGAGTGACGACACACAGAGTGAAGTTATCAAGTGGCTGAAGAGGCCTCATGCTATATTCTGTCGTGAATTGAAGAAAAATGTGAATGACACAAAAGCAGACCAATGGATGAAGAGGGCTGCCTGAGAAGTCATGGAAATAAGTATATTAGGTATATCATTTTAGTAAAATCAAGGTTCTTGGCTGACACCAGACTAAAAAAATCGTTCCCTGGCTGTGAGAAGTGGCAGGATTCAAGCCCATTCACTAATAAAAACGATGGTAAAGAAGCTCTGGTCCAAGGGAGGGACAAACGGAAGAAGTGGAAGGAACGCAATTGAATAAGAAGCGATAAAAATGAGAGTGATAAGAGAGCCAACTTAGGATAAGAAATGGTCTGGACCAAAGCTCACTGGAAGTTTTGGAATGGTTCACAGTAGGACTTTCAATAGCAGACAGCATACGGTTGTGTAGGTGGGAGCTAAAAACTGTTCAAAAAAACCTTCACAATTACAAATAGAGAAACCTAACTAAAGATGACTTGAACAGTAAAACACGGTGAGTAGTCTGAGATCCCTAAAAATACGTACATTTAGCACGTTTTCCGGTGTAACTTGAGGGCTCCTGATGAATAAGCACTTGTTATATCTTACTTTTTTGCAGATTTATATAGCGCGATCTCGACCCGCAGGTATTGGAGCGCTTTGTACCAGCACCAGTAAATTCAGAGCCGCAGGTTTACTGAAGCGGAGAGAGCGCTTAGACCACCGTTCCCTGTGAATCTCCGCACGGAAAAGTGTAATGTAGCACGTGATACGAGACTCTGCTGACCCTTCCCGGGAGCTCCGGCCGTGGGACTGGACCGAGGGACGCTGACCCCCAATTTGTGTACAGAAGAATCAGGGGCGATGTAAACAAAAGGCAATCGAGAGACATAGCAGACCCAGAGCACAAGTCTGGGACAGCTGTTTCCATCCGAGATAAGGGTGCACATTCCGTGCACAAACACAGGCGCTTAAATTAGCCAAGAAAAGAATATGGGGGTGGGAGAGATAAGACACTGCAGGATTCATAATGGCCGCGGCAGTGTTTTCACGCCACATCTCCAGCTGCCAACTGGTCTCATGCCACAAGTGACGGCATCCGGCAGCCTAGTCTTTTTGACCATTAGCACTGACCGCTGTGAATTTTGAACCCACAGTGAAAATCGTTGATTGCCAACTGGTCTCATGCCACAAGTGACGGCATCCGGCAGCCTAGTCTTTTTGACCATTAGCACTGACCGCTGTGAATTTTGAACCCACAGTGAAAATCGTTGATAGAAAACTGCAAGTCACAGCATGCAAAGTGCGGTCCAAAAAAGTTAGGACTAGCTGAAGGTGTTCCACGTGTCATGATGCCGCTGGGCAGATGCATGCAGTGATGTAACGCAAATAATGCCCCCCCCCCCCCCCCCGGCCCCCCAGAATGCGAAGAGAATCCCCCGAGTCTCCCATGCCTCTTTGTCCTTTGGCGTATGAAGGTTAGTGGGCCCCTGAAGGGTGGCGCCTGCCGCTCTGCAGGTGACCAGTGTTACTCCCCTGGGGTGTCAGTTTTGTATATAATGTTCAAGACACCTTCAGGACAGCCTGTGTCGAGGCACCTCAAATGTTATGACAGGAGTGGAATAGGGTACAGAGCGATAAAGTGCTTTGCTGAGGACCAGGAAGAAACGCGGGATTTTCACCCAGGTCGTCATCCAACAATTTATCCAGCACCCAACACATACCCTGGCTATTTTGGGCACAGTATGACCAATAGCGTGGGCACAAACTGAAATAATGAGGGCACACATTGAAAATTATTATTTGGGGCATTAGTCGATCAGTAATGCGCACACAATAGACTTCTTATTAGGGGCCTAACTGTACCATGCTTTAATTTGGACAAATAAGGCCAGGTTTTCAGGGCACAATAAAACCATAATTTTCACCTTTAATTTGCCAGTGTATACAACTAATCAGGTTTAAACTTTGATAACAGCCATGCTCACTAGCCACCTCAATGACACTTATTTTATCACACACTAAAGCATATCAGGCTTTGTGATCGTGCCTGAATTTGATCCCTCGATCCACCAGTTTTCAGATCCCTGCAAGGGATGCTCTAGCCTACTTAGTTACTTAGTTATCACACACCACACTAAAAATAATATATTAACAATATTACATTATTATATGCACAACTTATTGAAGCGCCAAAGAAATACTAACAATCCTTGTGGTAAATTATCATGCTAAACCGAATCGACACCTACTGTTAATAAAGGCATAATTAATCGAACTCAATCCTACCACCCTCAAAAAGATCATAGCTTAAGCGATTCTTAGATTTGATCACTTGATTCTATACCCCTGGCTCGATACTTTGGATCACTAAGCTATCACATAGGAGAGCTTTAATAAGGAAAAAAAGATTGAGTTGCCAAATTAATAATACAAATTACGCTAAGATAACAAACATTAAATAAATAGCCTTCAAATGATGATAGAAAAACTATCACTTTCTAACTCAATGGTACCCATTTCACCCACCTCAGAAGTGATAGAGCGCGCGAGGTCACCCAGCCAATAATTTCGCCGTTTCCGGCTTCGGGCCCATTTACTTTCAATTCACACTATTCATTGACAGGGTGACTTCACGGGCTGCTACCAATTTGTGTGAATTCCCTACTGTTATTACTCAGTGTACCCGACTTACCATCCACCGACACGGGTACCTATGACCTCAACGGATCAGGGAGCTAGCTGTAAAAGGAAAGGCAGCAAAATACCAACTCAAATGACATTCAATACTGTTGTAAAATGACCACGGACAACTGGAAGTTTTAAAAGCTTTATCTAAAGTTCGTTTTCATTAAGCATCAAGTTTACAAGAATAAGGCAATCAATAATCAAGATAATGAAAAGTACATAACTTTAGAGAAATAAAGTCAGGGTAATCATGGAAATGCTAATATGAGATGGAAACAGGAAACGTTATGAATTTAAGGCAAAAATTCTTTAGACAGTTTAAGTAAGGCCGTTCTAGACCATATCAGAAAATGACAAACTACAATGCAAAATATGATTTCTAAAAGGTAAGGTAACATGGGAATATGTCATGAAAATATGCAAATGACTTTTCGTTTCAATAATTTCAGCAAAAGCATGGAAAGATCAACATATGCAAGGTGTCTCTTTATTGATTGTTGTATAGCTTTATTTCGAAATATTTCATTTCATAAAAGCATTGCAGTAAAAACAGATACAAGAATAAAAACAGTTATACAATTTAGGCATCAAGACAAAAAGTCATTAAGAAGGATAAAATATACAACAACGCTAAAAAACGTCCATCTTAGAACATTCATGCGGACACATAATTAGTCATCCATAGGGGAAGGAATGGGACACAACAATAGGTAAGGGGGCCGATGGAATGTGAATTGGAGCCCTTACTGGAGGATCATCATCCTCGCGGATCTTATCCTCCAAGCCCACCCCAAGTATTTCGCCAAGCCACAAGCAAGCAAGGGGTGGGGGTCTGATCTTAGCAGATGTAGGGCCTCCAAATATGACCGGGTGCCCAGCCTCAGGCAAAGCGGTTTCAGCCATCTGCGACGAGGACTAGCATATGCATAAGATCGCGTTTGCTGCTGGCAGGCGTTAGCGGTGCATGTAGTGGCTGAGGAGGGCTACGATTGCTGCTGGATGTGGCGCATTGGACTGAGCACTGACCCCGGGCATAATCTGCATAGGAACATGGCGGACTGGCTCTACATGCATCGGGACCTGTACCTGATATAGTGAATTCCACATTGGTGGCGCAGACACTTGCATACTGAACTGATTGGAGGCACTGGTTGGCAGAGGAGAGAGGGCTGTAGTGTTTGATCACGAGGAGACATTACTGGCGACTTAACTGAGGGGACCTCAACGCGGCTGCTGGTTGAAGTCCCATTCTGAACTGACCGCTGTACGCTTGCACTCTGCAGCGGCGACTGCCCATAGCGAATACACAGAATACCTGGACAGGAGCACTGTGAGACGCTGCACGAGGTCCCCCCTCTACGACTTACACTGGAAAACCGCAAGGAGTGCCCTGTGACGTGCTGCTCTCTAGTGTGTTGTTATTCTCTGAGGCGGAAAGCCGGAGAACCGTATTTCAACTCTGTGTATTTTAAATATTTCACTTGTGTCACTTTACCTTGATCTTAAACCTCGCTGAGCTCACCTGCAAAAAAGCCCGATCTAAAGGCGCTTTACAGCCCGCCACGACCACTCCTGAGACAGCGACCCCGCGCTGAACAGGGACACGCCCAAAGGCGGTAGCCACGCCCTCTGCGAGGCCACGCCCCCTCCCAACGAGTACTAATGTGCCGCCCATACCAGCGCAGCGGACGAGCGCAGCGGGAGCGCCGTTTGCGCGCCGAAGGCGCGCCCAGGGTAAGCCCGTCTGCGCCCGTCCGCGCTCGACCGGGCACAGGGCCAGAACCCCTGCCCAAAGCAGCCAATCCTAAAGTAAGGTACTCACGCAGAGAGCTCCTATGTCTCAGACCCCCTTCACCCTCTTGCGAGTACACCCATGATCTAAACGGACCTTTTACCCGCTGCTCTCTATGTAAGCCAGTTCAGCTCTCGCTCCCTTCAAAACCTTACAAACCCGCAGCCCTCAAACTGGCCTCACTAAACTGTCGCTCACTTCCTAAACATTCAACACAAATCAACCATCTTATAGAAGACCTTGAGATAGATGTCCTCTTTCTCACGGAAACGTGGATTACCCCCCATTCACAATCTGACATGGCACTAGCAACCCCACCGGGCTACTGCATCCAGTCCCTACCCCGCCCGCTAGGCAGAGGCGGAGGCGTCGCCATTATCCATCGAGACTATCTCCACTGTAAATCCAGTGAGGCGCAGATCACGGACTCAGAAAGCCTCCACTTTAATATTAAACTGAACCCCACTAACTCACTAATAGGAATACTTGTGTACCGTCCTCCCGGTCCCCCAGGTCCCTTCGCTAGCTCCCTCCTGGACTCTGTCACAACCCAGGCTAACTCCCTATCCAACTTTATGATAGTAGGTGACCTGAATATACATCTGGAAGACCCGGTAGACACGATGGCGAACGACCTGATCCTTGATCTGGCGGCACTTGACATCCACCTACTCAACTCCGGAGCCACCCACATCAGGGGTCACCTACTGGACCCGGTGTTCACCAGCTCCCCCGCGATGCAAGCGAAGGAGGCCCTTCCCCTCCCCTGGACAGACCACTTCCTAGTCCTCTTCCAATTACCTGACACTCTCAGGAAACCCCAAAAACTCCCCACTTATAGCAAGGACAGGACCTGGTCCAGACTTTCCACGGAAAAATGGGCCAATATCCTCGAAAGGACTACCCCTACTTATACAGAAGACCCGGCCATCGCAGACAAAAAGTTCAGGGACTGGATTACTTCCTCCCTGGACCTAGTACTCCCACTTAGAACTAGGGAAAACAAAAATGGCAAACCTGGGTCAGCCCCATGGTTCACCGCGGACCTCCGCATACTACGCAAAAACTGCAAAAAAGCCGAGCGGCTCTGGAGGAGAAACTGGCAGCATGCCGACAAAAAAGTCTATCAGACCACAGTTAGACTCTACAAAGAGGCCATCAGACAAGCTAAAACCTCGCATTACGACACGCGGATACAGGAATCTGCTAACTCAGCCAGAGAATCCTTTTTAATTGTAAAGGAGCTGCTTAAAGTCCCCATCACACCCTCTCCCACTACCCCTATAGTCGACAGAAGTAATGAGCTAGCGAATTACTTTAATGACAAAATCACTCGTATCCTAACATCCCTCCCCCCCTCCGGTTCCACCAGTCACATGGAAAGCCGCCTACCCCTAGACCAGGCAGAAAGTAACCCTCGACCCATACTATCAACTTTCCGGCCAGTAACCAGCCTAGAAGTTGAACAAACCTTCACGAAAATAAAAAGCGGATCACCTCTGGACCCAGCACCACTCAGGTTCCTTAAAACCGTAACCTCAGTCATCATACCCACTGTCACGGAACTCATCAACAGCTCGCTCGCCCACTGATCTGTCCCTGACAACTGGAAGAAAGCTGTGGTAAAAGCACTTCTAAAAAAACCTCAGCTGGACCCAGCGGATATGTCCAACTACCGTCCAATATCCTTACTCCCGGGTATTAGCAAAATAACAGAGAAGCTGGTAAACACACAATTATCCCAGTTCCTTGAAACCAACAATCTGCTCAGACAATCCCAAACCGGTTTCCGCCCGGGCCATGGTACAGATACCGCACTTCTCGCCGTCATTGAAGAAACAAGGCGCATATTGGACTCAGGAGGATCAGTGGCAGTGATCCTCCTGGACCTAAGCGCAGCCTTCGACACGGTTAACCACCGTGTCCTTCTCAACAGACTGGCGGATGCAGGGCTCACCGGGATGGCACTCAGTTGGATTAAGTCCTTCCTTACAGGGCGCACATTCCAAGTGTGGGATGAAAACCACCACTCATCCATCCTTCCACTCACAAGCGGTGTCCCTCAGGGCTCCTCCCTGAGCCCGACGCTTTTCAATGTATACATGGCCCCTCTTGAGGATGTGGTAACACCATTCAACATAAAAATGGTAAACTATGCCGACGACACCCAGCTGGTCGTCTCTTTATCCCAACTGATCGACCACCCAGAAAACCTGACCAACTGTCTTACAGGAATCCATAACTGGATGAACCACTCATCCTTAAAACTAAATGGGTCAAAAACGGAGGTGATGCTCCTAGGAAAACAATGGACGACTATCCCTCCAGCACTTTGGCCAGACGTGTTTGGGGAAATCCCTCCCCCGAAACGTGAAATTAAGACACTTGGTGTGTGGCTCGAGCCAGAACTTACTATGATAACTCAAGCAACCAAAACCTCGGGTACCTGCTTCGGGCTGATGCGCACGACCCGCAAGATTCTCCCCCTACTGCCACCTACCTCCAGGAAACTACTTATCCAGGGACTGGTATTGTCCCGCCTGGACTATAGCAACCTGGTCTACCTGGGAGCCCCTGAGGCCACACTGACGAAGCTCCAGCGGACACAGAACGCGGCGGCGCGCCTGCTCACCAATACCCCCTCCAGAATGTCCGCCAAGCCGGCCCTCAAGGCCCTGCACTGGCTCCCTGTGCGCCAAAGGGTGCAATTTAAAGCAATGTGTACTACACATAAGCTGATCAACGGATCTGGCCCTGCGATCCTCAGTAAAATGATCACTCCCTATACAGCAGCCAGACCCTTACGATCCCAGAATGAAAACATGGCTAGCGTTCCTAGATTCAAACGATCTCGGACAGGACGACGACAATTTTCCGTCCAAGCTGCCGCTGGATGGAACGCTCTTCCCCGCTCCCTGAGACTGGAACCCAACTACCTGCCATTTCGCAAGAAATTGAAGGCACTTCTATTCCCTAAATAGAATCCCCCCTTAAATATCTCTCCCCTCGCCCTCCCCCTCATCAGGATCACAACCCTCACAGCGCGGGGATGCCCTTGGGTCACCAGGCGCTTTAGAAATCGCTAAATAAATAAATAAATAAATATGCGGGGCATACAAACATTAAATGGAAAATAGATTCATCACTATTCGTACAAAAAGGGCAAGTTGTTATGGTTTGCCAAGGAGATTTCCAATTTGCTGTCCATGATCCAAGGGGCAGAACACCTACCCTGAATTTAAAATACAGCGTCCTATCTGTTGGGTTGGAAATCACATCCAAGTAGGGTTCTCTGTAGGGGCGGCCTTTAAACAACAGAAACTCCACAGCAGATCTACATAAATTGGACTGTTTCACTCTCTCATTATCCACCCACGCCCAAAATAGTTTCTTTAGTAATTGTTTGGGTGGTGATGATCTGTTGGCCCAGGCGTCATCCAGACCTAGATCACAAAGCAAACGCTTTACTTCCGAGAGCCAACCGATCTTGCACCAACCCGGGGTGGAGAGAAGTTCGCGTAGAGCATCTGCGTAGCTTGAAAGTTCAGGAACATTCCATATACGGGCCCACAAGAGAAGGGGGCGTAACTTCGCCTGCTCGGCTATGGATCGTGTACCTGTGTCGAATAGGAGAGGGAGAGTAGGGGAGCTATGAGGAAGCCTCATTAGGTCTTTGTGGAATTTGTTCTCAAGATGGGATAGAGTATCAAATTTCTGGGTGCCCCACAGCTCCGCCCCATACAGTGCCGCACTTACAGCTTGTCACAGAGTCGAATTCCTAAATAATCGAATTCCCTTACCCTTTCTAAAGGAACTGAGTCCAAGGATGGAGGGTGGACTGTCTTCCTGGGGGGATTCAACACCAGGAACTTGGTTTTGCTGATGTTAATAACCAAGCCCCTGGTGGCACAGAAGCCCTGGAACCTCGTTAGCAGGGTTTGGAGGCCCACCGGGGATTTCGAAATCAGGAGGGTATCATCTGCAAACAGGAGTGTTGGTATCTTCCTGCCCGCCAGGGAGGGGGCATCTGCTGGTAACTGGAGCAGGTGCTCCACCACTCCGTTTAGATATAATGAAAACAGAGTGGGAGCTAGCACACACCCCTGGCGGACCCCCCTGTCTACAGAGATGCGAGGTGTTTTTTGGCCCTGCGCACCCCATCTGATTTGGGCAAAATTACTCTTGTGGAATTTAATAATTAGTGCCAACAAGTAAACGGGCATACCCAGACCCTCAAGAACAGCCCACAATAGGTTGCGTGGGACTAGGTCAAAGGCAGTCCGTAGATCTATAAAGGCGAGGTACAGACTGCCTTTGCCCAGTTTGACCACTTTCCAATATAGCATGAGGAAGCGAAATGTCTGCTCGATCGTACCAGTACCGGATCTGAAGCCGGCCTGAAAGTCAGACAAAACCTGCGCTTCCTCGGCCCATTGCAGGATCCTCCCTAGAACTACCTTCCCTGCTACCTTCTGAGTGGAATCAAGCAGACTTATAGGTCGGTAGTTGGCAGGATCGTCCCTACACCCTTTTTTAAAAATAGGGACAACTTCCGCGCCCCTCCATGAATCCGGAAATCCTCCGCCCTCCAAGGCCTCATTCAGGAGTTTAGCAATAAGTAAGCTCCACTCCTCTACATTGATCCGTAGCAAGTCCCCAGGGACTCCATCTGGGCCCGCTGCCTTATTGGGCACGATACACCTGATCGCTACTTCCACCTCCTTAGGTAAAAAAGTAGGGGCACGGTGTGGGCTGTTATCCGGAACTATATAACTAGCGCCCCTACACTGACCCATAACCCCCAGGGAATTGGTATAAAGTTTTGAAAAGTGGGCCAGCCAGGCGTCCCCTGTGATGTTGCATGTCAACAGTGAGTCGACTGGCCTATCCCTGCCTCTAAGCAAGGCCCAGAAGGCCCTTGAATCCTTTCTGGACCCAGCATCCATTAGTTCACTCCAGAAATTGGTTTCATGAGTAGCCCTTGCCACCGCTTGGGCTTTTTTATATTCTATCCTAGCAAGGGAAATCAGAACAGGGTCTTTCAGGCCTACTGCCCGGATAAGATTGCTTTTAGCCAGGCGACAGGCGGGGGAGTACCATTGATCTCTACCCCTGGTGACAGTTCTCCGCTTAGCCCCGCCCCTCCCCTGGGGAACTAGAAACAGGTTGCCAAGTGATACAATGGTCTCGGTAAAAGTCGTGAGAACGGCTTCATCGGAGTCCAACGTACCTAATATACCCATGGCTTCCATCATTATAGTTCTTGCTTGGACCATTCTTGATTCATCTAGAGCTACTTTGGCCCATTTCAAACGCCTCCCACAATTGGATGGGACAACTTCATTAGATGATTTCCAAGTGGGCCGGGGCGATACTAGATCCCCTGTCTCCCATGGGAGAGCGAGTGATAAGACCAAGGGGTTGTGGTCACTGTCCGATGTTTGTTGGACATCCATATCGAGTAGATACTCCCACAGGTTATGGTTTAACAATATATAATCTATTCTCGAGGTGTGGCCCACCCTATTGAAGGTGTGCGCACCCCTTGTGTCCGATTTGGAACGGCCATTTGTGGCTCTTAGGGCATATTCCAAACAAAGAGAATTGATGTCGATGGCATTCTGTGACCATTTTTTTATGGGGTCAAGAGCAAGCAAAGGGATGCCTCTCTTGGCATCGTCCTCCCAGGTATCCAAAATGTCTTCGCAGGCCAGTGGTTCGAAGCAACAATTAAAATCACCAGCCAAGACAATAAGGGAGTCAATGTTACAACCACTGAGCTCTTCTTCAACTCCAGTGGAAGATAGAGGAGAAGAGTTCCCCACCCGGCCCCCCCTAAGATACAGATTAAACAGTTCTAAGATCCTACCCCCCGGGCACCGAATGGTAAGTCTCAAGAGATCTGGAGATTGGGTGTTTATGTGTTTTATGGTGAGCCCCAGAGAGATACTGACCCAGACAAGGAGGCCACCAGAAGGGCGGCCTTTGCTGCCTTTGGACTTGGAGGCCGGCACATGATACGTCGCAAAACCAACCCTGTGCACAGGCTCCAAGCACCAGGTTTCTTGTAAGAGACAAATCCCAAAAGGCTCCACAAAGGAATTCCAGTCGGGTTTATTGAAATTTCGCGCAAGCCCTGCCACGTTCCAGCTTAGAATCTTAAGCGAGGGACTGTCTACCGAGCTTTTACCGGGTTGGACGGCAGTAGCTGGGTAAACAGCATGAATACCGTCAAGCCAGGAAGGCTGAGGAAGAGCCAAGGGTGGCAACGAATCATGGGCTATTAAGCTCGCTTCTGTGGGAGTACTGGCATTGCCATTAGGCAAGGGAAAGTGCAGCAAGCCCTGGGCAGGGGCAGCCTGGGACGTTGCCTGAATCGGAAGGACAGTGCTCCCCATGTCCAAGGTAGTCAACAGTGGGGAGAACTCAACTTCCACCTGCGAGGTATTGGATTTAGTTGATGGTACCGGCACTGGAGACATTAGGAGTCAATCAACATCCTCAAGGCTGGCAAACCTGTTAGAAGTTGTAATACCAAGCCAGCCTCTAGTTGGATTATACTCCTTTGGGACAAACCCCCAGCTGAACTGTTGGGGGACCATAGACCAATTACCCCCCTGAGAGTGTGCAATACGAGGTGGATAGAAAAATGACAAAGGCCTCGGGGCAATAGAAGAGCCCCCATCTTGGCTCACCCAGGAGCAGATGTGGTTGGCCGTAAAGACATCATCAAAAGTTACGACTATGCAGTCACCTGGGATTAATTTCCTTGTTGTCCCCACCCACGGGACTCTGCGTACCATTGTAACTCTGCTCCTCCTACCATTAGGGATAGGTCTGTAGGTATTGAGCCAATGCATGACCTTGTTATGAAGGGAATGCTGGTGTTCGTGGTGGCCATTCTCTATTTCCGGAACACCCGTCAAAACTACCACATAATCATTGGCTTCAGGAGGGAGATCGATATATCCCCCTCGGAAATTACTCTTAGAGCTAGGACCCCCAGAAGAACGGGTAAAAGGTTTGTTCTGGGAGGTATGAGCAGGACGGAGACTAGAGCTAGTGGAATTCTGTGGTCTCGTAGCAGCCGAGTTGGTACGAATATGTGGTTGAGTGGTGGGGGCGTTTGAGGTGTTAGCCCTAGGCTGGAGAGCCGGGTTTGTAGTAACGACTCTCTTAGTCCGTGGTTTGGGGATGGGCTGGGTGGAACAAGGCACAGTAGGGTTAGACGACAAACCGGGCATGGCTGTGGGAGAGGGGGTAGCAGCCTGGACAACCGTATTGTTGTCTATCAGACCCTGGTGTTCAAGGCCTCTCAGGCCAAGGGTGGCCAAAGCAATAATGCTTTTCTCCATCTCTAGGAGGTTGTTCTCTATTCGAGAGAGCCTTAAATCCAGGGGAGACAAAAGACTTTTTAAGGTATCCCAAACCACTCCTATAAATTCCCTTTCCATCCCTTCTTGGTCATTTGATACAGGGTCTATTCTCCCAGTTGATAAAATACTTCCAGATGCCACAGGAGCTATCCCCACGTTGTTAGCGCTCCAAGAAGCCTGTGGGGCGGTGTAAAGCGTTCCTGTACTACCATCAGCTGTTGTTGTACTACCAATGTTGGACAAGTTACCACCCCGATTTAAGGTCTTTATATGTGGCGAAGTTATACTGGGGGAACGTTTTCTTTTGTTTGGATTGGCTGGAATACTATCTAGTCCTCCATAGGAAGTGGAGGCAAGAGAGATATCTGAGGAGTTTGAGATAGAAATAAGGGGATCAGGAGGACTACCCACAGCAGTTGGCAGACCCTCAGGCAAGACAAATGGGTACAGAGGTGCGGAGGGGATAAGTGAGACTGGAATATCATGAACATCAGCCTTCGTTTGGGCTCCCTCTGTATTGTGAGCGCGAGTAGGAGTGATAGCAGATGCAATGTGCCCAAGGGAGGATTTCTTATGGGTGGCAAATTCGAGTGACAGCTTCCTAGCAGCTTCTAGGTCAAGAGACACTCTGGTTTGCAATTTGGTGATTTCTTGGTCTATGGCAATGTTCGTCCGTGTAATGAAATCATCCATGGGCCCATTTTGTGCCAGCCCCCCCTTGGCCGCCCTATTGCGAGTTACACGAGTACACATGTGGACTAACAGTGACTAGCAACCAGGACAATAATGGAAAACAATCACAAATACCAACAAAAACCAAGTAACGGGGAGAGGGTGAAAGAGAAGGGGCCCAGACCAGAGCACTCAGACCTCGAACGGCCTCAAACGGCCCGCTCTTAGCCCGGTCTTCGCCCCGGGCTGCGTCCCGCGCTGCGGGAGACCCGTACCTGGATATAGAGACCGTTATGGGCGGTGGGCGGGCCACGGGGAGAGCGGACCGGAAGGTCTTGCAGGTCACGCAGGGACTCCTGGGCAATGGAGTCCCTGCACACGCTCGCAGCCCCGCAGCGCCTCGCTCCCACGCCCGGCTCCAAGCTCCTCAGCAATGTCACACACCTGTCCCCCAGCCAAGGAGGCGAGCAGTGGCCACAGGAAACAGAAGGCTGCAAAGTTCCCAACAAGGGCGCCTGGATCAGCGCTATCAGCGGCAATGGGTGTCCCAAGAAGCTAGTGGGCGATAGGAGGTAAAGTACCCTCCTGTGGGCGGTGGGCGGGCCACGGGGAGAGCGGACCGGAAGGTCTTGCAGGTCACGCAGGGACTCCTGGGCAATGGAGTCCCTGCACACGCTCGCAGCCCCGCAGCGCCTCGCTCCCACGCCCGGCTCCAAGCTCCTCAGCAATGTCACACACCTGTCCCCCAGCCAAGGAGGCGAAGCGGCACCCGCGGAGCGGGTGCGGCGAGCAGTGGCCACAGGAAACAGAAGGCTGCAAAGTTCCCAACAAGGGCGCCTGGATCAGCGCTATCAGCGGCAATGGGTGTCCCAAGAAGCTAGTGGGCGATAGAAGGTAAAGTACCCTCCTGTGGGCGGTGGGCGGGCCACGGGGAGAGCGGACCGGAAGGTCTTGCAGGTCACGCAGGGACTCCTGGGCAATGGAGTCCCTGCACACGCTCGCAGCCCCGCAGCGCCTCGCTCCCACGCCCGGCTCCAAGCTCCTCAGCAATGTCACACACCTGTCCCCCAGCCAAGGGGGCAAAGCGGCACCACTATTTGGAGGCCTTATTTACATCTCTGGGTACCGCCTAGCAAGATTGGGGTTCCCATGAGAAAGTTGCGCAGAATACAGGCAAAGAATACATTTTTGCAACATATTAGAACAATATCATGACGTTGCGGGGCGAAGGTGCTGTTTCCCAGGCTTGCTTCTGGTATCAACCTTCTTTGGCAGCTATTCAATGCCGTGATGACTTTTCGGCGAGTCTGCGCACAAGTACCCTCCAAGATGGCTTTCAGTTCAGTCAGACCCCCATTCCCCGCGGTACATGAAAAGTAAGCGAGAACAAATTACTACATAGAAAAAACATTATGAAAACACATCACAGCGTTTGTACTTTCAACTTATCACTAAGAAATATACTTATGCAGTCTAAATGTTAGCTACATATAAACAGATACAAGAGCAGTGGCACGAGCAGTACCACGTTATTGGCAAAGCTATGCATTACGCATGCGCAACTATTTCCCTCCAACTCTTCAAATACATCAGGACACGTGTGACTGACGCATGCGCAGACACTTACTTCCAAGCAGCGGCCATTTTAAAAGACTCGAGTTAATTATTTTAGTAAAACACATAGGCAAGCGTCGGGGAACCTCGTTTAAACATAGAATAAATGTTAGTAAGACGTACAACTTATTACTGGATTACACACGGGCGAGGTTCATGAATAAAGCACGTCGCGAATGCGAAGCTTTGCTTCATCAATCCCCTCTTTGATGATATTTACTATCATCACAAAAATAAATGGAACCAGATGCCAACTTCTCACACCTTATACAGCTCTATTTCTTCCAGCAAACGATTCAATTTCTCTTTCTCATCTTTTGTAGGGTGAGAATTCTTCACCCTTTTGTAGATCTGATTATTTATCTCCTCCAATTCAAGCTCATCCACACTTCGTTTCACTCCTCTGGCATTCACTTCATGCTTTCTGGTATGCTTACGACATTTGCAACAGACAAATATGAAGAATAGGATGAGACCTATAATTCCAATTGGCATCAGTACCTTGAACAATAAGCTTTTACCTACGCTAGCAAGCCAATGACCTACATTTGAGAGACCATCTACCAGTCTCTTCCAGGCACTGTCAACCTTGAGTGGTTTGAGTTCCTTTGCCAAATTAGTAATGTTTTTCACGTATCTTTTGAGCTGTACACTTTTGTCCGGAATATAAGTGCAACAATGTTGCGCCTTCAACATCCGGCAGACTCCGCCCTCTTTCGCTAATAAGGTATCAAGAGCAAGTCGGTTCTGCAAAACCATTGATCTGATCGCAACCATTTCGGTATTGACCAGCAGAAATCCATGAGCTGTGTCAGTAGACAACACATCCACTATAGTGGACAATTTGCAAATTCTGTGAGTGTTCAGAACCACTCCCACTCCAGGTATCAGTGCACTGAAAATACTACCCATTATTTCACCTACACTTTCTCTTTTACTACGCACTAAGCCATTAGTATTTTCACTGTTTCCAGCAACTCCATTCACATGGTATATTTTCGGGAAGACAATGCCAAAGTAGCAGCTTCCATACCAGTGATCCGGCAATTTGAAATAAGCCTTGTCCCCACAAATATAATAAATTCCAGGAAACACAGACTCTGACCCATTTTTGAAACCCCAACCTCCAATTACCTTGTAATTATGTTCGCATTCACTGGAACCAATGAAAATGTTATTATAATAGCTAGTCTTCTCGCGGTGAAGACATAGCTTGCCTTTCTTTTCAAAATCCAGCAACAGAGCAGGACCCGCCCCACCATTTGAGGTGCCTTCCAAGTTCTCTGCCCACCTTGGTCTTTTCTGACTTTCGTCATTTGCCTTCTTTTGTATTTTAATTCTCCTTTTCTCTGCCATGTTCAGGAACATCTTTTCCTGCTCACGCAAAGAACAAGTCAAGTTATCTCTGTGTGCGTCAGCTATGTCGATATTACCTATAGTCAGAAAGCAGTCTCCCATATATCGTATTACGTCACTTTTGGTATGTACAGGATTCAAGTTCCCACGTATGGGAAGTTCAGAAAAGATCACGTCATTGTTAGAGTAATAGTACTGTAACGGTCCTCTTTTGTAAAATAAACTAGCTAAAATGCTACAGGAGATTCCATATGTCAGCGGCAAGTGATGGTATGTCACGCCTTCAGCTACAGAAGTAGGTAGCTTCATGCAGACATAGCAATCTTCAATTTCCATAGTCTCTACATAGTGTATTAACAAGTTTGCGAAAACATTTAAGTGTGTCCTGTTCTTAACTCCATGAAAATGTAGTCCTCCCTCATCTGATGCTTCTAAGTCTTGTTTTGTTTGTCTCAGTGCTCTCTCATGTCTTGCTACACTCTGTGTTGTCAGCTCCTCACTGTCAGTATTTACAATTTCAGTAGGGACAATATTAGTATTTTTGCTTACAGCAAAGGGAATGAAAATTGTTAGTCCTATCCAAACTAATATCAGGACAACTATACTACAGACACATACCTTGCAGCAAGTTTTGCAACAGCTGCGACTAGGTCTACCACTCACGTTTGAATCAGACATTTTGGCTCAGAAGAAGTTTCTCGACCCCTCTTTGTGACTTTACACGAGTAGCTTACTTTGTGCAAATTCACGGTGGCTCGTCTTCTTCTTCGGCAGAGTACTCAGGGACGGGTTCTCCGTCGCTCTCGTCAGTTATATCAAGATCTTCAAAGTCTTCCAACACAAGTGTCCATTCAGGTGACTTGTACTTTTTGTTTTGTCTCTTTATTCGATCACTCCTTCTGTTGGAGATACCTTCTTGTTGCTTAGCTATGCGAGCACTTCTCCTTTCTTCTGCACGTTTTTCTTCTACCGTTTTTATCCTTAGCCTCAATTTCTTGACAAATCCAGGCTCAACGTGCTTTCTTTTCTTAAGTCTTTTAGTTGGCACTTGGACTTCGTTTTCTTCTCTTGCCCTCTTGTTTTCATTAGTTTGTGGCAATTCTGCTACTTCGTCCCTTCCTACCTCACTAGTTCCAGGACTTGCATCTATTTCATCTGCCTGGTTACTAATCTGGCCTTGTTCAGGAGAGTCTTGAGTTTGCTCTTCAAATGTCTCTGTTTCTGTTTCCTGAACACGTTCTTCTAATCCTATCTGATCCTGTTCAAGCACTTCGATCTCTGGACTTTCTTCTGCTCGAACTATTACGCTATGTCTAGTCTGTCCCTTCCCGACATCAGGAGTCAGTGGAGGAGTATCAATCACTTGCTCTGTATCCTTCACTTGTTCAGTATCGAGCACTTGCTCTGTATCCTTCACTTGTTCAATATCGAGCACTTGCTCTGTATCATTCACTTGTTCTGTATCAATCACTTGTTCTGTCCCTGTCTGACCTTCTCCTTCCTCAGTTTTGATGTGAATCTCAAGATTCTGAGGTTCTTCGCCTGTGCCTTGCTTTTCCTCCCTAGTCCACTCTCTACCTTCCCAAAGTCTCTCACTTGTTCGAATGGGGTCTTCAGTGAGATCAATCAATGGAATCCACTCCTCTGGCCATATGCTCGGCAGTTCGTCTTCAGCTACTTCTGGCTCAGCTTCTTGGACCCCTTCAGCAGGCTGGGCTCTTGGTAGTTCGTTATCAACTATTCTTAGGCCAACGTCTGCTGATTCTGCAGCTCGACTGGTACTGGGCTGTACGTCGTCAGCTACTTCTGGTCTGGCTCCTGCAGAGTCCTCCGCTGGACGCCCTTCTTCTTCAGGCTCCCGGTCTGGTAATACCTTCTGGGTGTGGCTTGCGTGTACCCAGCGTGGAACCCCTGCACACTTTACTGCTGTGGTAGTTACCAGGATCACCTGACGTTTCTCTCCCCACCTTGGCTCCAGGCAGCTCTTCCGAGTATGCTTCTTTATCTTGACCCAATCTCCCGGGACCAGTTTGTGGAGAGGAGTCGTTGGATTGAGGATGGCGTCTTCTCCGATCTGGCGAGAGATAGAACGCACTTGGTCACCCAATCTCTTGCAGTATTCAAGCACCAAATCATCAGTAATACTCAACAGTTTGCTTCCTGGCACCCATGCTTGTCTCATCACTCTTCCCATAATGATTTCATGGGGACTTAGGCCTGTCTTGCGGTCAGGAACACTTCTGAGTCCCATCAGGACCAGGGGCAGGGCCTTCACCCAGGTCATTTTAGATGCATCACACAGTTTTGCTAGTCTGTTTTTGATAGTTCCATTTATTTGTTCCACTATTCCAGAAGCCTCTGGACGGTATGCACAGTGAAGCTTTTGTGATATTCCAAAGGCCTTACAGAGTTCGGCGATCACCTCATTCTGAAAATGTTTGCCTCTATCTGATTCAATAGTGACTGGGACCCCGAACCTAGGTATCAGTTCTTTCAGTAAACACTTAGCTACTGTTTTGGCGTCATTCTGGGGAGTAGGGAAAGCTTCCACCCACTTCGAAAATAAACAGACCATGACAAGGACATATCGCTTCCCTTCACAACGGGGCATGGTGATGAAATCAATCTGTATTCTCAAAAAGGGACCCCCTGACCTCCCAATTTTTCCCAGTTCCACCACAGTCTTCTTCCCTGGGTTCATCTTTTGACATGACAGGCACCTCTGGCAGAGGGACTCTGCTACTTTCCTGAACTTTTTACTGTACCAAGTCTGTTGGAACACTAGAATCATGGCGTCCCTACCAATGTGTGATCCTTCATGTATCAACCTCGCCATTGTGCTAAGTAAGTGTCTAGGTAACACAGGCATACCAGTTGGACCTAAAATGACACCATCCACACGTCTTGGTCTACACCCATCCTCCTTCCACTTCTCTCTCTCTTGCCAAGGTGTCGCCTGCTGCCACTCTTTCACTTCATCCCATGTGGGCACTTCTTCAAACACCTGAAGTTGGCAGCTGGTTCCTGGCCCCCCTCATTTTGGATTTACGATATATCGATCTCTGGCGCACCATTGGGCCACTCGATCAGCAAAATCATTTCCCAGTGATACAGTGTCCATGCTCTTCTTATGAGCAACACACTTCACCACTGCCAGTTCCTTTGGTAACTGGATTGCCTCTAAAAGGTCTTGAACAACTTTTCCATTTCGAATTGGGGTACCTGATGAAGTCAGGAACTCCCTCTGTAGCCACAACTGGCCAAAGTCATGCACAACCCCATAACAGTACTCACTGTCAGTATACACTGTTATGCGTAGGTTTTTCCCAATTTTGCAGGCTTTTATCATAGCAATCAATTTGGCTACTTGTGCAGACTTTATATCAAATAGATAACCTGCTTCTTCAATTTTGGTTAAGGAGACTACCGCATAGGCAGCACTCAGGCCTCCTTGTTCATGTCTTAGACATGAACCATCTACAAATAATTCCTTGTCATGCTCAGGCAATGGTGTTTCTTTAATGTCTGGACGTGGCTTGGTATTGAATTCTGTTAAATCAATGCAATCATGCTCATCATCCACTCCACCTTCCATATCCATTGGGTCGGGGAGTAAAGTGGCAGGGTTCAAAATACTGCACCTAACAATGTTTACATTTGCAGCACCCACAAGAATCCTCTCGTATTTAGTCAGCCGACTAGGGGTGAGATACTGAGTCTTTGTTCTGGTCAGTAAAATTACCACTCCATGTGGGACATACACAGTTACAGGATGTCCCATGACAATGGACTCACTCTGCTCTAAACTTGCGCAGGTAGCAGCTACCGCTTTCAGACAACCTGGTAATCCAGCAGCCACTGGATCCAGGGTGGCAGAGAAATATGCCACAGGCCTTCTGGTTGTGCCATGTTCTTGAGTTAAGACTGACAACGCGCAATTATCGCGAGTGTCACAGAATAGGGCAAATTCTTTAGAATAGTCTGGCATTCCTAATGCAGGGGCTGTACACAGACAATTTCGCAGCTTGGTGAAGGCTGTTAAGCTCTCATCATTCCATTCTACAATATCTGGTGTTCCTCTCTTGGTCATTTTTATCAAGGGTCTAGCTAGGACTGCAAATCCCAGAATCCACTGCCTGCAGTATCCTATCACTCCCAGGAACATTCTGATCTCTTTCTGAGTACGGGGTAACTGCATCTTTTGTATTATTCTCACTCTTTCTGATGTCACTTTCCTGACCCCTTTCTCTATCTGGTGCCCCAGATATTTCACTGATTTTGCACAGAACTGTAATTTGTCAGGGGCCACTTTATGTCCCTTCTCACTCAGGTGATTCAGGAGGGCAATGGTGTCAATCACACAATCCCTATGACTTTTAGACGCCACCAAGAGGTCGTCTATGTATTGCACTAGGACAGAGTTCCCAGGTAAGACCAAAGTTTCCAAACATTTCTTCAAGATCTGATTAAAGATAGAGGGGCTCTCTGTGTACCCTTGAGGGACCCGGTTCCAGACATACACGTGACCATTGAAGGCAAATGAGAAAAGAAATTTGCTATCTGGATGCAAGGGAATGGAAAAGAATGCATGACATAGGTCTATCACAGTGAACCACTCAGCATCCCAGGGAATCTGATACAGAATCACTGCTGGGTTCGGGACAATAGGGCAGCAGGGGACTACTATCTTGTTGACTTTTCGTAGGTCCTGCACTACTCTGTACTTGCCACTAGGCTTCTTGATGCCCATAATCGGTGAGTTGCATGGGCTACTCATTACTTCCTGTATGATGTTTCCTTCTAGCAATTTCTGTATTTCCAGAGTGACACCTGCTCTCACTTCTGCATTCATCCTGTAGGGTTTAGTATTGGGGTATACTGCATTGTCCTTGATTGCTATCTGCATGGGGTCCATGTTTTTCATTAACCCTACATCTTTCCCAGTAAAGTCCCATACCTCTGGCTTCACTGCTTCTTGGAGTTCTTTGGGCAAATCCTGCATGGTCATTCGTTTAATTTCTGAGTCAGGTCTGATTAACATTAATTTATAAATGCCGTCTTCATCTGGGGTCTGAATTTCAACACCCTTTGGTGTGCAAAAGATGGTACAGTTCATTTTGCACAGCAAATCACGTCCCAGTAAGTTTACTGGACTGGTGTCGCAAACGATAAATCCATGCATTTCCTTAAAGTTTCCAATTGAGATCTCCATGGGCTTGGTAACAGGAGTACTAATCAATTGATTAGATACACCCACTACTTGGATGGCTTCTCCCGAGAGGGGTAGGTTTGGAACGTCCACTGTTCTCACAGTAGAACGGGTAGCGCCAGTGTCCAACAGAAAGGTGACATCATTTCCGTCAACCTTTCCTTCAATGTATGGTCCGGACTGGTCTACCGGCAAGGAGGCGCCAAGTACGCACTCCTCGTCCTCCCCTCTCAGGCCCCGTCAGTACTGGTCATCACAAAGAAAGGTATCGTTTAATAAATACTGCGAAGTTGCTGCATTTCTGTTCTCATTGCTTTCCCAGACTTCTATCTCATCACCCTCTGCGCTTTTTCCCTTATGTACTTGCTTAGGAGCTCGGGGCACCTGGACCGTTTTTACCTGTGGTTGAGTCTTTCTTGGTCTTTCTTTCTGCGTCTGTGGAGTTAAATCAGGTGTTTTGGGGTTATCGTCAGGCAAATAAGGACACTCGTTACGCCAGTGTCCAATTTCTCCGCACTGATGACAGGGAAATTTCTTCATAGCCTCTTCCCTGCTCATTTTGGGCCGGGGCTTACCTCCTCCCCCACCCCCAGGACTTTGGTTCTGAGTGTTTTTGACCATGTTACTCAACTGTTTTTCCTGCTGTTCTGCGAGCTTCACTTGAGCCCACATGACCTTTTCCTTGAGAGCCTTTTTCTTTTCTGCCATCTCGTCCTCGCAGTACTTTGCGTACCGCAGGACCTCGTCTATCTTTTTGGAGTGCCAACAGATTTTGTTATCTTTTATCCACTGACAAATTTCAGGCCTTAAACCGTTTACAAACCTGTAAATGAAATGCGTCATATCCTTCATCTCGATGTTATCTATACCACTGTAAGTTTTAAACACCTGCAACAGCCTTTCATAATAGGAGTGCACTGTCTCGTCTCTCTCCTGCGTTGTTCTATCTATCCTGGTCCAATCAGTTTCCTTTGCTGGCACCTTATTTTTCAGATGCAGCATTACTTGTTCGTATTTTTTCATCACTTCAATCGACGGCTCCCCTGTGCTAGAGTCCCTCGGGTACTCCTCACTAGGCCAGCCTATGGCAATTTTACACTCGGTCCATAGATCTACCGGAACCACAATGTCGAAAAATCCATCCAGGTCTTTCCACAGGCATTTTTGCACCTTTACGAACCTTTCCACTTGCCGGTACCAGTCAACTGGCTTCTCGCGTAATTTCGGGAAATCGTTAGTAAAGGACACAATATCCTGTCTGGACCATGGAACGTGCACATACCTCCCACCTGGTACTTCACGCATGGAGCATAACGTTTCGGGCTTGTCTACTTCTCTCAAAGGGAACTCAGGGGTGGCTTGTCTGGATCGAGCCTCATCTTTCTTTCGTGCCCACCTGCTTCTCCATTTTTCCACGTCTCCCCATTTTTGCAAAACTGCAAGCAACTCTTTAATCTGCGACTTTTTCCTTGACACATTCAAGTTCTCTATATCCTTGTCTGAGAATTCAGCTCTGTAAGGCTTTTGCAAGGGCTTGGATCGGGAAATATCTACCCCCATACTAGCTGCGGTGTCTGTCAGTTTTTCGTGGAGCACTCTGGTACTTCTGGTAAGGCTTTTACACATAAACAGCAACTCTTCTTCAGAATAGGTGTTTAATCTGTCTAATCCCACATTTCCTGCCATTAATTCCTCTATTTCTACCCTCAGCTTGTAGAGGTCTAAAGGTTTCGTTTGCGGAGCCTGTTTTTCTAATTCACGACTCCAATTTTCAATTTCTTCCGGAGTTACCAAAGAAACACTCCTAGTACCTGACGTTGATTCTAATTTAATTTCTTTCGCATTAAAAGGATTATGCCTCTTCTGCACTCCCTTCCCGGTCTGTTTGTTTGGCAGGTCCAAGAACACGACTTCGGACTCGCACTCACTGGACTGATCGTCTATCAGTAGGGGCTCCTGCCTCGGCGGGGCCATGATTGGGTTCATAACTGGAGGGTTCGGACTTCCTTGATTATTCCCATACAACGGAACCACTGGTCCGATGGTTACCGGAATAGTCAAAGCTTCAGGACTGGCATTTAACTGGGAGATCTTCTGAATTATTTCTGTCCTCTGTCTAGCTATGGCCTCTTGTTCCCTTTCATCTAGTACTCTTCCTACGCTTCGGTCAGGTATTATCTGTGGGGTCAGGTGAGGGGTAAAACTCGGGGCAGTAGGATGCGTTTCACTCGGTCCCCCACCATAATTTGGTTTTGGGAACAAAGTTCCTGTGCCAAATGACCTGCGCTCCTCCCCATATGGAGGCTGCAAAAAGGGCATTCCTGAACTTAATGGCTTTTCTTCGTTTTCATAAAGAGGTCTGGGGAAAAAGGCTCTTTCACGGGAATATTTTTCCTCCGGGCTCACGGGCATACTAGGATATATATTTCGTACCTCCGCGGGTCCGGGATTTTCAAAATAGGGCAGTACCTGGCCACCTCCCCCTCTAATTAGGGATCTGTCCTCCTCCTTAATAGATGGACACTGGGGATTCTCTCCTACACTGGAAGGTCGGGCTCCCTCATTATAAGGGGGCGGGCTTCGCGTAAAAATGTCATCTAATAATTCATCGTCTGACTCCCCAAGCGCTCCCCAGTGCTTACTCTTTTCTGTCTTTTTCTCTCCCGCAGAAGGGGCACCCGCTGGCATCATGGGAAACAGACCCTCAACAATCATGCTCTGTCTCCACTGTTTCATCCTCTTGTCCCTGGTCTCTTGTTTCAGCCTTGGGTACCACTTGGTCAGACCTTTGTCCAACCGGGGTTTCTCTCTTTCAAAAGCCTCAATCTCCCATTCCTCTAATGCCTCATACTGCGTTATTCTCGGTCTGGGATGCAATTCATTCATTCGGGTTCTCAAATTAAATAAAATCCTGCCATTGAAAGTACCATCTAACGGAAAAGCCAATATTCCGTCATCTTTTGTGTACTTCACCCAATTTTCCAACCACACACAGGTATTGTACCCCCGGTCAAACATCATGAACGAGGCGGGAGTATTCGGTGGTGGGACAATAACGCCCTCTCTAGACTTAATCGGTTTGTCCGTTTTGAAAAAATTCTTTACCCTATTTACAAGAGACATTTTTCTCTTAGCTCCGTACATAATATCGTATCTATTGGCTTTCCACTGATCCCTTTCAAACCCTTGGTTTCTTGGATCGGGTCTAGTCTCTGGACAATACGAGTGCCACATACGATTTCTACGCTTAACTCTGTTTACAAAGTCACCTCCAATCAGAACGCGTCTTGCAATTCCGTGCGACCAATGAGGTGCACACGTTCAAATAATTTCGGCCAATGGGTGCGCGGCCCCTTCGTGAGACAGTTCTCACTCTTCGGCGCTCACCCCTCCTTCACAATTCCAGCCCCGCTACCCGCCCGCTGCTTCTACCAATCCCAGCGCGGCACGGAGTGACGTCAGAGACGCTTCGCGGCTGACTCCCTCCCTTCACAAGGTAACGGAAACTTTCTTTCTTTCTAAAGTGCTAGTGCTTGGTTATTTAACAATGAATACACATTCGCCACAGTGCTCAAGTGTCTAGACAGGATAGCGTTGTTTTACTGCAAGTAAACTACTTCCATTTACTTTTCACGCGCTGCGGGTAGATCTCTTCCGCCTACCCTTCACTCTAGCATCGGTGAACCTGTTATTCCCCTAAACTCATCCACTTCTCCGGGATATATCCGAGTCTAAGGTTTCCCAGCGGACCCCTCTGCTTTCACCCAAGCTCCGAGGAACCTGCTACTCTTCCGATGTGACCCTTACTAGGTTACGCCACTATGGGAATTTTGCCAATGAACCTCGTTACTGACATTTATTCACACATGTATTCAGAAAAACCCTAGTTAGTGCTTCCCGGTTATCCTAACCTGCACCTAACTTTTCCTTAAGCCTGTGACCTCAAGACAATGGATTCTATTCATCACTTGCCTTTTCAATTCCCCGGGGAGTTCGGACAACACTGAATGACACGGTTTGCGAACGCATGGATTAATACATATAACAATATAAGAACGAGAATAACAATGATAAAACAATTCATGAATTTCAAAAAACACCCCTTTCAAGAGAGTGATCAGTTCCCTCGGAATGGCCGCTCTTGTAGCAGCATTAATGTACTAGCAGCTACCGACTTAGCTAGCCTAACTAATCCTGCCTAACCTTCAACTAGTCCCTAACCATCCTCTGCTAGCCAGATAAACTGATAGAGCGCGCGAGGTCACCCAGCCAATAATTTCGCCGTTTCCGGCTTCGGGCCCATATACTTTCAATTCACACTATTCATTGACAGGGTGACTTCACGGGCTGCTACCAATTTGTGTGAATTCCCTACTGTTATTACTCAGTGTACCCGACTTACCATCCACCGACACGGGTACCTATGACCTCAACGGATCAGGGAGCTAGCTGTAAAAGGAAAGGCAGCAAAATACCAACTCAAATGACATTCAATACTGTTGTAAAATGACCACGGACAACTGGAAGTTTTAAAAGCTTTATCTAAAGTTCGTTTTCATTAAGCATCAAGTTTACAAGAATAAAGGCAATCAATAATCAAGATAATGAAAAGTACATAACTATAGAGAAATAAAGTCAGGGTAATCATGGAAATGCTAATATGAGATGGAAACAGGAAACGTTATGAATTTAAGGCAAAAATTCTTTAGACAGTTTAAGTAAGGCCGTTCTAGACCATATCAGAAAATGACAAACTACAATGCAAAATATGATTTCTAAAAGGTAAGGTAACATGGGAATATGTCATGAAAATATGCAAATGACTTTTCGTTTCAATAATTTCAGCAAAAGCATGGAAAGATCAACATATGCAAGGTGTCTCTTTATTGAAGCAAAAGACAGAAAAATAGAAAGGTGCAAGTTTAAAGAACTTAGAGCGATATTTACCTAGACTGGTGTGGAAACCAAACCCTGGCCACGGGTCAGTTAAGGACAGGAAACCCTCAAGGAAGGATACCCCTCAAAGGACAGCAGGTGCAGAATGGACACCCAGGACTGTAGTGTAGCTCCTATTTTCCCAATAGGCTCTGCGCATTGGAATAGTACCTACAGCAGTAAAGGCCTAGGCCAGACGTTAACTAGGTCTACTACTGTCGATACTAGACTTAATTTTTGGGTTTGCCAGCTAAGCTCAGAGTTCGCTAGAAACTTTCTCGAATGTTCAAGGAAGGATTAACTCCCCTGATTAGACAAGAAGGGATTTAGTTTCTGACAACCATAGAACATGACAACTTTGCTCTCCCCTAATCAAGAGTCAATCTCAAGAGTCGTGTGAGCACAAGGCAATTATTTTACTCAGTCAGTACGTGCATTCTTAGTCTCATCAGAATGTAGAGAAAAGGAAGAGACGGGCGTGTTCAATAAAAGATGTTATTTATTGATCAGTCTCTTTTCTCGTACAAGAGAAATGGATCGATATTATTGCAATACTTATAGTTAAGTAAAGTGCATACATTAGAAGCAATAGTATAAAATAATACTGTAAAAACATTGATATGGTTTCTGAGCCATATGATGTTTAAAATGATTAAAATATATTTACATACACATATACATTTGACTAAACGTACTCAACTGGTGTTTCTAAATACGCCTACCCCGTGTACCTGACCTAAGTCTAATGCGTGGGCGGGAATAGAAAGTTACAGTTTAAGTTAAGTTTGTTTTTGCCAAGTGAATAACTAAAGAATTCTCTAGGAGGGGTTATTCAGTTCTGTACCTGGAAGTTAGGATGAAATGAGGAATGGTATCTCTTTCTCTGCTCTCGATATTCCAGGCTGCCTGCGAGGGCTGCCCAGAAGCGCCGGTGCTGGGTCTCTCGGTTTGAGATAGCAGCGCGTCTCTCAGCGCGTCAGGAAGGCGGGGCTGCTGCCTGCGGGGTCTGCTTCTGCTCTCGGCTTCGGCAAGTATGGCTGCTCCGTCTTGTCACCACGCGTGTCTTTGCATAGGGCAAGGTCGGCAATATTTATACCTTAAAGGTGCCGAGATTGACGTAAGGATGGACATAGGTACGTCAATAAAGATGTCATACGACTTGCTCGTTAGCACATTCTTTACTAAAGTTCTCTGTGAAATCAAAACAATGGCCGCACGGATTATCCAGGTTGTCATAGGTTTGATTTGTTATGAGAACGTCGTATGCCTTATCAGGGGCTGGAGGAATGTCGCTTGTCTAATTAGATCTCAAGCGTTATGACCTAATCAGATAACACGTTCCTGTGCCGTAGTGTGACTGCGTCAGATAACGGTATCTGCATCATGGGGGATTTCTTGCCTCATGGGCTGACTGTTAGTTAACTAGCTAGGTAGTTTAACCAGAATAGGGTCAGGAATAGGGGGATCGATTCAGAACCTATAGAAATACACGACACCCACTCCACGCTAACTATGGTCATATCTACTAATCTAAGCATAGTATAACATAGTACAACATACTATAGAGTATAGTGTATACCTTACCACCCCAAAATACATAAATGCATTTTGAAATTTTCAAATATACTGAAAAATTGCAGTCATATATATTGTATGCACTTAAGCTATGAATTAAATGCAAAAGTAAACACGCATTGTTATGCATTATTGCTTGTTGGTATATGAGAAATACACATGAAATGGCTCTTAATATGGCTATACAGAAAAAAAGTCGAAACCATTTCATCACATAAAATATATTGTGAACATACCAGCGGGCAGCTAAAGTCTATATAAAGTATATAAAGTATCTAAAAAAATAGAAATCTTAGTTCTCTAGGAATAGTTTCTTACTTTAAGCAGAAGATCAGTGTCCCGGGAAAAAATATATAGAAAAATATTCTAGGGGCTTGCTGAAAAAAGTTGCTGTCCGTGAACTGGATTGTAATTGTTCATATGACTTTATTGTTAAAGTTGAAGGCCGAATTCAGGGAACGCCGTGTGCGAGTTTACTCAAAAGTCTCTATTTCTGTTCCGGAGAGAACATCATATCATTCAGGCTTTCGAAAAAACTGTCAACAGCTTCATGGGAAAGTTCCTCTAAGTCGGAAATAGGGGTAACCATGCATTCATGCGCATGATTGTCTCCATTGACATTCTGATTTGCATTGCTGACAGAAGGTCGTACCTGTTCGATGCTGCTTTCATCTTGAACTTCACTACTCTTCAATCGCAGTGGTGAAGATTCCAGGAATGCCGTCATCAGAATTGGCAGCCTTTGAGGGCAGCACAGTGCGTGAACCTTGGTAGGAACCAACAGTGTATCTGCATCCACCGGCGCATCCGATTGTAGCGTCAGACAGGTGTCTAACACGCATTCTTCTCCGCATAGCAGACACCTTAGTACAGGTAAAACACACCTTTGCCACATTGGTCGAAATGATAGAAACCAAGTCATGTTCAGGTCTCTAAGCCGGGAGAGTCCCAGGATTTTTGATATCCGGTCCCGGTATCCAATGGCTAGGATCGTATCTTCCATTGTCGCGAGAGTTTGATCTGTGACATGGGTTGCCATAACGAAAAATAAGGACTAGGAATAGGATTCCTGCAATTAGTCCCAGGATCAGGGGAAGTCCGCCAAAAATCGAATGGACGAAATCTGGAAAAATACCCAGTATGGCTTTGAATGGTGTTAATGCCATCGAAAATACTGTCTTAAATACCTTTGAGACCCCAGTGGTATCAGAAATATTTAAGATTTCACTCAGGATTTCCGCGAAATGTACGGGGGAATTGGTTGAAAATAAAGTATGTATCTCTGCAGTCGTCCTTGCGACTTGTAGATCATACGTTTCTTTTGATGACGTGAGCCTTGTAGGCGTCTGAAGAAGCACTGTTTTCATTCTGCTTAAAGTGTCTATTCGAATAGAAGTAATTTTCAAACTGGGCCATGCCCTCGCCTCCCTGTCTGGAAAGGAGCTGGGGAACAAAGAACGTCCACAGCACTTGACCTTCGCTGTTGTAGTTACTAGATAAGGAGTCCCGGGCATAAGACTGCAACATCTGCGGTCTACAATAAGAATGTAACTCCCATTATAGAGTCTTTGAAAGAATGGTTCTATTTCAGTTGCAGGTGCGCCTTGCTGGTGACATGAAAGGTTGTATGAATTCCCTTCACAGGCTCCGTGCAAACTAATACCGTTACACAGAAGCGTGCCGCTTAGTGACATAGCACAATTGTTGCCACTAAGAAACACTTTCTGTCCTTTGTTACTGACACATGCATGTGAATAGGGCAGGTTCCAAGTTGTTTTAAGGTACCCCTTTCCCAATTTCTCGTACATGCCAGCCTGTATATATTTTTGGCAGTATTGAAACCTGAAGGTTGAGATTGGAATATTTATGATTCCGTGGATTATCCATTCACTGACAGGTCGTTCTGACATTGTCATTGGTAATCTTTCTAGTTTTTCAATGCTCAAGATTGTATAATCAGCACCCTTCTGCGCCATACCGATTTGTCTATCAGTAAGGTTAAAGATTTGGAATAGTGACGTTGTGTTGATTAAACGCCAAGGCACGTAGCCTGAACGCAGATTTTGTAACGTCCAGCCAAGCTGTACAATAGAACGCAATTGTGACTGACCATGTTGTAATAACAGTAAGTCTTGCGATAATATATCGATTGCTGAAGACACAATGCTGTCCAATGAAAAAATTCTGGAGGACAGAGTCATTAACCCATTGTCCACTACAGAAAGTGATTTTTCCAAATTAATACGGTCAATTTCCCGTATTCTTTCTGCTGTCTCAATTTTAGTAACCTTCCAGGCCTCATTGTATGCTGCATATACAGAGGCTGCTATGAAACGCTTTTGACGCTGTTTGCGTGGTCCCATTATGAAATCACGCAAGTCAGCACCATCAGTAAGTAAAGTTAGGTGTTGCTTAATTTCAGGCAGTGTGGAAGTTTGTAGCCATTGAAGGCATAATTTGCCCACACTGTAGGTTGTTATTATCCCTGGGTGATGTCTTTGGGGATATCTAGGGTCTGGCCTGGTCATTTTGAAACCCTGTGTTTTATTCAGGAATCTATCTTGACAGTTATTTGTATCTGTGGGCCAGATCAACCATTGTTTCCAATCAGGATGTGTTCTGTTTTAGTTAAGTATATGGTTTATGTCTATTTCTTCATCTGTATCAGAGTTATTGCTAAACATTGTTGGCTTTGGAATAGACAGGTTATTTAAATCTTTGATTTTGGCTAAGCCAAGACAGGTGGTTTGTTGAACAGTGTCATTTAAAAATATCATTTGTTCTGGGATCATGCAGGCTCTAAACAAAGCTTCTATACCCTGTACTTGCCATTCTTTTGTACCCCAAACACTTTTCAAATCAACATTTTTGTCCCAATAATTAAATCCAAAAGTATTCATTTGTTCAAAGAATAAGTCAGAATAAATCAATTTTGTGTTGGTTATCATGGTTTTGGTCCCTGTCTTGTTTGACAATTTAAAATAAAATGTTTCCGCATTACTTGTGTTAAAACCTGAAAAATATGAATATTTGCCATACACGGTTCTTGAGCTCCCTTTTGGAGGTGTAGCACAATGTTCCCATTGATTAAAATTTAAAACATTTCTAGGTTGTGCAGATTTATGCAAGAAATGGTTACCATAATGGTTATAGCAGTACATGCTGTCATAATTTGTAGAACCCTGCAAATAATCATGTTTTGTAAATTTAGCAGACATTACTAAGTCAGACATCATATTGTTAATACTTTCAAAGTCCCAATCATCAGCAAATGAGTTTGGTTTTGCAAAGTCACTCAAAGAGATCTTAATTTGGTGTGGATATTTCAGGATCTCGACCGGACCATAAATTTCATAGTCAGTGTTGTCCCAGGCTACCCCACCAGGTATTGGAATTGCTGTAAAATTGGCTGAAGAAAGTTCTGAAGAAAGTTCTCGTTTCTCGACGTGTGAAGATGTGTGTGGTTTGAGGACCAAGTTGATGTTCTGACTTGCTGTGTCCATTTTAGCATATTTTCCCTCAATGAAGCGTCCCAAGGTAAATACCATGATGAGCCAAAGTATGAGGATAAATGCACCAAAACCCACCCAAAATTCAATCCATGGAGAAATCAGATATGTTTCTTTTAGTTGTTTCAAAAGTTCCTTTGCTTTGTCTTTAAAGGATTTTGGTGATGGCTGTGTCTTTTGTTCACTGAAGCCGTCAGAGGAATCATCGAAGTTGATGAAGTAACCAGATGCAGTTCTATCAATTGTTCCAATTGGTTCAGGATTTTTGTTTTTTGCATTTTCACTTGGTACTTCAGTATAGATTGGTGTGTCTCTGCTAAATGTCTTTATTTGGGTTTTCAGAGGTCTTAGTTCTATTGCATTGTTGCATAGTCCTTGTTGTTCTTCTGTTGGCGTTTCGAATGTGATGAGCCTCTTTGATAGGACCTCTGTACTGGTAGCAAACCTTGGTGTTCTGCTACTTATTGGGAGTCCACTTGGCCTACCGTTGGTTATCGGCCACATGTTGTGGTTTTACCAGGTCGATGGATACAACTCGGTTCTCCTTTTTTCCAGCAAGTGGCGGTAGTACAACTGATCTTGTCCCGTTGACAGACAATACAGGAACTGCTTTTCTGTAAGAAGGCCCAAATTCCTTCTTTACCGCGATCTTCTCCCTGACTAGATCCCCGACTTTTGGAATCCAGACAGGTCTTGCTGGGACAGGTGGTGAATCTTCAGTGGTCGTTGGCTGTTGTTTCAACTGTATGTTGCTCAGGTCTTTCCTTGTTTTGTTTAAGTCCTGCAAAATAGCCAAACGGTCTTTGACATCAAAGCTTTTTTCTGTTACCACTGAAGTCTGACTATCAAGGTCAGAGATCAACATCCTAGTTCCGAATAATAATTCGTACGGACTGAATCCCTTCAGAGAATTTCTTGGCAAGTTATTTAGACTACGTTGGACACTTATTAGATGTTTGACCCACCCAGCTCCCGAACCTAATATCCTTTCTATTATAGATTGCTTTCTGTCTTGGTTTTTTCTTTACACCATCCCATACCCTCAGGAAGGAAGTGAGAAGATTCCCGCTGGGCTGTGCTCATTTGGCCATTCTTTCCCCCCCCCAGGCTGGATTGCCTGAGAAAAAGAAAAAAATGGTCGAACGTAGCATGCTCTTAGCGTATATGCCATTTAGACTCGCAAATCTTGTATAACAGTCCGGACGTCAGCCGAGTGCTGTTGATCTACATTATAAGTGGAAACTAGCCTGTATATGTTAATCGCAAGCCATTCTTTTTGTTGGTAATATTATCCGCCTTGCTACGACGAGGTATTAAACTGCTTCTCTCCCCACTGCGATCTCTGTTGCAGTTTGGGCAGTTTTTTACAAACATGGTGTAGTGCAGGCTCATGCCTGGCCACCAGTACCGTGATTGTAATTCTTCCAGAGAATCTTTTAATTTATGGTGTCTGAGACCCTCGCCCATGTGTGCGTCTGCGATTAACAAGTTTCTCCTGTCCATGTTTGGAATCACTCTATCCCCCACTCCAGGGATTCGAGCAAAAGGAATGGAGTTTGCATCTATGATGTATGTGTAATTGAGTGGATAGTTGATCGGTAACGCTGAGCAGTCGCCTTTTGATGACGTTTTCACCGCCAGCAATGTTTCGCCGTCAATGTATTTTAATGTACGCTTTTTTCGATCTACGGGAGCCGGTTTACTGGCTGCCGCTGCGGCTGTTTCAGCCAATGAATTCCCTACAACGTGAACGCCATCACGCTGGTGACTCAGTGAGTGTGTCACGTGAGTCTTTGGTAGTTCTTTTTTCAAAAGAGCTACCTGTTCCCAGAGCAGTCTCTGCTTTATTGGTGCATCCGTCTCATCTTTGTAACCGTTCTGAATCCAGGTCTGCAAATCCTTGTTATATGCTTTGACGCAGAAATATGAATCTGACACTATAAGTGTCGGGAATTCGCGATCCGCATTATCTAGCGCCATTTTCAAAGCTAATATTTCAGTTTGTAGTTCTGAATTAGTTTCTACTGAGTGTGATTTTGTTAATAGAGGTCTTAGTTTACCTCCGTGCCACACTTCTTTTGTAATCTCACATGTGGGATTGTATGCATGTTCTCCCCAAACTGAGGGTTGAGCATGTCCGTCAGTATATATTACACAGGCGTAATGTCGTAGAGGCAGAATGTCGATTGGCAGAGGATACGTCTTTTCATATTTTAGATTTTTCAATTCTTCTAGTTCTGGATCAAAGAAGTAATATACTTTGTCCGTTGTGATTGAATTTACCCATTGTAACCATTCTGGATCCAATGTTGTTGTTGGTAAATTACACGGTGTTGTTAATGCCTCAAAGGCTGATTCAGCTGTTCTGACTGTGATATGTCTACCGTCAGCTATGTCTTTTTCTCTAGCTATTGCGGTTTGAACTGCTTGAACAATTTTTCCTTTGTTGTTGAATCTCTGTTCAGCTTTTGTGTACAAATGTGATTTGAATGCAATTGGTACCTTATCTCCCTCATTAGAGGTTAGGTATGTGAATCCGCATCTCCCTGGGATGACTCGGATCACAAGGTTGCGTGTATTATCACGGGTTTCTAATTTTGTTTTAATTAGCATGTCTGTTTGTAAGGATCTCAAAATTTCTGTGTGTGCTTGAGTCCAACTGGATCTTTTAAAGTCTGGTTTAATTAGATCATAAAGGGGTTTGACCCTTTCTGCGTAATTTGCAATATATGTTCTTCCGAAATTTAGGAAGCCTAGAATTGACTGTAGGTTTTTTAGTGTTTTAGGAGCTTGGATTACGGCACATTTCTCTAGGAAATTGTCTGCCAGGCTTTTGCCTTCACTTGATAACTCATATCCTAAGAATAGGACCGTCAGATGGGCAATTCTGGACTTTTTGAAGTTGAATTTGTAACCCTCTGCAGCGAAACCAAGTATTATGGTGTTCACTCTTTTCAAGTGAGTCTCCAAGTCATCATCTGTTAAGTAAATGTCATCGACATAAGATAATGCTTCATCATCATATAGTTGTAGTAATTCTGTTACTCTTGCTGAGAATACCCCCGGGCTGTTCTTGTACCCCTGGGCTAACCGACAGAATTGTTTTTGAGTGCCATTTACTGAGAATGCAGTTAAATATCTGCTCTCTGGTGCTATGTTTTGACAAAAGAATCCGTTGGAGATGTCCAAGGTAGTTTTGTATTTTTTGCGCACTATGTTATTCATTAGTGCAGCACTGTGTGAGTTTTGCACTGCAAAAGTTTTGCAACATTTGTTAAGGTGTCGGTAATCCAAAACTAGACGATATGAGTTGTCTGGTTTGGCGACCGGAAACAAAGGATTGTTCATTTGTGAGGTGCAAGTTTCAATCACCCCCTGGTATTCTAGCTGATCTAGTATTTCATTTACTTGTTTTTTAGCTTCTTGCTTAATTGGGTACTGCCTTTGTGCAGTTGGTTGTGATTTTAACTGGATTTTGTGAGGAGGAGAATCCTCATCCCATCCTACATGATTTTTATATAAAGCAGGTGCTAAGGCCACTGCCCACTTTCTAGCAAGTGTATATTTTTTATGAATCGGTATTTGATTCGAGAAGGCAGGCATAATTACTTCTTCGCCATGAGGGCACTCCCTGACAAACTCTGGTGGCTAGTCTTTTTCAGCTAGAAGTATGTCATAACCCTTTGAGAGGTTATCCCAAAATAGTCCCCTTATTTTCCTAGTCTTATCTCCCTCTATACGTAATGTTATCTCGTATATTTTGTGGGGCTTGCTAACTCTGGTATCTGCAGTTTCCACTTGAAGATATTCATTCGTGTCCACTGTCTCCAGATGATTCATCAGGACTTTGCGAGCTATGCTCACCTCTGCTGCGCTGTCTAGCATTGTCTGAGCCCATTCTCCGTTTTTCAGTTGTGTCCTCAGTATTCTCGGCATTGTTAACTACCTTGATACTGGCTACCTTCTTTTTGGGAAATTGTAATTTCTTTTTCAGTTGAGCAGGTTCTTTGTCTTTGGACTTGGCGTGCTCTTCTGATCGTCCTCTTCTTTCCGATTTCTGCGAGGAAGTCTGAAAAGATTGAGAGGGACGTGTATCAATGTCTTGATATCTATCAGGTTTTTTAATATTATCCCTATTTCTAAGGTTATATCTATTCCCAGAGGGTTCACTCTGAGGTGACCTTTGTCTCGGGTTTGGAGATTTCTCTCTTCGCCTAGGAGACCTTCCTCTGGACTGGAATTTCTTTTCTTTAGGATTGGATTGTTTGTTTCCATCCCAGTTCTTTTTTGGTGAATTATTATTATTAAAAAATATTTTTTCTGGACTTGTAGTCAGTTGCGGTTTTACTGGTATTCCACCTAGACTATCTCTGCCTAGTTCTTAATAGGATTTTTCTATGATTCTGGCAATTTCAGCTGGTTGGTCTGCTATATCTGTCTCTTTTAACCTCTGGCGGATCGCCACGTTTGCTGCTTCACCCTTTATGTTGGCTAGTAATATAGCCGAGACCTGCTTGAAGTCTTTTAGTAATTTCATACCAAGAGTTAAAGCAGGTTCTGGACCGTATTCATCTTGAATTTGTTTTAGCACATCTGGTATTACCGAAATGGATGGAACACCGTGCGTTTTTGTGTAGATGGAAGCAAAGACTGTACCCCAAGTGTCACAGTCCTCAAAGTGTGGTGCGATTCCCATTGGGAGACATATAGTCAGAATCCTGTGTTTTTCCAGCGGGGTGGTGTCGGGAAACACCGCCTCTATTTGGGTAATTTTCTGTGCCAACCAGAATGGTATCTGTTCCCGTTTAGCTGGAACTTTACCTAGGCAGGATTGGATGTTCTGTGGTGTAATTTTATTTGTGTTCCCCTGGTGAGGGGTCAGCTGTGGAAGTTTAATCGCTGGCTGAATTGTTGAAGTCCGCATTACATAATGAACTAATTGTCTGTGAATTTTTAGTAGTTGTTTTAGCTGTATTAACAGCTCTGCTGCAGGCATTCTTTCGATGTCTGGATATGGTGTGTATCCGGCTAGGACCGGCCACGTTGCTCCTGGTCTTCCTAAAGGACCGAGCCTTGTAATGTGATTATTATGTTTTAGGGCGCCATCAAATAAGAGCAAATGCTCTTGGAATTTGAGTGGTACTTCCACTTCCTCGAAAGGAGTGTACTCATTAGGAGGTTCCTCTACTTTGTAATAGTGGAAGTACTTTGTTATAGTATTAGCTGCTGGAAAATGTATCCATGTATAGTATACCTCTGTCTGCCGATATTCGTGTGCCTCGATTACGAATATGACTGTGCCACCTCTAGGTGTCAGTCCATTTTCTATAAGTTTTAAGGTTATAGATCTCCTTTTGGCGACCGGAATGAGTATTATATCCGCGTCTGCTGCTTGCATGGTAGCATCAGCATCTGCTATTTCAGTAGCTAATCTAGTAACCTCTCGTTCTTCATCGCTGTCCATTTTGCTGACAGGATGGTATTATGTTTATTTGCAGATCAGGTTTCTTTATGGAAACAGAGATTAGATGCACAATATTTTGGAACTGTTTTATCCTTCAACGTTGACTAGACCAAGAACCATACATAGGAGTTCCCTCCTGCGAGGTTTTGGAGGATATTATAACCTTTCACCCACTCCAGACGTCTTTGGAGTATTTGGGAAAAGGGGTCTGAGTGAGAAAGCACGACTGAGTTACTCTAAATGTCTTACGTTAGTTTTATCGCCCTTTCCAAACACGTTGGGCGCCATGTAGTGTAGCTCCTATTTTCCCAATAGGCTCTGCGCATTGGAATAGTACCTACAGCAGTAAAGGCCTAGGCCAGACGTTAACTAGGTCTACTACTGTCGATACTAGACTTAATTTTTGGGTTTGCCAGCTAAGCTCAGAGTTCGCTAGAAACTTTCTCGAATGTTCAAGGAAGGATTAACTCCCCTGATTAGACAAGAAGGGATTTAGTTTCTGACAACCATAGAACATGACAACTTTGCTCTCCCCTAATCAAGAGTCAATCTCAAGAGTCGTGTGAGCACAAGGCAATTATTTTACTCAGTCAGTACGTGCATTCTTAGTCTCATCAGAATGTAGAGAAAAGGAAGAGACGGGCGTGTTCAATAAAAGATGTTATTTATTGATCAGTCTCTTTTCTCGTACAAGAGAAATGGATCGATATTATTGCAATACTTATAGTTAAGTAAAGTGCATACATTAGAAGCAATAGTATAAAATAATACTGTAAAAACATTGATATGGTTTCTGAGCCATATGATGTTGAAAATGATTAAAATATATTTACATACACATATACATTTGACTAAACGTACTCAACTGGTGTTTCTAAATACGCCTACCCCGTGTACCTGACCTAAGTCTAATGCGTGGGCGGGAATAGAAAGTTACAGTTTAAGTTAAGTTTGTTTTTGCCAAGTGAATAACTAAAGAATTCTCTAGGAGGGGTTATTCAGTTCTGTACCTGGAAGTTAGGATGAAATGAGGAATGGTATCTCTTTCTCTGCTCTCGATATTCCAGGCTGCCTGCGAGGGCTGCCCAGAAGCGCCGGTGCTGGGTCTCTCGGTTTGAGATAGCAGCGCGTCTCTCAGCGCGTCAGGAAGGCGGGGCTGCTGCCTGCGGGGTCTGCTTCTGCTCTCGGCTTCGGCAAGTATGGCTGCTCCGTCTTGTCACCACGCGTGTCTTTGCATAGGGCAAGGTCGGCAATATTTATACCTTAAAGGTGCCGAGATTGACGTAAGGATGGACATAGGTACGTCAATAAAGATGTCATACGACTTGCTCGTTAGCACATTCTTTACTAAAGTTCTCTGTGAAATCAAAACAATGGCCGCACGGATTATCCAGGTTGTCATAGGTTTGATTTGTTATGAGAACGTCGTATGCCTTATCAGGGGCTGGAGGAATGTCGCTTGTCTAATTAGATCTCAAGCGTTATGACCTAATCAGATAACACGTTCCTGTGCCGTAGTGTGACTGCGTCAGATAACGGTATCTGCATCATGGGGGATTTCTTGCCTCATGGGCTGACTGTTAGTTAACTAGCTAGGTAGTTTAACCAGAATAGGGTCAGGAATAGGGGGATCGATTCAGAACCTATAGAAATACACGACAGGACAGGACAGGATACCCTCAGATTAGGAATCAGGACAGGACCTCAGGACAGGACAGCAAACCCTCAGGACAGGACCGCTCAGGACAGGACCGCACCCGCAGTTTGGAAGTAACGCCTGCGCTCCACCCTCTCTGCAGCTATCGATCAAGACCCCGATTGGGTCAGCGAACTCCCAGCAAAGTGCTTCGCCAGCACTTTAAGGTTCAGTAGAACCTTAGTCTATGGTCAATTTCGGACAGAGTGCTCCGCAGCGCTCTGTATCTTCAGTCACCTATTGAGTACGATGGGTCAGTGACAGGTCAGCTAAACCAGACAAGTCGGACAATTCCCTAGGCGAACCCAGGGTAGATATACAGTTTGGGGACGGTGTACCACCCCCCAATGTTGCAAAGTGTCAGAATCCCTCAATTTGGATTGGTCCTAAGATAGGATTTGGGTAACACACCAATCAGAATACACTATTTGGAGGCCTTATTTACATCTCTGGGTACCGCCTAGCAAGATTGGGGTTCCCATGAGAAAGTTGCGCAGAATACAGGCAAAGAATACATTTTTGCAACATATTAGAACAATATCATGACGTTGCGGGGCGAAGGTCCTGTTTCCCAGGCTTGCTTCTGGTATCAACCTTCTTTGGCAGCTATTCAATGCCGTGATGACTTTTCGGCGAGTCTGCGCACAAGTACCCTCCAAGATGGCTTTCAGTTCAGTCAGACCCCCATTCCCCGCGGTACATGAAAAGTAAGCGAGAACAAATTACTACATAGAAAAAACATTATGAAAACACATCACAGCGTTTGTACTTTCAACTTATCACTAAGAAATATACTTATGCAGTCTAAATGTTAGCTACATATAAACAGATACAAGAGCAGTGGCACGAGCAGTACCACGTTATTGGCAAAGCTATGCATTACGCATGCGCAACTATTTCCCTCCAACTCTGCAAATACATCAGGACATGTGAGTGTGACTGACGCATGCGCAGACACTTACTTCCAAGCAGCGGCCATTTTAAAAGATTCGAGTTAATTATTTTAGTAAAACACATAGGCAAGCGTCGGGGAACCTCGTTTAAACATAGAATAAACGTTAGTAAGACGTACAACTTATTACTGGATTACACACGGGCGAGGTTCATGAATAAAGCATGTCGCGAATGCGAAGCTTTGCTTCATCAGAAGGATAACAGGCAGAGTGAATCCCGAAGAATGTGAACTTGTGTCCCTCAAATTTTCTATCTCTTCAGTACATACAAACCATTAAACCAGTCACTTATCGAAAATTAAATTTAACAAAAAATCCTGCCATTAGGCACAATTTGACAAAAATTTAGGGTACACATTGACCATTACTTTGGACAAAAATCTATAGTTATTTCTGATTGAAACTATTTTTTTTAAGCACAGGGTGCCAACCCTTTTAGCAGTATTTTCAGGAACCAAAGGTCCCTACAGTCAATGAATAGATAGCAAGGCTCTGGAGACAAGAATAATGTCCAGGAGTAATACAAAACGTACACTTTTTATCACACATATATATGTGTGAACGATTAACCCCACTGGGGTAATCCTCAACAGGTGTTAAAAACATGAAAATAAACCGGCATGAGACATGAAATGACCATCATTTGTATCACTTATTGACATCAAGGAGAATACTACTGTACCCAGAAACCATATACAAATATTTGAAGGGTCAGAGTGTTTGAGGTCTACGACGTTTCGATCTGTAATTAATGCAGAATCATCATCAGGACTTCAAAATATAACTGTAATAACAAATTAAGAGAGAGGGAAAAGGACACTCTTGGTCCCCCTGTTAAATCTTGTAAAAAAACAAAAGAGTGTCGTGAGAGAAGTGTGTAAGCACTAGACACAGAGAAGAAATCTCCCTGAAGAAGTCACAGTGGAAATCAGCGGTTTTTTTTTAATAGGAAGCCCTCACTCACCACCCTGGGTGGTGACATGGTTCATCATCGGGCCCACCAGGAGAAGCCGAATGCCTCCCTGGTGTGCTACAACGCCAGATTACTTCGGAGCAGGTTCTTTGTGGCAAAAGTGTCAAAAAGAAATGTGAATTAAAAATTTCAGAAACTGTACCATACAGAATTTTTTTTATTCAATGGTCAGTTTGACATAAGTAAAATATGTGTGGGAAACTTACCAGTTAATGACTCGGTTGTTTCCACTTAAAGTGGGGTCAGCATGTTTCTGCCCGTCTATGTGATCACCTTCTCAGTAGTCTCAAGCACGTCCACACAGAGTTTTTACGCAAAAAACCCTTGAGATGGATCACACTAACTGTGTGTTGTTTGTCTTTTGTGTATGTATGTCCGTTTCTTTCAGACAGTACAGGGACCTCAAATTGAAGGTTTCCCATCACTTTTGTTTGGCTTTTGCACTTTATTTTACACACTTGTTTTTAACTTTCACGTCCTCTGGTAAGGGTGGGCCTTAGCGCCCCCATACCACCGAGGTACACCACCTGACGGTCCTGATGAAAGCCCAGTAAATGACACATAGACGGGCAGAAACATGTTGACCCCACTTTAAGTGGAAACAACCGAGTCATTAACTGGTAAGTTTCCCACACATATTTTACTTATGTCAGACTGACCATTGAATAATTTTTTTTCCGTATGGTACAGTTTCTGACATTTTTAATTCACATTTCTTTTTGACACTTTTGCCACAAAGAACCTGCTCTGCAGTAATCTGGCGTTGTAGCACACCAGGGAGGCATTCGGTTTGGTAAATAACAGCACAACAGTATAGTCTGTCTAAAAAGTGTTGCTTGTCAGCAGGCTTTGGAGTAGGAGAACCCCCAACCCGCACTCACCCCATGCACTCATATACACAAAATTATGTATTTTTTGAGGTATTTAGGTGTGCGCGCAGGACGTCAAAATGCTGCATTGTTACCCTTCGCCGGTAGCCGGCATGCGTGCCAATGTGGCTGGTAATAGTAACATTTATTAGCACAGCAGCGCCTCGATACCCAGGTGTTTAACGGCTGTGTAAACGCGTACTTGCTGTTCCTTCCCACCTGAACTCTCCCTAATTGTTGTATTTTTGCAGATGAGATGCGTTGAGCTCACCCCTGTCCTCCCTAGAGGGGCTGTTACTTTCCCGCCTTACCTTCTGCTTTGATGGGGAGTTCTTGTAATTAAAGCGGGCCTAAGCCGGAGAGCGGCGGCGCAGCCACACTAAACACCACTCCCCCTGCGCATCCATCATCCTGACACGGCACACATGGCTGCCTCGCTGCTTCCACCACACACTCAACTTTTAATGGCCAGGCGGGGGCGGCGGAGCTCATTAAAAACCCTCTTCCTCGATGCTGCATTAACAGACTAATTCACAGCTTTACTGTGTGTGAGCAGCCCTGCCAAATTTGCCTGCAAATCAGGGGCGTAGCTAGAGCTTGTGGCGCCCGGGGCTATCCCTCAGATTGCTGCCCCTTGGGGGGGGTGGGGGCAGGCGCGCAACACCCATTGAACTCACCGGGCTTCAGCCCCCCTCGTCGTGTGTGGCAGCCCGGGATGAGACAGATCCCGGGCACACACAGAGCCGCACCGAACGTTTTACAGGTCTTTAAAAGACCATTTAAATGTTAATTAGGCCTTGCAGTCGTTTAACTCCTTCTAAGAGCCCCTGCAGCTCCACTCTGGCTACTGATTAAAGGTTCAGCCCCCCCCCCGAAATGTTTTCTTAGCCCCTCCCGAAATTTGACTCTAGTTGCGCCTCTGGGTGGGGGGGTGCTGGGGAAAAGGACGGTGAGCACTTGAATGATGTCCGATAGAGCTGCTAATAGTTACCTCGATCATGCAAGTTACATGCACATACATGACACGGTCAAAGGCTACACAGTTGAATACACCAGTGACTGGCAGTACAAAAGAGTACATGATCTATCTGCGGCCCATATTGTAACAAAGCAAATGCAAATATATTTTTATGGCTCCTCCTTGTGCATCTCTCCACCTTCTACCTCCTAGGCAGTGCACCAGGCGCTGACCACAGGGGGCGCTGTGTTTGGAAATAATAGCAGTAACTTATGGTTTAAAAGCACCTGCTGGAGAGTTGCTTGTGTGTTCAGTAGTTTTCAGGTTACAATAAAAATCTCAAGATAAGCCTGGCGATTAATGTTTCTGGTGAGAGAGATCAGGGTTTTGTCTAGAGGCAGTTTTGACTTATCATAAAGTAACTTAGAGGGTTAGTGTGCGTGCTGCAAAGAACGTGTATCATAAAGATCACAGAACTGTATTTTATGTGAATAGATCAATGGGTTACTGCTTTGGTCACATAAATCCTTTTGTCATTTGCAGTTCATAAGTTACAATTCTAATATAGCAGTCACCTTTGGACTGTTATCAAAAAGCTGCATGCAAACTGCATGGTATAGGTAAGATTTTTTTTTGGGGCCCAGTCTTTCATTATCCTAATGTTGCTACAAGGTTATTTTGGGTAGAAATAAATCCTTATTAGCAAAGTTAATCACTGTACCCAATCACTGTGGTACGTTTTAAATCCTGAGTTAATTGTGCTTCTACAGTCCGAATACTCTTAAAATGTCTACCAGTATGACATGTGGTTCTTACACCTTGTAATCCTCATTGTCTTATTTGTACTATAATGTGGCACTGGTCGAGCATAAGGCTGGCTTGAATTTGAAAACAACCACACATATGTAACACACCTGATAACAAAAGATTTAAAAAGGAAAGTCAAGGACGCAATGCATGGAGTCTGCCTGACGCACTAAAGGCCTGGCAGGTTTTTGTAAATAAATAAACTAAACGCATCAATATTTCATGGTGCAATCAAAGTAACACAATGTAGGTAGGTTTCCGTTTTTCACTCTCACCTCTCAATTAGTCTGACACTCTGACTTGAGAATAATAGCTGCCTGCAATGCAAGTATAAAAAGCACTGCCCGCCGGCGCCCCCAGGCCAGAATTGACTCCTCTCCTCACGACGAGAGCATAGCAGTGAAGCGCGTAATGAGTCACTGCTATGTTCTGATTGCGAGGCGAGGGCTGGCCAAAAATGTAATTAGATGGCCGTCATTGGTAGCGCTCGCGCGCACCGTGCACGCTACAACTGATTGACGGCCCTGGAGTCTGACTCTGAGGCTGGGACGGACGGGAAGTGGGGGCCAACAACGGTCGGTGGACTGTCCTCCGACCATTGTTAAAAAGGTATCCACCAATTAACCCTTGAAAGCCAGATTATGTAACAGGAAACAATATACAGTGGGCTATTTGCCTGTTCAAAAAACAGCCGCACGTCAGGCGTGAGACTTTTGCGGGTCAAGAAATGACTGTGTCAGTAATTCCTGGCATGCGTTGTCATCGCTGTGCATCCGTTTGATGGGCCTCGCATTTTCCTTCCATTGCGAATGACGCCACGGGACACTGTTCCACTTGCATTGAGTGAGTTACATGCAGGGGAGAGCGCGATGCCTGAAGGAGATTACTGGTGAGCAACTTGAGCCGAGTGTGTAGTTCCCAGAATGCAGCGGATTGCTTTTCAGCCCTTCAAGCTTCCCTGGATGCAGAAAGGTTATGCCTAGCAAAATATAATGTGGATATTAGAACATAACACATGCTTGAGTCTTGTAGATAGAAGTCTATTACAGAACGAAGTATCCACTAAGTGCTGGCAATTGGCACTCTGACAGAAGCTATGGAAACGTCTCTTTGGTAAGATTGAATGATCATATACCATCTGAGGCCCCGCATATTCCAAATGCAGAATAGGCTGCTGTGCATGGGGCCACGTCATTTTCAAGAAGATGCTTTTTGCGTGGTTCGCTGCAATTTCCCATTAGGCAAGATGCAGCTCTGGAAGAGGAGATTCTACTGAAGTAAAGTTGCAGGTTCTCCTGGCCAGTTGTGAAGGCAAATGCTGATTATATTAAGTACAGTGGATGCGAGTATTATGCAGTTGGCACTCTGACAGAAGCTATGGAAACGTCTCTTTGGTGTGGACACACTAACGCTGCGGGAGTGGGACTCAAGCCGTGCTGCAGCCGGCACTTCTTATGACCTGCTTTCAGTAACTGCAGGCTGGAGAGTGCACACAACGCGGGACTTAGTTTTTGGCAACGGCAATTTAATTGAAAGAACTGTTGTTGCAGGCGGCGGCGCCGCGCCGGTGCTTTCAATTAAATTGCCAAAAAGTACGTCTCGCGTTTGTGTGCACTGCCATGTGCAGCCTGCAGTTAACGAAAGCAGCAGGTCAGAAAGTCGGAGTGTAGGCTGGAGCGCGGCCGGCTTTATAATTTATTTGGGGAGTGGGGACACTGTGTTCGTTCGTTCCCAATCCCAATAAATTATAAAGGCGGCCGCAACGAGCCACCAGTGCCGCAGCTGCCTCAAAAAATGGTGCCGCCCATGGCGGACCCCCTTCCCGCACCCTCCTAGCTACGCCACTGCTGCAAACGGCTGGAGCTAGGAAGCTTGTATGGGACGAACATGACATTCATCAGAGGCAGGTTTAAGAAAGTGATTTTTGACTCAGTTAACACCCATTCATATATTGATTAAATTATTTCTACCTCACATCCCATTGATCTCAATAGAGACCCTGAACCCGTGTTTATATCACTATCCCCTTCACTCGCCGACTACCCGCTCCGTCCAACCACACGCATGCCTGAACACCTCCTAGGTCACAATCTTCACCTCTTCACTCGCCGCAATTCTCAAAGTCACTCGTTTTTTAAAAAAAACTGTCTCCAACATGCCTAAACTTATATATATTTCCTGCTTTTCCTTCCCCCTTGCCTCCCATTTTCTTCATGTAAAGTAATGCGATAATAGGCATTGTGTTAATAACTGTTGTACAAAACAATAATGTTAATAATTCTTGTCCTGATGATGATGTCACAAATGTAAAAAGGCATCGAAACGTCGTCGACTAAAAAACCCCATATGCAATATGATAATGCTATATTATTTGATGCAATGGTATGGTTATGTTTAAGAGATTGAGTCTGTAGCACTGACCACAAGTATACAGACAGATTTTCGCTTTGCCCTTTTGGCCATTTCATTGTTGTTTTGTCTTGATTGTTGTGGGTCACGGCTGTGCCCACTTGTTATCTTTTTTGGTTCTTAAAATTCACTTTATCAACCAGAACATTTAAAATAAATTTTCTTGTCCGGCTGGAAAAAAGACATACTACTTATCAGGTGTATGATTATTGTTTTTTGTATGTTATCTTGTCCACATGTAGGGACCACTGTTTTTTTGTAAATTAGTCTTTCTTAGAAAGACGCATGCAAATGCCAATAGTGTGTGAGCCAAAAAAAAACACCTGTGTGTGGTCCGAGTTGGAAGTCCTTACAATAAGCCTCGCAGAGTAGCGCATGTGCGCTGGATCAGGCGAGACCTAAAAAAGCAGAAGTCAGATGTATGTACTACTTTGAGCAAGAAAATGCAGTTGTACCAAGGTTACCTATAATGGTGTAATTGCCTTAAAGGCAGTGAAAAAGCCATTCTATAATGATGGATTCAGGGGCGTCCCTGGAATCATCCGGAAGTGCATTTCACATCCACACTCATTTTAGCCAATGCAAACAATGGACACACTCCTCCTCAAACCTGTGTTCTGCTTTATGACATGTAAGGAACACCTCTCCCTAGTGTAAATCGCCTTATCCCTGGCCTACTCATATCCACATATCAGTTTCAGCCACTCGTTTTTATTTATGAAAGCATGTGTACCCCAATATCTCCATTTCTGACATAATAGAGATCCTCTCACAATGTGTTTACAAAAGTGTTCTCAAAAGTCCAACATCAATGCTATTAGATACTGTATGTTTTGGCCCATAACTTTCAAAAGTCAAGTGTGCAGAGCTCCGCTACTGGTGCCCTTTTTCTGTTAGGAGACCCATCAAAACATTGTGGCAGGTATTGCATCTGAGAAGTAATAGCACACAAAATCTGGGAGAGCTGCCCTCCCTTTCTCATATGGGAGTGATCGAGCAGGGTCTTCACGAAATGAAACCTGCTCGGATTGAACCCCCATAGTGTGAAATCATTAATTGTATGGTGTGCAAACTAAATGCGAAAAGGGCTAACATAAGGTAAAATTAAACTGCGCAAGCGCAAACTAAAGTGCTTGAGTAGGCCGCAAATGCTTATGACTAATGGAAAATAAAAGAACTGATGCTGCTTGATATTTCTATACTAATATGTATTGGAAATAACATTAATCTGGGATGGGTAAATGCAACACACAAGGTGACTGCGCTATGGTATAGCATTTTAAGTGATTAATAATGATTATGTTTGTTTTCCGTAGAAGTATGTTTTTCTGCTCTGCAGAAATGGCCCGAGAGTCATTTTAGAAAATAAATGCAGGATTAATCTGAGCAAGAAAGGGAAGGTGGAAAACTTTTCACCCTTCCCGGGTCCTGTGTTCCTTCCAAAGTTTGCATGAAGAAATAAAATAAGCTTTGGAAGAGGAACACTTCCATAGAGAGTGGTGCAATTGAACAATTGTGGCATAAATGTTGTTACATGACCGAGATGGAGGAAATGTGTATTATGACAGCAGCTCAAACTTGTATTTCCTGGGCTGGAATTTGATAAGAGGAATAAAGAGGACAATGGACAGTCTTACAGATGTGTCATGACGAGAGTGGTGTGACAGTACACCCCCTTCCATAACCAATAGAATGAAGAGAAATTGTGTGTTGTGATACAATGTGGGTTGGTGTTTTTGGGTTTTAGAGTATAATATTAGGTACCTGGTGGGAGGGATCAGAAGGATTGCGCAATTTCCTGCTTTGCGAGAGGAGAGGGCCAAGTTGCTGTCTCCTATTCCTATGTGGGCTGACTGTTCTTGTTTGCTGGCTCCTGATTTAGTCTTTGCCTATTTAAATCTTCTTGAGGGGCTTTGCTGCTCTCATGGCCAGAGAGTAGTTTTCCTGTTTTCCTTTCGGGGTTAGTATGATATCTACATTTGCATAATCCTTTGCAAATGTCTTTTGTCTCTGATCTTCTGTCTCTACGCCTATCCACTCACTCATTGCATTGATGTTGAGATGTTCTTTTGTCATTTCTCATTTATGTGTCTCTTGTGTGGTGATCTATGATTCATACTGTGTTGTAATGATGAGCAATCACAATATTTTAGATAAAGCATTATAAAAATACAAGTGAGTTTGTCTTTATTAGATACATTGAATTTGGTTTATAATGAGTATTTCTAGATCCAGGTATTAGTTTGCCAAACCCTAATTACATAAATAAAGATTGCATCACCACACAAAGTAAATGCAAGGATGTTATACTATTTGGAAATTGGTAAGTTTTGGTATTCCCTCACCCAGCGTGAAGGGGCTTTTTGGGTAATGGCTTGGGCCCTGGTAATGAACATTTGTTAGTTCCAGATCGCTGCATCAGGAGCGTAAGCTTAATTAGCTTGATTCTGGGGTGTGCTCCATTCCACAATAGTACAGTTAGAGTTGTATGCCATCTATTTGACGGAATACAAGTTTAGTCAACAGGCTCAGTGTACCCTGAAAGACGTATGAGCATCTAGGGCGCAAGATCTCTTAAGCGAGTGCCACCCTCCCCATGAGGGACAACGGTAATTGCCACCAAAACGGAAGGGAGCATTCCATGTCTTACAGTAACTTTTCAATCTTTAGTTCAATGCCTTCTTTAATCATGTGAATCACATGTCTCTCCTTTAAAGAACTAGTTTACCACATCTTCTCTAATCCCAGGAGGCGGTCACCACTCTGTGAGCCAAGGCTCCCATGAGAGAATAAAAGTGATTTAGTCCAATTTGTTTTTTGAGCCTAAAAATGTTTAAACTCATCTAGTAAGTGCACCAATTATGGAACTTATCCTTTTGGGTTTTCATATACACAAGTGTTTATCTGCTTGTAGTTTCATTATGTGAGTTATGAGTCCCATTCTAATTCCCATAGCTGTCATTTTCCGGTCGCAGTATGCTCTGTTTGATAGTCTTGTAGCACACAGATAAACATTTCAATATTCCATTCAGCATTGTGTTAGCCACAGTAGTTTGGATTGAAATTAGTAATTATATTAAAAACAACTTCTTTTTACTTTACTCCATCTCCATGGTTTACATTGTCTCTTCTAAGGCCTGTTTCTTTTGTTCTGCCTCTAGCTTTCGTTTGTCAAGTTGTGACTTTAGTGTCCTTTCCTTCCTCCCGTCCTCCAGCTCCTCTGTGAACAGGCCTTTAGAGGACACACTGCTTCCTGCCCTGGAAGGACCATCTCTCCTTGCAGGCTGGCTGCCCGCTGTGCTACAGGCAGTCCCAGATTATCCACTGAATCCTGGTCCAGCTCTTCATCAGCCTCTATTTCCTCATCATCATCCTCGTCCTCGATGGTTTTCTGTGCTGCATCACTAGATTCCAACCAGGACCTCAGCGCCATTAGCAGCTCCAACAATTTAGTGAAGACTTTGGTAAAAATCTTAAATCCATTGGAAAAATGCTTGAGTTGGCTCACTGTGTATTTCTCCAACTTGGCCAACTCAAAATCCATGCTTGCAAGTGCAGGTGCAGTGTTGGGACCTCCAATCAGAGACATGATTTAGACAAAAGCAAAAATGCCAATCAAGTGGAATGAACAAATAAAAAATGGCAATTTAAAAGGAGCAGGGAAATAAAATACCAAATGGCGATCAAAGACAATTGATACAAATTTGTCTTAGGTATGGATAGCATTTTACGCCAAATTATTGGAAGGTACTGCACAAACACAAGTCCTATCCTCACCCCTGATCACCAATGTTAGAAATTGGGTCTCTTATATGCAGAGGTATGCACCCTGTACAAGTAGGGACAACAATCCTAGTCAGGGTAAATCAGATACAGAACCTAAATTAACCTGGGCTCATTCTCTGATTGCTTGACACTGACCAGTCAGGCTTAACTTAAGAGGCAAAGTGTAAAGCATTTGTGAAACACTTTGATTACAGTAACACAGTGAAAACACCCAAAAACGTTGCACCAGTTTAAAACAATAGAGAATATTTATCTGAAGAAAACAAGACCAAAATGACAAAAATCCAATAAGTAGAACTTGAGATATGATTTTTTAAAGAATAAACTGCAATGTAGTGCTTAAAAGCCAATGGCTGGACCTAGGTAAATCCAAAGTTTAGGCCGACCATGATGGAGGACAGACCAGCTTCAGGACCCATGAAAGGTCCCCTAAAAAGCACTTTGGATGGAGAAAACGTCGGCATCGAGACTAGATTTGTTTGTTCCAATCCGCGCAGTTGGGTAGATGTGTCAGTGTTGAGCCTCGCAGTTGGGTTCCGCATTTGTGTTGGACCTCTTACATTGCAGGCACTGCGTCGTCATCAATTTTTGAGGTCAAAGGGCACAGCATCAGTTCTGATCAACACAAACTTGGCATTGTGTCAGTTTTTTGCAGAAAAACAGCTGCAGTACCCACTTTGAAGGACCAGGCTGGATTGGCACCTCTTGGCATGGCACGACTCACAGTTGGCAAAGCCCAGCAGCTGAAGCAAAGTTGAAGGAAGCCTTTGATGGTCCTGAGACTTCAGAACAGTAGGCAAGCCAGCAAGCCCTTGGAGAAACTTGGGTTCAAGAATGTAGAGAGCAGGTCCAGTTCTTCCCACTCCCAGGCAAGAATCAGCAGGCCAACACAGCAAAGCTGGTAGCAAAGTGGCAGTCCTTCCTAAAGCACAGCAATTAGCAGGTAACAGGCCTACGTAGCAAAGAAGTTAGCAAGGTGGCATACTAGCTCCTCTTCATGGCAGAATGTCCTTAGTTCCAGCAATGTTCTAAGATCATGGTGTCAGAGATCCAGTACTTATACCCATCTTGGCCTTTAAGTTAGAGAGACTTCAAAGTGATGCTTTGAAGTGCACAAGGCCCTGCCTTTTCAGCCCTGACCCCAGACTCACTAAAAGGGGATATGCAACCCTTTGTGTGAAGACAGGCACAGGCCTATTGAGGTGAAAGTGTCAGCTCCTCCCTCTTATCCTGCCTCAGGATGACCCATCAACATGCAGATGACTGCTCAGTCACACCAACTCTGCCTTTGTGTGTGCCTGTCTAGAGAGAACACAGGAAGCCAGCTGTCACCCACACCAGACATGCATTCCAGGGACAGGCAGAAGGCACCAAATGGTTTAAGTAAGAAAATGCAAACTATCTAAAAGTGGCATTTTCAGAACTGCAATTTAAAAACCAACTTCACCATAAGTTGTGTTTTTAAATTGTAAGTCCAGAAACACCCAATTTGATTTTACTACCTTCTCCCAATGGGAAACCACACTTATGAAATGTTATAAGGCAGACCCCATGTTAATCTATGGGAGAAATAGGCCTTGCAGTAGTGAAACACGGATTTAAGAGTAGTTCACTACCAGGACATGTAAAACTTAAAAGTACATGTCTTACTTTTTGAATATACAGCACCTTGTCCTTAGGGCTGCCCAGGGCCTACCTTTGGGGTGACGTATATGTAATAAAAAAGAAGATTTGGGCCTGGCATGTAGGTTAACATGCCAGGCCGAAAAGGCAGTTTAAACTAAACACATAGGCTCTGTAGTGGCAGGCTTGAGTCATGTTTAAAGTTCTACTCAAGTGGGTGTCACAATCAGTGCTGCAGACCCACTAGACCCACTAGATGATTCAGAAAAGGGGGGGGGGGGTGGTGATGAACAGAGTGCCTGAATTAAGCAGACCACTCTTACCCAGTCCAAAGATCAGGGCTTGATCCATCACCGTTTTTTAGCTCACTGCACCATCCCAGCTCAGAACTTGGCTATATGCAAATTAGTCTGTTCCTGTCCCGGTGCATGATGGGAACAGGGCAAACCAAACTACCAAGCCAATTCTTGTACTGGGAAGGAAACAAGCTTCCGGGGACCGGTTTCTGCCATTTCAGGCGTTGTCGGCCCGGCTTGCTTGAATCCTGATGGTGCAATGAGCAAGGGACTCACATCTGAGTATACCCTTCCACGCTTATGGTGGACAAAATGATTCAGAAAAGGGGGGGTGGTGATGAACAGAGTGCCTGAATTAAGCAGACCACTCTTACCCAGTCCAAAGATCAGGGCTTGATCCATCACCGTTTTTTAGCTCACTGCACCATCCCAGCTCAGAACTTGGCTATATGCAAATTAGTCTGTTCCTGTCCCAGTGCATGATGGGAACAGGGCAAACCAAACTACCAAGCCAATTCTTGTACTGGGAAGGAAACAAGCTTCCGGGGACCGGTTTCTGCCATTTCAGGCGTCGTCGGCCCGGCTTGCTTGAATCCTGATGGTGGAATGAGCAAGGGACTCACATCTGAGTATACCCTTCCATGCTGACCCACTAGTAGCATTTAATGTACAAGCCCTGGGCACATGGAGTGCAATTTACTGGGGATTCTACGTAAATCAAATATGGCAAATGTGGATAAGCCAATGTTAGCTTGTTTGGTGTACAGAGCACATGCGCTTCAGCACTGTTTAGCTGTGGTAATGTGCCCAGAATCATACAGCCAGAAAAAATTAAGTTAGCAAAACAGGAGGTCAGAAGGCAAAAAGTCAGGGTAAACAATGCCATGGATGCCAGGTTAACAGTGTGTGATTACCCAAAGGTATTCTGATGCTGATGAATAGATCAGCAAATGATCCTACCTATAGTGTGAACAGCCAAGTCTTAAGATGTTTCCTGAAGCTCAGCAAATATGATAGACATTTTTTTTTATAACAAATTTTATTGGTGTTTTTGCCAGCACATCATAGCCCAGGGGGGGCCTTTGCAAACATCCAATTAGACAGTATTACATAATTGTACAGAGATTGCAATACTTCAACAAAGTCAGAACAGAAAAATTAAATTATAAAAACCAACTCTGTTACAGGCGGTGCATCCCGCCCCATCCCATGAGGATTGCCTGTCAAGCTGATCAAGACCACTGATCGGAGCTGGTCTGTGACTGCGTGGTTGTATTTTTCGTAGGATGAACGGTTCTACGGGTGTTGTGGGGGCAGTTCAATACCACTGTATCCGGCCCAGTGGGACCAAATCTTATTATGCTTCTGTGGGCAGCCTCGTACCCTGAACACCTCCATCTCCATCCCCATACATTTATCCATGGCGCGTTTCCACCTGCCCACGGATGGCGGGGAGATCCCTTTCCAGTACTGGTCCATGAATCGCTTGGATAGTTTGAGCCCTAGGAATAAAAGATGTTGCTTTTATCTGTTTCCCCCAATCCAGTCAGGACTGTGTAGTAGGAATAGTTTGGGGACTAAAGGAAGTCGCCAGGATAAGACCTGTTCTAAACACATGGTCACCCTCTACCAGAAGGGCTGAAGGGCCCTGCAGCTCCAAACTGAATGTAGGAAGGTCATCTCCTCGTCCCCGCATCTAAGGCAGATGGAGAATGAGATAACTCTCATCCGCCAGAGACGGGACCTCGTGTAGTATGCTCTATGTATATATTTAAATTGGATTAGGAGGTATCGGGTGGCGACAGTTGCTTCGCTGGGACTCGCCAGGGCCTTGGTACAGTTGTCATCTGTGAGACCTGGAATGACCGCTTCCCATGTCGTGTGTAATGTGTCAAGTGTGATGTGATTATGTGTGATTAGTGTTCGATAGATTTGTCTGATTTCATGGGCACCCAGGTCTCCCATCAACAAGCTCCAATCCAGCGGGTGAAACTACTGTAGGTCCTTCAGGGATTGGATATGTGATGTCAGTGCATGCCTGAGCTGAAGATCTTTCTAAAATTGACTACGGTATAATTGGTATTCTGTTTGTAGTTGTTGGAAGGACGTAAGCACTGTCCCGTGCATTATGTTACCAATGGTGAAATTCCAATAGCGTCCCATGCCCGGAATCCTGGTAATGTACGACGTAGCGGAGGTAGGTACCGTTCTAGTGTCAGTCGCCCCTTCCAACCCATCCTCTTAACTGTGTATCGTAATATGAGTATTACTATCTTGCATGTTGGTGGTAGGTGATCTAGGTTTGTCTACCTGTACAAGAGATCTAGTAAAGTCGGGGGTTCATCACTCGTCTTTCAACTGCAAAGGCCGGGTCCGCCTGTGCGCTGTACCACCACTCATTAATGTTAAGTAGATGAGAGGCAAAGTTATATCTGCCGCAATGATCCCCCCGCAGTAGGTGGATTGTGTGCAGGTCCGTAAAGCCCTCTGATGGCACCTCCCCCCATAGGAACTGATTTAGGAGAGCGTTAACTTGTCAGGATCACAATTGTGGGATTACATGCGGGAAGTTTTGAAGATGGTACAGAATTCGTGGAAGGGAGACCATCTTAAAGATGGCCAACCGCCCGTATAGGGATAGGGGCAGAGATGACCACATCTTTGTCTCTTCTTTGAGATGCAGCAATGTTGGATAAACGTTATGTGAACATGAGATAGTTGGGCATGGTGAAATTTATACCCCTAGGTATTGGAACCCTCCCGTAGCATCGGTCAGTTGAGTTGCCCAGGAGCCTCTACCCTGGTCTCCACAGAGTGGGAATAATACCAATTTTGCTGGGTTGGTTCTAAGCCCAGTGGTTTTCCCAAATATGCAACGTATTTGCAAAATGCGAGGGCCGTTAAACCCTGGGTCTTTGAGAAAAAGCAATACATCATCTTCTTATAATGCAATTCTATCAGACGTTTCTGGAGACTATTCGTATTGTCGCACCAGGGGATCCTGCCACACCCATGTCGCCAATGGCTCGATTGCCAAAGCAAATAATAGTGGGGAAAGCGGGCATCCCTCTCTAGTACCCCGATGGATGGGGAATTGCGCCAAGTGTGTCCCCACCACCCATACTGAGGCAGAGAGATCTGTATAGAGGACACAGACATATGAAAGGAACCGCAGGCCAAATTTGAGTGCTTGTAAGATGAGAAACAGATAGCCCCAACTGAGTGAGTCAAATGCCTTGTCAATGTCGGCCAGCAGGAGGGCAGCGGGTGACCAAGGTCTGGAGCCCTCGCGATGGCATTGTGGAGACGCCTGTCATTATGTTCTGTGGATCTGTGTGGCATGAAACCCGCCAGGTTTGGATGCACGAGTTTGTGAATATGTGTACATAGATGGTCCACAAGAACCTTGCCCAGGAGTTTAGACTCCATGTTTAGGGGAGAAATAGGACGATATGAGGACGCTTTCTATGGTGGGCATCCTGGCTTAAGAAACACACTATTTCGGCATGTTGCCAGTCTGGAGGAGGAGTAATTGTTCTAGGGCTTCATGGAGTGCCCCAAGGAGATGCATGCCCAGAAGGGTCATGTGAGATTGTAGAAATCCGCTCGGGAGTTCATTGGGGCCTGGTGCCGTGCCAGGATGTAGGCCCGATAAACCATTACCGAGTTCCTCTACCATGATTGCCCCTTCAAACTGCTCACATATATGGCCAGGCAGTGATTTTGGTGGTATATCTCTTAAAAATTCGCCCATTTGGTCTTGGGATATGATTTCTTGTTTTGAGTACAGTGCCGAATAGTATGATGCGAACGCTTGGGCGACCACGGTGGATGTGATGCATAGAGTCCCCTCTGCATTTTGCAGTGCCGGCACTGGAATGGGTGACAGCGCCGCCTGACAGAGAAAATGCAACATTTAGCTTGACTTGTTACCCCATTGGTAAATTCTAGATTGGGTCGCTTACCATATGTGTTGGGCTTCATTGGTAAGCAACTGGTATAGTGCGTGAGGAGGAGATCTTGTTTGGCAATAGTTCTTGTGCCCTCCCTTACTCCGGTCTCTAGGGCATGCTGGTGAGTTTCAAGGTCCACCACCTGTGCCAGGTGGCGGCATTTCTCTCCCGCTTGGTGACTAATATCCATCCCCCGGATTGTAGGTTTAAGAGTTTCCCATAATGTTGTGCAAGCAGGGGCCGTGTCAACATTGAAATCTAGGTAGTCCGTGATTGCTTTTCTGAGGGCAGTCTGATAGGATGGGTCTCGTAGATGCCAGGGAGACATGCTCCCTCTAAGGGGAGAGGCACGGGGACCTATGTGTAGCCTTAGTGTGACTAAGAAATGATCTGATAACCCCCTGGCCGGATGGAGACCCCTGTGACCCTGTGTGTGTGTACGCATGCAATGAAAAGGTAGTCTATTCTAGACAATGATCTGTGTACTGCTGAATGGTAAGTGAAGCCTAACTCCAGTGGATGGTAGGCACGCCGAGCATCCGACCACCCCAGGGCAGAGGCTAACCAATGAAATTTAGATTCCACCCCACTACAGTCAGGGCCTGTGTCTCGCCATTGGTCAGTAGGTGTCATAATGTTGTTCCAGTCGCTCCAATACTGATAAACCGTCTGGGAGCTCTCCCCATAGGTGTACGACCTTGTCTGCAAGGGATTGCCCCAAAGGAGGGGATGTGTAGTAACTACCAAGAGTCAAGGGTTCCGCATGTAATGATCCTGTGATAATGGTGCACCTTCACCCTGGATCAGACCATATTTTTGAAAGGCTAAACAGGACCCTGCGGTGTATTAAAATCACTGTTCCCGGTGACCCCCGGACAAATCAAGAGTGGAAAACTTGATTGAATCCATAACGGGATAGGCATGGGTCCTTAGTTCCCATCATATGAGTTTCCTGCAACAGTAGTATGTCAACTTCTAATCTTTTAGCTTGCTTTAGAACTGCTCCCCATTTAATTTTATCCAAAACCCCAAGGAAATTCCATGTCATGATATTGAGCCCACCGGGCACCGACTATTAGTATGGGTAGTCATCTATTCCTCGAGGGGGGGGGTCCGAGTGTGGGATGGGTGCATGAGGTTTATAGTGCAGACATGCCTGTGCCTAAACTGAATTGAACTCTACAGAACTAAATATAACTCTCCCCCTCCTCCCCCATTCCCAATACCTCAGCCAACATGAAGAATCTGTTGCAGTCGGAGTGGCCCTAGAGCTCCAACTGGGGGGCTCCATGAGCCACCAACCAATTGTTCCCCAACATCTCATGACCATTGTGTTGCAGGGCATGCTGTGAACACTTGTTGGGGGTCTCCCAAGCCTGATAATAGTCCAAGGGCAGACAATCCAAACCAGGTTAATGTTCATTCAGTCTGGGAGCGTGTAACTAGGCAATCTTCGGTTTTGCTGCTGTCAGGAGACTTTGCCCTGTGCCTGGGAGCGCCAGTTGGACCAGGACCTGTGCCGTCGCTTGGAAGTGGACTACTTCGGGCGGATCCTCCCGTTGCCCTTGGAAGAATCTGATTCTAGTGGCAGCGGAATGTGAGGCTTAAGGAGAACAGTTTTGTCTGCCCAAGTAAGATAGCCTCAGGGGTGTCAAAGAATACTGATTTGTTTTAGTATATTATGTGCCTCCGAGCTGGGTACAATTGCATGTATTGAATGTTCAGTTGCCGCTGCGAATGACTGGCACTGCTGCTGAACAAGCCAGGTATGATCGGGATAGATCATTATGTTGCGGGATTCAAATATCAGTTGATCCCTGTGGGCCCTGGCAAATTGAAGAATGGTATTCCGGTGCATATAGTTCAACAGTTTGGCTATGAGAGGTCTAGGCTATTCCCCCGGGGGTGCTTTCTCATGAGTGCTCTATGGGCTGGTTCCACTACAAAGCAGGAGGAAAGGGAGCCCTCCGGCAGAAGAGAACCAAACCAACGTGTCAAAAAACTCTCTGTTGATGCCCCTTCACATCCCTCTGCGAATCCAATAAGGTGTAGGTTGTTTCGCCTCTCAACCTTCCGCGTCTTTCACCCGTGAGGCAAGTTTATTGACTTTTTGTTGTAGGGTTGCAACCGTATCTTCCACAGGTGACACTCTGATTTCTGCCTTGGTGATGCGATCCATGGCTTTTCTAAGGTCTTGACGTAGGAAGGAAACCTTTGAACTGACTGCACTGATCTTGGCATCCAACATGTTGGGGTATTGCGATATTGTGGCAAGTGGGGCGGTGATGTCAGCGATGGGCCCCCCGCCATCAGCACTGCCTTCCCCCGCGAGGGCAGTGGTGTAGTGGTCCAGTATGGTTTGTTTCGAGGTAGGGCCCGAGGACTTGTCTTTTGTCATGATGACCGAGCACTACCCTGTTGCTATAATTCAGGAGTGGTCAGCTCAAGCCTCTCTGTCCTTTCCAGGCATCTCTTCGTAAGAGTATTAGGCTGATCGCCCCGGGCCGGGCCTCACTGAACCAGTCCACCCAGAACCGCAAGCTGCACCAGCCCTAGCTCGGCAGCTTCCGCAGCTCAGGGGCAGACCGCATGGCGGACCCCTAGGAGGATCTCACCCGCCGGCCCCCCGGCCCCCAGCCCTCCATCCACATCTTTGTTGTGCTGCCAATGTGGTCACTACCCAAAATTGGTTGGAATAATAAAGGCCCGAATTGCGGTCATGCCAGCATCTGCCGCCACAGGCGTTGAGGGGGGAAGAAGGAACAGGAGGCACGAAAGCACCCCACCCCGTCCTTGACAATATATGATCCCATGCTGCAGGCCCACCACGGTTCTGGGCCCGCCCCCACAGGTCAACATTTCCGGGTAACAGCCCGCGTCTCCAAGGCACCGGGTGTTCACTAGGTCCAATTAAGTGTGCATATTACTCAGGTGTTGAGGCCAGCATCTTCTGTACTCCCAGGAGAATATCATGTAGCAGGGGGCGAGGGGAAGGGAGTGGTGCAAAGCCTTCCTCCCCCCGATGCAGCAACATGGTATCCCACACCTCAGGCTACCTCACAAGGGACAGGAGCCCTGGTAGCTTCAGGATTCTGGACCACGGCCTAGGCCTAAGGGCACAGGTTTAACCTCTCAGCCCGGCAGATCCCCCGCGCTGCACCAGAGCAGCACCCCAGAGAGCCACGCCAGAGCTCTTTGTGTTCTACTCCTGAGCCGGTCCTGGGAGGGAAGGGCTGACTCACTTTGCCCCTGCTGCGCCAGGGGGAGCTGCCCGGTGCGCACAACCTCTCCACCTTGGCCCCCACGGCCCGGCTGGGTGGGCCATCGATGCAGGCCACTCCTCACTGCCGCACTGATCTCCCCGTGTGCCCCCTGAGCCACAGGGCTCGTTGTAGGGGCGCGCCGTGAACAAGGGGGGTGCGCCGACTGCCTGCCCCAAACGTCACCTTGATACCGTTGGGTTAATAGTTGCATCCTGGATAGTGGAGGTTGGGCCCGGTCATCCCCGCTTTAGGGCCGACAGTGTCGCTCCCCGGTCCCAGACCGCCGCGCGGAGACCCCTACCACGGCGAGTGTCACTGGGTCCTCCGAGGGGTGATCACTTCGGATTATACCGGATTATGGGTTTGGTGAGACGGAGCTCCTTCAGATAGCATTCGCCATGATGGCTTCCCAAGCCACGCCCCTTGATAGACATCTTAAATCCTGTTTAGAGTTCAGCTGATGGGTTACTCATCCACCGTATTATAAGTGCATTATATGCCATGCACTTTTAATATCTCCTCCATCACTTTACAAGTGCATTATATCCTAATGAACTTGTAATACTGCACACGGGGCATCCGTCACGTTTGTGATGGAGTACCCGTCCGCCACACAATGAATCAGGCCCTTAGGCTCAGAGGGAGACTGTTCTATATAGCCGCTACTTGATAGATAAAAAAATATGCCTTCCAGTTGCACGTTCTTTCCTTACAGAATCTGAAGTAGATGAGAAGCATAAAGCTCTGGGGGAAAGAATACCCTTGAAAAAAGGTAATAAATGAAAGCAGGACCACAACCATTCAGTGTTTTGAAACAATTACAGAGGCTTTTAAAGATGATGGACTGGAAGCGAATGTACTGATTGCAGGTGTCTAGAGATATGTGCATGATGTGGTAAAGCAAAGATCAGATGGTCTGAACGATTCTGCACCACTTGAAGGTGTTGGAGTACATAATGAGAAAGTCCCAAAAAAGGACGTTGGTATAGTCAACTCAGGATCCAACCAAAGTTTGTATTATGGGATAATCATGTCATGTGCAGATGCTATTATCACTGTACTGCCCATGCTCACAGTGTCCCAGTGTCCCAGTGCTGCTGGAAATTGTGTGGGTGCTGCCATCAATGTTTCCTCACTGAAGTAATTGGAATTATGAAAAATCTGCACAAAGGACAAGTGAAGCAAGTTGGCATTCCCAGTTAGCAAGAGAGTTGAAAGGATGTGGTATGTAGCATGTGGTGTTTTCTGGAACACACTGCTGCAAATAAATTATTAAAGTATGGTGTGGAAGTGCACTGCCATTTACAGATAGCACATGTTTCATCTTGGGCACTTACTTTGCACAGACATGCAGTGTTACTGAGAAAATTATAGAGCATACACACAATAATGTTTGTGCAAATCCGATTTCAGCAAATATTCATCATTTGTGAATCACCAACTAAAGTGTCTTAATTTATTTTTATCCTATTAAAAATGTGTTTCCATCACACTTCAGAATCACAAAACAATGTGTTTCATGTTTGCTTTCCTAACTACTGCTATATTTTGAAATATTTGTACCGTTAATTTACAAGAATTTACATTTTGTTTGTTTTTTTAGAAAAAAATTACATTTTACAGACTTTCCTTTCACACTCCTTGTGTCCCTGTATGATTGTCCAATAGGCAATTTTATACACCACTCTCTCTTTGCAGTGAGAGATAGAAAAGTAAACACCAATCTCAATGTTAAAAGAGTAAGCAGCAATTTGTATGAAGATGTAGCCTGAAATATGACTTCGGTATTTAAACGCACAGCATGTGACAATATAAAAACCAAATTTAAAGACATCTTTTTACTTATTCACCTTATGAACTCAAGCACAGTTATTTTGGCTGCAGCCCCCATGCACCTCTACTTCCATCACCTATGCTAGGGTCTTCAGAACAAAGTTGAAAGCATTTTTGTTTTTATTTTAACATTCTGTTAAGAGGCACTATTGCTTTGCAGTACTATGTCCACCAGTCCACAATCGATGTGTTCAGGAGCTTGAAGGAATACTTGGATCCTTTGCATGCTATAAAACCATTCCTTGCAAGGTTATTTGTAGGCAACTATCTTTTTTGCCAGTTCTTTAGGTGTGGTGGTTTCTTGCATTGATGTAGTTTAATCATCTCTTTTGAGAACTGCTCAATACTGAGTGCTAACAACTATTGTATTTTATACAGAATATCACAGATTCCTAGAAGAGTAATTAACAGGCAGTAGCATTGCCAACTGATTGGCATTTTCTTATTCAATCTTAGGAGGAATGGAAGATGCATTAGAAATTAAACCAGATACTTGCCAGTCACATATCCCCAAATCAGGTGTGTTAGTCCACTAGACCCAATTTTCTAAGCTCTGTCCATGAGTGTTTCCTCAAACAAACATAGGTTTGAACGTCACAGTGAGCAGACTGAAAACATACCTTTGGGCAATAGTCAGACAGGAGCATCTTCTGGAGATGGAATTAAGGATACTTCATGAGATCATTGTTATTTCACAGAAGACATTTTCAGAAAATTGGTAAAATGAGTTGTTTTCTCGAAATAACTTTGCAAAATCTGGTTTTAAACTGCTTTGTATTGAAATCTCTACAGGTAGCTGCGTTTCAGTTGACAATTTACCCATTCCCATTTTGAAAGATCTTTGTCAGTAACCTAAAAACATGCTCAAATCCATTAAAGTAAGTTTACGCCAGGTGATGCACTGGATGTATGACGTTACAACGCATACTTTTACAACGACCTACCTTTACCACGCAATTTTTACAACGCAGGATCCATTATAACGAAGTACCATTACAACGCAAGTATTTACAACGCAGATACCTTTACAACGCATACCATTACAACGTAAGTATTAGTAAGTATAATATTTTTTTAAATGTAAAATAATTTAAACTAATATAATTTAATTTAATTTAATTTAATTAATTTAATTTAATTTAATTTAATTTAATTAATTTAATTTAAATAATTTATTTTAATGTAATTTAATTAATTTAATTTAATTTAATGTAATTTAATTTAATTTTATTTTAATTTAATTTAATTTAATATAATTTAATTTAATTAATTTAATTTAATTTAATATAATTAATTAAATTAAATGTAATTTAATTTAATTTAATTTAATTTATTTTAATTTAATTAATTTAATGTAATTTAATTTATTTTAATTTAATGAATTTAATTTAATTTAATTTAATTTAATTGATTTAATTTATTTTAATTTAATTAATTTAATTTAATTTAATTTAATTTAATTTAATTAATTTAATGTAATTTATCTTGTACCCCTTTACCCAAAAAGCCAAAACTGACACTTAACCCTAAAAATACCCCTTTACCCAAAAACTGAAAACTGAGCCTGAACCCTAAAAATACCCCTTTACCCAAAAACTGAAAACTGACCCTGAACCCTAAAAATACTCCTTTACCCAAAAACTGAAAACTGACCCTGAACCCTAAAAATACCCCTTTACCCAAAAACTGAAAACTGACCCTGAACCCTAAAAATACCCCTTTACCCAAAAACCCAAAACTTACCCTAAACCCTAAAAATACCCCTTTACCCAAAAACTGAAAACTGACCCTGAACCCTAAAAATACCCCTTTACCCAAAAACCCAAAACTGACCCTAAACCCTAAAAATACCCCTTTACCCAAAAACCCAAAACTGACCCTGAACCCTAAAAATACCCCTTTACCCAAAAACCAAAAACTGACCCTGAACCCTAAAAATACCCCTTTACCCAAAAACCCAAAAGTGACCCTGAACCCTAAAAATACCCCTTTACCCAAAAACCCAAAACTGACCCTAAACCCTAAAAATACCCCTTTACCCAAAAACCCAAACTTATAATATTTTTAATAAAATTATATACTTACCAATACTTACGTTGTAGTGGTATGCGTTGTAAAAGTATCTGCGTTGTAAATACATGCGTTGTAATGGTACTTCGTTGTAATGGATCCTGCATTGTAAAAATTGCGTGGTAAAGGTAGGTCGTTGTAAAAGTTGCGTGGTAAAGGTTGTATACCGATGCACTCCCTTAAGGAAGATTTACTATGCCATGCAGAGCCACTTTGCGTGCTCACTGTGGCATAGTAAATCTGGAGTAACGCAAAGCAGTGCAAGTTGCTGCCATGTGTTACTGTGCCCTGGGAAGGCGTTCCATGGGTGGAGCGTGGGTGGTCCATGGTCCAAGGTTTTTGGAGCATTGTCGGATTCACTAACAATAGGAAACCTGGGTATGCATCAACATACTATGCCTTCAGTTGAGGCATAAAAGGGGGGAATATGATTATTTCTCCTCATGTTTCCCTCTTTCCATGTCTCTGCATTCTGCAGCACACATAAAAAGAGAAAAAAGCGCCAGACGATTGTTTTTGTACAGGAAGGTGTCCCTTCCTACAAAAAACACAATCCTTCCTGTGAGGCAGGCACCCTTGGCACAAGGGTGTTTGCTTTGCCACTAGCCTGCGTTCAGTACGCCACCACAGAGGGGGAGCAGGAATGCATCATATCATAGTAGATATGGCGCATTCCTGCTCTCTTCCTATCACGCAACGCAGTGCAGCAAGTTGTCTCACTGCGTTGCATGACATTTTAGTAAATCTGGCCCCTAAGTCTCCCACCTGGAGGTGGCTGCACACAGAAATGGATGTGGGAGTATCACACAGATGCTGAAGTCTCAATCTGCCCTCCAGAGGTGTCTGTGCATACACAGGTGTAATTGTGGGGTGGCGGCATTGTGCACTAAGCCTACGTCTGCATCTTGGACATGACTATTTGTGAAGGCTCATGTTTTTGAGGTGGGCTCACACATGCACTATAGGGCTGAGTCTGCACCACGCACCTGGCTATTTGCAGAGCCTTATGTGCTTTGGGCAGTGCAGAATATACTCTTAAACATGCACTAAAGACAAAGGGTGCACACAGAGGCTTGTATGAGGGTCACTTCACACTTGCATCAAAGGCAATGTTTGCAACCCGGGGGAAGCTGCACACAGAGTTCGTGGAGTGATTTCTGTTTGTCCAAACATGAACCGACGACTGAGTCTGCATCGCAGTAATGTCCATACACACAGAAGCAACCGCTCATGCAGGAAGGACTGCACACAGTCTTGTGTGTCAGAATTGCATCAAGCTGGTGCCTATGCACACTAGACGCTGAGTCAGCACACGGAGGCCAATGCAAGGGACAGGCAGCAGTGTTAGGGTAGATTGATCGGGGGCAAACAGCAGTGTAAGGGCAGATTGACCTGGGGCAAACAGAAGTGTAAGGGCAGATCGACCTGTTTGCTTTATTCACGCTCATCCTCGGATATTCTTGGCTGGGCTCTGACCCCTTCAGGCCTGGATTCCTGTTTTTAAGTCAGGCTGTCGCTTGGCAACGATCTGCTCTATCTAAAAAGAGGCCTTTAGCCCGCCCCATACTTACCATTACTTGGCATCATTATCACTCTTCATTGCTGGCTTCTGATTCGATAATACGTGCCAGGCACCACTTCCTGCATGACTTTGTGTGGAGACTGGACCAAGTACAGATTGATTTAAATTTATTTGAGTCCATCCACTGCTCCCGCTGTGATTAAAATACGTTTCTTTTTTGTATTCATTTTTAAATAGCGCAAAATCGACCCGACTGGAAGGTATGGTATTTACCTAAACAGCAGTTACATTACACAAGTATACACTTTCATTTTTTAGGCAGGGTCGATAAAGGGATTTGCCCAGAATCACAGGATGTTGAGGTGACACCGAGATTCGAACTTGGTTCCCGAGTTCCCAGTTCTGAAGTTGGCATCTCTGGCCGAAGCACCACATTGTTCTCTCCCCTCCCACCTACCCATCCGTTCTGGGTCGGGATTCACCACTCCCTAATGCATGACTTTATTCCTTGTTATCCTCATCACCAGTACATAGATCATAGGCTTCCCTCTGCAAGCATTCTTCTTTCTTCACACTGCTCCTGTGTCTCACTGGTTACCACCTGCATGGTATTTGTGTTCGTAAGAGTCTGCACAGACCACTTCTGGGAACCTGTGTGACTCCTCTCGCCCCTGACCTGAACGTATAACGCCACCTGCTGGCCTGCCTGATTACTACAGGTAGCGTTATAGACAGAACATGAGCACAGTATCTTTTCCAGCAAGGTACGACAGCAGAGGCTTGGGGCACAGATGTAGGAAGCAGCAAAGATGGCATGCACCAACAATCCGCATGGTTCTCATACTACCTGTCTCTTTACTGCCCATACGAAGAAGCCTGCATGTCCCACTTGTTTGATCCTCTAAATAGCTCCAGAAGTAGTCAAAAGGTGTGATACAAACTTTATCAGACGCTAGTGGGACTGTCATTAAAGACACAACAACTCTTCTGAGACGTTCTGGTATTGCAGCGTTGGAGAATAGAAGAAATGTGTGCACTGTGACATTTATAGTATATGAGTCATCTTGTAAAGTGCTGCTGCTGTGTCATGACCAGGGCCACTGGAATTATAGGGCAGGGTTGACTAATAGCGTTTTTTTAAAATTTAGGGCATTGGAAGAAAGAGTGTAAGTACCCACCAAGAGTTAATCCCGAAAATACATCATTGAATCCACAGGTGCAGGATGAGGTAATTCAACAGCCATCGCCACAGCAGCAGGTAGCTACCCAACAAAGTCAGGTGCCACAACCTCCACTTCCACACAGTGTAAATCTACAGAAATACAGTGCAGAGACAGGAGTCTGCGGAGGAGAACAGGTAATAAGATCACCGAGAGTGAATGTGAGTTCACAGTATTGGTTGAAGGAAGATGGGAGTGAGTCCGATGACAGCTTCTGACGGTGCCTGAGAGAGGGAGAAAAGTGCGTACTTGGCGCCACTCTAGAGGTAGATCAATCTGGTCCTTTTGTGAATGGAAAGGTGAATGATGTGAAAGTGACTTTCCTAGTGAACACAGGTGCTACCCGCTCCACTGTCAGATCAGTAGAAGTCCAAAATCTCCCTCTCTCTGGAGAACACATCCAACTTGTAGATGTAGCAAATAGACAGATCAAAACATCCCTAACGAAACCAGTTGAAGTAGAAATTGGAAATTTCAAAGACATGCACCGATTTGTTAACCTTCTTGGTAGGGACATTCTGTGTAAAATGAATTGTGCCATCTACTGTTCACCAGATGGCATTGAGTTTTAAAACCCAAGATGAAGATAGCCTGTATAAAATGACTATGTCACTGATAGAGTCAGACAAGAATGGTATGTTTCCTGTGTTTGATCGAGAAAAAATACTTTTGAATTGAAGGAGTTAATCAAAGAAAAAGTGTGGGATTTCACAGGAGAAGATATTGAATTAATGAAAAATGTAGATCCTGTGAAATTTTCTGTAAAAGAAGGAGTGAGTTACCCAAACATTCCTCAGTACAAAATGACAGCTGAAATAATTGAATAAATAACCCCAGTGATAAATAAAATGATTGAACAAGGAATTTTGAGAGAAATAGAAAGCAGTCAGTGTAATTCACCTATAATGGGACTGAAAAGCCTAATGGAACGTTCAGAATAGTACAGGATATGAGAAGGGTCAATAAAATTGTTGTTACATGTTGTTCAATTGTCCCAAACCCAGCAGTAATCTTGTACCAAATTCCACATGATGCAGAATGGTATACAGTCATTGATTTGTATAATGCGTTCTTTACTGTTCCATTACATCCTGACAGCCAGCCAATATTTGCTTTCCGGTTTGGAGACCGTATTTTGGTATGGTGCCGAATTCCTCAGGGGTATACTGAGAGTCCATCTATCTTTAATCAATTGCTAAAGAAATCATTAGAAAGTTTAAGCATGCCAGGAGAATCAGTGCTGGTTCAATATATTGATGACCTGTTGGTGGCATCAAAAACAAGAGATGCATGTGTTTCAGACACTGTTGCATTACTGAACAATTTGGCAGACGAAGGACATAAAGTGTCCCCATCAAAACTACAGTTTTGTCAGAAAGAAGTGCAATACCCAGGTCACAAGATTGCTAAAGGAATTAGGCGAGTCACTATGGAGAGAATTAAAATGATACAAGGAATGCAGCCCCGAAAAACACAGAGACAAGTGAGAATGTTTTAGGAATGGTAGGATACTGTCGACAATGGATTAGTGGATTCTCACTAATAGCCAAATCCTTACAGAGATTGACAAAAGCAATTGACAAAGATCTCATAGTGGCGAATAAAGCTGAAATGGAAGCTTTTGAGCAACTAAAAACCAGTTTATGTGAAGCACCCACATTAGGAATGCCTGATTATGAAAAAAGAGTTTGAACTGTATTGCAGTGAGCGAGAAGGATGTGCATTGTCAGTTCTAATTCAAAGACATGGAAAATTGAGAAAGCCAATTGCATATTTTTCGGCTGTTTTGGACCCAGTTGCAAGAGCATTGCCAGGATGTTTAAAAGCAGTAGCTACTACAAATGTGAGTTTGGAACAAAGTGAAGGTATAGTGATGGGATTTCCTTTAAGGGTATATGTACCTCATTCAGTGGAGATTCTCCTCACTAGGACAAAGACACAGTTCCGTACCAATAACAGAATGACAAAATATGAGAAGACAATACTAGGTGCCGATAATGTGACAAATTTCACGATGTGTGAATGTAAATCCATCTACATTGCTACCTGATGTTATGGATGTTGAGGTGAGAAATGAAGTTGATCACAAATGTTTGGATGTTCTTGAATACTGTACCAAGCCAAGGCCTGACATCAAAGATCAACCGTTACCTGAATCTGATTATGTAATGTTTGTTGAGGGTTCATGCCTGAGAACAGATGATGGTGCTCTAAATGCTGCGTATGCTGTATGCACAGTGGCAGATGTCCTAGAAGCATCTTGTCTGAAAGGAATTCGTTCTGCTCAGATAGGAGAATTGATTGCTTTGATACGAGCATGTGAACTAATTAAAGAGATAAGTGTCACCATAGTGACTGACAGTCAGTATGGTTTCGGAGTTGTCCATTATTATGGCCAACTGTGGTCCCAAAGAGGTTATTTGACTTCTGCAGGATCTCCCATTTGAAATAACAAAAGAGGATCTCCACAGCGGACCAAGCGATTAGCACCTCAACTTCAACAGTCCCATAAAATGTTCAATGTCATGTGCTGATAACCTCCAAGACCTGCTGTGGTTCGGTCTTACTGGGTTCCCAGATAAAAGCTTGCAAAGATGTAGGGGCAGCATCATGTGTCAAGTAATTCGCAGAGGCAAAGTTTTCTGAAAATATATTCTTCTTTTTATTGATCTTTTTTTTGGGGTGCACAAGACAGCCAACGCGTTTCGCTCTCCACCTTGGGAGCTTCGTCAGGGCAAGGTTAAAAGAAAATGCACAGACAGTAATATACTGGTCCAGGTCAGGCAGGCAATATGAATCTCAGTCAGAGTCCAGGTAAACAGAAGATAAGTTTCCAGCAATATTCTAGAAAACTACACAGTAGTTTGTACACAACTGAGCGCCGTGGGGACCAAGTTGGTGTAGGGTAAAATTCCAAGGCACTTGAAATGTGTTGAGACAATATAAGTGTACGAATCTCTGGAGATTTGTAGAGATGAGGTCTTTCTTAGGAGGTTGGCAGGCCTTAATAAGCTGCCGAACCGGCTCGTTCTCAAGGAAGAGTATCTGCACGGGGGACTCTGTGTGTACGAAAACTGATGGACTGAAATTTAAACTGGTCAATGAAGCAAAAGTACCAGAAGATCAAGTAAATGAAATAACCAGTCAAAAGAAGTTGTTTGGAAAGAAAATAGAGACTATTGAAAGGCTAAAGAGAGTGAGAAGACCAAATCAGAAATACAAGTCACCTGAGTGGACTTGCATGGTCTTGCCTCCAATAAATGATGTAAATAGCAGCCAAGAAAATCTGAGTTGCCAAGGTGAAGAAAAAGAAAGTGATTAAACTGTGACTCAAAGAAAGAAAAGAGATTCTTAAATTGGGAAACTGTGGAAGAGAAAAGCATAAAGAAACAAGATTTTGAAATTTTGGTGGAAAGGACACTGTAAGTGTAAAAGTAAGGGTTTAACCTCATGGCTGCTGGAGTGATTTCCCTGCAGTGCTGGTCCAGAATAAAAATGGGTGTGGTCATGACGAGCTCTGCTCGTCATGAGCACCTGAGAGGTATATGCCATGACGAGCTGAGCTCATCATAAGCACCGAAGGGGTTAAAGAGAGACAATATAAAGGTGGAAAAGATTGTGAAAACTGCTGTGTAAAAAAAAAAATTGGCTACTAATGGTGTAACTAAATCGAAGTGTACCATTTTCAGAAAATGGTGTAGAATGTGGTTAATATGTACTGGATTATTAATGTTGGTATGGTTGATTTTAGCTATATTTATTCCTTTTAGGCCAGATTTTGAAAAAATGAAAGCAAATGAGAGTATGAAAGAAAATAATAATGAATCAAAAGGTGAAAAACTGCATGTGTATAGGCCTGAAATTCATCAAGATAACTCCATCAGTGATTTCTCGGAAAACACATTTTCAAGGTTATTATCTGAATATGTGAAAACTATGGATGCCAGTGATTGTTATGTCTGTGTCAAATTGCCAGCATCAGTATCAGAGGGTGTGACTAACCATCATCTTCCATTAACGTATGGAGTTACATGTAGTGTATTAACAAGTTGTTTTATAGAACAGGAACATTACAGTATTATTATTCAAATTCTGATGATGTTTTTGCAAAATTGAAAATTGTAGCTGAATTGAATCAAATCAAGTTTGCAAACTTTTTTGGAGAATATTTTTTAGAAGTGCAAGAATTGACCCATGATTATGCCTTTAAACATAATTTGACTTGTAAGATGAGAAATGAAGAAAAAGCCTTTCTAGATATGGCTGAAGCGAGAAGAATTCAGTATGAAAGGAGGGAAAAAGTAAAACAAACTAAATCTACAATCTGGACATTTGAGGATGATAATACTGAAGGACATAGTGTGGCTATAAATATAGATACACCATTATTAGGGAAATTATGTATTCGGAGAGATAACACTGTGTATGATAATAATTTTGTGGGAGCAAGTCAATGTGAAGATACATACATCATACAAGGGGGTTGGGGATTTAAAGGTGGTGATGACCCAGTCTTTCTTGGGATCTATTTTCTGTGTGGGAACAAGGCTTATTAGAAATTGCCTGATCACTGGTACGGGTCCTGTTACGTAGGCCTGGTATTTCCTAAATTTTTCATGTAGATAGAGGTACTAATGGAATTCATGAAATAGGTAAACCGTTAAGTCGTAGAAGAAGAGAAAGTGTGACAGAAATAATAGGTGATGTTTTTGGAGCACTGATACCAGCAGTCGGAATATCTTTTAATGCAAACAGAATTCGGAACTTGTCAACGATAGTGGATCGTTTGTCAACAGCTGGAGGATTTTTAATGGTAAACACTGAAATGGTTGCTATGAGAGCTATGGTGATGCAAAATCGACTTGCTCTTGACATAATTTTGGAAAAAGAAGGAGGAGTTTGTGGAATTTTAAAGGTACAACACTGCTGTACCTACATTCCAGACAAAAGTCAAAACATTGAAAGATATATTACAAATCTTACAGAGTTGCAAAAAGAAGTTGAACCACTGGAGGTTGATCGTGTTCTTGAGAAACTTGGTAGAAGTTTTTCAGCAGTTAAAAATTGGTTTTATGAAATAGGTAGATCTATTATAGGGAAAGTACTAATTCCAGTAACAATAATAATAGTAGTAACTTTAAATTTAAGATTAGGTTGTAAACTCAGAAAGAGAAGGAACTTTAAAAGGTTTATAAAGAAAGTAATCAAAGAAAAGCAAGAAAGGGAACGTGAAAGAGGTGACATTGAGATGGAAGAGTTCAAAGAGAAACTTTATCAAGACAGAAAGAAATTAGAAGAAACTAGAGTATAACTCATACTAATTGAAGGAATTTGAAACATGTTGAGATAACATTTTCAAAATGTTGGGAGTTATTTGTGATAAATCACCAAAGGAGGGAGTTGATGAAGCGAGGATGGAAACAAAAATCTTTGTTACCCCTCGTGAAATTGCTTCTCCATAACAGTAACATGAATTAATTGTGTGGTTTTGAAATTAACCAACATAGAATAGAATGCACACACAAAAATACACGTGGGATACAAATTTGCTTATTTTGCGAACCATAATTTACTAATTAAGTGAAGTTGTCATGATAATTATGTGCGCATTTGTCATAATTTAACCAACATTTGCATGAATATGCTTCTTGTCTGTTTAATTGTGGCATGACTGCGAATGGTGAGTAAACCATGCTTATGTGTTGCTAAATTTGCTAGGTAATAACTAACTGGGTTAAATTAGAATGGGGGAGGTAAACAGAAGGGCTATATTTTGAAAAATAACGTTTAATTGGGTTTGTTTCTGTTAGACCCGTCTGCTTCTGAGAGTCCCCTCACCACTATGATTTCTTTTGTTCCCCTGTACCTCCCAAAATTTGTTGTTTTTTATTTGTCTACCAGGACTTTTTATGTGTTGTCTCATGGGGTTAGATGTTCCTTGATGCCCAGTTGCTCACAAAGTTTGTGGCACCTATTTACAAGGCGCCTGGCCCAAACCTGTGGCATTACAAACTGGGGTTGTCAACCTGTATAAATGAACCTAAAATGGTGGACACCCTTTTTCCTCATGTGAAGTGACTCCCATTGGAGCCTTCATGAACCCCGGCCTTTTGAGGTTTTGGCGCCCTTTGGTTGGCGCGCATTTCTGACAGGAATTCCTTTATTTTCCTCAGGTACACAAAATGGCTGCTCTAGAACCCCAGTACGGTGGCTGTGAGTGTCCTAAATACCCCTCAAGAGTGCCATGTCACAGCCAGAGAAGGTTCTAGAACCTTCTGGCTCGTGCCAGTACCCCAGGGCACTGGCTATATAAGGCCCAGTCCCTGGCGGCCATTTTAGGATGGAGATTGTTCAGACTAGAGAAGGAGATTAAGAGATTCCAGACTTGACACCAGATTGACACCTGCCCTGTTGACCCCTGAGGTGGCTGGTAGCGCAGGCAGTAGAGCAGCAAAGGGTTGCTGGCGTTGTGTCTGACTGGCGTTCCAGTCAGCTACGTGAGAAGTGATCTAGCGCCTAGAGCGCCTGCCCAGCGAGTACCTCATTGCCCCCAAAAGACTGTGGCCAGATTCGTGTGCCTCCCCGCCCCCCGGTGGTGAACTGTGATCGATTTATCGAGTCGCGAGGCGAGAGCAAGTTCGCCGCGACCGCGATCGTCAGCTGTGCCCCCTTCGCGACAGGTGCCTCTAGAGGGGAGCTCGGACGTCTCCGAGCCCCACCAGCGTAGAGCGCTTCCTGCGCAGATTGAAGGTGAGGTGGTGCGCCGGGGCGGGGAAAGGCCGGCCTTCGTTGGGCGGGACTAGCGTCTCTGCCACTCCCCAGTGACCCGGGAGCTGTAGCTGTGGGCGGGAACCACCCTGTATGCGGAAGTCGGAGGGAGGTCCGTGGAGCCCCTGAGAGCCCCGTCGCTAACGAGAGAAGTGCTGTGCCCGACTAAATCGTATTTTGATTGCAGCCGATGTGAGGTGGGCCCGTTTCTTCATAGTGAATGCAGCGTTGTGAAGGAACTGTGAACCGGCATTCATTTGACTGTGCGCGAAGGTTGTGTGACCTCTCCGGCAGCCCGTTCGTCAGTCTAAAGACTTTGAACTGGTGCCGCCTGTGCTCAAGTGGTGCTAAAGCCCGTAGGCGCGCATAGACTTCACCGGCAAAGCAGAGATCCTATCCCGGTGACCGCCAAGTGCAAATGATGTATTTACTGTGTTTCCTTGCCTTTTAGATATACACGCATACGCCCTGAGTGATTATTAAAGAGTCCCAAACCTTATTTTGTGCTCAGAGAAGCCGTATACCCGGTCATTGAAAACAGCATAAACTGTAAGAGTTATCTTTCCCATTTGAAGCGTATTGCACATGTAATGATTCTAAAGTATTTAATTGGTGGCAGCGATACCAGAAGAAACATGTGGTTGTTTATTTAAATGAACCAATATTTATTCTGATATTTATCCTGATATTTATTCTGATATGTATTGTGATACTCATCCCTGAAGTTATTCTATTTATTAAATACTATTTATTACCAGAACTGTATGACCAAAAGAAATGTAGATGTGGTTTCCCAGTCAACCCTATTTACAACAAAGAACTTTTATATAAAGGAATCGTATTTTTCTACAGCAGTGGTGTGGTGTCCTTCTTTTTGGTGTGGATGTACAAGGAGTTATTATTGGGTCAGAGCCGGCTTAACACTACAGCCTTCACTTGCCTTGTCACTTGAGCCAAGCTACCCCCTTTGTGCTGGGCTTGCCCATCGCAGGTCCAACATAAAATTGGTGCTCAGCGGGTGGGATTGCGAGCCGTGCTTGTTTTGAACCCCATAATAATTCAGTGTGCACCACAGGTACACACCCGGAGTTTTCTCCTAGCGGCCCTCCAATTCAACGTTTTGTTTTTTTCAAATTCTTTCCTGGAGGTGGGTGGAAGTGACCCTCAAAGTTCTTATCCTGGTCACCTACTTCGGGGTGGTTGTCCACACTTTTCACTGACAAGATGGAATTCGAAATGTCAGAGCTGGAGACCTATACTGTGGCACAGCTCAAGGATTTCTGTCAGGAGAGGGGAGTGTTTGTCAGGCGAGGGGCCAAAAGAGAGGAGCTCCGTACTAGTCTGCGAGCATGGGTGGAAGCACACACGGAGGGAACGGTGGAGGAGGAGGAATCGGACAGAGGTACTGTCATTGATAGGACTGCGGAATGTCCCCCGGGGGTGGGTGAGATGTCAATCAGCCCCAAGACAACCTCACGGGAGGGCAGCAGTGTGTCATCGAGAGGGTTGTCAGAAACCGAGTTAGCTGACAGGAGAGAGGAAAGACTGTTAAGGTGGGAAATAGCAAAAATGGAGTTGGAAGAAAGGAGGGAAGGGAGGAGGTTGGAACATGAGTCCAAGCTGGAGATGGAAAGGAAAAGGATGGAACACGAGTTCAAGCTACGAGAACTCGAATTCCAGGCCCCTAACATCACTCCGAAGGGTGTCGAGTCAAAGGAATTTGCCAGGGAGCCCAGGCCCCATTTACCCAAGGACGTAGTCGCCAGTTATACCGCTGGAGACGACATAGCCAAGTGGCTGGCAGCCTATGAGGTCTCCTTAAGAGCCCATGGGATCCATGAGAAGCATTGGGGTGGTGGATTATACCGGTACATGCCTCCGACAGGTAGGGATGCCCTATTGGCCCTAGACCGGGAGGAACAGGTTAATTACCCCGCCATGAAGGTGGCGCTCATCAGGAAGTTTGGGTTGACCCCCGAGAAATACCGGCAAAGGTTTAGGGGCAGCCACAAGCTGAGCTCACAGAATTGGGTTGACTTCCTGGATTTTGCTAAGAAAGCCCTGGATGGGTGGGTACAAGGTAATGAGGTGGAGGACTATCGAGGGTTGTACGACCTGATACTCAAGGAACATCTACTCGAGAAATGTCTTCCCGAGCTGAGGCAACACCTGGTAGACAGCAAACTTACTTGCCCCCGTAAGCTTGCTGAGGAGGCGGACATTTGGGCAAGTACCCGAGTGTCCACGAAGGGGACGGGAGGAGATTCTCAGAAGTCCGGACAGGGCGCTCCCCAGAAGAAAGAGGGGGGAGATAATAAGAAGCAGGAGTTCTCCAAAGGCCCCCAAAATACCTTTAAGGGGAAAAGTTTCTTCTCCACTTCTAAGGCTAACCCGCAGAAGAACCCTAATCCTGACCAGAGTCAGCAGCCAAGGGTTATCCATTGCCATGAGTGCGGTGGTATTGGACATTATAAGGGAGACGTGAAATGCCCAAAGAGACCACCCCCTCCCACTGGAGGAAAGGCCCCGGGAGTCGCTAGTGTAGCGCTCGGGGAGGAGATGCCCTTAGTTAAGGGGGGGAGTGGGCGGGTGTCACCTTAGTGTCCCTGGGTGATCGGGAGGTGGTTCCAAAGATCCAGGTGCCCTCAAATACTACCAAGTATGGGCAATGGGTCACCATCAATGGCCATAGAGGAGAAGCTCTGAGAGATACAGGAGCCAGTATGACTATGGTAAGGAGTCATCTGGTGTCCTCAGAGCAGGTGATTCCAGGCGTACTTCATCCAGCCGCGATGGCTGACGGCAGAATGGGCCACTATCCTGTGGCCGAGGTTCCCTTTGAGTGGGGAGGGGTTGCAGGTTCACTTCGAGTTGCCGTAAGCCCTGCCGTGCCAGTCGATTGTCTGCTGGGCAATGATATGGAGCACAATGCTTGGAAGGAGGTGGAATACCGGACTCATACTGAGATGCTGGGTACACCTGATTGGGCCTGTGTGAGTACCAGGTCTGCGGCTGCTCGGGAGGAGAAGTCGCGTGGGTTGGAGCCTGGAACAATGGCCCACCCAGCTGCTGATGAGGGAACATTTCGAGGACAGGAGGAGCCTGCCTCGATGTCCATGCCCCGTGAGACGGATAGGCCACCTGTGGAGGTGGACCCGGAGTCCGCGGAGGAGGACATGGTTCCGTTGGAGGACTTGCCTATCCCCGCTGAGTGGCGAGTGGAAGGAGGACCATCCAGGGAGGAACTGAGCAAGGGACAAAGGGAATGCCCCACCCTCGAGGGTCTGAGGCAACAGGCTGAAGCCCAGGCAGCAGGTAACGAGTCTGGGAACTATCGTGTTTACTGGGAGGATGGTCTCCTCTACAGTGAACCCAGGGCGCCAGTGCACGGATTGTCACGGGCCCTGGTAGTCCCACAGTGTTGCCGAGCCTTCCTATTAGAGTTGGCTCATGAGATTCCCTTGGCAGGACACTTGGGTCAGGACAAGACCTTTGCCCGGCTTGTCCCCCACTTTTATTGGCCTCGAATGAGGGTGGCGTCCGACACATACTGTCGGTCGTGCGTGTCATGCCAAGCCAGTGGGAAAACAGGGACGAAGCTGAAGGCTCCCCTGGAACCACTTCCCGTCATTGGCACCCCCTTTGAAAGGGTGGGCATCGACATTGCTGGGCCCCTAGATCCACCTACATCATCCGGTCACAGGTTTATCCTGGTCCTGGTGGATCACGCCACAAGGTATCCAGAGGCAATTCCTCTGAGAACCATTACTGCACCAGTAGTGGCCAAGGCCCTGATGGGGATCTTTACCCGAGTGGGATTCCCCAAGGAAGTTGTGTCTGACAGGGGGACCAACTTCCTGTCAGCATATATGCGGGCCATGTGGAAGGAGTGTGGAGTGACTTACAGGTTCACCACTCCTTATCACCCACAGACCAATGGTCTTGTGGAAAGGTTCAACCAAACCTTGAAGGGTATGATCAGAAGTCTACCCGAAAGCCTGCGGAGGAAATGGGACGTCCTCCTACCCTGTTTGCTCTTTTCCTACAGGGAAGTGCCGCAAAAGGGAGTGGGCTTCAGCCCCTTCGAGCTTTTGTACGGGCACCCTGTACGTGGACCTCTCAGCCTGGTGAGGGACTCCTGGGAAAAATCTCCCCGGAAAGTTCCCCAAGATGTGGTGAGCTACATGCTGGCCTTCCGAAGCCAAATGGCTAAGTTGTGGAAGCAAGCTTCTGACAACTTGGAAGCCAGTCAGGCAGTCATGAAAGCGTGGTATGACCACAATGCTCACCCAGTGGAGTTGGAGCCTGGCCAGAAGGTGTGGGTGATGGAGCCTGGAGAGCTGAGTGCCCTCCAGGACCATTGGACAGGCCCCTATGAGGTATTAGAGAAGAAGGTCAAGTCTACTTATCTGGTGGACGTAAAGACCCCTCGGCATCCGCATCGGGTGTTACATGCCAATCGCCTCAAGCCCCACTACGAGAGGCCCGAAGTCATGTTGGTTATGGTGACTGACGGATCGGAGGAAGAGGACACGGAGCCTCTCCCCGACCTTTTTGCGTCTCAAGAAAAGGATGGGTCAGTGGAGGGAGTGAAACTCTCGCCAACCCTGACTCCTGAGCAGCAGGAGGAATGTCGCCAGGTCTTGGGGTCATTCGCTCCTCTGTTCTCCCTTGTCCCGGGTAAGACCCACCTGTGTACCCATGACGTGGACACAGGGGACAGCCCACCTGTAAAGTCAAAGTCTTACCGGCTGTCTGACAAGGTGAAGGCCAGTATCCAAAGCGAAGTAGCTAAGATGCTGGAGCTAGGAGTCATCGAACCTTCAAGTAGCCCTTGGTCTAGCCCAGTGGTGTTAGTTCCTAAAGCTGCCCCACCTGGCACCACACCAGAATTGAGATTCTGTGTGGACTACCGAGGACTAAATTCGGTAACCAAAACGGATGCTCATCCGATCCCTCGGGCGGATGAATTGATTGACCGGTTGGGAGCTGCCCAATATCTCAGTACCATTGACCTCACTGCAGGGTACTGGCAGATTCCCATGTCTAATGGAGCCAAGGAAAGGTCAGCCTTCTCCACACCTGATGGACACTACCAGTTTTGCGTGATGCCCTTTGGGCTCAAGAACGCTCCTGCCACTTTTCAGCGGCTGGTGAACACGATCCTCACCGGGATGGAGTCATTCTCTGCTGCTTACTTGGATGACATAGCTGTCTTCAGTAGCAGCTGGGAGGATCACTTGCAGCACTTGCAAGCCGTTCTCCAGGCCCTGGAACGGGCTGGCTTGACGATCAAGGCCAGCAAATGTCAGATTGGACAGGGGTTGGTAGTGTACTTAGGACACTTGGTGGGCCGGGGAACGGTGCAGCCCCTTCAGGCGAAGATTGAGGCAATCATGGCCTGGAAACCCCCCAAGACCCAGACTGAGGTCCGAGCCTTCCTGGGCCTCACAGGTTACTACAGACGATTCGTGAAGGGGTATGGCACTATCGTGGCACCCCTTACAGAACTCATGGCCAAAAAGCAACCCAGGAGAGTCATTTGGACGGAGGCTTGCCAGCGAGCCTTCGACACTCTGAAACAAGCATTGTGTAAAGCTCCAGTTCTGAAGGCTCCAGATTTTTCAAAAGAGTTCATTGTCCAGACAGATGCATCCGACTTTGGCATTGGGGCGGTGCTATCGCAACTCAATGAAGAAGGTCTGGACCAACCCGTGGTCTTTCTGTCACGAAGACTGCTTCCCCGGAAACAGAGGTGGAGTACCATCGAGCGGGAAGCCTTTGCGGTGGTCTGGGCACTGAAGAAGCTGCGACCATATTTGTTTGGTTCACACTTCCTTGTTCAGACAGACCACCGACCCCTTCGTTGGCTCATGCAAATGAAGGGGGGAAATCCCAAACTGTTGAGGTGGTCTATCTCCCTACAGGGAATGGACTTTCAGGTGGAACACCGGCCCGGAGTTGACCACGCCAATGCAGACGGTCTCTCCAGGTATTTCCGCCTTAGTGTTGAGGACTCCCAAGGGGTTGGGTAGCTCTCCCCACTTTCAGCTGGGGGGGACGCGTGTTAGACCCGTCTGCTTCTGAGAGTCCCCTCACCACTATGATTTCTTTTGTTCCCCTGTACCTCCCAAAATTTGTTGTTTTTTATTTGTCTACCAGGACTTTTTATGTGTTGTCTCATGGGGTTAGATGTTCCTTGATGCCCAGTTGCTCACAAAGTTTGTGGCACCTATTTACAAGGCGCCTGGCCCAAACCTGTGGCATTACAAACTGGGGTTGTCAACCTGTATAAATGAACCTAAAATGGTGGACACCCTTTTTCCTCATGTGACGTGACTCCCATTGGAGCCTTCATGAACCCTGGCCTTTTGAGGTTTTGGCGCCCTTTGGTTGGCGCGCATTTCTGACAGGAATTCCTTTATTTTCCTCAGGTACACAAAATGGCTGCTCTAGAACCCCAGTATGGTGGCTGTGAGTGTCCTAAATACCCCTCAAGAGTGCCATGTCATTGTCACAGCCAGAGAAGGTTCTAGAACCTTCTGGCTCGTGCCAGTACCCCAGGGCACTGGCTATATCAGGCCCAGTCCCTGGCGGCCATTTTAGGATGGAGATTGTTCAGACTAGAGAAGGAGATTAAGAGATTCCAGACTTGACACCAGATTGGCACCTGCCCTGTTGACCCCTGAGGTGGCTGGTAGCGCAGGCAGTAGAGCAGCAAAGGGTTGCTGGCGTTGTGTCTGACTGGCGTTCCAGTCAGCTACGTGAGAAGTGATCTAGCCCCTACAGCGCCTGCCCAGCGAGTACCTCATTGCCCCCAAAAGACTGTGGCCAGATTCGTGTGCCTCCCCGCCCCCGGTGGTGAACTGTGATCGATTTATCGAGTCACGAGGCGAGAGCAAGTTCGCCGCGACCGCGATCGTCAGCTGTGCCCCCTTCGCGACAGGTGCCTCTAGAGGGGAGCTCGGACGTCTCCGAGCCCCACCAGCGTAGAGCGCTTCCTGCGCAGATTGAAGGTGAGGTGGTGCGCCGGGGCGGGGAAAGGCTGGCCTTCGTTGGGCGGGACTAGCGTCTCTGCCACTCCCCAGTGACCCGGGAGCTGTAGCTGTGGGCGGGAACCACCCTGTATGCGGAAGTCGGAGGGAGGTCCGTGGAGCCCCTGAGAGCCCCGTCGCTAACGAGAGAAGTGCTGTGCCCGATTGAATCGTATTTTGATTGCAGCCGATGTGAGGTGGGCCCGTTTCTTCATAGTGAATGCAGCGTTGTGAAGGAACTGTGAACCGGCATTCATTTGACTGTGCGCGAAGGTTGTGTGACCTCTCCGGCAGCCCGTTCGTCAGTCTAAAGACTTTGAACTGGTGCCGCCTGTGCTCAAGTGGTGCTAAAGCCCGTAGGCGCGCATAGACTTCACCGGCAAAGCAGAGATCCTATCCCGGTGACCGCCGAGTGCAAATGATGTATTTACTGTGTTTCCTTGCCTTTTAGATATACGCGCATACGCCCTGAGTGATTATTAAAGAGTCCCAAACCTTATTTTGTGCTCAGAGAAGCCGTATACCCGGTCATTGAAAACAGCATAAACTGTAAGAGTTATCTTTCCCATTTGAAGCGTATTGCACATGTAATGATTCTAAAGTATTTAATTGGTGGCAGCTATACCAGAAGAAACATGTGGTTGTTTATTTAAATGAACCAATATTTATTCTGATATTTATCCTGATATTTATTCTGATATTTATTGTGATACTCATCCCTGAAGTTATTCTATTTATTAAATACTATTTATTACCAGAACTGTATGACCAAAAGAAATGTATATGTGCTTTCCCAGTCAACCCTATTTACAACAAAGAACTTTTATATAAAGGAATCGTATTTTTCTACAGCAGTGGTGTGGTGTCCTTCTTTTTGGTGTGGATGTACAAGGAGTTATTATTGGGTCAGATCCGGCTTAACACTACAGCCTTCACTTGCCTTGTCACTTGAGCCAAGCTACCCCCTTTGTGCTGGGCTTGCCCATCGCAAGTCCAACAGTTTCTATAATAGTTCCCATTATGGCCTATCCGGCCTAGTCCAAAATGGAAGTTGTCTGCGACTCCGAGTTTGAGATGATGTACGCATGCGCGACAGAACTCGAGAGGAGTGCGAGCAGCCTGTGCCTGTGCAGTATGGGTCAAGGACAGTGTGGCCTGGATGCCCGACTCAGTGCCAACAAATTTGAATGTCCGCATCGTGGACCTGGGAAAATCTAAACAACTTGTGAATTAAAGGACACAAGCGGAAAGGACTGCTAAGAGACAATAGAGACTTTGTTTTTTTAATTATAACGATGACTTTGTGGAAATACGAACAATAAGGTGATGAGGCAATGCTCATCCACCCCTTGATTTATCCAATCAGAACTGAGAAAGACCCCAAAAGTTACAACTTTTAGATAGATAAATTAGGGTAAAAGGGTATAAAAGAGGACGTTTGGAAGTTAGAAAAAAAAATTGCTTTCTGATTTTATGTTGCACCCCGACATGATGCCAGATTGCTGATTTTCTTATGGCGCAAGGACTTTGAAATTTTTCTGGACTTTTGAATCGGTGCGGAGTCCTTATGGGAGGTGAACACCAATAGAGAATAGAGAGATGGTCTGTGGAAACTATTCTGTCCTTATACTGATGTCCGTGTCCTGAAATCTTGGTAATATAAATTTCAACTTTTCTTTTCTGAACTGTTATGCTAATAAATAATGTTTGAATTTAACCTCTTTTCCTCTTTAGGTTATTGATGTTTAAATGACTATTAAATTAGAGTGAATAAAAGTAAGGTCATGCTAGAAGATTTAATCTCTAAAATAAAAATTTAATAAATGGAGAATTAAGCTGGTCTTGTTGTCCATTAGTTAACTTTTACTAGCAGATCCATTGACAATTAATAGTGGGGTGTTTAAATGTTTTCTTGAAAATAAAACCATGGTAATATTGATAAACTGCAGATGTATATAATGTATACATTTTAGACACTCTGCTAAAATTCAGCAGCTCTCCTCTAGTCTTCAACAAATCCTTGGAGCAGGGTGAATGTGTGTATAAATGACTTACAGTGTTATATAGCACATGGCTACCCCAGCAACGGGGCGTCCCAGCGCTAGTGGACATATCAAGAGATGCAACAGAGCGACCGGAGGGAGTGAGTTACATGGAGGACAACAACCAGGTTTTGATCTGTTTCCGAAAGAGCATGTGGTTAGTGGTAGCCCGAGCCTTTAGGGGGATCGAATTCCATAGCTTCGGGCCAGGTAACTGAAGGAGCAGCCACCGGCTCTACTCCTCCGAATCTTAATTGTGCCGGCAAGGGATAGATCCGCCGAGCGGAGGGCACGCGTGGGGGCATAGAGGACACAAAGTCCCTGCAGAATTTGAGGACCGGAGCCATACAGAATTCTATGGGTTATGCATAGAGTTTTAAATTGGATGCGCTGTTTGATTGGCAGCCAATGCAGGCGTCGAAGAATCGGGGAGGTATGACAAGTTTTTGGCAATGCAAACAGAATACGGGCAGCAGCATTCTGAGCTCTTTGTAGCCTATTTATCACTGTCAGGTTAGAACCAAGCATGAGAACATTACAATAGTCTAGATGTGATAAGACTAGGGCCTGGACTATAACCTGGCGAGTGAGAGGCTCAAAGAAGCCAAGAATGGGTTTAAGGGAGCGTAGGCGACCATAACAGGTGCCTGCCACTTTTTTAGCATGTGAATCTAGAGAAAGTGAGTTGTCCAGCATCACACCTAGGTTTTTAACTACCTCCCTAGGAATGGGTGGAGGTCCTAGTGTGGGAGGCCACCAGTGATTGTCCCACCTCTGAGTTTCATTGCCTATTACAAGTACCTCCGTTTTGGAGGAATTTAACTGGAGACAGTTCTGGGACAGCCAGTTAGATATGGCCAGGATATCTTCTTGTTATTTGGTTTGGTCCAGCTCGGTGTTTTTGGAGAAAGTGAAAATAAGCTGTGTATCGTCCGCGTACGATATTAACTTAATCTTACGATCTTGAGCCAACATGGCCAGGGGGCGGACGTACACATTAAACATCGTGGGGCTGAGCGCAGAGCCCTGCGGGACCCCACACTCCAAAGGGTGCCTGCTGGACGAGTACGGCAGAGCATGTACCTGGAAGGAACGGTCAGATAGAAAAGACACAAACCAGTCCAAGGCACTCTCTCTGACTCCGATCTCCCACAGTGGCTCAAGCAAGATCCTGTGGGAGACCGTGTCAAAGGCCGCGCTCAAGTCCAGCAGAATCAGAAACGAGGTCTCGCCCTGGTCCTGCACCTCCCTTAGATGTTCCGTAACGGCCAGTAAGGCAGATTCCGTGCTGTGTTTGGCACGGAAACCATTTTTGGACTCGTCCAAAATTCCATTGGATTCCAGGTAGATGGTCAGAATGGAATTCACATGGGCTTCCGCTACCTTAGCAAGGTATGGTAGTAGGGAGATAGGTCTATAGCTATCTGGCCTGGCGGGGTCTAGCGTTGGCTTCTTCAAGAGAGGGACTACCTTAGCATGTTTCCCGGATTTAGGGATGGCTGCTGACTGAAGAGAGTTGTTAATCAGCGTCATCCCCTCCCGCAAGATGGAATCCTGGAAAGTACTAAATAAATCAGGTTTTACGGGGTCTTCCGGGGAGCCAGACTTTACCTTTAAGGCCAGAGATTCCATCTCCGTCAGCTCAATAGATGGCAGGCTTTGAAGTGAATATGGAAGGGCAACTAGACCTATGGTAGGGCTGGGGGTCATAGTGTGTCCCTCCGGATGTAGAGAGTTATAAATTCCTTTTACTTTGTCCAGGAAGAAACAGGATAGCTCTTCAGACTGTGCATCCGATACAATCAGATTGCCTGTTCCCTCCGGGGCCTTGGTCAGGTCCTTTACTAAGGCAAAGATAGTTTTGGAGCGGTTGGTGCTAGAGTTAATCAGGTCAGTGTAATACTTTGCTTTGGTCGATTTAATAAGTTTGTGGTATTCTTTAGTGGCAGATCTAAAGTTGGTTTTGGCCAAGTGATCATATGTTCGCCTCCAGATGCGCTCCAGTAGCTTGCATTGCTTTTTTTTTGCTGCAAGTACCTCAGAGTACCACGGATGGGATTGCACACGCTTGGGCCTCAGCCATTTCATAGGGATAAAATGGTCAAGTGACTCATTTATCCATTCCCTGTAGGCTAAGTCGGTCTCATCAATATTGCTAGGCCAGACTGGACAGGATGTTTTCAGTCTGGTTTCAAAAGGGGCATTATCCAGTTTGTTCCACGGGCGTCTCCACAGCAGGGAGGGAAGCTTTGCCCTGCGGCCAACTGGGATCTTAATTGAGATGAAGATCAGGAAGTGATCGGTCCAACTAAGGGGACTAGGAGTAGTAATTGTAGCTTCCTGGATGTTTGTGAACACTGGGTCCAGAAGATGCCCTGCCTGATGTGATGGCCCATTGACTAGCTGGTTCAGCTGACAAGCCTCCAGGTCTCCCAGAAACTTTAGTATAGTGGGTGAGTCACTGCGCTCAAGATGGAGATTGAGGTCCCCCAACACAGTGAAGTTTGCTGATTGAAGAGCTAACGCCGAGATGGTCCCTACCAGTGAGTCCTGGAAGGCGCTCGCTGACCCGGGTGGGCGATATATCAGCAAACCCGTAAGGGTGAAGGTGTCAGAGACCCTCACCTTAAATGTCGCGCTCTCACAATTAGCTATGTTTGTGGGGCTAAGGGTACAGATATAGTTGCTTTTAAAAATCACCGCTAAGCCACCCCCCCTTCCTATGGGTCTATTCTGGGCACATATCAGGTAGCCTGGAGGGAGAGCCAGGGTTGAGACAGCCGGGATGTCATCAGTTAACCACGTTTCTGTCAGGAATAAAAGGTCAGGGGAATAGTCTGTGAGTAACTCATGGACATCTTCATGGTGTTTTGCTAGGGACCTACAATTTAGGCTCACTATACTTAATTTTGTGAGGTTATTGGCCACTGGGTCTTCAGCTATTGGCATTAGGGGGACTTCTGAGGCCTTGAAGCCACAGCAGTCACATTGTGCACACAGAGAACCAGGGTGCCACAGTTTGCATGACTCCTGATGGCAATCAACTCCTCACGGGCATAGGGGGCCATTCGGGTGCCTGTCGGCCAAGGGTCCAGGCGCCTGGCGACGGACCAGCGAGGATGGGCGCAGACGGGCTCGCCTTTGGCGACCCGCCGGCGATCCGCCGTGCGCGTCTGCTGCGCGGGAGAATGATGTGCAGCCTAAGAAGGCACCGGTCCCGCCTCTGGCGGAAGTGAGACGCCCTCAGGGGCCGGGCCAAAGGTCAGGAACGCCCTCCACGCAAGCGGCACAAGCCGTGGTGGAACGGGGCGGCGACCAAGCAACAAACAGGGTGAGTTGCACCAAATTACAATTTATTAAAGCAGATTTCCAGAATAGGTTGTTTAAAAACAAAGAACAAACTTTATCCTCGCTGCACCAGCGCCTCGCATTTCAGGCGCGTCCACTGCGCGGGAGAATGATGTGCAGCCTAGGAAGGCACCGGTCCTGCCTCTGGCGGAAGTGAGACACCCTCAGGGGCCGGGCCAAAGGTCAGGAACGACCTCCACGCAAGCGGCACAAGCCGTGGTGGAACGGGGCGGCGACCGAGCAACAAACAGGGTGAGTTGCACCAAATTACAATTTATTAAAACAGATTTCCAGAATAGGTTGTTTAAAAACAAAGAACAAACTTTCTCCTCGCTGCACCAGCGCCTCGCATTTCAGGCGCGTCCGCTACGCGGGAGAATGATGTGCAGCGTAAGAAGGCACCGGTCCCGCCTCTGGCGGAAGTGAGATGCCCTCAGGGGCCGGGCCAAAGGTCAGGAACGCCCTCCACGCAAGCGGCACAAGCTGTGGTGGAACGGAGCGGCGACCGAGCAACAAACAGGGTGAGTTGCACCAAATTACAATTTATTAAAACAGATTTCCAGAATAGGTTGTTTAAAAACAAAGAACAAACTTTCTCCTCGCTGCACCAGCGCCTCGCATTTCAGGCGAGTAATGTGTGAATAGCTTCCAGGGAGTACGGTGATGGTTTACAGGAAATTTCTGGAGCCGCGCTGGATCACAGCCATGCTGCACAGCAGTTATGCTGCTGGACAACATGGCTAAAAAAATATAGCTCTCGCATAGGCGAGACCTATTGGCTTTCTCAGTACTTGTTTCCACTGGGCATGTTTCCTGTGGGCTGGAGCCCTAGGAGGCCTGTTTTCAGAGTGGGGGTTGCTGCTGCCACATCTGGTACTTTTTCTAGCTTTCAAAAATAATTACAACAGGCACAGCGAGAGGGGACTTCTGGAGAGAGAGGACAGAGAGAGATGAGTGAGTGAGGTGGAAGGGAGCAGGGCTGGTTTGAATGTTTTTTGCCAGGGCTGCTTTCGGCTTCCGGTCTGGCCCTGGACCCTTTCACTAACAGTTACCGGTTACAGAGATCTACAAGTGATCTACACTGTTTAAAGGCAGAAGGGATTTGTATTGACTCTTGCTGTATCTATTTTGAACTCCTAGGTTGATGGTTGAGGAGTTGAATGTATATATTTAAAAGCAGGTGAACAATTGTTTGTGAACCGGCTACCTCCCAGTCGCATAATTGGATGCTCACTAAAACTCAGTGAACCTTACTCTCGATTCTGAGACACATCCTGTTACTGGCGATGAAGATGGGATCATGTGTTTATATCTGGGATAAAGTACATCCTACCGTACATTCAAAATATATGAAAGCCACAGAGGAGTTCTGTGACCATATAGAGACGGGTTCCTTTATAAGGTCATGAACCTCTAAGGCAGAGGTCTTCAAACTGGGGCACGCCCCCTGGCAGGATTCCTAGGGGGGCGCAAATGGCTCGCCAAGTACTTGTAAATGAAGATGGCCTGGAAGCGCAACTTGGAATGTTCCAGGCTGTCTTCATTTACAAGCAGTCCTTGAATTGGTAAAAACTCACACATGGGGACCTCATAATTTAAAAGAATCTATTTCCATCGGATTAGCTGAACTTGCATCTATTTTCGTTTAAGATTTCTGTATTATTTTATATGCAGGTAACTAAAAGTGTAAAAACAAGCCACTTACAGAATATTTTATTCCTTTTAGTCCTGTGGTGACAGTGTCAAAAACGTGGCTAAAAAGAAGAAAATATTCTTCAAGTGTTTTATTTTTCACTTTCAGTTTATTGCATATAAAATAATACAGAAACCTTAAACGAAAAATAAATGTAATTTAAGCTAATCAGCTAGAACCACATTCTTTTACATTCTGAAATTTAATTCAGGTAATGTGGCCACTACAAATATGAAGAATTGTGGTAAATAAATAATTAATTACCGGTACTATTTTTGAATATATTAACAATAACAGATAGCTCAATAAATAAGAGGCAGGATCCGATGTGTCCGAGTTGAACAGGCTTTATTCAGGCAAAAGGGAAGGGACTGGAACGGGACAGCCTGAAATAAAATAGGAAGGAAGGCAGCTGCACCATTTCATTAACAGTGCAGTGTATATATAGTAAGACATTTCAAATACATTACATACAGTAGGCGTAACTTGTGACAAGCGTAAGATAAGAACACATGGGCGGAAACAGAAGGCGTGTACAGGGTGTGCACTGAGACATGTGATGTGAAACGTCATAGAAATGTCATGAGTGGGCGGAAACATGGAGGGGGCTACCTGAGAGCAGCTGGGACCTTTAACCTAGTGGTGCGCGCAAACGGGCAATGACGTGTTACTAGGGAGAACTGGGGGCTATGACTTCTGCACTAGAAGAGGAGACTAAAGTCTGCGGTGTCAGGACGACATGTACCTATATCATATCTGGTATCTGGTGTTTGGAGTACATGTTGATAGAATCTAAAAGTTATCAGGGCAAAGGCTACTTGACACTAAGACTGGTGCATGCATATATTCTGCATGTATTGCGTGTGCTAGGAATATTCTATGAATATTAATACAGTATTTCTCTTACATGGAGACAGAAAGACTAGACTATAGCTGAACTGTTTATGCGGTTCAGTAGCTTAGGAATGCAGAGAAGGAGAGCTGGACTGATAACTGGAAGCATAACATATTCCTGGCAGACAGGCAGGCAGAGCCAGGCCGGGCACCGCGCTGCGAGGCAGGAAGTAAGTGAAGGGTCAGGGATGCAGGTGGGGGCTGCATCGCTCCTCAGAGTGGATTCAGGAGACTGGAGCTTGAATCTGGTGTCCGGGCCCTTTGAGGCCTAGAAACGGGGACAATGTGGTGAATTAACGTGCACACTGTAAAACGTGGCAACATAGGCCTAATACTCGTTGCTTTCACGAGAACTGGATACTGGCATACTAACGTTGGACACAACCATAATTGCGTCTTTAATCGATCAGAAGGGGATATACGCATATCGATCATGCACATATAACATAGGATGGGGAACACGTAGGCACATATAACAAGGCAAAATATAATTTTCCTCATTCCCTCCTTGTGACCTACGTTTCCATCAGGAAACATCAATATTCATAATACCATCTATCTGTTCATATAGCATCATTTGCTCGTCTCGAATTGTCTTGGAACGGGACTTAGGACTAGGAATACAAGAGGTAGCACACAAGCCGCAAATCGCAGGGCCACATTGTAAACAGAGGCAGCAACTGAATATGATCATTACTGCTATACCTAGGAATGACAATACTTTCCATCCCCAGGCAGATATGATATTCCAGAGCCAACCGGACCATGTCCAGGTGCCTGGATTCTGGTGTAACTGATGGGCAATTTTATGAAGTCTCGTTATAGCTGAATAAACAGACGGCGCGTTATTAGGAATGAAAATGCAGCAACTAGATCCGATGACTCTACAAGCTCCTCCTCTATCGGCCAGTATGACGTCAAGAACGAGACGATTTTGGAGCACGACAAACCTAATGGCAGATTGCTCTTTGGTTAAATTACCTAGAGCGGAAGTAGTCTCATTCACTACTGCTTCAAGGGTTCTGGTTAGCCTACGTATTAACTTACTATTCTGGACAGGACCTATGAAGAAAAAGAAACCTTTATTGAAATCTTGATACTGTTCTAAGGCAGTTTCAGTTTGATCGACAATTGGGGACTCAGTCTCCCTTCAATGTCTAACGTGTACTAGATGTGTGTTTCGGTGATAATCAGATGGGGCTAGGAAAACTGGTGGCAGTAGGAAGGCAATATAACATGTTCCATCCCAATCGAGGGGCAGACGAACATATGCGGTCTGACCACAAACAAAATAAGAATGACGTGAGGCTTTGAAAATGGATTTCCCACTGTCACTATACTCGACCACAGTAGTACAATCACTATGACCTACATGTGCGGAACCATTCTTTCTGACACATAATTCTCCTTTAACCGGTAGAACTGAAATAGCAGGCAAATCTGGAGTAGTCTCGGACTGAACATTCAAAACCATGAAATTCGAGGAATAATTACCTAGATCATATACTTCATTTTCTAGATCTAACCCTGTTCTATGGGAAAGACTTTCCTTGTCTGGGAAACATGTTCTATTCAGAAGGGACATATCAGTTAGGGATGACGTTAACGTGGACCATGCTCCACACGAACCATTATGTGAAAAAGGATAAGGAAAGAGTGGCAGAACTCCCTTCGGTGTCTGGAAAGGGGGGAGTCGACCACACACCCAACAATTAGTGGCATTGCTGGTCTGGTGTGAATAGTGCAGCATTCGGATAAAAGTATTATTACGCATAGCAAGACGATAGGATAACTCGTGAGGAGGCAGGTCACTAAATGTGTGCTCTACTGTAACATTAGAAAACATATGTACATGTGAAATAGGAAAGCATAAATGCAACGCATAACTTATGCATGTAACCATAAGGCTTAAAAATAATAAAAAGAACAGAGTAGCTATACATCGACTGCAAAGATTCTTTCGATAGCGTATTCTCTTAGAGTTTTGACTAACTCTTTCACTGTGTGGGTCTATCTCATACATGTCAGGAACCTGTCTAACCGTTTCACCCGAGAGGGACTTAGACAATTAAACTGGCTGACTTACTAGACCTCAACTTGGATTTATACTCCTGCTGCGGAGTTTTCTCTAACAGGGGAATTTTAGATTCAGTTTCTGGGCAGTCCTTGAGAACGGGGCAGTCTTTGAGAAAAGTTTTTGTTTTAAGTCCATGGAATTTCTTGACGTGGCTGGCGTGTAGCCACCCTTTTCGGTTTTCAATCTTCACTGCTGTCCGGGTGGTGAGGAGAACGAGGCGGGGCTCCTTCCAGCGGGGCTGCAGCGGACTTGAACGATCAAAATTTCTCACGAGGACGAAGTCGCCTGGTATGACTTCGTGCGGTTTCACTTCGGTGTTGTCTGGAAATGCAGCGGCAACCTGTGAACGACAAGATTGTAGTGCAGACATCAAGGAAGCAAGGTAATCTGTCAGCATATTACTGTCAACATCGGTAATGATACGGGGTCTAGGTGTACCCCACATATTGGGGGGACGTCCAAACACTATCTCATACGGGGACAGACCTGAACGGGAGTGAGCGACCATTCTCATATAGAAAAGGGCGACTGGCAGTGCTACTATCCAATCTACACCTTTCTCTGCACACACTTTAGCAATGCGGATTTTCAGAGTCTGGTTATGTCTCTCTACGAGACCGGCTGCTTCAGGATGGCGTACACAATGGAACTTCCACTGGTACCCTAACAGAAGGGAAACTTGTTTCATGAGCTCGGATGAGAATGGCTGGCCGTTATCTGAATACACGACCCTAGGTAATCCATAGCGGGGAAAATACTCACGAACCAACTGCCTGGCAGTGGTCGCGGCTGTGTAATCTGGAACTGGATATGCTTCTGTCCACCTGGACAAAGCGCATACAACTACGAAGACATACTTGAAACCTCGACATCGCTCCATCTGAATATAATCCATCTGGAGGACTTCAAAAGGGTGGTCAGGAGGATGGAATCCACCTTGTTCCACCGGGACACCTTTACCTGGATTGAACTGACAACATATCATGCAGGTACGCACTTTCTGCTTGGCTGCTGCTCGTAAATGCTTGTTAAACCAGATGTTCTGGATACTGTCTAACATGGCTTTTTCTCCTAAGTGTGCTGGACTATGTGCGGTGTTAATAATGACTTGAACCATAGAGTCGGGGAGAAACCATGTGGCTTTTCCCTTCGTCAACCATCCTTGATCTGTCTGGACCCCTCCTTGTTCGGACCATTTCTTGATTTCATCGGGAGTAGCATGTGACTGTATATCTATTACATCTTGTGTTGGGTCCTTAACTGTCATACAAGTAGTCTGATCTGGAATGTGTGTCGGTGTCGTGTTAACTGGACTGTCTGGAGTCTGAGCTGTAAGCTTGGCTGTTCGATCTGCTAGATCGTTACCCTGGGAAATGATGTCAGTGACTTTCGTATGTGCCTTGCACTTCATGATAGCGATAGCTGTCGGTAAATGTATTGCATCTAACAGAGCTTGAATGAGGGGGCCATGTTGAATCTTGGTTCCATGAGAAGTCATAAAACCTCTTTCTTGCCAGAGGACTCCAAAGTCGTGTACGACTCCGAATGCATAACGTGAATCTGTGTATATGTTAACTTTCAGGTTCTTCGCTCGTATGCAGGCTTGGGTCAGAGCGATGAGCTCTGCTGCTTGAGCAGACAGGGTGTCAATACGATGTGTTTCTATAACTTCGGTGTCAGTAGTCACTGCATACGCGGCTACTAGTTCTCCTGTACTTGTCCTCATACATGAAGCATCCACATAAAGTGTCAGGTCGGGATTAGGTAATGCAATGTCTGTCAAGTCTTGTCTTGGCTTTGTCATAGTGTTAACAACTTCCACACAGTCATGTGTGGCAGGATTTGGGGTAACTGACGGTAACAGTGTAGCTGGATTTAAAATGTTGCAGCGTTTAATTTCTATGTGTGGCTGGAACAATGTCAGTTCATAACCTGTTAAACGTGCAATTGTCAAGTGCTGAGTCTGTGTTCGGTTTAAAAGAACTTCCACAGAGTGTGGAACTTGTACTGTCAGGGAGTGTCCTAACACTATGGAATCACTTTGTCTGATAGCTAGAGCTGTGGCTGCAACTGACTTGAGGCACGCAGGCAGAGCCTGGGCTACTGGATCTAATGTGCTAGAAAAATAAGCACAGGGCTTGTATTGTCCTGCTTGATCTTGTGTGAGAACAGATAATGCAGTACCATCACGTTCAGTAACAAAAAGTGTAAAGGGCTTACTGTAGTTCGGTGTTGCTAGAACAGGTGCTTGGCATAAAGCTTTCTTTAATTCATTGAAAACAAGTGTATGTTCCTGGGTCCAAGGGAGGACAGTCGATACGGCTGCCTCCTGTGTCGTTAACTGTATCAGTGGCTTGGCTAGATATGCGAACTGGGGAATCCATTGTCTGCAGTAAGAAGTGAGGCCGATAAAAGCTCGTACCTCCTTCTGAGTCTTGGGCTGTGGAAGACGTGCTATTAACTGGATACGGTCTGGTGTCAACTGCCTACCCCTCTTGGACAGTAAGTGTCCTAAGTATACCACTTGCTGGACACAGAATTGCAATTTGGAAGGGGACACCTTGTGCCCCATCTCGGCCAGAAAATACAGGACTGTAAGTGACGCACGTTCGCAGTCACGTTCAGAACGGGCTGTGATCAGTAGATCATCGACATACTGGAGCAGGGCAGTGTCAGTTGGCATGTGAATATTGTCTAGTTGTCTTTTAAGTGCTTGACTATAAATACTAGGACTTTCTGTGAAACCTTGAGGAGCTCGTGTAAATTTATAGCTTCTTCCATTTAAACAGAAACCAAAAAGGAACTGGCTGTCTGGATGAATGGGGACACTGAAGAATGCGTTCTTGAGATCGATAACTGTAAAGAACGTGGCTTCAGAATCAATGGCTGTCAAGAGTGAGGAAATATGAGGGACCACAGGGTACTGGGGTATGATACATTTATTAAGTTCTCGAAGGTCAATCACTAATCGATAAACTGGAGGTGCATTTGGATCAGTACGTTTCAGGACTGGAATGATAGGAGAATTACATACATTGGAGTCAGTTTCTACAACCACTCCTTGAGCAATGAGTTCGTCAATAATTTTGGATAAGGCTGCTACAGCCTCAGGTGGCAATTTGTACTGTCGGATTCGTGGTAATACAACACCTGGCTTCAGAGTGACACGATGGGGTGTGATATGCATACAACCTACATCAGTTGGACCTTGCGCCCATAAATGCTGCGGTACATGCAATAATCTTGGATCAAAATCACGTAATACATAATGACCTTTAAAATCACGCAGAAACAAACGGACCCCTTCTGGGGAACAGCATATAACTGCTCCTAATTCTTTCAGAGTTTTAATGCCTAACAGATTCTCTGGACAAGATTTCGTGAGTAACAAGTCTGTAGTTCGGGACAATGGACCGACTTCTAGAGTAACTGGTTTCGATATTTCATTAACAATAGGCTTTCCTGAAAATCCAAGGGAAACATTTCTAGAGCCTGAGAGCGGAGCCCCTGGAACCTCGTCATGACTGATGGTAGTCCTACTTGCCCCTGTATCAATCAGAAACTTTCTGTCTTTCCCCAATACTTGACTGTGTACATAGGGACCCTCTTGATCTACAGGAATCTCGATGAGAGGCAAGCCTACCTCCCTCTCTAGGCTGTTTCATGAATATGGCTGATAATCTGGATACTCTGACTGTGCATACTGGTACATCTGCTGTGTAACGTGTTGTGTTGCAGCGATAGGCTGCGGTACTGTAACTGTCTGTTGTGCATTCTGTGGTGGCTGGGAATTCTGTGAAACTTGTTCTTGTCTAGACGGACGTGATCTCTCTTTAGTCTTACCAGTAGCTATGTTGTGTTTCAGAACTGCACATTCGTTTATAAAATGACCTGGCTGTTTACAGTAATTGCATGTCCCTTTAACGGGAGCTGCAGGTTGACTGGCTTGATTCGGACCCCTCTTCTGACTGTCTTGTGGAACAGATTGTGCAACTAGTACTTTCATTTTCGTGTCTTTCATACGTCTCTTTTCGTGTTCCTGCTCTTCCCTGATTCTGTTCTGGTGATACTGTAACATCTGGAGCATCTGTGACGGAGTATTAGCTTGCCATGTACTTTCGACTTTCAGTACTCGATTTTTAACTTGTGGACTTGAATTCTCGACTAGTTTGGTAACAAAAAGATGAGGGTACGATTCACTACTTGTTTTCAGACCACTATTAATAATGAAACATTTCTCAAATCTAGAATAAAAATCACTAGTATCTTCATCTTGTTTCTGTTTACAGGCTGAGATGGCATCCCAATCTTCCTTTTTCGTGGCTAGTAATCTTGGCAAGACTTGTATTAACAATTCGGGCAAAGCTTTAGCTTTATCCCCAAGACCGGTACCTGGTACTCGTGTATTATCTTCAGCTTCTAATGCTGTCCAATCTATCTTTTTCTCTCCCACCTCCCATTCTTTTTCTTTGAGTTTTTCATATATGCCCGCAGGCAATAGGACCTTTAACATTTTAATGATATCAGGATACGTGTATTCTCCCATACGGAGCATGTCCTTTAATTCACGGTGAAACCCTGCTGGATCTTTATCATGACAAGGAATTAACTTTTTCATTTCTAAGAGTTCTATTTTTGTGATAGGGGTGTAAACAAATACTCGTTCTAGACTACCATCTTCTCCCTTAACTGGATGCACTTCCCGTAACGGATTCTGTCTGTCTATGTAGAATGATTTTCTTTCTGGGGGTGAGGCGTGAACAAAATGTGGATTCAGAAATGTTCGGTATTTGTGGCGCTGTTCTAGAATGACACTAATTAAATCGGTACCTAGACCTTTCCATCTGTATTGGAGTAACTCGTTCAATACATCATGTAGAGGACCTGGGTCAGAATGCTGTTCCTCATACAGTGTAATGAGGTGCTGGATCATATATGTACCCACCAGACGTTGCTCGGCTGGGGGCAGTTTCAGAAACGTTTGTGCCACTATTTCATCTGGAAATGTGGTGGAATCACTAGTCCATCGGACTGCTGATGGGGCTAGTTCTTGTTCATGCATGGTACTAAGCTCGCTATAACCTATTCGTGATTTCAGAATTTGATCGGTGGCCTGGAATACTTGCTCAAGAGAACACTGTTCTGGTGCAGGAGGAGGAAAAGCTTTCTTGTAATCTAGGCGTGAATATCGGTCGGAAAGTCTAGTTCTACCTACATACGCTATTCTGGAGGGATTCTCGCTGTCTACCTCTTCACTAGAAGAGTCACTCTCTTTCTCGGTTGCTCTTTTTGCTTCTCGTTCCTTGTGTATACGTATTATTTCCTTACGAATTTTCTTATACATACTCTCTATACAACCTTGTGTCTTGTGTTTTCCATCGGCTATATTGTCACTCCACCTGGTTAGGACTTTCATCTCGTCTTGATCTTTATCTGGATAATCTTGCTCTCTTATTAAACAGTTAATCAGGAACTTTAAAATCATAAGTTGAACCTCGGCTTTCCTTTGTGACATAGCTTCGTGAATACTTTCTGGATTCTATCCTGTACGGATGAAACGATATATTCTGTTCAGATGTTCCTTCATATCGGGCAGGGTGATCAAAAAGCTGGCCACCCGTCTTAAACGTACTGAATATAAGATCATGTGATCCTCGCCTGGAACTGGATCATATATACAGTCAGTAAGAAGTCGCTTGAGATCTGTGTATGTCGCCACTTTTGGCGTACGCTGTAACGCTACGTCGTGCAGCGTCAGACGTTTCGGTTGAGGCGGGGTGCGAGGAGAACCTCCCCCCGCGGCTCCTAAACTAGAATCGTCGGTGAATACTGTACGGGCTGGTAGAGTGACTGGCATAACGGGTACATTTACTGTGGGCTGGTCCGGGGGTGCTGGAACATGAACTTGACCCCCGGGAACAGTAGTTGGCGGGACAGGAATCACATTATTAACGGGAGCAGGCGGAACAGGCAGAACATGATTTGCATATGCTGGGACTGTGTCGTCCAAATAGGACGAAAGAAAAATTTCAGCTGCGGTCGGTTTATGACGTAGCTTAATCGGGACCATTGGCGGCGGTAAATTACCGGGTACTTCCGGGGTTGCCTTCGGCAAGCCCTCGGCAAGAAGAGGATACATACCTTTAATAAGGGCATTTCTCTGTCTGTCTGACTGTTCTGCTCTAACTCGTTCACCTTCTTCTATTAATTCCCTTTCTTGGGCTCTTTCTGAGGATTCCCTACTTAATTCTGTTTTTCTGAATTCTTTTTCGGTTCTTTTATGAGATTCTTTGCGCCATAACTCGATGGCATCTTTCTGGGACTGTCTGGCTTTCTTTTTCCATAATGCTTCTTCTACTCTCATGATGCACTCGGCATCCCATGTACCTGATACGGGCCATCTATATTTCTCTTCTAGTTCCTTAGTATAGTCCACCCATAAGTCTAGATATATTATGGCATCTAGGCCATGCTTGTGATACATAAAATGTCCTGGACTGTCCCTAGGAGGGACAGGAACTGCTTCTTCGAGTAACCCTTTTCTGGTCTTTAACTGACGTAATTTCGAGAACAGAGGCATTTCGGTAGTACACTTGGGACACAATACACAATAATCACAGTAATAGAATAGCAAACAAAACACTCATACCACGACATAAAAATACATTGATAACAGTTCGAACAGAATACTACCTGATACAGAACACATGAATTTCTCGAGAACGAAACTTACTAGAATTACTAGATGCACTGCTAAAACAGTACAGAACATACCGGTCCCATAAAGAGACACGTCGGACCGTATCCACCTAGGTGAATACTTCGGACTGGATCTGTGTACCCAAACCCAACGGACCAGGAACAAACTAATGATCCTGTCTAGATACTTCCCCCGCGACGGTACTCACCGGGAAGCAGAAACTGGAAGGCCTCGGACTGGACTGGACTGCTACGACGTCGGACTACTACATACTTCGGAAACTTCGGAAACAGGTGGGCCTCCGGATACTTCGGACCTTGCTCTCTCGGCTTGGGCTCTGGTCGGGACGAACCGCATTCCACACCGCTTCGTCTGGATGTCGGACCGCAGTCTCCGTCTCCTCCGTGGGCCTGAGGGAGACTTGAAGCAGAAATATCTGCACGTGCACGATATTGTTCCGTCACGGCTGCAGAGGGTCAGGGGACCGGCGTTGCATCGCCAGCGCATGAGGAAGGGGTACGTCCCTATTCGGGCGCCATTTATGTGGTAAATAAATAATTAATTACCGGTACTATTTTTGAATATATTAACAATAACAGATAGCTCAATAAATAAGAGGCAGGATCCGATGTGTCCGAGTTGAACAGGCTTTATTCAGGCAAAAGGGAAGGGACTGGAACGGGACAGCCTGAAATAAAATAGGAAGGAAGGCAGCTGCACCATTTCATTAACAGTGCAGTGTATATATAGTAAGACATTTCAAATACATTACATACAGTAGGCGTAACTTGTGACAAGCGTAAGATAAGAACACATGGGCGGAAACAGAAGGCGTGTACAGGGCGTGCACTGAGACATGTGATGTGAAACGTCATAGAAATGTCATGAGTGGGCGGAAACATGGAGGGGGCTACCTGAGAGCAGCTGGGACCTTTAACCTAGTGGTGCGCGCAAACGGGCAATGACGTGTTACTAGGGAGAACTGGGGGCTATGACTTCTGCACTAGAAGAGGAGACTAAAGTCTGCGGTGTCAGGACGACATGTACCTATATCATATCTGGTATCTGGTGTTTGGAGTACATGTTGATAGAATCTAAAAGTTATCACGGCAAAGGCTACTTGACACTAAGACTGGTGCATGCATATATTCTGCATGTATTGCGTGTGCTAGGAATATTCTATGAATATTAATACAGTATTTCTCTTACATGGAGACAGAAAGACTAGACTATAGCTGAACTGTTTATGCGGTTCAGTAGCTTAGGAATGCAGAGAAGGAGAGCTGGACTGATAACTGGAAGCATAACATATTCCTGGCAGACAGGCAGGCAGAGCCAGGCCGGGCACCGCGCTGCGAGGCAGGAAGTAAGTGAAGGGTCAGGGATGCAGGTGGGGGCTGCATCGCTCCTCAGAGTGGATTCAGGAGACTGGAGCTTGAATCTGGTGTCCGGGCCCTTTGAGGCCTAGAAACGGGGACAATGTGGTGAATTAATGTGCACACTGTAAAACGTGGCAACATAGGCCTAATACTCGTTGCTTTCACAAGAACTGGATACTGGCATACTAACGTTGGACACAACCATAATTGCGTCTTTAATCGATCAGAAGGGGATATACGCATATCGATCATGCACATATAACATAGGATGGGAAACACGTAGGCACATATAACAAGGCAAAATATAATTTTCCTCATTATAGTGGCTTGTATATTTATAGTGCTTGAAGGTCCTAGCCTGGAGCAGAAAGCACTGTGAATATGCAAGTCATTATTTTTAAATTCTATTATATAAAGTGTAAGGTAGACTGCTGCAATGATCCGGTGTTTTAAGGTAAAGCAAGAGCTTTCAGCATATATATTTTAGTATTAGGTAAACATTGCCTAATGCAAACATTTGTCTATTAAAAGTACACATTTTAGAACTCAACTTATAACACTGTGACATTAAGTATGAAAAAGAATAACTCATTGTCCCCATGAAGCCTCAGGTGCCTCCATGAATGTAAGCCTAAACTGACTTTCAAGCTGCCTTTACATTTAGGGCCTAATTACAATTTCTGTCGGAAAGCATCCCGACCGGCATTGTAGGTTTAAGGTCCGACCACCATAGTATGATAGCGGCGTTCAGAGTTTAAACCAAACGGGGAAGCTGACGCGGCTCAGATGGGCTCAAGTAGCCTTAATCCCTTAAGGATGGTGTTTCTGCCATCATGATTATGATGTTGGTTTCCGACAGCCAATCCATGTCGGCCTTTCCAACATGGATTGGCTGTTAGAAACTGACTTTGGGGGCCCCTAGCAGGGCCCCCGGCCCTCTGCATTTGGCCCTGTCCCCCTAAACATCCCTGTACCGTGTGGCAGGCACCATTAGTTGCCTGCCACATCGTGCAGGGATGTTTAGAATCATCCATTTTTCTATGGGAGCTTATGCTGCGGGCGTTTTCTACCCGCTTCACAAGCTCCCATAGAAGAATAGATGTTTCCAACTGCACTGGGTGCGGCTGCATCCAAAAGATGCAGTTGGATCCGCCGACCTGAGGTCAGTCCATTCTCATTACGGAATGGTGTCGGGCGGACTCATCATAATCAGGGCCTAAGTGATTAACCAATTGCACACATTTACATTCTTTCAGGTAGCAGGCACCCTGGTGAGATGCTGTTTCATACTTAGCTTTGTGTCCCTCCCTGAGATTCACAACACAGGAAAACTGTGCCCTGCCCACCCTTCACTTTTAGGCAGAGGCACTCCAAGAGCCACAGTAATTGTTCAGGGATGGTTGTTTTTCAATGCAAAGTATGGTAACTGCTTCTGTAAAATTAAAAAAGCATGCTGCATGTGGCTCCCCGTAGATCCCGTCCGCTTTGACCTCTGTTTGCATGCAGATAGTCCTAACTCCTTGGGTCTCCGGGCCTCAACGTCTCTTAACGTGGGAGCAGAACTACACACTCGGATAGGTATGCGAGGGCAGAATGGCCTATTCGTTAGTAAGTTGATAAACAGCTTTGAACAGAAGAGAAAATAATGACATACAGTGTTCTGCTGAGGCAAGCAATACGAGTAATGAGGCCTAGTTCAGGCACAGTCTAAGCAGTCTAATAGGGATTACGAAATGCAAAATGGAGTCACACTCGCTAACTGAAGCCTGCACATTACGGGGATAACTCAGTGGGTTGCATAACGTGAATACTAATGGCATTTATTGTTGCAGGGATTCTGCTCATACACAGAACTGTGCACAGAGACCCAAAAAAAACTCACCTCAATACCTAGAACCCATAACCAAATACCATCAGTGTCACATTAGCTCTTCGTCCTATACCAAAGGAACCAATGATTAGATAACCCAGAACATGCGACCTAGGTTACTCTCAGGAATAACGGGAATCAAGAACACTCTTCCGTTTGTTATTGTAAATGTAAATGTAGTTGAGCTTATATAGCGCACAGCTACCCGCAGTGGGTTTCCCGGCGCTTGCTTAGGGAACCCTTCCTGGTATTCCCCTGTGAGATAGCAGGGTATCCACAAGGTGAAAGTCAGGCATCCCGCCGCGAGGGGCCGTTGTGGAGATTAAGCAAGCTATTGCCCAGAGTCGCAGAGTGTGAACCCGTGAGTCGAGGAGGCACCGGGGCGAGAATTATCGAGTCCGTGGAATTTTTAGCCCAAGACCCGCCGAGGTGGGGAATTGAACCCTGGTCCAGGACCGATCTCAGCTTCCGGGTCTGCCGCCTCTAACCCCTGAGCCACACTTCTTTATTCTCATAAAAGTCCACAACATGGGTAAAAAGAGACACCATAAAGTTTAAAATATTTATTTTAACGATGTGCTCTAAGATGCCATATTTTTACCAACATAAGCAGACATATGAATAAAAATAATACAAGCAGCATTGTTACAATTCCATAAAACACAAAAGGAGAAATCATATTATAATGATAGTAGAAACAGGTCCTATAGTGCCTTGTATGCCACCTTCCCTAGCTAGGAACTATGTTTTATAAAATATAGACGTCTCTCAGGCTTGAATAGGGGACCCCATACCTCCTAGATCAGCAGAGGCGAATCACATCCGGATCTGCAAAAGCTCTCTCGCTCTCTGGAAACGGTATTTCTCAAGTGTCTAAAATAATGCATGCATTGCCACATCAAAGGCACCAGAATTTCAGTTAGCTGCAGCTGCGTGCATGTTGTGTCTAAGCGTGAGCCAATCAGCCCAAAAACAGCTAACATTGTAATGATAACCTCTGAGGCTTTAGCACTCACTGTGCAGACTAAGGTAGCGGTGTAAGTCTAGGAATGTTAAAACAAGTCATTCTCATGTGAAGATATTCACGTAGTTAAACTTACAACAACAGCTACATGCAGTGTTGTGTGCAAAAGCGGCAAAAGGGCAAAATGGTGTTTAAACTTCTAATAAGCTTATGCTAACTTAGTAATGTGCACAAGCAGAGGCCTGCCTTCACTACACCCAACCTTGATCGGAAAACGCACAAGAAGGGGGGCAATTTTGGAATGCAGAGTACAAGTTCAAGTGAGACAGAACCAAGTTCAACTTTTTGCCTAACAGGATAATTGGGAGTAAAATTCCGAATTAGTAACCACAAATTATTTTTCAAAAACCCAGCAATGGTAGAATAGCATCCAACACATAGAATGTTGAGAAAGGAAAAATGAATAAAAATCATGAGTCCAGAACGTGTCTATGAAGTAGAACAAAATGTCACCTCAATCCAATAGCGTATAAGCACAGTATGTTGTAACTGCCTCCAATAGGAAGTCGTTGTTATCCTCAGAGAACATTTCAGCCATCCAATTCAGTAATGGAAAAGAACATACATGTTCTTCGACCACCAGAGCCTCTAGCACCATCAGAGGACAACTTGGGTAATCTTCGAGATAACTGCGTGCCAGAAAGTCATGGGCTGCAGTCCATATGTTCAATTTACCTAGGACACCATGTGCCGCTGCACAGGCCATTATTCCGACACCAGAACAGTCTAACTCATGAGCAACTAAGGGACTCATTAGTAGATCATAATCCGGGTTAGGAGACACCGTATTGCAGAGACACAAATCCAGAACCCATTCAAAATTGCAATCCAGGCAATGGAAGACAGGCTGTATGCACGAAAGTAAAAAAAACCGAAAGATAATCCATACGCCAGACTCAATGTAGCCTGAGGCAGCGATCCATAGTATTCAAGCATCCGGTTAAGAAGTTAGAGCAGCCGAGGCAGGTTGTCGGGTGACACAGAATGTGCAACCATTTTTGAGCAAGCAAATTAACAGCAGTACACTGGCACCCAAGGCGAGGATTAACGGTAAACGGCCAAAGAGGCTGGAAAAAATAGAATGAAAAAATGCCGATATCACTCCAAATATAGTTTGGAATGAGGTCACAAGGCCAGAACTTACTATCTTAAAAAAGTGTGCCAAGCATGTGGTCGACTAGGCATTAACCGCATGCGTGCGGCATGATTCCCCCCCGTACGCTGGATTTTGCGAAAGCGCACTTTACATGACGAGCTGGGCTCGTCATGAGCGTGCGAGGAGGCTACCTCATGACGAGCCCAGCTCGTCATGAGCGTCGAAGGGGTTAAATATAGTGTGAATCAAAGCACCAAAATGCAGGGGAGATCAGTATTCAAAAGAGCATGCACCTCGGTGCGAGTGTTTGCCACGTGAAGGACAATTGTTTCACGCAAAGAAGTAAGGGTGACTTCTTTTTGAGACAATAAAGCCCTTATTCGACTCATCTTGTTGAACTCTGCTTTCAAGGTCGGAATGGAAGGCCAGATGGATACATCGAGCTTCCCATGCGGGGGAGGGAATAGCACATTTTTGCAACAGACTACACGTTGGAAAACAGTCACAATGTACGGTATCCCTGCCAGCATACCACAGCAATCTTCATTATTTAAAAGCAAATAACTACCTTTTGCTAGCAACGTGAAAGTCGGAGTTATAGCCGGGACAGGATTCCCTTTCAAAATGCAGGCTAAATTAGGTGCGTCAGTATTCCAAGAGCCATGCAATTGGATGTTCCTGCAAACTAATGAGTGATCAGGTGTTGGAGTGCAATCTTCACCCTTCAAATAAACTTCTTTACCCTCCCTCAGGCATCTATAGGTGAATGGCAGAGACCAAACTTCATGGAGAAAGGCAATTCCCAAAGGTTCATACCTGCCTATGGCATAATATTCATACATGAATCGAATTTGAATAAAGGAAAAGGCAACGTTATTAACCCATGAATGAACCATACAGATGAATTATATTCGGCCACAGAAAATGGTAAAGGTTCCAGTTTTTCAATATGCAAAAGTGAATACGTAGCATCCTTCATAGACATAAATTGTTGCTTACCAGTCAAATTAAATGGTGAAAATAGAGAAGAGGTATTCATGTAGTCCCATGGAACTTTACCAGCCTTTAACATTTGTAATGTCCAAGCAAATTGCATGATTGAACGTAATTGATTTTGACCATGGTACAAAACAGACACTTCATCCTGTACGATATCAACACCAGATGAAACAATATTATCCAATGTGTAAATTCAGGAAGAAAGGGTGTTAATACTGTTATCAATAACTGCAAGCACTTTCTCTAAATTAGCATGGTCAATAGCACGCAATCTAGATGCAGCTTCTATTTGTGATAATTTCCAGACTTCGTTATAAACTGCATATAAACCATAAATACATTTTTTCGACCTGTAGCCTGCAGGGCCTTTAACAAAATCATTTAGATCGACATCATCAGTCAATTTGGACAAATGGAGTTTACCTGATGCTAAGGGGGAATGTTTGAGCCAACATTGACATAATTTGCCTACCGAATAGGTAATAACATTGTGGTCATTTTCAAAATGAGGATCCACTCTAACCTGTGTGTAGCCCGGGGCCAGACCCAGAAAACGATGTTGGCGCAGATCTGAACTTTTTTGCCATAACAACCAACCTCGGGAAGAAAAACTGGAAATATTAAAGGAAGAATTTGGTATTAGAGTTTATAACTCAGTAAGGGAATTATCGGTGTGATTGTACCATGTAGGGTATTTTCCCAAATCAGGAACTAAAGGAGCATTTACATTTTAGACGTAGCTAATCCAAAGCAGGTGGTTTGTGAAATAGTCAAATTCAAAAACAACATATGGTTCAGGATGAGACATGTAAGATGCAAAGCCTCAGTGCCTTGTACCTGCCAGCCTTTAGAACCCTAAACAGATTTAAGATCAACAATATCTTTCCACAGTTCATAGCCCCCAATAGCCAATTGGTCAATAAAGGACTTTGAATATAATAATTAAGTGTGGGTAAGTCTAACTTTGGAAGAGGACTTATCAGTCATCTTAAAATAAAATGCAGCAGGATTGGATTGATTAAAATCAGTAAAATAAGTAAACTTCTTTAAAAGAGTTTTTGAGCTGCCATAAACGGGAGCAGGACATTGTGTGTAATTAACCACATTTCTAAACATGTTTGCTTTATGCAGAAAGTGATTCCTATAATGTTGGTAGCAAAATAAGTCTCCATAATTTGCTGAGTCTAAATACAAATCTTCAGCATCAAAAGCAGCATAATATTTCAAATCAGAAAACAGAGCCTCTATGGCTTGGACATCCCAATCATCAGAGCGTATGTTTTGTTTCACCACATCCCCCATTGAAAGACATAGTACATTGGGAACATTTATAACCTCTGTGGGTCCGTGGATCTGAAATTTAACAGCATCCCATACAATCCCTTCCAAGACAGGCCAAGTAGTGATATTCACTAAAGTCTGGTCCCTCTTCATTTTATGTGATGAGGAGTGGGGTGCCAAAGTTCCATCAATAAGTCTAATTGTAGATCTTTCTTTAACATAATGGCTGTTCAAAAAGCGGACAAAATACACCACAAATCCAATGGACATGAATAAAAAAATTGAGAAAAGCACCAGCCAAATGTAAGTCCAAGGGGGTATCAAAAACATTTTTTGAACCAGACAGCAAAAAGAGAAATCTTTGAGGGTGACTTTGATGTGGTAGAGTCAGCGTCAAATGAAAAACATGACTGGTTAACTGCCCTTGTTTGCAAATCAAGCATTGACAACTCTGTGAGGTAAGTATACTCAGTATCATCAAGGGGATCACCAGCCAGTGAACTCAATAAAGGATTTGTAACTGTAGGCATCTTGATGGCAACGGCAGGTCCGGTGTTACTCGCCTGAGCCAAAACAGAATTTCTCAGCATCGCTGGACAAGAGACCGCAGGTGTAATACTAAGAAGAATCGGCCACTCGCTGTAATTTGACATTGTCAATGGAGATGTACCTGTTTTCCTTGCGACCAGGAAGTGGAGGTAAAATGACTGTTCTTGTGCCCTGCACGTCAAGTACAGGAACTGGTGCTCAATATGAGGGGCCAAACTCCTTCTTGTTCTCCACCTTCTCATGGACCACATCACCAACATGGGGTAGCCAGCCAACTACCGGAATCTGAAGAGCAGCATCAGATGTGGAGGGCAAATGTTCCTTTGCAAGACTGTCTCTGGTCTTTTGTAGGTTCTGTAAAACATTAGAATGTTCATCTACATCAAAGGATGCGGCAGACACCGCCATGTCTAGACCCTCAAGGTCCGGAACAAACATTTTTATGCCAAAGAGCATTTCGTATGGGGTCCGCCCACCCAGAGACCTTCTAGGGAGATTATTAAGTGCATGCTGAATGCTATAGAGATGGGCTAGCCAGTTCTGGCCTCTACCTAAAACCTTAGCTGTCAAGGATTGCTTTAAGTCACGGTTCGTCTGCTCCACAACACTAATGCCCTCAGGCCTGTATGGAGATGAAAATTTGACTTGGACCACCAATGAAGCCATGGTATCCTTGTATGCCTTAGAGGTGAACGCTGGACCCTGGTCCGAATGAAAGTTACCACATGCAAAAATTCCCACAAAGACACGCAAATCCCTTATGACAGTGCGGGCATCAGCTCTCCTTTGTCGCCATACCCAAACAAAGCGTGTGCACGAATCAACTGCAACTAGGATATACTTATACACAGTATCTGAGGAGAAAGGACCGCAGTGATCCAAATAAACGCACCCAAGTGGTTTATTAGATATGTACAACTGTGTCTGGGGTGGGCGCGCAGCAGTTGAAGGTTTAATCTGCTGGCAAACGTCACAATGAAGGAAATAATCACACGTCTGTTTGTACAACCCACGCCACCAGAAATGCTGTTGTAGGAGAGATACAGTAGCTGACACGCCGGCATGCGCCAAGGCCATACCCTCTTGAGCCGCTGTTATCAAAGTCTGCCTGCGGTCTGCGTTGGGAATTAACCTGTCACCAACATCGTTAATTCGCTCAAAGGGAACTTTATCAGGACTTAAATGATAGGAGTATTTAGAAGGGAAACCTCGAGGGTAATTACCTCCCTACTCTGTTGCGGCAATAGCTCCTAAGATGTCATCATCAATCTTGCTTTTGGAACTTGTAAATGCTGCTACTACGTATGTCACAACTGCTGTTTTCGCTGCTTCATCAGCAAGACTGTTACCAACAGCGTGTACCCCACGCATTGGTGACCAAGAGTATGAATTACAAACACGAGCGGGAGCCGTTCTTTAAGCTCTGCCATCCGAACCCATAGCATTTTGTGTTTAATTGTGCTACCTTTGGAATCACAATAGTCATTCTGAGTCCAAAAGTATTTGTTGTAAGACTGTACACAGTAGTAAGAGTCACTTACAAAAACAGTAGTCCCACTAGGGTCCGTGTGCTCCAGTGCAAGCACCTGAGCATAGAGCTCTGCCAATTGGGCGGTACAATCCCATAATGTCTGTGTATGCACAACATCGGACTTGAACTCTCGATTCACCATAGTACCAACCACTATTGCGCATGCCGCTGAATATGCATGCTTAGACTCCGTTGCGGGTTGCGCCGATCCGTCTGTGTATATGATACAATGGAAATCCTCCAGCGGGCGCATGGTCAGAGGAGCAGGATGAACAAATTCATACTTCAAGTACTCTTGAGTCTGTAAAGAGGAATTAAAAATAAAAGTGACATCCGGAGACGTCAAAGATGTGGCCCATTGTATCCACCGAGGGTGCACAGCTTTTGAATTAGGTACACTGGCTTTTGTCACTACCTCCAAGGCAGGATACAGAGTAACAACCAACTTGCGTTTCCCCTGCAACAGCGCACGTTCTTAAAGAATCACCATCTGCACTGCAGTTAAAACTTTTTCCACAGAGAAAAATCGCATTTCAGCCGAAGTGTACAAGTGTGACTTGTAAGCGATAGGGACTGTGTCACTCTCATTAAAAGTCAGGTACGTAAAACCCACTGTTCCAGGCACAATTCTTATCACCAGGTTGGTGTGGTTGACACTAGTCAGTAAGAACTTAGATTCAAGAAGACCAGACTTCAAAGATTGCAAAATTGCAGAATGTTCAGGCAGCCAGCAAGATTTGGAGTAAGTTGGTTGTACCAAGGCTTAAAGTGGCTTGATACGCTGGGCATAAACGGGAATGTAAATATGCCCGAAGTTAAAAAAAAACCAGTAAAGATTGTAGTTTTTTCAGAGTCTTTGAAGCACGCAATTGTGCGCATTTCTCCAAGAAGTGAGGTGCCAAACCTCAACCTTCATTGTTGAGCTCATAGCCCAAGAACAACAGTGTAAACTCTGCAATGTGTGATTTTGCAAAGTAAAATTTTTAACTGAAGTCCGCAAACATGCAAATGATGCAGTCAACGCGACAAAGATGCGTCCATAATTCGTCGTTTGTGAGATAAATGTCATTAACATACGAGCATGCATCAGGGTCGAGTCTCTCCAAAAGAGAGACTATGCGTGCTGCAAAGAGGCCTGGACTGTTCTTATGGCCCATAGCTAATCTTCAGAACTGTTTTTGTTTGCCGCCACAGGTAAAAGCTGTCCATTGACTAGTATTAGAGGACAGGTTATGGCTAAAAAAGCCATTGGATATGTCAAGTGTGGTCTTAAACTTTTTATGCACAAGACTATCCACAAGGGCAGAACTGTGAGTATTCTGTACCGCGCATCTCCGACAATGGGAGTTTAAGTGCCAGTAATCCAATACCAAACTGTACGAGCCATCAGGCTTGGTCACAGTAAAAAGAGGATTATTCATCGGAGACACACACGTTTCAATCACACCTTGATATTCCAATTGTTCAAGGATTTCTGCCAAGGGAGCTTTTGCTTCACATCGCATGGGGTATTGGGGTTGAGGCTGTGGCATAGACCGCAATGGAATCTCATGTCTGGGAGAAAATGTGTCCCATCCACTTTGAGTATGGTACACTGCCGGTACAAGCACCTTAGCCCACTCTTCTGCAAAATGCAGGGCCTGCTCCTTTGGCACAGTATGTGCGAAAGCAGGGAGGATTACCTCCTCCCCTTGCGGAGCGGCTAGAACGAAAGGAGGTGGCCAATCCACTTCTGCTAACAAAATGACATAGGTAGTCATTAGATTTTTCCAAAATACCCCTTTTATGGTACGTTGTATGTCACCTTCAATTAAAAGAACTATTTCTTAGAGTCTTTCAGGGGGAGCCACTCTAGTGTCAGCTGTCTCAACGGCAACAAATGTGTCAGTTGCTGTCACCTTCAGATATGGATGTGATGCTTCCCGCAGTACAGTAATTTCCGCTGCGCCGTCTAACAGCCTCAGCGCCCACATCAGGTCGTATTTCTTGCCTTTACCGTCAGTCTTGCGGGGCTGCTCACGGCCTTGTTCGGCACCCAACCTTTGCAGCCGTCTCCTCCACCGGTTGGTGAGACCGATGTATCCTGCAATGAGCGAGGAGAACGTTGATCATGAACCTGAAAATGATCAGGTGACTTAATAGTGGAGCGGGCGAACAATTTATAAGTGTGCTCAGTAGACACAGGTATTGGCGAAGAAGGATGGGACCCCTGTTTCTGTTGCTTTTTCCCCTGTTTCTCATTCTTATTCCAATTCTGTTTTGGAAAATCAGGGCATTCACCTTTATTAGACTTCTGCTCATGAGTTTGCTTCTGTGCTGCTTTAGCAAAAGGCTTAACACCCAAACTATTGTGGCCAATGGTGTTATAAGCTGCCCAATGATTTTCGGTAACTGTCGGGGCTTATCGGCCTCGGGAACATCGCGCAGAGCATTAGTTACCTGGAAGTTTAACCGCATCTCCCTTGACATTAGCAAGAACGAGATCGGAAACAACGTCAAACACTCCCACGAGTCTCATTCCTAACTCAACAGCCGTCTCCGCACCGTGTTCATCCTGTCCACGCGTAATGATGAGGGGCAGGACAGCCATAGACGGAGTGCCAAAGCACTTAGTATAGACCGTCACAAAAATCTTACCCCAGGTTTCACAATCAGGAACATCTGGTATTAAGTCTTTCTGCAAACTAATAGTTAGAATTCTATGTTTCTCAACAGGAGTCATATTAGGGAATACTGCTTCCAGCTGGTTAAATTTCTCAGCAAGCCAAAAAGGCATATCATCCTCATCTTAGGGCCGCTTGCCCATAACCGAATTAACCATGACAGGATACATTTTCATCCCGGCCAGTCCAGCTGCTTGCGCCGCAGCACCAGGTGGCCCCACCTGGACGTTGCGGGTAATGTATTGAACTAGAGCCCGTGCACCCCAACCAAAGAGGCATAGAGTACACGTAACTCATCAATAGTGACTAAGGTAACGCGAATGCGGTGTGTAACTGGCCAAAACTGGCCACGTTACCGATCGGGGAAGGGCGTCATTAAACCAAACTCAATGCTGCTAGGCTGCAATAGGAATCTCTAGCGTCTTATATGGGGTGCAGTTAATAGGCACGGCCGTGGGAGTATAAACATGAATCAGACCAGAATCCGCATTGACTGCAGGAAAGGTAACCCATGAGTAGAAAAGCTCAAACAGGTATGCCGCTTCCGCACTCACCACAAAAACTACTGCCATGCTATCCACAGTGACACCATACGTCTGCAAATGATTGCGGACGGCCACCCTACTATGTTGGGAGATCTCAACGTCAGCCATAAGGACACAGTAGAGAAGAAGTACAAAGGAGATGTAACATAGCACCAAATGGGTAGTAACTCAAAGTACAAACCTTCTTAAATTATTAAGCTAGAAAAAGCCTATGTAACTATAGGTAGGTTATACCGTCACCACTGTCAACCGGAAACAATAGTGAGGGTGTCGTGGACTTATAAAAGCATTGCTCGAGAGTCTCAAAATAAGACCACTTCATTAGGTGTGCCATGTTGCAGGGATTCTGCTCATACACAGAACTGTGCACAGATACCCAGGACCTCAGTGAATTATGGTGGACCAAAAAACTCACCTCAGTACCTAGAATCCCTAACCGGCGAGCATCAGTGTCACATTAGCTCTTCGTCCTAAACCAAAGGAACCAATGATTAGACAACCCAGAACATTCGACTTAGGTTACTCTCAGGAATGGTGGGTATCAAGAACAGTCTTTCGTTTGTTATTCTCATACCAGTCCACAACATGGGTAAAAAGAGACACAATAAAGTTTAAAATGTTTATTTTAATGACGTGCTCTAAGATGCAGTATTTTTCCAACATAAGCAGACATATGATTAAAAATAATACAAGCAGCACTGTTACAATTCCATAAAATACAAAAGGAGAAATCATATGATAATGATAGTGGAAACATGTCCTATAGTGCCTAGTATGCCACCCTCCCTAGCTAGGAACAATGTTTTATAAAATATAGAAGGTCTCATAGGCTTGAATGGGGACCCCATACCTCCAAGATCAGCAGAGGTGAATCACATCAGGATCTGCAAAAGCCCTCGCTCTCTGGAAATGGAATTGCTCCAATTGTCTAAAATCATGCATGCAGTGCCATATTAAAGGCGCCAGAATTTCAGTTAGCTGCAGCGGCGTGTATGTTGTGTCAAAGCGTGAGCCGATCAGTCAGAAAAACAGCTAACATTGTTATGATAACCTTGGAGGCTTTAGCACTCACTGTGCAGACTAAGGTCGCAGTGTAAGTATAGGGATGTTGAAAACAATCCATTCTCATGTGAAGATATTCACGTAGTTAAACTTACAACAACAGCTACATGCAGTGTTGTGTGCAAAAGTGTCAAAAGGGCAAAATGGCATTTAAACTTCTAATAAGGTTATGCTAACTTAGCAATGTGTGTAGGCAGGGGCCTGCCTTCACTACACTATTTAGCCACACACTTCTAACCTCATATAGCATGAAACAAGTGTGTTGCAGGAATGGGAATTTCAAACCTAACAGACCCTCCTTTTAGCATGGGTGGCTAAATGCTTTATTGAGCTGTTCGGTAGGGTCTTTCCAATTCTAAGGGGGGGGGAAGCAAATGCATATGTACTCATGTGACAATGGAGAAGAAAGTAACACACTTAGGGGGTCATTAGGATGGCGGATTTCCCGCATACTCCGGGCCGGCGGAAGCCACCGCCGGACCGGAGTATGCGGGAAATCCGCCGAGGAGGCCTGAAAGACCCACCGCCAAATCAGGATGGCTGGTGGGTCTCCCAATCCGTCCGCCGCTTTTCCGCCGCGGTCGGAAGGCGACCACGGCGGAAAAGCAATAACATGGCTGGCGGTGTCTATCAGACACCGCCAGCCATATTAGGATGCAGGGTGAGTCATGCTTTTCCGCGGCGGCTTTTCCGCCGTGGAAAAGCATACGGACAGTCACTTTGGGGGCCCGTTGCGGGCCCCCTGGGTGAAGGTTGCGTGGGGGGTGCACATGGGGGGTACCTATGGTACCCCCCTGCCCTTGCGTGCACGAAGCGGCAGGCACCGCGCGGTGCCTGCCGCTTTGTGCATGCAAATGCACACCTTTCGTTTTTTGCATTGCGGCGGATGCTGCTTCAAGCAGCATCCGCCGCAATGTAAAACATACAGGATGTGACCGCCAGGGTGGCGGTCACATCCTAATTGCTATGGAGGGACCGCCGCTGCCCATGCGGACGGTCCCTCCAACTCAGGGGTGGCGGACGGACGCAAGTCCGTCCGCCATCCTAATCGGCCCCTTAGTATGAAAATCCAGCTACTACTCAAAAATGCCCTAGTCTATGAGCATCATATCCTGGCTATCCTGCATCATCATAGTTGAGACCTTGTTATCACGTCCTGAGAACTTAGGAGTAGGGGTGAGCTTGCTCACATAATAGGTGCAACATGCTGGAAGGCAATTAATACATAAGCAACATGTAAAGATGACATCTGTGATAACTATTAGGACAAGTATTATCTTCCAACTCCATGATGTCAATAGACCCCAGAGCCACCCTGTGAGGGACCATGAACCATTATGCTGATGGATGTCTGAAGCAAGTCTGTGTAATTTCTGTATTTCAGAGTACAGGGTAAGGGCGCTATCAGAAATGTACAAGCAGCAGCTGCTGCAGATGACGCAGCAGGCTCCACCCCTATCAGCCAGAATGATGTCTAAAACTATCCGATTTTGAAGAGCAACGAGCCTTGTAGCCTGAAGCTTGACAGTAATAATAGTCAGTATACCTGCAGTAGTATTAATAACTCCCTCAACTACTCTGGCAAGGCGACAAATATTACGGCTATTGAACATGGGACCCCAAAAGGACAGAATGCCCTTCATTATGTCAGTAAATTGCTGTAGGGAAGTATCTGTCTGATCAATATCGTTTGGAATAACAACTCTCTTAATTCTATGCAGATGGAGATACCTAGGCTGTAGCCTATGATCCTTGTGATAGTTAGACGGTGCAATGTAAATGGGAGGTAAGAGGAAAGAGACATAGCACCGGCCGGACCATCCCCTGGGAAGCCATGTATAAACCTGTTCCCCACAGATGAAGCATACATTCGGAGGTGTAAGCAAAGGTTGTCTACTGGTAGTGTTCAATCGGTATGTGAAGTTACAACTGCTCTGTCCTACAGGAACGTTCCCCAAGCCTTTAACACAGAAATTAGCTGTTGCATTGATCACAGGGATGGGTATGGCTTTGTCTTCAATGATATTTCATTCCCGGAAACATTTAAAGTATTCAGTAACATTAAATCCTTGGAAGTCTAGCATTTCATTTTGTAACCAAGTGACATTTTCATTAGCCTCGAAGAGGTTCATGCAAGCTTCTGGATGCAGGGTACCCTCCTTGCCATCTGCCCCAGGTGTATATCCCTGGTCTACCACTATATACTCCAACACTCCTTCGTAATAAGACTGTACCATTTTCATAGTGTCATAGAAGAAGTTCCTTGGCCAACGCATTTGTTTCATCTATATGCCCTGTGTGTTTGGATAAATCAGAGACTATAGAACACTTTCTCTTTTTCTGTCCTGCATAAAATGAATATCGGAAAAAGTGGATCATCCCTGTGTCCTGCATTTTATCTTGTATTCGCCCCTATGATGCCATTAGGATATTTACATCTGATAATACCAGGTGGCTTGTATTTGCACTATTTAGGTATCGCTTGAATGCGTGGCGAAAACATTTGAAGCTTTTATCAATTTAACCATAGAACATGCAAAATAGTACTGATTGAAATGAACTGTTACTACTGCTTTTTTAACTTACCCTGATCTGAGAGTATGTGATACATCTTTTTTAACTGTAATTGTTGCCATTTGAAATATGACGTTTTTATCCAATTTTATTTAACTGTTTTTATATTGCATTATGATGTTATTCATTTCTGCAAATGATCAATTTCTTTTTTGATCGAATAAATGTACTTACTCGTGTCAGCATGAAAGTGCATGTATACCATAGAAAGCAATTGAAACCATGCCTCACAGCTATCCACATATGACAGGGGCAATGACACCAGCAAATCATTATTTTGCATAACGTAGGGGAGTAAACCACACACCCAACAATTCATGGCATTAGTGGTACTGTGCACCTGATGAAGCACCTGAAGAAATGCATTCTCGGTATAAGTCTGTCTATGTCTCTCTTTATGTGGGCCAATGTAACAAATAGGTGCTCGGGATAATCATTGTAGTCCCTACCAGAGTGTGCACAGGATGCTGTTCTTCTAAATACCACCCCACCCCAAATAGTGTTAGCATGACTATGAGGATGACCACTACTACTACTACCCTACTCCCAGTAGACCAACTAGACCACACAGGACCCTTCTGCTGTAATGAAGGGGCCACCAAGGGCTGCTCCTCCTTCATAACTGCACGCCCAAATGGGTACATAGAAAGAAATCTTGAGAATTTGGCCCACAAAAATGCAACCGACCAGAGGGGAACAAGTCACCCATCGTCCGTTTAGAGCCTCGCCGGTAGGCTCCTATTGTTCATCAACGATGGTGCTATGAAGCTTGTGAAAAACAAATCCTCTTCTTTCAGGATAGGGCACCCTTCCTCCTGGGCAAGTACCCTCAACTATCCTGTCCAGTGTCCAGGGCAGTGGTCCAGTATAGCTCACTCTCGTCTAATACAGGCACCTTTGGCACATCACCTGCGCCCTAAGCTCAAGTCCCTCCTTAACTCCTGGACTATTCGGCTGGTGCACCGTCCTTCTTTCGGTGTCGCAGGTTGTACTTTGTTATTCCAGACACTGTTTCATCAACAAAAAGGGGCAGAAACTCAGGGTCAGGTGGGCATTGAGACTCAGATTCTGGTGTATTGGAAACTGGGTTATCCGAGGCAGCCCTTATCTCCGGTGGGATTGCCTCAAACAGGGCTGCGTCACTTTCTTCATCCATCTGCGCCCATCTCAATCGGGCGTCAGAGAAGGGAACGAAGCCTGGCACCCTTTCCTTCCTGATCAGCGATGTCTTCAAGGACCCAACGGCCATGCGGAAGTGGTAGAGGTATCTGTTTGATGTGTGAACTATGGACCCAGTGTTTTCTGCTGTCAAGCTTCACTGCTGTGCGTGTGGCGAGAAGGACGAGGAGAGGCCCTTTTTACCTCGGCTCCAAGCAACTTTTTAGTTGAAAGTTCTTGACAAGAACAAAGTCCCCGGGCATATCTGATACCAGGGCCCCTCTGGTACTGGCTGCAGTGTGACATGGATCTGTTGGTGAAGAGAACAAAGATATTTAGACAACTCATACAGATAATCTACAAGCAAGGGGTACTCTGTCTCGGAAAAGCACTTGGGTCTTGGAATGCCCTAGACAATAGCAGGGTGTCCGAAGACCACCTACTACCGGGAAAACCGTGTTCTAGAATGCGCTGTCACTCTGGTAGATAATAAAGCCAAAGGTAACGCATCTGGCCATCACAGTCCTGTGCTTTCTTCAATCTTTGCTAACTTCAGTTTGAGAGTATCATTGTACTTCTCAACCAGGACTGCTGGCTCTATGCAAGCCTTTGCACACCAATTCAATGACTTTTGAATTGAAGTGACTTCCGTTATCACTCCAAATCACACATGGCAAGCCATAGCGCGGAAAAAACTCTGTGCCTTCGCCGTCGCCATAGTTGTATTCTCTTTTGTGGGGTAAGCCTGGGGTAAGCCTCAATCCATTCACTGAAAATCACTACTATCACATACTTCAAATTGTTAACATGTTCCATTTCGATGAAATCCATCTGGAGAACCTCGAAAGGGAAGGAAGGTGGTGCATTCTTACCAGCAGTTGTAGAAGTACCTTTTACAGGATTATGCTTCAAGCAAATGATACAATGCTTCACTAGGTGTCTGGCTGTCTTAGCAATATTATCATTTTGCCATAATGGGACCAGTAGCTTGCATATTCCTTTGGTACTAAAATGCGCTGGGCCATGGACCATAGTAACAAAAGGGAGCACATACGAATTGGGCAGCAACCATTGCTGTTACCCAGACAAGTCAGTCCCTCACCCAACCTCGTCCAAACGACCTGTGCTCTCCTCCCACATTGCCAATTCATCTAGGGTCACTTCACCCTGAATTTCACTGACATTTTCAAATGTGTTCTCCAACATTCTATTGTCTGGGACGCACCTAGCAGCACCTGCCACAAACTTCTTTTTCATCTTTGATCGAGCTGTCTCCTTAGCTGTCTGGTCTGCGAACCTATTTCCCCAGCCAACATCATCAGTAATGACTTTGCGAGAGCTGCATTTTATTATTGCTAACTTATCAGGAAGTGTCAATGTGGATAGCAATCTATGTATCAATGGGCCATTCTGGATTCGCAGTCCATGCGAAGTCAAGAACCCTCTCTATGCCCAGAGGTGCCCAAAATTATGGGCCACCCCAAAGGCATACTGGCTGTCGGTGTTGACATTAACAAGAGCCATCGACATATAGTTCCCCTTGGGGGTCAGATAAGGGAACATCAGTCAGGTCTACCCGTCCTTTTCTTTCTTCCTCAGTCCGAAATAAACAATCATGGACATCATTGCCCTTTTCTTCCAAAGGGAGGGGTAGTAACATGGCTGGGTTCAGAGTGGCACATCGTTTGATGGTAATGTGTGGAGCAAACAAAGTTAGCTCATATCCAGTCAGACTCGCACTCGTAAGGTGCTACGTTTTTGTCCTATTCAATAGCGGATCCACAGCATGAGGTACCATTACTGTGAGATCAGTATCAAGGACGAGCCCTGCCGATTGTCTGATAGAAATTGCCACCGCCACGGCAGCTCTCAGACAACTTGGGAGAGCCCTGGAGATGTTATCGAGCATGGCAGAGAAATGGGCACAGGGTCTCTGCTTAACACCGAAACCCTGTGTTAGGAAAGAAAGCGCACAACCATCAGCCTCATGTATGCAGAGCACAATAGGCCTCTGGTAATCAGTACCAAGCACAGGAGCAGAGTAAAGCACAACTTTTAATTGCTCAAAAGCTTGCTGGCATGCAGATGTCCAAGGCAGGGGTTCATGCACATCTTTGGTGGTCAGGTAAAGAAGGGGTTTTGTTAGTAGGGAATAATTAGGGATCCAGTACCGCATGAACGCACATGCCTCGCGTTGGGTCTTAGGAACAGGCATATTAGTAAAAGCAGCTATGTGTTCAGGTGTTAGTCTGTGACCCTACTTCGACAGTAGGTGACCTAAATAGGTGACCTCCTGTCGACAATATTGGAATTTCGAAAGTGACACCTTGTGTCCATAGTGTGCCAAATGCAGCAATAATTTAACTGTGGCTTCTTTGCAACCATTCTCAGTGTCCGAAGCCATAAGGAGGTCGTCAACATACTGCAACAGCACATTATCAGGGGGAAGCTCCAAAGAATCCAATTGAGCTTTCAAGGCTTGGCTATAGATACTAGGACTTTCTGTATAGCCTTGTGAAGCAGGGCAGAATCTAAAGCTCCAACCGGCTATTGCAAATCCAAACAGACATCTACTATCTGTATGGATTGGTATGCTGAAGAAAGCATTCTTCAAATCCAAGACGGAAAATAATTTTGCTGACGGGGGAATCATTGTCAAGATTGTAGTAATGTCTGGGACCACAGGGTACTGAGAAACTACTATTTTATTTACCTCTCTACGGTCTATCACAAAATGGTAAACATCAGGGTGGGCATCAGAAGAATCCAAGGGTGTCTTTTTAGGAATAGTACGAATAGGGCAATTACACACATTCACCACTGTCTCCTCAACCACACCAGACTTAATCAAATCCTGAATTATTTAGAATAAAGCCTTTTGTCCTGCTTGCGAGATCTTGTACTGGGGAATGCATGGCAATTTGGCATTGTCTTTTATCTGGAGGGAGACCTGTGGGATCTGGAGCAACCCCACGTCCGTGTCCCCTGTGGCCCACAATGTGTGCATCAAGTTCTTGAACTCTGCGGGGAGGGGATTGTCTTTTGCGAAGCATTGTTTTGCACGGGCCACCTGTGGGCCAATAGTCATGCATACACCATCAGGGGAACAAAATATGATTGCATGTAACCTTTTTAACAAATACAATCACAGCAAATTCTTCCCACAATAAAAATGGTGAATCAACCATGAAGGGGCCGATAGTCAAAGCAAGAGGTTTGGAAATGGGGCTAAGAACCGGCATTCCTGAAAAGCCTACCAACACATTATTTTGGCCAGACAGAGCTGCCCCTGGGACCAGTGAACGGGAAACAGAGCTATTCATAGCCCCTGTATCAACTACAAATTTCTTGGTTGTACCCTGCAAATCCGCCATAAGATAGGGTCCACGCTGATCTACAGGTACCGGTACTGGTCCCTCAAACTATCTCTGGATGTCATAGCTATGATACAACTCCGTCACCTCATCCATATCATAGTCATCATGATAGTACTGCCTTCCTCGGGGGTCGTCCAAATAGTTCTCGTTCTGTTGATTGTGTGATGCATTCTCTGATTGCAGCTCCCCTCGGCCTCCTCCTTCTCGTCTCCACCCTTTAAAACCTTGACCTCTCTGTGCCTCTCCTTTCTGCAGCAACTCCGGACACTCATACCGCCAATGTCCCTCCTGCTTACAATACGCACGTTGGTTAAGTCCAAGGGGCGCACTCAAAGCACCACCCCTATCAGACCTGGTTAACCGCTGAGCCGAACCTCTGCCTCTCCCCTTCGCAACCTGCTGCATCAACACCCTCGTCTTCAAATCCTTTAACTTTTTCTCCACCTTTTCTTTGTCCTCATTCTCACTATGCCCGTAGTACTGTGCCATACTCAAAATTACTGATGGAGATGAAATCGTCCAAGTACTTTCTGAAGCCTACAACCTAGTTGTGATCTCGGGAAGCAGATTAGTGACGAATCTGATAACAAACAAATGAACACCACCCTCCTGTGACATGTCCTGGCCACTAAAATCTAAAAACCCCCCTTCAAATCTAGTAAAGAAATCAGACACACTCTCATCCTTCTTCTGAGGACATGCAGTCAACTTATCCCAATCCACTCTTTTCGGCGGGCTAAGAGAGTGCATGTAAGTAATAGAATACCCCGGCAAAGCTAGGAGCTCCACTTTCGGCTTGTTGCTAGGTTTACGCTCCTTAGCCCATGCCTTGATCTCATCCCATGTACCACCCAACTCTAGTGCATGATCCTGCATATGTACCTGCCGCCACATATCTACTGGTACCAGCAGACCCAAGAACAGTTCAATATCAGCTAACGTCATCACTGTGGAGGAGGCAGCCTCCGTCAATTCATTATAATATGCAGTGGGGTTTTTCTGAGGGTCCAGCAGCTGGCTCTTTAGGGATAAAACCTCACTCCTCTTCCAAGGAGTATAGATCCACTGTTCCTGGAACCGAGCATCACCCTGTGGTCTAATTAGGTTGTCCGTGGAGTCACACAGTTCTGGTATTTCAGATGGTAATTGGGATGGACCTCCCTCACATTGTTTCATTGTGTGTAAATCAAAGGGAGCTGTGAAAATAGTGGTGGCTCATCCAATGGACGAGGAGGCTTGGATTCAATATGTCAATTGTCTCTGTAGGATAAAGGATCACAATGGAAAGTAAGGAGTGGCGATCAAGACCGCACAAAACCTAAGCAAACCAGAGGGAACAGTGGCCCGGGTTGGTGAATCCACCCACAATTAGGGAAATTGGAGTGGCATGAAGGAATTTGAATTCCTAAAGATCACAAGGTCTAGATGGCCTGTCTGCTGAAACTTGACGTCAGTCTGTGGGCCCCTGTCCTGGTTCCTCCATATGAGGTGGTTATACAGAAAAATGTAATCCAAGAATCCTGGATGAGAATTGTCAGGATCCCTTTATGCTAAAAGGGACGAAAATACTGCCCCAGTAATTATATAATGATTACTCTATTGGATATACTGCATAAAATCTATGTAAAATCTATGCTAAATATCTGTTAAAAATACTGAAAAATGGGTGCATTCGGAACAAATCTTGCCAATGACCCAATTGGAGTTTAGGTTCAGCCACTCAACTATAGATAGCTATCGGGCACTAAAACGAATGACGCAACAGTATATTGTTAAATCGAGTCAACTGGTATATAGACTTAACAGCAGCATTTGACACTATAAATAGAGGGAAACTGTTGAAAAAAATGTCGGAAAGGAAAATCTTGCAGAACTTATTAAATCTGATCATCCAATTGCTTGAAGGCGCTAGAATGAAGGTTGAGTTAGGAAGTAATGGTGCGTTATTCTGGAAGATTTTGGCACCAAATGTCCTGCAACAGGGTTGTATCCTCGCACCGCTGCTCTTCTCCATCCGTATATCAGATATCCCAGCGCCATTGGGGGCAGTCTAAGGATTTCCACCGACACTGGCTAACACTGCAATACCTCACCTTTTTTACACAGCTGACACAGTGCTGTTAGATTTGACTGCAGTGGGCCTGTATCAACAAATTAATGAATTTGCAACTCATAGCAACTGCAACTATTTAATTGTTAATATAGAAAATCCAAAATCATGATTTTCTCAAAACAGGGAAGTAATAAGTGGCCCTTAAAGTGGTGGTGGGCTGGGAAACAGTTTTGGTGTTCAAGTACGTGGGAGTCATTTTTAAATATAATTTAAATTTTAAGGACATGTTCGGAAAATGTTAGAACAATAGCAGTAGCAAGTGTCCTCTGCATGCTGGGCATAGAACTAGGATATAACTCAGTGTAAATTCTGAAATTCTGAAAGTGGTCTACAATCTGAAAGTAGTAAGCCTTCTGCTGTATGGGTGTAAAATATTGGATGTAAAATCCATACAGCAGTTACAGATGGTTGAAATGAGCATTTGGAAAAACGTAGGGGCAGATTTACAAGCCCCTTGCGTCACTTTTACGCTGCTGTTGCATCACTTTTGTGACGCAACGGCGGCGTAACAAATGCTGCAAATTCACTACGTGACGCATCTAGGGAGATGCGTCATGTTGTAAAGTCCTGCGTAACATTATACCTGCGTCAGGTATAATGTATGAAGGGTAGGCGTTCCCATGCATGAAAGCCTCGTAAAAGTGACGCAATGAAATCTACACGATTTCACTGCGTGACTTTTAGGATGCCACTGCGTCAAAACCTTACGCCAGCTTGAAGCAGGCATAAAGAATGACGTAGTGTATTGGAAATAAGCCACAAGACGCATTGCTGAAGTTAGGTAGTGCTTGCGACACAACTCCAGCAATGCGTGACTTTTCCACCAACAGATGCGTCAGAATTTCTGACGCATCTGTCCATCCTTGCGCCATAGTGTGCTGTATTGTAAATACGGCTCATCTATGAAGGAGCAAGGGTTTTTCACTCAGGCGCAGGGAAACTGCTGCATCTATACAGATGCGTCAGTTTCTTCTAAATCTGCCCCTAGTTAGGTCTGCTAAAAGGGTTAATAAACAGTGCAGTATAGATCAGATTAATATATTATTCAAGTACTACCAGAGACTGGATAACTATAATGATCAGTTTGTGGGAGCTGTGCCGGGCACGTAAGGCCTAACAATCTGAAAGAAGAAAATTCAACCAAGCAGGAAAAATTGCAATTTATGACAAGGAAATTAGATGAGGGCCAGATACCAAAAGTTGGGGAAATCTCAAGTCTTTGCAGAAGAAATCTGGGAAAACAAAGGGCGGGAGAGATCACATTTGCAAGTGATGCTGAGTATTACCGTAAGTGACCCTTCACTCTAACTCAAATTTTACGAAAAATGCTGTAGGAAAAATGCAACCCTACTTAATCTCACGCACTCATCTAGTTTCAAGCGCGGAGATGAAACTGCCACTGATGCTGGACCTCCTGTCCCCCCAGACCCTGGCCTGTTCAAGGGATAGCTTCTCTCTAACCAAGGCAGGGCCCTTGGAGGGAAGGGGGTTTAGACAACATAAGAAAAGAGAGACTTGCAGTACTGGTTCCGGTAAGCAACTGTGCGGTACAGTTTTAACTGGAGGTCCTCTAAGTCAGCTAGGTAGATGCACACAGAACCCTGACCTCTGAGTTTGTGAAGACCCAATGCATTAGAAATAACAAGAAGAGGCAATTACCATTGATACACCTCAGGCCTCTCGAACAACAGGTTTGCAATAACATCAGTAACACACACTTACAGTCTCCTTCAGAAACACAGCAAGGAAACAGAATAACCAAAACAATGGATTGGAGTTGTGCACTCCCAAAGAATAACTTAGGTCATGTAATGGGAAATCCATGTAATGGGAAATATGTTTCGTATCTAACGGGTAACCAGATGTACCACCGCCCCCAGTCTTATCGAGTATATTTTACTAGATGTAAGGCTATGACAATCTCTGATAGATATGGCTGGATAGAGATTACAATGCTTTGGGATTAATGCTGGGTGACATAAGTAACTGTCTTCCATGCTTGCTGCATAAGCCGCTTGATCAAAGGCTGGTCGGTCCCTATTAATAACAGGCGTAGGCTCAAGTGGTGTTCCCATGGCAGGTTCGAAGGTGACCTTGGGTAAGGTGTTTAAGATCATGGCTGCAGGACTGGATGATGTAGTCTCTCTAGTGGAGCCCAGCTGAAGTAGATCAGTTGTTTAACCTGGGTGAAATTCATAATCATACATTCTCATCACTTAGGGATACGTTTTTGGCGGAGTCCCAATCTAACCCTAAGAGGAAGAAACCCGGTGGTATTCTAATTCTTGTCAGCTAACTGGGAGTGCCCTATCTCTTGCAATTAATTCTGGATCTAGAGCAGACATTAGGGTGGCTAGGATTTTGTATAAGGGTTTGAACTCCCGATGCAAAAAGAAAATGGGAGAGGTCTATCTGGAAATCCAAATTGAGTGCCATTAATAGCAAGGACTATTGAACCTTCTGGCACATTGCTGCTACCAAGGACCCCGTTACCCTGGCTCCCTTGAATAGTAACATCTCTGCATCTATGTAGGTAGGTCACTTTTCCCAGTTATACTCGGGCGTCGAGGTACAAGGATCGGACCAGGCAGTCCCCAGGGCACTGGCATTTACGGAGCTAAGTCGCATTCCCACTCACAGTGGTGTAGAAGAGCCTAACATTGACTCAGCTCTGCAAGTAATATTCAGTGTTTCTGACTCTGAAATTTCAAGAGCTATGGATCATACTCAATAAGGCCCCTGGGTTACACAAGGTACCCGGTGACCTTTTCTTTTTAAGTCTTACAGGAATGTTTGGTGTCCTTATTTCTCAGTGTATTTTAATGCCAATATGACTTGTTTATCCATGCCCCCACTTGGGAAGGGGCTGAGATTAGCCCAATTTTTAAAAAGGGTTCTAGGTCCCTGTCTTCATATTATAGGCCTATCAGTCTCGTTGACAGTGCCTAGAATCTGTTAAGCCAAGTAATCTTGAATCGTCTGAGTGAGTGGATTTCCGACTGTAACATCTTAACTCCCTTGCAGGCTGGTTTTAGGGATAGTGTAGGAGCCATGGATCAGGTGTTTTGCCTGCAACTGTATGTAGTGCAAATATGTGTTCCTGGTTGTAGGCAGACTGTATGTCATTTTTGTGGACCTTCGGTCTGCCTTCGACCTAGTCCCTAGAGTTCTGTTTTGGAAGACTTTGAGGGAGATGGGGGTGCCGGGTACCTTGTTGATATCCTCAATAGATTGCACTTGAATAATTATGCACAAGTTAGGTGTGGACTGCAAGGTGAGCTGACAGACCCCATCCCTGTTTGTCGAGGAGTTAGGCAGGGATGCATGTTAGCTCCAACCCTTTTTTTTATATATATATATCAATAATTTAGTATCGCAATTGGAGCAATGTAAGGGAGATGCTTCATAGCTTGCTGGGGTCAAGATGCCGTCCCTCCTGTGTGCAGACGATACCCTTTTGCTATCAAAATTCACTATGAGGACACAGAATCTTTTGGATTGCTTTGGGTCTTTCTGCAGGTAGCGAGGGTTCAAGAGCAACCTCGGCAAGACCAAGTTTATGATTTTTAACCCCTGTACAGCCAATTGTCTTAGCCCTATCCTTAATGCAGCGAGCCTGGAAAGAGACCAGATGTTTGAATACCTGGGGGTTATACTCACAGAGAGCTTTGATTGGATGTCCCATATTTGGATGCATGGCCTCAAGCTAGAGCAGCTCTACTAGGGTATTCTGAGGGTGCACCAAGCTTCCTCCTTATGTCCAATGTCTCCCTCCCTTGAGATTTACAAAGGTCAGACTTTAGGGGGCTACTCTGTATGGAGGAGAACTTTGGGTTTTTAGGACTCCCACTCACTAGAAACAATAGTTAGTGGCCAGCCAGTGAGCACCCCGCTTGTCCTTCTATGTCTTGACTATGGTCTCAAATGGATTAATGATGTAGTGGGTCTAAGGCCACTCTTGTATTGGATTAGGTTGTGGGTCACCAGTGAACTCTCCTGTTTTTGCTTGGCTTTTGAAGATGATATGAGGCAACCTGGGGTTTGTAAAATTCCCCGGTTTTGGTTTCTGAGGACTTGTTTGGAACAGATTGGGTATTCCAATTTGTGTACATCCCCTTGTGATGCTGGACTGGTCTCCAAATCTGGGTTAAAAAGTGCTTATTGGCAACATGCTAACAACCAAGTGTTATGTTCTGTAAGGGTATGCTCGATCACTGATTCTTTTTAGGCTTCAGAATAGATTACAGTATGGAAACATATTTGGATGAGATCGAACCTCCTTCGACAAAAACCTGTATGTTAAATTTCACCTAGGTACTCTTCCCCTATGCATCTTCACAGCCAAATTGAAGCACTTTTTAAGCAAGGGTGATAGTTCTTCTCCAATTTGCCCTCAGGCTGAGGAGTTGACCGAGCATGTCATATTTGTCTGCCCAGGTTACAAAGTAATCAGACACAAGTGGATTTTACCGGTTTGTCGTAACCTGGAGATAAGGAATTATAGGACTGCATACACAGTCATTAACATCTGTTCAGCTAGTGGGTTTCTCTTTTTTAATAGCTTCAATTAGTTTGACTGATTTTAATCTGTATTTTATACTTTATGCATATTTGATTATGGATATACAGTGCTTTGCTAAAAATTGGATGGGAGAATTCATGAACTGGTATGCTGTGTACATTGTTTTGTTTTTATTTTTTGTAATGTATTATGCTTTTATTTATTCTTTTATGGCTATGTGCGGAAGTAAAGACTATATTGATTGATTGAGATTGGAGTTAATTGACAATCCCCAAGATAAACTCAAAACATAGCTCTTGGTATAGGGTAAATACATGAATCAAGCGCTCAGAGGAAGGTTCTCTAGGCCCTACAGGCAAACACAGAGCAAAGTCTCTAAATCCTTGTATAAACACAAATCAAAGGCCAAGGTTGCAAGAAGGATCCAGAGCAAGAACAATCAAGGTGAACTGGAGGGAATTCACTGAAAGGAAACTTGAAGACAAGCTTAGCTAACTACTATAAAAGGATAGTGTGCACTAACCTGATAACAAGTACTTAGCATTGTACTTTAACTTGTCCTATGTTTGAAGAAAGTCTTGAGGTCTTGACCCAGGAAGTCGCAGAGGAACTTGAGTAGCTGTGCAGGTGCCACAGATGAAGGGTGTGGCGAGGGAACTGGAGCCAAGGGAATCACCAGAGAGACTTGAACTGCAGCCGGTAAGAGTGCTGTCCCGGCCTGGTTGGTTCTTCAGGTGAGTGGGTAGGCAGGAAGCTTGTTTAGCTGGGAGTGTAGGCCAAGCACGGGGCTCAGTTTTGGGTGTGGTTTATGTAGAGGCGCAGGGTGCAACACATACAGTGGGATCACGTTTGGCACATCCCACACATGGCAATCTGGAAGGTTCTTCAAGACTTCTGAAGGAAACATGTGTTAATACACTGGCTTAACCTTACAGGAGGAGCAAGTGCAAACTAACGGATGGAATCACTGAGCAGGAAATTATTATTTTGTTTTGTCAATATGTGCACAAGGGAAAACACTCCAAGATCCCGGCGACTGGTTCTCGTGTTCAGGGAATGCTTGCATGCTCAGATGTAATGGAATCATGGGGAGAGTGGTAACTCAGGCATGTAATTATTGCATGCAATACAGCACCACATGGGTAGTGCAACATGAGCCCTGCGTGCCGGGCCCACTACACAGAGGGCGCCTGAGGTGGTCATGGCAATCTAGGCATATTAAAAGAAGAAACACCAGGAGGTGGGCTTTGAAGTTGAAACTAGTGCATGTTCCGCCTGTATAAAGTGGAAGTTGGAGGCGACCAATCGGTAACGGACAAAGATAAATGTAGATTTTGTAAGTCTGGTTTACTTATTCCTTCAACATCTGATATTTGATGCTTTATAAAGAAATAAGGGATAGCTTACTCTTGATTTTTAGATCTCTACAAATTAGTGAAAGTAAGTGAAGTAATGTCTGTGGTGAGGAATTGTGAAAATATGTCACTATGTTTTAAACTAATGACCTATCTCAAAATGATTTTAGAAAATGTGAGGTCTTAGATTTTTATGCTTGAATTTCTTTATATTTTTTGTATAAAAGAGAAACAAAGTAATATAGACATGGTAGTTACGCATTCAGAGACATATCTAATTCCACTCTTGTCAGCATAAAGAAAATTATAAAAAGGTGTCCCTAAAACTCCCCCTCCCTCCAAAGTGCTGTCCCTCTCTCCCCCTGGGACCCTCCCCTCCCTCCCTCAGGTATCTGGAATGTATATGCGGGTGTTATAGTTGCGTCTAAGTTGTGGCTCGTGGAGGTTCAGCAAGCCACAAGAGTCTCAGGTATTTAGGGCATGTTACTTCTTAAAATTCAAATGTAAGTAAAGATATGAATGGTTTCCAAAGTTTCTGAAATGTGGAACCCTGAGTGGAGAGGGATAAGTATATACGTTCCATGCCCAGTGTATACCATACATGACGTAACCATCCCACATGGAAAGGGAGCCTCCCTGACTCCCAATGAGCCAATATGTTCTGGAGAGCCACTCCCAATGTCAGCCCAATTTGGCATTCTCTGTGTGATTTAAGGTGAAATGTAAGGGCATTAGGTAGGCCTAGATGGGTGTAAACTGAGAAGCGGGGTAGCTGTGTGTCTAGGTGGGTATCTATGTCATCAAGTACTTGCTTCCAGTAAAAAGTGATTTTAGGGCAGTCCCAGAGCAAGTGTGACAATGTACCCAAGCAGCTGATTGCACCAGATTTTTTATCTCTTTCATCAGATCTTACCATTTATAACAATCTTCGGTCGAATGGACCTTTTTATCTGCTGAGAAGTGTCTATTAGATTGCGGTGTTGTTTTGATTGTGTGATGTCTTGCTGAGTTGGTATGAGAGTTGAGTGATTGTGTTTTCGGGCCGAACGCGTGCGGTCCATGAGATTTGATTTTGATATCCCAGGATAAGAGATTGTGGTGTAGAAGACACCCAGAGTTGAAATTGTCCTACCAGAGATTGTGGGAGTCATGAGAAGTTGTTGACTAACCCACCGGTGATAGGGAAATGTGTGTGTGAGTGCATGAGTAACGACGCAGGTCGCGGGTTACTGTATTTGGAAAACAGAGTGATTAGATCCTATTGATTAAGTACATGACTGTCCGGCCGTTCGTGGGCAGATAGGCTTATGGCAACTGTCCAGTCATTTCACGGACAGACAGTTGCCAGAGTTGAGGTCAACAATTGTGAGACACTGTCCGGTTGTGTGGTGGACAGACAGTCAGAGAAGAGACTGTATGGTCGTTTCGATGAAAAACAGTTATTTCATGTGTATGAAAAAGACGCGTGAGTGCGTGAGAGACAAATTGTAAAGGAGAGGAACACAAATTGTAAAGGAGGGGAACTGCTGCAAGCGGAGGAATAGTGACGTCAGAGAGTGCCGCGCTGCGATAGGTCGGTTGGTGTGAAGCTGCACTGGTATTGGTGGATTGAGATTAGGAAGTAAACGAAGCGCTGCGAAAAGGGGAAAGTTGATTCTCCCTTGAATTGTTTTAAGGTTTTACAAGATATGTGTAGAGGAGAAAGAAGGGTGGTTACTCGAGGAGGAGAAGCTCTGCCCAAGGATACCCCAGCCCATTACATGGCCACGAATGTGGGTTTGCATACCATACATTGACTTGAGAATTGGCATGAAATGACTGAAGGAAAGCAAGAATTGACTTTTCCCCGCTATGGCACTTTCAGGTTGGAGGTGTTGTATGAATTGAAAACAGTGATATCTTCCTTACGACCCCTACTCAGACCAACACAGTTTGAAGCACTGCATACATGGATTAGAACAGCCAATGACAGGAAGAGAGATTGAAGTCAGGAAGGAGTGAAAATGTCGATCCGGACATTTCAAGATGCAAAATTGGATGCGTTGGAAAAAAGAGATGAAGAGTGGAAACTATCGAGGGAGATAGGCTGTTCCTCTTGTTGGTAGAGGTAGGAGATGCCCAAAAGAAGTGTGGTGAGGAGGACTACAGTGATATCGATGGCGGCCTGAGAGAAAGACTATTGTCAGAGAGACCGCCTCCATACAATCCAGATTCAATAGAGGGAAAAGCAGGAACTACGGAGGGAAATGGAGGGTCACAGGCTCAACCTAGTGTGACAGTGGTTGGAAGAATCTCAACGGGAACAGAAGGGATGGAAACACAGACCCCAGCAGGTACAAAAACTCATGGTGTTACAGGCGTCACGAGGTTGCCGGATGCTCTTACAGTGCCGGTTACCATCGGCCCCATAGTGTCAGTGTATGATCCAGACCAGGTGAGGAATGGGAGTCTAGCACAGTCAGTAGCAGTCATAGAATCGCATACACCATTGCCAACCACTGCAGACTTCTCAAGGGGACAGGTGGATGTAACGACGGTGAGGCCAAGGTCTCTAACTGATTCAAGATCTGATTTGAGGATGTGAGCACCACCTGTGAGGAATCAGAATGACAGTATGACAGGAGGGTGGGATCATGGGAATGCAGGAAATATACCAGCTCTTAGGGACATTGGGGAAGGGAACCGATGTGGGGACCAGAGCAATGAGGGTGAGGAACTGAGTGGAAAATCTATTAGAGGGACCCTTAAAATGGCTGTCAGAGCAAAGATCTTGAACGTGGGGAGGTTGAAAACTGAGGTAGATGAAATCATTAATGGGAACCTGCCTTTGGAGAGGGTGAATTTATACGAACCTGACGAGTTGCTGTTTATAGCGAAAGATGTGACTCGCAAGGCATGGTCAGCACATTAGAAACTAACAGATTTGACAAAGAGATATGAGGTGGATCTGTCCAAAACTAAGATGTTAGAAGGAAGTCACAGATTGAAGTAGAGTGAAAAAAACTGTAATTTCAACATACCTTTACAATACAGTACAGTGATCAGGAATTGAAATGGATCGTAAAGGTTTGTTCGATGTTATATTAAAATCCAACTGATTTCAAAATCCAACTGGAAGAGAAAAGAGTTATAGGGCTGAAAGCTCACAGGGAGCTCACAGGGATGTCAAAGGATCCCCCAACTGATGATATATTTTAAATGTTTAGTTCTATTTTTGCCATATTTGCAAACACTACATAGATCTCTATGTATGCGGGCCTCTTGTCTGCCCATATAAACCGGTCTACTTCCCGTTGCATGGATTGCAGGGAGTCTGGGGGGGTTCCAATGGCAGGGATTGGAAGAGATATAGCAGTTTAGGGAGTATAGTCATTTTCACTGTGGGTACCCGACCTAGCCAGGAAAGAGCATGCAGTCTCCAGCGGCGTAGGTCCTCCTATATTTGGCAGAGCAAGGTATTATAGTTAAGTGTCAATGTGTGTTGTGTATTCTCAGTGAGATGGATCCCCAGATATGGTTGTGCAAATGAAGCCCATTGGACAGGATATGCATCTTGTAGTTCCATGAGAGTAGTGGTTTAAGAGATAGATTGAGAGCTTGACATTTATGAATATTGATCTTGAAACTTGCCGCTTGACCAAATTGTTCTAGCTCTCTCATGAAAGCTGCCAGCGAGGTCAAAGGATCCTCCAACGACGCTATGACATCATCGGCATAGGTCTTAGGTCTTTAAGCGGTTTTGATATTGTCGAAAATTGTTTCTTTTTTAATGGTTTTCCGGGGAGACGAATTATGTGAACTTTTTTATAAGGTGGGGGGAAAGTTTATAAAGGAACATTTTAAATAGTTAAATAATGGGTATCAAACTGCTTCGGCCCTGTACCACATTAGCGTCTTTTGCACAGAGTGTTTGAATTCCCAGTAGCACTTTAATGCTTTATTGTACAGCTCACTGAGGACAAAGTGCTCTTTACAATTTATGTGTGATTTTGATTCACTTATAACACTTCCTTAGAACGGCATATATTTAATTGGTTGGTTGAATGGGGTGGAGAAATAAACTTGAATCATATTGCTCGTGATCTGGTTAGGTATAAACCCTCTGTGAACGTCTCTTTTACCTAGAGTTTGTCTTTCCCCATCATGGGCACTGGATTCTCAAATAGCAACAGGTGTACCAATTTTAGTAAATAAGATTAAACATACGACAATCGGGGATAGACATCCCTTTATTGCATGTTAAACTGTTCTCTATTATTAAATGAATTAGGGTTGCATAGGGACTCAGCGAGAACGACATCTATAGCACTAAGGGTCTGAACCTAATATAATCCTCAAAATAATTGGGGCCAAGTTCCTCATGACAGAGGTAATGAGAAGTGCAAGGCAGTACAGAAAGAGTGTACCTGCAAAAACAATTCTCTATCATATTGTGGATCATAGCCTCATACCCTGCACCCATATGTTGCGGTGGCTATGCTTGTTAATATATACATTTCTAACATAGGAACAATAGGCTTTCGTCCCAAATTAGTGGATAGTTTTAGTAAAGCGCCTGTTAACTGAATACATTTCTCGTGTGGCACAGGAACAAACTATACCCAAATATGGAAAAAGATTGACTTTAACCAATGTGTTGGTAACTGATTTAAAGGTATGCAGAATCTATATAGAGAGGAAGCCGTTTTGGATATTTGTTCCAGGATTGTCAGCGATTAGGGTGGGCTTTAATGTGAAGAACAGCATGTGAGCCAGCAATGCATGTAAACGTCCTGTGATTACATTTACTGGCACATTAAAGCCAGGCCTTAGGGGTTTGCCAATGCTTATTTATATAGGAGTTTAAAGGTATGGGGGTTATCACTCAGATCTTCAATGATGTGGTTGATTTGCCTCTGGTCCAGATCTCAGTGGGTATCAATACGTGGCACTCCTTCACCGCTATGAGGTCTTAAATGTAGTTTGATTTTGAGTCGATTGCATGCTAATGAGTCTGAATATCTAAGCATTCGCCACTAACAGAACTACTCACGTACATACGTACACACAACACTACTTACTTATTACCTCAGAGACTATAATATGGGTGCAATTATTATGCAATCTGTGTTTACAAATGCACAACCTCTGTTTAAAATAAGCACAATATCTTTAAAAATAAAGGGGCATATTTAGGAGGAAGTGGTGGAGTGAGGTGTTAGCCGTCATGGCTTAATGCCTCACTCCGCCACTTAAAAAACGCAAGGCTGCACCATACTTACAATGATATGCTGCAGCCTTGCGTTTCCCCTGCGCTGGTGCTACACTTAGCAGTGTAGCGCCAACGCAGGCTTCCTTGCACCATAGTGCGAGGGTGTCTGCGTGCAGGGGTGGATTGTTTATGTGAAGGAAGGTGTCCCTTCCTGTACATAATCAATCCTGGAATGCCATTTTGTCATTTATATGTGTGCTTCTTAATGCAGCACACATGAAAGTTACAAAATGTATGTTTTTAAGGACTTTGTATTTGCAGGAGGGGTCACCTTCCTACACATAAACAATCCAAGGCGCTTTGCTTTTTCCATGTGTGCTGCCCAGGGCAGTACACATGGAAAAAGAAAAAAAAACGAGGACAAAGGACATTTCTTCTCGTTTCGCTAAGTTAAGTTAAGTTAAGACCAGGGGGCTTGGGGGCGTGGCTTAGCGCCCGACGGAGATGGCGGTGTCGGCGTGAGCGCTCCGCTGCGGCTGGGGGACAATAGCGGACCGAGTTGGACTTTGCCTCGCCGAGCTCCGGATTTTGCTGTCGGAGTGTGCCCGGATCACAATGCGGTCCTCACTATGAGTTTGTGAGCTCATTTTTGGCTTTTTTCAGGTAACGCTGTACCTACGCAGCTCTGCGACGGCCGCAGGCCGCCATCTTGTCAACACTCTTCATGCAGCGCTCCTCATGAAATCGCAACCGGCGCTCTCTGCATTTCTCGCTCCAATGCCTGCTACCATCCTCTTCTCTCACGGTGGGCTTCATGTAACAACAAATTAACTGCTCGCTATGTGAAAACGGCCCAATATCGCTTTCAAGTGGCATTTCTCTTCATCATTTTTTTTTCTATGTGCGCAATTACCATTATGCTGTTTTGATGCTTCCAGGCTTCTTCACTACAATTTTGTCTACGCAGCAACGTTTTTTATGCCTCCTTTTTCCACAGTAATTGCCTTTAACCTATTGTGGCAGATTCTCTCAACCGTATTCGCTGTATTAGCAGTTAATGGACATTCTCTATCTACACATTGAAAGTCGTTAACCCCATTGGTTATTATTGATTGGAAGAGTGCATTCTTGTATAGGTGCCTTCCTTTTTTCCTGACTTTGGCAGCCCTCTCTCTTGCAAGAGCTCTCTCTCTCCTATATATCCATTGTGACTCCACCAATTTGACTTTTCAACTTACCATTCCTGTTGGGATTCGCCTCTTTTTCACATTGGTGCCTGCTATTACTGGATGGTAAAGGGGCTCTTCCTTTTTTGGTCACCTACTGCTGCCTAAGAAGTAGCTTATCACCTTGATGGGCAAACTTACAGCGAACTGCGTCGACAAAACCTCAAAGCGCACCTTCATCAAAAATTCGAGGGTTTTTTCGGCATTGGCCCAACTAGAATCCTCTCAGGAATTTCCTGCTCTCATGTCGAAACCAGCCATAGAACCTCTTCCCCCTTCCAACGGGAAGAACACAGTTAAACGGCTGAAAAAAGACCCGACCTCCCCAACTGCCTCTGCTGCGACTCCGTCTGCCTCTATTGACTTGTTATTAGAGGAGATAAGGGCACTCCGCCCTTACATGGAAGAAACCAATGCTAAATTACAAGTCTTAACTGATAACTGGGCCCAAATGGAGGCGCGGGTCACGTTAGTGGAGCATACTGTAACCTCGCTTCAGGAATCCTCTGCTAAAACTGTCCACATGCACTCTCAGATCTCTTCTCTTCAAAAGCAGGTTGAAGACCTTGAGAACAGGAATAGACGCAATAACTTACGAATCTACGGCCTTGCGGAGAATTGCGAAGGGAATGACCCTATAGCCTTTTTCAAGTCTTTCCTTCCAAAACTTTTGCATCTTCCGGAGGACACTGATCTTAACATTCAACGGGCTCATGGGCTTGGCCGAGTCCCATCGTCTACTTCTCCTTCAACAAAGCCAAGAGGTGTCATAATGTATTTCCTACAATACACCGACCTTTTGAAAGTTCTTTCTGCAGCCAGAGCCGCTCCTCGTCTTACTTGGTCTGGATCCACCTTGTTTTTTGCACAGGATTACGCTAGAGCTACGGCCAACCGTCGCAAAGCCTTTTTGGATATGAGACCTGCACTTCGCTCCATTGGTGCCCGGTATGGTCTTTTCCATCCTTGTCTCTTCCGGGTCACTTATAATAACAAGACTACGACCTACGAGGATCCTGTGCGACTCCAGAGCTTCCTCAACTCCTGCCACGCTTCGACCATGGATACTTCTTCTACCTCTTCAGCATTTCCTCCTTGATTTATGAGACTAATGTTATTATTTACCATTCACAGTCCAGTATTTTATGCATGAGTTTTTGCATTGGTTTAATACCGTTCTTACAGTTATCTACGTTGCGATTCCTTGTCCTCTTTTCAGGTTGCTCTTGCTATTTAATTTGTTTACTGTCTTCTTCCCTTTTTGCATAACCTACCTTTCTTGATATATCCTTTGCATTGTCCATTTAATTGTAATACTTTCTTATTTTTCCTAATGATTTCCTTCTCTCTTCACAGATCTTCCCTCATGCTTCATGTTTCCCCAGCCGGGCGGTTGGTTCGCCTGCCTTGGCCGCCTTGTCTCCTCCAGTTGGCTCTACCCCCCCTCCCGTCGTACTCGTTTGCTTCACCCTCCTGTCTGTACCTCCTCATTTTCCCTAATTGTAAGTATACTTCCTTTCTTTATCGACATGTTCATTTCTTACCCTGTCCTCGACTCTTCTTTCCTTTTCCTTTATTCTCTCTTTCTACTCTTTGAGGTGTCATTTTTGCTGTTCCTTTTTCAACCTTGCTTTATCCAATTCTTCTTTCCTTTAACTTCTTTATCACTTCTTCACCTTTTCTTCTCATGTATCTTTCATTGTATCATTATGTGTCTTTATTGCAGTAGTTTCCCCTTTTTCATGTTTTCATAATGTCAGTGCGTATTATTTCATGGAACGTTAAAGGTCTGAATTCCCCAATTAAGAGACAACGTATTCTTTCTCACATTGCTAAATTAAATGTAGACTTCGCTTTTTTACAAGAAACTCACTTGACTGAAGCAGAGTCTGTTAAGCTTAGAAGGGGCTGGGTGGGAGAAGTTTACTTTGCACCTGGAGATGGTAAGCGAAATGGAGTTGCTATTCTTATTCGTAAATCTCTTACTTATTCTGTTTTAGAAAATGATTGCGATCCTCAAGGTAGATGGTCATTTGTCAAGCTCTCCCTGAGGGGTGTTCCACTCTCCCTTTTTAACATTTATGCTCCCACTGGTGGTCATCCGACTTTTTGGCGTGAGATAGCTACTCACATTTCCAGTCTCGTAGATGATCACTTTATTTTAGCGGGAGACTGTAATCAACCTCTTGACCCTTTTATCGACCGAAATTCCAAGACCACTTTTATCCCAAATAAGCCTCATAAACTTTTTACCCATGCAATTTCACAGCATAAACTCATTGATGCATGGCGCTTATGTAATCCAACGGCCAAAGAATTCACCTTTTATTCCCCTTCCCACCATTCCCAATCACGTATTGATTATATTTTTGTATCCCATCACTTGGCACAATCTCTCATTCATGCTGAAATCGGTCCCATTCTTCTATCTGATCACGCTCCTGTCCATATTGATATTGATATCCTACCCAAGATTAATGGACCGAAGAGGTGGCGTTTTAATAATTCCCTACTTTTAGATCCCAAATTTACCGCCTCTTTTCTTGACTTTTTTAATGAATACTTTCTTTTTAATGACACTCCCTCTCTTCCGACCCACATAATTTGGGATGCTTTCAAGGCCGCGGCTAGAGATTTCATCCTTCGCTATGTGTCTGCAAAGCGGAGAGATGCACGCAAGCATATCAATGACCTACTCCGCAAAATCAAGAGTTTGGAGCACTCCTACTATACCTCTCACTCCAGGGAAAACTTGACAGCACTTATTGATGCTAAATTGAAATTTAATAAGCAATCTACAGAAGACGCTTCTCTTTATTTGTTGAAATCTAGCTCCAAATTCTATGGGGGGGAAAAATAAAGCGGGGAAAATTCTAGCTAATTATTTAAAAATTAAGCACAACAAGCTCAATATTGAATCTGTGTTTGACGAAAATGATACCCCTCGACACAAAGATGCTGATATTCTGGATGAATTTTCTCATTTCTATTCAACCCTTTATTCCTCCGGAACCCCTCCTACTTCTCAATCACTCTCTGATTTCTTCTCTACCATTCGTAAACCAGACCATTTTCCTATTGATTTAACCCCTTTGGAATTGGATGTCTCTCAGAAGGAATTACTATCTGCTCTAAGCTCCCTCAAAAGAGATAAAGCTCCGGGACCTGATGGTTTCACCGTTGAGTTTTATCGCCATTTTTCCGCATTGCTCATTCCCAAGTTGCATTCCCTTATTGACTCCTTTATAACCTTGGGTGGTTCTTCGGGTACCTTTGCTGACGCCCATATCTGCATTATTCCCAAGGAAGGCAAAGATTCTAGATATTGTAAGAATTATAGACCAATCTCCCTTGTCAACATTGATTATAAAATATATGCCAAATCTCTCGCAGCCCGATTGGACTCCTTTTTACCTGATTTACTTGGCCCTGAGCAATCTGGTTTTGTTAAAGGTCGTTTTATTACTAATAATACTAGGCTTTTATTTAATGTTTTATCCAAATCTCCACGCTTTTCAGACTCTCTAGCAGCTATTGCCTTAGACGCAGAAAAAGCATTCGACAGAGTTGAATGGACCTATCTTTTTTCTGCCCTTAAATGGCTTGGCTTTGGTCCCAAATTTTTGTCCTTAATTTCTTTTCTTTATTCCAATCCTAGAGCAGCGGTCTGTGCAAATGGTCTGGTTTCCTCTTTCTTTGACCTAGGCAGAGGTGTCCGACAAGGTTGCCCTTTATCTCCCTTCCTATTTAACTTAGCCCTGGAACCCTTCCTATCCAAGCTTCGACAGAATCCTGATATTCACGGCTACCACTTTTCACAGTCTCACGTCAAGCTTGCTGCTTACGCTGATGACATTTTGCTCTTTATTTCCAACCCCGCTGTTTCTATCCCTGCTTTCCTTTCTGAGGTTAATGCATACTCGTTGATTTCTGGATACAAACTAAATAATGACAAATGCGAAATTTTACCCCTCACTAAATTCACTTTCAAACCTGATTTTGCTACATCCAATTTCACCTGGAGCTCTTCTCACATCAAGTATCTAGGTTTACATGTTACTTCCTCCATCAAAGATACTGTCTCCTTATGTCTTAATAAATGTATCCAGAAGTTAACTGATCTAACAACCAAGTGGCACCCACTTTATCTCTCTTGGTGGGGGCGCCTTGATACTATTAAAATGATGCTATCCCCTATTGTTTTGTATACCATCTCTAATATTCCTGTCTCTATTCCCATGAAGTTCTTCAGAAAAATTCATTCCATTCTTACTTCTTTTCTCTGGTCTGGCAAAAAGCCTCGAATGTCTCTTCACCGATTAACACGTCCTAAATCGGAAGGCGGTGTTAATTTTCCTGATTTTCCTACTTATCATAAAGCTTTTCTTTTACGCCAGGCCTCCTTTTGGCTACAAAACCCCGAAGAACCCTGTCCTCTCTGGGTTAATGTGGAACGTCTTTCCATTTCACCTTTTACTTTTGCTGAATTTCTTTCTTTTACTCGCAAACCACAGTTATCATCTCATCCCATACATAAATTCACCTCCAAGTTACTTCTATCCTCTCCCCCACCCGCCCCTTCCTCTGTTGCTGATTTTTTATCCTCCACTATATGGCATAATGCCCATATCCTTATTAAAGGCAGGCCTTTCTATTGGAAGTCCTGGCGACAGAGAGGTTTGATTTGGGTTTCTCAACTTTTCTCTCAATCCACTTTTCTATCTTTTCACTTGTTGCGTCTTTCCTTTGATTTACCTGCTTCCTTTGCACGTAAATATCTCTTATTGAAAGAAGCTATCCTGCCTATCTATGCCCAGTTTCTGCACTCTCCTAGCCTCTCTCCATCTCCTACTCCTACCTCACTACTCCACTCTTTCCTGACCTCCCACTCCAAAGCTTCCCTTATCTATGCTTTCCTGCGCTCCAAATCTCTTCCTCGTCCGAAATCTAAAGTAGAGGAACAATGGGAAAGTGACTTTGCCACTTCTTGGCCCATTTCACTTTGGGACAAGCTGTGGATAAAACTTCGCAAATCTTCCAGAGCTGCCAATCTCACCCAAACTCTATTTTTCATTTATAATAGACTCCTTTTTACACCGTTTCTGCTTCATACCAGATTCCCCTCTGTCCCTGATCTCTGTTGGTCTTGTTCTACTCCTGCTGCTACTCTGTTCCACATGCTCTTTTCCTGCACTATTATTCAGAACTTCTGGAAGCAAATTTGGTCCCAAATTAACGATATCTTCCACACCCAAACCCCCTTTACTTTTACTCATATTTTTCTCGGTAGTCTTTCTCCGTGCTGGGGCCAGGTTACTTTTGATGTACGGATTATTGATTTACTGATAGCAGTTGCATTCCAACAAATTACTGCCAATTGGAAAGATTTTACGAAAATATCGATTAAAGCATGGTGGTATAATGTCTGTCACAATCATAGATTAGACACTGCCTTTGTTTTTCCTCCTCAATTGGCGATGAAGCGCACTGTTTTATGGCTCCCTATATCAATGTACCTCGATGCCTCTGCTAAAAAATCGATTCATTTGCTACCACCTCAACAAGAAGTTTCCAAACCTCCCTGATTGACCTACTCGTTCCTAATCATTTTCATGTATGACAGATTTCCTACTCTTTTTCAATTTTCCTTCTCAATCTTTGCTTTAACTTGATTTTTAACTGCTGCATATACTTATTGTATTTTTCTCTTTGATATGTTATTTGATTATGTTTGCAAAGATTCACCAACTTATTTTGCTCCTCTTCAATATTATTGTATTACTGTATTGACACCTTTTTATTTTCAATAAACTTTACTCTGAACTTAAAAAAAAGACCAGGGGGCTTATTTACGAGGCCTTTGCGCCACTTTTGCGTCATTTTTAACATTGGAAAAGTGACGCAAAAGTGGTGCAAGGGGCTTGTAAATCTGCCCCCAGGTTTTTACTGGTCTTATTTTTGGTGCTGCCTCCTATTTACGTGCCCTTGTAAATAGGGGGCACCGTCAAAAACAATGCGTGTTGCGGTTGAATGCCCACCGCAACTCTCACTGCCCACCTCTTTCACGCTAAGCATAATGTGCAAGGGTGCCTTATTTACAAGGCAGTGTTAAGCCACGTTAAGTGGTCTAAAGCTGCCTTGTAAATAAGGCGAGGCCCTTATCTCCCCCATAACGTCACTGAAAGTGCGTTGTGGTGGCGATAGGGCCTTGTACACATGCCCCAGAGTTTGTTCAGTTCGTATTGAATTTCGCCCTCAAAGACGGCACAGAGCATTAATTAATTAATCACGTGCGTTAATTACGAACACATATAGGGTGACCAACCGTCCGTAAATTTCACGGACAGTCCGTAAATCGGACCTCACGTCCGTTGTCCGTGAGGATCCCTTTTACGGACGCCTTTTGTCCGTAATTTTAGCCATCACAGGGGAGCAGCGCTGCTCCCCTGTGAGAGGCCTCACCCCCCTTGATGCTGGCGCCTCGCACTCCTCCCCGAGCTCAAGAGCAGCCCCACCCGCCCATTGTCATTCAGTATGCAGGCTAATTGCCACATGCAGAATGTCAATGGGGCAGTCTGGCCTTGGGATGGAAAGCAAGCACGTCTCTTTTCAACAAGAAACCTGCTTTTAAGCAACAATATTAAATTTGGTGTAAACCTTTAGAGGTTTGCTTTCTAGCCACACAGAAAGCGAACGAAGTCCTTTGCATTTAATAATGATGTCTCTAACAGGATGGTCATACTATTCAGACCGGCCATCCTATTTTGTTTCCAGCTGCTACCAATACTTGTAGCTGAAAATGTATTCAGTAAAAAGTGGAAAAAAAAGGTTACTGAGTCGAGAGTAATGGCAGCCGTCCGGGATGTGGAGGTTCGATAATGTGGCAGTCGTTCTCTCAATCTAGAAGAGGTGCCCAGTTCTAGCCTCTCTTTCACATTACTTTGAAAAAAGCGGGAGAGCAGAAGACTACTGGAGTGCCCAGACGCTTTATTATTTATGTTGCAGTTATATACAGCGTAAACTTGATCCAAATGCAGTGCAGCGCTTTACATGAGCATCTGCTATATAAGTTCCCGAGAGGTTAGGTTATTTGCCCAGAATCACAGGCTGTTGAGACAAGGCTGACACTCGAACCCGGTTCACCACTAGGGCTGGGCAGAATTCGTAGAATTTGTCTGTCTTCTAGCCTTCCACTGCTCACTTTTAGTGAACTCACTTTTATTTTTAGGTGCTTTAAGAGAATGCATTTTTTTATCCCTTTCCCTTGTGTGCTTCTCCCCCTGCCAAATACTCACCCGCTCCGCTACAGCACTCCCTCGTGTTGCAAGCTCTCTTCATGCTTCTTCATCTGCCAAGCTCCCTAGCCCCACTATGATTGCTGCCTTTTTTTAATGCAACTAATAACCATTGACAAAGCTAATAGTTCTGGCTTGTTGCAGGTGTAACGTTACTTGTTGTGCTATATATCTGGATACAAAGACAAGAGGCAAAATACCAGTTTGGTGGTACACTATAATAAGCACAGATTTTTAGCTTCGGTGTTTTAAGCCACGCCCTTAAGTACATCACACAACCACTTTGAAGAGACCCCCCAGTTTTTTCATCCCACTTAAAGCCCTGGAAAACACACCATGACAGAGTCACCTCATGGCCTGGCATTGTGCATCATGCATGACTCAGATTGCCTATGTGCACGGGCATGGTGAACCCTTCCCCACCCCACGCTGTGCTTTAGGAACTAGAGCAGGGGTGATGTTCTTGATGGGCCTCTTCTGTCTGCAACTCTGCAGACAAAGGCTCAACTCATAATTTATATGAAACGGTGGGTGAGTGAGTAAGTGAAGGGAAGGGTGGATGGCTGGATAGATTAGTGAATGGATGGATAATGAGAGAAATGATGGATGGATGTGAGTGGAAGGATGGATGAGAGAAAAGGTAAAAAGATGGATGTATGGGTGGAAGGGTAGATGGATGGGTAGAAGGGTGGGTGGATGGATGAGTGATAGGATGGATGATGGGCGAGTGAAAGGGTGGATGATGGGCGAGTGAATGGGTGGATGGATGAGTGAAATGATGGATGGATTGATGAATTGATAAGTGAAAGGGTGAATGGATGGACGGATGAGTGAAAGGGTGGATGTAAGGATGGATGAGTGAGTGAAAGGGAGGGTAGATGGACAAAAGGATGGATAGATGAGTGAAGGAGTGAAAGGGTGGATGGATGACTGATAGGGACAATGGATGGATTCATGAGTGGATGAGTAGCTGGATAGGTGGAAGGAAGGATGGCTAAATGAAAGGGTTGATGGAGAGAAAGGGAGGATGGATGGATGAGTGACTGGGTGGATGGATGAGCGAAATGATGGATGGATTGATGAATTGATAAGTGAAAGGGTGAATGGATGGACGGATGAGTGAAAGGGTGGATGTAAGGATGGATGAGTGAGTGAAAGGGAGGGTAGATGGACAAAAGGATGGATAGATGAGTGAAGGAGTGAAAGGGTGGATGGATGACTGATAGGGACAATGGATGGATTCATGAGTGGATGAGTAGCTGGATAGGTGGAAGGAAGGATGGCTAAATGAAAGGGTTGATGGAGAGAAAGGGAGGATGGATGGATGAGTGACTGGGTGGATGGATGAGTAAGTTAAAGGATGGCTTGATGGGTGAAAGGTTAAAAGGCTAGATGGATGAGTGAATGGATGGACGGATGGGTGGAAGAGCAGATGGGTGAGTGTACTGATGGGCGAGTGAATGGGTGGATGGATGAGTGAAATGATGGATGGATTGATGAATTGATAAGTGAAAGGGTGAATGGATGGACGGATGAGTGAAAGGGTGGATGTAAGGATGGATGAGTGAGTGAAAGGGAGGGTAGATGGACAAAAGGATGGATAGATGAGTGAAGGAGTGAAAGGGTGGATGGATGACTGATAGGGACAATGGATGGATTCATGAGTGGATGAGTAGCTGGATGGGTGGAAGGAAGGATGGCTAAATGAAAGGGTTGATGGAGAGAAAGGGAGGATGGATGGATGAGTGACTGGGTGGATGGATGAGTAAGTGAAAGGATGGCTTGATGGGTGAAAGGTTAAAAGGCTAGATGGATGAGTGAATGGATGGACGGATGGGTGGAAGAGCAGATGGATGAGTGTACCGATGGATAGCGTGAAAGGGTGGATGGATGGATGAGTGAAAGGGTGATGGATGTGTGAAATCATGGATGGAAGAATACATGATGGACAGGTTTGCAAATGGTTGAATAGGTTTGGATATGGATGTGCTTAAATATATACTATTACGCGACCTCCTTTGATGTGTCTGTAAAACTTACCTTTTGTCCCGAGGGTTTGTCCTGAATTTTGACCTCCTGTCCTGAATTTTTGTCCTGAATTTTGGCCCTTTGTCCTGAATTTTTACACTCCCCGTCCTGAATTTGCACCCATGCCAGTTGGTCACCCTAAACACATACCTTTCCATTCGTGTAAGGGAAGATAGTGTAATTAGACAAGAATGCGTGGTAAGTCCTCTCGCCACTGCCCCCTTGAGCTGTGAGAACTGTAGAGGAAGGAAGCGTGCTGCAAAGGATGTGAAAGAAACCACGCTGGACACAGGGCACTGGGGCGCTCAGGGTGTGTTAGACACCAGAGGAAACAGCCGCCCTCCCAGCACAGGCACCCACACACACACCGCTGTGCATAGTTCTTGCTGCCCATCGAGCAGGGCTCACACGGAAGTCGCGTTATCAGGAACTAGAAGGTGAACCTGCAGGAGAACCTGGGAGACGAGGCGGGAGGCTGCACTGGAGAGAGACCGCCAGGCCTCATCCAATGAAGAGGGAGAGACTGCCAGAGAAGAGACCGCTAGGAGAGAAAAGAGGGACCGAGTGCACTGCTGACCAGAGGCAGCGCCATGAGGACTGTCACAGTTCTGGCGTTGATGTTATGTGCAGATGTATTCGGAGCTGCTGGAAAATATGTTGAAGAGGTGACGGGTGTCTCGGGAGAGCCCCTCGCTGTGCACTGTCGATACGCACGGGGGTTTGTAAAGTACAAGCATTACTGGTGTAAAGGAGCTGATTGGCTCTACTGCTCCATCATTCTACAAAGCACAGGGTCCGAGGAGGAAGTGACGAAGGGGCGGTTTACCATCAAAGACAATCACAAGGCACGCATATTCACAGTGACCATCACAGGCCTCAAAGAGGAGGACTCGGGCCTGTACTGGTGCGGGACGGGGAGGGTAGGTACTGATACAATGTACCAAGTTAAAGTGGCTGTTTCCAAATCTGATCCTGGGTTTTATCAAACTGAAAAGGCATCAACCACAGCAAAGGGCCTGCCAGTCACAGCCCCTGTCTCGCCCGACACACCGCCAGGTCCCCGGTCAAATGCACCGGAAGAGACCGTCTCCGCTCGTGCCCACGCCACCCCTTCAGACCCCCCCAGCGCTGCACCTGCAGGTGACACAGAAGCTCCTTCTGCACCCGAGAGACTCCTCCAGTCCCTGCTTCCGGCTGCCATCTTAGGGACGATTTTACTTACAGCTGTCACGTCCTGGCTAATATTAAGGAACAGAAAGAAATCCCTGCAAGGGGAGGGTGCACCGAGGGATCCGGGCATCGGGATGGTTAATCCTACTCAGGTGAACATGCTCGAACATCGACTCTATGCATCAGCGGAGGAGCCAGGAGCCATCGAGCAGGCTACAGTGTATTCCCTTGTTGAGCATGTCCCACACGCTGCACCCCCGGACACCCGCTACGAGGAGATTCAAGCGCTATATTCAGAAGTCACTGCTCCTGCCTGCAGCAGTGTCAGGCGGCAGCCAGTGTACGAGCTGTGTGCCCGTGACGAAGGTGAGCATTACTCACCAGTGATGGCTCCGTGTGAGGGACACGATGTACTTTATGACAATGTCAATCAATGAATCGGCGATCAGCGGGGCATCCTGTAGCATTAATAACTGCTATCAATTTAACGTCTTGTCATCATGACACCGAGAGATGTGCTCAGTGCATGTCATACACTCTCTGAAATTTACTCTACAGAAATTCTTAGTTGGTAGAATTTTGCAAAATGTGTATTTTTCATCATTAATGGGGAGAGTGTAAGTAGTTTATTGAATCAGAGGACTGATGTTCAATATTTAAATATAGAAATTCAACTTTACTCCAGTGGGGTGCCATTTAATTTTTTTAAATGTATTAATGCGTCCAGGGCTTTACGTGGCATGACAATAGTGGGGGTATCTAAAGGGGCGTGGCTTAAACATGTAAAATGCATTGGTGTGCCACCCAACCAGTATTTTGGTACCTCTCTGAGGTTTTTGGTATTGCATCCAGAAATATAACTCAACCACTGACATACACAGTGGTGGCTACTGTGAAGGCAAATTGGAAAAAGAAAATATCGTCTTACCTGCTAGCCGCGGCCTCGGTGGTCTTCTTCTCTTCTGCTCCTGCTTACCCTCAGCAGCCAATGCACAGGCTCCCAGATACCCCATGGGCAATCCAGATGCTGCTCTCATGCTGGTAATGCTATTACCAAAAACAACAGGTGATGGACAGAATGCAGAACAATGTCATACATTCACCCCAGTACAGTGATCTGGGCCTAAATCCATCGTTTTTTGGGCTAAAAAACGGTGATGGATTAAACCCAGATCTGTTGACTGGGTGTGAGTGTTTGATTGGTTCAGATGCTCCGTCCATCACCACCCCCCTTTGGTAATGCTGTTACCAGCATGAGTGCAACGCCATTGGTCTGAGTGGCCTGGTTTGGTGTGCAGACATGGACCAAGAGCCTGTGTCTCTTCTCCACCTGACTGTACAACTCAGATCGGGCTGGAGAAAGGCTAAGTGCGCATGTTGGTTTGGCAGGGCTGAGACAGCCAATAGATCTTTTCGCAAACAGACAGCTTGCACTGTCTGGTAGGCAAAACCTAAAAATATTGACAAGTTCTCTGCACAGTGTCTGGAGACTAACTTACATTTTTAAAAACAGGAAAAACAAAGACGTCTTTGATAAATAAATAAAAAAAACGTATAAAATCAGATTTCCACTACATTTTCCTAGCCATCATTCGCATTGTTTTTTTTCCCCGAATGAATGACAGACTCTTCTGTCACTCCATTTTCTGCCTCACAGCTTACTATGAGGCAGGGCTACAATTTCTCTCAGGAACAGCCTTTCCTGAGGGTTAATCTATATAGCTTGCAACTCCAGCAGCCCCCTCAGGTTATTTTACTGCATTGGCAAGGTCAATTTTCGTGCACCTCAACGTTTTTTTATAGGACCAATGCAACTATGCCGGCGGCGGCTCCTCCGTGAAGGCGGAGGAGCATAGCCTCGCCTGCTGTGAGCGCAGCAGGTACACACATAATAATTGTATTATTCTGTGTGCTGCCAGTTGCGCTAGTTCAAGCGTGATGGTGGAGAAGACATATTTCTGTGTATTGCAGAATGACTGCTTCAAGTGCTTAGTGCGTATGACAGATTGGCTGTCTGTTTACAGCCGCAATCCAAGTCATGTAAAACAGCTGAGCGATTGCAGTCACAGGCCCCCAACCTTAAAAAGAGCCCTGGTTAGCCTGATCCAACCAATCCTGGAGTTGCTAACACCATGAGAGCGGCTCCAGGATTAGTTGGATTCGCATACAGGGAGTAAGCCACCTTCCTTTCCTGCTCTTCCTCGTTCGGAGAGGAGAAAGGCAACATATCCGTCAATTTTACAGTGCCTCACCGATTTTAAAGATACTAGCCACCCCTGAACTACCCACCTGTTCATTCAGTAGTACATAAGTCACGCATACCAGCAGGTGGCACTATAGGCAACATTCTATGAGATCTGTTTGAAACTCATCTTCCCCCAGTAGACACCCACCCATACAGTGCTGTGGAAGGAAGTGAGCCCAGCCACAGCTATCATAAGATGGCAAGGGTAACCGTACACAGCAAGGGCTGTGGTGCTGCTGTGTTGATATGCTGTGGTACCTCTACCCCTCGGCCCATGCAGAAGGGGCTGAGTGTGCCCACAATGATGAATGCAAATAGAGACTTCATCAGGGCACGTGTCCTGAGTAAAATAATGAGGGAATAGTTATGATATGCAATTCACAGTGACTTCACAGGAATCAAGACGTGATGTTAAGCCCTTACAACAGTCCTCTTTTAAAAGGTCAAGAGCCTATTTTTCAAAACCATAAATTAACATAATCAAAAAGAAATGTAAAAGAACATTTTAGGTCTTACTTTGTAGTAATCAAATGCATTTTCCTCGTCAAGCTCGGAAAATGGCTAAAAGTAACAATATTTTTAAACAAACTTGGAACTTGGTAATTACAGTTTACAATGAATCTAGTGAATAAAGAAAATGTGCTGAGTGCATTTTTTAAAACATTAAATTCACTGTTGATGGCCTTTTTTCCTGCTGTTGGCCTTTTTCCGTACTGATGTATTTATCCAGCTTCAAAGCACAAAGATGTTTACCTTTTTAGTTAGTTAAACAATGTGAGGGTTAATCTAGTGAAGTTGTCTCTTCCTCAGATAACAGAATACATCACAAATGAAGGGGATGCTGTAAGTAGGATGAATGTTTACAAATATCCCAAGGCCCAGTTATATGCATATAGGACTTGCAACTGCAAGCAACTTCAGTGCTGAGGGCACAATGTGTCAGCCTGGGTTATAGTGGAATCGGAGTCCCCTTCGTGAAAATAGTGGGGGGACTCCGTACTTTTGCCTTGGACATCACCAGTATCACTGTTAGTGCATTACAAACCATGTGCCAGTTAAGTGGCACAAATGTCAGAAAGCTGTGTGGTTGGTCCAATACCGGTAGTGGTGGCAAGGCCTGACCAGTGATTCATGAGTGCATTATACTGTTCATCATTTGCAATGCACAAACACACACCTGGGCCCAGCTTCTAGCTGCGGAAACAAGTAATACATACGCAAGTAATGTAACTGACAAGATCGCAACAATAAAATAGTGAATACAAAATTAAATGTTTGTAATCAACTATAAATTATTACACCAAACTGAAACTCAAAAAGCACAAGTCACTGCCTTAATGTATGTACACTGTGCGATGAGGGTATTACGTGGGTGGAGCTTGGGTGTTCCTATGCATCCACCAATTTCATTTCACGAATTCCCAGATTTACCAATTGTAGTTTACCTGGGATTGCATCAAAATTGTACGCTTCTCCACCAGAGGCGCAACTAGGAGAAATATCTTTATTTCTCCTCATTACTTCCACTTTCTACGTGTACTGCATTATGCAGCATATGAAGAAGGAGAAAAATGCAACTTAGGATTGTTTTTGGGCAGGAATTTGTCCCTTCCTGCAGCTAAAGAATACTGCTTACAGTGCAGGTGCACGGGTGCCTGCTTTGGCTCTAGGCAGCACATTGTGTTCCAGCACAGGGAAAAGACAGGAATGCGCTATACAATGTTAACGCCTTAACGGTGGCCACGAATTTGCGGAGGTGCGGCACTTCCGCACAACGGGCGGCACTGGGGAGGTAATGCTGCCGTCGGCCAATGCCGACGGCAGCACGGAACGGGTTAAGTATGGTGCATTCCTGCCCTTTCCCTATCACACAGCACAGCAAGGTGACTTGCTGCACTGCATGATTTGTTAATAAATATGCCCCAAGTGTATAGCTTAAGCAGATATTATCTTACTGTCTTAATTTAAGCTTATAGCTAAAGTTGTTGACTAGCCTGAGGCCTTCGGGGAGATTACCCAGAGCTTTTCACTTGCTGCTTTTAATGACCTGCCTTCAAATCTGGCACCATAATGAATGAATATCTTTCAGTCAGATTGACTGAGAGACTGTATGTGACAGTGGAGCTGTAACAATTTCAGACCGGGGGTACTGCCATCACTGAACTCCTAGGGATTCTGAAAAATTCAAGCATCACACAAAGAACAAGAGTTGCAAATGATGCTCCTCCTTTCAGCAGGAGAGCGGTAAGGATGTCGTGTGTGGGCACTGCTGCTTTCTGGAGCACACTGACACAAAAACATTACTAAAACATGGTGTGGGAAGACACTGTCATTTCCAGGCAGCACATCTCCATTGACATGACCACACAATCTCCACAGACATAGTTTTAATGATAAAACTATATAGCAACAAATGATAATGTGCGGAAATTAGGTTTTAGAGAATAATTGTTATTTGCACATCACCAAGTAAGGTGTCTTGATTTGTTCTGATCCTATTCAAATCTTTGTTTCCATCACACTTCAGAATTAGAAAAAAAGTGCTCCAATCGTGCTTTCCTAACTTTGTTTATTTTGAAATATTTGTACAGGTCATTTATAGGTATTAAAATAGTATTGTGCATTAGAAGTAAATAACAACCTACAGCCTTTCCTTTCACGCATGCAAGATTGTCACATGGTTCACTTTACAAAATCCTCACACTTTGTAGTAAGAAGAAGAAATATAAACACCAGTCTCCATGTTAAAAGAATAAGCAACAATTTGTCAGAAGACTAGACTGACATTTGACCACCGTCTTTGAACGGACAGCAAGTGTGACAAGATGAAAACAAATTTCAAATTCATCTTTAATGCACATTCACCTTCAGAACTCCTGCATGGTTATTTTGGGGATCCTGCAACGGATGTATGATGTTACAACGCATGCTATTACAACGCATGCCTTTACGAAGCAAGTTTTACAACGCAAGTTGTTACAACGACTTGCGTTGGGGGGCGCTGGATAGTGAATAGTTTAATTTACTATTCCAACTCCAGTCCCCGTGGATAGTAGGGAAGGTGTTGGAAACTATTCCCTATCCTAGAGCGCCCCCCAGCGCAAGACGTTGTAAAAGTTGCGTTGTAATGGTTGCGTCGTAAAGGTACTTCGTTGTAAAAGTTGCGTTGTAAAGGATGTTCCCCTCCTGCAACAGCCTAAATTAGCTTCAGTGCTGGACGGCTACCTTGGGGCCTCAGCCTGCACCACCTGTCTTGTCTTTCCATTGCTCTCATGCCTCAACAGTTGTCTATTGTCTGAGCCAGTGGCTAACGAAATAGGATGGCGTTCCTCTGCAGAATGTGGCGAGGGTCCCCTGAGACTCCTATATACAGTGGTTGAAAAGGAATCATGGAAGTGTAGGTACTCACTGTTCCCGAGCCCCTGTGTGTTATTGAGAAGTGGTGTACTCTCCTATTAAAAGTAACCAACCCTGGTGAGCACCAGTAAAAATCGAGGCTCTTCTGTGAGGGTGACCATAGAGCAATGTCTTGTTCTGTGATTTGCTAAACTATCATGTCAGTGTGCTGGCCACCCCGGAGCCAAAAGGCCCACAGTCTGACTCTGCCTCTGGCCTTATCAATCATGAAGACTGTGTCTCTGCTAGACTTGTCTTGTGTTTGTGAGAGAGGCTTGCACTGTGCAGTGCTTGAGCTGTTTCTGATTGGGTCAGACGCTGCTGCCTGTTCTATGGCTGTATTATTGGGGAAAGAGACTTGCATATAAGTGGTTTTCCATTAGGCAGTGCTTTACTATAAGGACGTTGAGCCTAATTATGAGTTTGGCGGTCCGGGGAGCCACCACGGTACAAAAGGGGGTGGTGATGGACGGAGCATCTGAACCAATCAAACACTCACACCCAGTCAAAAGATCTGGGTTTGATCCATCACCGTTCTTTAGCCCACTCTGCCACCCCAGTTCAGACATGGCTATATGCAAATCGGTCTGACCCTGTGCCTCATGGGAACAGTCCAGCCCGAACTGCCAAGGCATGCCTTCCCTGGACCGGAAACAAGCTTCCGAGGACCGCTTTTTGGGTTTGATCCATCGCCGTTCTTTAGCCCAAACTCACGGTGGCGGTCCGCGCACCACTACACCAGCAGTCTGACCGGCCTATTACGAGTTTGGCAGTCAGACCGCCAAAGTCACCACTGCAGCCGCTGGGGATCCATGATCCTTCTGCAGTGTTGCACTGGTGTCAGGCCACAATATGCTGGAGGTGCCACTGCAGGACTGCCAAGCATATTGCAAGTTTTCTCACATCCACCCCTTTCATGGCGGTGAGCTCTCCATGAAAAGGGTGGCGGTAAGGAAACGTTGTGTCAGGGCTAGGGGATGCATGCAGGGGGGCACAGTCCATGCCGTGCAGGAATGTGCTTTGAAGCTTCCATTGTGGTGCCTTTCCAACTGGCATCACCGTGGGACTGCCAAAGTAGGAATTAACTCGTAATCTGGCAGGCGGTGTGTGGACTAGTGTGGCGGTGTGGGAATGGGTGGTGGTGTGGAGGCCCGCTCCCTCGCTGCTAAACTCGTAATCAGGCCCTTAGACTTAACAGTGTTTGAATCTGTGGGTTAGCCCATTTTGGGGCAGATTTACAAATAATATGTATTAGGTGTGCATTGCAAAAGTAACAGAAACCTGTAATTTTTTTTAGTTTCCTTTCCAGAGCAAAACTTGTTTTGTACTGGCAAGTTGCCTGAAATTAAACCAAAGCAGCACAAAGCACTGCTTTACCTTTCTGCGCTTCAAAAGGGTGTTCCATAAGTGGTACATGGGCGCTCCAGTGCAACCACCGATGTTTTTAACGCAAAACTATATCTACTCGCAATAATAGACAGGGTTTTGCAGCAAAAAAATAACGCCACCTGAAAACAAGCGTTAAGAAGGAGAAACGCTTTTAATTCTCCTAACTTTTCCCACTTTGCATGCATGCTGCACTTTACAGCACACATCCAAAGTCATAAAAGTTTTAAAATTAGTGTAAGCATAGCATTTTGTACTGGGAAGGTACCCTTCCTGTGTAAAACCTACACTAGACTCATGCAGATCTCGTTGCACAGTGGCGCAAAGGTGTGTGCCGATGCCCATCAGTCTAATTGTGTGCCAGCGCTAGGGAGAGAACAGGTTAATGCCATATCTTTGTAGATATGACGCTTTCCTGCTCTCTCCCTGCCACGCAATGCAGCACAGTGCAGCAGTGCGTGCTGCGTTATGTGGCAGTTTTGAAAATCTTAGCCGTTGTGCTTTGCTGTATAGTGTTGAGAGAGCGCAATTTAAGAAAAAATGTAGAAGTGCACCATATTTACAAGCACGTTGCATCAGCCTAGTAGAAATTATATAAGAGTGTGAAATATATAGAGTGGCAATATATATGAGTGTTTAATTAGAGTAATAATACATATACCAGTGTGAAAAGCTAATATAGAATTGTGTAGTGATGTTAGAATGATGTTGAAATCCCATGTTATGTGGCTGTTGTAAGGGAAAATGTAATTCTGCTAAACGTAGGAATGTGTAGGCCACATGGCAGTTCACAGAGAATACAAGAAGCTGATGCATTTCCACACAATATGGATCTAATGTTGTTGTAATGCAAAGTATTATTGATCATAGAACTGAAATATATGTTTTATAGAAGTGTTTCATTTAATCTATGTGTTATAGTTAGAATATTGTTTAAACTAAAGAAATTGAAATGTTTGCAGAGTGCAGAGGCCTGTTTCATGTAATTCTAGTAGGCCTGAATAGATAAAGTCATTTTGTTTGATCTGCATGGGTTCGTTAGAGAGAGGTCAAGCAAAGCACAAGACACAGAGCCTGTTACATGGTTTACGACTTAGGAGATATGGTGGAGGCCGGAATTTGGGGCCCACAGAGAAAGTGTCTGTTTGCAGGTGCGAGGGGGTTTAATCAGGAAAGTGATGAATGGGCTTTGTTCAGAGAAGCCTGGCACAGACCTGTAGGAGGCTTCAGGAATTTCCTGGGGGGGTACCGTCCAGCAGGAGAAGAGCCTGGGAAGCAAGGTCAACGCTAACGATGGAACCAGAGGAGTACCAGCATGGAAATTGCCGCCAGAACCAACACCATGTGAGGGGCGTCTCTAAGGGCGTTTCTATTGGAAATGTGATTTTGTATTAGGGACAGCACCCCTGGGTGGAGTTAGAGCAGATGGTCTGAGGAGCCTAAGAGAGCGGATGGGTAGGCAGATAGGTTAACTGTAAGAGATCGATTTGCAACAAAGACTAAGAGAAGTGTGTGATCTTCTTTGGAAATCACCACGGCTGACACCTTTTTAGGTAAAGATCTTGTTAAGTAGGGATGTCACTTAGTCTAGTGTAGGGACAGTCTAACCTGAACTTTTCCTTTCTGTAAATGACGCATAAGCTACAGCTTGTGTCTATGTTGGCAACTTTAATGCTTTTTGAATTTGTTTTAGTGATATCATTCTGCCGACTAAGAGCATTTAGGGAATTCTTGTTTGTATTGATTCCCGTATATCTTTTGAATCTTATTCTGAGATGTTTGTATCTCCAGATAACTTTGGCTTTATAATAAACTTTTAAAACTTATTTGTAGTAAGTGATTATTTAGAGTGGAGTAAGTTCTTTATTAATTGACCTAGTAGTGGATTGCCTTTTACTCAATGACAGGTACCAACGATTTAGTCGACCTGAATTGGGATCTGGAATAATAACTATAGACCAGAAATCCCGCGTTAACAGTTGGTAGCAGAGGATGGTTATCTTCTTGAGGAAGGTGATCTAGACTAGGTTAGATTATCCCAAGGCCCCTAGAGATCGAGAGATGAGCAGCGGAAGAATCGCGTGCCGAAGAAGGTGCTGACGGTGCGAGAGAAGCAGCAGAATCGGACGAGAGTGAGTATAACAAGGGTCATGCGTGGACAGATTGCGGTGTTTTGTGTTGTACCTGTATTGTAATGTCATGCGGAGTTGAATGCCTGTAGTGTGAAGGAGAGAAGGTTGTGAGCGCGCGCAACCTGGTAAACTGGTAACCTGGTAAACGGGTGAACTGGTGAAAATCTTAAGTTCGAGGTAGAGCTTAAGTGGTTCGGGTGTATCGAACATCCAGAGTAGTTGTCGACCAGAGTAAGGAGGTCATGAGGTACCATTGACCGCCGCAGGACCGAGATAGGGGGAATGCAAGAGTGAATGTGTGGGTAACGGACGCAGGTCGAAAGTTACCGTGTGTAAGTAACCTATCAGAGAAGGCGATTGTCTGGACGTACACGGAAAGACATTTCGTCGGTTAAGGTGACAATTACAGTTAGACTGTGGACGTACAGTCAAGGAAAGTGATCGCTTGGACGGAAGTAATCATTTTTCGGAGTATGAATGGGACGCATGCATGACCGCGGAGACGAGCAGAGAAAGGAGGGGAACTGCTGCGAAGGGGGAAAGTGACGTCAGCGAGAGCCGCGCTGAGATAGGGCGGCTAGTGAGCAGCCGCGCTGGGATAGGGCGGTTGGTGTGACGTCAGGGAGAAGCCGCGCTCTGATAGGCCAGTTAGCGAAAACCGCGCTGAGATTGGTGGATTGTCATCAGGAAGTCAGCGAACGCGGAGAAAATAGAAATTTAGTAGGTTTTGAACATGAAGTGTTTTAAATGTTTGAGGGGGATTTTTAAGAGAAAAAGAAGAAATTCTTATTATGGGGAAGAAGCACCGCCAGAGGGTACACCAGCTTACTATATGGCAACGAATGTTGGTTTGCATACTATACTGTGGATTAGTGAATGGAGCAAGATTTCGGAAGGGAATGAGGAACTGACGTTTCCGAAGTATGGAACGTTTAGGTTAGAAGTGTTACATCGGCTGAAAGCAATCATGTCCTCAATGGAACCCTCGCCTAGACCAACACAGTTTGAGGCCCTCAACGCATGGATTAGGGCGGCGCACGACAGGAATCTGAACAGGCGCCAAGAAAGGGTGAGGCGATCAGTAAGGGCAGTGCGAGATGCCCAATGGGATGCGGACGTCAAGAGATGGAGGGTACAGGCAATTGAGGTGGATAAGTTGTACACAGTGAGAGAGGTTGCAGGAGAAAAGAGGCTCATGGAAGAGGATGAGGAGAGCGAGTCGGAGGACAATGTAATAAATAGGTTGTTGATGGATAGACCACCCCCGGACAATAGGGAGACGGAAGGCACGGAGCTCCCAAGGGAAGACAGAGTTGGCACATAAGGGTATAGGCCACTCCCTTTAGCGGATTGGGTACCTACCAAAGATGAAGGGTCACCCCAACATAGTACCATACAGAGTGTAGTCGGAAGGGTTGTAGTACAGAAGACGCCAGCAACAGAGAGGGTTGAGTCTTATGAATTGCCAGATGCTCTTCAAGTACCCGTTACCATAGGTCCTATACGGTCGATTTATCACCCAGAGAAAGGGAAAGAGGGAGAACCGGTACAGTTAGACAGGGAAAGAGTCGAGATGGAAAGGAGGAATAAGACGACAAATGCCTGGAGGCAATTGCCAGGACCGATAACGTGGAGCACCCCATTAGATTCAGCAGTGGGTTCCGTAACAGAGCAGGGGGGTCAGAGAGGACCGATGGACCTGAGGGGACCACGGCCGAAATCCTATAAAGAGTTGAGGGTTGACTTGAGAGAATGGGATGGGTCCACAGAAGCACCGAACAACAGGTCAAGAGAGGAAGCAGAATGGGGAAATCGAGGAAAAGAGACATTGTCTCACTGCGGGGCTAGCGCAAGCAGTCAGGAGTGGGATGGTAAAAGTCAGGAGAGTAGAGGAGTTATACGATACAGTGATGGAGGAAATGGGCAGGAGCGAAGAGAGAGAAGTACAGGATGTGGAGAGATGTCTCGTCTCATGCAAAGTGAGGGAGACCAAAGGACACGAGAGTACAGAGACAGGTTTAGGTGCACTCACCACGCACCTGAGGAAAACGTACAGCACTGGAATCATGGGAACACAGGGAACAGTGAGGGATCTTGCCATGAGTCGAGGGATCAGAGGTCACCGCCAAATTGTGGAGGAATGGGGAATAATGAAGTGTCTTACCATGCACCTAGGGGAACCAGGCAGGATGGACACTCTGGGACTATGGGAAATAGAAAGGTGTTTCACCATACACCCAGAGAGGATGGAACTGCATGGGACCTAGAGAGATGGGAACAAGGGAGGACTCCCCATAACACGCCTGAGCCCAGACGCAGGACTCAGAGCTGTGATGGGAGAGATGTAAATGGACCCTCTGGAGATGGCATACTGAAAGCTGTGGTGAAAGCTAAAAGACTCGATGTGTCCAGCTTAAGATCTGATCTGGAAGATATAATAGATGGTACGTTGCAAATAGAAATGATTGAGACGTACGAGCAAGATGAGCTACTGTTTATGGCAAAGGACATCACTCGAAAGGCAAGAGCAGCTCATGAGAAACTGTCTGAACTAGCAGAAAAATATATGGTAGATTTGTCCAGAACAAAGACACTGCAGGGTAACCATAGGTTGCAGTATTCAGACCAGGACTTGGATGAGAAGAGAACTACAGGATTAAAAACACACATAAGGGAACTGATCACAGGAATACGAACATGGAGAGATCTGGACAAATGGGAAGAGAGATGGTCCAAAAAGGGAACGGTTAGACGGAGCGTGAATGCGATGTCTCCAGAGGGAAGGCTAATGAAGATGGAGGCATTCCCTTTGCGAGAAATAGCAAATGGGAATTATGTACATGTGCCCTGGAGTAGAGGAGATTTGGCCGCATTTACCAACTCATTTCCAAAGTTAAGGGAGAACCCTGTAGAGTGGTACAAGCAGGTAGAGAGGTTTGTCAAGATTTCAAAGGTATTGTGGATTGATTTGAACACTTTGTTTGACATTGTGGTTCCAGGGGACTTGTGGACAACATGCAAGACCAGTGTCGAATGGCCCACTGTAGAACCAGAGAGGGATGCTCTTACTAATGGACCGTCAGAAAGTGTAATGTTAAAATATGAAAGGGTGATGACATGGCTGAGAGAGAAGGTGCCACCACAAGATATAGATTGGGTAAAAATAGACCGAACAAGGCAGGAACCCAAGGAGACAGTTCATGAGTATTATGAGCGATTGCTGAAAGCATTCATACAAGACAGTGGACTAGATGTAATGGATCCCAGGGATATAGGACAGTTTGTATCAAAGTTCGTTTTGGGGTTGAGACCTGATATTTGTTTGATGATTCAGCAACATTTAATTTGTTGGCAAAACAAACCATTGGATGAGATTTTGAGGTACGCAAGGTATTGCAGTGATGAAATAGATTCTAAAGCAAAGAAATTGAAGGAAAAGCTCATGATGGTGCAGATGCAGTCAGCTGGAAAGGGTGGACAGCAGCAGGGAACAGGGACAATGGGACGGAAATCGAGTAATCAGAATAAAGACAGCGAGGAAAACTCGAGACCTAGAATATACATTGCTACGTTGAAGAAAATGATAAAGTGCCACCAGTGTCACCAGGTGGGGCATTGGAGACGCGAGTGTCCCTATAACCCTGAAAACGGAGAGTTAGAGGTAGAGGAGGAAGTCCAGGAAGTCCCAGTCCAAAGAGTGACAGTGACAAGAAGTAATGTGGCCAAAGGGGGGACTTCGGCTCCACGAGCTCAGTTCCCGCAGCCACCAAAGATTGCGACAGGAGGAAAGGTCTATAGACAAATGCCTCTTTTTATAGACGAAGAAAAATGTTATTAGATTGATCCATTGACAGGACAACGTGTAAGCAGAGAAGAGGACTGTACCCTCGGGGCAGTTCTAGAGGTGGATCAAAGAGGTCCGTTTGTTGAGGCTGAAGTGGCAGGGTGTCCTACAACATTCTTAGTGGATACTGGAGCTACTCGATCAACTCTGAGATCAGCAGTGGTTCCAGATCTACCGATGTCGGGGGAAACAATTCAAGTGGTAGGAGTCGCAAACAGGAGAATGACTAGCCCCTTGACGGAACCAGTGTCAGTAAAAATAGGAAACTACACCAATGAACATCAGTTTGTGGTATGTGATTCTAGTCCTGTGTGTCTGCTAGGAAGGGATTTATTGTGCAATCTAAACTGCACAATATATTGCACACCTCAGGGAGTGGAGGTACAGACTACAGACGATGATGCTACCTTTAAAGTTACAAATTCGAGAACATGCATAGAACTGTATCCTACTCTGACTGTGGAGGACCTTCCCTGGGACTTACGTGATGCAGTATCTTCAGAGGTATGGGATTTTACTGGAGAAGAGATAGGATTGATCAAAGGTGTAGAACCAGTAAAGATCATGGTGAAACCAAATGTCGATTATCCAAGAACACCTCAATACAAATTGTCCCAGGAGACGATAGCAGGAATAAAACCTGTGATTGACTCTATGATTCAACAGGGAATATTGAAGGAAATCGTGGGTAGTCCATGTAACTCCCCGATTATGGGTTTGCAGAAGCCTAGTGGGAAATTTAGAATAGTACAGGATCTTCGAAAAATTAACAACATAGTTGTTTCATGTTGTCCAGTGGTACCGAATCCATCAGTAATATTGTTTCAGATTCCATTCCAAGCTGAGTGGTTCACATTGATAGATCTTTGTCAGGCTTTCTTTTCAATCCCATTAGATGAAGAGAGCCAGTACCTTTTCGCTTTTAAAATGGAAGATCGCGTTTTAACATGGTGTCGTATTCCACAAGGGTTTACAGATAGCCCATCAATTTTTAATCAGATACTGAAGAAAAATCTTGAAAGTCTAGTACTGCCACAGAACTCGGTTCTGGTCCAGTACATAGACGACCTACTTGTTGCGTCAGGAACAGAAGAAGCTTGTAAGACAGATACCATTGCCTTGCTGAACCATTTAGCTGAAAATGGACACAAGGTATCTCCAAACAAATTGCAGTACTGTCTGACCGAAGTACAGTACTTAGGTCATCGGATAGAAAAAGGAAAGCGCAAAGTGTCACCAGACAGGATAGAGGCGATAATGAAAATGAACGCGCCTACAACACAGAGAGAAGTCAGGATGTTCCTAGGAATGGTTGGTTATTGCCGACAGTGGATAGCTAACTTTTCACTGAAAGCAAAACCCTTACAGAAACTGACGCACAAGGAGGTGAGTGATCCGGTACCATGGGACAGAGAGTGTTTGATGTCGTTCCTACAGCTGAGAGAGGACCTGTGTCGTGCTCCAGCCTTGGGGATGCCAGACTATGAGAAACCATTTTCACTCTACTGCTGCGAAAGAGAGGGTTGTGCTTTGTCAGTGTTAGTACAGACTCATGGGAATGCCCGTAGACCAGTTGCATATTTCTCGGCTACTTTAGATCCGGTAGCCGCAGCGTTGCCCGGATGTCTCAAATCCGTTGCTGCAACAGGTGTCAGCATTGAACGTTGTGAGAATATAGTGATGGGACACCAGTTAGTGGTGTATGTACCGCATTCTGTGGAATTGTTAATGACCAGGACCAAGACACAGCACATGACCAACAGTAGGCTCACGCGTTACGAGCAAGTTATTCTTGCTGCGGAAAACGTGACCCTTAAGAGGTGCTCTGTTTTGAATCCTGCTACACTGATGCCACTTCCTAATGATATAGAAGGCGAAGACTGTGAAGATCACGATTGCCTTGATGTGACTGAACTATGCACGAAGCCCTGACCAGATATTGTGGATGAGCCGTTGATTGACCCCGATGAAATTTTCTTTGTTGATGGCTCATGTTTAAGAGACGATACTGGTCGGTTGAGAGCAGCTTATGCTGTTTGCACCATTACTGGAGTTGTGGAAGCCGCTTGTCTGGAAGGAGTACACTCCGCACAGGTAGCAGAAATCATTGCATTGACCCGTGCCTGCATAGCAGGTAGAAAAATTAGAGTCACCATTTATACCGATAGCCAATATGGTTTCGGTGTAGTTCATGATTTCGGGCAATTGTGGTCTCAGAGGGGTTACATGACCTCCTCTGGTTCGCCCATCAGAAATGGGGAATTTGTGCGACTGCTATTAGAAGCATTACAAGGTCCGGATGCAATAGCAATAGTTAAATGTATAGCCCACACCAAAAATACAGATTTTGTGTCACAAGGAAATAGATACGCAGACGAAGTTGCCCGTTACTGCGTGGAGCATGGATATTCTTTCACGGAGGTGGAAGTAGGTGGGATTCAGGAAAAGACAGAATTAAACATGATGTTAGAAACAGTGGATACTTGGGAGGATTTGAAGGTAATGCAAGACAATGCACCTGACTTTGAGAAAAAAGGCATGGGAAACAGCAGGTTGTGTGAAAAGTGAGATGGACTTTTGGGTTTCAGCAGATGGAAGGGCAGTGTTACCTGAGGAATTAGGGAGTCCAATGGCAAGACAGATACATGGTCCAGTACACTTAGGAAGGGATGCCATGTTGAGGGTGTTTAGACAAACTTGGTATTGTCCTAAGTTTAGGATTGCAGCAGAAGCAGTCTGTAGGAGATGCGTTACATGTCAGCAACTGAATGTAGGGAAAAGAACACCAGTTACAATGGGTCACATTGGGAGGTCTGGGGGGCCTTTCAATAGAATGCAATTAGATTTTATCGAGATGCCAAAAGTCAACCGCCTCAGGTATGTTCTGGTGGTTGTATGCATATTTTCCAGATGGGTCGAAGCATACCCTACACGCAGGTGCGATACACTCACAGTAGCAAAGTTGTTACTTAGAGAGTTGATCCCGCGCTACGGGGTGCCAAACTCCCTGAAATCAGATCGAGGAACTCATTTTAACAGTGAAATTGTGAAGATGCTCTGCTCTGCATTGAACATTGATCAGAAGTTGCACTGTAGCTATCGACCAGAGGCTTCAGGTATCGTGGAGCAGATAAACGGGACGTTGAAATGCCGAATTGCCAAAGTATGTTCATCGACTTCCTTAAGTTGGCCTGATGCTTTGCCCTTGGTGCTTATGAGTATGCGTAGCACACCCGACAGGAGGACAGGTCTCTCTCCACACGAGGTGCTAATGGGGAGGGCAATGAGACTTCCAACCGTCCCAACCACTGCTTTGTTGAATATCACAGATGACTTGATCTTGGATTACTGCAAGGGATTGTCTGACGCCCTTCATTCTGTGTCCCTTCAGGTGCAGGCTGCTGAAGTCCCATCTTCCAGAGATCTATGTCACGACTTGTGTCCAGGGGACTGGGTGCTAATTAAGAAACACGTCCGGAAGAACTGCCTAGACGTGCGCTGGAAGGGGCCATACCAGATCATCTTAACGACGAACACTGCCGTGAAGTGCGGAGGACTGCCTAATTGGATCCACGCTTACCATACTCGAAGAGTTCCAGCACCCCTGGAAGAAACAGCTCCTCTCGCAGATGAAAATCCAGCAGTGGACAGTGAACCACTAGAGGGGATCAGTCAAGCTGTGGGGCTGTCAGAAGAAGTTGGGAGTGTTACAGATCCAGAGGAAGAAAGGCAGGACGGCAGTGAAACTGAGGTTACCACAGAAGGAGAAAGTTGCTGTGAGTACGGCTCGGACACAGATCAGTACCAGAGTGATCAAGAACAGAGTGTAAGGACGAGAAATAGGAGAACAAGGCGTGGAGAAGTTAGTTGGCCCGAAAGAAAACAGAGGCCGAACTTAAAGCCAACTCCAGAGAGAACCCTTGCTCCTATATCCGAAGACTCAGATCCAGACGAGGGTGCACAAGGACAGGAACAGGAAGGTCCGAGAAGATCGAGGAGGGTGCGAGTGCCTTGCAGAAGATACGCTACTCCTGAGTGGACATACCTCGCTGCAGATGTCCGAAGCACGCAGAACGGGAGGGTGAGGGAAGTGACCCTGACCAGTACTGACCCCATCATAATAGTGGAAATAAAGTTGCTGATACCAGGAGTGGAGGTCGAAGGGTTGCTGACACTCAATATCGTTTATCCTCCTTACCTGAGCGGAAAAAGAGACTTGGTTCTAAACAAAGTGGAATTTCCGGCTTGTTGTTCAAGGTGTCCAATACTTGAGGAACTCCTTCTTCGTTTGGAAATATTAGAGTGCGTGATGAGAGTTGTTGGAACACGTATAATTCCGGATTGCTAAAGACTTTGAAAAGACTTTGTAAATAAACTGATCAAGAGATAACCTAGCGCCAAGTGGAAGAAAAAGAAGAAACTAGAGACTTTCATTTTAGCGGATGGAGAAGGGCTAGAGTTGTCTATCGCTACAGAACTCATAGACTGATTTTGCGGAGGGGATTATCAGCTTCCAGGTGTGGTTCGAAAAGGCTGAAGAAGTAAAGGAAAGAGACTTTGTGCTGTGAAAGAAAAAAGCAGAGCTACATTGTTTTGAGATCATGGAGGCTGGCAACCCGAACCGCAGGACAAAATGCATAATAGGCACACTTTTAGTGGGAGTGATTTCTCTTATAGTGTTAGTGGTTACTATATCATATGTAGTGGGACATGAAAATGATGTGAAAACAGCAAAGGAAGCAAAAAGTGTATCAACACAGAAACCTACAACTGCTGGTAAACAGGGGGACAATACAGAGAAAGAGAAAGCTTTGCTAGCAGCTGAGACTCGTAGGTTACATGTAGATGAATCGCAGGGAAATTTTAAATCAAATGCATATGCTAAATTGCTTTATGAATATGTGGATGCTATGGAGGCTAAGGATTGCTGTGTATGCATGAAATTGCCAGCATCTGTAGACGAGGGCATTAGATACCACCATCTTCCATTAACTTATGGAATCACATGTAGTTTGTTGTTGAGCATATTTTATGAACGTGATGGTTTCGAGTACTACTTCTCGAACTTTGACTCCGTGTTGTTAGAAGTGCCAAATTACAAGCACCTCAATAAATGGGATTATTACAAGAGTGAAGACAGGTTACAGAAATATTTCCTTCCATGGAAAACTTTAGATACTTCACATGCTCGAAGAAACAATTTGACTTGTACAGTGTCAGAAATTGAGAAAAAGTTTGTGGGACAGGTGGATGCTCGATATAGGAGGCAGAAGATTTTAAAATCTTCAGGTCAATGGAAAACAGATTGGACCGAGGAAGAAAGGTCACACTAAAGAAAGGGTAGTAATGGTCCAATAGCTTTAGATCGAGAGAAGAAGGGGAAATTGTGTATACATAGGGGTCAAACCTATTACGAAAATGTGTTTGTGGGAGAAGTAAGTTGTGAACATGCTTTTCAGTTACAATACTACTCCAAGGATTTCTTGAAGGAAATGCAGGTGATCCCAAATGTATACTTTGTTTGTGGGAGGAATGCATATGTGAAACTACCAGATAATTGGTATGGATCATGCTACTTAGCGATTGTCTTCCCCAAAATATACCATGCTAAGGATTTAGAAATCATAGAGGGAGGAACTCAAGCTAGGGGAAGAAGAGATGTCAGCACTGAGGAGGTAGTTGGAGATGTATTTGGTGCTGCATTTCCTCTTCTGGGAATCATACTGAATGACATCAAGATTAGAAGATTGGCTACAGTCGTAGATAGGTTGTCCGCCAGTACTGCTAGATCATTAATGCTGGTGGAGGGAGAGATGCAATCGATAAGGGCAATGGTTCTTCAGAACCGACTTGCTCTAGATGTTCTGTTAGCCAAAGAGGGATGAGTCTGTAAGGCTTTGAAGGTCCAGGAATGTTGCACTTACATTCCAGACAATTCAAAACCTCTAGAGAAGTACATACGGAACATTACTGAAATACATCATGAGATTGAGGATTTGACAAAGGTAAATGTGTGGGAGAAAGTAGGTCAAGGAATGGGTAAAGTTGGAGGTTGGTTTGCCAACCTAGGAAAGGGAATCGTTTGGTACATATTGAAGCCTATCATCATAATAGTGATTTGTGTAATCACTTTGTGGGGATTGGTGCGGCTGTACCAATGGTACAGATCAAACAGGTTGCAGAGATCCATGCGGGAGCAGGGAAGGAGATTAGCTGCGATGCAGGAGAATCAGTACAGGAGTCTGAGGGCTCTAGAGATGATGAAACGAGGGGGTACTGCAACGACTTCAGTTTGAAAATTCACATCTTAGGGATGGTGTTGTGATTGTGATGACTACTAAAAGTCATCAAAGGGGGGACTGAGAGAGCGCAATTTAAGAAAAAATGTAGAAGTGCACCATATTTACAAGCACGTTGCATCAGCCTAGTAGAAATTATATAAGAGTGTGAAATATATAGAGTGGCAATATATATGAGTGTTTAATTAGAGTAATAATACATATACCAGTGTGAAAAGCTAATATAGAATTGTGTAGTGATGTTAGAATGATGTTGAAATCCCATGTTATGTGGCTGTTGTAAGGGAAAATGTAATTCTGCTAAACGTAGGAATGTGTAGGCCACATGGCAGTTCACAGAGAATACAAGAAGCTGATGCATTTCCACACAATATGGATCTAATGTTGTTGTAATGCAAAGTATTATTGATCATAGAACTGAAATATATGTTTTATAGAAGTGTTTCATTTAATCAATGTGTTATAGTAAGAATATTGTTTAAACTAAAGAAATTGAAATGTTTGCAGAGTGCAGAGGCCTGTTTCATGTAATTCTAGTAGGCCTGAATAGATAAAGTCATTTTGTTTGATCTGCATGGGTTCGTTAGAGAGAGGTCAAGCAAAGCACAAGACACAGAGCCTGTTACATGGTTTACGACTTAGGAGATATGGTGGAGGCCGGAATTTGGGGCCCACAGAGAAAGTGTCTGTTTGCAGGTGCGAGGGGGTTTAATCAGGAAAGTGATGAATGGGCTTTGTTCAGAGAAGCCTGGCACAGACCTGTAGGAGGCTTCAGGAATTTCCTGGGGGGTACCGTCCAGCAGGAGAAGAGCCTGGGAAGCAAGGTCAACGCTAACGATGGAACCAGAGGAGTACCAGCATGGAAATTGCTGCCAGAACCAACACCACGTGAGGGGCGTCTCTAAGGGCGTTTCTATTGGAAATGTGATTTTGTATTAGGGACAGCACCCCTGGGTGGAGTTAGAGCAGATGGTCTGAGGAGCCTAAGAGAGCGGATGGGTAGGCAGATAGGTTAACTGTAAGAGATCGATTTGCAACAAAGACTAAGAGAAGTGTGTGATCTTCTTTGGAAATCACCACGGCTGACACCTTTTTAGGTAAAGATCTTGTTAAGTAGGGATGTCACTTAGTCTAGTGTAGGGACAGTCTAACCTGAACTTTTCCTTTCTGTAAATGACGCATAAGCTACAGCTTGTGTCTATGTTGGCAACGTTAATGCTTTTTGAATTTGTTTTAGTGATATCATTCTGCCGACTAAGAGCATTTAGGGAATTCTTGTTTGTATTGATTCCCGTATATCTTTTGAATCTTATTCTGAGATGTTTGTATCTCCAGATAACTTTGGCTTTATAATAAACTTTTAAAACTTATTTGTAGTACGTGATTATTTAGAGTGGAGTAGGTTCTTTATTAATTGACCTAGTAGTGGATTGCCTTTTACTCAATGACAGGTACCAACGATTTAGTCGACCTGAATTGGGATCTGGAATAATAACTATAGACCAGAAATCCCGCGTTAACAGTGTTTTAATTTGCTACGTTTTTCTCTACTATACCTTGCGTTGTAGTGCTAGCTTTGTTTTGATGTGTGTTGCATTGCTCTGCTAAGCTTGTCTGCCAAGCGGTGGTCTTCTACAGTGGTTTGCAGAACTTTGCATTCCAGTATTTCCTTGTGCTTTGGGATGTTACATTTGGTTTTGCTGCACATTTCTCCCATTAGCTTCTTCCCGCTGTGTGTTGCTGTGTAGTGCTTACTTTAAATTAGCTGTACTTCAGGTGGGATATCCTCTTTATTTGGCGACCTATTAATACTTGACTCGGCCACAGTTTGATAATTATTTTGGGAACAACTTCACTGTTATCCTCCGCTCTGAAATTATGTTTTTTTTAGTCAGGCACTTAACAATATTGTGCTTTTTGAAATGATCATTGTTTGGTTTGCACTTAAACACTTTAATACTTGGTTTAAAAACAAACTGGCACAAACATACCTACAATTAGCAAACAATTATTATTTAATAAAGTACGAATATTGTCCCAGACATTTTGACATCAAAGCAGCCATTGGTTTAGGTTCCCACCTGCAGCTACAATAGGCACTTGTCAACCGGAACATTGGTCTCTATGTGAATCTTATATTAGGAACAATTAAGTAATATATAGGGCAAAATGATGTCCTGGATAACTGTTAGCCAATACATTGGGCCAAAATGGGTCATTATATTAGACACAGATTAGCCCATTTATGACCGACGAGAGTTAAAATAATTTAGGCGTAAATTGAAGATTATTTTGGGGATTATCCAAATCCTGCCTAAACTCTGGTGCTTACTTTAGACCCACCCATCTTGATCACACATTTGCGAATTTAATTTTTCAATTAATAAGGAAACAGCTGCAAGGAAGTAGCCAGAAAAATAAAATATCAGCCCGCACTTTGAACCCTATTCTGAATGACATTCATTACGTGGTTTGGCGAGGTGAGCAATACGGCACTCATTTAGGGCACTTAAGTAGTTGCTTACACAAACAAATCCGGATAACACTGTGGCCAAATATTGCCATCACAACTGCATTATCAGTGAGTTTGCCCTTCCTTCCATCTATATACATCCTTCTCTCAGTCCTTCTTTCGCTCTCTAATCCCCCTTTCCTTCTCTTCATCCAACCAGATTTCCCTTTTTCCACCTATTAACTCATCCGTTCATCATTTTCTCCATCCTCGCTTCTTTCCATCCACCCATCCATCCCTTCACTTTTACATTCAAAAGGCGTTATTCTAACTAACATAGACAACTTCTCCACCTGCAACAGAAACGTGAGAACAGAAGAAACCCGACATGCACTTGAAATTCAGTTTTCCTCATTAAGAGAGCATTTCAGGCCTACAGAAATCGGCCACTGCAAACACAACAATGATGGACAGAATGTGGATCAATGTCACACATTCACCCCAGTCCAAAGATCTGGGCCCAAATCCATCGTTTTTCCACTCCACACCACCCTGGGTTAGACAATGGCGATATGCAAATCAGCGCTGACCCTGTGCCCCATGGGAACAGTCCAGTCCGAACTACAAAAGCCATGTCCTTCCCAGAACGGAAACAAGCATCCGAGGACCGGCCCGGTTTCGAGGTAACACCTCTCTTCAGCCCGGCTAGCTTGATTCCAGTGGTGTGGAGTGCCTGGGACTCACGTCTGAGCATCCCCAGTACACTTAGAACGGTAACTGCAAACACAACAATGATGGACAGAATGTGGATCAATGTCACACATTCACCCCAGTCCAAAGATCTGGGCCCAAATCCATCGTTTTTCCACTCCACACCACCCTGGGTTAGACAATGGCGATATGCAAATCAGCGCTGACCCTGTGCCCCATGGGAACAGTCCAGTCCGAACTACAAAAGCCATGTCCTTCCCAGAACGGAAACAAGCATCCGAGGACCGGCCCGGTTTCGAGGTAACACCTCTCTTCAGCCCGGCTAGCTTGATTCCAGTGGTGTGGAGTGCCTGGGACTCACGTCTGAGCATCCCCAGTACACTTAGAGCGGTAACTGCAAACACAACAATGATGGACAGAATGTGGATCAATGTCACACATTCACCCCAGTCCAAAGATCTGGGCCCAAATCCATCGTTTTTCCACTCCACACCACCCTGGGTTAGACAATGGCGATATGCAAATCAGCGCTGACCCTGTGCCCCATGGGAACAGTCCAGTCCGAACTACAAAAGCCATGTCCTTCCCAGAACGGAAACAAGCATCCGAGGACCGGCCCGGTTTCGAGGTAACACCTCTCTTCAGCCCGGCTAGCTTGATTCCAGTGGTGTGGAGTGCCTGGGACTCACGTCTGAGCATCCCCAGTACACTTAGAGCGGTAACTGCAAACACAACAATGATGGACAGAATGTGGATCAATGTCACACATTCACCCCAGTCCAAAGATCTGGGCCCAAATCCATCATTTTTCCACTCCACACCACCCTGGGTTAGACAATGGCGATATGCAAATCAGCGCTGACCCTGTGCCCCATGGGAACAGTCCAGTCCGAACTACAAAAGCCATGTCCTTCCCAGAACGGAAACAAGCATCCGAGGACCGGCCCGGTTTCGAGGTAACACCTCTCTTCAGCCCGGCTAGCTTGATTCCAGTGGTGTGGAGTGCCTGGGACTCACGTCTGAGCATCCCCAGTACACTTAGAGCGGTAACTGCAAACACAACAATGATGGACAGAATGTGGATCAATGTCACACATTCACCCCAGTCCAAAGATCTGGGCCCAAATCCATCGTTTTTCCACTCCACACCACCCTGGGTTAGACAATGGCGATATGCAAATCAGCGCTGACCCTGTGCCCCATGGGAACAGTCCAGTCGGAACTACAAAAGCCATGTCCTTCCCAGAACGGAAAGAAGCATCCGAGGACCGGCCCGGTTTTGAGGTAACACCTCTCTTCAGCCCGGCTAGCTTGATTCCAGTGGTGTGGAGTGCCTGGGACTCACGTCTGAGCATCCCCAGTACACTTAGAGCGGTAACTGCAAACACAACAATGATGGACAGAATGTGGATCAATGTCACACATTCACCGCAGTCCAAAGATCTGGGCCCAAATCCATCGTTTTTCCACTCCACACCACCCTGGGTTAGACAATGGCGATATGCAAATCAGCGCTGACCCTGTGCCCCATGGGAACAGTCCAGTCCGAACTACAAAAGCCATGTCCTTCCCAGAACGGAAACAAGCATCCGAGGACCGGCCCGGTTTCGAGGTAATACCTCTCTTCAGCCCGGCTAGCTTGATTCCAGTGGTGTGGAGTGCCTGGGACTCACATCTGAGCATCCCCAGTACACTTAGAGCGGTAACTGCAAACACAACAATGATGGACAGAATGTGGATCAATGTCACACATTCACCCCAGTCCAAAGATCTGGGCCCAAATCCATCGTTTTTCCACTCCACACCACCCTGGGTTAGACAATGGCGATATGCAAATCAGCGCTGGCCCTGTGCCCCATGGGAACAGTCCAGTCCGAACTACAAAAGCCATGTCCTTCCCAGAACGGAAACAAGCATCCGAGGACCGGCCCGGTTTCGAGGTAACACCTCTCTTCAGCCCGGCTAGCTTGATTCCAGTGGTGTGGAGTGCCTGGGACTCACGTCTGAGCATCCCCAGTACACTTAGAGCGGTAACTGCAAACACAACAATGATGGACAGAATGTGGATCAATGTCACACATTCACCCCAGTCTAAAGATCTGGGCCCAAATCCATCGTTTTTCCACTCCACACCACCCTGGGTTAGACAATGGCGATAGGCAAATCAGCGCTGACCCTGTGCCCCATGGGAACAGTCCAGTCCGAACTACAAAAGCCATGTCCTTCCCAGAACGGAAACAAGCATCCGAGGACCGGCCCGGTTTCGAGGTAACACCTCTCTTCAGCCCGGCTAGCTTGATTCCAGTGGTGTGGAGTGCCTGGGACTCACGTCTGAGCATCCCCAGTACACTTAGAGCGGTAACTGCAAACACAACAATGATGGACAGAATGTGAATCAATGTCACACATTCACGCCAGTCCAAAGATCTGGGCCCAAATCCATCACTGTTGTGTTTGCAATTACCGCTCTAAGTGTACTGGGGATGCTCAGACGTGAGTCCCAGGCACTCCACACCACTGGAGTCAAGCTAGCCGGGCTGATGAGAGGTGTCACCTCGAAACCGGGCCGGTCCTCGGATGCTTGATTCCGTTCAGGGAAGGACATGGCTTTTGTAGTTCGGACTGGACTGTTGCCATGGGGCACAGGGTCAGCGCTGATTTGCATATCGCCATTGTCTAACCCAGGGTGGTGTGGAGTGGAAAAACGATGGATTTGGGCCCAGATCTTTGGACTGGGGTGAATGTGTGACATTGATCCACATTCTGTCCATCACTGTTGTGTTTGCAATTACCGCTCTAAGTGTACTGGGGATGCTCAGACGTGAGTCCCAGGCACTCCACACCACTGGAGTCAAGCTAACCGGGCTGATGAGAGGTGTTACCTCGAAACCGGGCCGGTCCTCGGATGCTTGATTCCGTTCTGGGAAGGACATGGCTTTTGTAGTTCGGACTGGACTGTTCCCATGGGGCACAGGGTCAGCGCTGATTTGCATATCGCCATTGTCTAACCCAGGGTGGTGTGGAGTGGAAAAACAATGGATTTGGGCCCAGATCTTTGGACTGGGGTGAATGTGTGACATTGATCCACATTCTGTCCATCACTGTTGTGTTTGCAATTACCGCTGTAAGTGTACTGGGGATGCTCAGACGTGAGTCCCAGGCACTCCACACCACTGGAGTCAAGCTAGCCGGGCTGATGAGAGGTGTTACCTCGAAACCGGGCCGGTCCTCGGATGCATGATTCCGTTCTGGGAAGGACATGGCTTTTGTAGTTCGGACTGGACTGTTCCCATGGGGCACAGGGTCAGCGCTGATTTGCATATCGCCATTGTCTAACCCAGGGTGGTGTGGAGTGGAAAAACGATGGATTTGGGCCCAGATCTTTTGACTGGGGTGAATGTGTGACATTGATCCACATTCTGTCAATCACTGTTGTGTTTGCAATTACCGCTCTAAGTGTACTGGGGATGCTCAGACGTGAGTCCCAGGCACTCCACACCACTGGAGTCAAGCTAGCCGGGCTGATGAGAGGTGTTACCTCGAAACCGGGCCGGTCCTCGGATGCTTGATTCCCTTCTGGGAAGGACATGGCTTTTGTAGTTCGGACTGGACTGTTCCCATGGGGCACAGGGTCAGCGCTGATTTGCATATCGCCATTGTCTAACCCAGGGTGGTGTGGAGTGGAAAAACGATGGATTTGGGCCCAGATCTTTGGACTGGGGTGAATGTGTGACATTGATCCACATTCTGTCCATCACTGTTGTGTTTGCAATTACCGCTCTAAGTGTACTGGGGATGCTCAGACGTGAGTCCCAGGCACTCCACACCACTGGAGTCAAGCTAGCCGGGCTGATGAGAGGTGTTACCTCGAAACCGGGCCGGTCCTCGGATGCTTGATTCCGTTCTGGGAAGGACATGGCTTTTGTAGTTCGGACTGGACTGTTCCCATGGGGCACAGGGTCAGCGCTGATTTGCATATCGCCATTGTCTAACCCAGGGTGGTGTGGAGTGGAAAAACGATGGATTTGGGCCCAGATCTTTGGACTGGGGTGAATGTGTGACATTGATCCACATTCTGTCCATCACTGTTGTGTTTGCAATTACCGCTCTAAGTGTACTGGGGATGCTCAGACGTGAGTCCCAGGCACTCCACACCACTGGAGTCAAGCTAGCCGGGCTGATGAGAGGTGTTACCTCGATACCGGGCCGGTCCTCGGATGCTTGATTCCGTTCTGGGAAGGACATGGCTTTTGTAGTTCGGACTGGACTGTTCCCATGGGGCACAGGGTCAGCGCTGATTTGCATATCGCCATTGTCTAACCCAGGGTGGTGTGGAGTGGAAAAACGATGGATTTGGGCCCAGATCTTTGGACTGGGGTGAATGTGTGACATTGATCCACATTCTGTCCATCACTGTTGTGTTTGCAATTACAGAAATCGGCCAACATGAGAATAAGCACATAGGCCCTACGAATTACACACGAATGAACATTTATATAAGTGTTTCCAAACTATCATGTTACATGAACACATAAATGCACAAATCATTGTGAGCTGCCTATGAAATCTTACACTTTAAAGCTCAATTAACCACATCCATGTGCAGCTTTAATATGGTGCATGTTTAAATCTATGCATTACATTGTGAATGAGCAACTTCGTTAATGAATTGCAAACGAGATAAAGGTTATGTTATTCAAAACACAACTGCCACATTTGTCTCTTACAATGGCACAAATTCATTCTATCATTTCTCTTTCACATGTTATTGACAAGTACATTCTAATAACCAAATGTTAACTCAACAAAAGAATAAATGTAGGTGCAGAATATTCGTGATTATGATGGAGCCCTACAAAATGAAAGAGCACCATCCTGCTCCATCAAGAGCAATCAAGTGACTCCAATTTTTGGTTCACGGCTTTTTTTTAGGGTCCCAAAGCAATCAGAGGCTATGGGTCTCAACTGTGACAATCAGAGTCTTTTGTCACTGGTGCCATGAGATTTACCATTACTATTGGGCCTAAGACTGAGCACCAGGTAGACTCGGTTACCACTTCACCCTCAGGGTAGCGAATACAAGCAGTCCATGGCTTCGTCAGGGAGATACTGTGGGGCTATAGACTCAGAGCCTTATTTATGAGGCCCTATGCACCGCTGGAACTTCACTTTTTTGTGACGTTCCGTGGCGCAGGAGCCTGCTCCATAATCACGAGCCAGCACTAAGCAACTTTTTTTAGCTTAATGCTCCCTCAGAAATATTGTCCCCTTTAACACAGTTTTCTGCATTAAAGGGGCGGGCAATGGGTGTTGCTGGGTGCATTCCCAGCAACATCCACGGCTTTTTGACAATGCCCCAGATTTTCGAGAAATTGTAAATCTGAGGCAGCGCCAAGGCATAAGGGAGGCACAATACAGCAAAATATCTTCCTATCTTCTTGTTTTTCCTTTTCTATGTGTGCTGTGTTCTGCAGCACATATAGAATATGACTGTTCCTCCCCCTTTGCACTCATAAGTACACAGTACCTTTCTGTTCCTGGTTGTAGATCAGGCAGGTCCGGCCTGCATATTGTTGCTGATTGGTGGTTTTGCTTCTCAGAGTGAAATGTGTTTCTCATGGCACACCAAAATGCTCCTTTCTCCAACTTAGTTTACATTGGTTGAGGTCTGCGTTTGAGTCGCTTCTGTGTGCTCTTTCAGGGGAGTGCCAGTATTTGACAGTGGAGTTGTGGTGCTCCTGTCACACTGCTTTTGTTTTGGTAGATCCTACCCAACAGGTTCTTCCTCAGGCCCAGATAGCAGACCTCCACGCACACAAGGCTAGGTGCTTACCTGGTTACAATGGTGTGTCATGCAATGCCCTATGTCCTTTTCTGAAAACAGAATCCCCCCTGTCCCATGCCACAGCTCGGTCCAGTACATCAGCAGACCGTGGTAGTGAGTTGATGGGACCAATGCTAAAACATTGATGAAACCAATATTGATTTGCACAAATATTGGCAATTGAATATCGTTTACAAAAATAATGCCTTCCTATACTTTGCAAAAGCACAAATATTGATATCCAAAATATTGCTGTTACAAATCTAGTTCTACTTATATCAATAAAATACATATCAGAAACAAAAATAATGTTACCTTTAAATGAATATATAAAATGGCAAAAATATCGAAACACACAATATTGGCTACATTAGTATCCCAAAAAGTAAGCCAAATATTATAAAACAATATATAAACTTTCTTTTAATTTACAACACACAAATAAAGTTTAAGCATATAAACACATATAAAAATAAATATACAGTTCAGCACATCAAATAATTGAGAAAATAAAAATGCTTACTACATCTAATGAAATATGAAAATGAAACGACAATAAATGAAATTATGAACAAATAAATACACCCACATTATCACCAAGAATACAAACATTTGGGGCATGGCTTGAAGCTGCATCAAGCCGGACAGCTCTCCGTAGATCTCCGCTGCCGGTCCCCAGTTTCATTTTTCTTGCATGTTGGGGACAGCTTAAGGGCCCCCAAACTTGTTGGGTTGCCTGAGAGAGATTGATGAAGCTGCCTTCCCATCCCTTGGACTTCTCTGAAGCTGAGAAGTACTGCGACTAGATCAGCGCCCGCAGAGCTGAGATAGCGGAAGGTGGACGAGTAGCTCCGTAGCTGACGGACAGATGCAGTGATATAGAGACTGATATGAACTGAGTCTGATGGAGTACCTGTGTGGCTGGGCCACAAAGGAGGAGGTGCTTAGGAACCGGAGAGGGCCCCTTGTCTGGGCCGGGAAGAGCGATGACCGCCCCAGTGTAGGCAGTACTGCAGCAGTTGAGGACACCTTGGTCCCGCAAAGCTGGTTAACCCCATCCAGGATACCTGCAGTGGGGCCGTGGGGATGCTGCAGGCTGCCCGGTTTCCCTGTGCACCCAGTTGACCCTGAACTGCAGTGAGGAGGAGCACAAGGAGGCCTATGACAGTGAGGAGGAGGCCGCTTGTGATCAGAGACCAGAGGAAGGTAGAATGGCGGGGGCCTATGATAAGTGGAGGCATGTCAGTGTCAAGGAAGGTGCGCTGCTTGAGATTGTGGCCCAAAGCTGCCGTTCTCTTTGTGTCAGCCCGCCAGCATCGACTGGGGCCTGAGGGCCCATGAGGTGGTCAATAGAGGAGGCCCTTCCCCAATTGGGGGCAGCTGCCTTTGAGTGCCCGTGAGGACAGCGGTGCAGGGCAGCAGAGACATTGGTTGGCACTGCGTGCCCAGGTGACCTGGAGTCTGGCTCTTGTGGATTGCTGGGCTGCCGGTGATTGGAGAGGGGTGTTGGGATGCTCCTGCCCTGCTGTGGTGGCTGGGGTACTGTGCCGGGAGCTGTTGTGTGCTCTCCTTTGGTGCCTCCCTGGGGGCTATAGCTGGGGAGCTGGCTGCAGCCTGTGTGGGGAGGTGGCGGTATGATCTCCTGGGGGGCTGCAGTGTGCAAGCTGTGAAGCGGCCCTGGCCTGCTCTGCTCCAACCGTGGAGGAAGAGGATGAACTATGTTGTGAGGGAAGTCGTGGAGCCCAGTGTTGGAGACCGGGGGGCCAGTGTTGCCTGGCTGTGGTGGTCTCCATGTTCAACAGAGTTTAATATGTGGAGAGCATTGACTGCACGATAGACCGTGGATGATCTGGAGGGCTGTTCCAACTCTAACAACATCCGGCTGGTAGGGGTTCCGGAGTACATCGACTAAGTTGTACATTGAGGACTGGTTAGGCTCGGTGGTGTTGGAGGGCAGACCTTCAAAACTATTCACTGTGGAAAGGGCCCACAGGGTAAAGGACAGGGGGGCAATTGTCCTGATGTTCCTAAACTTTCAGGATGATATCCTGAAGGTGACCAGGACTCATGGGCCTTGGCAGTTGGACGGTGGTTCAATCAACATTTATCCCGACTACACGACAAAGGTATAGAGGCAGAAGGAGTCTTACTTTGAGGTTAAGAGACAACTGAGAAATTTGACTTTTAAATATGCACCATTGTTCCCTGTTAAGCTCCGATTTACAGACCCAGAAGGATCCCATTTCTTTGGGATGGCAGCAGAATCTTGGGATTGACTGGAGGCAAAGGGACACCTGGTGCTGATCGCCCGGAGGATGATGGGAAGGAGCGAAGAACAACCCAGAGAACACGGCAGGGGTGGATACATAGGCTGGAGTCTACAAAATACAAGTTGAAAAGGGCTAGGATGGTGGCTGAGATGAGGGTGGCCATGCCTGGCCTGCAGGCAATCAGTGGTCAGCACCAGACATTGAAAAGAAGCCGATAAAGACACAACAGATGGCGATTCTTCTGCTATGGAGGTGGGCCGGATGAGGGGAAGATTCCAGTGGTAACCCCCATGACTGCCACTTGATTGTGCAATTGGTTGTTAGGTTCTTAGGGCTGCGTCCTGCCTCCACTTCTTTCCAGTTCTGAACTTCATGGACAGGCTGGTTCAGCAAATACATATGGGTGGGCGACAGGTGCCTCGAGCTTTGAGGGGGAGGGTAGGTTTAAGCTCACCATGCGAGGATGTGGGGTGGGTGTGGTTAATGTTGGGGTATTTCTTATGTCAGGCATAGGCTATGGGGCGATGCTTTGGGTGAACAGGTCTCGAATGTCTTAGAGCAAGGTACAAAGGTTAGTGGAGTAAGGCCCCCATAGTGTGCAACCGGTGGCCCGCTGGTCATCTACTGGCACGTTAATTGTCTTTGTAGCAGCATCAATAAGGGCATGGTAACAAAATTCCTATCCAGGCAGGGGATCCACTTAGTGGGCAATAAGTGTGGGTTCTTCAACAGAGCGCTCTATAGGCTGGTGGTTTATGCAGGGTTCCAGGGAAGTCGGTATTCTGCTTCACAGTTCAGTCCTGTTCTATGTGGAGAAGACATGGACATCCCCGGATGGGCGTATGGCTGCTGTGGTACCTGGAGTGGGCTCCCCCTCAACATAGTTTCAAGGTACCGCCCACCGAGCCTGCAGACAGAGGGCCTGGCCCGCATGGAAGAATGGTTGGTGATTGCACCAGATGCCCTCATGATTTTAGGGTAGACCTCAATTTGACGGTGAAGGGAGATAGGGACAGGGTAATGAAAGCCCGCCAGCCACCGAAGGTAGATATGCACCTGGCGACGTTCTTGGGGCCCATGTGTTTAGAAGACTTGCGGTATGTGCTGCATCCCAACCAAAGGCAGTTCGATTATGTGGCTAGTGCTATGAGGTCCCTCTCCTGGTTGGATTATCTTTTGGTCCAACTGCATCAGAAAGGCTGATGGGAGGATGCCTAATACTTGCAGAGAGGAATCTTGGACCACTCCCCGATGATGGCAATGTGCCGGGGCCAGGAGGGCCAGGAGATGGGGATGGTGATTGGATCATTGGGAACTAATGGACTCGGGCACCAAGAAACATTTGATGGCCGCAACATACAGCTATTTTTAAGAAAACATTGGTTTGGTATCTTCGGATGTCATGTTATGGGAGGCCTACAAGACTGTGACAGACTGCCAATTGATCTCACACATGGTCAGGAAAAAGAAGTAGAGGCAGCAGGAGTATTTGGAGAGCAAGCTGGAGCTCACTTTGTGGCTGCAACAATGCGTATGTGGCGATTACAGTTGAGAAGACTTTGGAGGCTGAGATCTCTGACTCGGAGATTGCAGAGGCCCTGACCCATTTGAAGAAGGGACGGGTCCTAAGTCTGAACGGCCTCCTGCCTGAGTTCTTTAAGTGCCTCCGGACTCAGATGGTGCCTCATTTGTGGGAACTATTTAGGTGCATAAAAGGTGAGGAGGAGCTGCTGGAGGGTCTGTTTCGGGAGTTGATTGTTCCCATCTACAAAGAGGAGAAGCAGAGGAAGGAGTGTACATCCTATCATCCAATTTCCCTTCCTAATGTGGAGGTGAAAAGACTGGTGAGGGTGCTAGTGAGCCGTATGCTAAGGGTGGTGGATTCTTTGGTGAATGAGGACCAGTCTGAATTTAGCTACACAAGGAAACCCGACACAATCTTAAACGCGTGTTTGGTTAACTAGTGCGTAGTTGGAGGATTGGGGAGCCTATGATGATATTATCATTGGACACAGAATTTATTTCGACTTATATAGCGCATTATCACCCCGGTGTCTCTAAGCGCTTTGTCGGGTACACACCAGAATTCATACAGCCAATCATCAGATTACAACACACCCCATGCTTGCTGGAAAAGCACTGTTTTTAATTTTTTACGAAAAGGCAGCAAGTTGGATTCTTTGCGCAGTTCGATTGGTAAGCTATTCCAGACAGCTGGAAAGATATTAGAGAAAGCACGACCACCCAGGGTGGACAATCTGAAACGCGCTTGGGTTAAGAGGGTGGCTTCTGAGGAACGCAACACCCTGCCAGGCCTCTATGGTGCCAAACGAGCTTTCATGTAGCTTGGCGCCTTTCCATACAGAGCTTTATGCGTAATGCACAGCCATTTGAACATTACCCTCTGTTTGACTGGCAGCCAATGGAGTTCGCGCAGAAGAGGGGATGCATGCGTTCTCCTTGGTTTTTTAAAGATCAATCTTGCAGCGTCATTCATGACGATTTGCAGTCTATTCAGATGTTTTTGAGGGAGCCCTGCATATAGCGAGTTGCCATAGTCCATCCTGGCTAAGATCATGGCAGATACCGCGCGCCTCAAGGTAGAAAAGGACAAAAGCGAGGAGATTTTCCTTAGTTGTCAAAGAAGGCCCACACAAGTGCCCACCACCACCGAAACTTGCTTCTGCATTGTCAAATTGCCATCCAAATGTATGCCCAGGCTTTTTACTGCAGCTGCAGGTTCTGGGGGCGCCCCTAGTTCTATTGGCCTGAACAGATCATTCCAGGGATTGCCCATGATGGTGATTGGCAACACCTCGGTCTTGTCTGGGTTAATTTTCAGGGAATTCGCAGACATCCAGTTAGCTGTATATTTTAAAAATGTTTGCAGTCTTGCATGTGTGCCCGGACAATCCTCCATTTGGATGACGATCTGGGTGTCGTCAGCGTAGTTGTAAATTTGGCAGTCCATCTGGTTGAGAGCCGAGATCAGGGGCTGTAAATAAACATTAAATAAAAGAGGGGAGAGGGCAGAGCCCTGCGGCACACCACAAGTAATTGGCGCTGTGGTTGAGACTAGGTCTGCCAGCTGAACTCTCTGAGTTCTCCCTTGGAGCAAGGAGGAGAGCCAGACATGTGCTGTGCCCTGGATGCCTAGATCCCTCAACCGCGACAACAATTGACTGTGACAAACTGTGTCAAATGCCGCGGAGAGGTCTAATAGCACCAGGGCACCGGGAATTTTCTTGTCTGCTCTACGCCTTAACTCATCCAAGACGGACAGCATCACTAGCTCCGTGCTGTGATGCGCACGAAACCCTGCCTGGTTCTGTTCGAGTAAGGCATTGTCCTCCAAGTGATTGGAGAGATAGGTAAGGACATGCTGCTCCAAAACGTTGGCCAAGAATGGTAATTGGGAGATAGGCCTAAAGTTCTTTAGATTCTTGACGTCTGCCCCAGTTTTTTTCAACAGGGGGATCAGCCGTGCCTCCTTAAAGAATGATGGAACTTGCCCTGTTTGTAGCGATTTGTTAAGGAGAGTCAGGACATCTTCCTCAATACCTGGCATAGCTAACTTGAAAACCCCCGGGGGACAAGGGTCCGCCTGGGAACCCGATTTAACCCGCCCCACGAGATTTGTCAACATGTCCTTCGTAATCAAGGGCAGAGTGACCAAGGGTTATTCACCGGCAACGTAGCAGGGGTAATCTGTAGAGGGCAGTCAATAATAGGAGTAAGGGCGATTTCTGATAGGAGATCTTTGATCTTATTGGAAAAGAAGTCCTGGAATTTTTGACAGTCTTCCTGCGTAAACTCAGGACTCTGCTCCTTATTTTTTCTGAGTTCTGTAAGGACCTTAAAAATTTCTTTTTGTGGGTCCCTAGCTTTAGCAATCCTATCCTCGTAGAACTCAGCTTTCCTAAACAGAATGGCCTGTTTGTAGAGAGTGAGCTCCTGTACGTAGAGGCTCCGTGCGTTCAGATTATAGTCCCTCCGCCATGCTCTCTCAAATTTACGTAGAGCCCTCTTTTTTTCCCTAAGGGATTCGTTATACCAAGGGGCCCCAAATCCTCTGTCTACAATGTTCATCCTTCGTGCTGGTGCCACGAGGTCTACTGCCTTTTTTATTTTATCTGTTAGATCATTACAGATAACATCTGGATTGTGTTCCGTCTTATTAAGTGGGAGATGGGTTAGGAGATGAGCTACCATTTTATCTCCATTTATATTTTTCCATTTCCTCACTACCTTCCACCCTGCTCCGTACTTCCCCTTCTGTTCATCAACCGAGATCGTACCCTTCACTAGGTAGTGATCTGACCATGCACAAGGCTGTGCAACTACCGGGCCATGCTCTGGGCCATGCTCTGGGGTTGTTATCCAGACAAGATCCCGGGTGTGACCCTTATCGTGTGTAGGGCCCATCACTCTTTGAACAAACCCAAAAGACGTGAGTGCCTCATCTATCTGATGAGCTTGGCCTTCTTTCGGGGACTTTTCCCAGTGAAAATTAAGGTCACCCATAATTATCACTTTGTTGTAACGTGAGCGGACATCCTGAGCCAACTCCAGGAACAAGTCCGGGAAATCCGGCGACGCCCAAGGGGGGCGATAAACTAGGAGGATAGTCAAACAGTCCATCCCCATCCCGAGCTTGACGCCCAGCACCTCAGCGCCCCCAAGACTTTCAGCGTAAATTCTTTCGCCCCTCAGGCGGGTGCTGTATAAAAGGGCGACACCGCCCCCTCTCTTAGTACCTGCTCTAAGAAAAGGTGTTTGACTCGCTAAAGTGGTCATATCTGTGGGTGGAGCTGGAGAAAATGGGGTTCAACTGTTCATTCGTATGGATGGGTCAAATTGCTTTCCAGAACTCCGGTGGAATATCTGAGGCATTTGTATGGGGCGGGGATTAGAAGGCTCCCGCCACAGATGGCTATAGTGGCTAATATTTGGAGGAGGGGACAAGTTACACTGGCAACTCCACTGTGGGAGGCAGAGGCACTGAGGGAACTCAGGAACATTGAGGGCTACAAAAAGAGGTACATGTTGGCCATCTCAGTAGTGGGGGATGTCTGGAGAGAAGGAAGGTTGCCTTCTTTTCTGGAACTGCAGGCCAATTATGAGATATCGTGTAGTCAGTGTCTCAGATACCTACAGATGCAGCATATTCTCAAGAGTTATGGTCCGCTGCAGGAAGATCTGCTGGAGGGGTCCCCCCAGAGTATAGGGTGCTGCGCTCTCACTGCATGCACATGCTGTGCCCTTGGTCTACACCACACTCTTGGCTGATAGTCTCCCTGACTCGCCCGCTTTAGGGGCAAGTGGGATAGGGACCTAGGTGGACTGCAGGATGAGGACTGGGGTGAGGCCAGCTAATACCTACAGGAAGTGGCGTCCAGACGTGCTTTCCCTTGGTTCAGCTAAAACTACTACATAGGGTTCACATCACAAGGGAATACCTATATATAATGGGGGAATGTGTCTCGGAGGGGTACACTACTCCACACTCTATGGGAGTACTCATTGGTGCAGAGGTATTAGTAGCAGGTAAAGCAGAGTCTGTCCGTGGTGGTGGACTTCTGGATACAGCTTACAGCACAGTTGGTTGTGCTGTCCATCTGGGAGAAACAGACTTTGGAGAAGCTTGCCCTACTTTTGTGTAATGGTGTCTTGGCACTTGCAAGGCGGGATATAGCCAGGTGCTAGGGGTGCCATGTCCTTCCCACGTTGTTGGAGTAAGAATCGAATCTTAGTTGGTGTATGTGGGCAGAGGAGCAGGTGTGTACATCTTGGGGATAAGGGCTTGCTCCACACCATTAACGTATAACGTAAACAGAAACAGGACAAGGATCCATCCTAGCCGCACCCCTCTGCTTGTGCCAAAGGGTCGAGTACAAGCTCCCCCGCTGAGTATATCAAGCAGAAGCTATTGTATGTGTATATAGATCACCTAGCAGATCTACGATGTTAGGGTCAATCCCCAGGACAAGTAGCAAATTCCAGAGTTTTTCAAGACGAACCCTCTCGAATATAGATGTCAAATCCATGACGATGAGGTGGCTGGATTCGGGCCTGGCAGGAGTAGACCTATTGATGATCAAATATATGTTACGGCATTGGTCCGTTGATGATCTGCCCTGTCTGAACCCATATTGGACATCAGAAATGATATTGTGCTCATCTGCCCAACTCATAAGCCTGACAAGCACCACCCTGCCCATGACCTTTACCACTGCATCGATCAGGAAAATAGGATAATAGCATTGAGAGTTGTCCTTACTCACTTCTTAAATATGCGAACGATTGTTACAGAAGCCCATGATGAGGGTAGACCTCATTCCCTGCAGTGTTGAGGACCATAGTCAGGAGAGGGCCCAAAAATTAGTGTCACTCAGGGAGAGGACAGGGGGATCCCATCTAGCCCTGATGCTTTATTAAGCAATAGGACCTGAATACCCTTAGTCACTTCCTCTAAAGTAAAGACAATGTCTGAACGTCTGGAAAAGGGAGCTCCCAAGGCAATGTCCTTGTCCACCTGTTCGCCATTATGCCTCTCCTCAAAATGCGCCACCCACTGATCCTCAGTTATGTGATAGCATAAAACAGGGTCATTATTGCTACCGAGACCAGAAAGGTTTATTACCTGCCAAAACAGGGCGCTATTCCACACTTCACTGGCTTATGCGAGATCCTCCCACACTCTCGCTCTCAAACTAGCCTTGCAGGTAGAAAGTTCCCTTTTATAGGTCCTAGAATAGGTATTGATATTGTCCTTATCTCTGGGGACCACTTTCAGAGCCGCCTCCAGGTTTGATAAAGCTTTAGTGTAATTCCTATCAAACCATTTTTTCTCCCTTGACCTTTCCTGTCTAAGAGGGCTCCCAATAATGCAGAAACTTTCTGGAAGATGTCCTCAAAGGCACTTAAGATTGACTTACTGGGGGCATCAAGACCCAAACAAGTTTGGAAGTTACCTTTACACTTTTTGAGCTGGGTGGCTGATCTTAGTTTGGACAGCATGTCTGCTGTTACAAGTGAGCTTTTGGTGCCACTCCTAGGCCAACTCAAGGCCAGCAAAAGGGGCTTGTGATCACTGAAGACACTATGCACAATTTTAAAATCAACAGGAGGGAACAGGTAAGTTGAAACCAAGATAAAATCAATGATGGAGGCATAACCTCTGCACTTAAAGGTAGGCAGTACACTAAGGTAAGCAGCACCAAGGAGTTTAACTAAAATAAAAACAAGTTACGGTTATTTAATATGGAATTTACTTTGGTGTCTTCAGTGGTGGGTGCCCCACGTAGTCCAACCATCAGTGTGCACTTGGACTTTCTACAAGTAGAGTTGAAGGGGTTTGAGCCTAAGTAACAGTTGAAGCTGGGTCTTGTGGCTCAGTGGACTAATGCATCCATTGCAGGGGCCTGTGTTCAACCTCTTGGTCACAGGTTCAAATCCCGACGGGTCATCTCAGCCTTTCATCCACCTGAGGACGATAAAATGAGTACCATTGAGTTGGGTAACAATAAACATCTGTTATTCAGCGCCAAGAGACCTATGGGTGAACGTGCGCTTTATTGGTTGGAAAAATGGGGACCCCTACATATAATGAGGTTTGCTATTCGTAGGGAGTACATAAACAGATTAGAGAAAAGAGAGTATAGCAAACCAGTAATATTTAAACTACCTTTGTAGTACACATAATATTGTGCGACTTTAAATAATTGTTGACTGAGACATTGATATATCAAAAATAGGAAACCATTTTATTTGATTTTATATTTTCTTATGCATTGATAGTGCTTTTTTTTTGGTCTGTTATTATTATATAGATTCACCGTAGTAAAACAAGGAGATATTATTCACATTGACATACATTCTTGTGTGAACAAACAAAAAACCAAATTTAAATACAAAAAAGGTGCTGTACGATATCTTCGGTTGATGGAAATAAGGAGGAAGGCAATGCGGTGGAGTGGAACTACGCGCGTTTCGGCCTAAAGGCCTTCATCAGGAAACCGTCATTCGTTCTTTACAGACATGGTGAAAAACAACATACACATCCGTGGTATTGGATGATAATATCACTCTTTTGTTCCTCAAAGGGTAGTTAGGATTGATGACAGTAATTCATTTATACTTATGTAATTTCTTTTGATGTTCCCCAAAGTTTGGTGCATTAGATTATCATTTCTACGTCCGAATTCTTATGACGCATTGAGATAAATATGGCATGTATTCAAGTTGAGATCAACTGTCGGTATTGTTTGTTTTTGAGTGCTACGAATCAGCCTTGATTTAAGCACGGACGCTCTGTTTTGTTTGGATCAGTATTTGTTTTTCCTATTTACAGCCCGGCAAAATTACCTTATCCAATCCCACCCTCCTAGATGACAAAATACCAGTTTTAATGTACAGAAATTGGCCAGTTCTTCCGCCCAAGCTTTAGAATTATAAAAACCGATTAGCACAAATTAAACAAAGCCACGATTAGTAACTTTCAGCCCTTGTAACAGCGGTGACCCCCAGCCAGGGACCTTCATGCTCCCACACAGGCCCAGAGAAACAAAAATGATTAGTTCACCTTTGGCCCACCCTGCCTCAGAGGCCACAGCTGCCATCATATGGTAAGGTCTAACAAACACAACCCAGTTTGGATCATTAAAGTTAGCTGACAGCGCTGCTATGTTCCAGGATAACAGGCAGGACTGATTGAGTTTGTTGGAGATGTAGTATCCTTAAAAGAAAAAGAAAAAAGGGGAGAAAGGGGAACATTTAATTCTAAAGGACTGGCCAGCTAAGCCTGACCCTGAAGTTCACTGATTTTCAGGAATGTATGATGGTGCATCGCTAACCGCCACAACGGCAGCAATGACTGCGCAGTGTTTACATCGCCAAAGGCATCACATCACATGCATTCACTGCGCACGCTGTTCCCCCGCTATTGTACTGTTTCTGCTGCTTTATGCAAGTACAACGCAGTTCACAAAATCGCATGCTATGAAATCGGTCTTCGTGTTCGTGACCCCCCATGTTCTGTTACATCAGTGGGTCTATCAGCCTCGATAATAAATACGTTTTTATTTTGAGAAAGTGATAATTATCTATAGTTTAAAATGTATTGTCATAATGTAACCACCCCGATATCATCTTCCGTGTTCGTGCGTTATTATTTTGAGCAAGTGCATTCGCGCAATAAACAGGCCACGCAGGTGTTAAAGCGTAAAAGGCCATTTTATTAGACCAGGCTGCATAACAGTAACAAATAACCAACATCACATTATAAACAAACCCCCCAATATCACTCTTCAATACCTCACACTCTCCCGCCACTCTGCCTCATACACCAACCGCTCCATTCCATACCGTACCTCATCCAATTCACAAATTCACCTGTCCTCATATCCCGATACCTCTGACATTTCCGTCATGCTCTCAGTTCCTCAGATCATTCGAACTTCCCCCCCAAGGGATGGGTGCGCCCGCTCTTGACCCCCCTGTCCCTCCAAAGTATCGCCAACCAGTGAACCCCCTGTAGGGCGGTTCACTGCCCCACCCCCCCGCTACCAGTCCGCCTCAAGTGCATACCTCAAACCCCTTCCACATCATCCTACGGCACCAGATCGCCACGTTCCACAACCTACTGACACATCCCTCATCTCCATCATGTAATACGCAGTCCCCAAACGTGACAGATGCACACCGTCATCCCCGAACAGTAAGAGTTCCTCCAGTCGAATACCCCCTTGAGATCACCTGTATGACCCTGTCACCACCGAACAGTCGCATCGCCCCAAATTCCCTCCGTGCTCTCTCAACGGCACCGTGCTGCATTGCACTCCTCCAAACTTCCCCGGGGACAAGTTCAGTCCAGGCTATGCAATTCCCTGCAAGCCACACTTTGATCACTTCCAAGTCCCTTTGCCTCAGCTGCAGGGGCGCCAAACCCGAGAGCTGCACCAGGTCATTGTCCCCCAAATGGATTATCAACAAGTCCCGACATCCTTTCACGGAACCATCCTTGCGAGCCAAGGCAGTAGTGCCCGCCATCGCATCCCACCATTTCCCCACCAGTGCACCTCATGTTGATGTCCTTCCAGTCCCAGGTGACGACCGTACACCTGCTGGTCCGCACACGTTGATGCCCAGTGCACAAAGGAATGCCCCACAATCCCAGTGACCGTCCTGGCCCCCGGACCGCCCACGCAACCTACGAAAGAAAGATATGTTAGACCACTCAAAAACCCTAAACCATCAACAGCAACTCACACCTTCCCTTCACGTTCGCACATATCTCCCACAGCACCGTGACCTCCACCTCCCAATCTGTCGAATCCCCTCCCATGACCACCCCAACCGGGCCGCAGCTGTTGCGGCCCCAATGCGAAAAGAGTGAGTCCCAAACCTTGCCGGCTCAAGCCCCAGACGCAGCAAAGCCATGCGCATCCCCGCAAGCAACTGCCTAGACGACACCCGCAAACCAGACTCATGACAGAAAATCTCTTCCTGCCTCCAAGCGATGCGGCTGAAAACATCCACCAGTACTCTTCCAGGCACACCCCCCCCAACCGTCTCACCCAGCCAGACACACTTACCCCTACCCAACTCATCCGTCTTAGAATGCCCCAGCCAAAACCCCAAACGTACACCATCCAACCGTATCTCCTCATACCGTCTCCCAAACCAGGACCGTGTGCCCAACAACTCAGACACGCCGAAAAGCCCCAAAAACATCCCAACCATACACAAACTGAAAAAACTTGCACCTCAAACCAGTCAGAACAGCATTCTGGCAACACCCTAACCAGGTGAACCAACAACTCAAATGTGTTCGCCTCCCACAACTTCCCAACCCCCTCTCTGACGCTCCCTACCCCTACCTCGGAGCATCCTACTGCACCCCACACCCTTCGTTGGATCAAACCCCAAGAACAAAGTACAATAAAAGGATACTCCTGCCAGTTTCCCAGATATCGTTGCCGCAGTCAATCCTCTGGCAATGCATCCTAAAACAAACGCCACACACCCTGTTCCACCGCTGACCGGTCCCTTGGCACCGGATCACCACCCATACAATCTCCAAACTCAGCCCACGCCAGCTTGTACGTCATCCTTGTTTCTTCGGCAATAGAGTGCTCCACCAGGCCTACCACTCTCACTCCCCCAAGGCCCAGCTGCCGGCCGGCAGCTCGGTCTTGCACAGCTCCGCTCCCGGTGCCAGAAGCCGGAACCGCTGCCACTGCGAACATGACAAAGCATCTGCAACGTCATTATCCGGTCCAGGGACATGCTGGGCTCAAAACACCACATTCAGGCGCAGACACTGCAACATGAACCTCCGCAGCAACCTCAGCACTCTCAGATCTCTGGCTCTCTGGTGTTTGACCACTCAAACACTGTCATGATGTCAAAGGGGAGAAGAACGGACCCATTCCGGAAGTCCAGCCCCCACACCTCCAGAGCCACCAGGAAAGGAAAAAACTCCAAAAAAGGCAATGCCCTTCCCCCGTTCCAGCCAGTGAGCCGGCCAGCTCACCGCGCCCCTTGTCATCCCAGAAGATGCCAAACCTGGATGACCCGCTGCGTCTGAGAAAATTTGACATTGCCAAACCGCCTTGTCTGCTACAAAGTCCAGCGACACTCCGCTGAATTCAGTCAGAAACGTCAGCCACGTCCGCAAGTCAGCCCGCACCCCCATGGAGATCCGAAACCTGTGATGTGGAAGCACTGACCCCGACATGGCCATGCCGAGCCGCCGACAGAACGTCTGACTCGCCATAACTACTCTGCAGGCCAAGTTCAAGAAACCCAGCAACTTCTGCACTGCCCTCAAAGCAAACCTCTTCACACCAACTGCCCACAGCAAACACGCCCGAATCTCTTCCACCGTAGACACAGGGAGGAGAGCCCGCCACTGGACCGAGTCCAACTCATACCCCAGGAACGTCAAGCAGCAACTCGGACCAGCCGTCTTTTCCGGCGCCAAGAGGACACCAAACCGCCTGCCAACTCCTGAAACCCTGCCAAAGCCTTGCCACAATCTCCCCAGCCCCTCCTCCCAGAAAAAGGGAAATCATCCAGGTAGTAAGTGACACCCCGACACCCGGCAAATTTCAGGAAGACCCACTGCAGGAATGTACCAAAGAGTCCAACAGGGCACAGGAAAAACAGCACACCCCCATGGGCAATATCCAGGTAGTAAGGGACATCCCGACAACCACTAAACTAAATGAAGGCCCACTGCAGGAATGCACTAAAGACATCATCCGGCACTCCCCTTTCTCCTCCCTCGGAACCACCCCCCAGTGTAGACATGGGCAAATCCTTCATCGGCCAATCAGTAAACGGGCCGGCTACCCTTTCTTCCTCAACCTCCTTTCTCAAGTTCGCATCCACCGCTCCTGGCAATCATTTAGCAGATTTCAAAACCTCCGCCCTTCTCTGGCCTCAGGGACCCTGATAGCCTACCCAAAAAAGCCCTCCGTGAAACCCCAGAAAAGCCCCATGCTGCCTCCCAGTCCGGGTCCATCCACTGCATCCATAGTTCCTGACCCACTTCCCCCCCAATTCATCTCTGGATTGGTCCCTGACCCCGCCCTGAACCCCTCATCGTAACTCAACCAAGCGAAACCTCCAAACTGCATTAGGCCTTATGTCCATGTCCAATGTCCATGTCCAACGTCCATGTATTTCGCAAAGCAATGGCCCTATCCCAATACTTCTCACAGTATATGCGAGCATAACTCCAGAAAGCAGACGTCCAATTCTCCATTGTTACTGGTACCCCGGGACGGCTAGTCAGCTCCCACTCCTCCACTTTTGAACCTCCCTTCGGCTGCACCACCCTGTGCAAGCTTAAAACACGTCCCCATACTCATGTGTCCAAATCCGCCCTCTGGTCGTCATCGACAAATGAGACCCCAGCGACACTGTCAAAAACCCATGTAAGGGAGCTCCTTCCGTACCTGTGCATCCCCCTTCCCGCCGTTTGTCCTCTTTCCCATCCCCTTCAACCGTTTGCACCCCAGCCGTAATCAACTACTTACCCTCCGCCTTCTTACCATCCGCAGGCGGACCACCCGTTGGTGCCCCTGGCTCCCGCACTGACCCCTCCCCCCACACCCCGATCCACAAACCTTCCTCCAACCCCCTTAGGACCCATCATCCCATGCCGTCCACCAAGACCCCTCACCTGCTAACGTAGATTGCAATACTCTGGGCAGCTCCCTGGGGGCCGACACCTTCTCCGCCACCTCCCGGACCTTGCCCGTCGTCGTCGAAACCTGCAAAACACCAACTCCTCTGTTGTCGTCCACGTCATCCCGCACCTCCCCGTCCTCAAGCTCCGCTCTCATCCCCATAATCCAGTTCCAAGGCATGCTCCCCATCCATAGCCACGCATAGCACTTCCTTCACCGCTCTCTGCACACCATTGCCCACTCCTGCAGGCGCTCTCCGCACCAGTCGAACACGTCGCCGTAGCCCGGGCCTGCGCTGGAGGGACGGCCGCCGCGGACCGCCCTGCTGCTTCCTGCCTGCGTTTTGGAGCCGTCTTGCGCCCCGCCAGGCCACCCCGAACTCTGCCGACACCTGCCGGCTTGGATCCCCACCCAGCCCCTCAGGTCGCTCCAGCCTGAGTGGGCCCCAGCACCATCGGGCCTCAGAGCCGTCTTGGCCGTCCCTGCCTCTAACCCCTGGCCTTGTGCACCCCCTGCGCTCACCTACATACCCCTCACCTTCCTATCCCCTCCACCCACTCTGCCAACCTCTCCTCTTCCGGCGTGGGGGAAGGGGGTCCCACCAACTCAGCCCCACGGGCACTCCCACCCGGGCCGCAGTTTGTTCGGCCCACCTCGCCACATGCCAATGCACCATGAGCCTCCCCTACCATTAACCTTACCTCCCACGCCGATTGGCCCCCCAACTCGGGAGGGGAGGGGGCGGGCAATAGCCCTGAAACCCCGCTCCAGGGGTCAAGAACCAGTCATGGGGGGCCCCCGGGCAGGACCCCCGACCCTCCCCAGGGCACCCAGGAAGGCCGCCCCACCCATCTCCCCCAGGCTTTGCTGGCGCCCTCCCACACTGACTAGGGCTGGGAGCCCCGCCCTCGACCCCACAGAAAGGTCCCTGAGAGCGTCCCCCCAATGCCCCCCTGACAGCACATGCCCAGGCGAAGGAACCCGCAGCGCCGCCGGGCTAGGCTCCCTAATCCCACTCCCCGTCCCTGCCCTCCACAAGACCGGCCTCGAGGCTCCCCCCTCCCCTCCCCCCCGGGACACATGCCTCCACCCGGCTCCCCAGATGCCTCACTCCAGCACTGAAGGAACTGTCTCCTGCCCCGCGGCCGCAAACCCCAGCCGAGGGTACCTGCGCGGGGGCAGGCTCATGCGCCCGCTTTCCCGCGTAGCCGGCTACGACGCGCAGCCCTGCCCCCACACGGCCGCCTGCTCACCTGGCGGCCGTGAGTAAATCACGACATGCGAGGCCCGCCGCCGCGACCCCAGCCGAGGGCGCGCGCGGGGCCCTCACACAGCCAACCCGCCTGGGATAAAACCCCAGGCCGCAGCCAGCTTCCCAGACAGGCCTTCGCAGAAACAGCAAGGCTGCCCTCACCTCATCTGTCGGGACCTCCGTCATCACGAAAACGCCGACGCTCCTAGCAGTACCCCAATAACCACGTCACCGAGCAGTGACCTCGCCGCAAGAACACTAAAAGGCTTCCCCCTATGCTGAACAGACCACCCGAGCTAAGCACCACTACCCTTTTTCCAACCCTCCCGATGGTGCTGAGTGCAGGAAGAGGAAGTTCCCTTCCTCCCCTGCACTTATAACCTCCCCACTAACTCCTCCTCTTCCCCCTAGCTAGCCTAGGTCTCGCGCGAATGACCCCGGGGGAAGACTAGTCTGCGACTGTGCTTCCCCCGGGGCCCGGCAGTCATCTGTAGTTATACATTTTTTTTTCTAATGTAACCCCATAATGCATATGATGTCTTGTCTGGTCCGTTATGATGTCTGTATAACGCGCTAGGATTCACCACCTAACAACCAATCCACCCGGCCAGATTATATGCAAAGACAGCGAGTACCGTCCACAGACAGTCCCGAAACACAGCCACAGATCTGCCAGAAAGACTGACTCTGCCCTTTTCGGTGGGAAGTGGGGTGCGCAGAGCCAGGAAGTGGAGACGCGCATTTCTCTGACTAGGAAGCGTGTGCTTTCTGACACTGACTGCCAAGTCCCCTTCACGCCAGCCAAGATACCTGTGCCTGCCCGAGGCCACCCAGTGGGCGGCCATCAGGAGGGCGGGCCCCATAGTCACGGAGGGCTGCCCCCGGCCCTTAATGTGGTCAGCCACACCTCCCAGGGTAGGCATTGTCCGGTTGGAGGTGGGCAGGTCAGGTGACGCGCGTCCGGGGCGGCAGGCAGGGAGAGGGGGTATATCTCCCCCCCTCGTAGGGTGACCAGATTTTCAAAATTAAAAACCGGGACGGGCACAAACATAGAAAAAGGACTAAATGTTCTGTTAGGTTTCAGGGATAGATATATATATATATATATATATATATATATACATATATATATATATACACATATATATATACACACATGTATATATAAATAATTTTTTTTAAGAACACAAACATATATTTGTGCTCTTTTAAAGAAATGTATTTTCACATTAACTCCCGTTCTGTGAAGAGCACCAGGGTCCAGCTACTGCTGGGCCTGGCCTTGCCCTGTGGCCTCTGCAGCCCTGATTCACACCTCTTTAAATCCTGCTGTGCTGTTCAAGTGAGGCGAAGCAGCACAGCAGGAGAGGTAAAGAACTGAACTTCTGCCACCGTTTCCTGGAGGGCGGGTCGCAATGTGAGCCTGCATAACACTAGTTAACTTGCAGGTTCACCCGACCCTTGCTGAAAAACCGGGACATTTCTTTAAATTACCCAGGCACTACCCAAAAACCCGGACATTTCTCCAAGTTGGGGAAAAGTCTTGGGACACCGGGACACTTCTCCAAAACCCCGGACCTTCCGGGGAAAACCGGGACGTCTGGTCACCCTACCCCCTCGCCATTGCTCAGGCCTCCTTGCTGCTCCGGACGTCGCGCGCGCTACGTCGGGGCCACTCTTTTCCTCGTCTTTTTCCGGCCTAGGGGGTCGTGCCGAGGAGCTGCTGCGTTTGTCAGGTGTCGTGTTCCCGGTCCTTCTCTTGTACGTGGTGAGTGGTTTAGGGACACTCTTGTTGTCCTCGTTTAGCTGACTTAGTGGGATCGTGTCGAAGAGCGACTGTGGTTGTCTATCGAGACGTCGTGTCCATGATCTGCCCTGCTGTGGTACGTGGCGGGGCATTCCCAGCCTCCTCCAGTCGTCCCCTTACCTTGGGTGACATGGACTTAGGGGCCCGGTTCGCATGGCCTGGCTGGATTTCATGTGACCAGGTTTGTCTGCCTTGGCGATGGGTGCAGTGGTTTCCGGCCGGGTCCACCGTGCTGTGTGAGTATTGTGGAGGGATCCGAGTGATGAGGATAGTTCCGAGAGACAATTGTGTCCTCATATGGCGAAGCTGGGGCTATGTGAAGCGCGCAGATGCACTATTTGTGTTGGAATTAGCCGTGCTAGGTTAATCTAAAGGGCGGTAGAAGTTCTTCTTTGAGTGTGTCGGGGCACGAGAGCGCTTGTTGGTTGCAGCCAGGCGGGCATACTAATTTGGTTGTATCGGCCTATCAGTCGGTAGTTGCGGACTGGGCACTTCCGGTGTTCGGTTTAAAAAATTACAGGTGTGTTAGGCGCCAGTGCTTCATTCCGTGTTCGGAGCAGATCGCGTGTTTTAGTTGCTATATTAAGACTGTTCATTATGCGGATGCGGAGCGCCCGTGCAGCCTCCTGGCCGGTGAGCATGAACATATGATCGATGCGAGGTACCCGGCTATTATTGGATTCATCGTAGGGTTGTGTAGCGAAGCAGTGTACAGCGGGTGGGCACTGCTTTTGCTTTGAGTTTGGCCCGCTTTTCTTTCAGCTTATAAGCGGACCCCCGAGGTCTACTCCCCCACGTGCCCATTTCGTAGGTGTAAGGTTCTTGGGGCGATCACGTTAGATATGCCCCGGTATGAAGCTGTTGTGCACCAAGTGTACGCCTTTTTTAATGTGTCATTGTTCAAGTCGGGTTTAAAAATGTTTTATAGGGACGAGTGGGGTGTAGAGCACCGGTAGCGGCCTTTTTCACGTCGTAGAGCGGTGAACTTCCGAGCGCTTTCAGCCAGTGCCGCGAAACAGATCCCCACAGTTATAAGTATAGGTGGGGAGCATTGGCAATTCTCCACATTTGCCACGAGTGTTTGGTTTTATGCTTGTGTCCCAATATCGAGCACGGTGGGGGACCCAGCACGTGTGAGCCTCTTGCCAACAGGCCTTTAGTGTGATAAATGTGTATGGGATGAGAATTGTATTTTAGCAAATGCTCTTTGGCCATGAAATGGGTGTCTTTTCAATTTCAACACGTGGCATGGAATTTCAGCAGGATATATATGCCTATTCTGTGCGCTAAGTTGTGGAGGGTGTCCGTATTTACTAATGGTGTGGAGTATCTTCGGGCCATAGTACATCGGCCCATTTGTGTCACTTATTCATTTAAACACGTGGCATTGCATTTTGTGCGCAATGTGGTGGATGGTGTTCGTATTTCAAAGGGGTCTAGTATCTTTGGGTCATAGCATCTCCAGACCCATTCGAGTGACTTGTTCATTTTAACACGTGGCATCGCTTACTTCAGCGCGATGGGTAATCTTTTCGTGCGCATATGTGTCGGCGGTGTCCTTTTTTGCAAAAGGTGGATAGTTTCAGTGGACCATAGTACCTCGAGGCACTATCGTGTGACTTAATCAGGTTTACACGTGGCATTGCAATTTAGGCGCAAGGGGTAAGCCTATTCTGTGCGCAAGCTGGTGGATGGTGCCCATGTTTACACATGGTGTATAGTATCTTTGGGCCATAGTATCTCGAGGCCCAATCGAGGGACTTATGTCTGTTAACACGTGACATCGCATATTGGCGTGATGGTTATGCTTACTACGTGCACAAAATTTGTTCATGGTGTCCGTATTTTCATATGGGGTATGGTATCATGGGGCCATGGTACATCGAGGCCCAATCGAGTGATCTATTCAGGTTGCACGTGGCTCTGCAGATTTAGCGCGAGAGGTAAGCCGTTCACGCGCGTAATTTGTTACCAGTGTCCTTCATTAAGTATGGTGAGGAGTAATATTATGCCATAGTATCTGAGGCCCGTGGCGCGGTTTGTTTGGGCAACTACGCAATCACGTTCAGGTCCTCGGGCTGCTTTATTTGGGGTGCGTTCTGCGTAGAAGATTGATCCTGGCTATTTCAGCTGGCCTGTCGTAGACGATGTGCTAGGCAGTGAGACATGAGCAATCCGTGTAGCAACGACTATAATGAGACGCGTTTGCATGTAGGGAGGGGTGTATTGTTAAGGGAGCATTGCTTACGGCTCAGACCTGTAAAGACTAACAGATGCTGACATTGGCGAAAAGGTATCACTTGACCGGCTTTACGAAGGCCAAGTTACGTGTAATGAGTCATAGCTCTTTTTATTCCAGGTTGCCTAGGTTACCGCAACGCAGGGTTCTTCTGCGCAGTTACATGTAGCATGGACAGGAGTCCGTAATGCGAGGTTCATCTGCGCATTTTCAGGTTCTTTGGACACGAGTACTTCCCAGTTGCGGCGTTCCATAGCCTCTGGCAACTTTACACCGTGGTATGTCGTGAATGATTTGTCTCCTTGACGTCTGCCCCTCCTTACAGGCGGGATACAAGGCCTTCTTGTACAGGTGTTGCCTGGCGTTGGCTCAGTCTGATTGCAGTTGTTTGGGTGGGTGCGGGAAGTGTGGCCTTGGGCCACACGGTTCCCGTGTTAGCCCAACGGGAGGCCCCCGCCCACGCTGATCGATAGGCTGTCCTACCTTTGGAGTTCTTTGCACGGCCAGTTTCTGGTATTTCAATGCTATTTTATGCGCCGTCTGACCCAGGGTCTCAGAGCGCTTCACTACGGGTACAGCATTGACACTCGTGGCGGGGAAATAAGTGAAGTGAGTAAGTTGCAGAGCAAGCTCACAGGACACGCAGCAAAGTGTCAGTAGATAGCGTCCGAGACATAGTTAGCGAACATACTTTACAGTGGGTATCAGTGAGACGTGTCCAGGCTTCATAGCATGGTGCTAGCATTCCCAGTTGCCCTACTGTTCCCCGGTAGCTTCGGTCAGTACAACAGGGCGTCCCCTGATAGTTAGTGCGGGTCAGTATCTTATACTACAATGTGCGCAATACAAGTCGAGGCATGTGCGAGGTCACCGGGGTGCTTCCTACACCCTGCTGTTGGCTGCCGTTGGTCACAGAGGCCGTTTTGGCGTCTTTTCATTTTGTCTCCTATATTATCCAGCCTCTCTTCTTTGCCGAGGAACGGTATCGTTCCGGGGAGCTTTTGCCCTGCCGCATCATCTGGGGTATAGGGCCATGCCTCTAAGCAGGCATGATGCGTTGTTATACAGTAATGCATAGGCGATCATTCTAGTGCGGCAGGAGGTGAAGGAGACAGGGTGGTAGGATTGGTAGTAACTCCAGTGCACCTTCTGCACCCGCACTGCGCTCCTGTAGGCGGCCGAGCGCTTCACATAGGAACAGTAATGTCAGGAGGAGAAATTTACAAATATCAGATTACATAGCTGTGTTGCAGGAGATGAGAGGCGTGTGCATGTTACATAATCGAACCTAGATCTGGCATTAAGTTTAAATAGGTCTGAGTGCCGCATATAAGAACCGATTTTTATTATACTAGCCATGGCTAATGCTTCCATCAGGCTGCGGGACAGGAGCTGTAGTCTTTTATTTAAGGGTGTTGTTTATAGCGCGATCTTTGCACATGGGTGTCAGAGCGCATCACTGAGAGTCAGTTGCATTACATTTATGCTGGGCGAATAATCTTATATTAGACAGAATCATTCATAGATGCCTAGGATAGGTGGTGAGCGGTAGCTTTTCAATGTTACACAAGCTTGATGGGCCATTGTTGATTGTGTACACCTGTATGAAGTGCTTGTGTGAGTGTGAGGTAACCAGGCTAACAGCAAGCCGACTCTGCATGTATACTCAGTAAGTACATACCCTTGAGTGCCTGCATTAGTTTAGAAGATACACTGAGTATGTATACGGTTTGAGTACCTACAGTTGGGGTGCGGTACCAGCAGCGAGTGTACTCTGCGTAAGGCCGCTAGAGGTACGTGTGACTGGGTGCCCCTGTGCAAGAGGTGTGATACATCAGGCAAGCAGCAAGCTAGAACTGTAGGATGGGATTAACGTGTACGTGTAACTGAGGACCCATGTTAAGTATTTTGGGTTCTTCCAGACAAGCAGTGAGCCCACTATGCATGAGGTGCCCGGTATCCAGTTCTAGGACATATGCGTTACACCAGCCAAGCAAATGCTACTGCATGTGTGGACAATATTTACACACAACTGATTGCTGGGGTATAGGAGATGTGCAGTACTTAGGCCACCAGCGTACAGACACGGGAAGATGTGGCTAAATTATATCTGGGTTTGTGTGCCCATCTTAAGGGGACGTTGACTGAGCAAGCCGTCCACCGTGTGTTAAATGTATACATGTGACTGAGTGCAGGTTTGTAGGAGAGGTGGTCGCACCAAACCCTGCATGCTGGGGTCTGAGGGCACGTAAATGTGTGGCCATGCAGAGGAGTGGCATGGAACAAGACACTGTGTGAGGTGTGCTCAGCGTATATGCGAATGTGTGCCGGTCACCCACAGGAGAGGTGCCGAGCAACGGGTCATGTGTGCACAGGAGACTTTTGTATGACGGTACTGATATGTGCTGGACAACTGCTCTTGGGCCTTGGTAGGGCCATTGGGTGCGTTATCACTGGAATACATCGTACATTACCTTCAAAACAGGATAGCGCTGCGCCTGTCGGTTCAGTATATACGTAGGACACAACAGTGTGGCTTCTGTGTACCAAAGTTTTCAGTCACGTGTTCAGTACTTGGCGTCCGTGGGGTCTGTTCAAATACAGTGTAGAGCAGGCCCCTCCTAGAATTATGAAAAAACTACTGTAGATTGGGGGTCTGTAGGGAAATTTTTGACCACTAAGTGTGCGTTCCCCAATTAAAGTACCACACAAAATTGCACAACTGTGGTCATGGTCACATGTATATGATAAATGTGCTAGGTTACCTCTCTCATAATCAATGTGAAGCTACACACCTGACTGGGGGAGACATCCCTTAAGGATAAGAACCCTCACTCACCCGAGGGTGACATGCTTCATCATATGGGTCCCCCTTACCAGTGTTGAAATCCTAGTCAACACTGGAAGCTACTACTCCGGGTTTTTAAAGGAGGAGCTCAGAGATGTTTTATTGGGCAAAGGGATAATAATCCCATATGTGAGTAAGAGGGTGTAGTGAGGATAGCAGCGCTGTGTCAGAAAAGGTAAGTGAATATTAAAACTATCTAAGTGGATACACCAAACTACTTTATTAATGTGTTCCACTTGACAGGATTAAAAAGTAACAGCACAGTGGTATAGAGGTAGAACCACTGTCACTAGGTGGTCAACATGTTTCAGCCTATCGATCCAAAGGTATCATCGGCTTTCTTCAGGACCAGTTGGAAAAATATGTGATACTGCTGCTGCAAGTTATGTGTGACAAAAATGAAAATGAATTGAATATATACTCCACCGGTATTCCTGTCTTTATTAGATGATCAGGTCATACCCAGGTATCTGCAAGGTAAGTAGCAAAGCAAAGAAAAACAAGAGAAAAACATATACACATTTATTCAGAATTACATGTGTTCCATAGATAATGTATCATTGATTTAATGGTGTACTGAAAATGTATAGATTTACACTCATAAGGACTTACCCTCACTAGTAGGAAATCCTGCCTCACCTCTACCTGGCAGGCTGCTCTGGGAGGAGGCCCCGCGCTATGGGGAGGAAAATTATAGATATTCATGTATCTATGTATTTGCTGAAAAAAGCAAAGGTGTCTAAACTAGTACACCATACAGTTTCCAAAAATAGGCTCAACCATAAGAAAAAGGAGTTCAAGGCACTCAGAGAGGGTATTTTGCACTGACCCACAAAGTAAAAAGTACTAAAGGAAAAAAGGTACTGGAAAGGAATAAGGTAAAACCACCAAGTTACTAAGGAATTCCCTATAACCTCAGTCATAGCTCCAAGTATTAGTAACATGATTTTTTGTGCCCAGAAGTCTTACCTGTCCGTCGGTACCTCGTTGCTTAGGTAGAGCTAGCCCCGGGAGGTACCGATCGGCAGGAAGACTCCCTGTTTAAGTAGCGTGTATCTGATTGCCCGCAGCTGCAAAAACGGGGTCCTGTTTGCTAGAAGGCGTCTAATCAGATCGCCAGTATTCAGAGTGCGCATGCGCTAAGGAGAAGTGTAAAAGTACTGCGCATGCGCATTGGCGATACTTAGATGGAAACTTTTTAATGGTTTTCGCGCTTGCGTCGAAGAACTAGTATCTGAGTCCCGCGCATATGCCTAGGTGAACCCTATGGCAAGTTTGCTGATTGTGATAGCGCATGCGTCGTAAAACGCTAATGTATCGTTATACATATGTGCTTGAGGCTCGAAACACAGGTGTAATGTGTTCGGGACAAAGCAGACTAGTTTCTATGTGTCTGGGCCGAGTTGTAGTACAACATAGAGAACCGGTAAGAAAGAAGAAACGACGTGGCAGAGAGAACTGTAAAGGTCCTCAGGAGGAAGGGAATGTAATTATGTCTGCGTGAAATAGCCCAAAAGGATTTTTGGTTGTAATAACTGTCTTAAAAGGGACTATACATTCATACGCAATTACTAGACAATGTTATGGAAAATGCCAGATGTAATACAACGATAGACAGTTCTCATTGTATTATATATGATAGTAGTGTAAGGTATAAATCAAAACATCCAGAATCCAGTAAAACTGGAGACTACTCAATGTTGATAAATGTCTACTATGTAGCTATGTAGCACCCTGGGCCGTGGTTGCCAATTACTCGTGGGTATGGCAACTATCTCTCTATGTAATTATCGTATACTTTCTTTTATAAGGATAGGTGTCCTGCTTACTCGTTGAGATAGATCTTTCTCAATAGAGTGAAGAAAGCCTGCAGAGTCAGAATGTCACATACTTATAGAGCCACCCATGGTATGTCATCATTCAAACCTGTGGTATCAGTTTTCAGATTATACACCCATTTTTGTTCTCTACGCAGTAAATAGTTAGTAGAGTCTGTCAAATGGGGGGGTATCCAAGGTTTATCCAGAATCACCCAATGTAAGTCAGTGTCCCGGTGTCCTTTATCTAAAAAGTTATTTGTCAATTTGGTAGAGCGTTTCCCACATCTAATGGTGCTCATATGTTCTTGGATGCGGATCTTAACCCTTCTAGTGGTCATACCCACATACCTGAGTAAACATGGACACCAAACCAAGTAGATTAGGTGGTCACTATTACAGTTCGTGTGTTTTTGTATTATCCACGGTCTGGATGTACCTATGTCAATCTCTAGCGTTTTTTCTGTCTGTGGTCACACAGAGCAAGAGCCACATGGAAAATGACCCACTACTGGTGGTAAATTCCAGAGTGTGCTCTGTGGCTGATTGGACTTCATATTCAGAGGGCGAGTATGCACCAACTTATCGCGTAGATTAGGACTACGTTTATACGCGAACAAAGGGCGTGGAAGTGTGTTGTTTGTCAAATTCAAGATACTCCAGTGTTTATTGATACTCTTCTTCACTGAATTGGAAAAGCTGGAGAAAGTATTAACAAACGTGATGCGCTTGTTGGTTTCCTCAGGAATGCTTTTCTCCAACAATGCATCTCTATTATTATTGGCTGCTCTTTTCTTAGAGTTCCGGATTAAGTGTGTAGGGTATTTTTTCTCTTTTAAGTCAAGTGACAGAGCCCTTGCATCGATAGGCTGAAACATGTTGACCACCTAGTGACAGTGGTTCTACCTCTATACCACTGTGCTGTTACTTTTTAATCCTGTCAAGTGGAACACATTAATAAAGTAGTTTGGTGTATCCACTTAGATAGTTTTAATATTCACTTACCTTTTCTGACACAGCGCTGCTATCCTCACTACACCCTCTTACTCACATATGGGATTATTATCCCTTTGCCCAATAAAACATCTCTGAGCTCCTCCTTTAAAAACCCGGAGTAGTAGCTCCCAGTGTTGACTAGGATTTCAACACTGGTAAGGGCAAGTTCCTGCGCTTGCTTGGCGCGCGCCTCCCCCCCCCCCCACCCCCCCCGCAGTCCGGGGAAGGTGGTAGGCCCCTCGGTCTCCGAGCAAGTGGCATTGCCAGCATTTCAGCTTCCCTAATCCCAGCGGCCTGTGTTTCTGCTCTACACCCCTTCACGCTGTCTTCCCCCGGTAGCATGCTATGGCTCCTTGTATCAAACATATTCAGTTTTGCTGCCGGGTCTCCCGTGGTGCATTTGGGAGGGGCCCTCATTTCTTTCCCCGCTTAGCGTGCGGGGGCTCACATGATCTATCGGTATGCCACCCCCCATTGGCTCGTTTCACTAATATGGGTGGTGACTTGGTCGTTGGGTCCCTATTAGGATTTTGTCACACAGCTGCTTTTTCACGTTTGGTGTGGTGGGACCCCCCGGCTGGCATTTGTGCAGCCTCGTGAATAACCCTGAGTAATCATTAGATCCCATTTGAGCCTCTCCCAAGGTAGAAAAGTTGGCCGAGGTAGTGATGCCCCACTCCTGTGGGCACCCTGGTTCAGTCGCATATACCCCCTTGCGGGGGGGGTTGTAAGTCAACATGATAGACAAGCTTCCTTGAGGTAGCATGGACTATGCAGCCGCCAGGCCGAACTAGGGGGCATTTCATACCAGCTTTTCCACCTTTGCTTCCTGTGTATCATACGTAAGGCCACCACGCAAGTGACATACTATAAATCTATGTTTTTCTCTTTTGAAGATCTCACTGTACTCTTCTGGAGCATAGTGGCACAGGCGTTTATACACAGCTCAGTTTACAGTTGAATTGTGAGTACCGCGTTCAGCAGAAGTTGTACATTCTGGGTGTTGCCTGCTGATGCTTGATGTGTAGGTGTGTGGAGGATCTCAGTGGCATGCACTCGTTCTGCTATGGTATAGATATAGGAAGCGTTACCAGCAGGGGAGTCCCCCGCATCACCTGGTCTTTTACCTAGGGGTATGACCTCACGTTCCTGGTATAGTCTTCACCATTGCGGTAGAGGTTTAGTACCCGGGTTACTATGCTGATTGGTCAGATGTGCATGAGTTTCAGCAGGTATGTCATTGCAGGTCTGTAATTCAAAGGGGCACTTGATCCAGTCACAGCAATCTCTTGGTGGTGGTCGTAAGTCTCCTTTACAGACAAGCTCTCTGAGGTAGCTTGGCCTAGCTGCTTTCAGATTAAACCCAAGAGGCCAGGTGTAGCCAGTGGCTTCCCATGGCAATCTTGCATCAGCAGATGTAGGGACATCGCCCAAGTATTATAGTATTATATGTACTGATCCCTTCGAGGCCCCTGTGATCTTGTGTATTAGCAGCACAAGCGGCTTTGTAACACACTTCCTCTATGTATGAGGAGGACGGCGTTACAGCAGTGTGTAACTCACCGGGGTGGGTCTGCTGACGCTTTGTGTAAGGTGTGTGGTGGAGTTTCAGAGGCAGGTGCCGACGCGCCACCATACGACACGAATCGCCTTCAGTAGTAGGGGCCCCTCCTCCTTGGTCATTTACTGGTAGTATGACCTTATGTATCGGGGTTGGTTACACTAATGTGGTAAAGGAATAAGGACTCGGGGGTATCTGCAGATTAGTGGCAGAGGGGCCTGGGTTTCTTCAGACAGGTAATGTTCATGTCTGGATCTAAGGTCGCTTTGAGGTGGAAAGGGTCCACCGCTCCCCTGTCATTTTGGTCTTGTTCCGTGGGAATGGCGAAGCTCTATATAACTAGGGTTGCAGGTTCCCTATGAAGCGAAGTGGTGGGGGGCCCGGACGACGACGGTGGCCGCCGGCCGGGCTGTGGCGGAGTTACAGGGCGATCCGGAAGCAGAGAGGTGCAATACTGTACTTCAGCGGGCACATAGGGGTGCCAGAGCCTAACCTAGAACCTCATGGGAGGTCCGGGAACCCGTGTCGGCGCCCCAGTAGTCCTTCGGGAGGTTGTGGGCCTGTGCAACCGGGGGTTTGCCTAGATACACCCCGCAAGGGGCGTGAGTAGTTTTATTACCATAATGGTGCAGCAGTTGGGTGGTTCGCCACTGTGCTGATTCGCTCAACAGGCGGGCAGGTGGCGAGAATGCGGCCCGCCCTTGGATCGTCCGTAAGATAACCCACCGTGATTACATAATGTTGTATGTAATAATAAACCTGCAGCAACGTTTCCCAATCTTAACACTTGTGTCTGTGTGTTATTTGCGGGGTGTTGTATATGTTGGGGCGGGGGGGTCCGGTGGCCCTGAAGTGACTATGTGCCTGCCCGAGGCCACCCAGTGGCCATCAGGAGGGCGGGCCCCATAGTCACGGAGGGCTGCCCCCGTCCCTTAATGTGGTCAGCCACTCCTCCCAGGGTAGGCATTGCCCGGTTGGAGGTGGGCGGGTCAGGTGACGCGCGTCCGGGGCGGCAGGCAGGGAGAGGGGTATATCTCCCCCCCCTCGCCATTGCTCAGGCCTCTTTGCTGCTCCGGACATCGCGCGCGCTACGTCGGGGACACTCTTTTCCCTCCCTCCCTCTAACCCAGAGTGTCAGCTAGGGTTTGGGGTCTCCTAAGGGAGTTTTTAATGTGTTCCCTTTTTCGTTGCAGGCGGAGTTACAGGGCGATCCGGAAGCAGAGAGGTGCAATACTGTACTTCAGTGGGCACATAGGGGTGCCAGAGCGTAACCTAGAACCTCATGGGAGGTCCAGGAACCCGTGTCGGCGCCCCAGTAGTCCTTCGGGCGGTTGTGGGCCTGTGCAACCGGGGGTTTGCATAGATACGCCCCGCAAGGGGCGTGAGTAGTTTTATTACCATAATGGTGCAGCAGCTGGGTGGTTCGCCACTGTGCTGATTGGCTCAACAGGCGGGCAGGTGGCGAGAATGCGGCCTGCCCTTGGATCGTCCGTAAGATAACCCACCGTGATTACATAATGTTGTATGTAATAATAAACCTGCAGCAACGTTTCCCAATCTTAACACTTGTGTCTGTGTGTTATTTGCGGGATGTTGTATATGTTGGGGTGGGGGGTCCGGTGGCCCTGAAGTGACTATGTGCCTGCCCGAGGCCACCCAGTGGCCATCAGGAGGGCGGGCCCATAGTCGCGGAGGGCTGCCCCCGTCCCTTAATGTGGTCAGCCACTCCTCCCAGGGTAGGCATTGCCCGGTTGGAGGTGGGCGGGTCAGGTGACGCGCGTCCGGGGCGGCAGGCAGGGAGAGGGGGTATATCTCCCCCCCTCGCAATTGCTAAGGCCTCTTTGCTGCTCCGGACGTCGCGCGCGCTACGTCGGGGACACTCTTTTCCCTCCCTCCCTCTAACCCAGAGTGTCAGCTAGGGTTTGGGGTCTCCTAAGGGAGTTTTTAATGTCTTCCTTTTCTCGTTGCAGGCGGAGTTACAGGGTGATCCGGAAGCAGAGAGGTGCAATACTGTACTTCAGCTGGCACATAGGGGTGCCAGAGCCTAACCTAGAACCTCATGGGAGGTCCAGGAACCCGTGTTGGCGCCCCAGTAGTCCTTCGGGCGGTTGTGGGCCTGTGCAACCGGGGGTTTGCATAGATACGCCCCGCAAGGGGCGTGAGTAGTTTTATTACCATAATGGTGCAGCAGTTGGGTGGTTCGCCACTGTGCTGATTGGCTCAACAGGCGGGCAGGTGGCGAGAATGCGGCCCGCCCTTGGATCGTCCGTAAGATAACCCACCGTAATTACATAATGTTGTATGTAATAATAAACCTGCAGCAACGTTTCCCAATCTTAACACTTGTGTCTGTGTGTTATTTGCGGGATGTTGTATATGTTGGGGCGGGGGGTCCGGTGGCACTGAAGTGACTATGTACAAGCTGAACAGGGGCCGTAGCAACAGACCAGTATTCCGGCGCCGCCGGTAAGTCACCCACAGTGCTGTCCTGCACACACAGACCGTGACTTTAATAGCACGGGTAACGGTGGCCAACACCGTCCTGGCACTCTAGCGCCACGACTCGAAACCGCCACACTAGGCTCTGTGATTCTACACTGTACTTCCTTACTGCCCTGCCCCAGCCCGCTGTGGGACAGCTGTAAAATGTTCCCACATGTAAAGAAGCGCCTGGCTTAGAGAGGCTGGCACTGCGCCTCAAACGGCACAACTGCCCTGCTAAGAAGTGTATACGTTGTATCCCATAATAAGCGCACTTAGCATGTTCACCCCAAGGAAACCTCAAGGCGCTATTGATACATAAAGGACGTTTAATGTCTCTCAACTGTACTGATTTGATCGACTCCGGAAGGATAAAAAGGGGGTTCGAATGTGAGTATGCAGTCAACCACAGATCCCTGGAGTGGAAGCGTTGGCCCAGAGAGCCAGCAGACCCTTTTAAGAACCGGGGGCAATGCCCCAAAACAAGTGCAGCAGCCTCCCTGCCAGCAAGTACATTCCCTGTTCAGAAGAGTATTTGTGTTGTATTACAAGTTTGTCGTGCCAGTGGAGAAGGGCATGTCCTGTCCTGGTAAAATGTACAGTAGCCTCGCTGAGACATGCAGGTACTGTCCTTTCAACCCAGGAAAAGCCCTACGAAGAAGTGCAGGCGCTCTCTTAAATACTGAGTACTGAGAATGTTTTACTTTTATTTTGAGCAAGTTGCATTTTTAATAATCCGTCACCCGTGCATATCGTGCTGTCATCTTCTGTGCCGCTTTTATTTTGAGCAAGTTGCTGTCATCTTCCGTGTTCGTGCTGTCATATTCATCGCATAATCCGTCACCCGTGGTAAGTATTGCATATGTTCATCTCCGTCACCCATGGAAAGTATTGAATATGTTTATCGCATAATCCCGTCACACGTGGCAATTATTGCATATCGTGGCGTTGTCATGGCTAGCGATATTATTGTTAATGCGCATTAGTAGCATGCGTTCTAAAAGCATGCGATGTAAAGCCTCCTGCGATGTCAAAGTCGCGTTGTGATGGCAGCGCGTGAAAACACCGTCGTTGTAATGGGTGTTTCCCGATTTTCAGGTGACTATGCACATGTATCAGAAAATGTAATCATTTACAAAACAAGAGAGCCAATGACTGATGTGGACCGAACCATTACCTAATGCAGTATGCCGTCTTGGATTGCAGCAGAGTGTAATTGACAGCAGACCAATGGCTGAAGAGGGCTGAACCAAAGCTCGCTATGATTCTATATGGATATATGCCTATGTATCTTAAAACAGTGCAAAAGCAATCCACTCTTAAAGATCTATTTGCTTTAATTTATGGCTTACATAGTAAATAAATCATGCAAACTGCATTTGCCATAGTTTTTCATACTAAACATATCAAACTTAAGGCATCAGAAATACCTTTTCCCAGTGAGATAATCAGCTGTTATCAATGGTGTGCCACAGTAACCAACTAACTGCTAGATTCATCAAAGACCCGTTTTGCGAGTCTTTAATAGCGATTCATAAGGAATCGCTATTAAGGACTTGCAAAACGGGATTCATGTAGGAATTGCAATAAATATTGCGATTCCTACATCTTCCTTATTTGCGATTAGCAAATTGCTAATCGCAAATAAGGAATAACTCCCCATTCATTCCTATGGGCCTACAGGCCCATAGGAATGAATGGGGAAATATTCCTTATTTGCGATTAGCAATTTGCTAATCGCAAATAAGGATGCGATTTCAAGGGTGCCAGGGGTGTCCAAAGGACACCCTGTAGCACCCCTGAAATGCAACATTACACAGGTGTTACGCACACACATGTCCAAAGGACATGTGTGTGTGTAACATGCAACAGAGACTAATGCACTAAAGTGCTTTTTTCTATTTTTTTCGCTATTTACCATGAAGTCTGACTTCGTGGTAAATAGCGGCCAAATATTGCGAATTCGCAATTTAAAATTGGTTGATGAATTGCATTTAAGGAATCTCAAATAGAGATTCCTTAAATGCAACTCCTCGCACAATAGCGAATTCTATAATAGCGATTATTGCATTTGGGATGATGAATTCCAAATGCAATAATTGCGCTCGCAAAGGGCCAGATTCTCAGAATCTGGCCCTTTGCGAGCCGGTTTTCTTTTCATGAATCTGGCCGTATGGTCCGACTGTATTAGTTTAAGATATCCTACAAGGCAACCATCAGGAATCCATTGACACACTTAAAAGGTATATAAAATTAGAGTTAGCGAAGCAAAAAAAAAAAAACTATCTCTTCAAAGGAGAGGTGGACCAACAAGGATTCTCACAATGCCTGTCTTCTATACCCATGGTTGTCAGAGGGGGTAACTCTCAGATCCTCTTTCAGAGGGCCACTGGGAAAGTAGGAGCTACTGGATGCAACTGTAGGGCCTGAAGCATTTAATTCCTGATGTCTCAGGCTTGACCTACTATGGGTTCTGAGCAACTGGGCCAGGTACACCTTTGCCACTTGATTGTCAGTAGCAGATGTCAAGCAGTCCAAGGCTTCTCTGGGGAGGAGGGGAAACACAGGCTCACAACTCAAAATACGTTCAATAGCAGCAATAATTGTCCATTCAAATACTTGCTTTTATGGAAAAAGGTGTATTTATTTACGAACAAAAAGTGAAATACATCATAAAGAAACAATACACACAACTCACTGCCATCAGGTCTGTAGTGTTCAATCGGCAGGTGCCTGAGTCCCACTTCCCTCTCAGCAGCAGTAGGAGTTATTCCCTATTTAGGTGATGCCCCACTAGTAGTCCAAATCGCAGGAATCTCACTCCAACTCTAACTAAAGTTAAAAGTGTTCCAGCGGTAAAGTGCTATCTGGCAGAAAAGCTTTCCCATTGGCTTCAGGCCCTTCAATCACTCTAACCTGCACCTGCAGGGATTATACCATTGGCATCTCCAAGAACATCCCTGTCATTGGCATAGAGCTTGGAGAGGCTGCCTTTAGTGAGTATCACACACACAGCTTTGTTTTGAGGGTCTGCTTCCTTTTGAAGTGCCCACTATTCTGTTCGGCATTTCCCCCAGAAAGCAGCCTGTCACAGCATCAATGACTACAAATCTAATAGTCCCACAACTTAGGTCATGGGCGTGTCTAGAGGCTCACACCTGAATGACAGCCACAGTCACGTGTATCAAAAGATTACCCCAGGACCTCAGCCTAATGTTTATGATTTTCTTATCTGCTTCATCGCCTTTCTGAGATGTGCCCTGGCCTCTTTCCAGTGACCTCTTCTTGAACTGAAGGGTCTACCTCTCCTTCCTCCAGTGTGTGTCCCACCCAGCTCACATGAATTCAGCAATCTAAAAATCTGTCTGATAGGAATTTTCTAGTTCATGCTTCTCCGGTCATCCCTCAGACCCCCAAAATGTAACCTAGAATCTATCATGTATTGTACCACTCACATTCATGCATACACACACGTGCATATGCACTCGTACTACCTAACTCCTGGCAAAGACAGTAGCCTTCCACCACTTTGTAGGTAGCACTTTGGACACTCTTCACTGTCCACCAAGACTGAAATACGTGAGTCAACCCTATGTCATGTTGTGCATGCATTTTCTGTATTAGGCCATGACAGCAAAAAATTGGCACTAGGGATCCAGACATCATTGCACCTAGGGCACTAAGGGCAGTTTTAACGCATGCCTTTCACAACAAGTAAGTCAGGCTGACATTGCTATAATGTTTATGTATTTATTTATTTATGTATTTTATAGAGCGCGAACTTGACCCGTTAGGGTATCAGAGCGCTTTACAGGAGAGCAAAGCAATATACTGAAGACTTAAAGATACATAAGGGAAAGAAGAGCACATATTTACAGTTTAAATAATCAATTACCCAAGATGAGATACAATAATTACAGATTACGTTTACAATTATGGCAGTGATTAACGCGATAATTGGCCGAGAAAGTTGCCCATAAGGAAGGTTTTGACATCCTTTTTGAAGCGCGACAGAGAGGAGATTCTTCTGATGTCAGGTGGGAGAGAGTTCCATATTCTTGGAGCAACCCCAGAGAAGGCCCGATTGTAAGGTTTTTTTTTTCTGAAAGCGTGCAGGTTGGAGCAAGAGGTCCCTAGAAGATCGGGAATTTCTGATTCCTCCGGAGATCACAAGTTTTTGAGTCAGATAAGCAAGGGAGTTAGAGTATAACGCTTTGTGCGTGATGCATGCTAGTTTGAGTTGTATTCTTGCCTCCAGGGGAAGCCAGTTTAGAGCTTTCAGGTGTGGGGAAATATGATTGTATTTCCTTGTGCCGGGAAGTAGTCTGACGGCCGCATTGAGGCAGGCTTTAAGAGGTGCCAGGGAGATCTTAGGTAAGCCCGAGAGGGTTGAGCAGCCGTATTGCAGTCTAGAGATGATGAGTGCATGGACTGCCGTTTTTAGGTCCGGAGCATCGAGGAAGGGTTTCAATTTCCTAAGGTAACTCAGGTAGAATCTGGCTGTTTTGGCCATCGAGTTGAGGTGGTCCCGCATGTTCAGGTTGCTATCAAGTGTAATTCCCAGGGATTTAGCCGAGTTCACAATGGTCGGTGGGCAATTTAAGGCTGTGATAGCCTTATTCCATGAGTGCATCTCGAGGTTGGTGTTGGGAGGGGAGATCAGGAGAAATTTCTTTTCATTAAGTTTAAGTTGATTGGATGCGAGCCATTGGACAGTGAGTTTCAGGGCTTCGTTCAGGGAGAGGATCTCTTCGAGAGAAGAGGTTTGATGTAGATCTGGGTGTCATCTGCGTACATATGATAGGAGATGTTAGCTGCGCGTAATACTTCAGTAAGCGGTTCTAGGTAAAGGTTGAAAAGGGTGGGGGACAGGGTTGATCCTTGTGGGACTCCAACAGTGACCAGGGAAGGTGAAAATAGGTTGCCGTTGATTAGGAATCTCTATGACCGGTTGTGGAGGAAGGACCTAAACCAATGTAGAACAGTGCCATCCAATCCCTTCCTGAGTTTGAGGCATTTGAGAAGTTTTTCATGGTTGACCGTGTCGAAGGCCGAGGAAAGGTTCAGAGGGATTAGGAGACAAGTTATGCCTTGGTCAAGGGCTTGGAGGGCATCATCCACGATATGGAGCATGGTGGTTTCGGTGCTATGCCCTGGCCTAAATCTGGATTGGAAATCGTCAAGCAGGTGGAAGTTGTTGATGTGGGGAATTAGTTGCTGTTGCACACATTTCTCCAGCACCTTAGCTAAGAGTGGGATGTTGGTGATGGTTCTGAAGTTGTCGGGGGAGGCTGGATCCAGCGACAGCTTTTTCAAAATGAGGAGGACTTGGCTGGCTTTTAGAGAGTCCAGCATCGTTCCCTGCTGGAGGGAGGTGTTGATTATTGTAGTCCAGCTGGGAATAATGGATTGGGCAACAGCAGCTAGGCAGTTAGTGTGGAGCGGGTCATTAAAATGGTTGTTCGGGTTTAAGGTAGCAAGGATTTTAGAGATGGAGTCTTTGTCGTAGTCTTTGAAGACAGTCCAGTGAGCATGATTTTTGGGTGGAGCCTGTGGATGTGACGCAGTGGAAGGCAGCGGGTCAGGAAGGGGTTGAGGGAGTGTGATGGAACTGAGTTCATTTCCAAGGGCTAAGATTTTGTCAGTGAAGAAGGAGGAGAATTCCTCTGAGGATATAAGCCATTTGGGGGTTTCTTTTGATGTTTTTGGCTAGTTTATTAGATTTGTGTTTGACAAGTTCGAAGAGCTTGTGGGGTCTGTTCTTGGCTTTCTCTAGTTCCGTTCTGAAGAAGTCGTTTTTTAATTGATTATGTTCCTGTTGAAGACATTTCTGGCCTGGTGGAGGAGTTTTAGATGTGCGGTAGAGAGGTGCTGTCTTCAGGATCTTTCAGCTTGCTTGAGGGCTCTCTCTCATTATTGAAGGATCCCGTGAACCAGGGGTTTCTGTCTTTGATTTGAGTTCTTTTCAGTTTGAGTGGGGCTAAGTCGTCTAGGATGTTTGAGATAGTCGCCAGAGTAGTGGTCATTGCGGCCACTGACTGATGTGATATGCGAAGGAGGGGGAGGTCGGATTTGCATCGGGCCTCAAGTTCATTGTGGTCCCAGTTCTTGGTGTCTCTGATTCAACGTTTAGGAATCGTCGGTTGTGGTGCTTTTGTTTTGTAGGTGCCAAGTAGAGTGAAGGTGATGGCATGATGGTCAGACCAGTCGCATGGGTCAATAGAGATAAGCTTGACAGTTGATTCTTTGGAGATGATCCAGTCAAGGGTGGCCCCTTTTTGAGTGAGTTGGCAGTGAGCAGGCTTGGGTCAAGGCTTGATCTGTCAGGAGGTCTTTGATGGCGTTGACATGTGGATCCTTAGGATCGTTCCAGTGTAAGTTAAAGTCACCAAGGAAAATATCATTAGCACTTAGCTGTGATGATTTCCATGAGGTGGTCGGTGAAGGAGTCATTCCTGCCAGGGGGGTGGTAAAAGATGTGTAGGTTGTACAGAAGGGTGGAGTTGCTAAAAACAGTGAGGGCCAGGTATTTGCAGGATTCGGCGGTGTCTGCCAAGAGTTCCTTGACAAGGAGGTTAGAGCGGTAGAGGTGGGACGATGCCTCCTCCCTTCTTGTTCAATTGTCTGTCCAGCCTTGCGATGTTGTAGTTAGGAGGGACTAGGACGTCTAGGCATGGGGAAGAGGATTCATTGATCCATGATTCTGTTGCGATTGCGAAGTCGAGGTTTTTGCAGAGGATGAGATCAATAATGTCTGTAGCGTGCTTAGCTGCTGATCGGCAATTGATTAGCAGACCAGACAGAGAGGATATGGATGGAGTTTCGGGAGTCTGGGCGGACAGGAGAACAGTTGCTAGATTACTCTTGACCACCTTTCTGTTGCGAAGGGTGGCTGGTCTGTTGGGGTTGATAGAGACCTTGAGTATGGCATGTTCAGCATTACCATCGAAAGCTGGGGTGGAGGATGGCCAGGATTTCCATTTCAGTGAGGTCTGTTGGACTTGGAGCGGCATGGGAAGAAGTGTAGTGTAGGACCAGAGCGAGGGTTTCTTCCTCTGAGAGGTGACATGGTTGCTTATGGGGGCGTAGCTGTCTCAAGGCTAATGGAAGAAGCTGTTTGGGGTGCTCTGTTGAATGTGGGTGGGTGGAGTTTTACTGGGGCATGAGGTTGGTGAGGGAGAGTTCAGTGAGTTGAAGGAGGTTCATTAATTCCAAGTTAGAGATATGAATGCTCTGTATTAGTTTGGTAGCTCTGGAGAGCAGAGAACCCATGTCCCTGTCAGGTGGAGGCGTTAGAGGTCGGGGGGGCAGTGGTTTGGGAACCGTTCTATCAGCATGTATATGTGATAGGGGGGAGAACTAGTATATGTTGTATTGTGGGTCCTTGGGTCTATAATGGGGCCACTTTGAGGGTAGGGTTGAGGGCTGGGAGGGCAAGCACGACCTGTATCATTGGTCATTGGGAGCATCCTCGTGGCATAGACTACTTGGGGGGCTTGGAGGGAGGTGGCCAGAGGTCTAGGGGTGGGGCTGATGGCAAGGCCGGGTGCCGTGCTGGAGTGGGTAAGGGGGTCAGCGATGGAGAAACTTGGAGGGGTTTGTGAATGGCCAACTATGCTAGATAGGCTGGATGAGGACTCATCGGGGCGTGAGTTAGTTGCCCTACCAGAGTCTACTACTTGTGGGGCTAGGAGGGAGGGGGCCAAAGGTCCAGGGGTAGTGCTGATGGCAAGGCCGGGCGCTGTGCTGGAGTGGATAAGGGTGTCTGCGTTGGAAGAACTTGGAGAGGTTTGTGAATGACCAACTATGCTAGATAGGCTGGATGAGGACTCATCGGGGCAGGAGTTAGTTGACTTACCAGAGTCATGCACATGGTTTCTGACGAGGGTGAATAGCTCTGCAAATTTGTCCAAGCTTTTGGTTGAGGCTTGGATCAAGACAATGCCATTTTTGTAAAGAGTGATGGTGAGGTCAGCTCGCAGGATTGGAGAGGGTGTTATTGTTAGCTTGGTGCCATATGGAATGTTCTTTGTAGTACGCACATTATGGAGGTGGGCAAAGGTTTTGCGCCAAGAGGAGGTTCTTCTAGAGTAGAAGATGAGGTTGTTAATGACTTTGCCGTTGTCCACGCAGTGGCGAAAGTCAGAGATCAGTGACTCAGGGTGCCTTTTCAGGGTGGAGTGCTTGAAGGATTTAGTGGCGGATTTGGGGAGGTTGGGGTGGTAGACCAGGGTGTAAGAATTAGCCCCCATGCCCGATAGGCCAGGACCTGCCAAGCTGGTTCGGGTAAGGCTACTCGAGGACTACTAGGGACAGCTATTCATCGGGGTGGGCTGCTCACCGTGGGAGAACTGGAATTGAAAACTGACAGCACCATGGGAGAGCGCACAAATGAGGTAAGAGCCTAGTTGGTAGCTCTCGAAGAATATCTAACGAGGATGAAGAAGATTGGTTGGCTCTCGAAGAATATCTAGTGAGGATGAGGATGATTGGTTGGCAGCTCTCGAGGAATAACTAGTGGGGGTGAAGATAATCAGGTTGTCTTTAGGATTTTCGCCAATTCTAGGTCAGGCAATGAAAGGTGAATGTAAAGTCTTCAAACTGATGCCATTTTAGGGTCAGGCGATGAGTAGTCTGCCAGTAGAAAGAAAACGTGGAGATACCGCCCATAAATCACGGCTGGTGATAGAAGGTATAAGCTTCCATAATGCTAACTGCTCATTTTTCATGGTGTTTGCATGATCCAATTAGGGAAGCACAATGGATAATTGCGAAGGTACAGTGATCCCGTGTTTATCGGGGCGCCGCCATTTTGGGTCCAGACAGCCGTCGGTGCACAATGATAATTACGGGGGTACAATGATCCCGTGTTTATCGGGGCACCGCCATATTCGGTCCAGGCAGTCGCTGGTACATTTATTCTTAATTAAATGGAGGAGGTGATGCGTGCAATATTCTGGCGCCGTCACTTACATTTGAATTGGCCCGTGCAGTTCGTGGGCTCAGGCATCAAGCGATGACATCAGCGAGCCGCAACGTGGAGGAAGACAGGCAGGAAAGCAATGCCCGGACAGCACCGCAGGGGCCGATCTCAGGCCAGGTGCATGTCGCAAGGCTCAGGCCTCTCCCAGGATCAGGAACCGAAGTCCCAGGACGGGAAAAGGCAGGCACACACTCTGCCTGGACAACACCATAGGCGCCGGTCTCGGGCACGGTATCCTTTGCAGGGTTCTGCTGTTACAGGGATCCAGACCACCGGGGCAGTCACGACTGGACTCGAGAGCCAATGCTGTCAGTCGAGGTCACGCCGCCCAAGAACCGTCCTTTCAGGGAGCTGAGAATCAGCCAGGCAGTGCGCAGATCACTCCGGGAGCTGGACGCCAGCCAAGTCGAGCAGCGCTGGGGTCCAGGCAGCGAGGTTGCTGATCTGGGCTGCATTGGTCGAACATGCAGGTAAGTTGGTTGCCAAACTCCGTTTTTTTGGGATTGTTGGGAGGGCTCCACAGTCCGGTCCAGGGGCGGGCAAGTGGTCGGCTTGAGCGATGGTATTTCCAAGGGATTTTCACCAGATGGCGATCCCCAAACGAGGAGCTCCTCGAGGGCTCCTCCTCAGGTGGCCATCTTGACCGTGAAGAAACAACAAAGAGATCGAACCTATGGAATCTGGCATAACTTTTCCCAGTGAACCAATAAGGCCCACAGCCTTTGCCACTGGCTTGCCACCATAACCAACAAAGGCCTGTTCAAGTGCACATTAACTAATATTTGAAGTAACATTTCATAATAGGCATATCAGACTTATGGCATTGTGCATAACTTAAATCAAGCCTATAGCTTGTCACCATAATTCTGTTTTCAGGGTATGATCTACCACCAGCCAACGCTAAGGCACACAGTCATAAAACTGAAAAACTATTCAAATTTACAGTTGTCTAAGCGAAATACTGTCTAACTTAAGAGGGCCTAACAAGGATTCTCAGAATGCAAATCTTCTAAATCTATAGTCTGTCACAGGAAGTAACCAGCACCAAACCCCTTGCCTACCACAGTAATCTGTGCGATTTTGGAGTAACATAATCCTTCAATGAAGGCTTTCATACAGAATAATAACAGCTCCCCCTAAATGAAGTGTTGTTTACAGTTTTCACAATAAATAGTTCAGGTCTACTGTCTTTATTGTAACATCTCATTACAAACAGACCAGGCATACAGTCATGATCCTTGGCCAGCCACCATAACCAAATCAGTCCTGCTGTATGGGGTGTAAGCTTTGCCACAAGCCAAACATTGCAACACAACCACTCTTCCAGTGGAAGCACAGCTTCGCTCTGATCAAATCATGTACTCAGGGAGACCAACATGTGGGTGGAGCTTAAACCCCTCTCTCAGTAGTACTCGGAAACCCCTTTATATGTTTATCACGTAACGTCTGGTGACAGCTGTACTTTCACACCAAACCTAAACAGTAAGGATCAAAAAAAGAGTAAAAGGAGAGGTTAAAGAGGTGGAACCTCCTTTTGAAAAACGAAAGACAATAAAACCGCCTGGAAGAAATTATTTTTGACCAAGAAGGGCATTTACCAGACTGCTTTCATATGCCTAGTGAAAGCCATTCTTGGTGAAAAGAAGGTTTGATCAAATATATTTATCAGAACTAATTTCTTTAGGCTTGCTTTCAGTTACAACCACATGCAACCGTGTGTGCTCGTGACATGCATAAATGCATTAAAAAGTACAAAGTAATGCAAATAGCAGCATTGCTCGATTTTTGTGTTTATTTTCGCCCAAACGAGTCTTATGTGTGGCAAAAACGTGCCATTATCATGACCACAATGTTTCCATTATTTTACCCCTTGGGCGCGGCTGCAATTCTGCGCCTGTGCGGCAGAATCGTGAGGGGGCGGGTTTATGACGGCCCCCAGCCGTCATCAGCACACGAGCCCCGTGATGCATGACGGCTGCGGGCCGTCATCAGCATCGAAGGGGTTAAACAAATGTATTCCTTGTTTTGGGCAGACATTCTCACCAGTTTACTTGAAAACTTCCTGCTTTAATCTAGTAGAAACTGAGTACTATCTAGGCCACAAATCAATCATTACTTTAGCCACACGATGCTCTAATTTTGAGGAAACATTGAATAATACTGTGAGCTCAATTTTACTCCCATTTTAGGTATACATATATACCCTTGTGCTGAACACAATGCAGCTTTGGTTTGGGACTTGCTTGGGACTTGCTTGGGACTTGCTTGGGACTTGCTTGGGACTTTTGAAGAATAAAATCACCACTTGCAGCATAATGTCATATGATGAGATAAGGCTGCCACCCCTATCCCTGCTTTCACTCACAACCGGGCTTTCACTCAATTTCAAGTCACTTGGATTCACCCTGACACAGAAGATACCCTCAAGGAGAACAGTGTCAATAAAACCTAGCCGGCTTAGTATAGGTTTTCAATAATGAGGAAAGGGAAACCACTTCTTTCAGAGCATGAATTGCCATTCAGCCAGGTTTTCCTATTCTTGCATACTGATGGTGGGAAGGTGCTGCTCCATGGTCTCCCAAACTCAACACTGGCTCCCTTTCAGAGCACCCTACATACCATAGCAAACAACATGTAGGACTTAAAGAAATATAAGATTAACTCTGCCCTGATGAAACTCCACTGATTCTCTTGCCAGCCTGCACCACCTTCAAATTAATCTGTATGATCTACAAAGTCATCAAAAGAGCCACCCCACCTATTTGAGTGACAGCCTCACTGCCTCCTTTTATTACCTGCACACCCACAACCATCACACTCGAGAGGAAGAAATGCAAAAAGAAACAAAAAAGACAACAGGTCTTCTCTATTTATGCAACCAGGAACTCGACTATATGGATGTATCCAACAGGACTAACTCAGTCCTTCACCAATTTAAGAAAGAGTTGAGGACAAACTTCTTAAAAGTATATTTCATTAGGATGAAATAATAGTCCTTCACTATCAGAACCTATCTCCCCGCACAAATACCTTATCTTTGCTTTTGTCTAGCGGAGCGCTGCCTTCTGGCTAGGTTTGCACCATACTAATATCAAACATATACACTAACATTGTTGGTTCAAAATGAATGTCATTGTTTCAGAACGAAATTGCAACTTACTTTGGGTACATTATAGCCGTATTTTAGAACAATTTGACTGTTGCTTTATGGGCACAAAGAGACACTGTTTTGACAATTAAACATCCCTCGTTTGACAAAAATATGGATCTTGCTTTGAACATGTATTTACCATTAATTTGGACAGAAATGCAGAATGAATTAACAATTCCACACATTTCAGACCAATATTTGGGCATCAGTTTGATCAACATTTTTTAAATAAACTAATAGTTCACTTGCCACCACAAGTGGACAGTCTGAGCACTAATTAACCATTTAATTTGAACTGAAATATATCATTCAATTGGGCCTAACTAACCATTGTCTCATTACAATTTCACAGTTGTTATGAACACAACCAACTTTTGTTTTAGGCCCATTTGACCCCGGTTTAGGTTAAACGTTTGCAATTACTTCTAACATAAATTTTCCATTAATTACATCACCAATTTACCAGTATTGTGCACTAGGTTGACCCTCGTTTCGGGCAGAAACATACTGTTATGCTGAGTACACATTTACTGTTATTTGGGCTCAAACTGGCACCTAAATGAATACACAATTTCCTACAGTTAATCTTGTAAAAAATTATCATTATTCATTCGCTAAAGTGATCATGATTTTAGACCACACTATTTTTACACAACTTTACCATTACTATTGACACAATTTTTCCCTTGCTTTGAACACATATTTTTGCAGTACAAAATCATCATTTGCTGAGCAACTTCACATGATAAGTTTAGGTTGCCACCAGTAGTTGGTGGTCTAAGGCTACTGCCATATCTTACATTTTAGTAACAGTTTGTCTACTCACACATGCTACTAATGTAGGATCCTAGTAAGAGCCATAGATTTAGAATTAAACTAATCAGTATTAAGGCGCCGGAGGCACCAGCAGTAAACACATCAGTTGAAACAATTGAGGATGACTAACTCCTGTATGCTGAAACACAATTTACTACCTTTCTGGGTAGATGTTTACAACTACTGTAGTCATAATAAATTACCACTAGGTAAGTAGCAGATTTCCTTATGTTGTTCTGATAAAACATTGATTATTATACTGGCCATAAATTGATCGAAATGTTAGTCACACAGAAGCTTTATTTTGGGCACATATTGACTATTATTGTATACACCATTTGATCTTTGCTGTGGTTATATATTGAGCTCCATTCAGAGTTCAATTTGACCATGGAATTAGACACAGATTAACCATCACTGTTGCACAAGATAAACATTTACTCAGTGCCTTCATAATGTGAGGTAAGGTTACGGTTAGTAGGTCATAAGGATGCTGTCTTATTTCCCCTTATGGAAATAATGGTCCCACTCACACCTCCTATTTTTGCAGCACCAAGTTTAATGCCATTATTTTTGCATAAATGTAATTATTATTTTGTGTATATGTTGGCTATATTTAAAACAAAAAATCGGGCCTCATTTACTACAGTTTGATGCACGGCTGTGCAGCAAACCTTCCTGTTGCACTGCTGTGCGTCAAGATAAAAGGCCAGGAATATGCCATATGTGCAAGATACTGTGCATTCCTGTCCTTCTCTCCTGTGCCAGTGCACATACAGCAGCAATGAGCCAAACCGGTCCCCCTTGCGCCAGGGTGCAAGGGTGCCTGCATTGCAGGGATGATTGTTGTTGTGCAGGAAAGCAATCATTAACGGTGTTTTGCTCCTTCAATGAGTTGCTACAGAATGCAGCAAACATAGAAAGAGCAAAAAACGAAGAGAAATAACAGTATTTCTCCTCGTTGCAGCACTCCTACGCCTCCCCATGGTAGGTGTAGGATTCTGACGCATTCCCAGGTTTATGATACTTTGTAAATCTTGGAATGTGTCAGGTTCCATGGATGCTGCGTGGGAACACCCACAGCAACACCCATGTAACGCCCCTTTCACGCAGAGTAAGGCGTGAAAGGGGCCCATATTTACAAGGTCATGAAAAATCACGCAGGGTGACTTTACTTGGCCTTGTAAATATGGGCCAGCACACAACGCCACTGGATCGTCCAAAAAAGTGATGCTCCGGTGGCGCACAGGGCTCCGTAAATTAGGCCTATTGTCTCTAATTTGGGTCACAGTTTATGTGTTTTTTGTTCCATAAATGAGGCATTGTTTGCCCACAATTAAACCCTTCATTTTAACACATGGTCACTATTAATATGGACATAAATCCATCATTAGTCTAGTCATATGCTCAATATAATTTTTTGGGTATCAAATGTATCAATATTTTATAAACTGATCACTACATTCGGAACAAACTGATAAAGCATGCACAAATTACCCATTGTGTTAGTAACAAATTCACCCTTTTTGTCACTCCACGTTGTACTTTTGATTGGATCCTGCTTGCTCATTGTTTTAGGTACAATTAGCCCATTGTTTTGGGCACAAATAGATCCACATTATAGCCAAAAGGAGATAATTGCATTGAACACATATTGACTATTGAAGTGTTCACATATTCACCTTGTTTGTGCAAAAATTTGCTACCGTTAGTTTGGCTATACATTGATTACGATTTTAGCCATGAAATAAAAAATAATGAAGGCATACATTTTGTTGTTTTGTGACACTCAGCTTATTTCTTGTGTGAACTGGTCAAAGTGTCCTGTGTCAGCATTCCCGGACTGATAAACAATTCTAAGCATTGAATGAATTACAACTATCTCAAAAAACATAGACAAAACTGATGATTTTAATAGGAATAACCACGTCTCTTGGCTTGCTCTCCCTTTGCCTGCTGTTTTAGGCCCTCATCCGGAGCCCAGTCCTTAAGTTAAAAGCCTTGGCTTTGAACTTTGATTCTAAACTGAAAATGAAGATCCAAATCTCTTTGGTTTTATCACTATGTGCCCTACTTTTACTTAAAGTCAGACCTACTCTCCCTCTGTTTTCGCTTAAGGCTAGAACACCTAAAGATGCAGTGGAAATTAAATCACTGGTCGACTACTGTATCTGTTTTACACTGGCAAAGAACAATTATAAAGATGTGAGACTATCCGGAATCAGGCTGTTAGAGCAATTGCTCAAAATTCAAGATTCCCCTCAGCAAAACATAAATTAAGCTGAAAATGAGTGACATACTTTCGTATGAAATAAATTATTTTAAGTAGATAGTGGTAATGCATTATAACAATGTTACTTTTCCTTTGACCATAAAACACTCCCACTTAGCCCTAAGGTGACTCTCGTTTTGGACACACTTTGACAATTACTTTGGTAAGAATATCGCCATTAACCTGAAGGCAAATTATAAACCAAGATTCTGATTTGAAATTAATCAATTCTTTTGGCATAAACTTTCAGCACAAATCGAAAATGTGAGCACAGATTCCCACAAGTTGACACTAAAGGCAAGTCCATCTGAGTCCACTCGCACTATTTTACTCTTGTTTTGGTATAATTTTTCAACTGTTTTGGGATCATTGCATGCATAGTGAACTGTAAGGGAACAATTGTTTTGGAAACATTTTGCCCATTACATTGAGCACAAATTTAGCTCTACAAATTTGCTACCATTATATCAGTAACAATGTGATATTTTAGGCATGAATCGACCATAAAGTGTACATTTGAGCTTTGCAATTGAATCAGTTGTAAGCTTAGTAGGAAATACACTTCCACTATTATTTTGGGCACAAATACCCTTTTATGGAACACAAGATGCCCTCATTTTGTGACCTAATTAGTTTTTATTTTGCACACATAATGACGTAATGATGTTTGCTCTGGCTACAATGTATCTTCATGGTGCACACAATTTGATCTGTTATTTGTTTTAGTATTTGACAAATACATTTGGTACAACTGAGGTGCCCAGTTGTGTATTTCAAAAGAATTAAATGGCAGAGCATTATCACCCAAAAACAATAGAGCCTGCATGCTTCATGTAACCATCCACCTACATATAGATGGTTGCTTTATTAGTTCAGGTGGGAGGTCGTTTGGCCCAGGCATCCTTCTAGGCTGCATAGAAGCAAACGATTCTGCCAGTTCCCCTTCCACTTATGAAAGTCTAGCTCAGTGTGACTTTCATTATCCAGGGGCCTCATTGGTAAAGCGAGCTTGTCACAAACCTTGAGATCCAACAGCCCAGGGACTCTATAAAGTTGCTCATAAAAGTTGATGAAAATCTGAGTCACCACCACTGCACTAGTGGCAAGAGTACTGCCTTCTGCGTGGATGTCTGAGATCACTCTTTCAGGCAACTATGCAGATCAGGAGTCAGTACAGGAGTTTGCTGGCCTTAAACTTCTCTTTTATATGCAGTGGTGCAAGGCTATCCAAGTAGCTTTAGCAGACTCTAAGGTCTTAGGTCTTATGGACAAACGAGTAGCCTTAATACAATATAAAATATGCTCTTCTGTGCAGAGTTTAAAGGTATGCCCCAGTTGAAGGAGCCCTGCCTCGTGTCAGACAATAAATTCTTCCTTGCACCACTATTGATGTCTAAGATATAACAGCGCACTCACTGTAAGGACAGCCTTACAGGCCACTTATACGGTGCAGTGGGACAAGACAATTTAAACTATGCTTCAGTCTCTTTACTGATGTTAGCTACGCAAGTTCGATCGATCAACCACCAGGCAATGACAGGCCACATTCCGTAGTGTATCCCCGGCGCATGATCCGGTGGAAAACTCCAATGGCACGCAATTGGACAGGCCATGTTACATGCTAAACACATCAGACACTCAAGGCAGATCAGGAGAGGGCAGAAATAAGTACTCTAGGTGAGAGAGGGGTTGGTACTGTGACAAAATGTAAGTGAAGGCTTGCCTATGGGATTAAGTGCTCACCATACATTAAACAGCCCCATCGATGCCGCCCATTCAGTTAATGGAGAGGACCAGGGTAGGGTCCACACCCTGCTTGGCACACCCACTCAACATATTTACCGCTGCGGCACTGAAATCCCCTTCAATAATATGATCCCTTGGGGAGCATCAGCTGTCAAGGAGCCCAGATCATTGAGCTTAGCCTGGGAGAGGATCATGAAAATCTACAAGCATCCTTGGTCTGCTATGAAGCATACCCATCTCCATCAAATACCACCCCCAACAACAAGAGTATGACTTGGTAACCGTGAATGGGAATGACTTTTTTAGTTGGATAGCAATCCCTCTAGATTCCCTAATGAACTCATCATCAAAGACCCTATTGTACCCACACAAACCCAGGAATGTTCACTGAGTGCATCATAAGTGGATCTCCTCTAGCATTATAATGGTGAGAGAGTGTTGCTTAGTGATTCGCAGCAGAGTCCCCCTTTTAATGCCGTCTTTAAGCCTATTACCATTCGAGTCTCAGCAGGGGACAGGGGAACCCTACTCACAAGGAACCAGGGTGCAAGTTATATATAGGGAAACAGCGGTTCCAGTGGTTGATAAAGCAATAATTTAAGCAATATATGTGCACAATCGCGATAAACATGAAAAAGGGACTAGTAATATTAGAGGGCATTCGAGGACATTAAACGAAACATGTGAGGATTAATTACAGTCTTAAATGTTGATATCAAGCATAAACAAACAGTCTATTTGGGTTTCGTTGAATAATGTCCACCAAATATGAACTATAACACACTAATTACATGTATTATATTCAACAACATAGGAGTGGCCGAAAAATCACACAAGTAAAAAAAGTTAAAAAAAGTGGAGTGATACGTGAAAAAAGCAAACAAATTTTGTTTTTGTTTTTTTATAATACCCTCACTCACCCGTCTGTTGGGTGACATGCTTCATCATTGGGTATTTTTCACCAGGCGGGTATAGGACTTACCTGGTGTGCTTCGACACCTGCAATTGCAGTGGAGCTGGATAAAGATAAAAACAGTGCAAAAAATGTGATGGTGATAAAGATTAAGAGGTGCGAACACTGACCAAAACCAAACTTTAATAAAGATCAATGTAAGCACACGGTTAAAAGTTTTTGAAAGGACAGTCTTGACTATGAATTTGAGTCAAATTGTCCTATTCAGTAGGTCAAATGGTCGACATGTTTCTGCTCATTAAGGCCAATTCGGCCGAGCTTTCTTCAGGACCAGGAAAAAAATTCAAACACTGGGCGGTGTGCGCACTCTAAGGCGTACCCTGACCTCAGTGCTCTTGTAAACAATACACAACTCACGGTTCATAATACCGGTTCACCCTGGTTTATCCAGGTTTTTAAAATGTGAAACCAGTATCTGTCCCATTTCATGGGCAAAGTGGCGGGGGTTACTTCACATTGGAAAACACTCATCTCCGATGGCTCCCTGCGTTGTGACCTACAAGGTTCACATCCACCGCCCGAATATTCGGGCGGTGGATGTGAACCTTGTAGGTCACAACGCGGGGAGCCATCGGAGATGAGTATTTTCTGATGTGAAGTAACCCCCGCCACTTTGGATCCTCTCCCAGGATAAGCTCAATGATCTGGGCTCCTTGACAGCTGAGGCTCCCCAAGGGATCATATTATTGAAGGGGATTTCAGTGCCGCAGCGGTAAATATGTTGGGTGGGTGTGCCAAGCAGGGTGTGGACCCTACCCTGGTCCTCTCCATTAACTGAATGGGCGGCATCGATGGGGCTGTTTAATGTATGGTGAGCACTTAATCCCATAGGCAAGCCTTCACCTACATTTCGTCACAGTACCAACCCTTCTCTCACCTAGACGACTTCTTTCTGCCCTCTCCTGATCTGCCTTGAGTGTCTGATGTGTGTAGCATGTAACATGGCCTGTCCAATTGCGTGCCATTGGAGTGTTCCACTGGTCATGCGCCGGGGATACACTACGGAATGTGGCCTGTCATTGCCTGGTGGTTGATCGATCGAACTTGCATAGCTAACATCAGTAAAGAGACTGAAGCATAGTTTAAATTGAATGATGGAATAGTCTCTGCTCATTAAGGCCAATTAGGCCGGGCTTTCTTCAGGACCAGGAAAACAATTCAAACACTGGGTGGTGTGCGCACTCTAAGGCGTACCCTGACCTCAGTGCTCTTGTAAACAATACAAAACTCACGGTTCTTAACACTGGTTCACCCTGGTTTATCCAGGTTTTTAAAATGTGAAACCAGTATCTGTCCCACTTCATGGGCAAAGTGGCGGGGGTTACGTCACATCGGAAAACACTCATCTCCGATGGCTCCCCGCGTTGTGACCTACAAGGTTCACAGCCACCGCCCAAATCGGGCGGTGGATGTGAACCTTGTAGGTCACAACGCGGGGAGCCATCGGAGATGAGTGTTTTCCGTTGTGAAGTAACCCCCGCCACTTTGCCCATGAAGTGAGACAGATACTGGTTTCACATTTTAAAACCTGGATAAACCAGGGTGAACCGGTATTAAGAACCGTGAGTTTTGTATTGTTTACAAGAGCACTGAGGTCAGGGTACGCCTTAGAGTGCGCACACCGCCCAGTGTTTGAATTGTTTTCCTGGTCCTGAAGAAAGCTCGGCCGAATTGGCCTTAATAAGTAGAAACATGTCGACATATCTGAACTGGGGTAGAGGAGTGTCCTTTGAACCCTATCTCTCCTGTTGTTTATTCGTATCCCACACTAATTACATGAACAAATTCCTATCCCCCAAATTCAGTTCACCCAAAACTGCCACTCCAGAAGTATCTTTCACCCTTAGTACACCCCATGTTAAAGAACTTGAAAACTCAACTAGAACTAAGAACTGGAGCATAATCACAACTTCTCTCTCCAGCCTAATATATTTGTATCCTCTATTTTGCTATGTCATATCAGCATGGAATGTGAGGCAAAGGGCTGCAGAACAGGCTTTGTTTCATATTCAACATATTATTCGTTGTACACAAAGGGAAATAGTTACTCTGATCACTGACTGACCTTTATATGGCAATTTCACAATTTGTTCTTTATTTTTGCCCAATATTGACCATTATGTAGGCTCCAGTTTGCCAATACTATAGTCCAATACCAGCTCATACAAAAGTCACATTGTTGCTTCTATTGCACAATGTCTCTCTTACTTTAGGCACAGAGGAGTTACAATTATGGACACAACTTTTTTGCCGCACAGTTACCGTAATTTAGGGCATCACATCAGTACAACTTTTATGCTTAGAATTATTATTAATTTAGGTCGAACTTTGTTTCCAATTTTTCTAAAGCAAACTGCTCATTACTCTGGGCACGATAATACCATTACATTAATCTTGAATTTGCCACCTACTGGCCACTATTGTCGGAAGCAATCGTCATTTTGACATTGGTTAGCTGATGACATGCACATGGTGACTCTAATTTCGTGCATCTATTGGCACCTATTTAGAGTACATACATATAATTTATGTGCTAACTAGTTTCCTAGGATAATACCTTTATGTAGGAAACCTGTGCTTAATAATTGCAAGATCTGACCATCGTTTAGACACAGTTTGGCCATCTTTCTTGCCTATATTGAACCTTTTGTTTTTACTCAAACTCTTCATCAGTTTAGACTCTATGTGTAGCATACTTTGGAACTATGTTCTAACTCTTTACAGCACTTCTTGGTTATTATTTTGGGCATGAAGTAGCTTTTATCTTAGGCGCTTTTACGTGATTATATATAGAAAGTTCTCCTTAGTTGGGCATATGTTATTCACAATATGGACAAACATTAAAATATATTTTGACTGACAAAAGTAAAAGTAATATTAATGTATTTACATACTGGGTAACATTATTTGGATATATACGTACGTGTTAGTTTGGCTTTAAATGTATCATTACTTTAGTTTCTTTAGGCCTACATTTTAAGTGCACATGTGGGTCTTTATTGGGGAGGTGTGGATGATTATGTTCCACATGGAGTTACTGTTTTTTAATGTACATTATTCTGTCCAAGGATCCTATTACCTTAGCGACTGATTGGCCTTTGTTTTAGGAAAACAGGCTTGTTATTTTTGTATCCTTTGAAACATATCTACCATTGTTTTATGAAAGCATATGCCGTCTGATTATTCCCAAAAATATGTTAGGCATAATTTATGGTTCACACATTCCATTGTTTGTGGGCAGATTATACGGTTGGATTTTGGCACATTAAGACCTTTTATTTTGCCACAGGTTAAGCATAATTTGTCTGTGCAAATGAAATCACTTTGACTTTAGGTATAAATTTGGTTACAATCTTTCTTTACTACGTTTACTGTAACTCTGCACACACTCCTTTTAGGTACAAATTGAACCCAATTTGTGATAAAAAATGACACTGGTATTGAATAAATATTAACCAATATGTTGGACAACAATTTACCATTATTTGCTGGTATATAATCTTGGGCAGAAATTCGCTATAATGTTTGGTGATGAATAGTCTTTCTCACACCACAATTTAACCATTCTTTGGGCACCTATTAAAGACTCATTTGAAGACACATTTATCATAATGCAGCTAACTAGTTGGCACTTATCTTGTTTGAATTTGATCTTCATTGTGGACACAAATTGGGCCTTATTTTATCAACAGAATCACTAGGTATTAGGCTATTTACCATGAACTTTGGGTCACTAAAGACCATCATGTTGGCATAAATTGAAATCCTTTCTAGCCATAGGATAGAGTCCAGTTTTATATGGTATTTCTATTACGCAAAATCGAGCCAAAAGGTAGTTGAGCACAGTACAGGTTCAAAGACAAGCATAACATTAGCGACTGATAGGAGAGGTAGCTAGCTTGTGGATGACTAGTGCATTGTGATGTGGTATTCTTTCAAGAGGTGCATGTTCAACTCTTTCCTAAAATGAAGCAGCTTTGGAGCAAGCCTGATGGATAACGTATGTTGTCATTTTGTGCACAATACAATTGATATTTAGTTCGCTTTCACACATGTATTAGTTACAATTGGTCCATTAATTTAGGCACCTCTGGACAATTTTGTTATACACATATTTACCTTTAAATTATTCATTCATTTGGCCATAAACTAGAAAATATGTTAGGCCATATTTCATGATTATTAAGGACTCTTTGGGAGCCCTGCTCTTGACAAGTATTACCCATTAATTTGTACACTCAACAATCATTGTTTTTTTCTTACAATTATGTATAATTTACGGGCAAATAATTTTGAGCCATTAAAAATCAGTGTGAATAACGTGATTATTAATTTAGGTACAAATACAACAATACTTTGGTTGTTCACTGACCCATATTCTGGGGTGATATTTGGACCCTCGTCTCAGCACCTAATAGCTCTTATGTGAGGTATACATTTGTGTTTATTTTGAACTGATTCATGACACTAAGACTGATACAAATCTATTCATATTTTGGGAACAGCAAGATTGGCACAAGTTACAGATACAATGAGGCCCTTGAGTGGTGCACATATCTTCCATTAATTGTAGCACAGACTAAATACTATTTGGGTGTAAAATTATTATTATTATAGAGGCTATAAGATAACATTACTTTGATACCAGCAACGTTTTTAGTTAGGGAGCAAATGTACCACTTATTTTGTAACTGGGTGAGCTTTGAGTTGGCAGCAAAATTTGACTTATTTTGCCAAAGTTATCTTGGAAACAGTAATCGAATTATTTGTAACTCCTTCATGTAAGTAAATCAGACACATTAAATTACTATTATTTGTGCACAAATTCATCAAAATACCAGCCACAATTTAGCCCTTGTATTATGTACTAAGCAGTGGCAGATCCTCCGCTAAGGCGGAGAAGCATCACCCCACTGCTCAGAAGGAAAAATCCAATGATAATAACATATCGTTATTGTGATTGTATTTTTCCTATGGAAGTCAGTGGCTCACGGTGCGGGCTGGGCAGCGCAGGGTGAGGAGTGGTATGCACTCCCCAAGTGCGCATGACTGCTTCTCTGGCCCTCTTGGGCCGCGAAGCAGTCATGCACACTTTGCATCTTCCATATCAGGCTGCATTCCACAGCTTGGTGAGGAACATGCAAAGCCTCCCTGTCCCCATCTGGGCGCCGAACCATGGCACTCAGGCCAATCACAACGCTGCATTGCAGCGTTGTGATTGTCTCAGGAGAGCCTGTCTGCCCGGCTGCTTCCTGCTGCTGCCGGACGGATTGGAGACCGGAAATAAGGACGGATGAGAGGCGGCCGTCCGCCCCTTTCAGCTAAGTCCTCTTTATATATTTCCCCCCCCCCCCCGCCCCAACACCCCCATGAACATTTTGTACAATATGTATCAAAAACAGGAGGTAGAATTGGACCACTCCATTAGGCATCTTTTGACCAATTTTTTGAAAAATGTATTTTTTATTTTTGTATTACATTGATCGATATTATGGGTGCAAACTGAAAAATATGTAAGTCTCAATAAAACTATTAACATGGAAGCTATACTTCAATTCGCATGGGTGTAAATGGATTTGGACGGCTCCGGAGCTCCACGCCTCCGGACAGCCGTCACAACTCTTGGCCCCGCCCACCCTCGACAGCGCGATTCTCCGCGGTAATGGCGTCCAGCGGAGCATCAAGGAAGCGAGCGGCATACTGAACTAAGTTTTCGGCCCCTGCAGTCTACGATTCGGAGCTTTCTGGGGTATCTGTCATTGGAGGCATAAAGAGGACTGGGATTTGTTGTCTTTTCTCGAGTGAGTGCCCCTCTCAACCCTGGCTGCCCTCGAAGTGCTGTTTTGGCGCTTTTTCCATTGCTAAGATCTGCGGCTTGTGGCTGTTAGAACATGGGGCAGTAGACTTCATCTCAACGACGATTCCTGAAGGAGGTTCTTGTCGGCCCCCCTCGGACAGATAAGCGGTCCAGCATTCTGCAAGCAAAAGGTGAGGCGAGGGGAGATAAAAAAAAGGGACATATAGACTGATTGCTAATTGCTGTTCTGCTCAGTGGGCTTGTTATAATTTCGAACCCCGCACGGGGACATGGGGAGGCAACTGAAAGACAGTGAAGACGGTGATGACGTAAATAAAATGGCCAAAATGGAGATAACTGCCCATCTTAAAAGCAAAACGCGCTTAGCCCTAGCCAGAAAAGCTGCACGGTTAGCTGCTAAAGAAAAAGAGAAGGCCAAAAAATTAGAAGGGAGCTCGGTTTCTCCCGTTTTGGGGAAGGATTCAACGATTGAAAGCTCTGAAGATGAACTCCACACCACTCTAACTTCTCCGCCAAATGAAAGGGTAGAAGAACCAGAAGAAGTAGGAGAAAAAGCTATGGGAGGGAGCCACACAGAAGATGTAACGGAAAATACCTCAGCATCACCTAAAAATGATGTAGGGGTTGAGTCATCTCCGGGCGGGAAAAATACGAGCGGAGTGAAGGAGATAAGAGACTTTCCTTTATTTGAAAAAAAGACAGCGCGCACTCCTCAAATACCAGCGGCCCTGCTCGAAAAGAATCCCGAAACACCAGCTTCATCCCCAATAACAGTGGTAGCGAATGACTCTCCCTTGCAATTGCCTGAGATTATACCACAAACTATATCAGTAACTCCTCAACTACCAATGCCAAGTGGTTTTGAGGCGGTAGCAAAGTTTCAATTAAGCGGTGCAGTATCTGAAACGGAAGCAAGTCCGATCATGATCAGTGAAGATCCTAGAATAGAGACATTTTCCAAGCAGAGTTCATAATCAGCTGCAGCTCTGCATCCTCCCTCTCGCCCACCTGCCGGACTGCCCCAAGAAGGGGACTTAAGGGGCTCAACATCAGTAATCTCAGCATCAACGACTCAGCTACCTCAAAAGGGGAAAAGTGGAAGCTCCGAAAAGGAAATGAGCTACCAAATGGACATTCGCGAGATGTTAAACCTAATCCTTGATGAGATTCGCGAGATAAAGTTGAACCAGCAAGTTGAGATAGCCGCTTTGCATTCCAGGCTGGAGAAATTTGTAGAGTCGATGCAAGGACTCCCTTCCAGATTAAACGAGGCGGAGGAAAGAATATCGGCTCTTGAAGACCATATCAACCAAGCAAGAACAGAAGCCAAAGAGACTGCAAGTAAAAAGAGCCTCCTGGAAAGTAAGCTTGAAAACAAGATCGAGGAATTTAAGAACCACTCCCGAAGATCCAATCTTAGGATAGTGGGGGTTCCTGAAGGACTGGAAGGCTCAAATATGCTCCAGTGGGTTAACTCTTTTATTCATCAAAAAGTTCTACCAGAGTTTGAGGGAGACCTGACCATTATGAGAGCTCATCGGGTCCCCGCTCAGAGATTCGCAAACTCAACTTTTTCTAGAACTATCCTGATGAATTTCACGGATTACAGGATTAAGGAAGAAATTCTATCTAAAGCATTTCAACAGAGGCAATTTTCTGTTACTGAGACAATTAAATGCAGAATTTTTTCCGATATGACCGCTACAGCAGCGTGTCGCAGGAAAGAATTCGTCAAAATTCTCCACCTTTTTAAAATGAATGGCGCTCAAGCCTCAATCGCTCAACAGTCCAAACTAAAAGTACTCGTGAAGGGAAAGTTCTATATGTTTTCCGACCTTGAAGAAGCACAGTCTCTCCTTAAGGAGATCACTTCTGAGACAAATGCCTGAGTTAAAAGTTACAGGTTGTTGAATAATAGAGGTTGAGCATGAGGAAAAGTGGCAATAAGATGCATTTTTTTGGTATTAGAATAGATTAAAATCAATTTTCTTGTCTGTTTGTCGAGAGGGGCCATGGGCTCACAGGGTTACTCAGGGTGTGACAAGAAGACACCCAGGTTAGTAGGAGGGGGCGGAAATGTGGTCAGCGTGGGAGGAATGGAAGGCGCCACATTTCAGGGGGGGGTGGAGGTTCACCAGGGGAGTGAGAGGGGGGTCGGGGTGAAAGCAGTAAAAAAGAGCAGAAGTCATAGGCAGGGTTCATATCAAATTTTGAATGTAGGAATTAAAGATGTGAGAATATTTATATGGAAATGCACAAATGTAGTATCCTATCAGTTAATGCCAACGGTGTATTAAACAAACAAAAATATGGCGCCCTCATAAAATGGGCAGTCTCTCAGAATCCTCACGTGATATTTCTCCAAGAGACTCATCTAAAAACCAATACCCCCAATTTATTTATCCCGAAATATTTTTCACATGCGTTTTTTGCGTCAGCTGGGGTAGCCCAGAGAGGCGTTGCAATTTACTTCTCTAGGAGGCTACCTTGGGAAGTTTTAAAATTTAGAAGGGATCCAAAGGGGAGATGGTTATGGGTTGCAACCAAAATGCAGGGGAAAGTAATGAACTTTGTAAACTGTTACGGGCAGATATCTGACGAGGTGTCTAGTATTTTAGAAATCAATGATCTTCTCAGGGGGGCTCCCGGCCAGATTATCATGGGAGGAGATTTCAATTACATACAAGATTTAAAAAAAGATACCTCTAATAAAAATAAGAAACAATTAAAACCTAACACTAAAAAAGTTGTGGGCGCCTTTATCTTAGAATACCAACTTATAGATCCATGGCGCACCGCTTCCGGACGTCATCAAGAATAGATTTTTTTCTGATATCTAGATCCATTCAGACTTTAAGTTCATCTATTGGATGTAATCCCTTTTCCGACCATGGGAAGATAGAGTTGGAAGTTAATCTAGGAGGTGGGGGCAGGGATCAGTCCAGGTGGCAGCTGGACCATACCCTGATCCAGAATCAGGACTTCGTGGTTGGTTTTGGAGAATGGATTACGGAATACTTTAAAATCAACAATGATACGGCAGAACCATTCTCGGTCTGGGAGGGATTTAAGGCTGCAGCACGCGGCCAGATAGTATCCTACACATCTGCCCATGCTAAAAAGAGGAGACAAAAAATATCTATGCTCCAAAAGGCTGTAGATAAAGAATATGCTCTACAGTTCCGCCTTCGCCCGAATCACTTGGAGCAAGCAAAGGCGGAGTTAAGAGATTTCTTTCTATTGGAAGAGATTAACAGTTCTAGAACCTTCCAACAAAGGATCTACGAGGATAGCCAATTGGTAGGAAAGCTCCTGGCGAATTCTGTGAGAAAAAAACAGGAATCTTCCTCGATAGTCAAAATAAGAGATCCGATAAATGGCCAAGAGATAGTAGATAACAATCTGATCCAAAGGACTTTTCTGGAGCATGTTAGCCGTATATATACTACTGAATATCAAGTAGGGGAAGATCAGATACAGGACTATTTTATGAACATAGATATTCCAAAGATTACGGCCAATCAGGTTGTGCAATTTGGGCTTGAAATTAATGCAGGGGAAATAGCAGATGCTATTAAGGCAACACCAGGGGTGAAAGCCTGTGGGCAAAACAGGTTTCCAATCGAATTTTACAAAATCTTTTTTAAAGAGCTATTAACTCCCCTAATGAATTTATTTAACTACATCAAGTTAGGAGGATTGGTACCCGCGTCCTTTAAGGAAGCAACAATAATATCTTTTGTTAAAAAAGACAAAAGTCTAGAAGATATTAATTTGTATAGGCCGATTAGCCTCCTGAATTCAGACTACAAAATCCTAATGAAAATCTGGGCCCATCGCTTTACGTATGCTGCGCAAGAAGACATACATAGCGATCAGTCAGGATTCATAGCAGGCCGTGTTATGGCTTCCAACACTGAATTTTTAATTCAGGCATTGGACTATTTTTATGTTAATTCAACCCCTGCCTGTATCTTAATGGTCGACGCGGAAAAAGCCTTCGACCTAGTAAACTGGACAACCCTGTTTTATTCCCTTACCAAATTCGGGTTTCCTGAACAAGTGATTAAGATGCTGCAGAACATCTATCAAGGTGCTTCAGCGCATGTTATAATTAACTCGGAAAAGGCCGGTTCAATCCAAGTTAATTGAGGGACCAGGCAGGGCTGCCCTTTATCTCCTCTTCTTTTTACTTTTTTTATTGAACCCCTTGTTATTAAAATTAGAAACAATCCTGATATTCTCCCCCCTATCCTCGGGATGGCGAAGCTTAAGCTTTTCGCGGATGATATTATCCTCTACGTAAAGCCGAATAAGGAGAATATAGAAACTATATTAAAAGAATTTAAAGCATATGAACAAATAGGAGGCTACAAAATAAATGCTAAAAAAACGGAGGTTCTCGCTTTAAACACCAACCTCAGCCATTTTCCATCGTGTTTGCGTGTCCAGGCCGCAAGCCGAGACCCTATTAGATATTTAGGCATATACGTGTCTTGTGATTACCACCAGCTCTATCTCCTTAACTATGTGAGAATGAAGAATAAAATCAAGATTCTTCTCGTCCAATGGCTTTTACTCCCGCTCACCTTGATTGGCAGGGTATCGCTGATCAAGATGTCGATTCTACCTTTATTAATATTCTTGTTTTGTAATGTTCCCATTAAATCGAATTCTATTTATTTCAAAGACATCGAATCCATGATCAGAAGTTTTGTTTGGGGGGGAAAAGCCCCTAGGGTAAAGCTGTCTGTGATCCAACTTCCAGTTGAGCAGGGGGGACTGGCTCTTCCACATTTAAAAACATACTATGAGGCAGCCTTTCTCAACTTAGTGGCAGGCCTGATAGGTTCAAAAAACAATCGTGATAGCTTCTTCTTAATAAAAATGATACAAGAGTCTGATTCTCAAACCCAGGTATTTTTAAAGATTGCAAAACTCCCCAAAAGGACGAGATACAAGACCTTGAAAGAATATTTATCTAGATTACAGTCCTTTTTTAAGAAAAATCTCAATTCTTCAGCTTCCCAGTTTTTTGCTTACGAGAATGTTTTTGTCTGGGCCTCCAAATTAGTAACAGTCAAATATTGAATTGGGAGAATTTGGGATTTCAGGAGTTAAGGCACTTCTTTGTACAGAATAGAATTATTTTGTGGCAAGAAGTGCTGGCTAGAGTAATTACTCCCGGGCGACCAACGCTTTTTGAATATTTACAAATTGTCCACTTCCTGAGAAGAGATATTGGTGGACTTCTTGCCTCAACGAGTGAGATGGTAACACTCCTATATGAAACCAAAATTAGCGGCATAGGCAATTGGTACAAGAGGCTCCATTGTGTCGGGCAATTAGACATGATGGATCGCCATCTTGATAAAATAACTAGCCTAACTCAATGTAACTTAACACATAAGGAATGGGAAATCATACGTTTGCTAGGCTATAAATCATTACGTGCCGCTAATTTTAAGAGGATGGCCTTCTTGTCCCGTTGGCTAGCGTATTGGACTCCGGAAGCACTTGAGAAAAGGTTCCCGGAGGTAGAGAGCAGGTGCTTTAGATGCCAAGCCGCTGGCCCGGGGGGCTGGCTTCACATTTTTTTTACTTGTCCCCAACTGAAATCTTTCTGGGAGGCCATATTCAAAGATATTGAGGCGGCTATAGTGAAAACACTTGTACCCTCAGCCCGAATTGGCCCTCTTTGGTATATCCAAAGACAGAGGTACTCTTAAAGATGATGTGGAAATAGTTGTGTTTATGTCTTGTGCAGTTGCTCGCTCCCTAATACTCCAAAATTGGAAATCAAAGGAACTTCCATCTCATTTAAAATGGCTTAACAAAATGAGGAGGTCATGGAATTTTGAAAAAGCTTATGCTTGCAGAGTGGGAGCAGTCAGGAGTTTCGAAAGGAATTGGAAGTTTTTTGAGAATCTGGAGGAAATAAAGGGGGGGGGTTAAGCTAGAAATTAGATTGAATACTAAAACTAAACCTATAGGATTCTAAAGCAGTCTTGAAATGTTGGTAGACCCTATCAACAAGTCATACGTACATTTTTTTCTGTAATATTTGCACTCTTAGTAAAAGAATTTAGCACTAGCACTTTATTCCAGGTTGGATTGCACTGTATTGCACTTGCACTTTATGATCAAAGTTTGTGGATGTTGCACATTGCTTATACTTGAAAATTTATAGTTTTTGTATCATTGACTGCTTGAGAGTTTTAAGTATTCAAAATTCCCCCTTTTTAATCCAGTTTTTTATACAGTTTTTTTTAATAGAAGAAGCTTTTAAAAATGTTGTATCCATTTCCATTGCTCAAATTGTTCATTCATGAATTGTACCTTAACTATGTTCTGCTCAATAAAACTTTTTGGGAAAAAAAAAAGCAAATGGATTTTTAAATAGCTATTAATTAATGTACACATTGGCTTAAAATGATTTGGAATAAAAATATTTATTTATCTGGGCACTGATTTTCTTTTACATTTAGCACAAAATGAACCTAATTTTAAGTGATATATGACCTTTGTTTTGAGCAGATGCTGCCATTCTAGGAAAATGAAGGGTAAACCAAGAAAGGATGGTAGAGAACAGAGTAGGAGGACAAAGAGGACAGCAATGTAGATGGAGGAGAGACCAAGAAATGGGTACCCTCAAACATTTCACTTAAATACTAGGTACAAGCAGAACCAGACGGGGGGAAAATGAGAGAATTGTAAGAACATAGAGGGAAGAAGAACCAGTCATTAAAGGTGGAAGTAGAGGCCGACCCGCTGAAGAATTCCTTGCTTACAAATCTGTTTAAAGAAACAAAATATTCATCAGGATTACTTCATCAACACTGGCAATGCCATTTTGATTTTTAAAACTGTATGGCCATGGGCATAAGCCTGCATTCTCATTTGATTAGTATGAGTTTACCATTCCTGACAGCAACCTTAGGCTGGAAATGTATTTAGGTTGAGTTTAATTTATTTATTGTGTCTACTTGATCTGTTCATTTTAGTACAGAATGTAGTACTGATGTAGATACATTACTGAGCTATTACAAAGCAGTAATGATACATGTTTTATTTATGTGCTTAGCCCATGGTGTCTTAAAAGACACAAGGATCGATTTAGAGTTTTGTGCACTTGGTACTCAGCTGCAAATGCAAAGGAGTACCCTGACCCCAAGCCCTCAGTCCACGCACCTCATTTAGAGATGTGTGGAGGACCTTAGGTATTCCTCCGATGGGGTCTCCGTTGGTTCAGTCGCCGGAATACTTCCTCTGATGGCCGTGGGAGGAAACACATTCCACTACCCGCCCTCATTACGACGAGCAGTGTAATTTCTTTTTCCTTCCTTTTCGTCACCACTAGGAAAAAGCAGGTGGTGAGTTTCCGAACATAACACAGTAATGACCCCCTCACCCTCGGAGAAAACTCCAAGCGTGGCGGGTCATTCGTTTTTATTTTACAGAAGCAAACTCTTATTTTGGAAGTTTGTTTCTGAAAAACAAAAAATTTAAAAAGTTTGATGGACGACCATAAAAACATATGGGGTCCACCCACCAAGCTTTTCAGAAATTGAGAAGAACCACTGGCTCTTTTAGGTGTACAGACTGTTGTTTTTTTTAGATATACAGAGATGACTGGGCCGAGGGTGATCACTAAATTTCGTTGATGAAGTACTGTTGGGATTATGCATGTAATGTCCTCTGCCATCCTGGCTCATGCTATTTATTCTACCCGTCACACCCTAAATTAGGCCCATAATTAATTTTACATTGATTTCTTACCCAAACTGAGTGCCAAGAGTTCCACTTCTGGCATTAACAGGTAACAAAAGAGCTAACAAGGGATGGCCCCCTATATATTTATTGCAATAAGTACTGATATAGTACTAGCGAGGGACTGCTCGTAGATTGTAAACATAGTAATCCTGGAAACATGACGAAAGAGAGCAGCGTGACTATTGCCTGGGGTGAAGGCTCCATGATGAGCATTGTCTATAAGTAACCCGGGATGTTTGTTTGTTGTTATATGGAAATGTAATTAAAAAAAATACTTTTTGTTAAATGAATAGGTAACAAAAGCACTTTTAACACACATTTTCTCTCTAACACAAAAACGTGTGACTCTTCATACAAGTGAAAAATTTTATGGCCTCAAGACTGAATTCCCAATGATGCCTGAGGTGAGTTACTTAACTTTAAACTAGGCAATGGAGCCAGTTACCTCAAGTCCACCTAACCTGAAAATATTATATTTTACAGAGGTGAAAGAAGTTGATTTACCTATACTAAAAAGTTCGGGAAGATAAATACATTTCCTTTAAAGACTATTCTGTTGAAGAGGCAGAATCATAGGAAAGCAATGTAAAGAGAATTCAAATCATTTCTTTGAGGTACTTCAATGATTGTTACAGTTGCAGAAACTCAAATGGCAGCTAAACTGTGAGCTGGTCTATGGAGATTAAATAATACAATTTCTATACATCTAGAAATAATCATGGGAAGAACAAATCATACACGTTAATTGGGATACAATCTTAATATGCAAATATATCAAACAGACAATCAAATGTACTAGCATAGAGCACTCTTGATTTTGTACATTTAACCATAACCTTTTCCTCTAAAACTGAAAAACGGTAATGACAGTAATTTTATAAGATGATAAAAATAACTTTGACCATGTGAAAGCTGGTGTCTTTTTGTGAAGTTATCGTTGTGTTGCAGGATCCAAAAACGTCTGATTGGAGACAATGGAATAAACTTCATCAGTAATCTTCCAACTTCCTTTTCAAGTTTTTAAAAACTCATTGGAGCTGTGGACCAGTGTAATGATCTTGTAGTGAACCTTTAGACTAGTGTAAGTCTTTTCATGAGAAGAGCAAGGCTTATAATTGTTTATCCCCTGCAAAATATTGCAAGGTTCTTTCCATTGCGCGTGAGGGCCTTGTGGAATGTTGGCATATCCTGGTAAATCAGTATTGCCTCGAGCATGACTCTTTGACATGAGGCCATATTCTGGTCATTATAGAACAATATTAAGCCTTTAGTCTGAAGGTTCACCAGGTTTTACCTGAATAATTCATAGGTAATAAGAAGCAACTCTGTCACTAACATTCTGATATTGGTAAAATCCAATTACAATATTTTTTCCCTTTTTTAAATTCTCTTAAAACAAAAGGAGGGGATGAAGTTTATCACCTTAACACATCAGAAGGGGACAGAAAATTAGATGAAAATGAGATATTTTATATTTAGTTAAATAAATAAATAAAAGTGTTTTAAAAAGTGCCTATTGTTACATTTGTGACAATAGTTTTTTCTGCCTCCATCTTTGCCCAGATCATCAATACAAGCATGGCAAATCCATCAATGTCTGCGTAAAAATGTTTACTCAGCACTTTTTTTAAAATAAAATATTTTTAAAATCCTGCTTGATTTCTCATTCTGGCACATGATACCCCTGGACTACATCAGACATGCACGTCTAGTGTATATTTCCTTTCATGTGTCGCAGATCTGAAACTGTGCCATCTTTTTGTAAGTATTTGTCGAGTTTTCTTCTTTTGCACCACCCTGGGCTCTGGACACCTGGTATTTTTGGGATATTTCAGCTCGGTGAAGAAGGTAGATCTTCAAAGAGATGCCAGCCATCACTGCAAGTGCCAAGGCCCCAATGACGACACCAAGGATAATCGGCAGAATATCTGAAAAATAATACCACTCCTTGTAATTTAAAAAAAACAACCTTTATGCTGTTTTGCAAAAATGATACCTTTGGCAGAATAACCTATAATTTTTTTTTGTTCCATTTAACACGAGATCGAATGAATAGCATTTTGTAGCTGTATAAACATGAAAGCACAGTAGTGACATATAATATTTTAAAATACAGAACAAGGAGGAAGGTCTTTCATTCTGAATATTTTTTCCAGTTTTGATATGTAGCAATCAGCTCTAAAAAATGACGACTGTCTTATTGTCAAGAGACTTGCAGTGAAATTAAGACAAGCTCTTATTGAACTTTCACCCATCTAATAGGGTAACAAATGATGAAATATTACCAATTTGTTAACATCTTCACAATCACAAAGTAAAAAAACGAAAAACCAATCATTTGAATATAGGGGCACATGCATCAATGGAAATTGCATTCGCAAATGGTGCGAATTGCAAAATTCGGCCGTTTGCGAATGCAATTCCAAATTTTGGGATGCATTATCATTTTTGTAATTTTCGCAATTTAAGAAATCGCAAAATTGCGTTTCTTAAATTGCGATTGCATTTAAGGAATCTCAAATTGAGATTCCTTAAATGCAATGCATCAAACTTTAAAAATTTGCGAATTCGCAAATAGGGGAGCAAATTACCATGTAGTTGACCTTCATGGTAATTTGCGAAAACTGAAAAATGCACTAAAGTGCATTTTTCAAAGATCCATTTTACACACACACATCCATGCCCTTTGGGCATGTGTGTGCAAAATGTACTTATAGGCAGATGTCAGGGGTGCAACAGGGTGTCCTTTGGACACCCCTGCACCCTTGAAATTGCATTCTCAATTTGCGAATTTCTAATGGTGAATCGCAAATTAAGAATGTCTTCCCATCCATTCCTAAGGGCCTCTAGGCCCATAGAAATGGATGGGGAGGAATCCCTAATTGCGATTCTCAATTAGAGAATCGCAATTAAGGAATTTTAAGAAATCGCTATTTTTTTAACGATTTCTTGATGCATTGCAGTTTGCAATTCCTTAAATGCGATTCCTTATTTTTCGCAATTAAGGAATCACAAAATGGAATATTGATGCATGTGCCCCTAAGACTCCAAAATCAAGTTACAAAAAAGACATTAAAATAGCGAAAAGGTGGTGATTCGTTGGTGATAGGCTTTACACCGGTAAATATTCAATATGGTGTTTCTCATATTTATTGCTCTTGCTGTTACTTTGTGGTATTGTCTTCCAGTTGCTGCAGTAAAAACCACACCATGGTCATTTAGATCTCTTTTCTAACTGATGCCTGCTCAATGTTCCATTTTGCTGCTTTGTTTTTGAATGTACCACTTGTCTTGCATCCACTGTACTCGCCCCACTTTGTGCCAATTGTGGGAAAACACTCTACTTGTTTGTGGATTTCAAGGGTGGGATCATGGTAACTTTAAGGAATACTGAAGAGTTGGAATTTGAGAGTGAACAAGACATCATCTGCCACCATAATGACAAACAGTGCAAACAATCGGCAACAAAAATGGCACAAAGACAAGAACAGAGCAACAACTGAAACAGCATTATGGCAAAAAAACACATGTAAATTCACAAATTATTTCTGAGTGTCTGATTTAAGCTTGGAAAGAGGCACAATGTATGCATGCATAATGTACAGTGTGCATGATTCACAAAGGTGAAATTAAGAGGTGCACATATATTCTATGCAAGCTTACTCTACACGACATATGCATTTGTTACGCTTGTGGGCTTTAAGGTCATTGGGAAATTTGGAAGACAACTGAATCTTTGAATTTTCCTGATAGTGTGCTGGGAGTTGTTAAGGTTTTGGTATACAATGGGGCATTATTCTTTGCAAATTACTTTGTTGAAGTGAAGGGCTGCCTAAGTGTCAGAAGGCTCAAAGTGTCATTGAGGGATGAGTGGAGGGTTTCTACATCTTTAGGAGTGTGGTGAAATGAGCGGAAGGTGTAAGAAAGATGTCAGTGGGGATCTTTTTTAAGGATTTGATGATGGTAGAGGTGCTCACTTATTATGGAGGATTTATAAAGAGATGTTATGTTATGCGAATTGGTAAAGTGCAGCTAATCACCCACAATGGTACACAGGAGCTGAGTAAGGTAGGCCTGCGGGGCAGGCAGGATCATGCCTGTTTTGTCTGGAAGATCCATGTCTTGAGGCTCCTTTCAAAGCCCATGAGGGAGAAGAACATTCTGAGGTGTTTAAGGAGGTAGTTCCAAATCTTGGCTGCGAGGTATGCTTGAGAATGTCCTCTGGAGCTGGTCTTTTTGATATGAGGGAGGTGCACTCTTGCCTAGGACGCAGATCGAAGGTGCCTTTTGGGTTGGTAGTTGAGGTAAGCTGGACTGGTTTTGTGGAGAGCTTTGTAGGCGGGATAAGTAGCTGGAACTTACATCTGGACTGGGAGCCAGTGGAGATTGTTGAGGTGTGGAGAAATGTGGTTATTTCGTGGGATAATCAGTATGAGTTTGGCGGTGGCATTTTGGGTGGTTTGGAGTCAGCATAGGACTTGGGCTGAGATTCAGATGTACAGCACATTTCTTTTATCAAGTCTACTTGTGATAAGAGCCGGGGTAACTGTTTGTCTGGTGTTTATTGAGATCCACTTAAAATCTTGTGTAGCATTCACAGGATGGGGAGCTTGATGAGGAGATGGCGTTGATCTGTCTGCTTATGGAGAGGTTGGTGCCAGGATGATGCAGAGGTTCTTGGCAGGATCTGCAGGGGTGGGTCGGGGGCCAAGATCAGAGGGCTACCAAGAGGTGTTCCAGGTGGAGTGCGGCAGAAAAGAGCGAAGTGGATGGTGAAACTGAGTTGTTCACAAAGATTTGTAGACATGAGAGATACATGTGATGAGAGAGAGAATGGGCTTACGATTTCCCTAATGGGTGAGACAAGGAGAAATTTGAGGGGAAGTTTAAGTGTGTTGAGATACATTAAAAGTAGAGTGAGGTGGGTGAGGATGTTAAGGGTTCTGGAAGGAATTGAGGATGATGGTAAGAACAACCTCTATTTTGGTTAGGCCCTGTGCAAGGATGAGCGTGTAGCGAAGTGTGATTAGTAAGGCAATGATCAATGATGAGGAGAGGCTAAAGCAGGTCTGTCCATTGGAGTGATGGTAAATCATCTTGTAGATAGAATGTGCCTGAATGAGTATAAAATATAATAGAGGGTACAGTGAACTGGGAGGCAGGGCATTTGTCTTCAGTTGAATTCGTTGGTAGGAGTTTCTTTGCAGTGGGCTGAGTGCCTAAGTATGGTGTGTGTAGACGACTGGAACAACGGTAGATGGGAGGTGTGGCATGCCCTAAATATATATGAGTGGATGCTTGCCTTATAAACAAAGAGCTTTTGGCAGAGGAGCTAGACCCTGATTGAGGTGCATGTCGGAGATGTGGGAGTCCTTCTCAAGTTCCAAAACAGGGCCCTGGAAGGTGCAGGCAAGTCCTGTGATTGGCCCAATATTGTTTCAATTGAAAAGGCCAAAAAGAAAAACATTGCTTCTATACTTTCATTTTAATAACTAGTGAGAACAGTATAGGATTTATTGGAAAACATTCAAAATGTTCTTCCTGCTTGTGAGTCAATCTTTTTGTTTGTATTTTGATCATGAAAGTACTAAATTCAAGTCATGTTTTTATGATAACAACATGAGATAAACATATATTCAAATTATTTTAATTGAAATGATCCTGCTAATCAGCCTTGTATTAGAGTTTCATGCGATAATAATTAAAATCTCCAGAAGGCCTCTTTATTCTTGGCATGGGTAACCATTCACTCGGTCTGGTCTTTTTGCTATCACTTTTCCCTTCTTAGTTGGCCCACAATCATGCCCCTCTATCACTTCCTTTAATCAGCTCAGTCTATTCTTGGAAGATAGTCCTTTACAAAACATGGCTGCCTTTTCTGTACATATGTAATTCTTTCTTGGACCCACTGTGCTACCTGTTGGACCTTCCCAATACCAGAAGAAGCTTAAGTATAATCGGTTGGAATGAAAGTGTTCTTATATCATGACCCTAAACCTGGAGTCCAGCAGTGAGATGCAAGGGGCTTTAACACCTTCGCTGCGGTGGCTATTCCGCCACAGCGCTAAGGGGGCGGGGGCGGGGGGGCCGAGCGGCGCGCCCATGCTTGTGACGGAACCGCTCCGTCACCAGCCTCGGTTGAGCTGTGCTCATGACGGAGCGGTTGCGTCATGGCCCCGCCCGCTCAATAGAACGTGCCGCGCAGGCGCGAAATCAGCGCCGCGCAGGCGCGTCGAGCGGGCCATGACGGAACCGCTCCGTCATCAGCACAGCGCCACCGCGGCTGATGACGGAGTGGTTCCATCATCAGCGCGGAAGGGGTTAACTGTGGCAAACTAATTGTATGCAAATTGATGTCATGTAAATATCCTGAATATCTGGCCATGTAGAATGAAAGTTTCAGATCAGATCTTCTGATCTGAAAGCTACTTGCTTCTTTGCTTTTGTGGATCAAAAGCAGGTGAAGGAAACATTTGCTATCAGGTTAACAAACTTATGGTTTAAAAGTATCTCACAGCCTACAAAAAGCCTAATAAAAGCCAGACAGCTTAAACATAAAAGCTTATTTCCACTATGTCTGATTTGGATTACCTTTTACATGAATCTCTTTGTTTTGGCGGTCGCTTCCATGCTTGTTCCGCACCTCGCATTCGTAAACCCCGCCATGCTGGAACTCCGCAGCCAAGATGGTGACTGTGCTGTTGTCCTGAGAATAGGTAAGAGAAGTATTGTAGGGGATCCTCCAGTGGTAGGTAGGTCCTGGAAACCCTTTTGCCTGACACTTCAGGGTCACCATTTGCCCTCTGTAAATGCTTTCCGAAGGGTTGACTTCGATGCACAAGATATCTGGCTTGTCTGAAGATGAAGAAAAAAATGTTTAATGGGCATGCTTCAATTGTCTCTAGAGGCGCAGATGCTGTGAAAGTTTTAGTATTTGCACAGAATTCCATAATTCAGTTTTGTCAGCTATTTTGGAAGCAATCGTAGCTATGTTATATGGGTGTTGACATCACCAGCCACAAGGGGAATTAATTTGCATTAAGAGAACCCCTCCTGACTGGTTCAGTCAACCAATCCCAAAGTGCATCAGCATCTGAGGATTTATACATTTTATCTACAGACTGTGGATTTTAATTGGTGTGTGCACAGCTGGAGCGATCCACCTGTCGCATTTAGAAGTGGATGGAGTGCAGCGTTTCCACTGGTTGAGTCTTATATGCCCCGACCAGTAAAAACCCCTAACCTGGCAATTCGTACCCCATTTGGCAACCAGGTCTAACTGATGGTTACCTGATTTAGTGGTCCTGATCTGCATAGAAGTTTAGGGGTCATTTAGAGATGGTGAAATAGTGCTTCTACCTTAAAATGGTAGATGAACCATTACGCAAATCTTGGTGTCCCTCAGCTCGATTTATAGGTTGGAGCACCGATTAGTTCTCTCTTCCGCAAACTCTTGATTCCGCAGGCTGGGTCATAGTGGTAGCCACCACACCCATTTTAGGGCGGGTTTTCAGCATTCATTTTCCCTATTCAGGACTCCCATTCAGGACATTCCCTATCCATTGGAGTGATGGTTAATCTGTTCTGCTAAAACAAATTCGTGTTTTGAGATTTTGTTGTAACAAAACAAAATACTTTGCTGAATAGACACATCAAACATGGTACCCACTTCACAAACAATCTGTATCATCAATGAAGCTGCCACATAGACTGCTCCACTGTATGCACTGAAGGCACCGAGATCCTCATCAGGCAAGTAGGGGTCTCTCTATCTTGTGGGCAGACATCTTCCTAGCAAACAGAGGCCAAAGCCGCTGTGGATCTTGTGGTCAGGAGCCCTGACTTTAAATGATTCTGTATGGTTAGTTAGAGTTTGATAGAGTGTGTGCCTCAGTGTAAATCAGCAAGGCTCCCGTCCTGACAAACTTACAGTTAACCCGCCCTCATGTAGAAGTGAGCCTTACCCACGTTTTCCATTGGTGGAGTCCCAGATGTCTAATACAGCAGAAAACCTTGATCTGGCAGCCAATTTGTCGCTGGTCACCCCGGCCAAATTTGTTTTCTCCTGCCATAATTCCCGCCTCTCTGTCCATCCTCTCCCCTGCCAATACATCCATCTCCCAGATCCTGGGGCCAACTCTCCTTTGTCATTGCTTCCTTCTCTTCGCTCCACCGACCGCCCGTCCTCTACACTGCCTTACCCTTTCCATGCCCTACAACTTTTGCAGGTATGTGCCTACTTTAAGGAGCTAACTCTGTGTTTTCATATGTTAGCCATTAAACACTGGTCCTTTGGCTTTGATGTGCTTGTTGTTGCTGTCATTGTAAAAAAAGGTGAACTTTAAGCTTGTGTGTTATGAAAATATTTCACATGATGATGCTAATGACTCAATAACAGGTCAGAAGAAAAGGTTTGACTTATTATGCAATATAAAATTAATCTTACTACTGATTGGTAAGGTGAAAAACTTCCTGTAAAAGTCTGTAATTGCTAATAATTAACTGACTATGGTAATGGATGTCTGGAAGAGAATTATACTTAAGTGCAATAAAACAAATGATGTGTTTCGGTGATATGCTCCAGTAAAACTAGACAAAGGGGAGAGTGTTTCTCCCTAAACTCAGTGTGTAGGTGTACAGCTTTCGAAATGCATTGAAGGCTTTTGGTTAAAATTTCACATTTCCCCCATAATGAATTGCTTGCTGCTTGAAAAATGACGTAGAATTAAGATTTGGGAGTTTCAATTTAAGGAGAATCTTTGGGAAGTGCCGTGAGCGATGGAGTACCAAATCAAGGATTGCTGTGGTGAACAAAGTTGTCCATTAGCAGTGGGCAATTCTCACCGGCTCCGTGGTTAAGAAGCAGCGAGACTCGCGGGGCTCTGAGGTGGCGCAGAGAGCGGACTACTCAATTTCAGAGAACAAATTCCTGCGTTGGGAGTTTGTCCGCGTTTGATATTGAGAAGGTGCATCAACTGTGGTGCCTGCTTAGCATAGGACCAGTGTCATCAATGGGCAGTAAAACGCTTATGTGATATGCTACTTGAGAGGGGACTGAATCAAACAGCTGTAAAGATGTGGGGAACCCACTAAACATATTGTCCAACACCTGGTGTGTTCACATACGACAAATAACACGCAAACTAAAGTACTTCTGTCCGTAAATCATCATTTTCAACTCTTGCTGTGGTGCAGACTCTGTCACTGTCGCACTCTAAGGGGCTCATTTATGGGATTTATGCGTAGGGCAGCTCAGCAAGGCACATTTGTTGTGCTGCCCTACGCCAAAGTGAAAGGGCAGGGGCCTCATTTATGAGAATTGACGCATCGCTGCGTGAAAGCAGCGAAGCGTCACTTCTCAGTGCGCACTCCTTGCGACATACCTGATGCATCATATTTAATGTGTGATGCATCATGTCGCAAGGAGTTACAGATACGTCAGTATTTCTGACGTATCCTTATGGCGCAAAAGTGACGCATTGCTGGAGTGTGTCACAAAAGTGACGCAACTCCAACAATTCGTCCTTTCACATGGGGCAAGCCCCATGTGAAAGGGTCTGCGTCAGTCTTACTGCTGTGAGGCAAGCGCAAGATTTTGACGCAACAGCATCCTAGAAGTGATGCAGTGAAATCTCATAGATTTCACTGCGTCACTTCTACTAGGCTTTTTGCGGAGGAACGCCCACCCTGCATACATTATACCTGACGAAGGTATAATGTAGCGCAGGGTTTTACAAAGTAACGCATCTGCTTAGATGTGTCACTTTGTAAATAGTGCGCAACAGAAGGCATGTTTTACGCTGCCGATGCGTCACAAAAAGTGACGCATCAGAAGCGCAAAACTGACGCAAGGCCTCATAAATGAGGCCCCAGGAAAGCACCGTATTGAAGCTATACAGTGCATGCTTGTGCTTTCTGCCTGTGCTGGTGCTGTCTTCGCAGATTTGGCCAAAGTAGGCACCCTTGCACCTTGGTCCAAGGGTGTCTCCGTTGCAGGCAGGATTGTTTTTGTGCGGGAAGGGGCACTTACTGCAAAAAAAATAATCCTATGAGGCGTTTTTCTCTTTTCATGTGTGCTGCAGAATGCAACACACATGGAAAGAGGAAACAACGAGGAGTAATTAACATATTTCTCTTCATTGTGCTTCACCTTAGGAGGTGTATGGATTTGTCACTTCCCCAGATTTACACCACTTCGTAAATTAGAGGCAGGGTCAATTTCCATGGGGGTTGCATGGGAAAACCCATGGCAATGCCAATGAAAAGCCTCATGGGAGCAGAGTAAGGCAACACAGCTATTTGCGCTGCATCGCCTTAAGCGTGATTTATGAGGCCACTCAAAACAACACAGGGTGGCCTTGCATGGTTTTATAAATCTTTATGAGAGCCCAGCATCACTCATGTAACACGTTACGTGGTGCAAAAGTGGCGCAGGGCTCTCATAAATATGCCCCTAAATGTGTAAAGGTCACATTTTATCCTGCTTCCAACCAAATGAGATGCAAAACTATTTTGGATTAGCAGCTCTTGCACTTTTATTAAATATGTTTCCTAATATTTGATCCAACAGACCCATGGATTTTGGAGCTTCCCCAGGTTTATAAAACCATATAAGTCTGGGGATGTGCCAAAACATTATGCCCCCCAGGCTAGGCGCAATGAGGAGAAATAACTTTATTAATCCTAGTTTTTTCCTCTTTCTATGTGTGATGCATCCTGACGCCAACATAGAAAAATGTAAATCCAGTATTTGTAAAGCGCGAACAGCTACCCGAAGGCATCCTGGCGCTGGGGGCCATCAGGAAGATTAAGCGAGCTATTGCCCAGAGTCACATGGTGCTGGGCTGACCAGCCGCCGCTGCCGGGGGTTGAACCGTGAGCCCCAGATTCCAGCGTCAGTCGCCCTGGCTGCAGCACCACACCTCTTCCCTAGAAAGAGGAAAATGCCTCCCAACAATCCTACCAACAACACAGGCACCCTTGCACTATGGTGCAAAGGTGCCTGGTTTGGCACTAGACAGCCGAAATGGCACCAACTCAGGGGGAAAGGACAGGAATGCACCACATTGAATACATACAATGTATTCCTGCTCTTTTGCGGCAGCGCAGCAAGGTGACTCTAAAAATTAGGCACTTTGATTTAGTTTTAAACATTAGGGGCCAGATGTAGGTGGCCCAATACCGGTCAGTAATGGCCAAAATTACCGAATTTCGGCCGTTACCGACCGGTATTGGGCATTTGGGATGTAGGAAAGGATTCGGTAAATAACGAATCGGTATTTACCGATTCGGTATTTACCGAATTGGTAAATGACATGTAAGAAGCACTTTGAAGAGTGCTTCTGTGCTTTAAGGATTCGTTATTTACCACTAACTATTAGTTGGTGGTAAATAAGGAATACCTCTGTAAATGCAAATCTGTGCATTTACACCTGTGCCATGTGACAGACATACATGCCCTTAGGGCATGTATGTGTGCCACATGTGCACACAAGCACTATTCAGGGGTGCAACAGAGTGTCAAAGTGACACCCTGCCACCCTTGACTCTTTCCCTATTTTACCGAATTGGTAATTACCGATTCGGTAATTGACATTCATTCCTATGGGCCTCCACGCCCATAGGAATGAATGGCAATTACCGAATCGGTAAAAACCGATTCAGTAAATACCGAATCTTAATGATTCGGTAATTTTTACCGAATTATTACCTACATAGCAATTACCGATTCTAAAATACCAATTCGCTAAAATTCGTTATTTTAGAATCGGTAAATCCTATTTACCTACATCTAGCCCTAGATCTTGTACTATTATTTTTATGTTTCATAAGACACTTTGAACAGGATCACACAAGTTAAGCAAATGATGAAGCAATAACAAGAGCCCCCTAGTAAAAACCATACTTTCTTCCACTAGCCACATCTCTCGATAAATCACATCTCCTCTCTAGACATGAGTACAAGCAGGCAAATTGTGTTGTCAACTCACATTCAACAGTTACCATTACAGCCTTGACCTCGACGCCGTGTTTGTTGGTAGCGATACACTGGTAGGAGCCGGAAGCATTCCGTTCAACTCTCGGCCAGTCTCTGACTGCAAACTTGCTGCCATCTTTGGTGCACTCAATGCGTGGGACAGGATTTCCATTAGATCTGCAGGAGAAGGTAGCTGGTGTTCCCTCGATCCATGTTAGATGGCTTTGGCATAGGGAGTCGGTAAATTCAGGTCTATCTGAAATTGGACCAATGGAGAGTTCATTACATCAGAACACCTTCATATAGATATAGAACTAAAGGCCCCAGAGTGCTTTGATGAAGAATATAAGACATTGGATGACTTTCTTGAAGAACTAAGGACATATAAGTACTTTGTTGCAGAACTATTCATATCAGAGCATGCTGAAACAAAACTAATGCCAATACCAATAGAGCTCTTTCTTATAGAGCTAATGACATCAGAACATGTTCTCATAAAACAGTTGCCTTAAAGGATATTTCTTCGAGAACAAATGCCATTGAAGTATTTTTGTTTGAAAGGTTACCCCAGTGCTTATGGCATCTTACAAAACACTTGCCTTGACTAGAAGCTAGACCATACCTCATTGTTATAAACTAAACCTACCGGAAGTAGACTGCCGTTCCCTCCACTAAGCCACACACTCTTTTACTAAACATATCTGTTAACAGTACACATTTACTTTCAGTAGAACAAATATCTACTCACAGGATCATATGTCCTCCCATTAGACCACAATTTCCCATAAGTCCTTTCATTCTCACATCACACACTACTTCCCACTGGAACAATTCTCTTTTCTACTTTACATAATTTCTCACAATATCATAGCTCCTCTTATTTATACTAATTTCCAAATGGACCACTTCTCACCAGACTGGAGACAGGGAGAAAGGGGGAGGTGTGGTGCAGCAGCCAGAGCAGCTTACTCCAGAGCACAGGCTTCACGGTTCGATGCCTGACACTGTTGGCAGGTCAGCTCAGCATCATGTGACTCTAAGCAATAGCTCACTTAATCTCCTGACAGCTCCCAGTGCATTGAAACCCTTAAGGGGGTGATATGTTCACACTAAACAAATAGAAATTATTTATTTATTATTACTACATGTACACACACTAGATAGTGCCTTCTTTTACTAAAGAACACTGCTTCTGAGAAGACCATAAATCCTCTGCTATTGAACCAGACCTCTTTCTCCCCAGAACGCCTTTCCGTACAGTACCCACTAGACCTTACGTTTTCTGACGTGACAAGACTGTCATTCCTCTGCCCACAACATAACACCTTCTTTGGATTGACCACATCAGCTTTGTTGACCACATCTCCTCTACCAACCCACATCTGTTCTCACTAAAGAACACCAACTATTGCTAAACCACCTCTCTCTGTAGTAACACACACACATCCCACCAAATCCTACTTTTGATCCACACATTACACATTGGTCCAAACATTTCATTAGGCAACAACTCTTTCAGTAGATCATGTCTATATCCAACATGTCCCCGCTTCTTTCCCCTAATTACAGCATCCGCAACTTCCAAAAGTGTAGCACTTCCTGCTACACTATATTGCCCCCCCCACCATAGCTTTCTAACCCCTTCACTACAGAGAACATGAGGTTCACATTTTCCAGACTACTTCTCTAGACTGATTTCCTTTTCTTGCCTCCATTTCAGGCTGTTAGGGAAGAGCTTTCCTTGCACCCTGATATATTTTTACTTTAATTCAATGGGAGTGGCAGTGAAAGCAGCTGGAACTTGAAGGCTCTGGTGGCATTCAGTTTGCTTTGTGTTGAGGGCACAGCTTAGCCCTCCAAGAACGATCTGGATGAGAGAGTTACTATTGCAAAGTGGATCACTGCTTGGGGGCCACCTCAGGAGTGTGATCCATCCATCATGGTATCACAATGAAAGTACTGCCCCAGGCATGGCCAAGGCTTCCCCCTTTGACAATGGCCATATTCAGTCTAGGGAGTTTATTTCACTCTACCTGCCTCCTGGGAGCAGAAAGCCCACTAGACGCCAGAAAAGAAGGAAAACATTTGTAAGCCTTTATTTAGAAAAGATTTAAAAACAAATATCCTCCATTCTGCAAAACGTTTTCTTCATTTATTTAAAAGGGTTACTCAGTTACAACTGTAGTAGCCTAATAAAACAGAAAAGAAGATTATGTACTAAGCCATTGATCTGGTTAGTAAACAACCAGAGAGACATGCCAAAAGAACAGTATCTTAGACCCAGGTGACCAAGACAGCATGCTGTACTTGTGCTTCCTCAATGAAGCATTCAACACCCTCGCAACATGAGAGTTTAGGTAGTACAATGAGACCCACCAATGGAAGGCCTATAAGGTGGAATACATCTCTGTAGGTAAGTGTTATCTAACTAATAGGACCAAGATATATTTCTTCAGAATTGCACTGTGCGAATACAGTGCATGATAAAAAAAAGTACTTTCCCGTGGCAAATCAATATGTATGTGTGTGTGTGTGTGTGTGTGTGTGTGTGTGTGTGTGTGTGTATATATATATATATAAATATATTTATATATATATATATATACCTAAACACATATATATTCATAAACACACTCACACACATACATACCATACAATTGTGTTATGCCTATTTGCCAAATCTGCAAGTCTGAAGAACAAAATTGCCATTGCAATCCTTGGACATTTTAATTCGGTACAAATTATACTGCTGGTATTTTACAGCTAAATATTTAACACGTATTTGTAGCGACAGGAATGTATCTTCTAAAGGTATTCAGTCTACAATATAACTCATTAGTTAGGACTCTTACCATAACATCATGGACTTATGAAGTCCCCAAATCTAGCACATAATAAATAGGATGTTTTTTAAATAAAAAATATAATTAAGGTGAACACTGCTGGAATACAAGCCAATATCAGGATGAAACCAAAGTAGCTGTTCGAGCACTAAAATGACATGAGCCTAAGACCTTACAGCTCATAACAGTATGGTACAGCAACAATATCTTGGTTAAGATGAAAAGTGAAATTCTGTTAGGGCTTCAGTTATAAATGATCATAGTAGATTAAGCTGTCCTGCGCTTGCTGAGTGTGTGGAAGACTAGTTGATGGCAGGTATGTGACTTGAGTTGCATTATTTATCATGTATGTAGTGATTCTCATGAACACAAAGGGGTGTATGTACAAGCCACTATCACCACTACAACGTCACTTGTACCGACGTTGTGGTGGCGAAAGGGGCTGCGCCTTATGTACAAGGCAGCTTTAAGCAATTTAATATGGCTTAATACCGCCTTGTAAATAAGGCACCCTTTCACACTGTGGGCATTCCACTGGAACACCCATTCATTTTGACACTGTCCCCTATGTACAAGGGTGGCGTACATAGGAGGCAGTGCCAAAATTAAGACCAGGTAAATCCTGGTCTTAAGTTGGCGAAACAAGTAGAAATGCATTATTTCTCCTCATTTTTGCTTTTTCCTTGTGTGCTGCCTTGTGCAGCACACATAGAAAAAAGCAAAATGCCATGGTCTGTTTATGTACAGGAAGGTTTCCCTTCCTGTACATAAATAAACCTTTAAAGAAAATGCAATTTTGTCACTTTTATGTAAGCTGCACGAAGCAGCACACATGAAAGTGACAGAATGGCATTTTTGGATTGTTTATGTGCAGGAAGGGACACCTTCCTACAAATAAGAAATCCTCCCCTGCACGCAGACACCCTTGCCTGCATTGGCGCTAAGTTGCTAAATTTAGTGCCATCGCAGGGAGAAACGCAAGGCGGCACCATATTCTTGTAAATATAGGGGAGCATTGTTGTTCAAAGTGGTGGAGTGTGGCGTAAAGCCAAGGAGGCTAACGCCATGCTTTGCCACTTCCTTGTACATATCCCCTAAAATGTCTTCATAAAAGGATGGATTATGCTCCACGCGTTCCATAACACAAATGCAAACATGTTCTGACAAGTTGGCAAGCATTCTTTTTTCCTAGCTAAGAAAACCAAAACCAGATAAAACCTAGGAGAATCTGAGTCACTCTCTAAAGTGCAAACATTGATGGTCTATTATGCTGAATCCCTAAAACTCTTGCTTACTGAAAGAAATAAAGGAAACAGAAAAGGCAGTTGTATCAAGTAAGCTTTGGATGAGGATCGAGACCTACTGGGTACATTCCTCAGAGTAGTCACAATTAAACTCTCCCCTTTCTTCTGCCACACCAGTCCTACAGATGTTTCTTTGCACATGGACAGAGGCTCAGGCTGCATGCAACCCTGACCGTCTTCTGCCTCCGTGTGGAAACTTGGGCTCAGAATGTTCACACCACAAAATACAGAAAGGCAGAAAATAAATATTCTTCTTCGCATGCATTATCCTGTACCATTTTGTACATATGAAGAACCAGAGCCCCAACCATACACATGGCCGCAGAATTTAGCATCATCAATATGATCTTCCAAAAACATTTCTCTCATTTTGAAATGGCCACCCCAGGCAGTAGAGAATCGGATCCTGCTTGATGTAGAGGTCCTAGCAGTTCGAGTTCCAGCTCCTCTGAAACTTCTTGCAATCCACCCTAGAGGTTTTTGCAACTCTTCATGAGGTACATCACGGATTATAAGAAAAACACTCAAAGGATTTCAAAGAAGTCTAATTCTTCTTCTGGGAAATTGGAATTGCTCAGGATTTTGATGAGGTAGTCAAAATCAGTCCCACTATGAAATGAAAGCCACTTCACATAGTATCACTCCTGATCTCATTAGCGCCCTAGAATAATGCAGCGCTTCAAATCCTTCACCTTCATGTTTCTTAATTTGAATACCAGATGACGTTAGCAACTCCATAGAATCCTGTGCATACATGTTCTCTGTTAAATGAAATTTCTAATTAAATTGCCACGTTGAGATTCCTGGGGGATATTCCTCCTTGAATGTAAGCCCTAGCCGTATTATTTTCACATTATTATGTCCACATTACAGCGCAGAAGCTGATATTGATAATCAGCAATTCTTCGGAATTCTCCAATTGGTCAGGAAGCAACACCTGGGCACTTGTAATTCATTGCAAAATAATTATACTTGCGAATAACCTAGCAAATTCTCTTCGTCGCTTCTTCAAGGCTGCATGCCCAGGCTTCACATTTTCCTTGACTATGGTCCGCTGTGGTTGCTGGAAGAGTTGGGGGCAAGGGGTAAGATGCCACACACAGAGAGCTCTATCTTGCAATTAGAAGCTTTGCATGAGATTATAATGTGCTTCCCAAGACTTGTGCTCATGTAGTAGAAAGGGTGCAATAGGACAGGAGGATGTTCCTTCGGCCGCCATGGGGTGCCTCGCGCCTGCTGCTACAGAGGTCGCGCCACCCTCTGCGAACTCATATAGCGGGTGCGCTGAAGCGCAGCTAATGCACTTAGGGAGAACCCCCTCTTTCAGATGTCTGTCCATCTTCCCTGGCTCAGCACCTGCAGGACACAGAGCGGCGCACAGTGATTACAACATCACTCTCCAGGAAACTATTCTAAAAAGAGGAAAAGGGTAGAATGTCATCTACCTGCTCCTCTGAGGAACACTGCAGCTGAACCGTTCAATCTCCCTCCCAAATGAGTCTCGTGCTCAGGAAGTGGGGTGGAGGGTGCAGCGCATTGTCAGGATGATCAAGACCCAGAGCCATTTCTTTTCTCAATTTTTCCCCAAAAAAGTCTGGAAGGCTTTCCAGATCTGTATACACCAAGTGACAGGGATCCCACTAGCCCGCCTTTAAAAAAAATATTCTAAAAAGTGGATATAAAGCCCACTATAGACCAGTCTTTGGTGTCAAAAACAGGAATAATGTGGGGCAATAGTCCGTGTTGGTATCGGGCCCCAACCCAGAATCAGATAGTTTATTGTTCCAAAGGGGGGTTTCGGAATGAGGGTTTATCCCCTCACTGTTGACCCATCTGACAAAAAATATAAATCACATCTCCGTCTGACCTGCCATTGGTGATGGTTGAAGTATTCATATTCGGGGTTGGCTGGCATCATGGGAACCTTGCAAATCATGACCATTTATAAATGAGACAGAGAGGAATTCGTGGTGGTAAGGCTTGTGTGGCTCTCAAAACATGTCTTAATTTGAATGCATGTGAACCTCATAACTATGCCTAAATCAACCATTTTCCCTCTATCTTTCTTTGGGGGATGAGAGCAACATTTGAGATCAGGCCCAGCCTGCACCCATGGAACTCATACAACTGAGGGCATTGCTGAAGTCTAGAGAAAAAGAGGCGTTCAGGGTGGTGTGACTTACATGGATTCCTGCACATGTTGTTTCAGAGAATTGCCAGTAAACGTCAAACCTATTCTTAAAAGTGCCCAGTCTCCCCTCTCTCTTTCATTCAGGAATGGCTGCAGCTTATGGGCTCTGGGTCAGCCAGCACCCCGGGAATCCTAACAATACCGAAAATTCTGAAATCTGCCCCCAGAGGAATCCAGGGTGATATGGTCTGGGTGGATGGATGCCAACATATTCTCTTACCTAGAATGCCCTGTAAATGTTAAAGTATGGATCTAAAAACCTAATTTACTTTATATTTACGTGGCAGAAATCACTGACAGGTTTGGCCAATATCTAAATTTCTACCATCCTGCATCCCACAAGTAAAACAGTACCACACTTGTATAGGTGGTTTTAATGAGGAGGTCATGGTATAGGTAAGATAATTTTTACTACTGGCTTACTACCAAACTGCACCAGAGATAATAATAACAATATTAGAATGCTAAGGAGTTCATACAATGCAGACTGAGGGGCATGACTACAAGCCCCTATCGCCACCACAACATCGCTTTCAGTGACGTTGTGATCGCGATAGGGGCTTTGTCTTATTTACAAGGCAGCGTTAAGCCACTTAACGTGGCTTAATGCTGCCGTGTAAATAAGGCATCCTTTCACACTGTACTTAGCGTGAATGGGGAGGGCATTGGGTGTTGCGCTGGGTGTTGCACTGCAACACCCATTGATTTTGACGCTGCCCCCCTATTTACAAGGGTGGTGTAAATAGGAGGCTGAGCATAAATTAAGACCAGGAGAAACCTGGTCTTAAACAGGTGAAATGATGAGAAATTCTTTATTTCTCCTCGTTTTTGCTGTTTCCATATGTGCTGCATTGTGCAGCACACATAGAAACCGCAAATTGCCATTGATTGTTTATGTGCAGGAAGGTCACTATTCCTGCATATAAACAATAACAAAAAAATATATATATTTTGCAACCTCTATGTGTGCTGCATTAAGCCAGGAAGGCTAACTCTGCACTCTGTCACTTGATTGTAAATATGCCCCGGAGTGTGTAGGCAGGTAATATCATTCAATATTGAAACGGGAAAAAGTTGCCTGAAAAAATGATGAGGGGAGCAGGGAAAAACTAAAATACAACAAATAAAACACACTCTTTCCTGTCAGAAACATAAACATAGAACAACCAAAGAAGGTAAAATAAACTCTAGGGAAAAGACAATTACAAGGAAACCTATACAAAATCTTTAAATTGCACTGATAGAATCCTAATCCTGTCCACAAGGTTGACCCTAGCAACAACAGTCTCAGCAAATGGAACTTCAGATCCACCTCAGAAAGTGTTGGCGAATGGAGCAACAAGTCTATCGATCCCACATGTTCCACCCATCTACCTAAACACACCATTTGTACTTTCCATATTAGAAGAGCTGGCAACCAATTGCACCTGGAAATGAGAAGAAACAAGACCTGCTCTCACCGCAAAATCTTCATGTGAATTGTTGCAACCAAATAGTAGACTCCCTTTCAACCTAGCCACACATCTAACATTCCACACATGTCCATCTTGGGTCAAAATACTAGGAGGATCACCTTCACAATTCTCATCAGTTTACCAAACTTCCCTTGCTGACATAACCCAGCATCAATACTCTCACTCACTCAGCCTTTCACAACACTCTTATAAGAACTATATCATGCTTTTGTCACCATTTGTTTCTGCAAAACACAATCAGCAAATCTGTTCCTGGACATGGTGGACACCCGCTTGTCCACCAACATATTCTTGAACCAACATAGACAAACCTTGGTAAAAGGTTATCTGCCTTTAAGCCATTTAAACAAGTTCTCACTGGTGCTGCAGGGCACGATGCAATACAACCACAAATTATCAAAAATAAACTTCTGTCTCTTTAGGACAACCCAAATAGTATGGTCCTTGATCAGTCATTTAAACTAGTCAACCTACCACTTTGTTTGGGGATCATACAATGCTGTTGTGATATGCCCAAGACCACTGTCTAAGCAAAAATTCCTTCATGAAATGCCACTTCAACTCACCCCCTTTGTCAGTTACAAGGGACTCTGGGTAACCCTTTCTGGTAAAAACCTCTTTAAAAACTCAGCCACTACCTGTGTACCTGTCTTGTTGCACGTGCTGCATCGCCAAATGCGATGCAGCGCGCGCAACAAAATTTGTTTGATTTATCTTTTTCGCTACTTACCTGAAATCGTCAGTTTGCCGCCTTTTACAACCCCCCACCAGGCCCTTCACCCGCCCCACATCACCGCCCGGTGGCACGCCCTATACCGGCCGTGGCTGACTGAAGGTGAGGGTTAAATAACTCTGAGGTTTAAGCTGTGCATAGGTACTGAGAGACATCTAACCATGACTTCTAGCTGAAAGGCTAGCCCTATCTTCTGCTGAGGAAAGCCTTTTCGTGCTGAGTTTTGATAGCCTCTTGAATTCATTTTGGCTTACGTGTAAGTCCCAGAGCCCACTGGACAAATAGCTATATGCCCCTGGCCATCGTTTTGTGTTCAGCTGTGCCCATAGATGGGGAGCCAGGCTGCCCTCCTTTGATGCCCTCAGCTTGTGACAGCTCATTAAAAAAGTCATCCTTCGGCCCATTGACTGTTTACAGATGCCTAATTCCAGCCTGATTTGTGCTGGAGAGGTGTGGGACGGTAGAAGGAAGGTCATTCTGAAAATTTGTGTGACTATTTTGTCTGCTTGGCTGCAGTCTAGACCTTTTAGCACCTCACTTCTATACTTTAGAGTTAGAATGACTTTTGCCTGAGCTGCCTGAAGAGTTGGAGCGAAGGTCGGGCCTAATAATTTCTTGTGTATGGAACTGAGTGCAAATTCTAACCCAGTTCCTTTCTTTTCTTTTTTTGTTCATCAAAATGGCTCTTGTATCTGCCATTATTGTTGAAGAAAACTCCTAAGTACTTGTGTCAGTTGCTTTCTTTGATTCTTTCTGAGTTTAAGACCAATGCCAGCATCTTGGGCCTTCCTGAGTGAACCGCCAGGATTTTAGTTTTCTTGGTATTGGTTTGAAGCCCATTCCTGTTTAAGTATGCAGCGGTTGCATCCAGAAGCCGTTGTAGGCCTATCTTTGTGTGGCTTAAAAGAACCACATCATCGGCATACAATAAATTAGACAGGTGGAGACTACCTAGTTTGGGTACGTGCGAGTTGGCTAAATTAAGGGCTTTCGGGAGGTCCGATAAGAATAAGTTAAAAAGTGTGAGGGCCAGAACACACCCTTGCTTGAGGCCTTGTGTTGTCGGAATTAGTTGTGACAGTCTGGAGCCGTCCCCAATCTTGATCCTGACCCATGTGTCCTGATGCAAAAGCCGCACCGCTCTCAATAAGCTGTTTGGAATGTTCAATAAAGAAAGCTTCTGCCACAGCTTTGACCTGTTCACCTTGTCAAACGGAGATTTGTAATCGATAAACCCCATATAGATTGGACTGGTACTGATCTCTGCCTGGTCAATTAAAAAGGAAAGTGCCATAAGATGGGCCGTGATGCCAGTATTGCTTGTAAATCCGGTTTGGTTTGGTGGAATTATTTTGCTTGCCTCGATCCATGACTGGAGTGAGTTTAGCAGTGTCCCTGCAAAATACATTCAAAGTGGAAGGGAAAGACGTACACTGTCAAATGCACAACGAATAACTAGAAATAGCAAATACAATAGGGGCCATAATGCACATGATAGGAACAGATCAAAACTGTTACCACACGAAGAGCGAAATAACATGATATTGACTTCACACGGTGTTGGTTTTGACCATTCCTGCCCAGTATGATAGGCCCACTAACAAATGTAATTTTCAGTGGAAGAAGTGTGGAAGTGCATGCTGTTGGCTACATATCCCAGAGTTTTCTGTCAGATAAATATGACAAAATTATATTTTCCACCAATGGCTTGGCATTTGCAGAGCAGTCTGGGAAAGGTAAATGAGTTGAATCCAGGCAAGCCACACGATCCTAGATGAGTAGGTTGGTAGTTTTCCCGAGCCTAGTTATACAGCCTGACCCATGAATAGTGAGAGGATTGTTTCTTAAGGACAGTTATGATGTCTGCAGTTTCCAGAAAATCCCACAATTGGTAGGTTTCCCATGGTGCCCGGACAACCATGGTTCTAAAAAATACAGCCATCACTCTGGAAAGGGAGGGAGGTAATCGAGTATTTTAGGCACAGTTTTGCATTTTGTGTGACATTGTGAGTGATAATACAGAGTCAGCTTCACGTAAGCCACACCCCCATGCACTCGCCAGGTCTCTTGTTTTCTAAAATGTCTGAGGCTGGTAGGATCCTTCATATGATGAATGACACCAGACTCCACATTGTGCAGTTATCCACATCCAGAGAATGATTTAGTTTGAAATCAAAGCTCTTGTTGTTCCCGTTGTGCTTTTTGTGGCCTTTCCTGTTTCAGGTGAAAACCCCACCCAAACAAATATGCCACTCTTCTTATTGGGAGACATATGGGACCACTGGGTAATTGGACCTTTATTTTACCCACAGATTCTGTCACTTTCGTTTACAGAAATGTGAGAAAACTGTTTGATTCCACTCAATGTTTGATGTTTCCAGGTCATTTTGGGTAAAAAAAACATAATACATTCCACCAAAGCACACCACGCTACACTTCCTGAGTATCTAGTGTTCAAAACTAGCTTGGGTTGGCACAATTATATGGGTGCTGGCTGACACCAGACCCAAACACTACCATTAGTTGCATCGAGAGAATCAATGCTAAATTCAAAGCAAAATTCTGGATGTTTCCAAGGTGCCTTCCTTGGTCTTTCCTGTCCCAGGTAATAGGCCTGCCCACAGAAGTGCAGTATGACTTTTAGCAGCCAAAGACTAGGAATACTGGCTGATTTTAATTTTGTTGTTCCTTGCCGACTACAAAACTTTCACACAAATGTGGGGTAAGTCTGTGATTTCAACAAAAGTTTGCAGGGCATTCTGGGTAAAAAAAAAATGTGGGAGCCACACAAGTCATACCACCTTGGACGCTTCTGGGTGAAGTCTGGGGAGCAGATTCACTAACATTTTAGCATCATGGATACGCTCCTTTTTGGCACAGCCACGACACAAAATGTTTTCTGTGACCAAGCACTCTTAAACTATACTGTCTTACCAGTATGGATGACGTCACTCCTACACCTTGTAGTCCTTTGGCTTATGTGACATTTGCTATTCACTGATTTACACACGTATGATTGATTGTCTGTATAATGTGTGTGTGTGATGCAAAGTGCTCTGACACCCTACACTGGTATGAGTGGCGCTACATAACTAACTAAATGCATCTGAAAGCATTGGCGTCCGCAGGGGAGGGCAAGGGGGGCACTTGCCCCCCTCCATCAATGTGCATCACTATTGACAGCCCCCACAGTGGTGTTTGTCTGCAGGTCCGAGTTAAAGGCAGAGTGTAGCTGCAGGGGCCCTAGGAAGGGGTGAAAACAATCAAAGCTTCATTAGCAAAAGTTCTTTAAAAGACCTGTGAAGTACTCGGGTGCGGCTGTGTGTGTGCCCGGGAACTGTCTCATCCGGGTTGCCACACACAATGGAAGCTCTGTTATAGAGTGTTTGTACTGTTAGGAGTTGCTCCCACTTCTCCACAATCCTCTCTCACTTCTCCACAATCTTCTCCCACAGCTCCACACTCATTGCACCGTCTACTCTTTATTGAATTTGGAGCACGGTTTGAACTTTAGAACTAGAAATAGTGCAGCAAAAGGGATTGTTAAGGTTTCAGAATACTGTTCATGTCATTAGCAATACTGTTCCCTATGAGCATCCATCCCCCATTCCATAATAACGAAGGCAGAAGACCCGGTACCGAATTACACAATTCGCCCAGAGATGCAATGGGTGTGTCTGCCTGTTTTTTGCACCATAAGCACTAGTATTACAGAAGGGTCTGCAATACAATGGATTAAAGAGTTTACGCCTTGAGCTCAAAAGGGGCAGTCCCTCATGTTCATTGCAGCATCGAGTGTGGCCCCTGGACCACTATCTGTACTCACGGTCGCCTGACATGATTCTCGAAGGGAAAGCTGTCCCACAGAGACAACTTTTCTTTGCTGAATCATGTACCAACTGCAGCTCAGTGTTGGTATCAGATCAATGGCTTGTGATTGCCATTACGTTTGAAAAACATTAATACATGTCATTGTAAATTGCAATTTGAAGATAGCACCCTTTTCACTGCCCCTCCAAATTCCAGTATGGAGTAAGATGCAGAACCCCTTTTGTCAATCATGAAGGTTATACACAACTCTAAAAAGGGGTTTTGCAGTAGCAACCACTGTGATGCGGCAAATTGTAAGCTTTATGACTACAAAATCCTTTTGTATATGCGGGCCCTAGTTATTTAGGTAAAGCAGGAAGTGCAGTGAAAGGAATGACGCTTCAAATGAGTACTGCCTTTAATGCTCTGGGAAATGCTAGGATCTCCAATCTACCTCTCTACCTCTCTCTCTCTACCTCACTCTACACCTCTCTCTCTCTCTCTCTCTCTTTACCTCTACCTCTCTCTACCTCTCTCTCTCTTTATCTCTACCTCTCTACCTCTCTCTCTCTACCTCACTCTACATCTCTCTCTCTCTCTTTACCTCTACCTCTCTCTCTCTACCTCTCTCTCTCTTTACCTCTACCTCTCTACCTCTCTCTCTCTACCTCTCTCTCTCTACCTCTCTCTCTACCTCTCTCTCTCTACCTCTCTCTCTACCTCTCTCTCTACCTCTCTTTACCTCTCTCTACCTCTCTCTCTCTACCTCTCTCTCTCTCTATCTCTCTACCTCTCTCTCTCTATCTCTCTCTCTACCTCTCTCTCTACCTCTCTCTCTTTCTACCTCGCTCTCTCTCTACCTCTCTCTCTCTACCTCTCTCTCTACCTCTCTCTCTCTACCTCTCTCTCTCTCTCTCTACCTCTCCCACTCTCTACCTCTCTCCCTCTCTCTCTCTCTACCTCTCTCTCTACCTACCTCTCTACCGACCTCTCTACCTAGCTCTCTCTACCTAGCTCTCTCTACCTCTCTCTACCTCTCTCCACCCCTCTCTACCTCTCTACCCCTCTCTACCTCTCTCTATCTATCTCTACCTCTCTACCTCTCTCTACCTCTATACCTTTACCTCTCTCTCTACCTCTACCTCTCTCTCTACCTCTACCTCTACCTCTCTCTCTACCTCTCTCTCTCTACCTCTACCTCTACCTCCCTCTACCTCTCTCTACCTACCTCTACCTCACTCTCTCTACCTATCTCTCTCTACCTCTCTCTCTCTACCTCTCTACACCTCTCTCTCTCTACCTCTCTCTACCTCACTACCTCTCCAGTTGAATTCCGGGAAGCCCAAACGATCAGTATTTTCAATCTGCGCATGAAACGTGGGTAGGATGAGCCGTGCAGATCAGAAAGGGATGTTCTTTTTACATAATTTGTATTTAATAGAATTGGGAAGCAGGAGAACAGTCTCACAGTTGAGATAGGAATTCACATACACTGGTGACAGCTTTTTAATTGGCTTTAAAACCATTCAAAGATGGCTGCAGCATCTACGTGGGATGTGGTGGACTAAGTGGCAGATGGAGCCCTATAGCACTGCTTGTCCTTTAAAAAAACAAACAGCATTGACATAGCCAATAGGTCTCCCCTTTGGGACCTTATAAGTGTTTAGTTGTCCAGTACAATAAACTTGGTGCAAAAAGATCAAGTGTTGCATGGTTAAACACTAATAAGGTCCCAAAGGCGAGATGAAGTAAAAATGATGCCCCCCCCCCGGAAAAATTTCTGTGGGCGCCCATGTCTGAAAGAGAGTGGTTATCGAGACTTGAGGGGCACTGTTAAAGGTTGGTGGTGAGGGAATCCATGGTGGAGGTGTTCTCCACAACAGATTGGTCAGGGAATCCGTGGTGGAGGCGGTCTCCACAACAGATGGGGGACACCAACAAACATTGTCGCACTGGGCACCACAACTGCTAAAGCCAGTCTTGAATGTACTGTTCCTAGTGCAGTCACTGAATCATGCCTGCATTAGGAACAGTAACCAAAACTAGGTCTGGGCTCACGGGCAATAAGTACAAGCCTCACTTACTGGCAAACCAAAAAAGAACACCAATATTGCCAATTTGTTTCACCGTGGGGCTGTTTTTTGCCTCACAACTAACTGAACTAAACAGTAAGTCATCGGACAAGTTTTTTAGTCCTGAATAAATTGATTATTTTAATTGTTATTTCAACAAAACATTTTTAGAAGATTCACATAATTAGAAACACTGCTTACTTCACTCCACACTTGCTCATAAACAAAAATTTAGCATACATTTCGACCAGTCATTCCAGCATACATACCAAACAATACATACAATACATTTTCATCAGTTATTACAAATTATTATTTACAACGATCATTTCAGAAAAACAGCATTGGGAAACATTTCAATTTCAAGCCGTTTGTATTTCTTCAATAGAACTCCTAACGCTGTAATAAACAGGGTCTACGCGTTTCGAAATCCCTTTGTTGGAGGGAGATCTCATCAGGACCACGTAGCTGTGAATGGAAAGACAGGCATCTGTCAGTCTATTAGAAGACCACCCCAGTATCACTTAGAAGTCAAGCAAAGGAAACCTAATCCTACCTCCACCAGGGTGCTCAGATTCTTTGCGGTGTCGGCTCTGAAACAAACAGTATAACTTGGGGTCAAAACCTCAACTAATTCCACTCTTCATAAGTGAGCTACGCAACATTTAGCCACATCAACTATACTCACATGCGCCGCTTTCAAACAGCAGTTTGATTCATGAGAGGAGAGGGAGTGTAAAGTCTGTGAAGGAGAAGACCATGTGTAAATGTCCCATTTAGTTTGAACAGTAACCTAGATTAACCAATATACGGGGGCATACATGCGAAAGCCTTACTTTAAAGATGGCGTGTGTGTCCTCCAATAGACAATGTAAGAAGGCAGGGGATTGAATTCCTGTGAGGGAAAAAGTAAAACGCATCAGCTGTCCGTTTAATCTCCAAAAACTTATGTGCCACGGGCAGAGAAGTGTGTGGGTCATTACATGCTCTTACCCGCGTATCTCAATAAATGAAGTCCTTCGTATTCTCACGCCGTCTTCCTCCGTGTCGGGTCTCCGGAGACTGGCGCCCTCATCAGCGCGGCTGTGTTTAGTGCGAGGCGCGTGGCGTTACTTCCTGGTCTAGGGAATTCTGGGGGATGTAGTTTTGATGTCCTCTCCTCCGTTGTTAGTGCACTGATGAATTCGGCTCGATAAAACATCGGGACGACATTGTTTTACCACAAGAAGCACGAACTTATATTAGTTTGCGAGCCCCTAATAGCGATTCATAAGGAATCGCTATTAAGGACTTGCAAAACGGGATTCATGTAGGAATTGCAAAAAATATTGTGATTCCTACATGTTCCTTATTTGCGATTAGCAAATTGCTAATCGCAAATAAGGAATAACTCCCCATGCATTCCTATGGGCCTAAAGGCCCATAGGAATGCATGGGGAGTTATTCCTTATTAGCGATTAGCAATTAGCTAATCGCAAATAAGGATGCGATTTCAAGGGTGCAGGGGTGTCCAAAGGACACCCTGTAGCACCCCTGAAATGTAATCTACATTGGTGTTGCGCACACACATGTCCAAAGGACATGTGTGTGTGTGTGTGTGTAACATGCAACTTAGAAAAATACATTTAAATGCATTTTTCTAAGTTTTTGCTATTTACCACGAGATCTGACCTCTCGGTAAATAGCGACCCAAAATTGCAATTTCGCAATTTTAAAATGATTCATGAATTGCATTTAAGGAATCTCAAATAGAGATTCCTTAAATGCATTTCTTCGCAAATGTGCGAATTCTTTAATAGCGAATTTTGCATTTGGGATGATGAATCCCAAATGCAAAAATTGCACTCGCAAAAGGCAAGATTCTGAGAATCTTGCCCTTTGCAAGTGCAATTTAGCTTGATGAATCAGGCTGTTACTGTTCAGTTCAGTTAGTTGTGAGGCAAAAAACAGCCCCACGGTGAAACAAATTGGCAATATTGGTGTTCTTTTTTGCATTGGGAACAGCACATTTGTTGTGACATTGGAGTGTCTCATTCTGCCCGAGGGCACAGACTTAAGTGTTTGCTGCGTTGTAGAGGTAGACAGTGCACCATATCGAAAAGGTGGCCTCAGGTGTACCACATGCAAATCTCTGAAACCTTGGCTTCATCAGTATTTTATTTGTTGTGCTAACAGAATGGCACCATCTTCTTCACCCTTTACAGCCAACATAGGGCAGCTGAACAACGGCGTGCTTCGTGTCTTCTGAAACATCCTCCAACTTCTTCCGAATTACCTTAGGCATATTTCATTTTTTGAGAGACAAAGCAGGGTACAACATCAACGACATTATTTTCCATTCCTCTCAGTAAAAATCTCTTGGAATGAGTTACTTAATCAAAATATTTTAAACTGTTTCACCCTATAATTCTAGTGATTCATTAATTGACAACTTACCTTGTCTTACCTTCACTGCCGACGAGTAGAACACAAAAGGCACCCATGGAAAATGTCTAAACAACTGCCCTACCTTGCACCAAACTAGCAAGCACAGCTAAAATTAGGGATTCTCTTCAGTGGCTTTCTAATGAGTTTCCCTCAATATTTCTTTTGAACAGGTCTAAAAGATTCATATGTCAGCACAGATATACAAATATATGGGATACAAGTTACACAGTTTCTAGAAGAAGCTCTTGAAATATTTCGATACCTCAGAAGAGTGACGGCCCTCTCTGGGATTGCACCTGCAGCTCGTGCTGCGCGGGTTCAAGACAGGCTACATCTCACTGGTGATGAAGATGCTCTACCTAAATCACTACAAACTCCCCTCTGGAAGAGGGGCACCAGCACATGGTTTTTCCTCTATGACTCCTCAGACCACTTCCAGCTTCTCCTCCTCTCATTGGTCATTGCTCAGGTTTCTGACTGTTCCTGGCTATTAAGGAAACCTGCACCACTCTGGCATGTTTTTATTTTGATAGGGGCGTTTGTCTACTGGGGTAATGCCAAGACAGTACTTGGTGCATAAGCAGTTGGTAATCATTGAGTGACTGAAGACAGATTCTCGTGTCATTTGGTGGCATGGCAGTGATGCGGGTAGGCATGGGGACCAGAACATTCATGCTTTGTCCAGTTGTCATATAGCTACTGGGAGTGGGGTCCTGGAAAGCTAATGTCAACTTTGGTTGTGTAACATGTGGTAGATGGTCTATCCTAATGAGCACACCAGCTATACCTACATTCAAGATTGTTCCCGCTACCACTTTGAAAAGAAAGGGCAATCAAATGTACTGTGCTTTTTAGCAACTTACATTTCAGTCTCGTCTACCATCACGAGAAAAACTTCTTCCAAGGGTTTACAAGTGTCACTTATACTCGGGGATGACGCTGACATTGCGACCCTTTCCATTTTAATCCAACTCTCCAAAACGATTAGAGGATTATGGATCCTAATCCTGTCTATTAGTCAGAGTTTCAGCTTTGAAAAAGTCATACAACGAAACACGTGTCGGCTGTCTGCATCTACGCGACTCCTCCATGCCAACAGTATCAAGAGCTTATCTGACACTTCTATACTTTGACATTTCTGTACTTGTTTTATTTCCATTTGGACTATATTTTTCTGTACACTTAGTTGCTTTTCTGAACTTGGTTGTTGAAATTAAATCTGACTGACAAGAGAGTCATTTTAAAAAAAAATACTTTTGCTCTGCTCTGTATTATATGCATTGAGTTTATGTATACAGGGAAAATTCTCTTTCCTTATACAGGGTAACACTGGATAGGTGGCACAGTGTCTTACATTGAGCATGCATATACATGAGGTTTCCAAGTACATTGCAAATGTTACGGAGGTGCTGATTGTTTCTTGTAAAACCACTGCCACTTGTTCTCAGTGTGACTTACAACCTATGACACCTGGAGTGTACGGCTTCTATGTTGTGCTTTGTTGGTGGTTATTTTTTGTGAACTAAACAAAACAAACGTGAAAAGAACCCGACTGTTCTGCAGCTTGCCAGCTCTATAAAGCACTTTGGGGCATATTACCAAGGGTGGCGATAGGCAATTATCGCCAGTTTGGTGCCCGTTTTCAGCTGCTAAGCGGCTAAAATTCTATCGCTCTATTAGCAAGCTGTCGCTAACTGATGTTAGCGACAGCTTTTAGGCGATAGTTAGCGGTTTGGGGCCCGCTTTGCACGTTAGCGATATTTATCACTAATGACATGCAAAGTGGGCGTACCCAACCTGTTAGCGACTAAAAGCAGTCGCTAACCTCGCTATCGCCTATTAGCAAGGCAGGCGTAGCGATGGAAATATTCCCGCTATCGCCAAAAACCAACGCCTGATCAGACCAGTTCTTAGCCATGTTATCCGATGGGAGGTGGATAACATGGCTAAGAGCATTTCGTCGCTAATGCGTGAATATCGCTGTATTCTCAGCGATATTCACGCATTTCGCCGCTATCACTGGATATGTTAGCACAATGGAGAAAAACGTTGCTAATAGCATGTTTTCTCCGCTAACATATCCAGCGATAGGCAGCGATAAAAAAATTGTCGCTAAGCCTATTTAGAGATAATTATCAATTTATCGGAATGAAATCCACAAAAGACACAACTATCATACAAATGTGATCAAATTCTCGTATACATTCTTATTCTCTAAAGCAATATACCAAAATAAAATTATATTCTACGAAAGAGGAGTTTAAATCCTGTTTGACATATATGATGGGTTCATAGAACCCTGAAAGTGCAATGAAGGTACACTTGGAAAAACAGATATCTTAAAAATGGGAGGCCCTCCTGAAGTGTGGTCCACGGATTGGTGGCCCGTGCAGTTTGGAACCTCACCTTTTCTAGTTCCAGAGGCAAATAAACTTGGCATCATTATAGACAACATTTAGATGGCACATCAACAGGACCACTTCCTTCTGTCTTTATTACCCTAAGGCTGCTTGCTAAAATATGTTCACTGCTCCCTGTTGCTTGTCAGAGAACAGCAAGGCAGGACTACTGTAATGGCTGGTTTTTGGGGCTCCCTAAGTTCATGTTGGCCACATTTCAGTTCTAAAAAATGTGGAAGTACAGACTATGCTATCTTTACTGAAAAGGGCCCACATTACCCTGGTTTTGAAGGTACCTGGTCTTAGTCTTCACTGGCTCCCCTTTAAAAGTATTATTATTTTTAAAAACGTATGCATCACTCACACAGTAGGGACCTACGTACTTCAAAGCAAAATGTGGACTCTATCATCCAACTCAGAGACTCCCCTCTTCAGCAGCACATTCGGCTGTATTGGTTATTTTTTAAGCATGCAGGGCTGCCGTCATTTGTTTATCATCCTTATTGCAAAGAAGTGAAATGCCCTGCCTATAAGATTAAGACCTGAGACAAATCACTTTACTTTTAAAAGGGGATTTAAAGACATGGCTTCTCTCCAAATGTTGATTTGATCCCTTTCCTCTTGGTTACTCGTGCTTTGACTACCAGAGCACCTAAAGGCAGCAGTGAAACCTATAAATGTGTTACCCTAGTCCCAGTGTATCCTACTTCATCAAACTGGGTGATGTTGGGGGCCCACATTAGATACTTCTGTTTCTGTTACCTGACAAAACTGGCAATTCTTAGCAATAGAATGAGCATTAAATAGTAAATAACAAGCATTTGCAATGCAATAGGTCTCGCATTAGGAAAGTTTGAGCTATTGGTATTGTAAATGACAATTTTTTTATGTATGTGTTGGTTTTGAAAATAGCGAAATTAATAACTTTGTCATTTACAATGCCAATAGTTATAAATTTCGCAAATGTCACACCTATAGCATTTGTAATGCAATATGTGTTGTATTTACGTGACTTAGATGTATTGCTATTACAAATAACAATGGCTTTTAATTTGTTTTAATAATGAATACTTAAATAAAAGTTATTGTAATTTATAATGGCAATAGCTTAACCTTTTGTAAATAAATTTTGTGAAGATTATGTTCAGTGTATTTTATTGTGACGAAAATCCAAGAACAGAAGTGAAATATTAACATCTTTTTGTGACATTTGTAGTAAAGCTTGAAACATTGAGAGAACATATTTGAACCAGTTGTTGTTGAATGGTTGCACAGATTGATGCTGTGGTGGCGCTGAGTGATGCTGTGGTGGCGCTGAGTGATGCAGTGGCGTTCAGTGATGCTGTGGTAGCGCATAGTGATGTTGTGGTAGCGCATAGTGATGTTGTGGTAGGGCATAGTGATGTTGTGGTGCCCCTGAGTGATGCTGTGGTGGTGCTGAGTGATGCTGTGGTGATGCGAAAGAGTGAGGGCGATAGATAGATAGAGTGAGGGCGATAGATAGATAGACAGATAGATGGTTGTGTGTGTGGTTGTGGTTGTGTGTGTGTGTGTGTTGTTATGCTTTGCTATGCTATGTTTTGCTATGCTATGTTTTGCTATGCTATGTTTTGTTTTGCTATGCTATGTTTTGTTAAGCTATGCTATGTTTTGTTAAGCTATGCTATGTTATGCTATGTTTTGTTTTGCTATGCTATGTTATGCTTTGTTTTATGTTATGCTATGTTTTGTTATGCTATGCTATGTTTTGTTATGTTATGTTTTGTTATGCTATGTTTTGTTATGCTATGTTTTGTTATGTTATGTTTTGTTATGTTATGTTTTGTTATGCTATGTTTTGTTATGCTATGTTTTGTTGCGTTTGGTACGCTATGCTATGTTTTGCTATGCTATGTTTTGCTATGCTATGTTTTGTTTTGCTATGCTATGTTTTGTTAAGCTATGCTATGTTATGCTTTGTTTTATGTTATGCTATGTTTTGTTATGCTATGCTTTGTTGTGTTTTGTTATGCTATGTTTTGTTGTGTTGTGTTTTGTTATGCTATACTATGTTTTGTTTTGCTATGCTATGTTTTGCTATCCTGGTGTGTGGTTGTGTGTGTGTGGTTATGTGTGTGTGGTTGTGTGTGTGTGGTTGTGTGTGTGTGTGTGGAGGGGGGGGGTGGGGTGGGGGGGTGTGGGTGGGTGTGTAGGTGTGTGTGCGGGTGTGCGTGTGCGGGTGTGCGTGTGCGGTTGTGCGTGTGTGGTTGTGGGTGCAGTTGTGGGTGCAGTTGTGGGTGCAGTTGTGGGTGCAGTTGTGGGTGCAGTTGTGGGTGCAGTTGTGGGTGCAGTTGTGGGTGTCTGTGGATGTGTGGTTGTGTGTGTGTGGTTGTGTGTGGTTGAGTGTGTGTGTGTGTATGGTGTGTGTGTGGTTGTGCATGTGTGTGGTTGTGCGTGTGTGTTTGGTTGTGTGTGTGTGAGAAAGAGAATGTGCATGTGTGCGTGCCTGTGTGTGTGTGTGTGAGAGAGAGAGAGAGAGATAGCGTGCATGTGTGTGTGAGGGGGAGAGAAAGAGAGCAGAGCCTGCACTGCATGTGTGAGTATGCGTGTGTGTGTGAGTGCGAGAGAGCGTTCATGTGTGCCTGTGTGTGTGTGAGAAAGATAGCGCGTGCATGTGTGCATGCATGTGTGTGGGCGAGGAAGAGAGAGTATGCATGTGTGAGTGCATGCGTGTGTGAGAGGGAGAAAGCTTGTGTGCGTGAAAAAGATAGAGTTGTAGGGAGAGCGGGTATATCCTATCAATGAGAGGAAAGGCGCCCCGCGGCACAGGTTCTAATGCAATCTTTTTGTGTTTTAGGTATTTTAAATGCTGTGTTTTCCGGACCTTTGTAATATACACACGCGGGACAAGCGGGGAGCATGGAGTAGAGCAGGAAAAGGTGTGAGGGAACGCACACACACCACCCTAGCCTTTCACAAACGCACCCACTGCTGACTCCGCAGCTGCAGGAGAATCATAACAGGCACCAGCCCTGAGCAGCTGGAATAAATGATGCACCACCACTGCTGGAGACTTTATAGGGAGCAAAGGCCTGCCTGCTGTCAAGCCATGGCCCTATTGAAAGCAGTGAGCACCAATGAATGCCTTACTGTGCATAGCAGTAGTCAAAAGTGCTTCGGCACTGCGCACTGCCACCACTACGCCACCAGTGCTTGAGGCCTGAAAGGGAGCAAAGGGGTCCTTGTATCATACCATAGTGAAGCTAAAAGCACCAGTGAAGGTCTTACTGTAACTACCCCCACCACGCCACAAGTGCTAGAGGCCTTGCAGGGAGCAAGGGGTCCTTGTATCATAATAAAAGCACCCATGAATGGCTTACCGTGCCTAGCAGGAATAAATGGTGCTTCGGCACTACACACCAAAGAAAGAGAGAATGCATGTGTGCATAAGTGCCTGTGTGTGTGCGCGCGAGAGAAGGGGGAAGAGAGAAAGAGCGTGGGCGTGTGTATGTGTGTGAGAGAGCGTGCATGTGTGCGTGCATGCATGCGTGTGAGAGCGTTGAAGTCACCAGTAAACAGAATGATCACTTGACACAGAAATGAGGAGGAGGTCAGTATGGAGAAGCCTCAGTTGGGTGATTTGGCTGGGGGTGAGAGGTGGTAGCAAGTGAGAAATGTGTATTTGATCTCAGGAGAGGCTTGAATGTATTTTGCTGTGACTTTGTATGCAGAGAAGGTGGTTGAATAGGGGTGTTTATGAGTATATAAAGTGGTTTTGGAGAATAGTGGCTTCTTGCCCTTTTCATCTAGTTAGTTAATTAGATCAGATACGAATAGATAATGATGTACTTACGGGGATCTAAATTCTGGAAGGTGAGTGCTTAGGGATTACGAGCCATGCTTCTGTGAGAGAAAGAGAGCGTGCATGTGTGCGTGAGAGAGGGAGAGAGAGAGCTTGTGTGCATGAAAGAGAGAGAGAGTTGATGCTGCATGGCAGAGCATGTTGGGGATCCCACAGCAACCCTCGTGGAAAACATGAATATGAGTCCAACTCGAGGTTCGTAGGCGTGTGTAGGGCACCCTGCCATAAACAAGGAGAGACAGATGGCAGACTGAGAGTGAGTAACCAAGAACGAGGAGGGAGAGGCCATAAGACAAGGCAGCGCTGGGAGGGAGGCTGGGCAGAAATGCGAGTCACAGCCAGCCTGGCGGCCGTGAAGTGTGAAACAGTGGGAGGGGAGGCAGGAGCAAATGGTAAGGGGAGCCTTTGAAGAGCAAGGCAGGGGGATAGAAGCGCGTTCACGAGCACGTGCACTTCTACAAATCCGGATCGTAAAAGTCAGCTTTGTGGTTTGGTTGCAATAGGTCTCTCTGCGAGACCTAAAAAGGCGTACTGTACGGTATGAAGTGTTGCGAAATTCTCAGTTAATTTTCATCATAAGTATATTAGTTCTTTTTTTTACCGATTCAGTGAGTCGCTTTGCTTTCACAGTAGCAAAGCGACTCTCAGTATGGTTTACCAGCTGGCACCCTATACCTTACCTACAAATGATCATTAGGAAAGGTACATGTGACACTACCTGTAAGTTTACCGCTGTGACTTGGTCCACAAAACCAGGCCCATAAATAGCCGTCTTTCAAGAGGTTTTGAAAGGCTTGAAACCAGGGGCAGCTCCTCCACGTGGGTGGAGAAGCGTCACCCCACTGATTTCTTGCAGTGCAAGAAGCAGAAACATAAAATGGTATTAGACGCCTGTGCTGTAGGCGTCCCATCCAATCATTGCAGCATTGTGATTGGTTTAGGGGAGGGAAGGGAGGCTGCTTGATTCCTGTGAAGAGCAGAGAGTTGCAGGACGATGCAGCACAGCACCGGACCGGGCTGACGAAGATAAGTTAGCATTATTATTTTTTAATTTAAAATTACACAACCCCCGCCCCCATTTCCCCCTGCGTGACTCCCCCTCCCACCCGCGAGTCCTGCCAGCCTCGACTGCTTGAAACAAGAGGAGAAAAGTTCAGAAGGTATACTCGAAATACAGCAAAATCAAGAGAAATGTAGCAAAACTGTAAGTCATTGGCAACTACACAGCACTGCTCTTGATATACCTTTTTCACAGGGCAAACAAATGGCATATAAATGGGAGTTCAACTGTCATCTGATTTTGGGGTAGGTCCAAGACCATTCGTATATATTTTCCCTGTGCAATGCATTTTATTTATGTGTTTGTGTTTTACAATATAAACCATGATCCCTTTGTGTTTTACAATGCCAATAGGTTAAACTCTCGCAAATGTGAGACCTATTACATTGCTTCCTGTTGCAGCGGAAAAGAGGGATCGAACGGGGAATAGGAGCAGTCGGCTGCGAAAGGTGCGGCTTGGTAAGCAGCACAGTACACCACCTGTGGCGCCCTTCTCACAAAAAAGTTACAATTTTGAAAAAATAAACTATGGCGAACTGCGCCTTTCTTTTCTTTGTGGCGGCTAGCCGAAGTCTATTTTTTCAACTCTGTAAAAGTCTGGTAAGCAGCGCAGCATGTAGCCTGTGTTGTGCTGTGCTGTAGGAGAAATTTCTTAAAGAAAATAGTGTTGACACACTGTAAAGAAAAGATGTGTAACTGCACAAATAAAAGGGCCAGGCCTCATGGGAGGTTACAAATGTAGACATGGCGGTACAAAGGAAATACTAGCTAGCCTATCAACAAGTCAGAAGCTAACATTTACAAAGGACAATGCCATAAGCCAATGACAAATGTGGGCAGAGAGTGGGCAGAGCTTCAAGTTCATACCCGAATACAGCATGCCTCGCGCAGCTGCGCATGCGCTGCCCAGGTTCGACCTAAAAAACGGCCACTGGCAGTTTGTGTTATGGTTAGTTATAACGTCAGAGGCATCCAGTCTTCTCACAAACACCCATCTTAAAAATAAAAAAAGTCAACTTTGTTCTCTTTCCCATTCATCCTGCTTTTTTACTGTAAAACGGCATGAGTTAAAATGCCTTCCCAAAAGACGTTAATGACTTGTGGCAGCGTATTTAATGGCACAGCTGTAGCTGCCATCCACAGACTCGAACAACAGTCCTCAAAATACACTGACTCTTTGAAATGGAAACGCTGGCTAAGAAATGCAACTGCAGAATGCTTGTGGGTTTTGGAACGGAAGTGCTCTGTGTATGATGTTTCCGAATCAACACAGAGTGACTGGCGGATGTGGTTATCACAATGCAAAAAAGGCACGCGCGCAATGTGTTATCTTCCTTAATACAGAAGAAAATTGAGGCGAAACAGGAAACATCAAACAGTAGACACAGAACCGGTAACCACACTACGAGAGACCATTCCTCCACTACAGCATTCCAACTAGAAGCAGTGACCCTGCACTAACGTTTCACTTATGCTTAGGTCTGCCAGTCACAGTGTAAACACTACACTGTTCGTATCATGTGATTAGGACTGTCAGACACCCAGACTGTAAACATTGGACTGTTCCTATCATGTGTGTAGGTCTGTTCATACATCCAGACTGTAAACATTGCACTATTTGCATCACTTGTTTATGGCTGTTGGTCACGGACTGCAAACATTGCACTGTTCCTATCACATGCTTAAAACTGTCAGACACACAGACTATAAACATTGCACTATTTGTTTCATATGCTTAAACATTGCACTGTCTGTGTCATGTTCTAAGGATTGTTCAGACACCCAGACTGTAAACATTGCACTATTTGTATCATTTGATTAGGATGTCATTCACAGTCTGCAAACATCGCACTGTTTTTATCATGCGCTTAGGACTATCAGACACCCAGACTGTAAACATTGCACTATTTGTAACACTTGATAATGACAGTCGGTCACAGACTGTAAACATTGCACTGTTGGCATCATGTGCTTAGTATTGTTCAAACCCCAGACTGTAAACATTGCACTATTTGTATCGCATGCTTAGGGTTATCAGACGGAATAAATACTGAACTCCTACTTCGTGGTTAGGACTGTCAGACAGTAAACATTGAATAGTTTCTATATTATGGTTAGTTGGGGCCATCAAAGACTGTAAACTGCGCGATTCGAATCGTGTGCTTAAAGTGGGAAGAGACTAAACATTGCACCACTTGTAAGTTGCGCGGAGGGTTGTCCGAGACTGTAAACATTGCACTGAGGTTTCATGTGATTGGGGCTTGTAAACTGATTGTAAAATATGCACTGCTGCCATCGTGTCCCCGGGTCGTTCAGACTGCAAGCACTGAGCCGTTTGGTTATGTGCTTAGCACAAGTAACCAGAAATAATAAACACAGCACTGTCCATACAAAAACAAACCCCCAGTAGACCCCACTCTGATATAGGGTTCAGCAGTTGATGCTACCAGGAAGCAGCGTTCATAGGAACGGTTACAGATACAAGCAATCTATTCATGGCTGCCTGAAAACCGTTACCAAAAGACAAATCACTGTAGGGCACAATACCTCCAGGTAATATGTACACATACAACCATGACTGGCAACGCCTCAATTCGGTCCACAATGTAATCATAGAAACCAGGGCAAGAAAATACAATTACGAATTTTGCTGTTAAGGCTTTAAAATAAATGAAAACAAGGGACCATATAAACTAACATTTACACGATGTGGGTAGATGACATCAACAGGAGTTTGGAGTATACGAGGGGGACAAAACAAATACGGGTTTTTTTTGTGCAAGAGTAATGACAGTTTGAAGGGCCCTTGCTTAAATACTAATGTCAGAAAGCTAGCTTTTTGAATCTCTGTAAAATAACATTTAATACGATCATGAAATTATAAACAAAAATAAATTCACCTTCATGTTTCTGCTACAAGATGAAAGGAATGCAGAGGGCAAAAAAGATAACAGTGAATGGCATGCCAGGCATGCAGCCCTGGTAAGCTCACTCCCATCTTCACTATAACAGGAGTTCAGTGAAAATCTGGCTAGTAGGCACGCTGAAGGAAAACACACCGTCGTTCTAATTGATGAGATTCAAAACTAAAGCGGCCCTGAAATGATGCCAATGACAATTTTGAAATATGCACATACTGCGCTGCAGTCACCAAACGGGTTAGGCTGAGCATTTGCTTCCAGACTTCATGCACGAGCTTAACACACTCCAATCTTATACCCTTAAGTGATGCTGATGAGTATTTTTTTTTTTTTTTTTAAACAGTGACATCAAAATCAGGCGTGCATTCTTTGTGTTTTGCTCTGTATGTATTTTTAACAAATGCCCATCTGAACAGTTTTCTCTTCTGAAACGAGCAATCGCATCCAGTTAAGGAAACCTGGACAGAGCCCCCTCTGGGGAGGGTCAGAAGAAAATGAGAACAGCTAAGAGAGCATGTCAATGGTTAAAAGATCAACTTGAGGGAATTTAGGGCACACTTCTGGGGCTTCCATAAACTCCTCAGACCACTTCCAGCTTCTCCTCCTCTCATTGGTCATTGCTCAGGTTTCTGACTGTTCCTGGCTATTAAGGAAACCTGCACCACTCTGGCATGTTTTTATTTTGATAGGGGCGTTTGTCTACTAGGGTAATGCCAAGACAGTACTTGGTGCATAAGCAGTTGGTAATCATTGAGTGACTGAAGACAGATTCTCGTGTCATTTGGTGGCATGGCAGTGACGCGGGTAGGCATGGGGACCAGAACATTCATGCTTTGTCCAGTTGTCATATAGCTACTGGGAGTGGGGTCCTGGAAAGCTAATGTCAACTTTGGTTGTGTAACATGTGGTAGATGGTCTATCCTAATGAGCACACCAGCTATACCTACATTCAAGATTGTTCCCGCTACCACTTTGAAAAGAAAGGGCAATCAAATGTACTGTGCTTTTTAGCAACTTACATTTCAGTCTCGTCTACCATCACGAGAAAAACTTCTTCCAAGGGTTTACAAGTGTCACTTATACTCGGGGATGACGCTGACATTGCGACCCTTTCCATTTTAATCCAACTCTCCAAAACGATTAGAGGATTGTGGATCCTAATCCTGTCTATTAGTCAGAGTTTGAGCTTTGAAAAAGTCATACAACGAAACACGTGTCGGCTGTCTGCATCTACGCGACTCCTCCATGCCAACAGTATCAAGAGCTTATCTGACACTTCTATACTTTGACATTTCTGTACTTGTTTTATTTCCATTTGGACTATATTTTTCTGTACACTTAGTTGCTTTTCTGAACTTGGTTGTTGAAATTAAATCTGACTGACAAGAGAGTCAGTTTTAAAAAAAATACTTTTGCTCTGCTCTGTATTATATGCATTGAGTTTATGTATACAGGGAAAATTCTCTTTCCTTATACAGGGTAACACTGGATAGGTGGCACAGTGTCTTACATTGAGCATGCATATACATGAGGTTTCCAAGTACATTGCAAATGTTACGGAGGTGCTGATTGTTTCTTGTAAAACCACTGCCACTTGTTCTCAGTGTGACTTACAACCTATGACACCTGGAGTGTACGGCTTCTATGTTGTGCTTTGTTGGTGGTTATTTTTTGTGAACTAAACAAAACAAACGTGAAAAGAACCCGACTGTTCTGCAGCTTGCCAGCTCTATAAAGCACTTTGGGGAATATTACCAATGGTGGCGATAGGCAATTATCGCCAGTTTGGTGCCCGTTTTCAGCTGCTAAGCGGCTATAATTCTATCGCTCTATTAGCAAGCTGTCGCTAACTGATGTTAGCGACAGCTTTTAGGCGATAGTGAGCGGTTTGGGGCCCGCTTTGCACGTTAGCGATATTTATCACTAATGACATGCAAAGTGGGCGTACCCAACCTGTTAGCGACTAAAAGCAGTCGCTAACCTCGCTATCGCCTATTAGCAAGGCAGGCGTAGCGATGGAAATATTCCCGCTATCGCCAAAAACCAACGCCTGATCAGACCAGTTCTTAGCCATGTTATCCGATGGGAGGTGGATAACATGGCTAAGAGCATTTCGTCGCTAATGCGTGAATATCGCTGTATTCTCAGCGATATTCACGCATTTCGCCGCTATCACTGGATATGTTAGCACAATGGAGAAAAACGTTGCTAATAGCATGTTTTCTCCGCTAACATATCCAGCGATAGGCAGCGATAAAAAAATTGTCGCTAAGCCTATTTAGAGATAATTATCAATTTATCGGAATGAAATCCACAAAAGACACAACTATCATACAAATGTGATCAAATTCTCGTATACATTCTTATTCTCTAAAGCAATATACCAAAATAAAATTATATTCTACGAAAGAGGAGTTTAAATCCTGTTTGACATATATGATGGGTTCATAGAACCCTGAAAGTGCAATGAAGGTACACTTGGAAAAACAGATATCTTAAAAATGGGAGGCCCTCCTGAAGTGTGGTCCACGGATTGGTGGCCCGTGCAGTTTGGAACCTCACCTTTTCTAGTTCCAGAGGCAAATAAACTTGGCATCATTATAGACAACATTTAGATGGCACATCAACAGGACCACTTCCTTCTGTCTTTATTACCCTAAGGCTGCTTGCTAAAATATGTTCACTGCTCCCTGTTGCTTGTCAGAGAACAGCAAGGCAGGACTACTGTAATGGCTGGTTTTTGGGGCTCCCTAAGTTCATGTTGGCCACATTTCAGTTCTAAAAAATGTGGAAGTACAGACTATGCTATCTTTACTGAAAAGGGCCCACATTACCCTGGTTTTGAAGGTACCTGGTCTTAGTCTTCACTGGCTCCCCTTTAAAAGTATTATTATTTTTAAAAACGTATGCATCACTCACACAGTAGGGACCTACGTACTTCAAAGCAAAATGTGGACTCTATCATCCAACTCAGAGACTCCCCTCTTCAGCAGCACATTCGGCTGTATTGGTTATTTTTTAAGCATGCAGGGCTGCCGTCATTTGTTTATCATCCTTATTGCAAAGAAGTGAAATGCCCTGCCTATAAGATTAAGACCTGAGACAAATCACTTTACTTTTAAAAGGGGATTTAAAGACATGGCTTCTCTCCAAATGTTGATTTGATCCCTTTCCTCTTGGTTACTCGTGCTTTGACTACCAGAGCACCTAAAGGCAGCAGTGAAACCTATAAATGTGTTACCCTAGTCCCAGTGTATCCTACTTCATCAAACTGGGTGATGTTGGGGGCCCACATTAGATACTTCTGTTTCTGTTACCTGACAAAACTGGCAATTCTTAGCAATAGAATGAGCATTAAATAGTAAATAAAAAGGACTGTTAGTTGTTTATATTTAGCATTTTTATTGTTTTCTTCCTCCACCCTTGTATGTTTATTTCTAATGAAAACCATAAAGCTTCATAGTGTTAGATTAGATAAGTTTTTATAATTGAAGTAGGGAACTGTTAGCTACTTAAATTTGTTTTATGATTTTACCAATTAAATTCTATTCAGTTTGTTAATATTGGTACAAAACAGAATTTAAATATGAAATGAAGAATGGTTAAACGCTCAAGACGGTTTATGATCTTGAATAATAGGTCTGGGTAAATGTTATGTTACCTTGTTGAGACGATGCTCATGTGAGAGGCAGTGCGAGGCAACTTGTTACTGGTTTTATGTTTCTCTATTGGCCACTTGGTGGCGCCAGCTCCGTAGCAAAAAACTTGGAATCAACGTTTCACACAGGTATAAACTGTAGCATGCACACAGTTTCCTGGAGCAGGCTTTATTCCAAATGCACAATGTGTGTGGGGGGTAGGGGACGGGTGGGGGGTGTAACTGTACTGCATCTTTCTTTGGTTTTAATCCACAGAATCCTTTTTATAAACAATACTAGAGACAAAAGCGCAGAAAATAAGTAAAACGAGCTCCACCTAACTCTCATTATCTGAATTATACGGAGCTGGCCATATCGGTTCAAAACAGGCGTTTAAACCACTGCACATCATTGGCTGGCTTTATCGTCACTCATTTACGTACTTCTGGTTGGATGGTTTGCCCTCCTCTTCTTGTTTTTGTCCCCCCTTGAGCATAGCCTCTTCACCATCCTTTCGTTTGGATGACTTGTATTTTTCCACTGTTCGCATTCAGGGAAGTAGTGTTTAATTTTATTTTTCTGTCAGCACTGCATGCGTTTTCTAGCTCTCTCCTTCATGTGCTACGTCCTCCATCCAAAACACCTGCCCTGGCACCTTTCGTGTTGCTCCCTCTTGCCCACCCTCTAAGCTCGCCTATTGCTTTACCCACCCCTCCTTGGTTTTTAGTTTTTATTGTTTTTTAGCCTCGCCAGGCCCAGGGGCAAGTGTGCCCCGCCATTATGGGACCGTCTCCTGTTATCGCTCTTGTCCTTGGTCCACCATCTTGCGAAGCAGCAGACATTCTACTGCCCTCCCTTGGTGCAGTGACTGCGTCCCCCCTCCGACCTCACTAAGTGGAACTCTGCTCCCCTTGTTTTTTGGGTCCTGTCCTGAGAAAATCTACTATTTGTATATATATGTATATAGAGATAACCCTAACCACTAGTATATGCAGTAGACCTTTGTACTCTCTACCATTCCTATGTGACTGTAAGAGTTTATCCATTTGTATCCATTTCTTGAGTGACTTTACAACTTGTACATTTGCAATTTATTTTTTTTCTTTTCTGTTTGTTTCTCCTCCTTGTGTGACTCTACAACTTGTACATATGCAATTTTTTTCTGTTTCTATCTCTTCCTTGTGTGACTTTACAACTTGTACATTTGCAAATGTTTCCGTTTGCATCTTTTATGTAACTCATGTAATCCTAAATCCTTATGTATCGCAACTGGTTCTTATATAAAGCGCTCTGACCCCTTCGGGTAATGTTCGCGCTATATAAAATCGCATTAAATAAAAAAAAATTAAAAATCATCATTCATCACCCACTCCCCTTTCTGTTCTTTTTTTTTTTACATATTATTTATTTCTTTATTCTTTTGGGAGGGTCTGGCAGCTGCCATCTGCTGCTGTGTTCCTCTGAATGCAAAATAAACTTTGGTGCAATATGTCATTCTTTGTAATTTACACATGCAAATGGCGTCCTCCACTGTGGAGCAGTAAATGAACACAAAAAAGGGTGCATGCATCATTCCCTAGGAGCATCCATGCAAGGGTGAACATATGTCATCACACATGTGCCCGCTTAGGGAATGGCATGACCGTTTCATAGCGCTTTTTTTTCGATGTTGCACAGCATTGATAAAAATGCAATGGCAAAGTTAAAAGGTCAAATAGTCGAGACCTGCTGGGTGGGAATTTTGCTTATGAGAAAAACCCACGAACATGTAGAAAATGTAGCATTTTGGTCACAAGAATAGACCGTACCTTTAGAATACAGCTAATATAAATAATAATAATTGAGCTGATAGCAGTAATAAGGCAAATTACCTTATTAAAATACACTTTGTATCTCATGTAGATGCCTTACTCTAGGGTGAAAACAGTACAAATCTGAATGTACCCATAAAGGTGATAAGGTATACCAGCGCCTCTTGATGAGATCTAATTCAAGAAGGTCATGAAGAAACATCTTCTGAACATCTCAGTCCCTGAGGAGACATCCCCACACTAACAGTTCTCGAAAATATCTAAATCTAAGGTGAAACCTACAAAGAAGTATCACCCGAAGATTCATAACTCTTGAAAGAAATCAGCAGACATTTCCTGAACTTACCACTCTCTACTGTTAAAAAAAAAAGCAAACAAACCCCTTCCCCTGAAAATACCTCCCTTTAAAGTCAAACCAGGAAAAAACCATCCCTTGAAACCATCAGACTCTGGGTAAAAAAATGATCAAACACACATCTACTTTAGATAGCTAATTTTAGGGTTAAAGAAGAAAAGAAACACTCCTGAACTTCACTCTGGGGTCAAATCAGCATGCAAACACCTTCTAAAGTTACCCTAATGTATGATGAAAGTAGCAATAATCCGCCATTGAAAATACCAAACTGTAGAATGAAAATAGCAAACAAGCCTCACTGATAATACCCATATCAAGAATGACAGCAGCAGCTCCTGGAGACTGAAACCCCTAAGGAGTGTAGGGTTAGGTGAGGCAATGGCTAAAGGCTTAAAGGCTGCATACATTGAAGTGATTCACAACTAGTGGCCTGGCCTTAAAAAAACAGTAGATTAGAAGAAAAACGAAAAGTATTCAAACTACATTTGCTTTTGTTCTGCCTTTCAACTCTATTCTAAATGAGTTGGTGTAAACTGAAATAAACGACATTAATAAATTGTTTTCTTTAAAAAACACACATCGCCTGGCAGGCCCAGGGCTTTCTATGGATTGATAACACAAGGGGGCAGTGACAGGCAGAGATTGGAAACAATCAGTAGCTTGAGAAAATGCCAGTGATATAAGTAATGTTCCAGGAGAAAACTCATTTGGTTTAGGAATTCCGGGGGAGGCAGGGAGCAGTATTATCACAAAAAAGACTGAAACCAATTATTCTGATGTTTTCAGAGGAGTCGAGACTACACTGGATTAGTGTCAACACCTCCACGGTTTTCCCCGAAATTAGCTTTGTTTAATATCCGAGAAGTCTTTTTTTAAGATTAAAGTGGAGCTCCGGCCTCCTGGGAGCACAGCACCATGGGTCCAATGTACAAAGAGAAAGGCCAACTGTGGTAACTGAGTGCGACTTGACACTGATTTTGTGAGGAGACCTCTGTAAGTCATGTTTTAAAATCTCCAATCATAGGGGTCGCAGAACAACCTGCCTAATGAAAATTAATCAGGCAGATCACTATTTCCGACCCCATGTGAGTGGCTACAAGCACAAAGATGGTGGCTTCCAAGGGACAGCAGACCGCCGTCCCTCAATTTGCGTTCCCAGAGAGGAAACTTAAATAAACACATGCTGCTTTTACAAAAAACAAACAAAGTTTCACGTTTGGGATCAGATTTCACTGCAACACTTCTAGGACGCCAATGCATCAAGATCTTATGCCTGCCTCATGACAGGCATACGGGTGATGCAGTGCCATAGGCACAGGCCTATCCCATGCATTGCTGGAGTTGCGACATGCTTGCCACACAACTCCAGCAATGCATGACTTTTGCCCCACGGATACATCAGGATTCCTGACGTATCTGTCTGTCCTTGCGAAATGAGCGCCATACATTAAATACGGCATATCCATCGTGTTGCAAGGAGGGTGCAGTGAAAACTGTGGCATCCCTGTTTTGTCGCAGTGAGGCAACAGTTTTCATAAATGAGGCCCCCAGCCTTTATAAAGACAGTTTTCCATCAAAGTGACTTTATCTGGCAGGGACAGCATCCCTAGCAGCCCATAAAAAGTAGGATTGGTGTGTTAATTTAGCTGTGCTTAAACAATTTTAAATAACCATTCAAATATAGAAACTTTACAGTACATTGGCACACAAAGGGCGCCTTGAGGCCCCATGCAAACACATAAAATGTGCCTCCTGCTCCAGGGGTACATAAGAAAAGACAGGTGCTATTGGGGTGAAGCAGACATTTTGCACCCACAAGACCTGATGTCATTGCACCTGTTTCACAACAGGGAACCACTTCCTTCTCACCTCTGTAGCCCACCGCAATATCTAACAGGGACATCTTCCCATTTGAGATTAGGCTACCATTTCCTTTGAGAATTTATCGACCGATTGCGACTGTCATTGCGCTTACAAGCCATTGATACATCTCATTGCAATTCAAAATTAAGAGGTAACACCCCTTCTACGCTCCTTCCTAATTGGGATTCAGATTGAGTCAGTAACCTAATTTATAAATTGGAAATGCTTTCCAAAATCGTAAAAGCAGTTTGGTAGATAGTAAAATGTCATTTTGGGTCACAAACCCTGTGAATTAGCCAATTGCAAGTTTTGTGACTGGATATCTTTTCAAGAAGCGTGTGTATTCTGAGAATTGCAGTGGTACTGGTCTGCGCGTGAATGAATACAACAGTGTGGAGAATGCTTGTATTCATTAATGTAATGTGTTTATTGTGCGTAATCTAGAGAAACGGCAGTGGCGCGCTGTCTGTAAACGAATTCAACAGTTTAATAAACTGATAGGGAGAGCTGAGATAGACGGGATGTGGAGGGAAGAAATGGTGAGGAAAGAGGACAACGAAACAACAGGATAAAGACAAAGATAGAGGCAGAAGGAGAGAGAGAGGTTTAGGGAATGAAAACGTGCAAAGAAAAAGACAAAAACCGAGACAGAAAGGGGAAAAGAAACAGAGCAAGACATAGAAATGGTATATGTACAGAGCGACAGAGAGAAACAGGAATTGCAAGAGTGATGAAGCAAGAGATTTACTGAGGCAACGTTAATGGTACAGAAATAATAAGATTTAGAGAAAAAAGGAGAGTGGGAGACAGAAAGAGCGGGGACTAGAAAAGCAGAGAAGGAGAGGTAGAGAGCGATGGTAATGTAAAGATAAAGAAAGAGGGAGAAAGAAAGTGGGGTACAATCAGCGAGAAAGACTGAAAGGTAGAGACTGGGGAGAAAGATTTATGCCGAGGCACAAATTGAGAGAGAGAGAGAAAGAGAAAAGTAAAGAGTGGTGGAGCGTAAGAGAGTGAGGTACAGAGAGAGAGGAAGTTCAGTTTTACTGACAACACACCCAGGCGCCAATGTGGTGAGGTGGGTACTTCACAAAAAGGCTCTGAAGATAATTTTTTGGATTGATAAACAAAAGCTCAGGGTACACAGTAATTTGGTCAAATGGAACCCGTGTAAAGTTGTTTTAAACATTTGTATTTTGCGACACACATTTGTTACCCCCCTGCCTGAGGCCATGGGAGCGCAATTCAGACATTTTGTTTTGTGCTGTGTTTTGTTTCATATTGAAGCTCCCCTGTTGCATGCACCTGTTCAGCAAGACATGCTGTGAACATTGTCCCGCTGACAATCTTCACAGTCCCAGAATACAGCCCAGACAGAGATGCCCAATTACACCCAGGAAGGGACGTGATTGGCATTTTTTAAGTCCAAACACCCTAGAAAACTAGGGCCTTATTTATGAAGGCCTTGCAACACTTTTGCGCCGCCGTTGCATCACTTTTCGTGCTACAGCGGTGGCGTTAACAATGCACTATCTTGTAAAGCCCTGCGTCACATTATAACTACGTCAGGTATAATGTATGCAGGTGGGTGTTCTCACACAAGAGATCAGATTTCACTGCAACACTTCTAGGACGCCAATGCATCAAAATCTTATGCCTGCCTCATGACAGGCATACGGGTGATGCAGTGCCATAGGCACAGGCCTATCCCATGCATTGCTGGAGTTGCGACATGCTTGCCACACAACTCCAGCAATGCATGACTTTTGCCCCACGGATACATCAGGATTCCTGACGTATCTGTCTGTCCTTGCGAAATGAGCGCCATACATTAAATACGGCATATCCATCGTGTTGCAAGGAGGGTGCAGTGAAAACTGTGGCATCCCTGTTTTGTCGCAGTGAGGCAACAGTTTTCATAAATGAGGCCCCCAGCCTTTTTAAAGACAGATTTCCATCAAAGTGACTTTATCTGGCAGGGACAGCATCCCTAGCAGACCATAAAAAGTAGGATTGGTGTGTTAATTTATCTGTGCTTAAACAATTTTAAATAACCATTCAAATATTGAAACTTTACAGTACATTGGCACACAAAGGGCGCCTTGAGGCCCCATGCAAACACATAAAATGTGCCTCCTGCTCCAGGGGTACATAAGAAAAGATAAGTGCTATTGGGGTGAAGCAGACATTTTGCACCCACAAGACCTGATGTCATTGCACCTGTTTCACAACTGATAGCTACACCACTGAAGCAAACAGGGGACACTCTGGTACTTCTGCTTCTAGGTTTTTATTAACCAAATGCAAGAGTCAGAGCACTTTAGGATAGGAGGTGTCCGAGCCCCTCAGAAAAGGAGGTGTCCGAGCCCCTCAGGTGAAAGGGATGCTAAAATCAGAGCTCCTCACTCTAAGAGGTACCAAGTCACTCAAACTAGGTGAGCGCTCGCTCGAGTCAGATGCCCTCATGCTAGGAGAGTTTCAGAGTCAGACCCCCCCCAGACTAGGAGCTTTCTGAGCCCCTCAGGCAGAGTCCTCATGTATGTATCAGTCGCAGCGAAAAAACAAAGCTCTGTGCATTATGGGGTGTTAGGAGCCTATCAGAGACGTGGCTATCAGTGGTGCAGCAGTTACCAGGGCAACGGGCCTCAGGGTGCGAAGGTCCACATCACCCCAATAAGTGGTTGCTTTTTTATTATAAAACCAATAGATCTCAGTTGTTTAGCCACTAGACCACATCTTCTCCCTCAGACTAGGAGGGCATCAGTTTCAAAGCCCCTCAGACCGATTCAGTTCCATTGGCTCGTCAAATGCAACATTTTCTAGTGTCGACTTTGGTGCTATATCAGCAGCATTGCTGAATTTGGAAGCCCCCAGCTGTGATACTCTAGTCTATAGCCTAGCAGTCAAACCCTGTTTGAACCTAAAGAAATTAGCTCAGGTGTCTGTGGCCCTAACAAAGCATCACTGGCTCCCGCTGGCCCTGGAATAACCTTCAAAACTCTATACAGAGCTTTCAAAGTGTTTACGTGCAGCAGTAGACCCTATCCTTCGGAAACAGATTCCCTGCTGCTCACCCCGTATTAGCCTTATGTCATGCAACGTGAATCTGATCAGACTGACCAGACCAACCCAGACCAGATTGAACCAGAGAAAGCACATAGGCGGACATGACAGAGTACAGGACACACAACTCTGGAACACCCTGAGTCCAGACCTGGGGAACAAGTCCAGACTATTAACCTTCAAAAGAGCCCTGAGAGAGTTCTGCTTCAAAGAAATAGTTACTGCTCATCAAGAGAACACTGGCTCACCTAAAAACCCTTCCCTACCAGAATAATCCCTGGAAGAGGTTTTAACACCCTTGTAGAAAGGAGCTCCTGACCTTTCCTTAAACCATCGTGTGAAGGTTGAGAAAAGAGTCATTTAAAGGAATATTCTTTTCTTCTACTGTGCTCAATTCCATATAACTCTCTACCTCTGTAAAATGGCCAAATGTACAAGACAGAGCACTTTACAAATAAATAAATACTTACTTAAATATATTCAGACAGGTCTCGTGAGATGAGATTTGTTGATAAAAAACAATTATAGTCTTAGAGCAATAACGAAAGGTCTCTCACAACTTGTACATGGTTTCTGCTAACACAAAGGGCAGGCAGGATTCAGGAACGTAAGAGTATAAGGGAGGACATTGACTTACATTCAACAATCACTTTCACATTCCGGACTTCAAAGCCGTGACTGTTTCTTGCAATGCACTGATAGGATCCAGAGTCGTTTCTTGAAATGTTGAGCCACCGGTTCATTGGCCTGTCTATGTCATCTTTCGTACATTTGACTCTCGGGGTCGGATTGCCATCGGCTTCACAGGAGAAATTTACTGGAGACCCTTCAACCCATGTCAGTGGGCTCGGACAGAATGCGTCATTGAACTGAGGTGAATCTAAAACAATAACACATGTTATTTCTACTCAATCCAGGCTGATTCATAAAGATTTCTTCCACAAGTAGATGTGCTCTACTCTAGAAATCATAAGTAAGGGTCTGATTTATATCTCGATAGGTTTCTTTGCTGGGGCTACAAAGAAATTACTTTGTTGCCCTGGCGAATATGCCACCTGCCGAATTTAAAAATGACCACCAAGCTGGTGGCCATTTCTAAATCATTGGAAGGAACCCAAATCGTGGTGGTTCCTGTAGATGTTTTTCGCAGTTTGGTGCATGGCTTTGTCAACAAGACAGTGTTTTACACCAAACTGGTTTCTTTTTTACTTGCAAAAAGTAAATCCAAAAGGGGGGTTTTCTTTTTCAAAACAAAACAGAAAATGCTCCCATGACATTGTTTTTTACATTCCATTACCATCAGGGTTTGCAGGGTGGCAAGGGACATTAAAAACCGGCTATATGTCCGCCCTTCCTAATTGAGCGGACAGACATACAGCCAATCTTGGATTGCCATTACTCCATTGGGCCGTCTGAGAAGATTGAATATGGCGGTGACGGTGTAGTCACTGCAGTAGCTGAACCTATGTATGGTCTGCCTGTATGTGAATCAGGCAAGTGAACTACTATGTTGACATTGGAACTGTCATGGGCTGTAAGTGCTGTTCTCTGAGGGCCCAGATCACAAATGTTTTGTTCACTAATAGTTACTTAGGTTTAAAAAATCCACTTGAAATTCTAAATTGTATATGCTGATTCACAAACCTGAATGAGTGTGTGGGGGAGACCAAATTGTAAAGTGCACTTCCAAAAGAGGAAAATCAGATAGGTTATAGACCCTTCATGCTAATCATTGTGCTCCCCTCCAACGTTTTATAGCCCTCCACAATTCATAGAGCAATTTATTCAAGATTTTCAGTTTTCTGAACAAACTTGAATTTCAGCTGAAAGACAATGGGCCTGATTCACAAAGGTATACTTAACCTTAAGTTCAACTTTAGAGCTGAAGTATAACTTTAGACTTGAAGTCTAAGTTTAGATTTATAGTTTATCTTTTGATCTCAAGTCTAAGGTTAGACCTGAAGCCTAACTTTAGACCTGAAGTCTTAAACTTAGACTTCAGGTCTAAACTTAAACTTCTGTTCTAAAGTTAGAGTATAGATCTAAACTTAGGGCCTGATTCACAAAGGTAAACTTAGGCCTGATGTCTGAGTGCCCGATTCACAAAGTCTAACTTAGACAAAATGTCTAACTAGTGTAGCTTTGTGAATCAGGCTCTTAGACTTCAGGTCTAAGTTTACCTTTGTGTATCGGGCCCTAACACTATAGGTCTAAATTTAGGCTTCAGGAATAATGTTAGACTTCAGTTCTAAGTTTACATTTGTGAATCGGGCCCAATGTCTTTAACAATAAATTGATCATACTGTTGTTCAGTGTCAGTGTTTGAAGGCTGGATCCATCCTAGATTTTCTAAAAAACCAACGACTACATACTTGACCTGTACTTATTTTTCTTTATGTAAATGTATCTTAAGTGGAAATACTGAAACGCATTATGGTTCCAGTCCCCATTAGCTGACTTTGGACCCCATAATATAGGACATAAAAATGAAACTATATATAAACCAAACTTACATTGGGTGATAAGAGTTACATTCTTTAAAGCGATTCCATGCAAGTTGCTGGCTTTACACTGATAAAGGCCAGAATGAGGTCTTGAGATTCCAGGTTCATGGCCCTGCAGGTCCAATCTACCATCTATGGAACATTCCACAACTGGAGCTGGATTTCCATCTGCGTTGCAGGTGAGAACGTCCTGGTCACCCTCAACCCACATCTGAGAACTGGGACAGAGGACATCACTGAATTCAGGTCCATCTACAAAACCAATAAAAATGAAATTATTTTTTGGAATGTGATCACAGGTATGGGAACTTAGAGGACAATGGGCTATTTGGTTTATTCTGTAATGTGTTGTAGAGTGACCACAGCAGGCCTGGGAGTGCCTGAATTTCTATGGCATTGTGTGGAAATGAAGAAACAATTGTAAGGAAATACAATAATCACAAATGCCATATGAAGAAATGACATAATGACGACAATAATATTGTCATTTTTCAAACTTCTTAAAAAACATTGTAACATTAGTTAAAACCAGGGTGAGTTGAGTCTACAGGTAGGGTGAGAGTTCATACCAGGGAAAGCTCAGGGCTGGAGGTGGGATTAACAGAGAAGGTAAGTGTGAAGTTTTGGGTTAGACTTGATGTTAGTGGAGAAGTGTGGCTCACTGGTTAGAGGAGGCAGACCTGGAAGCAGAGGTCAGCCCGGGACCAGGGTTCAATTCCCGGCTCGGCGGTGTCTTGAGTCCTAAAATGTCCATGGACTCAGCAATTCTCGCTCCGGTGCCTACTCGATTCATGGGTTCACACTCTGCGACTCTGGGCAAAAGCTTGCTTAATTTCCACAACGGCCCCTCGCGGCGGGATGCCTGGCTTTCACCTTGTGGATACCCTACCGGGGTTATCTCACAGGGGAATACCAGGACGGGTTCCCTAAGCAAGCGCTTAGAAACCGCTTGGTGATTTGCGCTATATAAATTCCTGTACATTTACATTTACATTTAGGACAATTTATAAATTTAGGGTATGTGAAAGGCAGCAAGAGAAGGTTTAGATTTTGAGGATGAGCTAGGGAAAGGGACAGGTTTAGGGTTAGCAATATGGTTAGGGTCACAGTAAGGACTAGAAAAAGAGTAGGGTTTAGGATCAGGGAAAGGGTTGGGTGTAGGATTACATTTATTCTTAAAGTCAGCATAAATCATTGGGCTAGGGTTAGGATAAGGGATACGTTTAGAGTTGGGGTTAGAGGTATAGTTAGTAATATGATTTGTATAAGAATTAGGATTAAGGTTAATGTTAGGGCTGAAGACATATTTTCAGCATTATGGAGCTCTTATTATGCTCTTCATTATTACTATCAAAGTCCAAAACTAAAAGGTAGTCAGTATGGTTTCTAGATTGTGGTGTAGTCACTATGGCACTATGATAATATGGTATTTTGCACTTTCACGTAATATGCTGCGAGAATTTCCATCAGTCTGATGAACATACATACAAACATGACCTCTTCAAAGCACAGCAGGGGAAGATGGGGCATAGAGAAGATATAACGCAGATGAAACTGAAGAGTCAATGGTCGTGAGTCACTGCTTTCCAAACGTTTTAGAACTACAAACCACTTCTTATAACGCCAAACTTTCACGATGCAACTAAAGCATTGCTTGGTTACTCAATGTCATTTATAGGTACAGCGCATTTTCCATTGAAATGGTCACAAAATTTACAGGAACATACAGTTTTACTGATAAAGCTATGTTACACACAAACGATAAGAGGTGAAAATCGTGTTTTAGGGAATATTTATTATTTGTGGATCACCAAGTAAAGTGTTTTGATTTGTTATGATCCTATTAAAATCTTTGCTTCTCTCAATCTTTAGAATAACAAAAAAGTGCTTATTTGTTTCTTTCCTAACTGCTGAATGTGTATAGTTTATTTGCAGATATTTACATTTTGTGGTATGTTTCATAAAATTACAGCCTTCCCCTTCAAACTCCTTCTACCTTCAGTAAGATTGTCACATACTTTATTTTTAACACTATATAACATTACAGCACATACAATACAACACTAAACTCCTTCCACATGGTGGGGTCACCCCAGGTCCATGACCACTCCACCATGTTACAACTTTTGGCATTGAATCTTGACTTCTCTCACCAGTTCTTGCTTAAGGTCCCCCATCCCATGATACACCTTATCTCCATTATTGCCCTAATGCTGGTCCCCTATGCTTCCTCCATTTCCAGGCTGTCTTCCGTCGCCATCCACAAGGCTTGAATCTTCTCAAATTTTACGGGCAACCTCTAGCACCTCATACGCTCTCATTCACTAGTCAATGTTCAGTGACCATTCTGCCACCATGGGAATTGATGCCCCTCCCCCGTGCCGGACCGCATCCCTCCTGGTCACCATCAATATCATGTTACTGGGGGGGGAGGAGCCAAGATGGCGATCGGAACAGTCGCATAAACGCCTCGCTCCGAGATCCCTTCCTCCCCGCCACCTATCCTGTCTTTAATCCTGTTCGAAGTGTTCCGAATTCGGTTACCAAGGAAGAGCCTTCACTTACCGTCCTTTTCCGGGGCTCTGGCGTGCAGTGGTTTCTGCGTTCTGCCCTTGTCGCCTTGCTGGCCTTCCCGGCCCTGACGCCGGGGCCTCGAGTACTGTGCCTGCCCGGAGGTGTTCGGAGTGCCGGCGGTCCGGAACCGGTGGAGAGACCCGATGGTGGGAGCCTGAGAGCAGCGAGCCGGAGGCGCCGGAGCGGACCCACCCCCGATGGTGGGCCACCCCGCATGCCCGATTGCCTGCCGGCCCGAAGAAGAGAAGCCGCGCTGTCCGGCACCCCTCGAGTGAGAAGCCCACTCCTGTTGATAGTCCCGCCTGGGATCCGGTGCAGGGCTCCCCCGAGTGTTGTGGGGAGCACGCCCGTTCTTCTGGTGACTCTCCTTTCTCCGCCGAGCGCCATCCGCCGCGGATCGGCTGTGTGTCCTGGGGCCTCCGGTGCTCCTGGTGGACTTGGAGGCGGCTGCGACAATGGCGGCGGGCGAGGTGCTCAAGATGGCGGATGGCCCCTCGGAGTGTCTTTCTCCTGGAGACAGGGACGTTGCTGCATTTGCTCTCTCCAAACCTCGTTTGATTCGGGCGGCCCCCACTCGGAGTGCTGTCTTGTTTGCCCTGGCTGCTCTGCGGATCGACCTGTCCTTGCAATGCCGGGACTTGGAGTTGCGGATCGCCGCCATGGTTGCTCCGCCATTTTGTGACGCGGTGTCGTCTCCCCGAGTTGTTATGGTTGAAACTTCTCCAGCTGCTGTGCTGGGATCTCCGGCTGGGTGTTCGATTCTATGGGATCAAGTGGACCCGGTGCCGATGCTGCAGTGTTTCCTACATCCTGATTTCTTTGCTTCGTGCTGGACGGCCCAGATATTGTGCTTGGCCACGTGGATCTTTGAGGTACTTTTGCATTCTGACTGCTGCCGAGTTTTCCTGGTTGCTTCTTGTTGGCCGGGACGGTGTTCCGCGGAGAGCCCACTTGCTTTCCCTGACTGGTATGGACCCACTGTATCATGCTGTTTCTTGGCCGTGGCGGGGTCTGGCGGCTCGGCTCTTCATAGAAGTGGACAGGGGTGATCGTGCCTGGGTGCCTGCGGGACCTTTGTTTTTTTAAATGGCATCTCCGGGCCTCATTATTTGGACAGTTCCTGTCTCCATCCTTGTGTAGGCTTTTCTCGATATCCTTTTGACCTCGATTAGTGATCCGTTGTTGCGGGTGGGGTGGTGTTCTGTATTTCGATCGCCGGCTCCTCTCCTCTCTCTTCCTTCTTTTTCCTCTCCTTCTCTCTCTTTCTCCTTTCTCTTTCCTCGTTATTATTCCCTTTCTCTTCTTCTATATTTCGGGTGACTCTGGGCGACAGGCACGCTGTTTAGTGGGGTAGGCCATAGCCATTACAGTGATGTAGGGTGGGGGGGGTGTTTGTTATTTTAGTTTGTTTTATTCTATGGTCCCTTTTTGCCTTTTTCCAGGGGGTGGGCTATGTCCCTTTGTTTTTACTCCTTCGTTTCGTAAGTGTCTGCACTTTCTCCTTTTTCGGGGCGGGAGGGCTGTCTATGTGGCGTCCAATTTACTTGTTTGCTATGATTTGTCCGTTATTTTTGAACCTTTGATGGGCGTGGGATGTCTCTGGGCCTCGCCTTACTGTGGTTATTTGATTGCGTGGGGGGCTGTATCCCTCCCGCCCCCCCCCTCTTTTTCTGTATATGTTGCATGACGCCCTGGTAGATATGGTTGCTGCCTCCTCTATAAATCATAAAATGAAACCTTTATTATCCTGGCGCTGACTGTGTAACGACTTTATTCCACATCTATCCTGTATTCATTTTACCGTACACATTGATGTTGCTCCTTTTTGAATCTCCTGATTTTGCGGCCGGCCCCTGTGGTTGTAGGCCTGCGCTTGTACTTATACGTGTCTCTCAATAAAGGTTTAAAAAAAAAAAAAAAAAAAAAAAATATCATGTTACTGGGCCAGAGCTGATATCTATCCAGTGTCTGCTCCACAAGACACCCACCATTACTAATTGTCAGGTCAAAGTGAGGGAGCAATCCAGAACTGATGATATCTGACTGCACACCTTTTCCAGTAGTCATGTCGTTTTGGGCCCCCTCACAGTGTGTGGAGCAGGGTTTCTTTCTGGCCACATACCCTAACGCTTCAGTCATCATCTGACTGCGCCATTCGGTAAAAGTGAGTCTGCATATAGTACGTCCTGTGGAACAGCTTCAGCTGTACTAGCCAGAAGCCCACCCGGATTGTTACCTCTCTTGGGTATCGACAAGCTTCTCAACACAAATCATTGTCCAGTCTCCCCCAGTCCCTCTCCCATTTATTGCACAGGGCATTCGACAGGCAGACTATGTGTGAACAGGCAAGTGTTGATTTGCAATGCTGCATGCTTGTGTACAGGGGCCCCTGGAACTTTCCACTCTAATGGGTGTCCTCCTCGATATCGCAGAGAGAGAATTTTCCCTTAACCTTGCAAGATAGGTTTCATCTGTTGATAGTGGAGATATTGACCCCCCAACAGCTCAAATTGTGCCTGGAGTTTCGGGAATAAGATCATATTCCCCTCCCTCTAGATGTCCCCCACTTTTGAGATACCTAATAGGCCATTTCATGTGTCCCTCCATTTTGTTCGGAGTGGAAGCGCTGCCAAGTCTCAGCATGGGGTCTCTGGCTTCACTCAGCCCTTCAAGCCCAATGCAACAGTCGCTTCTCGCCATATCCTAACCATCTGTGCAGTTGGGTTTGGCAGTGCGTTCCGCTTGCCCATCCAATACAGCCACCTGGTGCAGCCCCCTGGTTCATAGCCTCTTGTCTGTGTATATTAATAGCTCCTGAGGGGTAGTGTATGCCCGGTCATTAATTGCTTGTAGCTGGGCTGCCCAGTCGTGTAACTTCAGGTTTGGGAGGAACACCCCCCACCCCTCCGGTTACCATATCAAAAAACAGATGGGGTGATTCTCAGCACGTGCCCATCCCAGATCCGCAGTACGTTTGCCACGTCAACTTCTTTGAAAAACTCCTCCAAGACCATAAATGGTGTGTTCTATGAGATGTACAAGAACTTAAGGAGGTAGATCATTTTGTAGATGGCCTAGACCAGAGACTGGGAGCTTTTTCCGGTGGGAGACCACCCCTGTATATTCATGCATTCATGGAGAATGCCCAATCCATTTAAAAAACACTGGTCTGAAGCCCATCTTCCGCAGGGCTGCCATCAAGTACAGCCACTCAACTGAATCAGTCGCCTTCTCGGTATTCAGTGAGAGGAGCAACACTGGCTCGCAAATTTGATCACGACGAGCTAGACAACCAAACAGGTGTAGAAGATTATGTCTGGTTGCACTATAAGGCATAAAGCCCAACTGGTGAGAGGCTATTATTGTGCCTACCACCCTCATGAGTCTGGATGCCAGCACCTTGGGCAAGATTTTTGTTTCCATGTTCAGCAGAGAGATTGTTTTGTCAGAGGCACACTCATCCCACTGCTTTCCTTTCTCATGGATAAGGACTATGTCAGGCTGCCTAAAATCACTGGACAGAATCCCTTTCATCAGGGCTTCCTTGAACTTCGGTTTTGTGGCAGCTACTATGCAGGATTTAATGCCCTGCTCACTTCCTCCTCCAATTTGATTACTGGGAGATCCCTCACAAAATTCTTTACCTCAGTAGGGTAACCTTCCACTTTTGTGGCATATACTCTTCATAGGTGGGCTACAAGGGCCCGTGTAATTTCTCCTAGGGTCTTCACCTGATTGCCCCTGGGAGCGAACATTCTATGTTTCCACCTCCAGACCTCCTCCTTTCTGGCGAAGCAGACCAGCAGCTTGGCCAATTTGTTTCCTAACTCATGCAACCTGCCCTGCTTGTTTCTGAAGAGTTGCCTTGCCTCTTGTTGGGCCAGACTCTGGTATTCCTCCCTGTGTTCCTCTAAGGCCCATGCTCGCTCACCCATGGGTTGCAACACATATCTTGCTTCCCCCTAATCAGTTTATTTTCTACATCTCTGCCTGATTTCACCCTTTCCCACATTAGGTGGGCTATCAGGTCCCATCTCAGTGCCATCTTCCCAAACTATAACGCTAGAGGTCACCATCCCTTTGTTTGTCTTAAAATAGTTTTGACGGCTTGTCTTATCACTTTTTCAGTCAGTACTGAGGAGTCCTGTTTCCAGCCTCTCTGCGGTCTGGGGAGTCCCGTCCAGAGTGAATGCACCACTGGAGCATGGCCTGAGATCACCATGGGGAGGTATTCTGTGGTCCCAAAGGCTCCCATCATATGGTCCGGCACCAATAGGTAGTCCAGTCTACACATTGACCAATTTGACTTGGAGGCATATTAGTATTGTCGTTGTTAGGGGTTTTGGTCCCTTCATAAGTCAGCTAGCCAAGTCACACCTAGGAAGTCTCTCAGCTGGGTGTCCAACATTTGTGGGAACCCCAACGTGGTCACTTGGACCATGTCCCCAATAAGGGCTAGGTTGAGGCACCCCCAACCAGTATCAGTGCTTCAGGTGTATTTGTATTCAACTTGCCTAGGTTCACCAACTCGTCTTCCTGCAATCCTAGGGGGAAATACAAGGAGGCCACCACCAACCCATACCGTTCCAACTGCCCCTTATGGCTGCATAACAGCCCTTGAGATCAACCCATGTGTTGGTGGCCTGCAGAGGCATCTTCTTTCATACCATTACCCCCACTCACCTTGACCCCTGGGAAATACAGAGTGGGCTAGGAGCCGGTAGTGTCCCTGGCCTAGGTGCCCGCAGTTGTATTGCACTAGGTGCATCTCCTGCAACAGTATCTGGGTCATGTTTAGCCAGCAATTTAGACACTATTCCCCTTTTTAGCTTGCTCCCCAAACCATTAACATTCCATGACAGTATTTACAGGGGTAGCCCCTCTCTGGTATAGTATATCCGGTTGTCAGTCATGGGCTGTACTTGGGCTTAGCCTTCCTCCTCGAGATCCCTGTATGTTGTGGCCATCACAATACGTTTTGTTCTGTTCCCTCCCTCAATATCCTGTGGTAACTCCCCCACCCTAAACTCTTGTGCTGCAGGTATAACACTACCTGCTTCCCCAACTGCTGAGGTGTCTGTCACCCCATCATAGTGTACATTGAACTTGTGTCACTGTCACACCCAAGAAATATAAGGGAGGTAGTCTGTGGCTTAGCTTGACTGGCAGAACTGTATATAGACATCCATGGAGTGCCCCTGTGGGCTTTTGCCACCCCGCACCTGTATGAGTGCACTGTCCCTCGCTGGGGCTACATCTTAAGTGGTCCGTTAAATTATCTTGTCTGTAAATGGTGTTACCTCGGGGGGAGGCAGCATGTCCACGGGTCACTCTTGGAAAGTGATCTGTTCTCTGAGTCCTCTGTCTATACCCCCAATGACTCTCACCTGCTTGCCACCTCCATGTTGTGCGTCTGCTGTATGGCTGCCACCACCTTGGCCCTTTCCGCTTCTACCTTGAAATATGTAGGGGCCAACAGGAGGGCACCATCTCGAATAAGTCAAGTGAGAGGCTCTCTGGTCAACAATGTTGAGCTTTGCTGGAAAAATAGTGCATATTTTATATTCAGGTGCCAGAGGTGCTTTCCACCCCCAGGAAGGGTTCCCGTTGTTTCTGCACTGCTGTTGTGTGGTCCGGGTATATTTTCACACTCCCACTATCCAGTGGCCAATGCTTCTTTACCACTCATATGATGTTGTTGTCCCTGTGCTGTAAGTTCAATGATCAGGCTACAATCACCCTTGGTGGGGTCCCGGGTGCCAGAGGGTGGCCAGGAACCCTCTGCGCCCTTTCCACTGCAAACCATTTAGACATTACTTCTCCAGCAGGTCCGAGAACAACCATGCCTCCAGAAACAGCTCCATACAGGGGCCCTCTGCCCTCTCCGGGATCCCCACCAGATGAATGTTGTGGCGGATGCTCCCCTTAACTTCATCTAGCTTACTCTCCAAGGCTGCCAACACTTTTTCCAGAACCTTGTTGCACGATTCCTTCTCCTTATTGCTGGTTGTAGAAAGGCGAATGTAGATTCTGTATCCCTCACCCTGTCTGCTAGTTTGCAGTGGTTTGCTCTCAGCCGGCCAAGGGCTACAGTGTCTATCGTATGTTCCAGGGCTGACTTTGTTTCTCATATCACCTCCAGTATCATTGCCGTGTGTGCCCCAAGGTCCAGCTCCATTCTGCTGCAAGTGGGGCCTTTATCTCCTCATCCGTCTAGCTCAGGGTCTATTGGGGGAGGCAGCTTCAATCCTTTTGACTGCACCATTTCAAGGAAACATTACACCACGCGTCACCAGCCCAATGTTTGCCATTCCATCATCAACTGGGCTGTTGTGGGGCCCCTCAGGAATTAATGGGAACACCACCCCCGGGTGCAACCACCTCACCACTGCCTCTCTGCTCCCTGTGACTGCATCCTGTGACACAAGCACCCCAGGTCCTACAGATGTCTCTGTTCTTAATCTCTCCAGATTACCTGCGGACTCAGGAAAATGCATCCACTCTCCTATGCAGCTAGGCATGCCCCCCAAGATTATCACATAATTCACTTTACTTTTCGCTCTCTAATTGCAAAGTGAGAGGAGTTGTAAAAAACAGTCCCCTTGTTAAAAAATAAGCAGCAAGACATAGCTTGACATTTGACCTCAAACTTTAAAGCGCAGAAAATTTGATAATAAAGAATATAAAGGCATCTTCATTTATTATTTGGACTTTTACAACGCACCAAAATCAGCTCGAGACCCACAGTTTGGGAAATACTGTCATTAGCAATACCTTTATTCCAGACCATCGGTCAATGCCTGCCTGTCAATAGCAAATTCATGCACTCTGAAAGCATAGATTTGTTAATCATCTGTCTTGACTAGGCTTCTCGGCTTGATCCGATAATTACAGAGGGGAATTCACTATAATAGTGTCATCATATATCACTGTGTAGTAATGTGCACACATGTCCCCTTTACACAAAATAGACAACTAAAAAGTTAGGAATGGAAACTCTTTCACTGATTTCAACGAATGTGACTTACTTTAAGTAGAATTTAATTCCAGTGATTTTCGTCATGACAAAGTGATTACTCTAGGGAGCCATCCATATGCAAATCTGAGTGGCACAGAATCATTGGGGCAGATTTACAAGACCCTTGAGACACTTTTACGCCCCCGTTACGTAACTTCTATGATGCAGCGGCAGCATAAACAAGCACCACGTTGCGACACATTTACAACGTGGTGCATCTAGGGAAATGCGTCATGTTGTAAAGCCCTGCGCCACATTATACCTGCATCAGGTATAATGTATGCAGGGTGGACATTCCGACGCAGGAAAGCCTTGTATAAGTGACGCAGTGAAATCTCCAAGATTTGACTGCGCCACTTCTACGATGCCACTACATCAACACTTTATGCCTGCTTGAAGCAGGTGTAAGGAGTGACACAGCACAATTGATATAGGCCATTGCTACAGTTGTGTCGTGCTTGCGACACAACTCCAGCAATGCGTAACCTTTGCGCCAATAGATGTGTGACGCTTCTGTCAATCCTTGTGCCATTGTGCGCCCCATTATAAATGCGACGCATCCATGGTGGCGCAAGGATTTTTTTGCATGGCGCAAGGAAACTGACGCATCTCTGCTATAACACACAGATGTATCCGTTTCTTGTAAATCTGCCCCTCTGTGTTTTACTTTGACTGTTCTTTAAATTGACAAAGAAAATGTGGCTCGTAAATAATCCGGTATGGTGATAAATCAAGCAGGAGTGGCCCATGCAGGTAAGAGCTGTGGGGCGGGGTGGATGAAGTGGCGGACTTGACATGCGACGACAAGGGAAAGTTAAATTAAATAAATAATTCATTATCCCTCAACGTCGTGTTTCAAGTACCCCCCCACCCCACTGCTCTTACCATCATGGGCTGCTCCTGGAAAAGTGTATCCACAATGCAACTTCAGATACATTGACACACGTGTTTTGCTTTGGCTATTTCAACCCTAAACTTTCTAAAGTTTAAGAAACAAAATGTAGAACACAATGTAGCATAATATGGGAAACTGAACTTCAGGCCTTCTAGAGTACAAGAAACCATCGACGGAAGTTTAGAAAAGTTGGCGGGCTCTTAATTGCAAGAACTGATGGTCAAAAAAATCTCTTTCTATAGTTGCCCTTTACATGTATCCATATCCCAAAGTGTTGAGGCACTCCCTTGTAATAGACTATATATGCATAAAGGTTGCAAACTTTTGTGTGTGAAAAAAAGGAAATACATTTAGAATTGTTTGATAGGATACAGCCAATACTTGATTCCATTGGCCATGGGGGGACATGAAGGCACAAATAACTGGCTTAAAGTTTGTGATAGTTTCCCATAAACGGTTGCTGTTGCTCATATTGTAATCTTTGTCTGGCTCTTCAAGGTTCCAGCTCAGGAACGGCATGAACTGTGTTAACAGTGAAAACCTGCAGACCAGGAATGAGGTACTGATTACTTCCTTGTCCTGATAAGCTGTACCCTCTGGATAAAGTTACATGTGCTGGGGAGTACACGCATTATGACTATGTAATGATTCACACTGCTAAGTGTGCAATAAATGCCACTGTGTGTGAATCAGATAATACGTTTTTCCCCAAGTGTCTTTTTTGACTAAGAATGAAGAAAGAAAAACAAAATAAATATGGGGTACCTACAATATCAACCCAATTTCTTAATATATTTTGCAGTACACCATTTCACACATATATATGACATGTTTGGTGCTCTTTCTGCACAAAATGAAGTGTTATAAAACCCTATTTCAGAGTGAACCATGAAATGTGTAAAATATGGATTCTATAATCCTAATGACACCCCCAAACCACACTGAAGAGCTTGGCAAGTGTCAGGCCACCAATATTATGCAGCATGGAGAACCAGATTATCTGACAAGGTTACCACGGTTATCAAGATTAGTATTAGGAGTCCAAGAGGCAAATTATGCGGCACATTTTGTCACAATATTATTTTCATCCGATTCAACGAAAAATATTTTCTGTGAAAACCACCAATCATGCAAATCATATATATATATATATATATATATATATATATATATATATATATATATATATATATATATATATATATATATATACTTGAAGATGAAGGATCACAAGAAAACAACAGCCAGCCAGGGCAAAAATCTGGATCCCAAAGGATACAATGAGTCACAAAGAAATAAAATATCTAAGAAAGAAGTGACTCAAACAGATATATTCACCAAAGAACAAAAATATATTTCCACTACAACGTTTCAGCTTCCGCCTTCCTCAGGTAGTTTCAAGATGGTAAGCTCAGTGGCTGCACAGATGACACAGCTGAATTTTCAAAAAGCATCATGAGTGAAGATTCCATTTGGAATGTGGAATCAATGCAGTCCTGAGAGTTCTTGAGATATGCAGTAATCAGGATGTGTTGTCAGTAATGTTCAGTCCATCTGGATGCAATGATTTTAAACGGTACATCCAGAAGTTTTCCTTGGAGTCCAGTAGTTCTTCCTTTGAGACATGTTCCACGGGGAAAATCTTCAAATCTGATAGTGAATGATCCACAAGGTTAAAATGATTGGCTACAGGCTGGTCAAAGGAAGAACTACTGGACTCCAAGGAAAACTTCTGGATGTACCGTTTAAAATCATTGCATCCAGATGGACTGAACATTACTGACAACACATCCTGATTACTGCATATCTCAAGAACTCTCAGGACTGCATTGATTCCACATTCCAAATGGAATCTTCACTCATGATGCTTTTTGAAAATTCAGCTGTGTCATCTGTGCAGCCACTGAGCTTACCATCTTGAAACTACCTGAGGAAGGCGGAAGCTGAAACGTTGTAGTGGAAATATATTTTTGTTCTTTGGTGAATATATCTGTTTGAGTCACTTCTTTCTTGGATATATATATATATATATATATATATATAAAAGCTCAGTTTGCACCACGAAGCAGCGCACTCATGGACGGGTGCTCTGAACACGATGGTGCCTTCGCGTATATGTCAGCGCTCACTCCCTTCTCCTTCGCAGTCAAGGAAAGCACTCCACAGGAACTTAGTAAGCCATACATTACTTTAATTCACGATCCACAGGGACAGTAAAACATGACGCGTTTCGGCGATACCTTAGTCGTATGTTTGCATTATACACACCGACTGGCAGCCATTTTAAAGTTAGGATGAAGCAAATCACGTGGTCTACAATTCATTACAATAAATAAAGGACCAAATTGAGCCCGTTTTGGGTGCCATCTCACAACGTCTCAATACAACTTTATCGAGTACATGCGTGATTATATACACATTATGTCACACCGTAAAGTATATTGCTCCCCAAAATTAATTTAGTTAATAACGGGAATGAGTAATTGGCAATGTCCGTTGAACATTTTGCCCCATTTTCCCATTATATCAAAAATCACGAATCACGAGATTTTTCATAAAGCCATATATAGGCGAAAAAAGAACGAATTCATTCTTAGTCATAAAATAACGCAGTGTATCGGCATAAGGGAAGCAATAAATATACAATTGGTGTGAAAAATCACGAAAACAAAAGGTGCAAAAGGTACTTTAAATCACCCAATTTAAAGGAAAGGAGACCAACCGTATTTACATTCTCCACAGTCACATAATCTCTACAGAATTTACCAAAATATGAACCTCAGGAGCCCCTAATAGTTCAATCACCCAAATGCATCTCGTGATTCGTGATTTTTGATATAATGGGAAAATGGGGCAAAATGTTCAACGGACATTGCCAATTACTCATTCCCGTTATTAACTAAATTAATTTTGGGGAGCAATATACTTTACGGTGTGACATAATGTGTATATAATCATGCATGTACTCGACAAAGTTGTATTGAGACGTTGTAAGATGGCACCCAAAACGGGCTCTATTTGGTCCTTTCTTTATTGTACTGAATTGTAGACCCCGTGATTTGCTTCATACTAACTTTAAAATTGCTGCCAGTCGGCGTGTATAATGCAAACATACGACTAAGGTACCGCCGAAATGCGTCATGTTTTACTGTCCGTGTGGATCGTGAATTAAAGTAATTTATGGCTTACTAAGTTCCTGTGGAGTGCTTTCCTTGACTGCGAAGGAGAAGGGAGTGAGCGCTGACATATACGCAAAGGCACCATTGCATTCAGAGCACCCGTCCATGAGTGCGCTGCTTCGTGGTGCAAACTGAGTTTTCATTTGAATTGGCAGCGCACCGTTGAGAGGCATTGGAGAATTGTTCCGGGAGTGAAAAAAACATGCCGCCGCTGTACTGGAAGATACTGGCGACGTGGCAGCAACGTAAACGGTAAGCGAGACGCCAAAGGTCTTTTACTCGCTAAACTCCGCGTAAACTATTGTATACAGGACGAGGAACTTGATAGCCTAACTTTCACATGTTGATCAAAATATAACAGGGACATGTTTAACGTAAATGAACGCCGCGAGACGGCACAGGGGATGTTTAAAAAGAACACAGTCACAGAGTCAATGCAGCCAAGTGCCAAAACCACCCCTGACAACACCAATCTAATTACCAAAATTACAGCACAGGAGAGACTATATGAGAGAGAACAACGAAAATGGTGGGAAGCGACATCATTACAAAGCTATATTGATGTTGATCGAGTACCGAGGGGACTCTACATTTATACCATTCCTGCATATGAGAACCCAGACCCCAAGCTCTTAGATGAATGGGCAGCACAAACGGCCGAATCAAGCAAAGGAATGCTGTTTATTTTGGTCAAATTTGCTTGGAGCGACAGAGACAAGGCATTGCTTGAAATAGAGAAAATGGAGGCTGAGTTGGATAAAGAGGAGGATAAAACAAGAGTCGAAGACCTAAAGGAACAGATGAAAAAACGCTTGGTGAAATACGAGACTAAAATTAAATTGCGTAACCAAGAGAAATTCGAGCGGGACGAGCGGGACTATGCTCTGGGCAGAGTACTCACGTTCGCGAAAAAGTTTGAGGGGTCAAGAAAAGAATTGAAAGCCAAAGAGAATGAAACAAATCCGGCAAGGATTGAAACATCAGAATGAGAAGTAACAACCGGAGAGTCATCTGACGATGGAGGAGTAAATTTGAGAGCTAAGAAAACTCCTTTTCAGGCAGAGTTCCACATCATGAGGCAAACATGGCTGCGAGGGGGAAAAAGCAGACCACCCGAAAGAAGAAGCCGCGGAAGAAGCCCTGCTGCGAGTGCGGCGTCCCCGAGGTGAGACCATTCGGTTTCATTATGGGAGGTAGTCCGTCATGAAGGAAGAAAGAATGCAGCATGTTTCGACAGGATTGTGCATCAGCCCACTGGGGATTTATAATTGAGAAAATCATGCCACTACAGGACGGACTCACTTGAGGTTTGAACAGGTGCAACTACAGAAACCAGAAGGCCACAGGCGTGGCCGCACCCACTGGGGAGGTGTCTGCAATGTTTAAATCGAGTTGCACAAGCCGGTCCTGTGTGCACATGCTGAACTGCCAATGATTAAGGGTTCAAAGCCCGAAACGCGTCTGGCAACATTTCTGATGACTCCCTGCTGAAAACTGTATGCAGCCTTTATGAAATAATTAAACGGAATATAACCTACGTTATGCGGCTCTTCCACTGGGGGTAACCTGTTTGGAGTGATATATATATATATGTATATATGTATATATATATATATATATATATATATTCACTGAAAAAACCATAGGTTTCACACCAGTTATAGTTAGCTGGAAATTTTACTCGCATAAAACCATTGAAATTCCCACGTTATAGTTAGTTGGACTCACTATAACTTGCACGTCTGCAATGCACTACTGATGATGTCACATATTACATCACTCATGACAGTGTTTTAAAAAAAAAAATTATTGGTTAACTGGCTTATTAAGTGTATCTTAGTGAATACATATATTAGCGAGTAATGTTTAAATATTTAAATATATGCATGAGTGATGTAATATGTGACGTCATCAGCAGTGCATTGCAGACGTGCAAGTTATAGGGAGTCCAACTAACTATAACGTGGGAATTTCAATGGTTTTATGCGAGTAAAATTTCCAGCTAACTATAACTGGTGAGAAACCTATGGTTCTTTCAGTGAATTTCAAAGGTTTTTTAAATGCTAATTCCTAACTATAACTGGTGTGTAACCTATGGTTTGTTCAGTGAATATATATATATATATAAAATTTCTATGGCAAAATGAAACCCCTCATTTTGTTCCTTTTCAAATTAAATGTATTAAGTGTTACCACTTTATTCCAATCAAGATGACTTCAGGTGTGCCATACTTTTGTCATAAGTAAGACTGTTAGCGTTCTAGTTGTTCTTTAGAACACTCTGGGACATTCTGTTATTGGGCTATAGTTGTGCTACATCTGGCTGATATTTGGGCTACATTTGGGCTCTTTTGTCTCTGGTGGCCATCTTGGGAGACTGCATATCAGAACTTTTTTTAATATAATATAAGAGGATTTGAGAAGTCACTCAAAATGTGCCCTAATTTTTCTTTCTTCAGCACTAATCATAATTTCTATAAATGAACCCCCTCATTTTGTTCCTTTGCAAATTAATTGTTTTAAGTGTTAACACTTTATTCCAATCAAGATGACTTCAGGTGTGCCATGCTTTTGTCATAAGTAAGACTGTTAGCGCTCTAGTTGTTCTTTAGAACACTCTGGGACATTCTGTCATTGGGCTATAGTTGGGCTACATCTGGCTGATATTTGGGCTACATTTGTTTTTTTTGTCTCTGGTGGCCATCTTTGGGCTACATTGGGCTACATTTGGGCTCTAACATATATATAGCCCAATGTAGCCCAATATATATTTTTTCAAAGTTAATTTTCGTACAAACCACTGGAGCATATATCTTGAGACATAGCAAAGGCACATCGGGGAACAGTCCCTACAATTTTGCCAAGTTTGGTGGAAATCCATTCAGCCGTTCGGGCTAAAAGTGAGTCCAACCGCCCTATGGAAATTAACATGGGGAAAACACGTTTTGGGACCCCCCTTTTATCTCGGCCCCCGCTTGACGGATCCCCCCGAAACTTTCAGGGAAGGAGCGGAGCGCAGCGAGGCAAAGTTAAGGACAATTACAGGCAAATCCCTCATTCGGCGCCAAAGTTATTCCCAATAGAATGTTGCGTATTTCCTATGGAAAACGATCCTAACTATAACTACCTACTGGCGACCGCCAGTAGGTAATATATATATATATATATATATATATATATATATATATATATCCTTGCTCACCAAACGCCAAACAAAGCACGAGTGCACTCCTCCCAGATAAAAAATTATGATGACAGCAGTCCATTCAGTTGAAAAGAGGATTTTATTCCATCAGCATATGGGCCAAGAAAAAAATACTCTAGGCGTTTCGGCGGAAACCGTCTTGGTCACGGGTAACTGAATTGTGCATAAAATCATGAATATATACATAGACGTGAAATGTGAATGAAGAAGCTAGAAAGTGAAATAACATTCCAGGATCATGGCGGCCATCTTTTAGTGGTTACAATGTGTCTATGTATAAACATCCCTATAAACGCTAATATACAAGGTGCAAGGAAAACAGCGATAGTACAAAATTACTTAACAAAATCGAAGCGCTGTAAATACAATTGTATCTTTTATAAAGAGATCTCCACCCTTGGATATTGTATCAAAAAATACACCTCTAAAGTGTTCGATAACATCGTAACCGCTAAACAGGCAGGACACAGACGTATCAATGAAATCTTAAATGAGGTAAAGTTGTCCGTCCCTTGCTTAGATTGTGTAGTCAGCAGTATAAACAATCAATAAGACCATTGTACAAAAGTGATACATCAATGTGCTGATCAAACGATATTTACACTCCATACTTTTAAAGTTATTAGACATGAAGAAAGGTCTGGAACCATCCTAAGCACCAAACTACTTATTGTGTGAACCCAAGTGGGTCAATGCATAATGCCAAAAGCCTTAATCTTAGCGTAGTACTTTCATAGACCAACCAGAGCATAAATTTCAATCTTCATATTTATTGTGTAAGCATGAACATTCATAGCCACATGCACAGATGATCTCCAATCTATCTATGAGAATCAATTAAGCCCCAGTGGGCTAAATTCCATCATTTTGTCTTGCATATCACAGTAAATTCACATATCACCTGTACAGACAGAGAAAAGCAACAGGGGGGACAGTTAGAAAACGTACCATCCGTCTATAGGCCCAATTACGACCACCAGGAACATGAAGGTAGTATAAACATATGTGTATTAAAAACAATTAAAACAATACTGAGTACCAATGCAGGAGAAATACCGGTAAGAATTGCGAGTAGAATAATAGTAATGCTGAAAATTTCATTAGATTACAGAACATAAAATTAAAATCAACATCCACTAATCTCTATAGTGCCAACAGATAGTCTCAAAATCAGCAAACAGAAACCCCAGGAGCAAGTCTAGTCACCTAAATGCCAGGATAACTCTTCTTCAGAATTTAATCCCATTGGGATCTTCGTGTCCAACTCTAGAATATATCATGACTCAAGTTGTCGCAATTTTCGAATTCTATCTCCTCCCTTGCTCATACTGGCGACCCTATCAATGACAAAGAATCGCAATAAGTTGCGATTGCTTTTGTGTACTTCTTCAAAGTGTCTGGCCATGGGGGATAATTTGTCTTTGTTCTGAATAGCCCTCATGTTTTCCAAAATTCGTTTTTTGGCTTGGAACATCGTACTGCCTGCATATTTCTTGGTGCATGGGCACATCAATACATAGACACAGTAATCAGATAGACAGGTAAGGTGTTTCCCTATTGTTCTCACCGTGTCACTGATTGGATAATGGACATTCTTCACATTGGAGCTGAACTTACATGCTTTAGATGCCATGCAAGTAAAGAATAACCCTGGGCGTAGTGTGCGGAGTGGGGCTCCGCGGAGCTACGCGAAGTGGGCACACAACTACGCCCACCCGCGCACTCCGCGTAGCCCCACTATGCGCCGCACGCCTCCCTCCCGCCCTCCCTAAATACTTAAATAAAAGGATAGAAAGCTTTTAAAAACACTTACCTTGTCCGCCGCGTCCCCGGGGCTCCCTCTCGCCGTCCCTGGATTCGCGCCACCACCGATTCAGATACTAATGCGCATGCGCATTAGTATCCGAAATGGCGGCGCGAATCCAGGGACGGCGAGAGGGAGCGGACAAGGTAAGTGTTTTTAAAAGCTTTCTATCCTTTTATTTAAGTATTTAGGGAGGGCGGGAGGGAGGCGGGTGGCGGCCGGCTACGCACCGTCTGCGGAGCGCGCGTAGTGCCGCCTGGCTACGCCCGCTACGCCCGCTACGCAAAATGCGTAGGAGACGGCACTACGCGCACTCCGTGCACGGAGCGTAGCTGGCCGCCCACCCTTAGTAAAGAATCCTTTTACATCAATGGAGCTTCCTGTGTTGTTGGAAACTTCATTGTTGCACAATTTATCTCTGAGTGAATTGGCCTTTTTGTAAGTTATATTTGGAGAGGGGTAACAGCCAGCAGGTGATACAAGAGGCATTCCTCAAAGTTAGTAAATTTACTAATGAGGAATTATTGACACAAAGGGAAAAACCTATGGAGAATGATCAAACTATCAGGTTTGTCACCATGTACCACTTTAGTTCCTGGTAAGTGAGGAAATGCCTCAATAAACAATGGAATGTGTTAAGAACTCAACCTACACTAGAGGATGCAATAGGTCTTGCCCCAAATATAACTTACTCAGAGATAAACTGTGCAACAATGAAGTTTCCTTCAACACAGGAAGCTCCATTGATGTAAAAGGATTCTTTACTGATCACTACAGGCATATTATCAAGCCCATTATCGTCGCTTTAGCGGCAGTTTCCTGCCGCTAAAGCGGCGATAATTTTAACCCAAATGTTGATAATATGGCCCTTCTTTAAATGAATCGAGGATATGGGGGTGGTGAAGTAGGGAGTAGAGACTGACTCAAGTGGAAGCAAACTAATAAAATGCTACTACATTGCAATGTACGTTTATTTGACAAGATAACACTCCATTCCAAGTTGAGCTTGGCTAGAAGATGGTGGTAAAATGAATAAAGAACCAGACAAAGTGTTGAGCAAGGTGATCCAATCGAACAGCTTGCAGGGAAAAGCTGGGTAACCAAACAGTTAAGGAATTACTTTACAGATAATATGGTAGCTAATAAAGAAGAATTTAAGAATATAATAGCAAATCGTAGTGAATGGAGATTTGCCTTTAAAATATTCAGGGGAGTCATAGAGCTCCCTCATTCTAAAAAACACAAGGCCAAATAGATATACGAGGATGCGATCAATTTATCCAGGCCTCCCACATTCCATCTACTACTTCTACAATTATCAGAGACTAAAGCCATTATTGCCAACTTGGCTGCATTAACTACCATGTACTTTTTATTAAACTCATACAGTGCAGTTAAACTGCTCTGTAGCTTGGCTCGCTGTAGTCCATCCAACTTTTGTAATCTGCAAACTGAACCATGCTTAGTGAGAGTGGACAGACTTTGTGGTAAAGACTGGGCCACAGAAACCATCACGTCCATGACTGCGTTATCAAGTCTGACTAATATGGCAGCACAGACACACATCTTTGTTTTAAACCTCTGTTGGTACAAGGTTTTTGGACAGGTTAAGAGGTATTGCATAGTACTTCACTGTCAATCCAGACCTAAAATAGTGAGTTGCCCATTCCTTCCAGTGACTTAAACCTAGGTGATATCTTGGTGTATCCTACACAGGTTTTCAAATACATAATGCTTACTTCGTGGCAGAAGACCACTAAGTAAAGGTCTGGAACCTCTATGTTAATTAATCTGCTGTCATCTGTGCGCAGCCTGGACTGACTGCGTCTGGACTGGTCAAGCAGAAACTTCTAATTAACTGAACTAGTTTTGGAGAACCCGGGCTTGTTTTACAAATTGTTCATTACTTCCCGAGGGGCATCATGGTATCCAGAGGCTTCATGGCTGATATTACAAAGTGCTTGACGTAATGCAAATTAATGAGCCGTGCCGGCTCTGCCCTGCTCGAAGATGAAGCCAGCTTTATGGGTGTTACACGTATCTGATTTGTGGCTGCCACATGAGCCGAGTCTGTCATTGGGACTCTCTTTGGGCTGAAGTGTGCATTTGTGAGCTCCCATTTTGTATGTTTATGGCCTTTTGCTATAATTAGACTGCCATGTCGTCCTCTTACCTCTGATCCCGAAGATGGCACCCCCTTCCCTGATTTGGAGGATCTGCTGAGCATGGAAATAGAAATGGGCCTGCTCCCATCCCAAACTATGGTGGCCATCTTGGAGGGGTCATTAATTTTACCTATACTCACACTCCTGGTCCCTGCCTTGTTTGCCCAATATCTTATATTAGGTGGTGTCGCCTATCTTCAAAATGGGATCGGTCAGGTGTTTTCAGGTCTACGCCCTGTGTGGTCCCCAAAGGTGAGCAGTGGGGCCATCTGGACATCCAACATTGTTTTCTTCCTCATCTCCCCGTTATGTTCCCTTCCCTCCCTCCATCAATATTGTTTTTCTTCAAAAGCAAAGGATCCAACTGTAATGTAACTCTAATTAATGTAACGCTGTAACATGTCTTAATTCTCATGTAAAGCACTCTGATACCTCCAGGTCTAGCCTGATCTTCCTAGTCTCCGTGCTGTGTCTCCTACCCCCTCCCCCACCTCTTCCCTCCTTCATTCTTTGCCTGCCTCCCCCTATTTCATTCCTCTCTCCCTTGTATCACTTTCCCCTGTAACTTTTACCGAACTACCTTCCCCCTACCCCTCCCCTCTCTACTCCTCTCCACTTTCCTGCTACTGACCTCTGCCCTCACCTATCCTGGCACTAGTCCCTACCCTGTCTACTTGTGAATTCTCCCTCATCATTTGAGATCTAGCTATTTTGTCTGATGCCCGATGGAGCTACCTGGTTTAGCTATAAGGGAGACAGGTCAGGGATTCCCTCCTTGGACGTCACCTACCCAGTCGGTCTTTAGCCAGACTTCCTTTCGTCTCACCTGTCGTCTCTTACTGCATCCTCCCTCCATTTATGTCTCTCCTTCTCTCCTCTCTGAATGTATTGAGACTGAACTATTTTGTCTGATGCCCGATGGAGCTACCTGGTTTAGCTATAGGGGAGATGGGCCGTGGACTTCCTACTTGTTCGTCACCTACCCAGTCGGCCTTTAGACAGACTTAATTTCATCTCTCCTTGTTGTCTCTTCCTCTATCCTCTCTTTCTCACCATCCCTGTCCCCTCCCCTCTATGCTCCATTTTTGCCCTCCATGTCCTCTAAATGTCTCCCATTGAGACCTAGCTATTTGGCCAAAGCCCGATGGAGCTACCTGATAGCTATAGAGGAGATGGGTTTTGGGTCTTCCCCTTCGACCATCACCTACCCAGCCGGACTTTGGGTAGACTTCCTTTCGTCTCTTCCTGCATCCTCCCTCTATTTATGTCTCTCCTTCTCTCCTCTCTGAATGTATTGAGACTGAACTATTTTGTCTGATGCCCGATGGAGCTACCTGGTTTAGCTATAGGGGAGATGGGCCGTGGACTCCCTCATTGGTCGTCACCTACCCAGTCGGCCTTTAGACAGACTTAATTTCGTCTCTCCTTGTTGTCTCTTCCCCTATCCTCTCTTTCTCACCTTCCCTGTCCCCTCCCCTCTACACTCCATTTTTGCCCTCCATGTTCTCTAAATGTTTCCCATTGAGACCTAGCTATTTGGCCAAAGACCGATGGAGCTACCTGTTAGCTATAGAGGAGATGGGTTTTGGGTTTTCCCCTCCAACCGTCACCTACCCAGCCGGACTTTGGGCAGACTCTCCTTAGTCTTTCTGCTGTATCTCCCTCCCACCCCTTTACCCTGACCCCCTTCCCCTCTACTCTTCCCTTATCTCTTTTTCTATTTTCTTGTAATTGTTTGGCTAGCAACTTATGTAAATTGGAACTGATGTAATCATGTAATTTTGTGGAACCTCATGTAAAGCACTCTGATACCTCCGGGTCTAGCCAGCGCTATATAAAACTCTTAAAATAAATAATTTGATGACTATTGGGACAGTAAAGCCTTATCTTACATTCAACATAGCATTTACAGATCTGCAGGACAGTATACGTGACTGGGCATCACGTCTCTCGGGTTGTGCTGCATGCAAAAAAGGTATAAGTGCCAAACATCTCACCGTTTAAATTAGCCACAAAATCACTTTCTAGACTGGGAAAGCAAATAGAACTCGGTTTCTTCAAGAGGGATCCATTGCAAGCAGAAATTCGAAAAGTCTTGCACTAAACACAATTGTGATCTACACAACTCAGCTACTGTGTACACTTTGGAACTTGTGTGAAACCAGATTAGTGTCAAACAACCAGTGAATGCAGCTTTAGCCTTAGCTGAGATCTACAAGCAAACTACAGTAAGTTTCAAGGCCACGTGCATCCGTTAAGGTTTTCCAGGAAGGTGCACAGACTGCCTGGGGATATATGGAGATTATTAAATGGAGGAGGCCCACAGCTTCCACTTCTACACTCAACTAAATTGACGAGAGGGATCCATGTCTTCAGAGATCTCTTTCTAGTCTTACCTTCAACAAACTTAACCTAGCCTCCATTAGTTCAGCAGGTGCAGTAGCACCGAGGGCCAGAAACCAGAAGGGGCCCACTGAACGCGGATTACTTGTGTATTCAATAAGTCAAAGATCAGAAATCCCTGTCCTTCCTTGCACTTGGGCCCCTAGCAGTTGGTACACTGCCAAACCATTTCTTCCCGATATGCAGTCTAATCCGTTCAATTAAAGGGGGGGAGCGGAGTGGTACAAGGGTTACAACTTGCACAATTAAACAACATCAAGTACTAGTGCAACAGCTGACCTTATGATCCTAGCTGGCAAGGGTGGAATCTGTCAGTTTCACTGCAGGTGTCCAACATGAAGGAAGCAGACACAAACTTGCAGGAGACTGCTGCGAAGTTTCCAACCAGGAGGTTTGCGCTTCGAAAGGCCACGGTTCATGCAAGTTGCGTTAAAAAGCACCAGCAGAGCTGCCAGAAAGCATTGGCGAGCCACAGGCAGCGCACCAGACAGAAAGCGAGCTGCCCCACAGGGAGGGACCGTCAAGCCCACATCGCATCTGACGAGCCAGGTCGGCAGCCACCATGGCTCGGGGCCTGCAGGAGCTGTCCTCATACCTGGCATTCCAGTTTATCCAAAAGAGGGGCGCCCGGAAGCGCGTCAGCATCAGACAGGGGTGAGCCAGAGTCCTTAGTCTTGGATTCGGAGCGCTAACATCTACTGAGGGATGTGTTTGCCATGAGTGACTCGTGGAGGACGCATCCGTTGATCCTTGTTCCAAACCGCAATTGTGTAAAGTGCAAAAACATGCAAAATCAGTAGGAGAAAAAAAAGTATACTTTACACGCGCAGGCTCTCTGCGCACTTCAAACACTGGCAACTCCTCATTCGACTGAGACTGGTAGTACTGGACACAGAGAAGTGTTTACTGATTGTGCAATGAGTGCTGGCTCGTTACAGATTTGTGTCTAAAATATTTGCTTATGTTCTCGAGATGCACGCAGAGTGTTCCCTCCAAGCTCTTAACTCTAACCAACCCCAGTGCCAACACAAGCCCCCCCTAAAAAACAAGGGGGGCATGTCACGGGCATGGCTGCTGTGCAGTGCTAGGCGTGAGTGTATGCAATTCACCGGAGTGGCAGCAGAGCGGAGAGAGACCAAGCTCTGCAGTCAATAAGACCGACCCAGCATACGGCATAGGCGCCCCACGTTAGATAGAACACGACTAATGGCAAAATAGCAGGCTACCAAGAAGACAGATATGTCTATAGCTGCAACCGGAAGCCACCTCTCGCTCTTATATAAGATTCAGCACATGCGTAGTATCTATTTAATAATATGCACATAAAATATTCCGTTTTCTTTGATGTTTTTGTATAGCGCTTATGCAATTGGGATAGTGTTCAGAGGACTGAAAAATTAACTTTATTACATGCCTCAACTTTCCTTGATGGATTATTTGACTTGTGCCGCATCACACACCTTCTGTTACAATTTGTGCATTTGATGGTGTGCGTCAACACTGATATGTACGTGCTGTGATACAACTCTGAAGGATAACATAACAAGCGCGGTCCCAAAAGTGAAAGAGGACCGAGGTGCAGCCGGAGCATGGGGATCTCTTGTCTTTATGGGGCCATGTGTTTCTAATTAGAAACACATGGCCCCATAAAGATAAGAAAGTGCTTTGCGACAGCAGCAAAGCAGGCAACCCAGTCCGGCTCAGAGGTGAAAGGGTGTCAACAATGGCAGGCCACCGTTTAGCATAAACGGTGATGCCAGCCAATGTAAATGAGGGACGGGGCTTCAAGCCCTCTACTGAAACTCCCCATTCATAATAAATCTCGCCGAGGCGAGCAGAGCTTTGCGCTGCAACGCCATGCAAGACCTAAAAAAGGGACATTGCAGAAAAACAGACTCAGCGCTTGCAGCCCAAACATGGCCACGGGTCGGTGACAGAAAGGAACTGCCTGAGTTGAAGCCAGAAGATCTGTGAGATTTCCTGAAAGAGATGAAGGGCATAGTCCAAGATTTTAACAAAAAGCTGGTTATGTAAAGGCATGCTGAGATGGTTTGTATGTGACAATTTATTACATTGACAATGATTACACAACAGTGAGCAGTGGAAGAACTTAATTTGTGTTTAATAAACTGCGGCTAGTTTACTGCACAAGCGAACGTTTTGATCATGTTATGTTGAGTACTGTGGTATAACGAATCGCCTGACTGCACAGGTTAAGAGTCTGGCCTCTTACCGGGAAGGGCTCTTAGGAGGTGAGAAAGGTACCTTGTCTGTCTGCAGCAGATGTGATAAGCACATTACCCCATACTTGCCGATCCTAGCTATTTAGACAGTAGGCTACTGCACTTCAGGCAGCCCTCCTGCCTAAAGATTTTCCTCTTTCATCCTCCCTGTTTGCTTTGCACTGTGGTTTTCCCTACCTACATGGAGACATGGACGGCTCCTCTGCTACAGTGGAGGAGCATCGCCCCACTAGTTTTGAGCAGTGAAGTAAGGGAAATATAAAATGAAAATAACTTTTAGTTATTATCATATATGTTTCCTGTCCGGGCCGGCGGGTGGTCGGGGCTGGACTGCTCTCTGATCAGGGCAAGGGAGGAGAAGTTTGCCCATTCCTAAGTGCGCAATGGCTGTTTGGTCAGCCCTCTCTGCCATCCAAACCAGTCATGCGCACTTCCCCAGTTTTCCATGCTGGCTGCATTGCACAGCACAAAATACTAGAACTGTTAACATTTTTGTTAAAAATCCTTTTAAAGAAATGATATATTCTTTTCAAGTTGCAAAAATAAATATTGAATGTGTTTAACTGCGTAGTGGTTCTTTTTCCTTTTGCATTATCCTTTTCCTTACGAATGCATTGCCATTGAGCGTTTGTTATTCTAGTATTACTTATTTTGTCTATGAGAACCGCTGTCTCTTTAGTATAATACAATTACCCTGGTCCTCAGTAAGTAGGGTGCCCCTGTAATCTTAACCGGCTGCATTACAGCCTGCATGGAGAACAAGCCCAGCCCCCATTCCCTGTTTGAGCGTTGAACCAGGACGCTCAAAACCAATTCACAAAGCTGCATTGCATGGTTGTGATTGGTCAGTGGAGCCTGGGTGCTTACCAATCACAATGCTGCCTTGCAGCGTTGTGATTGGTCAGGAGAGCGTTTGCTGTGTTTCCTGTGCCTCGGTCTGACATGGAGCGCAGGAGCAGAGACGCGGGACCGGCGCGGCAAAGTAAGTTTTGGTTTAATTTTTTTTTTTAAATACTGTTCCCCCACCCCTCCTTGTGCCCCCCCCCCCATGTGTGCCCACCCAGCTACCCGTGAATAATGCCGGCTGCCACTACATAAAGAGCGCAGCCTTTAAAAATAGAAACAGTCAGGCTGCCTAGGCCAGCTAGTTGGCAGATTGCCATCACCGCAATAGAAGCTGTGACGATTCCTGTCCCTGTGGACCCTCACTGAGTAATAAGTGTTGGTACTAACATTCTTGAGCTGAGGTCCCATCATGGTCATGTAGTCAGTGCTTAATTTGTAAAAAAATATAAGTGCCGGGCTCTCATCAGGAGGCCACTGCCGCTTGCACCACCCAGTCCCCCTACCAGCTGTCAATGACAGTGCAAACACAGCTACTAACTATGACACTCTTACAAGTGATAAAGCATGCTATTCCAGGTCTCCTAAGCTAGAAGAATGGCTTGGGAGGCAGGTATCAGTCATTGTAAATGTAAATTCAACTAATAAAGAGCTATTGTTGTGCTCATAACTAAATTAGCCAGACAGCGCCAATATGTGGCAGACTGTCATAAGCACCGGTGCTGGCAATTAACTGTTCGTGCCAAGCACCAGAAGCCACCAGCTCAAATTAAGCACTGAGCCTACTTACACTCCGCAGATAACTCTGCGGCCGGAGGCCTTCTGAGCTTCAAAAATCCCTTTCTCACTCTCCCGCCCAATGCTAACATATCTTGGTATCTGACTGACTACTTATCAACAAGAGTATCATTTTCAATGTCCTTTGGTTCAACTATCAGGCTATTAACAATGCTGGTTGCCTCTGTAAAGTGCACTCTGTACCATGCTCCACGATTGCTTCACTCGGTATCGAGATTGAACCTCAAGGTGCGGCATATCATTCGCTCCAGAGAAGGCGCGCACTCCTTTTCTGATTTGGCAGCTAAGCAAAGGAATATGCTTCTGCTCTTCCTTTTCTCTCACCAGTTTTTGTAAACAATTAAAGATGTGACTATTCCAGCAGAACTAACTCTTCTTCTGCAGGTTGTCAGTCTTCAGCTCCAGGAAACCTTTCAGGTTTCAGTAGCACTCTATAGTGCTATTTATCATCATCATCACCATCACTATCATCACCACCACTATCATCAGCATCATCATGATCATCATCATCATCATCCTCATAAGCCAGGCTGAGAGAAAAGAGTGAGGAGCTTCAGCTTCAGGAGAGCTCTTTGCTGCCATGCCAGACTTTCCACCAGGGCACCATCTGGGGGGTGGAGTAGGAGGTCAGGGCATCCGGAGTGTAAATCTACCAGCACAGATCAGGAGGTAACGGCAAGTAATTTTGATAAGGGGATGCTGTGGTCAAGCATGGATGAAATTCGCCCTAATGCAAGGAAGGAAAATGGTCCCACAAGCCCACGTCCAGGCGGTAAAGTACTCCTATATTTCAGAGGCGCGGGCTCCCCTCACCCTTGGCCCCTGGTGCAACCCTATCTTCTGCACTGCTGAGAAGCACGCTGTGTATAGTTGTGTAGTTTTAATATTGCAGGAGACTTCTGTAAATGTCTGTAACATGCATAAAGTATGTATCCCATGCCAGGTCTGCACTGGTGTGATGAGAGCCTGCTTTCTGGGTTGCTTTCTCAAGCGCAGCAGATGTGTAGATGAGAGGCACCCACAGAACCCCACGCTGGCCTGCATGTGACTCCTAGTTACAGCTCAGACTTGTTTATTTCTTTACATGAGACTGTTCACCTATTATTTCCTGCTATGCCTGGCCTTTCTTTTCTTCCATTCTTAGTTGCCTCTCTCCTTCTAGGGTGAACTTTCCTTTCACCATCCTCACTTCTGACCGGGGCATTGTGACTCTTAAACCCCATAACTCAGTCTCATATCCTTCTTTTCCTCTTTTTCTATCTCTCTCTTCCTTCCTTTCCTTTCCTCTCACTCTTCATACCTCAGTACCCACCATCTCCCTCTTTCTTCTCTCTCTCTCCACAAGTCATCATATTTCACTCTATTTTGCTTACTGTATCCTTGTGTTTTCTTTTCATACTTCTTTCTCTAGCTCCTCCTCTCTCGTAATGTCATAGGCAGATAATGAGTGCCGCTGCCTCTAAGAGGTGGACTTACGTATGGAAGGTGAAGTAAGACACCATGTAGGTTCGAAGAGTAACAAGAAGGCATAAAAGGAACATAGTGGCTGGTTCGAGACAGATCAGTGCAATGCCAGTGGACAAATACAAGGGGAAAGCTGGAGACCACTTTAGTCTATGAGTAAATAATTAAGACTGAGTCTTTTTGCTTCTGTGACAACTTGTTTGTCACTTTTGGTCCTGTCAGGTCTGGTCATAAGCCTTATCTCTCCACCCTGAGTAGAGGAATTAAGCAGACTATCTTGCTGGTCAATGATGCACAGGGTTCTGAGGTGTATGCCCGGGTGCATGGTAGGTCTACCAGGGGTCTGTCTGTCTTCTGGGCCATGTTCAAAGGGGTCTCGCCTGAGATACCTGTAGGGCTGCAACCTGGTCCTCCCTGTATATGTTCATGGATCACTACCGGGTGGTACTTCTGTGGGATCCTGAGGCGGTTTTCGGGCTGGTTCTTTCGGTCTTGATGTTCAAACCTTCTGTTCTTCTTCTTGGTTGTTTTCCAACTGTTTTATTTTTTGGAATTGACCCACTGTTTTGCATTTTCCCTTTGTCTGTGGCTTTTTGGGAGTTTCCAAGAAGCCGCTGTTATTGGGTATGTGCTCACTATGTAACTCTGGTGGCAAGGAAGACTTACGAGGAGGTAATACCCCAGTTACTTACCGGTAATCTTCATTACTCTGAGTATTGTCTTCCTCGCCACATTAGTTCCCATCCGTCCCTCCCTGTTTGGCTATTGGCTTCATGTGATTCTTGGGCTTGGTAGTTCTGCAGGAAGTGGAGTGGGTCGACCCTCCCCTTATACTGGGACAAGGGTGACAGGGGTCAGCCATGTTGGGGAGGGATGGGAGGCATGGGATGCTAATTTGCTTTGGAGGGTTCTGGTGTGGAGCTACAGCTCACTACATAACTCATGTGGCAAGGAAGACAATACTTGGAATAAAGAATATAACCAGTAAGTAACTGGGGCATCAATGTAGCCTCGAGTCCCCTGATAGTGAGGTGCTCTGTATCACTGGGGCATCAATGTAGCCTCTATCGCCCTGATAGTGAGGTGCTCTGCATCAGAGGCCACACTGACCGCTTGCGGTCTGATCTCAGGCACAACAAAGGATGTAGCTTCTTGTGGTGTCATTGTCAGCTTGGAGGTCATATACTGTCATCATTATGCTTATTAGCATGTTTGAAGCCTGAATAATCCTACCTCTTTTTGGTTATAGAATGTTGGCAAATATGTTAGGCACTTCAGTTACTCCAAAGCAAGCATCATCCAATAGTGTCACAATTATGGTAACTATATCAGTGAGCTCAGATCTGATGGAAAGTTTGGTCCTTTTAAGCCAACCTACCCATAGGATTTAAATGTGGTTTCATTAGCTGTCACCAGTGCTTATTATGAGCCGGTGGTTGCCGGTGGGGGCACTGACAATCCTTTTGAGACTGGCACCTATTTTTCCACATCAGACATTCACCGAGAGCAAGTGGAATGACGGTGGAAGAGAAAGAAGGAAAATATGTCACAAATGGAGAAAGCAGGAACCTGCAAGAGTGTGATAAAATGGAAGAGAGTGTTTGGTAGTGGATTAAAGAGGCATCAGGGATTCAAGATTATGTAGCCTTGGTATTTGGCACGCCGACATATAATAGTACTGGCACAGGCTTCTTTTACAAATGTACCACTGGCTGTCACCAAATAATAATTATTGAGTTACAAGTATTATATGTATGTCTGTTTTTTAGACTGCCTTTCATGTGGTAGATCCCTTTCTGTAGTTGCAAAGTAGCAAAATGTGGTGGAAAGGAATGCAACCAGATTAATTTAGAGTGAATAAAAAGGTTCTGCTCAGGCATTTCCACTCATCTTACTGTCCCACCCTGTAATACAGACAACATGGAATGAACTGGAGCAGAGCTGCATTATTCTTCAGCCTCTAAGCCACTGTCAATATATAACTGAAAGAGTGTGCCATTGAAAATCCATTAATGATGTGCAGCAAAATCTTGTAAGACCACAACTTACATTCAATGGTCACCGTCGCATTCTTCACATCAAAGCCATGGTTGTTGTGGGCATAACACTGGTAAGTTCCAAAATGTTGTCTTGTGACATGGCTCCTGTTTGTGAATATCCCAGTTCCTCCTTCTCGGATGCACTCAATGAAGGGAACGGGATTTCCTCTGGCTTGGCAGGCAAACGTGGCATCGGTCCCTTCCACCATTGTAACAGAGCTTGGACAGAGGGTGTCACTAAATTCAGGCTTGTCTAGAAAACATAAGGAAAACAATATATTCTTTCTACTGGCTTGTTCATATAATTCAATCGATGGCTCACTCTTACATACACTGCAGCCTGCGAATTACGACAAGGTAGGCCCTCTTTAATAATGTCTGATTTCTCGATTTACAATCCCTTATACCCGGCAGCTTTACAGAGAACCTCAGACAGTATTCCAGAACACAGTGTCCTGTGTGATAGCACATCTGGGGCTATATTACATAAAGTGCCCCGGGATGCCAATGGGCATTCGCACTAGCTTTGTGCGCCCCCAAGGCACTTTGGTATTACAGAAGGGGCCGTAGATGCTTGTGCAGCCCCTTCTGTAATACGGATAGCGCTGGCACACATAAAGCGCCAGAGCTATCTGCAGGTTGCATTCCCTTATTTGCATGGGCGTACCCCTTGCAAATGAGGGAATCCCTTTGCCTCTGCTCCTGCGACGTATTACAAACGCGGGCGCAGAGGCATAAAAGCCCTCAGGAGGTACACTCAGAGCGCGACATTTAAAAGATGCACTGTTAGTGCACCCCCTGATGGCAGCAACTGACTGCACCCGCCTGCAAGGGGAGCTATAATCCCCTTTAAAAGTGTAGGCAGGTTGCCGCCTGCACTGTAAAAACACAGAGTGGCTGTAAAGCAGCCACTTTGCTTTTTCACAGGAATGTGCTGCCCTGGGGGCAGCGCGAGTTCGCTGCTGCCTTAGGGGCAGTGCATTCATGGTAATAGGGCCCATTTTCACTATTTGCGCCCAGCATACCTTTTTAAAGGTGCGCCCCGTGCAAACAATGACAATTTGCATTTTCCTGTAATACGGCCCCTAGTCCTCATAAAACAGGCCATTTATACCCCCCCGAAGGAAGATTACGGGCATGCTTTCGAAATGGCTACAACTGTGTTCGCTTTCTGTCTTGGCCATAAGTGTTCTAGACCAGTCAGGTAGGTCTTCTTTGACAAGACATGAACACACAAGCCTGAGTAACAAAGTTATTTTATGCATCAAAGTTCAACTGAGTTGTGTAACACTACCTCCAGTCGGTGTAAAGGGCGGATCCTAATTCGAATAATCAAGATCTCTGGACATGAAGCCCAGCAGATGGAACTTACAGCAGTGGAAAATCTGCAGGTATAAACAATTTCTGGAGAAATAAATGTATGGTTATTGCTCAGTGTTTGGAACAAGAGTGTTGCCTGTGGTGGCAGGAGGATGGCGAATCTGCTCAAACGTGCATCTTTATGAGTGTACCAGACATTACTAGTAGCTTTTGACTGTAGGAAGGGGAATATTATGTGGTATGGCTGGGTGGCCTTACCATGAAATATTATCACAATACCCCAAATATGGTCCTTGGAATCACACTAATAAATCCTCAGCTCAGTTCTGGTAGAGTGGCAAAGAGCAGTCAGGCTTTACTAGAGTAACATGTTAAGCGTTTCAGAGTACCAACATGGACGACAAGTAATTGGCACGACTCAAGAGAAATCCGGCACAAATTTATAAAAATAGAGTGTATTTCATCTTAGTTTAGACACCAAAATAAATGGAATAGCATGAATATAACCAGAGTTATAGATTTCTGAAGCAATAGTAAATATTTGCAGTAATATGCATAGACAAAATTATATTATGGTCAATATCGAAATGACAATCGGTTCCTTGGAGATCAAGTTACTTGGAACCCTTATAGGGTTATGGTCATGCTGGCCCCAGGACCAAACCACAACAGTCAGATACATGTTATCTAGACTGTGGAGTTCGGGTGCATGATTGTTCTAGCTGTTCTTGGTGCTGAACAGGGGTCTCGGGTGGTGCTCATTTTACAAATTACACTGTGCTGCAAGACGCAAAATGCAAAAACACAACAGGTACAAAGCTGCTGATGTCACATGATGGTTACACAGTGTTCTGTGTAGATGCGGTGTCGAGTGTGGTTAGTCGGTTACAGCATTGATGACCAACAAACCTTGGCAGCGGCAAGCAAAATGAGAAGCTTCTGGAGCTTCACTGGGTCCGGGGAAGTAACATTGGCTTGAAACTTAGAGCAGGTGAGACTACCACTCCCACAATGCACATGGACACATGTATTTGGGAGATCCCTCGTAGGGCATGAAGGCAAGCGATTCTTTGGATCCAGAGAGTGTTTTTACCTCTGTTTGGAAGTGTTGAGTTTTAGCCAAGGACGAGGTTCATTCACTCAGTTCCAAGTCTGTTGCCTCATTGACAAAGTATCCCTCTTTTGCTTTGTGTGGTGGGCAAAGTCCTGTTGTCTGCAACATGTGTCTCCTCGTATTCCTTCTTTGAAGTAAGTTGTTCAGATCTGAGGTTCTGGTGTCAGGGTGCACGCTTAAATCCTGGATTTAGGGGTGTGCGAGTGAATGGGCAGCTAGTCGATGCAACTAGACTTCCCCCGAGGTGATCACATCCAATGGTGTAAGTCCCAATTTCTACCCAGAACCCATTATTTCTGTCCTCCTGAAGGTTGCATAAGTCAGTGTTAGGTGCTCAGATAAGACTGACCACCACAGAGGTGTGCCCAGCCTTCCTGGAGGTGTACAACTCCTGCATAGAGGTATACAACTCCTGCATAGCTAATTGCTCACCTTGCCAGGCAGCAAACGCCTATGGGGAAGGAGAGGGCTGTGTCCTCCTCAGGGGGACAGCCCAGATGCATATCAGAGACAGTGCCACCATTGAAGCTCACCACTCTGATGTGTAAATTCACTAGCCTCCTGTGGGCAGGAAGCTGTGACCTCCTTCTTGCCCAGCCTATAATTCTGACTCTTGGGAGTGATCAAACTGCCTGGAAGGAGGTTGGGATCCTGTGTTTGTGCCAGCAGATTCGGAAAAGTGGGACTGGATAGCCAGAGCACAGTAAAGTTGGGGGCAACTAGGAGGGCTTGGTTCATGCCACTTCACCCAGTGCACGAGAATCATGTCAGGGGTGAGAAGACATGTTGTTTGATATCAAACATGATGTATTTTAGTGCTGTCATAATGGAGCTGCCATCCCTGGGAGAGACCATGTTATCTTATGGAGCGCTAACACATATTGTAGTTTCCAATGGGTACCACTACTATAGGGACATACAGGCTTGCACCTGTATGTCAACACCTTTAATATAATAGACCCTGCCTCTTAGTCTGATGAAGCCTACCTTAGAGGTGCCTTACATATATTAGAGTCAGTGTATGTGACTGTGCCACACATAGTGAGGGCACAGTCCAGTCGAGTTTGAGTAGTTTGCACTGATCATGTAGTCTGCAATGGCAGGACTGCAGTCAGTAGTTTCTATGGGTCGCCCAGGGTGGCAGAAAACTATGCCGCAGCCCTGGGGACCTCTATACCACTAATGCCCTGGGTATGCCTGGTACCATATACTAGGGACTTATAAGGGGGTAAAGACTTTACCATTTGGGATTACCAAGTTGAACAAAACAGTTTAAATAGAGAGCACAGGCACTGGGTTCACTGATAGAATATCGATGTTCAAAATATCAAAAAATAAATGTAGACTGTAAAAATATCGACTGCCATACCTACACAGGTCAGTACAAAAATATTGAATTAAAAATATTGATGTAAAAAATATAAAGTAAAAAATATCAATTGATATATACGAGGTGATCAAGGCCGCTTGGACGGCCGAAACGCGTCTTGACAGCTATGGGATTGTGAAGAGTGAATAAAATAATGCTGGGATACAAAGTTGATTCAGAAAAGGGGGTGGTGATGAACAGAGTGTCTGAATTAAGCAGACCACTCTTACCCAGTCCAAAGATCAGGGCTTGATCCATCACCGTTATTTATCTCACTGCCCCATCCCAGCTCAGAACCTGGCTATATGCAAATTAGTCTGTCCCTGGCCCAGTGCATCATGGGAACAGGGCAGACCAAACTACCAAGCCAATTCTTCACCAGAAAGGAGACAGGCTACCGGGGACCGGTTTCTGGCATTTCAGCCTCTTCGGCCCGGCTTGCTTGAATCCTGATGGAGCAGTGAGAAAGGGACTCATGTCTGAGTATACCCTGCCACACCTATAGTGGCCAAAAACGATTCAGAAAAGGGGGTGGTGATGAACAGAGTGTCTGAATTAAGCAGACCACTCTTACCCAGTCCAAAGATCAGGGCTAGATCCATCACCGTTATTTATCTCACTGCCCCATCCCAGCTCAGAACCTGGCTATATGCAAATTAGTCTGTCCCTGGCCCAGTGCATCATGGGAACAGGGCAGACCAAACTACCAAGCCAATTCTTCACCAGAAAGGAAACAAGCTACCGGGGACCGGTTTCTGGCATTTCAGCCTCTTCGGCCCGGCTTGCTTGAATCCTGATGGAGCAGTGAGAAAGGGACTCATGTCTGAGTATACCCTGCCACACCTATAGTGGCCAAAAACGATTCAGAAAAGGGGGTGGTGATGAACAGAGTGTCTGAATTAAGCAGACCACTCTTACCCAGTCCAAAGATCAGGGCTTGATCCATCACCGTTATTTATCTCACTGCCCCATCCCAGCTCAGAACCTGGCTATATGCAAATTAGTCTGTCCCTGGCCCAGTGCATCATGGGAACAGGGCAGACCAAACTACCAAGCCAATTCTTCACCAGAAAGGAGACAAGCTACCGGGGACCGGTTTCTGGCATTTCAGCCTCTTCGGCCCGGCTTGCTTGAATCCTGATGGAACAGTGAGAAAGGGACTCATGTCTGAGTATACCCTGCCACACCTATAGTGGCCAAAAACGATTCAGAAAAGGGGGTGGTGATGAACAGAGTGTCTGAATTAAGCAGACCACTCTTACCCAGTCCAAAGATCAGGGCTTGATCCATCACCGTTATTTATCTCACTGCCCCATCCCAGCTCAGAACCTGGCTATATGCAAATTAGTCTGTCCCTGACCCAGTGCATCATGGGAACAGGGCAGACCAAACTACCAAGCCAATTCTTCACCAGAAAGGAGACAAGCTACCGGGGACCGGTTTCTGGCATTTCAGCCTCTTCGGCCCGGCTTGCTTGAATCCTGATGGAGCAGTGAGAAAGGGACTCATGTCTGAGTATACCCTGCCACACCTATAGTGGCCAAAAACGATTCAGAAAAGGGGGTGGTGATGAACAGAGTGTCTGAATTAAGCAGACCACTCTTACCCAGTCCAAAGATCAGGGCTTGATCCATCACCGTTATTTATCTCACTGCCCCATCCCAGCTCAGAACCTGGCTATATGCAAATTAGTCTGTCCCTGGCCCAGTGCATCATGGGAACAGGGCAGACCAAACTACCAAGCCAATTCTTCACCAGAAAGGAGACAAGCTACCGGGGACCGGTTTCTGGCATTTCAGCCTCTTCAGCCCGGCTTGCTTGAATCCTGATGGAGCAGTGAGAAAGGGACTCATGTCTGAGTATACCCTGCCACACCTATAGTGGCCAAAAACGATTCAGAAAAGGGGGTGGTGATGAACAGAGTGTCTGAATTAAGCAGACCACTCTTACCCAGTCCAAAGATCAGGGCTTGATCCATCACCGTTATTTATCTCACTGCCCCATCCCAGCTCAGAACCTGGCTATATGCAAATTAGTCTGTCCCTGGCCCAGTGCATCATGGGAACAGGGCAGACCAAACTACCAAGCCAATTCTTCACCAGAAAGGAGACAAGCTACCGGGGACCGGTTTCTGGCATTTCAGCCTCTTCGGCCCGGCTTGCTTGAATCCTGATGGAGCAGTGAGAAAGGGACTCATGTCTGAGTATACCGTGCCACACCTATAGTGGCCAAAAACGATTCAGAAAAGGGGGTGGTGATGAACAGAGTGTCTGAATTAAGCAGACCACTCTTACCCAGTCCAAAGATCAGGGCTTGATCCATCACCGTTATTTATCTCACTGCCCCACCCCAGCTCAGAACCTGGCTATATGCAAATTAGTCTGTCCCTGGCCCAGTGCATCATGGGAACAGGGCAGACCAAACTACCAAGCCAATTCTTCACCAGAAAGGAGACAAGCTACCGGGGACCGGTTTCTGGCATTTCAGCCTCTTCGGCCCGGCTTGCTTGAATCCTGATGGAGCAGTGAGAAAGGGACTCATGTCTGAGTATACCCTGCCACACCTATAGTGGCCAAAAACGATTCAGAAAAGGGGGTGGTGATGAACAGAGTGTCTGAATTAAGCAGACCACTCTTACCCAGTCCAAAGATCAGGGCTTGATCCATCACCGTTATTTATCTCACTGCCCCATCCCAGCTCAGAACCTGGCTATATGCAAATTAGTCTGTCCCTGGCCCAGTGCATCATGGGAACAGGGCAGACCAAACTACCAAGCCAATTCTTCACCAGAAAGGAGACAAGCTACCGGGGACCGGTTTCTGGCATTTCAGCCTCTTCGGCCCGGCTTGCTTGAATCCTGATGGAGCAGTGAGAAAGGGACTCATGTCTGAGTATACCCTGCCACACCTATAGTGGCCAAAAACGATTCAGAAAAGGGGGTGGTGATGAACAGAGTGTCTGAATTAAGCAGACCACTCTTACCCAGTCCAAAGATCAGGGCTTGATCCATCACCGTTATTTATCTCACTGCCCCATCCCAGCTCAGAACCTGGCTATATGCAAATTAGTCTGTCCCTGGCCCAGTGCATCATGGGAACAGGGCAGACCAAACTACCAAGCCAATTCTTCACCAGAAAGGAGACAAGCTACCGGGGACCGGTTTCTGGCATTTCAGCCTCTTCGGCCCGGCTTGCTTGAATCCTGATGGAGCAGTGAGAAAGGGACTCATGTCTGAGTATACCCTGCCACACCTATAGTGGCCAAAAACGATTCAGAAAAGGGGGTGGTGATGAACAGAGTGTCTGAATTAAGCAGACCACTCTTACCCAGTCCAAAGATCAGGGCTTGATCCATCACCGTTATTTATCTCACTGCCCCATCCCAGCTCAGAACCTGGCTATATGCAAATTAGTCTGTCCCTGGCCCAGTGCATCATGGGAACAGGGCAGACCATACTACCAAGCCAATTCTTCACCAGAAAGGAGACAAGCTACCGGGGACCGGTTTCTGGCATTTCAGCCTCTTCGGCCCGGCTTGCTTGAATCCTGATGGAGCAGTGAGAAAGGGACTCATGTCTGAGTATACCCTGCCACACCTATAGTGGCCAAAAACGATTCAGAAAAGGGGGTGGTGATGAACTTGACAGCTATGGGATTGTGAAGAGTGAATAAAATAATGCTGGGATACAAAGTTGGTCCATGCCCGTGGAAGACGAGTGTATTACGAGTTGGCACATATATATAAATATTGAGCCCGAAACGCGTCGTGGTTGGTTGGTTCATGAAAAAACTGAAAAAATAAACTTACCTGGAAAAGAAGTTGTGGTCTGTCTCCTGCTTCGCCGGTCCTGTGGGATTGGAGGTGGTATTGCGGAGTTCCTGTTGATATATAAATATATATATATATATATATTTTTTAATTCACTGAAAAAACCATAGGTTATAGACCATATATAGTTAGGAATTAGCATTTACAAAACCTTGAAAATTCACTGAAAAAACCATGGGTTATAGACCATATATAGTTAGGAATTAGCATTTACAAAACCTTATTTTACTCACACAAAACCATTGAAATTCCATATATAGTTAGTTGCACTAACTATATATCGCGCACCCGCAATCCACTGCTGATGATGTCACATATTACATCATTCATGACATGGTCAGTGACATCACTGATGACATCACTGATGACATCTCAAATGACATCACTGATGACATCACTGATGACATCTCAAATGACATCACTGATGACATCACTGATGACATCATCCAGTGACTGTGTGTTTCTGTAAAGTTTAAATACGTTTTACATATTGAAGAATGAGTAGATGTAGAAGTGTCTGGATGAAGGATTTAGTAGGTGCGTGACTGACTGTATGAGTGAGTGATTAAATGTGTCTCACTGAATGCATGGGTTAGTGACTAAACTGTCTTAATTTGTGCATCATTATGTCTGTTGTTCTGTAAACTGCTGCATGTGTTGATCAGTAGCTATATGAGTAACTATATGGGTTATTGATTGATTGTCCAAGTATATGTATGGGAGACTGAGTGTGTGTGTGGCTGGCTGGGAGATGTGTGACTCTGTGCAGATCAATGTGTTCTTGTATCAATGATTGTATAAGAGAGTAAGTATGTGTTAGTATATGTTTGAAAATGTAAGGTACTCTATGTTTAACTGTATAGATTAGAAAATGGAAGTGTGATTGATTCTTTACAGGACTGACTAGGTGTGTGAGTAACTCCATGGATGAGTGGCAGAGTGTGAGTGTCTGTATAGGTGTATGAGTGCATATGATAGTGTTGTAAAGATGAGTGATTGTATGTATGAATGATTGTATGGGTGAATGAGTGAATGTGTGTAGACGTAGGAATCAGTGAGTGCGTATGTAGTAACTAGTATTGGTGTGTCAAAGGTTTAAAAAATTATATTCTGTATTTAACACTGGGTGTAACAGAGGTTATATTAAAGTGTGAGGAGATGCATTGTATTGTCACATGAATGATATCAGTGATGTGACCATTGATGTCAAATGAGATGTCATCAGTGATGTCATTTGAGATGTCATCAGTGATGTCATCAGTGATGTCATTTGAGATGTTATCAGTGATGTCATTTGAGATGTCATCAGTGATGTCATTTGAGATGTCATCAGTGATGTCATTTGAGATGTCATCAGTGATGCCATCAGTGATGTCACTGACCATGTCATGAATGATGTAATATGTGACATCATCAGCAGTGGATTGCGGGTGCGCGATATATAGTTAGTGCAACTAACTATATATGGAATTTCAATGGTTTTGTGTGAGTAAAATAAGGTTTTGTAAATGCTAATTCCTAACTATATATGGTCTATAACCCATGGTTTTTTCAGTGAATTTTCAAGGTTTTGTAAATGCTAATTCCTAACTATATATGGTCTATAACCTATGGTTTTTTCAGTGAATTTCAATGGTTTTTTATTAGCAAATATCAAAAGCTTTAAAATGTCAAGTACGTGGTAGGTAAAAACATTTTCGTGTTTATGCACGCTGATGTGCTTTGAACGCTGCCCCCCCCCCTCTTTTCTTTTAGGAGTATTCTCTCTTTGCAGATAGTGAAGGGTAGGTAACGCAGGCCTTTGCCCCCGTTGTAATCTGTCGTGCCTGCTTCCCTCTCCATTTGATTGATTGTTATCCAAGCATTTACTGTTTTGGAATTGCTTCTCTTTGGTTCATTCTCTATTTACAAACAAGCACAGAGTCGCAATACTCTGTTTAGTCTTTGCAGATAGTGAAAAATCGTTAGAAAAAACAAAAGGAATCAAGCAAAATCAGTAGGCCACTAATGGGATCTCTTTTTGACCTCGCTAAAATAGAAACATTAGGAACAACCCCTCATGAGAAATATGAAACTAGTGAGAGGAACCGAGCTCGACGCCATGATGGCTGCAAGACAGCTCGGCTCCGCCGCCCAACCCGCCCAAAATAACGACAAACCCTATGCAAATATTATAAATACATACAACACACCAGCGAAGTAACAGGGTAAAACGTTTTATTAAATAACTATTTACATGGCAGCCTGCTGCAACATCGATCCAAATGCATGCCGCCGTTCCCGGGATTTCTCCCCGACTACTCTGCGGCCTACGAGATGGAGAGGCCGGGGCGTTGACTAGGCGGGGCCTCCGGCCGCAACCACAGCGCCAACGATCGCTGCTGACGGAGGGGAGCCTTGCCGGTGAGACCACTGATCTGAAGAACCGCTGCCTGCGGTGCCTCCCTGAGCCGCTTGACGGAGGCCCCCGAGGGGCGGTGTGGTGGCGTGGACTCGGAGGGGGCGCTTGGCTCCTGCCCCCTCCCCAAGTCTTGTTGCCCTGGTGTGGCTTGAGATCTCCCCCGACATAGGCGGCCGGCTCCCGGGTCCGGCGGAACTTTTTGCCTTTTGGTGACTCTTCCATTCTGGACCTTGTCCCACAATCCGTTTGACCTGAAGACACGTCCTGCGGTGCCCTGGTCCGACCATCACATATACCTGCGCCAGGAGACGGCGTGGGGTGCACTGGAAGGGAGAGGCGGCGCGAACGAGCCTCCCCCACCTCCCCAGGTGGAGGTTTCTCAGCTGCACCCCAGCGCTTCACTTGGCAGCTGAGTTACGCCCACTCTTGCGGCACAGTGCCTCTCTCGGCCAGCTGAGTTGGGCCTGCTCTTGCTATTACAGCGTCTCACCCACCATCCGGCTGAATTGCACCCACTTTTGCGGTACAGCGACAGGCGGCTGCCACGGAGCTCACGAAATGGCGGTCGGCTCCACAGACTTGGGCCTGGCCTGCAAGGATGGCTCTGGGCAACCCTGGAACTCGGACGCTTGACTGCTAGGGCATGGGCCCCATTCCCAAAAGCGTCCCCTCAGCCTTGAAGATTCTACAAGAGTCACCGGGGCCCCCGACTCCCTCAGACTTCCGGTGGGGAGCGACTGCCATGATTGCTCGCGGAACGGTCACGACGTAGCCACGGGGTGCTCTCATGCTGACGCCAGCTTCAGTCTGAAACATCCAGAAACACTGTAGTATCGCGTTGTCGCGTAATGCATCATATGACGCGCCGCGTTAGCGCACCCGATGCGCGAAGCGAGGCGCGAAGCGCAGCTTCCCAGAAGCGATCCGGGGCGCGGCTTGGAGCGCGTAACGTAAGCATAACAGGTCATGTGACTTGTTAATAAAAATTTTCATTGCTTCATTTCACTTTTGGTTTCCTAATGATGTAAGGCTAGGTCATGTGACCTAAAAATGACACTTTTCATTGGTTTAGAACTATTTTTTTGTCCCAAATGATGAAAACCCCTCCTTGTTTCCTCACTCTGACTTTCATCTTTGTGAGAGGAAGACCTACAGTGCCTCGCTCGGCCACCTGAGTTCCGCCCGCTCTTGCGGCACAGTGCCTCGCTCGGCCAGCTGAGTTCCGCCCACTCTTGCGGCACAGTGCCTCGCTCGGCCAGCTGAGTTCCGCCCGCTCTTGCGGCACAGTGCCTCGCTCGGCCAGCTGAGTTCCGCCCGCTCTTGCGGCACAGTGCCTCACTCGGCCGGTTGGGTTTCGCCTACTCTTGCGGCTACAGCGTCTCACCCGCCATCCAGCTGAGTTGCGCCCACTCTTGCGGCCTACGACATGGAGAGGCCGGGGCGTTGACTAGGCGGGGCCTCCGGCCGTAACCACAGCGCCAACGATCACTGCTGACGGAGGGGAGCCTTGCCGGTGAGAGCCACTGATCTGAAGAACCGCTGCCTGCGGTGCCTCCCTGAACCGCTTGACGGAGGCCCCCGAGGGGCGGTGTGGTGGCGCGGACTGGGAGGGGGCGCTTGGCTCCTGCCCCCTCCCCAAGTCTTGTTGCCCTGGTGTGGCCTGAGATCGCCCCGACATAGGCGGCCGGCTCCCGGGGTCCGGCGGAACTTTTTGCCTTTTGGTGACTCTTCATTCTGGACCGTGTCCCACAATCCGTTTGACCTGAAGACACGTCTTGCGGTGCCCTCGCAATGCGGCCTGGTCCCTGAATGTGTGCAGGGGGACGGTATTGATTGGATCAAGATGGCGGCTTCACACAAAGCTGACTCAAGTGTTGCTGCTGATGCTATGCAGACAAAAACTGGTTTTCAGTTTGTACATTCTTCAGGATTTTTCCATCCAAGGCTGGTTGAGAGTTTGTAGAACGATGGCTTCAGATTTTTAACATACTACTCTTCAACATTCTTCATAAATGTAACAATGTGAGACTCACTAGGAGAACGGCCGTTTATCTTTCCTTTCAAAATGCTGCCAACAATATTTTCTGAATGGAAGACACCATCTTGTAGCATAAAGGGCTGCGTCAAGGGTGGTATTGCCCAGAATGTCTTGTTTTCTAGTGCTCGTAATGACGAAGCCAGAACTGCCGAAAGGGATTCTGGTCCTGCCGCTACTTATTGGAGACATTGAACTATACTCTGGACCTGCCTGGCCTCGACCAAAATGGCGCCAGTATGGGAGCGACTTGCAACTCCTTATGACGTTCTAGTTACTTTAGCCTTGACGTTATGGGGGATGTATGCGGTCTTTGTGCACATGGCGGGCGGGGAAGGGTACTGACTGGGAATACGGACAACCCTATTGATGTCGATTTTTCATTATTGATTATTGTATTAATAAAGCTAGAGATAAGTCAAGTACGTGGTAGATAAAAACATTTTCGTGTTTATGCATGCTGATGTGCTTTGAACGCTGCCCCCCCCCCCTCATCATTCAGATTACCACCGCCCATTGCACAAAAGCGTACCGGGCGCTCCCCATGCAAAAAAAACAATTCTTCTTTTTTTTTTTTGCCCCGCGGGGCCCTTTTAAAGCCTCCACATCAAACCTAGAGGGTGAGGGAGGATCTACTATGCCCCCTTATGGTCATTTCCCCCTTTGTTTTGGCCTCCTCTTGTCTCTCGATCCTACCGAGAGACAAGATGGCGGCCGCTCCGGACTGTTTAGAATGTTGACAGACACCGGAGAGCCAATCAGCTTCGCTTCGCGAAGTTCCGTTACGCGTCAAGTACGCGAACCGGAGCGCTACCCGGAGCGCTGTTACAGATATATATATTTTTTTGAACGTTAATTTATCAAAATCCACTGGAGCACATATATTGAGACCTAGCAAAGGCACATCGGGCTAACAGTCCCTACAATTTTGCCAAGTTTCATGCAAATCCATTCAGCCGTTCGGGCTAAAAGTGAGGCCAACCGCCCTATGGAAATTAACATGGGAAAAACGCGTTTTGGGACCCCCCTTTTTTCTCGGCCCCCCCCTTGACGAACCCCCTCCAAATTTTTAGCGTCTGCTCAGAAACAAAATGTTCCATTTTCCTGAAAATTTCAGCCAATTCCGTCCACAAACGCCAAAGTTATTAGACATAGAATTTTCAAAAATCCCATAGAGAAAAAACCCTAACTATATATACCTACTAGCGACCGCCAGTAGGTAATATATATATATATATATATATATATATATATATATATATATATATATATATATATATATATATATATATATATATATATATATATATATATATAAAATCAAATACTATATATTACATATATTCAATATTAATTTTAACAAAATTAATTACATTTAATATACACTTTACAAAATATTACAAATACACTTAATTTAAAAAACACACACAGAAACATAATAATTTATACATATATACTTTAAAATAATTAATAAACTATTATCTTTTAAAACTTTAAAATTATATAAAAATAAAAAATGTATATAAAATATATTAATACTTTAAAATATTTTTTAAAAATCTATACTAAATTAAAACATTAAACTATCAAAAAATAATTAAACTTAAGTTGCCCAGTACAATCAGTGCAACATTAGGAACAGTGTTGGATAGCAAAATATTGAAATGTACTATTCCAACTCCAGTGAGTGCAAAAGTAGGGAAAGTGTTGGATAGCGGAGGGATGAAAATTGCTATTCCCATACCAGAGAGCGCAACAATAGGGAAAGTGTTGGATAGTGGAGGGGTAAAAACTACTATTCCAACTCCAGTGAGTGCAACAGTAGGGAAAGTGCTGGATAGCGGAGGGGTAAAAATTACTATTCCCACTCTAGTGAATGCAACAGTAGGGAAAGTTTTGGATACCGGAGAAATACTATTCATACTGAAATACTTGGAAAAAAAATTACATTAAAAATTAAAAATAAAAGTAAACAATAAACTAAATTAAAAAAAATATATATATATATAAAACATAAAAATAAACTCATATTGTATTATTAATTACATATAACAAAAACCTACAAATATGATATAAAATATAATAATAAAGACATTTACAAAAAATAATTATTTTAAACTAGAAAATACTTACAAACAAAAAAATGTATCAATTCAATTCAAAGTACTTTATTCGGTTAAAGTTAATAAGCATAAAAGCATACAGCATAAAATTTCATTTACAATATAGTTTTACACATAATTCCCTATCCAAATCAGGTTTCCTTGTGAACAAACAATAAAAAATCAATCCAACAAAAGAGATTTAACAATTTAAAAACAATAATAATGTAAAAGGCATGTAAAGCTATAATTGATCTAAAAAAAAGAATACTTGGCAACATCAGTTAGAATTCGAATTCATTTGATTTGGCATCGCCATGGAGTACTTCATACGGGAAAGAGTGACTGTGCTTTATGGACGGAAATTAGGACGATATCCTTATCCTATCGGTTCAGCATGGGTAAACCATAGAGTAAGTCATAACGGTTGAAGGTAGGTATCCTGTAGCTACTCGGTACGGGACCTCTCCCACCCTTCAGTAGTTTTTCTCTACACTCCATCTTGGGGGTGGCGGATAAGCGATTCTGGGATAAAAATCGCACAGTTCCCTTGTTGCTATTGACCCATCTCCTGTTTGTGGCTGCCACCTACGAAGAAATGGGACGACCTGGTTATCCCTGAAATTTACAATTACCAGGTCTCCAGCTGAGTCCTTGGGACTGGATCCTACCCACGCCACCCTTCTGACATTTAGGATACTACCATCAATATGTGATGGAAGGGGTCTATTTTTGGTGAGCCAAAATGATACCTTGTTTTTAAGGTCCTGGTAGCCCTCAACTTTCCCGATTGTAAGCTCGGGCACTCCCAAAAGGACACACACAAAAGGAGCTGCCTCTGGAGGTAGGTTTATACAATTAGTTTTTCTTTGCATATTACCCAGATTGGCAAAAGACCCCTCAGAAGACGTGGCTACGTTAATCAGTCCTGCTCTAGGAGCAGAACTCGGTACTTTTGGTGATTCTTTGAGTACTTCCTTGGCTTTTGAAGCTAATAAACTAGTAGCGACTGGTCGGTATTGGGCCATTTTGCTAGGCATATTGGAGGCAGCTAAGTTCTGAGTTTGCTTGTGCCCAGACATTCTATTTGTAGGCAAGTTTGCCTTGATGGATTCTTCTATCATCGTGACCTTTTCCCCTATTCTATCCATCCTTACTATCAGCTGGGATATTAAGGTTTTAACCAGTTCTTCAAGCTGGGCCAATAGTTCGTATGGTAAAATAGATACAGAAGTCTCCAATGTTGGACATGCCGTAGATATTTCTGGAGTAGTGGCAATGACCCGTGGGGGACTTGGGTTTATTTTCTGTTGTTTCGCTGGCCTCCCTATATCTTCCGGTACTATCGGTTGATTGTTACCTTTGTCTGTTATTGGGAGGTGGGGTTCCAGAGGACTATTATTTAGTTGAGGTGATACTCTAAACTGGGGGCTTCTATTCACCATGGGGCTTGCCGGAGCACCAGGTTGCTCCTTTTCCTGTTCTATTGAGATGTACCTGGTGTTACAGATTTCATTTAGTTCCCTCATTAAGGAGGAGTTGGCTAAATCTGTTGGCATCGTGGGGGATCGTATACTGGGTGAAATTTCTGTGGCAAGACTGTGTTCTACTCTATTGCCGATGATACCCTGGTTAGATAGTGGTCCAAAGTCCCCTTGATTGAACCGTTCTGAGACAAAATTTGTTTTACGCCCCCTTTAGAAGACATGGTGCTACGGACTATTGAGCAATACACAGTGAAAAAGTCAGGTGAGTATCTTAGTTACCAGTATTTTGTCCCTTTAAGGAAACCAAAAGAGTTCGTAGGTAGTCTCTAGGGGCGTATACATTGGGTCGTATCCTTTGATCCACAGAACCAAGAGAGGTTGCCCGACCCAACCTCTTCTGGCCTCTGATGGCCGCAGATGGCCCGCCCTTTGCCCGGGCTTAGCCCGGCGCCGACCAGCGCGCGTCCCGCGTTGCGGGACACTGGCTGTGGCTAAATAACCCTGGTGGTGAGGGGGGAGGGGCTGCCGCTCCTGCTCGCGGCTCCGTTAGCTGCTGGGACACCGAGTCCCGATGCCTGCTCCCACTGCAGGTATCCCCAGAGCCTCCTGGTGAGTGTTCACAGTTCCCCACGAAGCGTCTCCCGCGAAGCGGGAGGCGCGAGATGCAGATGAAGTCCCGGTGGGGAGGGGGGAGGGGCCGCCGCTCCTGCTCGCGGCTCCGTTTGCTGCTGGGACACCGAGTCCCGATGCCTGCTCCCACTGCAGGTATCCCCAGAGCCTCCTGGTGAGTGTTCACAGTTCCCCACGAAGCGTCTCCCGCGAAGCGGGAGGCGCGAGATGCAGATGAAGTCCCGGTGGGGAGGGGGGAGGGGCTGCCGCTCCTGCTCGCGGCTCAGTTCGCTGCTGGGACACCGAGTCCCGATGCCTGCTCCCACTGCAGGTATCCCCAGAGCCTCCTGGTGAGTGTTCACAGTTCCCCACGAAGCGTCTCCCGCGAAGCGGGAGGCGCGAGATGCAGATGAAGTTGAAGTCCCGGTGGGGAGGGGGGGAGGGGCTGCCGCTCCTGCTCGCGGCTCCGTTCGCTGCTGGGACACCCAGTCCCGATGCCTGCTCCCACTGCAGATATCCCCAGAGCCTCCTGGTGAAGTGTTCCCAGTTCCCCCCGAAGCGTCTCCCCAAAAAAATGTATTAAAACATAAATGTATTTATTTTATTTCCTACCCTATATCGCCACACCAATAACAAAACACTTTAACATTTTTAAGTACATTTATTTACATAATTAATAATCAGTTAAAAAATAATATAAATAAACAAAACTAATAAACATTAATTGACTGCACACACTTCAACATTATAATATCCACAAAACACACCTAAATTAAACTATAAAATTATAAAACACAATTAAAACGTATTTTAAAAATAAAAACTATTACTATTACCAACTAATAATTACATTAAAATGTATTTAATACCCACCCTTTACCCCTTTAAAAGTAAAAACAACACACACAAAAATAAACAATTACCCAAAATAAATATCAAATAATTCACATTAATGAACAACTAAGGGGTCTATTAGCATAGCGGGTGGACGGACGGTGGCGATCCGCCCATCATTTCCGTCCGCCCGCCCAACATATACCCCGCCATATTACGATGGTGGTGGGGACCCAGGTGGACGGAAAGACCATCCGCCAGTTTGCCGCAGGTAGGCAATCTGCCTGATTTCCTACTGTGCGGAAAAGACATGCATTATGCTGGCGTTGCCGTCCAGGCACCACCATTCATATTACGATGATGGCGGTCCAATGCCTTTCCATGGCGGAGAATCCGCCACGGAAAGGCATGCGGAGAATGCCTTTGGGGGTATATTGCAGGCCCCCAGGAGGTTGGGGGGGTGGTTGGCTGCACTTGGGGGATACCTGTGGTACCCCTAGACATTTGCATGCACATGGTGGCAGGCACCACGAGGTGCCTGTCACCTTGTGCATGCAAATGCACAGCATGCCCTTTATAACATTGTGGCGGGTGCTGAATACAACCCCCCCGCCACAATGTTAAATATACAGGATGTGACAGCCATGGTGGCGGTCGCATCCTAATTGGCAGTGCAGGACCACCGCACCACTGGTGGCCTGTCCCAGCACCGCTAGGATGGCGGGCAGATTGGAGTCTGCCCGTCCTCCTAATAGTCCCCTAAATATTAATTAAACACAAATTACTTCCCACCCTTTCCACCTATAAAAACAACAACACACACCTAAAATTAAGTACACAAATACCAAAATTAATTACAAATTAATTAATTAAAATTCACTAACAATCAATTATTTATTCATAAATTGAAAATAAATTACTTCCCACCCTTTACACCTATAAACACCACAACACACACCTAAAATTAATTACACAATTACCATTATTAATTACAGGGTGATTTTATTCACTCCTTTTATTCACTCCTGCTAATGCTCTCATATACTCTCCATTTTAACTTTCTCTTAGCTGTTCTTTCTTCTATATTAAACTTCCTCTATCTTTTTCTTTGTTTGATCTTTTTTATTGTTTGTTCCTTTTTTCTATTAATTGTTGTATTAGGTACTTTCATATCTTTAATGTTGTGTATTTTCTTGAACCTACATCACTTCACAGCCTCGTGTTTTGATTACTTTATTTCTTCTACCTCTTTCTTTACCTTTTCTGTATTTTTCATTCTTTTGATCTTTTTTCTTATCAATTCTTTTCTCACGTTTTTTCTACACACTTGTCTCTTTCAAAATGTTGCATCTCTTTTACTTTGCTTACGTTCTTTATCTCAATTTCCGTTTCTTTTTTTCTTCACAAGGTGGGCTAAAGAAACAAGCATTGGCATAGCCAATGGGTCTTGCCTTTGGGACCTTATAAGAGTTTAGAGATGCAGCATATTAGCCTGGGTGTTGTGCCATCCGGGATTAAAGAGCTATACAATTACTACACAATGGAATATGCAGTTTGATTTAGTATTTCCCAGACTGTACATAATGCAATTTTTTTACATAACTGTCCCATCAACACCTATTCAGGGATAGCAAGCGCTATATAAACACAATTTCAACTGAAAGCACTCAATTCACAGCTCGGTTGTTAACTTTTGCAGCGATGCACAGGCATGATGGAAGGACGAGTAATAGGAAGGGTAGGGCATTACCAAAGATAGCGCCGAGGGCAGTGACCGTCTTGCTGCATGGGATAGAGACACATGGTAGGAGGCAGAGAAAAGAGGAATTTGGAAGAAAGTGAGTGGCAGTAGGAAAAGGAGTGACTGCAATAAGTTATAAAGCCTTAAGATCATTTCTCTAAATTTCTCAGGTTTGAAAAAGTGTTTGACACCATTGAAAACTGTTCTCTTTTCCTAAAAAAACAAAAAAGAAATGGAAGTATCACTGTAGAATGCCCTGGGTGGAACTGAACACAGCATTGCATCATTGTTTCAGGTTTAGAAGATAACCGGGGACGACTTGACTAAATGGACCGCCAACAGACAGGACAGATGAATTTCCCCTGCATGGCTTGACAAGGATATAAAGTATGAGTCGGCCAAGGATGGCAGTAAATTATACAGAATTGCAGGCCCTCTCTGGCTGTTTACCTGCGAGAAATTAGCAGTGACTAAGGAAATTGGTTTGGATTTTGACTAATGCATGTACACAACAGCACAGAATAAGAGTGCATACGATACGAGCAACACTCAGTCCAACTGTTGGCAAAAAAGAGGCCAACACAAACACAGGCTTAAACTTACACAAGGTTTTACGACAAACAGCCACCCAGGAGCAACACATACAGATTAACATTTACACATAACCATGTGCAGCAGTGGGTACTTGGTGACATGCATTATGTAGCAGGATGTTTGCAAACATGCTGGGTGGGTTCTGGCAGGAGACCGGTCTTAGATGGAGCAGTGGAGAATGGGGTTGTGGAAGGGCAGCAGGGAGAGGCCTCCTGGCTGCCTGGACAGGATTAGCCACTGCTATTCCAAAGCTGAAAAGAAATGAAAGGGACACTTGTATAGCGCATGGCTTCCCGGAGGCCTCCCAGCGCTGAGCATGACTAGTAGTCAAAGACGGAGGTTTTGTAGGGAAATAAAAGTGTTTTCAGCTGTTTTCGGAAAACAAGGTGGCTGGGTTCCCTGCGGAGGTAAAGAGGCAGTGCATTCCAGAGTTTGACTGCATTGAGGGAAAAGAGACGACCGCTGCTTCTGGACCTCTTAATTCTAGGGACTTCAACTAGGTGGAGTTCGTCTGAGCGGAGTTTCCTACTCGCTTTGTAGGGGCGGATCATGGTTGAGATTAAAGGTGGCCCGTTCCCCTGCAGGGACTTGTGGACGACACAGAGGGCTTTAAAGCTAACTCTTTCACTGGCAACCAGTGAAGGTAGCGAAGGGCAGGTTTGGTGGAGACGCGGTTCGGTATTCCCAACAGTAGTCTAGCCGCACCGTTCTGGACTGTTTGCAGTTTAGTGATTACTGCAATCGCGGCCCCCAAGTAAAGTGCATTTCTATAGTCTATCCTTGAGAGTATCAGCGTTTGGACTAGGACTTTCTTAGCTGGGGGAGGAAAGAGAGGAAGCACTTTTCTGGCCATTGTAAGCAAGCGAAAACAGGCAACCGTATTCCTTGCTTGCACCTTGAATGTCAGGTTCTGGTCTAACCAGATGCCCAGACTTTTTATTTCGATTTGGGGGACCGAGGATGAGCCCATGCATGCTGGCCACATGGTCCCTAGTGTCACATTAGAAGGTTTGCCCAGGATCATGATCACGGTCTTTTCACCGTTGAGCTTCAGGTGGGACGCCCCCATACACTTAGAGACTTCCGTTAGGCATGCTTGAAGGGCATTAGTCTGTTGCGTAGCCTTGGTTGAGCGCTACAACCAATTGGGTGTCGTCGGCGTAGGTCACCATATGGATTCCGAAAGGGGCCACGATTGCCGCCAGAGGGGCCATATATATATATTAAATAGAGTTGGGCTAAACGATGAGCCCTGAGGGACACCACATAGCAAAGGCAGAGGTTTATAACGCATATCTGCATAAAAAATCGGGAAGAAACGTCCCTCCAGAAAGGAGCGCAGCCATTGCAGTGCAGTGGCAGCTATTCCTATGTTTCTGAGACGTTGAATCAGGATGCGATGGTTCACCATATTGAATGCAGCGCTCAGGACAAGGAGGATGATGGCAGCTGACCCTCCTGAGTCCAGGATCTTTCTGATTTCCTTTACCACCGCTAACAGAACAGTTTCAGTACTTTGACGTGGGCGGAATCCTGTCTGAGAAGGGTGTAGAAAAACTAAGGGATTCCACAATGTTTGAGAGAGTGCGGTTGACATATTTTTCCGCGAATTTGGCAATCCCAGGAAGAAGGGAAATGGGACAGAACAAATACATCCAGCATGGAACTCCAGCTGGGAAAGAGGTCTGGGGCAAGGGAGGGAAAGAAAGTGAGGCCAGCATACAGACAAACCTGCTATTTACAGGGAAATAGAGAGAGAAAGCGGCTTGCATTCAAATGCAGCTCACAGTTGCAGGAATGTGTGACAGAATATCGACAGACAGAAAATCGACCTACAGAAATATTGATGCAAAAATATCGAAATCAAAAATATCGACATCCTATCTACATTATGCTAAGTACAAAAATATTGAAAAAATATTATTGATATCAAAAATATCGTTGTTGAAAATTTCGCCTTTTTTTAAAGTTACAAAAATAATGTAAAATAAAGTAAATAATACATATATTTAAAATAAACAGTTAAAAATATTTTTCAATGTTTAAAAATGATAACTGATATATATATATATGGAAAAATTAACTAAACAAATACAAATGACATATAATATATATACTTACCTGATAATATTTTTTATAATTATTTCATTATCTTGCAAATTGTTAAAAAATATCTTATAAATTACAAATACATCTCTACACATAAAACAATAATCTAAAAAATAAATTCAATAATGATATATAACCAATTAAAAAATGACAATTATTTTCAATGTTTTTAAAATTAATAAAATACTACATTAACTTAAATATTACAAAAATTATTAGACAGCGGAGGGAATAAAAATACTATTCCAACTCCAAACAGTGCAACAGTAGGGAAAATGTTGGATAGCGTAGGGGTAAAAATTACTATTCCAACTCCAGTGAGTGCAAGAGCAGAGAAAGTGTTGGATAGCGTAGGGGTAAAAAATACTATTCCCACTCCAGTGAGTGCAACAGTAGAGAAAGTGATGGATAGTGTAGAGGTAAAAATTACTATTCCCACTCGAGTGAGTGCAACAGTAGGGAAAGTGTTGGATAGTGTAGGGGTAAAAAATTACTATTCCCACTCCAGTGAGTGCAATAGTAGGGAAAGTGTTGATAGCGGAGGGGTTAAAATTACTATTCCCACTCCAGTGAGTGCAACCGTAGGGAAAATGTTGGATAGCGTAGGGGTGGAAATTACTATTCCCACTCTAGAGAGTGCAACAGTAGGGACAGTGTTGGATAGCTTTGGGGTAAAAATTACTATTACCACTCCAGTAAGTGCAACAGTAGGGAAAGTGTTGGATAGCGTAGGGGTTAAAATTACTATTCCCACTCAAGTGATTGCAACAGTAGGAAAAGTGTTGGATAGCTTAGGGGTTAAAATTACTATTCCCGCTCCAGTGAGTGCAACCGTAGGGAAAATGTTGGATAGCGTAGGGGTGGAAATTACTATTCCCACTCTAGAGAGTGCAACAGTAGGGACAGTGTTGGATAGCGTTAGGGTTAAAATTACTATTCCAACTCCAGTGAGTGTAACAGTGTGGAATATGTAGGATATTATAGGGGTTAAATAAACATACTTATTAATTAAATTAAAAAAAACATATTCATGATTAATTAACAAAAATATTAATATTAAATATCAATAACATTTAAAAAATATTTACTTAAGTAACATTAAATTACTTCCCACCCTATTTCACTATAAACACACAACCCACTACACAAACAAATTAAAAATTATTATTTAAATGATCAATTAATAAATTCATAAAAATTAATCACCAATTAATAATTCAATAACAATGCATTAATAATCAATACCAATTATTAAAAATGTAAATGTACTTAATTATAACAAATTACGTCCCACCCTATTCCCCTATAAACCCACAACCCACAATAAAATAACATAATTAATTTAATTATAAATTAATCAATTAATACAAATTACTTACCAATTAATAATTAATTAACAATAAATTAATCATCAATGCCAAATAATAAAAACTAAAATGTACTTAATTATAAAATAGAAAAAATCCCATCCTATTCCCCTATAAACTCCCAACCAGCTACACATAAAAATAACACATTAATTTAATTATCAATTAATCAATTAATAAAATTACCTACCAATTAATAATGAATTAACTATAAATTAATTAACAATAACAAAAAATGCTAAATAATAATACATTAATTATATTTAATATCATTAGAAATGAATCACTGATAAAAATGTATTACCAATTAATAATTGATTGACAATAAATTAATAATAATTACAAATTAAATAAAACATATTAATTACATAATTATAATTACATTACTTCCCACCCCATTCCCCTATAAACCCACAACCCGCTCTGATACTAAAACGCAAAATTTAATTAAAAAAAATGACTAATTCCGAAACATTTAATACATATATTCAAAAATAACTAAAAAACATTAAAAAAATGGTAAACACATACATATAAAATACATGCCAAATGCATACCAATAATATAAATATCAATATTATTAACAACAATATTTTTGCTAACGATATTAATTACTTCGCTATTAGCTCGATATCAAAAAAACAATATTACTTACCTTAAGGTCAATATTCTGGTCAACGATATTCTTGACTTTGATATGCTGTCCCTACGATATTTAAAACTTGATATTAGTGTAGATTGATAAAAAGAAAATTGATATTATGACTGCATACCCAGTGGCAGTCTACTGCTGGGAAACTTATTGTCCGCATTTTAGTTGTTTATTTGCTTGCCTGCCTGAATTTTTATTAGGACTGTTTTAAACTGTGTTTTAACTTAATTTTACTATGCACTCTGCACTATGTGACAGCCCTCACCTCTGCCTCTGCATTCTTGCACACCATCTTGGTCTTCCCCGGTCCGCCATGGCTTGCCAATTGCTGCAGAGGGAAGACCTTAATGTGCTACACTTCTGGGGTGTTACTTTTGCCGGGTTAGCGCACTAGGCTACAGGGGCACCTATTTAGGTTCAAGCTGGAACACACGCGCAGCTGACACGTGCAGCATACGCGCGCAGCGGGCTTACCTAAGGCAAGCCCGTATGTTCCTGTCCGCGCCTGGGCCGGACCTAGGGCTAGAATTCCTGCCCAAACATCAAAATTAAACCCAGAATAAACTACTCAAGGGAGAGCCTTTTTGCGATTGGTCAGTCTAGGGGTATGTTATGCCATCAATTCACCTGTGAAGATCTGCTAAGAACTGAATATTTTCAATGCCCAGAATGTGATTAGTAATATTCATAGGAGCGCTCAGGTGAAGCAGAAATCTGATAGAAACTCGGTCAATGTCGGTATATGTAAAACAGAACTTCAGTTAGCGCTCATAAATGCTAGGTCATTGATTAAGCATAAATATGAGATTGCAATTTTTATTATTGATAACAAGCTGGAAGCCTTGTTTGTCACGGAAACTTGGGGCGAAGAAACGTCTAGTATTTAGGCACGACAGGCCCATGAAAAAAGGTGGAGGCATCGCATTAATTCACAGGAATGAACTTGAATCCCATAGTTCAATAATACCTTCTGTGGATTGCGAGGCCCTTCTTTTTAAAATTACTCCATCTGAACAAGAGACTGTTAAAGGAGTATTAACTTATCATCTGCCAGGTTCTAGAAGTAGTTTTCGGAACAACTTATTTCCTCTACTAGAAATGGGTATTCAATCGAGAGGTTTCAGTATGTTAAGTGATATGAATTTCCTTCTGGAAACATTAGCCAATAAAGATACTGAGGAGCCTCTCAATATTGCATCGGAATTAGGACTTCGACAGCTGGTCCAAGGCCCTATGCATCAAGCAGGACATATCTTGGATGGCTTGTTTACTAATAACCCTGTCAACTCCATCATTTCCATTCTCTCTCTCACATGTTCTGATCAACATGCTGTTATATTTCGTTATGACTTGCCTAGACCCAATGTAACTAATATGTCTAGTACTAAGTTCAGTGGGAGAGCTTGGCATAATATCGACTTAGGTTTGCTGGAAAGCCAGTTAGTAAAAAGTCAACCAGATACGGAGTTGGAAGTAGAGGTCTCAGCCAGAAGTTATACTTATTGGCTGGAATCCAAATTTGCCAACCTAGCACCCGTCACGGTGACAAATAAAAACAGAAAGACTCCTTTTGCGCCATGGTTTTCCGAAGCTCTTAGATTAGAAAAACAAGCCTGTAAGAAGCAAGAAAGAATCTGGCAAAAACACTATGGAGCAGCTGAGAAAGATCATTATCAATGTTAGCAGATTATAAGAAAAAAATAATTGCTGAGAAGAGCCACTATTATACGCTGAAAATAGAGAAGGCGGGCAATTCCTGCAAGGAACTGTTTAAGATCATAAACAATCTGACAACTGTTAAAAAGGACGATGCTGCCAATTGTATTCAAGACTTCTGTTACACATGGGACCAGGCTTTTAAATCAAAGGTTGATCACATTTATGATCAGTTGGCCATGTATAAATCAAACACCAATGTTACAGAACAGGAAACTAGGGGGCATATTATCAAGGGATTTATCTCCGCTTTTTTGGCTTTAAAAGCCAAGAAAGCGGAGATAAAATTATCTCCCTATCAGCAACAGGGTGCTAACACGCAAATTCGCATGTTAGCACCCTTTGTCTCTACTCTTCCCCTTGCATCTCTAATGAGATGCAAAGGGGGCGTTCCAGAGAAAAATAATAGAAATGTTGTTAAGCGACATTTCTCCTATTATCAAGGATTTCGCTAACCCTGTTAGTGATAAAAAAGCAGCGCTAACTGCGGTTAGCGCTTTTTTTTTTACACCAGGTATTTTCCTGACTTAGCCATGATATCCTATGGAAGGTGGATATCATGGCTAAGTTTGTGAGCCCCTATCATCAAGCTAACGCCAAACTTCGAGAGATTATCGTTGGTTTTCCAGTGATAATCTCTCATTTGGCAGTTTTTATCACTTGTGAGATAAACCTTGCTAATAGCAAGTTATCTCTGCGATAATTTCCGGTGATGCTTAGCGTTAAAAAATTCGTTGCTAAGCCTCGTTAGCGATAAATATCGCTAATCGTTGGTAATATGCCCCTAGGATCTTAACACCGCTCCTAAACTTTACTCCTCCATCCTCAGTGCAAATAGCCACCCTTCTCTCAAGGATCAAATCTGGCTCTCCTGATGATCCTTGCCCTCCGAGTATCCTCCACAATAGTGGCCATCTTATTAGTCCAGAGCTATCTAGCATATTCAATCAGATGACTGCACAAGGACTATTCCCAACAATGTGGAAACAGGCCTGAATTTTGCCGTTATTAAAAAAAAAAACAATCTGGATATAATGGACCCAGCCAATTACCGACCTATTGTGAGGCTCCCGCTTCCTGCGAAAATTGTGGAAAAAATTGTAAATGCGGAACTTTCCACTTATATTTCAGATAACCACATTCTAGACCATAGCCAGTTTGGATTTAGGGCATGTCACAGCACTGAGACAGCCCTGATAAAGAACACAGAGGTATTCCGCACTGCGATAGATGGTGGAGGGTTGGCGGCTCTTATCCTCCTCGACCTGTCCACGGCATTTGATACTGTGGACCACACCTTGCTGATAGAACGATTAAAGACCATAGGTCTAGGAGGAAAGGCCCTATTGCTTTTAATGTCGTTTTTATCAGATAGAACTCAGACAGTCCAACTAGGCGATTTTAAATCTGCACCTTTTATCCTGCCTTGTGGGGTGCAGCAGGGCTCCTCGCTAATCCCTACGCTTTTTAATATTTATGTGTCTGAATTAGCACCTTTGATCAGAAGTTTTGATCTAATTCCCACCTCGTACGCCAATGACACCCAGTTGGTCATTTCTACTATAGACAAGGATGCTAACTATTTCATCAAACTTCATGACTGTAAAGTCTCTTTGAGCAACTGGATGAGTAGGCACTGCGTAAAGCTTAATTCTAGTAAAACTGAGGTGGTGCTATTTGGAAAGCTTTTTCCTCTAAGGTCGCCAGTTTGGTGGCCTAACACATTGGGCCCCCCTCCTACACCAGTAGCTAAAGTTTTTTTTTTTTAAACCTTTATTTTAACATTTTCAGTACAAGAAAGTAGGCATTACAGGGCATCACAGCAATATCTGCTTCATGTATCACAATTAATACATAGTATGATGGCATCATTGCATAAGTAGAGGCAGGTGAAAGGTCGAATAACTAGCACAACAAATAGGTCTATCTCTTAAAGGCAGCGTAAAAATGTTGGGGTCATAATAGATGAGAAGCTTAATTTTAAGTCTCATATTTCAAAGGTGGTGTCTTCCGCATTTTTTACTATTAACACCTTGCGTAAAATTCTTCTGTTCATCCCTAAAAATATCAGAAAAATCAGTTCTAACTTCTCTGGTTCTATCAAAGTTGTACTACTGTAATGGCCTATACATCCACTTACAGTCTAATCTACTCAGAAGACTACAAACGGTACAGAATGCTGCCGCAAGATTAGTGCTGGATGTTCCCAAACACTAGTCCATTAGGGTTGGGATACAGAAGTTGCATTGGCTGCCAGTCGGCCAGCGTGTAAAATTCAAGGCACTTTATATTGCACATAAGGCACTTTACAGAGAAGGTCCACAATTTTTTGGGTATGCCTTTAGCTGGTACTCTCCGAGTAGACCGCTACACTCAGTCAATGCTTTTCTGATGCCCACCTCCAGAGTCAAAAGGATGAACTGGGGGAGGAGTTTCAGACATAGCACTATCAGGATATGGAACTCTCTTCTGCTCTCTGTCAGGAAGATTTCATCCCTGTTCGAATTTAAGAAACACCTCAAGACATGGCTTTTTGCAAATTAGTTTCTCTAACACAGTATATGAACCATAAGCGCCTAGACACCTATGGGTATTAGTGCGCTATATAAATTGTTATAACATAACATAACATAAGTAATGCGCCAGCCAGTGCCCCAGGGCCAACGCTCACGCCACTTTGTTTATTTTTCTCTCCCATGGCACTCCTGAGAGATTGCAATCCATGACAAGTCCATGCTTACCCAATAATGATGCACACAATGAGGTAGGTAGCCATGAAGAACAGCCCGGTTCCCAATGGGTGTGCACAAAGCTAAACCAATTACCAAGCTATGGAGGTGTAAATGGTGCCGTGGGTGAGGGAGGGGGTGGTATGCGTGAGTGTGTGGTCCTGACGAATGCTGCATGGGGGTTGGAAAGCAGAGGGGGAGACTTGCTTCTGTATCACTAAATGTGCTCTGCTTCCTAAAAGAGAGCGGCAACAGAGATTCTGCAAGAAACCACCATCTAGCATGTGGACATCGCAACATAGCGTAACTCAACACTGCCCTATGCCTGCAGGCTACATATGTGTTTTTGTTGCTGAAGCGGAGGCCGGGGCAGCTGAAGCTGGTTCTCGGTGCCTACCATGACCAGATGGCTGTGGCCGCACGGAAACCTTTTGTTTTGTAGGAACCAAAAGTTTTGGTGTGGGCTGGTGAGGGATTTGACCCGGCACCTTGACCCGGCAGAAGATCATGCGAATTGGAGTCTGAATCTTGAACCGAAAAGGCCCCTTCCACTTTGGCAGCTGAAGCTTCGAGATCTCCCTCTTCTGGTTCGATATCTTGCTGAGCGATGATACCGAGCGTGTGTTCGATGTCACATCTCTGCTTTTCTTTGCATCGTGCCTGACTATCTCGTAGGGTCTCTTTGGATCGAAATGACTCTCAGGCCTCACAATCTTCTACTTTGTACTCGTGAAGGTCGTTCCGCAGGTACTTGGAACAGCACCAGGGGCAGAATCAAAATGAAGTGCATTCCATCAGCAGGGTATCATTGATGGAGTTGAATGAGTATAAGGTAGCCTGGACGGGTGAGGCCCGTTTGGAGTGTTCAGACCCAACAAATATTGATATGCAAGCGATGGAAATACATTAAAAAATAATACCGACGAGGGAGGAATGGATTACGCACCGAAAGGATCACAGAACGGTCTCAAACCAGAGTGCTGTAATACATGCCCGAACCCGATGGCAGAAAAAAAAAACAATCTAACAATGGAGCTGATGCCCATGCGTACTATTACCAAGAGAAGGAATCCCCTTACCGTGTGACTCAAAAGACTTCTTTGAAGAAAAACAACTTGCACACATCCAGACCCAACGCTAGAGGGCAGGAGCATGCAAAGCATGTGTATGGACAGCCACACATGCCTCAAACACATGCTTCCTTTACTTCTTCCTTTCTCGCCATCTCCCTCGCATACCCTTGCCCTTACAGAAGCCTTTTGTTCCTCATTTGTTACTCTTTTCCCAGATTTTTAGGATTAAAAGTGTACAAATTGGACCTTACTTACCCTTCACACAGTGTCCAAAATGTTAAATACTCTGCTCGGCATATGTGATAGCTATACAGTAAGAACATAACTTACATTCAACTCTGACTGCCACGTTCTTCAGAGCAACACCATGTCTGTTGCTTGCATTACACCGGTATGTGCCAGCATCATGTCTGGTGACTGTAGGCCAAGGTCTGATTGCATTAGGGCCGCCATCTTTGGTGCATTCAACGAGCGGAGTTGGCCTTCCATCTGCCTCACAAGAGAAAGAGGCTGCTGTACCTTCCACCCACTTCAGAGTGCTCGGACATAGGAATTCGCTAAATGCAGGTCCATCTAAATTTAAAAATATTATATCTTGAAAAATAGTACATTTTCCTTATGGTTGCTTACAGTTTTAATCGCAAAAGGTACGCACACCTTAGTGCACATTTAACTTTTAAATCTATCTGTAAATGTTCTGGTACCCACTTAATTTTGCCACAGAACACAAAATAAACAGGTAAATTATATACATAAAGGATGATCAAAACCTATAAATAACTCAATACAGCTGCAAAAGGTAAAACATATAAAAGCCAGGTACAGGGAGCCCTACTAATAATCAATTTTTCATTCACTGTTGTTTGCTAGATCATTGTGCAACAGAGTCAAGATACAAAGATTTATGAAAACAGATTTATACCCTTCGTCGCAAATTTATGAGAGTTGTGCGTCATGCTTGCACCTTGCAAAGTGGAACATGCATGACACAATCCTCTAAGTCAGATTTATGAAGCCACACAAAGCCACTTTGATAGCGTTGAATGGCCTATAAAATCTGGAGTAAGGCAACACAGAGTAAATCGCTGTGCTGCCTTAGTATGCGCAAGGGAGGCGCTCCATGGGCATTGCGGTGGATGTTCCCATGCAACTCCCTTGGTCTTTGATGCATTCCCAGATTTACAAGGACTTGTAAACCTGGGAATGTGTCAAAAAGATATGCCTTCCCAGGAAAGGTGTAATGAGGAGAAATACCTTTATTGCTCCTCGATTTTTTCTTCGTGTATGTGTGCTGTATTGTGCAGCAAACCTACAAAGACAGAAAAGTCTCTCATGATTGTTTTTGTGCAGGAAGGAGCCCCTTCCTGCACAAAAAGAATCCTCTTTGCAACGGAGGCACCCTTGCACCATGGTGCAAGAGCCCCTGCATTGGCGCTAGGCCGCCAAAACAGCACCAGCGCAAGAGGAAAGGACATGAATGTGCTGTATTGGATAAATACTGTGCATTTCTGTCCTTTCCCAGTGAGACAGGGCAACACAGCAAGGTGACTTGCTGCACTGCACCACTATTTAATAAATATACCCCTTCATTTATTTGCAAATATAATACAGAGTGGTGGGTGTAGCACTATAGATTTTAACAATGCAAATCCATTGATGATTAGTGCGCGATTGTGGGACTCTGAGAGTAAAACTGTGGTTATATTTTCTGTTTATCCGAACAAAAATGCACACTCTTTGGGGGATATTTATGAGCTCCTTGTGGCACCGAAGCTTCACTTTTTGTGATGCTCCAGCACTGCAAATCACACAATCATATTTATGGGGTCAAGCAAAGTCACTTTGTGTGACTTTGAATGGCCTCATAGAAAGGAAGTAAAGCAAGGGAGTGCAAATTACTGCGTTGCCTTATTCTGCATTAGGGACACATTCCATGGATGTTGCGGAAGGGTGTTCCTACACAACACTCATGGATTTTGATGCTTTGAGAGAGCACAAGTTTGGAAAAAATGTATAAGTGTACCATATTTACAAGCACGTAGTTAGTTAACATGTACTTTGCACCAGAGTGTTTATATTTAGAAGTGAAATACACCGAGTGTCTTATATTCAGTGGTGAAATACATAGAATGTTTAAGTAGAGTAACAATAATCATAACTGTGTGAGACTAATGTAGAAATGTTTGGGATGAATATGAAAACCTCATGTTCTCATGTTAAAGGAATCATGTTAGAGTTGAATAGAACTTTACAAAAACCAGTATAATGTGTAGGCCTCATGGCAATTCACAGAAAATCTAAACGTGCTGCTAAAATAATGTGAGACAAGGTTGACGTGGTTCTTCCAAATGTATTATCGAACTAAGTTTGAAATATATGCTTTATAGATGTGTTGTTTTAGAAACGTATGCTAGTTAAGAATGTTGTTTAAATCAAGTTAATGTTTTAAGAGTGCAGGGACCTGCTTCATGTAAATCAAGTAGGCCTGAACTGATAATGTCATCTCCTTTGATGTGCCATGTGCTCGTTAAGGAAGAAGTCGAGAGGTGTCCAGCACAGAGCTTGGAGTATGTTTTATGACTTAAAGATATGGTGGAGTCTGGAATTTGAGGCCCACTGCAGGACGAGCTGTATGCAGGTGCGAGGGTCCTAATCAGCTAGAATGAAAGGGACTTTGTTCTGTGGCGCTTGGCGCAGGCCTGTAGGAGTTTCCCGGAATTTCAGGGGGTATCAGCGCACTGGAGAAGAAGCCTGGGAACCAAGGTCAACTTTAACGAGGGTCTTCAAGAGTACCATCATGGAGTTTGCCGCGCAAAGAGATACCACGTGAGGGGCGTCCCAAGGGGCGTTCCTATCAGAAATGTGATTTGGTATTAGGGAAAGAGACCCGGGAAGAGAGCAGAGCAGATGATTTTGGGAGCCTAAGGAAGCGGATGGGTAGGCAGATAGGCTGATCAGGAGAGACCCATTATCAGAGAAGAGACAAAGAGAAGTGCGTGATCTTCTTAGGAAGTCACCACGGCTGACACCTAGAGGGGTAAAGATCTTGCTAAGTAGGGATGTCACTTAGTATAGTGTAGGGACAGACTAACCTTAATTTTCTTTTCTGTAATGACTTTGAGGTTGCAACTTGTATCCATTTTGGCAACCCTTATGGTTTTTGAGCTTGTACTTATTATTTTGTTTTTCAGACTCAGACTATTCAAAAAGTTCATGTTCATAGTGATACCGATTTATCTTCTTAATCTCATTTTGAGAAGTTTGTATCTTCAGTTATCTTTGACTTTATATTAAATCTTTGAAACTTAAAATTTGGTCAGTGGTCATTTAGAGTGGTGTAAGTTCTTAAATTGATTGATTTATTGTAAGATTACCTTTTACTCAATGACAGGTACCAACGATTCAGTCGACATAGTTTGGGATTTGGTAAGGTAACTAGTAACCAGTAATCCCGCGTTAGCAGTTGGTAGCAGAGTGAGGATGGTTATCTTCTTGAGGAAGGTAATCTAGAGAGGTTAGATTACCCCAAGGCCCCTAGACGTCGAGAGACGAGCAGCGGAAGAATCGTGTGCCGAAAGGTGCAGACGGTGCGAGAAAAGCAGCAGTATCGGAGGAGAGTGAGTATAAAAAGGGTCATGCGTGAACAGATTGCGGTGATTTGTGTTGTATTTGTATTGTAATGTCTTGCGGAGTTGAATGCCTGTAGTGTGAATGAGAGAAGGTTGTGAGCGCGCGCAACCTGGTAAGCTGGTTACCTGGTAAACGGGTGAACTGGTGAAATCTTAAGTTCAGGCCAGAGCTTAAGTGGTTTTGGGTGTATCGAACATCCAGGGTAGTTGTCGACCATAGTACGGAGGTCACGAGGTACCATTGACCGCCGTGGATCCAAGATAGGGGGAGTGTAAGAGTGAGTGTATGAGTAACGGACGCTGGTCGAAAGTTACTGTGTGTGAGTAACCTATCGGAGAAGGCGATTGTCTGGAAGTAAACGGAAAGATATTTCGCCAAGTTAAGGTGACAACTACAGAAAGACTGTGGGCGTACAGTCAAGAAAGGTGATCGCTTGGACGGAAGTAATCATTTTTCAGAGTATGAATGGGACGCGTGCATGACCGAGGAGACGAGCTGAGAAAGGAGGGGAACTGCTGCGAAGGGGGACGGGTGACGTCGGCTAGAGCCGCGCTGTGATTGAGCGGTTGGTGTGACGTTAGCTAGAGCCGCGCTCTGGTTGGGCGGCTAGAGTGACGTCGGAGGAAAGTCGCGTACGGATAGGCCAGTTAGTGAGAACGGCACTGAGATTGGTGGAGTGTCATCAGGAAGTAAACAAACGCAGAGAAAAGAGAAATCATGAAGTGTTTTAAGTGTTTGAAAGGGATTTTTAAACGTAAACGAAGTGAACATTATTACGGGGAAGAGGCTCCGCCAGAGGGTACACCAGCTCATTATATGGCAACGAATGTGGGGCTGCATACGATATTATGGATTGGGGCTTGGAATAAGCTTACGGAAGGGAATGAGGAAATGCAGTTCCCGAGGTACGGGACGTTTAAGTTAGAGGTGTTACATCGGCTAAAAGCAACCATGTCCTCATTGAAACCCTCACCTAGACCTACTCAGTTTGAGGCCCTTAATGCATGGATTAGGGCGGCACACGACAGAAATTTGAACAGGCGTCAACAAAGACTGACGCGATCGGTAAGAGCAGTGCGAGATTCTAAATGGGAAGAGGAAGCAAAGCGGTGGAGGGTACAGGTTATTGAGGTGGAAAAAATGTATCCGATGAGGGAGGTGGCAGGAGGAGGAAACCTCATGGAAGAAGACGAGGAAAGCGAGTCGGAAGACAATCTGATAAATAGATTGTTAATGGATAGACCACCTTCGAGAGTTGAGGAAATTGAAGATAGAGGGCTTGCAAGGGAAGATGGGAATGCCATAGAGGGGTATACACCACTCCCTATATCGGAATGGACACCTATCAAAGGTGGGGAGACACCTCAACATAGTACAGCACAGAGTGTAGTGGGAAGGTTTGTGGTGCAGAAAACGCCAGCCACCGAAAGGGTTGAGTCCTTTGGATTGCCAGACGCTCTTCAAGTGCCTGTTACCATAGGACCCATAGTTTCGATCTATAACCCTGAGAGAGATAGAGAGGAACAACAGAGGCAATTGGATAGAGAAAGGATCGAGATGGAAAGGAGGAATAATGTGACAAATGCATGGAAACAATTGCCAGGATCGGTAACATGGAATACCCCATTAGACACAACTGTCGGTCCCAACACGGAACAGGGAGGTCTGAGAGGACCGATGGACCTAAGGGGACCACGGCCAAAATTCTATACAGAATTAAGAGCTGATTTGAGGGAATGGGATGGGTCCGCAGCAACCCGAGTAATAGGTCGAGAACGGAACCAGAGTGGGAAAGCAGGGGTAACGGGACTGTATCTCACTGTGGGGCCAGCGAAAGCAGTCAGGGTCGGGAAGGCCGAAGTCCCGAGAATAGAGGGGATGCATGTCCTACAAATCAGAGAGAACAGCAGGAACAGAATACGAGGAGTATGGAGTGTGAGGAAGTGTCTCGCCTCACGCAAACAGAGGGAGACCAAAGAACGCAAGAGTACAGAGATAGGTTTAGGTGCACTCATCACTCACACGCACCTGGGGAAAATGTACAGCACTGGCAAAGAGGGAACAGTGAAAGGTCACGTCATACATCGAGTGATCGGAGGTCACAGATGCATGAGGAAGAAAGAGGGAGTAATGGAACATCTTGCCCTGCATCCCGTGAAACTAGCCAGGATGGGGAGAGAGAGGCTAGGAGGCATGAAGGAGTGTTTCACCACCCACCCCGAGAAGATGGAAAGGCATGGGACCTAGAGAGATGGGAACAGGGGAGGACTCCCTATAATTCACCAATACCTAAACGTAGATCTCGGAGCTGGGATGGGAGAGATGCGGATGGAGGAGCTAAATTGAGTGTCTTGAAAGCTGAAATTAAGGCAAAAAGGCTTGATGTTACTAGTTTAAAATCAGATGTTGACGAGATAATAGATGGAACATTACCTTTGGAAAGGATAGAATTGTATGAACAGGATGAGTTATTGTTCATGGCAAAGGATATTACTAGGAAAGCTAGAACGTTTCATGAGAAACTGACTGATTTGGCAGACAGGTATGCCGTGGATTTATCTAGGACAAGGGCATTACAGAGTAACCACAGATTACAGTACGCAGACCAGGATCTAGATGAGAAGAGAACTACTGGATTAAAAACACACATAAGAGAGCTGGTATCAGGGATAAGAGTGTGGAGAGAATTGGACAAATGGGAAGAAAGATGGTCGAAAAAGGGCACAGTTAGGCGAAGTACAAATGTGATGACCCCTGAGGGAAGGGTAATGCAGATGGAGGCATTCCCTTTGCGAGAAATATCAAATGGAAATTATGTACATGTGCCCTGGAGTAGAGGAGACTTAGCTGCATTTACCAACTCATTTCCGAATTCGAGGGACAATCCAGTAGAATGGTATAAACAGGTAGAGAGGTTTGTCAAAATCTCGAAAGTACTGTGGATAGATTTGAACACGTTGTTTGACATCGTGGTCCCATCTGATTTATGGACCCCGTGCAAGACTAGTGTTGAATGGCCAAATACTGAACCAGTGAGGGATGCTCGGACTAATGGACCGTCCGAGATTGTCATGCGAAAGTATGAAAGGGTAATAGCATGGCTGAAAGATAAGGTACCACCACAGGATATAGATTGGGTGAAAATAGACCGAACAAGGCAGGAACCCAAGGAGACAGTTCACGAGTTTTATGAAAGATTATTGAAAACATTCAAGCAATACAGTGGACTAGATGTAATGGATCCCAAAGATATAGGGCAGTTTGTGTCAAAGTTTGTCTTGGGGTTGAGACCTGATATTTGTTTGATGATACAGCAACATTTAATCTGTTGGCAGAACAAACCACTAGATGAGATTTTACGTTATGAGAGGTACTGCAGTGACGAGATAGATTCTAAAGCCAAGAATCTAAAGGAGAAATTGATGGTGGTGCAAATGCAGTCCGCTGGGAAGGGTGGCCAGCAGAAGCAGGGGATGGGACGAAAACCAAACGGTCAGAACAAAGATAATGAAGAAGGGCAGAGACCTAGGATAGACTTTGCCACTTTAAAGAAAACGACAAAGTGCCATCAGTGTCACCAGGTGGGGCATTGGCGACGCGAGTGTCCCTTTAACCCTGAAAATGGAGAGCTAGAAGTAGAAGAGCAGGTTCAAGAAGTCCCAACACCAAAGGTGACAGTTCCAGGAGGCAAGGTGGCCAAAGGGGGGACTTCGGCCCCACGGGCCCAGTTCCCACAGCCACCGAAGGTAGCGACAGGGGGTAAGGTCTTTAAGCAGATGCCTCTCTTCATCGAGGAAGACAAGTGTTACTACATTGATCCATTGACAGGACAACGTGTGAGCAGTGAAGAGGACTGTACCCTCGGGGCAGTCCTAGAAGTGGATCAAAGAGGGCCATTTGTTGAGGCAGAAGTGGCAGGGTGTCCCACTACGTTCTTAGTGGATACTGGAGCTACTCGTTCGACTCTGAGATCAGCGGTGGTTCCAGACTTGCCAATGTCAGGGGAAACTATTCAGGTGGTAGGAGTCGCAAATAAAAGAATGACTAGTCCCTTGACAGAACCAGTGTCTGTGAAAATTGGAAACCACATGAACGAACATCAGTTTGTGGTTTGTGACTCGAGTCCGGTATGTCTGTTAGGAAGGGATTTGTTGTGCAAATTGAATTGCACCATATACTGCACCCCACAAGGAGTGGAGGTACAGACTACCGACGATGATGCTACCTTTAAGGTGGCCAATTCAAAATTCTGTGTAGAACTATATCCTACTCTGACTGTAGAAGATCTTCCCCAAGATTTAAGAGATGCAGTGGCGTCAGAGGTGTGGGATTTCACAGGAGAAGATATAGGATTGATTAAAGGGGTAGAACCGGTAAAAATTCTGGTAAAACCAAATGTTGAGTTTCCAAGAACGCCTCAATACAAATTGTCCCAGGAAACGATTGCGGGAATAAAACCTGTGATCGAGTCAATGATACAACAGGGAATACTGAAAGAAATCGTGGGTAGTCCTTGTAACTCCCCGATTATGGGTTTGCAGAAACCTAGCGGGAAATTCAGGATAGTGCAGGATTTACGAAAAATTAACAACATAGTCGTTTCATGTTGTCCCGTGGTACCGAATCCTTCAGTGATATTGTTTCAAATACCATGTCAAGCAGAATGGTTCACAGTGATAGATCTTTGCCAGGCTTTCTTTTCAATCCCATTGGATGAAGAGAGCAGGTATCTTTTTGCTTTTAAAATGGAAGATCGCGTTTTAACATGGTGTCGAATCCCACAAGGATTCACAGATAGCCCATCCATCTTTAATCAGTTGTTGAAGAAGAATCTTGAGAATCTAGTACTGCCGCAGAACTCGGTTCTGGTCCAGTACATAGATGACCTACTTGTTGCGTCAGAAACAGAGGAAGCCTGTAAAGCAGACTCAATTGCCTTACTGAACCATTTAGCTGAAAATGGACATAAGGTATCTCCAAGCAAGTTGCAGTATTGTTTGACAGAAGTACAGTATCTAGGGCACAGGTTAGAAAAAGGGAAACGTAAGGTGTCCCCGGAGAGGATTGAGGCGATAATGAAGATGAATGCGCCTACAACACAGAGAGAAGTTAGAATGTTCCTAGGAATGGTGGGTTACTGCCGACAGTGGATAGTTAACTTTTCACTGAAAGCAAAGCCCTTACAGAAACTGACGCACAAGGAGGTGAGTGATCCGGTACCATGGGACGAAGAATGCTTGGTGGCGTTCTTGCAGCTGAGAGACGATTTGTGTCGTGCTCCGGCTCTGGGAATGCCCGATTACGAGAAGTCATTTTCACTCTATTGTTGTGAGAGAGAGGGATGTGCTTTGTCAGTCTTGGCACAGACCCACGGAAATGCCCGTAGACCAGTTGCATATTTTTCGGCTACATTAGATCCAGTAGCCGCAGCATTGCCCGGATGTCTCAAATCCGTTGCTGCAACGGGTGTCAGCATTTAAAGGAGCGAGAGTATTGTGATGGGACATCCAGTGGTGGTGTATGTACCACATTCAGTGGAATTGCTAATGACCAGGACGAAGACGCAGCATCTGACCAATAGTAGGCTCACGCGCTACGAGCAAGTTATCCTTGCTGCGGAGAACGTGACTCTTAGGAGATGCTCTGTCTTGAATCCTGCTACTTTGATGCCATTACCTACTGTAATAGAAGGCGAAGGATGTGAAGACCACGATTGCCTTGATGTGACTGAACTATGCACGAAACCCAGACCAGATATTGTGGATGAGCCGTTGTCTGACCCCGATGAAATTTACTTTGTTGATGGCTCATGTTTAAGAGACGATACTGGTCGGTTGAGAGCAGCTTATGCTGTTTGTACTATTACTGGAGTTGTGGAAGCCGCTTGCCTGGAAGGAGTACATTCCGCACAGGTAGCAGAAATTATTGCCCTAACTCGTGCCTGCATAGCAGGAAACGGAAAGAGAGTCACCATCTACACGGACAGCCAATATGGTTTCGGTGTGGTTCACGATTTCGGGCAGTTGTGGTCTCAGAGAGGTTACATGACCTCCTCTGGTTCGCCCATTCGAAACGGAGAATTTGTGAGGTTGTTATTAGAAGCATTACAAGGTCCAGTTGACATCGCAATAGTAAAGTGTGTAGCACATACTAAAAATACAGATTTTGTGTCACAAGGCAACAGATACGCTGATGAAGTCGCACGCTATTGTGCGGAACAAAATTATTCTTTCTCAAAGGTGGAAATAGAAGGTGGAGAAGAAAAGACTGAATTAAGTATGATGTTAGAAACTGTAGACACTTGGGAGGATTTAAGAATAATGCAGGAGAATGCACCAGAAACTGAGAAAAGGGCATGGGAAACAGCAGGTTGCGTGCGAAGTGAAATGGATTTTTGGGTTTCAGCAGATGGGAGAGCTGTGTTACCTGAAGAATTAGCAAATCCCATGGCGAGAGAAATACATGGTCCAGTACATCTAGGAAGGGATGCTATGATGAGAGTGTTTAGGCAAACTTGGTATTGCCCTAAATTTAGAATAGCAGCAGAATCAGTATGTAAGCGATGTGTTACCTGCCAACAACTGAACGTAGGCAAGCGAACACCAGTCACACTGAGTCACATTGGGAGGTCGGGGGGGCCTTTCAATAGAATGCAACTAGATTTCATCGAAATGCCAAGAGTTAATCGCCTTCGGTATGTGTTGGTGATTGTATGCGTATTTTCCAGATGGGTTGAAGCGTACCCTACACGTAGGTGCGATACACTCACAGTGGCTAAATTGTTGCTCAGGGAGTTGATACCGCGCTTCGGGGTGCCTGCCTCTCTGGAATCGGACAGAGGAAAACATTTTAACAGCGAAATAGTGAAGATGTTGTGCTCCACACTGAATATCGATCAAAAGCTGCATTGTAGTTATCGACCAGAAGCTTCAGGAATTGTGGAACAAGTGAATGGCACATTGAAGAATAGATTGGCTAAAGTAGTGGCATCCACATCTTTGAGTTGGCCAGATGCTCTTCCTTTAGTGCTCATGAGCATGCGCAGCACACCTGACAGGAGGACAGGTCTCTCTCCCCACGAGATCCTGATGGGGAGGGCCATGAGACTTCCCACAGTTCCAACTACTGCCCTATTGAATATTACAGATGATCTGATCTTGGATTATTGTAAAGGACTGTCTGACGCCATCCATTCTGTGTCCCTTCAGGTGCATGCGGCTGAAGTTCCAGCATCGAGGAACCTGTGTCATGACCTGAACCCAGGGGACTGGGTGTTGGTTAAAAAACACGTCCGGAAGAACTGCCTAGATGTTCGCTGGCGTGGGCCCTTTCAGGTAATCCTGATAACGAACACCGCGGTGAAGTGCGGGGGGCTGCCAAATTGGATCCATGCATCCCATACTCGAAGAGTTCCAGCACCTCTAGAAGGAACAGCTCCTATCCCAGACGAAAGCCCGTGGAAGAAGGGTCGCAAGAAGGGATTGCAGCAGCTGAGGAGGTGTCGGAAGAAGTTGGGAACGCAACGGATTCAGAAGAAGAGCGAAGGCAGGACGGCAGTGAGACGGAAGACGCAACTGAAGGAGAGAGCAGAAGTGAATACGACTCAGACTCAGATCCGTATCAGAGCGACCAAGAACCAAGTGAGAGGACAAGGAATAGGAGAATAAGGCTTGGAGCTGCCACTTGGCCAGCAAGGAGAAGAAGGCTAAGTTTGAGGTCGGCCCAGGAAGAAACGCTTGCTCCTATATCCGAAGACTCAGATCCAGAAGAAGATATCCAGGATCAAGCCGAGGAGGGTCTTAGAAGATCAAGGAGGGTGCGAGTGCCTAGTAGAAGATACTCTACTCCCGACTGGACCTACCTCGTTGCAGATGTCTGGGGGGCACAGAACCGGGAGGATCCGGGAAGTGGACCTGGTCAGAACTGACCCGATCATCACAGTGCAAATAAGGTTTCTACTGCCAGGAGCGGAGACCGAAAGGTTGCTGACACTCAACATCGTTCATCCTGCTCTCCTGAGCGGAATAAGAAAATTGATTTTAGAGACAGTTGAGTTTCCAGTTTGCTGTTCACGATATCCAATATTGGAGGGAACTCTTCTTCGTTTGGAAATGCTTGAGCGAGTAGTAGAAATTCTAGGAGCACTCATTGTTGTGGATTAATACCATATTACGAATGTCTTCAAGGGGGCGCAGAACTGGAAAGGTGAAGAAAGTGATCCTGATTAGAACGGACCCCTTTGTAATTGTGGATGTAGAACTGATAGTACCAGGAGTAGAAATTGAAAAAACGCTAACTCTCAATTTCGTCCGTCCACTTGTCCTGAGCGAGATAAGGAGAATAATCCTAGAAAAAGTTGACTTTCCATGTTGTGGTACGAACTGCCCAGAACCTGAGGGAATGATACTTCGGATGGACATTTATGAAGACGTAGTGTCCCTCCTTGAGCCATACATAACTTTAGATGAAAATAAGACTTTTGAAAAGAAATTGTAAACTTGTTGCAAGATAACCTAGCGCCGAGTGGAAGAAGAAAAGTGATAGGGGTTTCCTTTTAGTGGATGGAGAAGGGCTAGGGTTGTCTAATTTCTACGGGGCTTTGAACTGTTTTGCGGAAATAAATTGTCAAGCTTCCAAGTGTTCAAAAGAAAGACATTGCGAGAAAGAAAGACTTTTGGCTCAGAAAAGAGAAGAAGTGAATGCTGGAAGAAAGTCAAGAACTACACTGTTTGAGAACATGGAGGCTGGCAACCCGAACCGCAGGGCAAAATGTATAGTTGTTACATTTTTAGGAGTAGTGGTTTCTCTTATAATTTTAGTGGTAACTGTTTCATTCCTAGTGGGACACGAGAGGGATGAAAATGCAGTCAAGGAGGTCAAGGGAGTGTCAACACCGAAAACTACCATTATTAAGGAAAAGGGAAACATCAATGATAAAGACAAAGCGTTGTTAGATGCAGAAATAAAAAGGCTACATACAGATGAGTCACAGGGAAATTACAAGTCAAATGCTTATGCTAAATTGCTTTATGAATATGTTGATGCCATGGAAGTGAAGGATTGTTACGTTTGTATGCAATTACCAGCTTCGGTAGAGGAGGGTATCAGATACCATCATCTTCCGTTGACATATGGAATCACATGCAGTTTGTTGTTGAGCATATTTTATGGACGAGATGGATTTGAGTATTATTTCTCGAATTTCGACTCGACATTGCCAGAGGTCCCGAATTTCAAGCATTTGAACAAATGGGACTATTACAAAAGCGAAGACAGATTACACAAATGGTTTATTCCATGGAAAACGTTAGATACTTCACATGCTCGAAGAAATAATCTGACTTGTCAAATATCAGAAGTTGAGAAAAAGTTTATAGGACAGGTAGATACTAGATACAGGAGGCAGAAGATTTTGAAGGCATCAGGACAATGGGAAACAGATTGGACCAAGGAGGAAAGGGCACATCAAAGAAAAGGTAGTATTGGTCCAATTGCTTTGGATAAGGAGAAACGGGGGAAACTGTGCATACACAGGAGTTACTCCTATTATGAGAATTTTTATGTAGGTCAAGTCAATTGTGAACATGCCTTTCAATTGGAGTACTATTCTAAGGACTTTTTGAAAGGGATGCAAGCAATACCAAATGTATATTTTGTATGTGGAAGAAATGCCTATGTGAAGTTACCAGATAATTGGTACGGATCATGCTATCTGGCTGTTGTCTTCCCTAAAATATATCATGTTGAGAACTTAGACACGCCAAAGAAAGAAATACCAACTAGATGGAAGCGAGGGCTAGGTGCAGCAGAAGTAGTTGGAGATGTACTCGGTGCTGCATTCCCTTTCTTAGGACTGATATTGAATGACATTAAGATCAGGAGGTTAGCTACAGTCGTAGATAGGCTATCTGCCAGTACTGCAAGATCATTGATGCTGATAGAAGGGGAGATGCAATCGATTAGGGCAATGGTTCTTCAGAACCGACTTGCTTTAGACGTTCTGATAGCTAAAGAGGGAGGAGTCTGTAAGGCTTTGAAGGTCCAGGAATGCTGCACTTACATTCCAGACAATTCAAAACCTCTAGAGAAGTATATACGAAACATCACTGCCATACACTACGAAATTGAGGATCTGGCAAAAGTAAATGTGTGGGAAAAAGTAGGTCATGGAATGGGTAAAGTTGGAGGTTGGTTTGCCAACTTAGGAAAGGGTATCGTTTGGTACATACTGAAACCCATCATCATAATTGTGATTTGCGTAATCACTTTGTGGGGATTGGTGCGTTTGTATCAATGTTATAGAGCAAATAGGTTGCAGAGAACTATGAGGAAACAGGAGGAAGAGTTGACAGCGATGCAGGACACTCAATACAAGAGTCTGAAAGCATTAGAGAGTATGAAAAGAAGTGGCACAGCCATGACTTCACTTTGAAGGGTTCTACATTTTTAGTGTCTTGATGGTGATGACCCCAGAAGGTCATCAAAGGGGGGACTGAGAGAGCACAAGTTTGGAAAAAATGTATAAGTGTACCATATTTACAAGCACGTAGTTAGTTAACATGTACTTTGCACCAGAGTGTTTATATTTAGAAGTGAAATACACCGAGTGTCTTATATTCAGTGGTGAAATACATAGAATGTTTAAGTAGAGTAACAATAATCATAACTGTGTGAGACTAATGTAGAAATGTTTGGGATGAATATGAAAACCTCATGTTCTCATGTTAAAGGAATCATGTTAGAGTTGAATAGAACTTTACAAAAACCAGTATAATGTGTAGGCCTCATGGCAATTCACAGAAAATCTAAACGTGCTGCTAAAATAATGTGAGACAAGGTTGACGTGGTTCTTCCAAATGTATTATCGAACTAAGTTTGAAATATATGCTTTATAGATGTGTTGTTTTAGAAACGTATGCTAGTTAAGAATGTTGTTTAAATCAAGTTAATGTTTTAAGAGTGCAGGGACCTGCTTCATGTAAATCAAGTAGGCCTGAACTGATAATGTCATCTCCTTTGATGTGCCATGTGCTCGTTAAGGAAGAAGTCGAGAGGTGTCCAGCACAGAGCTTGGAGTATGTTTTATGACTTAAAGATATGGTGGAGTCTGGAATTTGAGGCCCACTGCAGGACGAGCTGTATGCAGGTGCGAGGGTCCTAATCAGCTAGAATGAAAGGGACTTTGTTCTGTGGCGCTTGGCGCAGGCCTGTAGGAGTTTCCAGGAATTTCAGGGGGTATCAGCGCACTGGAGAAGAAGCCTGGGAACCAAGGTCAACTTTAACGAGGGTCTTCAAGAGTACCATCATGGAGTTTGCCGCGCAAAGAGATACCACGTGAGGGGCGTCCCAAGGGGCGTTCCTATCAGAAATGTGATTTGGTATTAGGGAAAGAGACCCGGGAAGAGAGCAGAGCAGATGATTTTGGGAGCCTAAGGAAGCGGATGGGTAGGCAGATAGGCTGATCAGGAGAGACCCATTATCAGAGAAGAGACAAAGAGAAGTGCGTGATCTTCTTAGGAAGTCACCACGGCTGACACCTAGAGGGGTAAAGATCTTGCTAAGTAGGGATGTCACTTAGTATAGTGTAGGGACAGACTAACCTTAATTTTCTTTTCTGTAATGACTTTGAGGTTGCAACTTGTATCCATTTTGGCAACCCTTATGGTTTTTGAGCTTGTACTTATTATTTTGTTTTTCAGACTCAGACTATTCAAAAAGTTCATGTTCATAGTGATACCGATTTATCTTCTTAATCTCATTTTGAGAAGTTTGTATCTTCAGTTATCTTTGACTTTATATTAAATCTTTGAAACTTAAAATTTGGTCAGTGGTCATTTAGAGTGGTGTAAGTTCTTAAATTGATTGATTTATTGTAAGATTACCTTTTACTCAATGACAGGTACCAACGATTCAGTCGACATAGTTTGGGATTTGGTAAGGTAACTAGTAACCAGTAATCCCGCGTTAGCAGCTTCCTCAGATAAACAAAACTCATCCTCAAGTGTAAGCAGTCTATCCTTGCCAACTGCTGGTACTGACTCCCGTTGTAGTGTTCTCCAGTGTTGTGTACCCACCTTCCATATTTTTAGAGCTCTCTCATGTGAGGCCAGCCACTTGTCTGTGACATCTCCTGATACATAACTAGGGATGATCCCTATGGGCAATCTGACTTGGGCACCCTTGTCAGATACTTCAGTGTCTCTGTTGCTGCCACCATTCTCTTTAGGCCTCATGCCCAGCTTCGCTCTTCTTTCTACAAGAGCCAGCTTCCTTTATTCCAGGGCCAGGGCTAGGGGTCTCTCCTCCAGCTCTAGGGCTGCCAGATCCTATTGAAGGGATCTCCTGCTGCTGTGTGTTTCCCTACACTGCTGGCTGTAGAATGCATTCCATGCCTGGTGTTGGGATGGAGGACATCCTCCTCGTCCTCTTTTTCTTCTCCGCCACTACCTCAGGGTATCTTCTTTCTCAGTACTGGTGGGGCTCTGTGGGTTTGCTCCCAGACCTTGAGGGCCTTCACCAGATCCTCTCTCTTTGCCTTTTTTTTCCACAGTGATCCTTCTACCCTTACACAATTCCATAAGATGCTTCTTTTTTATGGTGGACAGATTGGTCATGTCAAGCTCCATGTTTCCCTTGCTCACAGTGACTTCCATGAGCTTTTCAAACTTTTTGAAACAATTGGAAACTTTGTCATAACTTTTAAAACTGCAAAAACACAGTTGATGGACAGAATGTAGAACAATGTCATACATTCATCCCAGTACAAGGACCTGGGCCTAAATCCATAGTTTTTTTGCACTCCACACCACCCTCGGTTAGACACTGGCTATATGCAAATCAGCTCTGACCCTGTGCCTCATGGGAACAGTCCAGTCCGAACTACCAAGCCATGTCTTTCCCAGACCGGAATCAAGCATCCAAGGACCGGTTTCTGGCTATCAGCCTTCATTCAGCCTGGATAGCTTGACTCCAGTGGTGTGGAGAGCCTGGGACTCACGTCTGAGCATACCCAGCCCACTCGGGGTGAAAATTGCAAAAACACAGTTGATGGACAGAATGTAGAACAATGTCATGCATTCATCCCAGTACAAGGATCTGGGCCTAAATCCATCGTTTTTTTGCACTCCACACCACCCTGGGTTAGACACTGGCTATATGCAAATCAGCTCTGACCCTGTGCCTCATGGGAACAGTCCAGTCCGAACTACCAAACCATGACTTTCCCAGACCGGAATCAAGCATCCAAGGACCGGTTTCTGGCTATCAGCCTTCATTCAGCCTGGTTAGCTTGACTCCTGTGGTGTGGAGAGCCTGGGACTCACGTCTGAGCATACCCAGCCCACTCGGGTGAAAATTGCAAAAACACAGTTGATGGACAGAATGTAGAACAATGTCATACATTAATCCCAGTACAAGGATCTGGGCCTAAATCCATCATTTTTTTGCACTCCACACCACCCTGGGTTAGACACTGGCTATATGCAAATCAGCTCTGACCCTGTGCCTCATGGGAACAGTCCAGTCCGAACTACCAAGCCATGTCTTTCCCAGACCGGAATCAAGCATCCAAGGACCGGTTTCTGGCTATCAGCCTTCATTCAGCCTGGATAGCTTGACTCCAGTGGTGTGGAGAACCTGGGACTCACGTCTGAGAATACCCAGCCCACTCGGGGTGAAAATTGCAAAAACACAGTTGATGGACAGAATGTAGAACAATGTCATACATTCATCCCAGTACAAGGATCTGGGCCTAAATCCATCGTTTATTTGCACTCCACACCACCCTGGGTTAGACACTGGCTATATGCAAATCAGCTCTGACCCTGTGCCTCATGGGAACAGTCCAGTCCGAACTACCAAACCATGGGGCATATTATCAAGGGGGTTTATCTCTGCTTTTTTGGCTTTAAAAGCCAAGAATGCGGAGATAAAATTATCTCCCTATTACCTAGCTGTCGCTAACAGCAGTTAGCGACAGCTAGTAGGAGATAGCGACCATCTTGGGCCCCACTTTGCATGTCAGTGATATTTATCACTAATGACATGCAAAGTGGGCGTGCCAAGATGTTAGCGACTGGAAACAGTCGCTTACATCGCTATCTCCTATTACCAACTTATGGAGATATTCGCGCTAAGCGCGAATATCTCCGAAAGCTAACACCTGCCCTGAGCAGTCCTAGCCATGTTATCCATTGGGAGGTGGATAACATGGCTAAGAGCATTAGCTCGGTAATGCATGAATATCGCTGACTTTTCAGCGATAGTCATGCTTTGCGGCCGATTTTTATCGCATTTGCGATAAACCTTGGTAATACCAAGGTTTATTTGCGATAAAAATCGCCGCAGCTCAGCGGTAAATTTTTGTCTCTAACCAAGCAATAGCGATAATTATCGCTATTGCTTGAGAATATGCCCCCATGTCTTTCCCAGACCGGAATCAAGCATCCAAGGACCGGTTTCTGGCTAACAGCCTTCATTCAGCCTGGATAGCTTGACTCCAGTGGTGTGGAGAGCCTGGGACTCACGTCTGAGCATACCCAGCCCACTGGGGGTGAAAATTGCAAAAAACACAGTTGATGGATAGAATGTAGAACAATGTCATACATTCACCCCAGTACAAGGATCTGGGCCTAAATCCATCATTTGTTTGCACTCCACACCACCCTGGGTTAGACACTGGCTATATACAAATCAGCTCTGACCCTGTGCCTCATGGGAACAGTCCAGTCCGAACTACCAAACCATGTCTTTCCCAGACCGGAATCAAGCATCCAAGGACCGGCTTCTGGCTATCAGCCTTCATTCAGCCTGGATAGCTTGACTCCAGTGGTGTGGAGAGCCTGGGACTCACGTCTGAGCATACCCAGCCCACTCGGGGTGAAAATTGCAAAAAACACACACCGGTCCTTGGATGCTTGATTCCGGTCTGGGAAAGACATGGCTTGGTAGTTCGGACTGGACTGTTCCCATGAGGCACAGGGTCAGAGCTGATTTGCATATAGCTAGTGTCTAACCCAGGGTGGTGTGGAGTGCAAAAAAATGATGGATTTAGGCCCAGATCCTTGTACTGGGATGAATGTATGACATTGTTCTACATTCTGTCCATCAACTGTGTTTTTGCAATTTTCACCCCGAGTGGGCTGGGTATTCTCAGACGTGAGTCCCAGGTTCTCCACACCACTGGAGTCAAGCTATCCAGGCTGAATGAAGGCTGATAGCCAGAAACCGGTCCTTGGATGCTTGATTCCGGTCTGGGAAAGACATGGCTTGGTAGTTCGGACTGGACTGTTCCCATGAGGCACAGGGTCAGAGCTGATTTGCATATAGCCAGTGTCTAACCCAGGGTGGTGTGGAGTGCAAAAAAACGATGGATTTAGGCCCAGATCCTTGTACTGGGATTAATGTATGACATTGTTCTACATTCTGTCCATCAACTGTGTTTTTGCAATTTTCACCCGAGTGGGCTGGGTATGCTCAGACGTGAGTCCCAGGCTCTCTACACCACAGGAGTCAAGCTAACCAGGCTGAATGAAGGCTGATAGCCAGAAACCGGTCCTTGGATGCTTGATTCCGGTCTGGGAAAGACATGGTTTGGTAGTTCGGACTGGACTGTTCCCATGAGGCACAGGGTCAGAGCTGATTTGCATATAGCCAGTGTCTAACCCAGGGTGGTGTGGAGTGCAAAAAAACGATGGATTTAGGCCCAGATCCTTGTACTGGGATGAATGTATGACATTGTTCTACATTCTGTCCATCAACTGTGTTTTTGCAATTTTCACCCCGAGTGGGCTGGGTATTCTCAGACGTGAGTCCCAGGTTCTCCACACCACTGGAGTCAAGCTATCCAGGCTGAATGAAGGCTGATAGCCAGAAACCGGTCCTTGGATGCTTGATTCCGGTCTGGGAAAGACATGGCTTGGTAGTTCGGACTGGACTGTTCCCATGAGGCACAGGGTCAGAGCTGATTTGCATATAGCCAGTGTCTAACCCAGGGTGGTGTGGAGTGCAAAAAAACGATGGATTTAGGCCCAGATCCTTGTACTGGGATTAATGTATGACATTGTTCTACATTCTGTCCATCAACTGTGTTTTTGCAATTTTCACCCGAGTGGGCTGGGTATGCTCAGACGTGAGTCCCAGGCTCTCCACACCACAGGAGTCAATCTAACCAGGCTGAATGAAGGCTGATAGCCAGAAACCGGTCCTTGGATGCTTGATTCCGGTCTGGGAAAGACATGGTTTGGTAGTTCGGACTGGACTGTTCCCATGAGGCACAGGGTCAGAGCTGATTTGCATATAGCCAGTGTCTAACCCAGGGTGGTGTGGAGTGCAAAAAAATGATGGATTTAGGCCCAGATCCTTGTACTGGGGTGAATGTATGACATTGTTCTACATTCTGTCCATCAACTGTGTTTTTTGCAATAACTTTTAAAACTCCTTGGAAACAATGGGCATATTTACAAGGAACTGATGCATCTGCATAGATGCGTCAGCTTCCTTGTACCAGTGGCAAATGTCCTTGCGCCACCATGGTTGCGCTGGGGCAGATTTGCAAGCCACTTGTGTCATTTTTGTGCCGTCGATGGCGTCACTTTTGGTGATGCAGCATCAGCGGAAAAAGCGGCTGATTTGCAATGTGACACATCTAGGGAGATGCATCACGTTGTAAAGCCCTGCATCACATTATACCTGCATCAGTTATAATGAATTCAGGGTGGGCGTTCCCACACAGGAACGCCTTGTAGAAGTGACGCAGTGAAATCTACAATAATTCACTGCGCCACTTCTTGGACACCACTGTGTCAAAACCTTACGCCTGCTTGGAGCAGGCGTAAGGAGTGACGCAACACAATGAGGATAGACATCCCCATGCATTGCTGGAGTTGTGTCATGCTTTCGACACGACTCCAGCAATACGAGACTTTTGTGCCAACAGATGCGTCACAATTTCTGATGCAACTGTCAATCTTTGCGTCATGGTGTGCGATATTGTAAATACGGCGCATCCATGGTGGTGCAAGGGTATCTCAGGGTGGTGCAGGGAAAGTGATGTATTTCTACAGATGCATCACTTTCTTGTAAATCTGCCCGCTGTATTTACAATTCAGTGCTACTTGGTGCAAGGATTAACAGATGCGTCAGAAATACTGATGCATCAGTTGGCACAAAAGTGACGCATTGCTGGAGCTGCTCATGAAGGTAACACAACTCTTACAATGTGCCACAACAGATAGGTGATTCCCATACAAAAAGCCCTGCGTCATTCTTTATGCCTGGTCTGAGCAGGCATAGGGATTTTGACGCAGTGAAGGTGTAGAGTGAGGTAGTGAAATGTTGTAAATTTCACTGCGTCAGTTCTACATGGCTTTTTGCATGGGAACACCTAGCCTGCATACATTATAGCTGGCGCATGTATAATGTGATGCAGGCTGTACAATGTGATGCACCTCCCTAGATGCATCACATTTTAAATTGGCTGCATTGTTTGCGCCACCGTTGCGTCAAAAAAAGTGACGCAATGGCGGCACAAGGAACCGCAAGGGGCTTGTAAATCTGCCCCAAAGTCTCTGACTACAAAACTCAACAAATACTTGGGAAACACAAGGACTTCTTTTCTAGGTGTCTACTTATGTGGATTCTCAGAGGTCTTAACTTCAACAACTGTATGGTACTCTAAACAAGAGTTCTGGATCCAACCACTAGGCACTAATGTGAGGAAAGGGGGTATAGTATATGGAGTGGTTGTGCAACTCACCATGTATTACACTTACCAACCCTTTTATGCCCGGTAGGTTTAATCTGTAAAACCCTTTGATCAACCCTGGGTAGCTGTGGCACAGAGGAACACGAGTAAATCATTTTAGCAACATCAAAACTATTGAAGATGAGATCGACCCGACACTCAAGATATCCAATACCAATTTATAACAAGCATTATGCAATGCCAATAGCTCAATGTATTGCAAATGCTTTTTTTTTGTAGACACCGCGAGATTGAGTACTTTGCCCAGAATCACAAGATGCAGAGCAGACGACGAGACTCGAACCCGCTTCTCCATCTCCATAGTAAGTGGGTCTAGCAAATTCTCTCCCCATGTGACCTTGTATACCCTAATCTGCTGCCCACATAAAGCTCCTTTAATGCCACTACGCCCAATCTGCGCTCTTGTAGCTGCAAAAAATACATGCAGTAAACAATGACCCACAGAAAGGAGCTGCCTGGCACTGACATGGCAATAAAGTTGCCTTATTAAAATCCACTCACGCAGGCAGTGACATGAAGTGAGCCACGAGGTGGCACTAGAGACTGACTCTGAGCCCAGCGGGGACAGCGGCTAGAAGCTGCCTGATAGTTTGTGTGCTGGCTTCCTGCTGGTGACAGTCACTGTGTCCCCCACAGCGCAGTGGTACAGTCCAGATGCTTCCACATTTGCATGCTTGATAATCAGGGCCATCGACAGGGCCTGCTGGTTAAGGGTAATCGCATGTGGCCCTTCATCCTTGGCAGCACAATAAGCAGAAATAATGCACCCCAGAGCCTGTACTGGCGACCGCCAGTACGAGACCACCAGCCCGTAGCTGTGGATGGTGAACGTGCACGCTATCTCCACCCTATCGGCATCTGTGGTCTCCGCTTATGGGGACTGGCTGTAGTGGAATCCTGGAATTTCCGGGGTTCGGCCTTGTTGGAAATGGCCCTTTTTGCAGAGTTATCCCCAAACTTTTTGCTTCTTCCTCCCTTGTTTTTCCTGACCTGTGGTTGTTGGCAATAGGACTCTGGGCACTTTACCACTGCTGATCAGTGCTAAAGTGCACATGCTCTCTATGTCAATTGTTATTGTAATTGGTTATCCATGATTGGCATATTTGTATCACCAGAAGTCCCTAGTAAAGTGCACTACGTGTGCCAGGGCTGGTGATACAAATGCTACTAGTGGGCCTGCAGCACTGATTGTGCCACCCACATGAGTAGCCCTAAAATGGTGTCTCAGGTCTGCCAAGGCAGTGCCCGTGTGCAGTCTGTGAACTGCCATGTCCGCCTGGTCAGTGTCCCCACTGACCACGCCTAACCCTTCCCTTTCTGTACACCTTGGTCCCCCCTATGGAAGGCCCAAGGTACCCCCTTGGGCAGGGTGCAGTGTATGTGAAAGGTAGAGCAGGTACTAGTGCAGGTGACATGCTCTGGTAGTGAATGATAACCATTTTCGCTTTTCACTATTGTAAGGCTACCTTGCCCATAGACTATCATGTGGAATGCTGGCTACAGTGGCTACCAGCATATCTTCCCATAGGAGCAAGATAGGACATAAAAGTCTGGGATCCCAGAACTCAGAATTTAATAACACATCTTTTAGGAGAGGTGTTTTTTAAATCCTGTGTTTGAGAACAGCACTTTTAGAAAGTTGATGTTCTTTTGTCTGACCTTTCTGTCTGCCTTGGCATGTTTGAGAATTGACTGTCTGGTTTGTGAGTGACAGGGCTGGGGGATTCCAGGAGACAGAATGAGTCCGCCCAGTGGCGAATAGAGAGATCTGCATCTAGATGGGAGGGAGGAGTTGCACCTGGGATCTAAATAGGACTGTGCCTGCCCCCCACAGTGCTGGCTCCACCTCCTGTGGTGCGTCTGATGTCTCTGCCCTACACTGTGAAAGGAGAGAAGGAATCCTGTCAACAAAGTGCTCCAGGGCTGTGCTTTCCCTCCACAATGCTGGCTCCACCTCCTGCTGGGCGGCTAACGACCCTGCCCTTCTCTCTGAAAGGAAAGGAGAAGCCAGGAAAACAAAGTGCTCAAGGAACACCCAGAACTGGTTCAGACCGGGCTCAGAGCCCTCAAGCACAAAGGGAACAAAGACTTTTAGGGGTATAAGTACAGGACCCCTGACAACAGGAAATTAGATCATCCTGGAATCAAGAAGGAACCTCTGCCAAGGAGAAAGCTGAAACCGAAGAAGGAAGACTGTCCTGCTGTTGCTCTGCTGGATTGACCTGCTGTTGCTTTGCTGCCAAGGAGAGGGGAAGGACTTTGCTTTGTGCTGTGTCCCCTTGCTTGAAGGAATCTCCAAGGGCCTGAGAAGAGCTGGCTACCTGTTAAGAAGTCACAGGAACAGAAGGGCTTCACCTCCCAGCTTCCCTGAACTCTACTGAGAGAGTTCTGTCCTTCCTAGAGTGCTTGGGCCAGTTGTGGTGCCTCTGGAAGTTATACCTGTGTTGGGAAGCTGGAAACCTAGATTTTAAAGACTTTCTGCAAGTTTTATCGCGTCGCTCGCTTGCGGAGCGCATCCCCGTCAATGCGAGGAAATTCCCTCCGCCGCGAGTGTCGAGATCGCCCAGCGCCTGTTGCCGCTGCCATAATCGTCGCATCCTGCGTTTGCGGGACGCACCAGTCCGATGCGGGAAGATTACCATCGCTGCGAGTATCGTCACAGAACCTGTCGTCACTAGGTGAAATTGTCGAACTGCTTGCGGACCGCATCACGTCGCTGCGAACATCGTCGCAGAGCCATCGCATCGAGGTGCCGCGAGAGTAGAAGATCGTCACTGAGCCATGCATCATCGCCGCACCGGAGATCGTCGCTGCCCCAAAGATTGTCGCATCGTCCTTTTTGCGAGCCGCTTCCAAGAAACCTGTGCATCGGAATCCACACAAGGTATCGCATCCCTCCCCATACAGACCGGAGTCATCGCAACACGCCTGCTACGTCCAGCGAGGTTGTCGCATCGCTTGCCCAGGGTCTCAGGAGTGACACATTTCTTGCTTTTCACCGCTACAGCTTTCACTTGGAACCTTTGGTGCATCTAGAGGTACTGTTGGCTAAAACATGACGCAACTGTGGATTGTTTTAACGCAACCTTAAGAACTCATTTGAAACCATATTCTTGAACTGTGTATGTTGGATTTTTGTCATTTTGGTCTTGTGTAGTTTAGAGTAAACACCTTTATTTTTCTAAACTGTTGTGGAGTCAGTTTGTGGTGTTTTCACTGTCTTACTGTGAGTGTTGGTAAAAATACTTTACACATTGCCTTTGATAAGCCTTGCCTGCTCGTGTCAAGCTACCCAGAGGGTGAGCAGAGGTTATCTAAGAGTGTTTCCTCCTTACCCTGACTAGAAGCAAGGGTCCCTATTTGGACAGTGGTACCTATCTCTGCCAACTAGAGACCCCCAGTTCTAACATTGTTGGTCAGCGGTGGGATTTGAACTTGCATATGTACTAGACCCACAGTGACTGGTGTACATCACTAGTGAGTGCAGACCACTATGCCACCGCATACTACGGTTGAGTTCTTTTTTGTTCTATTTTTTTATCGTAACCCTGAAAGAATCCAAGCATCATGTCTCAGAATGGTAAACCAGCAAGTGAGGTTGCAGAACTGGAGTTTGATATTGAAATGTTAAGTGATTACAAAGTAGATCAACTCAAGAAGTTCTGCAGGAGCTTTGGATGCCCCATGAAGTGCCGCTCCAAGAAGGAGGAGCTACAGAAGGCCGTAAGGGCCTGGTGGGAGACCAAAGAGGCTGGGGAGACAGATGGTGCAGAAGTGGAGGAGGATACAGAAAAGGATGGTTTCAGGTCACAGGATCTGCTTGTGTCCAGAGCAGCCTCCAGGGCTGGCAGCAACCATTCAGCTGAAAGTTTTTCCCCAGAGGAGTTGGAGTAAAACAAAAGGGCTAGAGATCATAAGTTAGAAATGTTGAGGCTTGAATTGAAGCTGAAGCAAATGGAAAAAGAGAGAGAAAGGGCGGCGGAGGAGAGCAAAAATGCCCGTGCCCTGGAGGAATTGAAATTGACCTTGGCCCATGAATTGAGAATGAGGGAGCTTGATTTGGAGCTCGAGAGGCTTGAGGCCATGAGTGTCTCCGCTGAAGAAGAAACATGGGTAGCTCAAGAGGTGAGCATTGCTGAGTTGGAGGTGGAGTCCAGCTCAGATGGTGGCAGCAATATTATAGTTCCCAGTGCTGAGGGAAAGGTACAAGCACCCAGAGATGGGGCGCCTGACTTGAGGGAGGGGGTTAACATATACCAAGGGGTTCAGGTTTATGATGTAGTTCCAGTGCAGTGCAGTATCCCTGAAGAAGTAGATTGGGGGACTGGCACAGGGGACCCTATTCCTAGAGGTGGGAGGAACACTCTACTGACTCTAGGTGAGAGGTGCAGGGAGAGGGGTTCCCCCATGGTAGAAACCTTGGTGTGTGAGTGTGAAGACCAGCCAGAAGAGTGTGGGTTGTGTGACAGAGACAGTAGTACACTGTATTTCCAATCTCAGGAGAGTGGTGTGGGATACTTGTGTGAGGCACTGGAGGCTGAGGAAAAGGGTAGCTTGGTTAACAACTGTGGGGGGCTGTGTGATTCATTTGTTGGAGAGCATATTTTAAGTCCCTATTTTCCAGAGCTATGCCAACACCCGGTGGACTGTGAGTTCTCTGATCCCAGAGAGCTTGCGCTGGAGGCAGATCTCTTGGTGGAGTCCAGAGAGTCTGAAGAGGCATTGGGGAGTGATCCCAAAAGGAGTGGCCCAGATATCTTCCAGACCTGTGAGGTGGAAGAGGTTCAGTGTAGCCCGGTTAGGTCCCAGTTTAGTGGGAGGGGTGTAGGGGCTCATGTCAGGTCTCAATGGAGAAGGAATGAGTGTGGGACGGTGTGTCTCACAGTGCCCGAAACCCGGTCTCAGGGCCTGGAGGGTTCCTTAAGGGAACGCCAGGTTGGGGGCCTAGAAGGTGCTAGTAGGCCATCTGAGGGGGATCTCTTAGTGTCAGGAGAACCTGGAGCCTCTGTAAACAGTGCTCCGGTGGTTCTGGTGTCTGGCGGTGCCGCTCCATTTTGGGAGGGTGCAGAAGTCCAGACTGAGGGGTGAGAGGGGGAAGGAGTCCCCAGTGGGAGAACCAGTGGGCCAGGGGCCAGCCTGAAGGGCTGAGTCACCGATGAGTGACCATGATGACCTCACTTCTGTCCTGGGGGATCTTCCCACGTGGTCAGATGGACAGGGGTCTGGAGATCTGTGCCAGGCAGACTGTCACATGACACCTGAGTTGTGTGTCACCCTCAGGGGGGGGGCATATGTGTTACCAATGAAGTCCTGGTACACCGGGCAAGTGCACAACCGCAGGTACTGGTCCCTGGGTTGGGAGACTGTGGAAAATTAGTGCGTTTTGGTGAACATTATCTGCGCCATCTTGCCTCTTCCCCTGATGCCACACTTTTGTCGTGCGCGCCCGCCATTTTAAGATGCCCCGATCAGAACAAACCCTTTTGCATGCCGCTGGCCCCTGACATAGCCCTTTGCCTTCACTAAGCCTGCACGCTGACCACCCCCTGCTTGCACCTGCCTTGAGTCATAAACCCCTCTTCGGCGCTGCTCTGCCCCCGGCCCTCATCCTGTTCCCAGCGCGACACCTCCCTGCTTTCCTTTCATGATCTCCGGCCCTTAGATGCAAACCCCCTTTTTCCCCGTGTGCCCGTTTTGTCCTCCCCGTTCCCAAGCCGACACCCAGCTCTGCCGATACCATCCTTGCCCCTCCCCGTACAATAGAAAGCTTCCCCCATCAAAGAATCCCCGGGTTGATCAAAGCCCCCCCACCCCATGAGATCCGATCAGACTCCCCACATTCCGTGAATCGGCGGATTATCCAGCTGCGCGATGCTCATCACCTGTTGTGACTAGGGTGGGGACTTTAACTGTAAATGTGTGTGGGAACGGGCCCAAAGGGGAGTTCCGAGAATGTCTTTTCCGCACATCAAAGCTTTAAACATGTATGTGTAATCTGCAATAAAGTCATAAATGTGGATATAAGAGGCCAGGCCTCAGAAATACAGTTAGAGCACCTCAGAACGATACCTTCTGTCCGTTTCGTTGTGTTCTCCTCCGGAGAGAATAAAAAAACCTTGTTTCCTGCTTTCCAGTCTCCAGCGCCTGCCTCTTCATTGATTTAAAGAACTAGAGGGTCACAGAGGCAATACCGCCGGGCAAATATCGATTGTCCCCGACCCGATTGAACTTTTTACAATTGGCGTCCCAAGCGTGGGGCCCATCAGCGACTCGTGGATCCAGTGGGAGAGGTCCCGACGACAGAGTGAACGACTGCAACGATCGGGAGAGCTCTTGCCCAATAGACCCTCGTCTGGCAGCCGATCATCCGAACTTCACTAGTTCCGAACAGACCTCTCTCGAGTGATCTACGGTCCTGACTGGGAACCATCAGGAGTGCCGTGAGAAATACGAGAAAAAGAGGACGATCGGGCGCTGGATTCGGAAGACAAGAAACTGTCCACATGGTCCGGGTAAGGTCGTGTTGCCACGACAAGTTGCGAAATTTGTTTTGATTGCTTGATTGTTCAAAAATACTAGTATTGCCTTGTTTATTTTTATTTAGAGATTCACTGTCTGCAAACGGAGAAGCAACAGGCTCTCTCTCCCTTTGCAAGCAGTGGAGGATAAGTAGGGTAGCAGCCGTGCTTGTTCTTTTTCTCCCCCACTCAATAATTGCTTGAAACTGAACTGTTGTTCACAAACTATTGTTTCCTGGAGATTCTCTGTCTGCAAGCAGGGAAGAGACCATCCTTTTTGCAGATAGTGAAAAGGGTAGGTAACGCAGATCTTTGCGGTCCTACTCATTCTCCCCATTGTTATTTTGTTGGTCTTTTGGTTTTTTTTGGATCCATGAGGTATTCACTACCTGCAAGCAACGTAGAATAGAAATATTCTGTCTAGTCTTTGCACCTAGTGATAAGATAGGCAGTGCTGACTTTTTAGTCCCTCGTTACGAGCCGTCATGTCTGTCTTCTCCCCATTGATAAATAGCCTGTTTAGCCCGGACCGGGTGTTAGAGGTGGACCATATGGCTCCACTAGAAGGCACCCCTAATAAGGACATGTTCATAAACTATGGGTTAGTCACCATAGCTTATAATAAATTATGGCACAGGTATACCGAAGATAGCCAAGACAAACAGTGGCCACTAGCAGGATCCTTTGACCTTGATAAAATAGAAACGTTAGAAATAGCCCTTCGAAATAATAAGACGACGCCAATTATGCTCGACAGTCTCGGTATGTGGCGCAGAGAGGCTACGAAACGACAGAGAAAAGACGAGGATAAACCAAGTAGGGAAATATACCGACAGGACAACCCCAGGACACCGCTACCCACAACTTATCCCCCGACACTATACAAAGGACGACCAGACTTAGGGTCAGACCAATGCGCTTTTTGTAGGTATGTCGGACACTGGAAAGCCCAATGCCCGACTCTACTGAGCGTGAGTAAAGGCAAAGGGCCGACAAGAACGACAGACCGACAGTACGAGAAAAGGCGCGAGACAGAGAAGAACCCGACTTACATAGACAGACCAGACAGAACCACCACGTTTGATTATGCCCGATGGCACAGATTTCGCCAGGAAAATCTCAGCGGCATGATCAAGTTCTCCTAGGTCGGGCAATGTCAAGACGGGAACCCAGCCTCGTTTAAAATTCACAGACGGAAAGAGATAATTATGACCAATAACTGTTTTTATATTTGTCTTGGGTCTTTGTATGTCGTACTTGTACTGTCCCCCGTCTGAGTTCGTGTGTATGTAATGTACAAATCTGCGCCATCCCTCTACACGTGTTTCCGTGTTACTCGACCCCTGTTAGCAGAAACTTAGCATAAAAGCAACCTGGAAAGAAAGAAATGATAAAACAAAATCCGTAGACCATTAATAAACTTGAACTTTTAATTTAACACAACAAACAAGGAATAATAACGATAAACTGTAGAAAATGAAAGTCAAACAGAACATTCGCCCCCCCCCCCATTCTGGAACCTTCCAAAGTAGGGCAGGGTTACGGCTACGCCCAACCATCGGCAACCCATATAAGGCGAGCCCCGCCGCCAACTCTTGGTCAGGAAATCTTAACGTATGGGGGAGCCGGAGGAGAGACAGGAGCCCGCAGCCTGGGCATTTGCAGGTAGTCCCGCCACATGTCTCCTTGGCCGGCCGCAACGGGCCTGGAAAGACTAAGGTAGTCCCGCCACATGTCAAGAGGAGAGCGAGGCACCTCTTCCTTTTCTCTTCCGTCACAGCCGCAGCAGTCCTGGACGGCGGGATGTCCTGCACGTACCTCCACAACAATTTGTCCAAGTTGGGCTGGGAGGGAGAGGCGACGCGGACGAGCCTCTCCCACCTCCACCGGTAGGAGGTTTCCCAGCCCCCAGCCCGACGCCGAACACCCCCAGTCAGGCGATGGTGCCCATACTTCCACAGCACCGGACACACAATGGTGGCACCCCAGTATTTGCGCAGCACCGAACGTACAATGGTGGCACTTGGGGAACACCGGATGTGGAGAGGCCTTCATGCGGGGCGATGAAAAGGAGCGGCATGGAGTGCACCGGGAGAAGGAGACGATGTGAACGAGTCTCCCTCGCCCCCCAGGTGGGGGCATCACAGCTGCACCCCAGCTGAACGTCCCGCTCTCGCAAAACAGGGACCTCTTCCTTTCACTCCGAAGGGTCTCTTCCATTCTTGCAAACTCGACGAGAGTGGCCCCTGTAGGGCCTCAAAATGGCGTCTGGATCCGCTGGAAGGCGGGCCCCGGCCACTAGAGTAACTTTGGCCAGCCATACAACTCGAACATTTGTCCCATGGAGCACGAGCCCCCTTCTCCGACAGCATCTCCGCAGCCTTGAAGATCATACAAAGGTCCCCGGCGGAGCCTTCGGCCTTTGCAGGTTTCCGGTAAGGGACGGCTGCCTCGATCGCCAACGAAACAAACATGACATTGCCACACCTTCTGTTAGCGTGAATTCTAGAACTGCCGACAAGGACTCTGGTCCAAACTGCCAGTAATGGAAACATTTCCCCCTGATGCTGCTTCCGGACTGTGCCAGCCCCGCCCAAAATGGCGCTGGTATCAATCGGAACTTACGAACACCTCGTGGTGTTCCTTCGCACTAATATAAACTTGATGTTCTGAGATTTTTGTGATCCTTTGTACACTTGGCTAGAAAAGACAAGGAGAGCTCACTCGACGAACAGTATGAAAGAATCCCCATTACAAATGTTGATTACAAATATACACTGTATTATATTTTTATAACTGATGTAAACCTCATTTACGATGCACACGTGCGGTATGCATATAGGAAATCTGATTACAACTGTTATGATTATGTTTCTAAATTATGAAAATATCTGCCCCCGAACCCCCAGCCAATTAATAGACGTTTTAGTCTCTTACAAATGAATGAGTAAAACTTTCCGATGTTTTTATTGTTGCAAACGACACCCCCCCACTGTACGCACTTTAGCCATTGCCACGACCGACCAAATACGACCACACCCTCCTAATCCATATGCTGAAATGAATTTGCAAAATAAAGTCTTTGAAACTATGGACGGGTATTGCATGCTTTATTTTAAAACACTATGGGATGGGTAGGAAAGTTCTTTTTCTGTGCACCCTACTCTGCTCTCTCTTTAAGGTTAAAGGAAGATGGTTGCCCAGCCCTGGAGGACGGATCGGATCGACAACACGACACTCCGCCTTAAAAGTACGCGACTGACTCATGAACTCTCGCGTAGAGGAAGACCGTGACTTCCAAGGATGGGTAAAACGAATGGTGTAAATGAGGGAATGTAAAAGGAGGGTGAAATGAAATAATGTAAATATTGTAAAGTACAACGTTCCAAAGTAGCAGGGACCCAAGAACCGAAGAACTTTAGAACGCCACGGCGTTGAAAGAGGTTTAAGGATCCCGATAGTGAGATATATCCTTTGACTAGATACCTCGCACTAGGCACCTCTGGTTTCCTTTTTATGTTTCCCCGCACACGCCCTACATGAACACACTACCCCCCCCCGACTCCGAAAACTATATCCCCGGGGACCCTGCCCCAAGGAGGAAAGACGAGTAAGAGGTAAGTAAAGGACTTATGAATCCATGTATCTGAATGCGCGCGAATGCTGTCTCCCCCACCCCCCCCCCCTTTTTTCCTCCCTCTGCAGGTTACATCAGAGATTACAGCCAAGGTGTGGCGAAGATCTGAGACCTTGCCATGTCTAAATACACGAAACGGACTAGCGCCGCAGGGTGGTGTCTAAGCACGCCTGCAAACTACTCACGTATCGAACAAACCCGAAAAATTAGCACGACCTGATAAAAAGTGATCACCCTTAAACCAGACCGGACGAATGAACCCACGTTACGTATGATGCGAAACTGTGAGGGAATGTGTGTGTGTGTGACTGAGGCGTTGACCCAACTGGTCAAAGGACCGAGAATGCGAGAAAGTGCGACAAAATGGTACCTCCTTTTTTCTTTCCTTTTCTCAAAGCACGTCCCCTCTACCCTGTCTAATGCTCAAACTGCATGATTACAAGATTCTAACGCGGACTCGTGAATACCCTTTACTGTGTAATGCGCTAAATAGCCTTTCTTGAATGCACTGCCGCCCTCTCTGTTGCACGTGTACTATTTAGCCTGCCGTTGCACTCTCTCTCTCTCTCTCTCTCTCTCTCTCTCTCTCTCTCTCTCTCTCTCTCTCTCTCTCTCTCTCTCTCTCTCTATTTTTGCACTACCACTCTTCCGAGTGGTTAGCCCCGAAATTGGCAGATTGCCACCCCTAGCACACCACCTAATTGGCTTCAAATACCGTCAGTATTTGCACAAACGCTTGTCTTTAATACAATCACCCTGAGGCCGCGTCATTACCTCTCCTTTTCCGCTAGAAGTCAATGAACCCAGGTTGGGCCGTAAGGGAAAGGACAGGTAAGACGACAGAGGTTCCCTAATCTGGCCCGAAATAAGGGAACTACATGTCAACGGCTCCTATAGTATAAAACAAGGACCTCAGAATACGCGACCCTCCCCTCCCCGAATCGTCGCAATACCCAAACCAGAAAAACGATCACCCCCGTTACCTCCCCTGTCTATGTCCCTGGTTGTTTCCCATAAAACCCCTGTCCTTCCTATTTAAGTAACCGGGCTGTAAAAGGTTACGTAGGACCCAGAATGATGTTTTACAAGGTTAACAGACTAGACCAAGGTAAAGAAATCATCAAAATGAACCCCGCAGTAGTTGAAAAACAGGATGCGCCGATAGAAAGGAAATGTTTAGCCCTGTTCGTCTCTCAGCAAAATACCTGTGTAGTACCATGTTGACGACTCACTGTACCCTTTTGTAAATGTGAAACTCTAGAGAACGGCATGTCTTTGCCAGATTTGTCTCCCGAAGGTGGGTTACCATCAGATGAACTGTCATGCCTGTAATAAATGATTATGAAGGAAAGTCATAGTAAATCCAACAGGTCCGCCACCGGTCATTCATATGCCGGTTGTGAACGTTAAATATAACGGACATTTTCATTCTTTGCCTGGAGCTGGGAGAGAAATAGACTTTTTGATTATCTTCATCTGCAAATTTTCTAAAGACTGTCTTTCCAAACTTGTTTAAGGGTACTGCTGTTGGAGGAGAGAAGGACCGGATGTGGGAGCACGAGGCCCGACTGCAGACTAAGGGACACCTGCGACATTAGCCGAGGCGAGACCACGACTGAAAGGAGCTGCAGGACGAGGCACTGTTTTCGACAGCATGAAAAGAGAGGGTCGACCTGATGCCCCTGCTCGACGTCCAGTGCCTTTCGACAAGTCCCCGCTCTCTGAATTCCGTCGCACGCCCGCCCATTTGAAGTCTCTCGTTCCCCTAGTTTGTTCCCAATTTGGCCTTGCTCCATCCCCCTTTTTTCTCTGACCTACCCTATGGACTGTTTTGAACGCTCTTCTTCCATCGGAACTTTCTGACAATCACCTCAAAGGACACAGGGCGAAAAGGACCTTTCCGACCAGAAACGCGAGGAAAGGGTCGTGCCCTGCAACGCAGAACTTAGAACAGAGCTGGACTCGTAGCTCCACCGCCGGTGCTCAACAGCGCCAACGAAAGACCACAAAGAACAATGAGAACTCATAAAACTTCGAACATTCGACATCCTCAACCACCGTTTTGCTACGCCTCATTTCTCTCCCAGCCGCCATTGTATTGATCCTGCTCCAAACCGAATCTGAAATATGTATTAACCTGCCAGTTCACGTTATGATATGTACTTGCTGCTCGCCGTTTTTTGTATTTCATTCCTATGACTTTCCTGCTGAACAAATTTATCAAAGTTTATCAAATAGGTGCACCTCCTAAAAACTAGAAACCTCAAAATGTATTGTTTACAACTCTTTTTCTAGGGTTCCTACCGTTTTCTTTCTCATGCCCACCACAATAGACCCGAGTAGAAAATGAACCAGCAAGATGTCTTGAATATGTTAAAGGGAGGACTGTGGAAAATTAGTGCGTTTTGGTGAACATTATCTGCGCCATCTTGCCTCTTCCCCTGATGCCACACTTTTGTCGTGCGCGCCCGCCATTTTAAGATGCCCCGATCAGAACAAACCCTTTTGCATGCCGCTGGCCCCTGACATAGCCCTTTGCCTTCACTAAGCCTGCACGCTGACCACCCCCTGCTTGCACCTGCCTTGAGTCATAAACCCCTCTTCGGCACTGCTCTGCCCCCGGCCCTCATCCTGTTCCCAGCGCGACACCTCCCTGCTTTCCTTTCATGATCTCCGGCCCTTAGATGCAAACCCCCTTTTTCCCCGTGTGCCCGTTTTGTCCTCCCCGTTCCCAAGCCGACACCCAGCTCTGCCGATACCATCCTTGCCCCTCCCCGTACAATAGAAAGCTTCCCCCATCAAAGAATCCCCGGGTTGATCAAAGCCCCCCCACCCCATGAGATCCGATCAGACTCCCCACATTCCGTGAATCGGCGGATTATCCAGCTGCGCGATGCTCATCACCTGTTGTGACTAGGGTGGGGACTTTAACTGTAAATGTGTGTGGGAACGGGCCCAAAGGGGAGTTCCGAGAATGTCTTTTCCGCACATCAAAGCTTTAAACATGTATGTGTAATCTGCAATAAAGTCATAAATGTGGATATAAGAGGCCAGGCCTCAGAAATACAGTTAGAGCACCTCAGAACGATACCTTCTGTCCGTTTCGTTGTGTTCTCCTCCGGAGAGAATAAAAAAACCTTGTTTCCTGCTTTCCAGTCTCCAGCGCCTGCCTCTTCATTGATTTAAATAACTAGAGGGTCACAGAGGCAATACCGCCGGGCAAATATCGATTGTCCCCGACCCGATTGAACTTTTCACAAGACCAGGTTCAGGATCTGCCTGACCTGGAAGGAAGGACATATGTAACCAGTGTCCTGACCAGTTTGGCTTTCAGGGGTACCCCTCTAGTAGGGAGGGTGCAGCGCTCTGGAAGGGGGCGCAGAGAGAGGGAGTCCTCGCCTCTGACCCCGGTGCAACCTGAGGGTTTAGACCACAGGTTGGGGGACCAGTTGCTGGAGAGAGGTCCTGAACTGGTGGGAGAGTTTGTTCTGAGGGTGACTCTCCTGGGAGGAGAGGGCAGGACCCCAGAAGGAGAGGTAGGGGGAGGAGAGCCTCGACCGTGACCTCTGATCAGTCTGAGGGTAGAGGTCCTGGGCTGGCGGGCCAGTGTCAGGATGACCTACCTGACTTGGCAGGAGGGAGAGTGGAGGAAAGGTGCCAGACACCTGGGGCTACTGCCCCCAACTCTCTGACGCCACATAGGTTACAGAGGCCTGACAGGCATGCGGCCTGGCACTCATCACTGACAGCTGGCGGTGGCCTCTGTGGCTGGTTGTCCTGGTGGACAGGGTTGCCCCTGGAAGGGGGCCAGGAGTCACACCCTGGGGGTGAACTGGGCAACACCGTTGTGTTGGCCAGGTGGGTACTGTCTAGCAGTGTAGGCACATCTGTGAGTGAAGTCCTGGTGCGCCAGGCAAGTGTTCAACCGCAGGGGTTGCCCCCTGGGTTGAAAAGCCAGGTTCAGGTGTTGCCTGACCTGGAAGGCTTTCGAGCCTAGGTTGGAGGGCCAGGTCCGGGATGTCCCCCCTGATCTGGAATCCCAGTTGCAGGATAGAACCCCTGAACTGGTGGGTGAATGGTGCGGGCCCTGACTATTCTAGAAGGGGGTACCGCTTGAGGTGGAAGGGCACAGGGCCCCAAGGAAGAGGAGGGCCGGGTGTGGGGAAGCCCACCCCAGGCTCCTGTCCAGCCGCCGGATACAGGTCCGGGACTGGTGGGTCAGTGCCAGGATGTAAAACCTGACCTGACAGGAGGGAGGGTGGACAAAGGGTATCAAGCACCTGGGGCTACTTCCCCCCACCCTCTGACGCCCCAGGGGGTTGAGAGCCCTGAGAGGAATAAGGCCTGGGTCTCATCCCTGACCCCTGTTGGTGGCCACTGTGGCTTGCTATCTGTCTGTTGGGACACACCTGTGAGCAAGTTAAGTTTAGGCGCTGCACAGATGGTGTCCACAGGTGAGGAGAAGGGTTCCACATGGATTGGCATGGTGGACCTTGAAAGTATCGATAGAGTGATCCAACTTTGTTCAGGACAGCGTAGAACAGGAATAGTGCCCTGCTGTTTGGGCCAGTTTCCATGTTATATCGCTTAAGCAGGGAATCCCATCGAGGTATCGTTTGGTCTTCCCTGGTTTTAGGCTGGAAGGGGGTGGTATTGGAAATGACCCTTTTTGCAGGGTTATCCCGAAACTTTTTGCTACTTCCTCCCTTATTTTTCCTGACCTGTGGTTGTTGGCAATAGGACTCCGGGCACTTTACCACTGCTGATCAGTGCTAAAGTGCATATGCTCTCTGTGTAAATTGTTATTGTAATTGGTTATCCATGATTGGCATATTTGTATCACCAGACATCCCTAGTAAAGTGAACTACGTGTGCCAGGGCTGGTGATACAAATGCTACTAGTGGGCCTGCAGCACTGGTTGTGCCACCCACATGAGTAACCCTAAAATGGTGTCTCAGGCCTGCCACCGCAGTGCCAGTGTGCAGTCTGTGAATTGCTATGTCCTCCTGGTCAGTGTCCCCACTGACCGGGCCTAAGCCTTCCCTTTCTGTCCACCTTGGTCAACCCCCTTGGGCAGGGTGCAGTGTATGTGAAAGGTAGAGCAGGTACTAGTGCAGGTGACATGCTCTGGTAGTGAATAACAGCCATTTTCGTTTTTCACTATTGTAAGACTACCTTGCCCATAGGCTATCATGGGGAATGCTGGCTACAGTGGCTACCAGCATATCTTCCCATAGGAGCAAGGTAGGACATAAAAGTCTGGTATCCCTGAACTCAGAATTTAATAACACATCTTTTAGGAAAGGTGTTTTTAAATCCTGTGTTTGAAAACATCACTTTTAGAAAGTTGCTGTTCTCTTGTCTGACCTTTCTGTGTGCCTTGGCCTGTTTGTGAATTGACTGTCTGGTTTGTAAGTGACAGGGCTGGGGGATTCCAGGAGACAGAATGAGTCTGCCCAGTGGCAAATAGAGAGATCTTCATCTAGATGGGAGGGGGAGTTACACCTGGGATCTAAATAGGACTATGCCTGCCCCCACAGTGCTGGCTCCACCTCCTGTGGTGCATCTGATGTCTCTGCCCTACACTGTGAAAGGAGAGAAGAAATCCTGTCAACAAAGTGCTCCAGGGCTGTGCTTTCCCTCCACAATGCTGGCTTCACCTCCTGCTGGGTGGCTGACGACCTTGCCCCTCTCTCTGAAAGGAAAGGAGAAGCCAGGAAAACAAAGTGCTCAAGGAACACCCAGAACTGGTTCAGACCGGGCTCAGAGCCCTCCTGCACAAAGGGAACAACGACTTTAAGGGGTATAAGTACAGGACCCCTGACTACAGGAAATTAGATCATCCTGGAATCAAGAAGGAACCTCTGCCAAGGAGAAAGCTGAAACTGAAGAAGGAAGACTGTCCTGCTGTTGCTCTGCTGGACTGATCTGCTGCTGCTTTGCTGCCAAGGAGAGGGGAAGGACTTTGCTTTGTGCTGTGTCCCCTTGCTTGAAGGAATCTCCAAGAGCCTGATAAGAGCTGGATCCCTGTTAAGAAGTCCCAGGAACAATAGGGCTTCTCCCCCCAGCTTCCCTGAAGTCTATTGAGAGAGTTCTGTCCTTCCTAGAGTGTTTGGGCCGGCTGTGGTGCCTCTGGAAGTTGTACCTGTGTTGGGAAGCTAGAAACCAAGATTTGAAAGACTTTCTGCAAGTTTTATCACATCTCTCGCTTGCGGAGCGCATCCCCGTCAGTGCGAGGAAATTCCCGCCACCACGAGCGTCAAGATCATCGCAGCTCCTGTTGCCGCTGCCATAATCGTTGCATCCTTCGTTTGCGGGACGCACCGTCCGGTGCGCGAAGATTACCATTGCTGCGAGTATCGTCGCAGAGCCTGTCGTCACTGGGTGAGATCGTCGCACCGCTTGCCTGTGGACTGCATCACGTCGCTGCGAACATCGTCGCAGAGAAATCGTAACGAGGGGGCGCAAGAGTAGAAGATCGTCGCTGAGCCACGCATCGCCACTGCACCGGAGATCGTCGTTGTCCCAAAGATCGTCACATCGTCCCTTTTGCGAGCCGCTTCCACGAAACCTGTGCACTGAAATCCATGCAAGGTTTCGCATCCCTCCCCATACAAGCCCGCTACATCCAGCAGGGCTGTCGCATCGCCTCCCCAGGGTCTCAGGAGTGACCCATCGCTTGCTTTTCACGCTACAGCTTTCACTTTGTACTTTTGTCGCATCTAGAGGTACTATTGGCTAAAACGTGATGCAACTGTGGATTATTTTACCACAAACTTAAGAACTCATTTGAAACCATATTCTTGAACTGTGTATGTTGGATTTTTTGTCGGTTTGGTCTTGTGTAGTTTAGATTAAACACCTTTATTTTTCTAAACTGTTGTGGATTTAGTTTGTGGTGTTTTCACTGTGTTACTGTGAGTGTTGGTACAAACACTTTACACATTGCCTTCGATAAGCCTTGCCTGCTCGTGCCAAGCTACCCAGAGGGTGAGCAGAGGTTATCTAAGAGTGTTTCCTCCTTACCCTGATTAGAAGCAAGGGTCCCTATTTGGACAGTGGTACCTATATCTGCCAACTAGAGACCCCCAGTTCTATCATGCCTTTTTTTTCCTCTTGTATTGTGATCTACATGAGTTCAGTTCCCTTGTCGTAAATTACTCTAATACCGGGGACATGGGGACAATGTGACCTCTGTACTCAGTGGCCGAAAGTAGTGAGCAGAACAAACCGCCTGGCTGAGCGCAGAGAGAAACAGTCAATACCTTTAAGTTTCTGACATTTCCATATGTAGACGGTGCCATGCCACTAACAGTACAACCAAAGAAGTGACACTTTCTGACACTTTTTATTCAGTCAGGGCTGTTGCAGTTATTATTATGCCTTTTTTTTATCTGTGTTGCGGAACAAATAACCACATTGCATGTCTATACAGATACACGTAGCCTTTTCATGGAACATCATCCTCTATTACACATTAGGCTAACATTATTTAAGTATGCAGTCAAGATGGCAACAATTATGTTGATATTTTTTCAGTATTAAATACAAGCTTGCTTTCTATAATGATTTTTTATTACTATTAAGTTTGCCGTGTAATGCACGCTCACTGCGAGGAGAAACAGGAAGCGAGGTGCGCCTGTGTTGGGAGACTGAGTACGGACAGACACCCTCAGTAATCAGAATTGTACTGTCAAGAATGCACAAGCTTGGCGTGCCGCATTTTATGAAAAATTATGAATTAAAAAAAGGATTTGGGCGGTGCGCGCTATAAGGAGGTAGCGGGGTCGCCGTTATTGAAGTATAAACGAGGCATGGGAGCTAAGACATTACACAAGCACTAAACTGACATGAAAGTGTGTGTGTGCTCGCGCTTTATACATCAAAGCATCATAATTAGCCGTGCAGAACAAAAAAAATGTGCAGCCATCATATTACAAGCTACAGCTCATCATTCTGGGCTGCAACAATTGTAAAAAAAAAGAGTTCTCCTCAACAACTCACGAACCATGGGAGCCGTAGGAAAACTGTAGTTGGGCGGTGCTGCTTCGGGAAAAACTGAAGTGACATTTGGTTGCATCAACAATTTAGAAAGCAGCAAAATAGAGTGACACTGCACCAAACCAATGATGAGGCAGCAGACAGGAGCAAAGTCATTTTTGGAATACTTTAGGTCTTCCAGACAACGCATGTGTGCTACCTAGGCTCGACCTAAAAATAGACTGTATTTTTATAAGAATTAAGACTCTAGAGCAAAAAGATCCAGTAGAGGGTTCCAGATATATATAGATCTTACAAGAAAGAATAAATTAGAACAAGTTCACTCAACCACAAACATGTCTTGGAAATGTCAATGAATTGGAAACAGAATATGCAGGTCAATGAATTGGAAACAGAATATGCAGCCGATTAGTAGTACTTGGGGTAACTAACCCAGGCAGGGAGCTACTCAGGGGAACCAGCAAGGTCCTCAGAACAGTTATCTTCCCAGAAGAAGCACTCCTTCAGCAGTTCCAAACACGTTATCCACGTTGCAATGAATTCCTATGAAGTGGTTCTATTGCAAGGAATGAAGGATGCTAAAGATGCTCTCAGGATGCTCTGGATATGCCATAGTCAACGGTGTCTTTCCTGCAGGGATTCCCCAGTCTATAAAGATGGTGAAGGAGTCCTGTTTGAAGGATCAACATCCCCCAAAGTTCTCTCTGGTCTGGCTGAAGTTCAGTCACCACTGGACTACCAGTTGCTCAATGTCGCAATCACAGGTCAATCTTTCCTGAGTAGATAACTTGCGTTCTGAGGGGTCCAGCAACTCTCTGAGGGTACATCCATGTTCAGCAAATTGTGTTCAACTCTGCATTTGGTCTTGGTCCTTGGTGCTGCACTGCAGCAGTCGTATCAACTTGAAGACTTTGGGCTACCAACTGTCCCCAACAGACTTCTTCAGCTGGGAACAGGAGGCCAGTCAGCTGGCTCTTGAAGTTCTTTTGGTTTGCCTGGGCTCTGGAGACAGATTTTCCTCGAGAAATGCACGGCAGGTACAGTCTCTCTTTTTGCTAGCCACAATGTCCAGCAGGTGCAGTCCTCATAAGTGCATCCATACTTTGATGAGCCTTCGGAGCAGCAGGACAGTCCTTCTTCCAAGTCGGTCGAGCACTGAGTTCTGGTTGCCAGCGGTGCCCTATATATTTTCAGAAAATACCTTCAGGGTACGATGCTGTTGGGAGCCAGTGGGCTACCATGTTCCCTCCCTCCTGTGTGGCATCTGGTTACCCCAAGATGCACCATTCTGCCGACTCCCAATATGGCGAGACCCCTCTCTATATAGTCAGAGCTCCCTGGCCCACACGCAATGGTGTAACTACCAAAGGGCTACATGCCCCTGGAAAAAATGGTTTGACAACTGGCTTCCCATCTCCTGTCCCCCATGCCAGCCTGTCTGCCTAAACAGTAGAGTGCTACTCTCTTAAGTGTTACCTATTTTCTCTTCAATGACAGCCTCTCATTTCAAGCTCGCCTTTTGGGCTAACACCCATGTGGCTTCCTGCAGAAGGGAGGAAAGACCTATCTCTCATGCGGGCCCCTAGTGTGTCCTCTACTGGGAGTTGTTTGCATGTCTCCCAAGGGGCGCAGAAAGCTGTCAGCAGGACAATAACCATCAGTAAACAGGCACTGGAAACTTTGGACAATGGAATTGCAACTTCTAAAGTTGCACCTTTCCCACACATTTGATATAACCATTAAAATGTGTTAAATGCCTTGATTCTTTTGATACCAAACCATGCCAACCTTAATAGTCCCACTTAGAAGTTACCAGGGCTGGACTGCCAGCCTGTAGCTCTGTACTTGCTAATAGGGCTACCCGCATTTCTACAGTAAAACATCAATTTGGCATTTTTACTGCAGGAATATCTAAAAGTACAGGTTCCACCTTTTAACCTGCCTTATGGCTCATTAGGCCTGCCATAGGGGTGACTTACATGCGTAAAAAAGGGAGGTTTGGGCTTTGCGATTACCGTAAATGGCAAAGTCGAGTTAGCAATTTTAAACTGCTCTTCCAGTCTGTACTGGCAGACTGAGAGCCATGTTTTACCTTCTCGTGCTCTGCGGGAGGGACAAATTCATGCAGGACAGCCTAAAACAAACAAAACTAACAAATAGAAACCAAGCAAATGTGAGTTACAAACCACAAAGCCTACAGTAAGCAATGGGCATAATGCATTCCCATGGAAGCTTACCAAATGTCCCCAGGATGTCTTCAGCAAACCAGAGCGCTGCACTGTTTGGTAAGCTTCATCCGACAAATTGGCCCACCACACCATAAAATAGGCCCACAAACACCCAAAAAAAAAGCAGCCCACACCTTGACCTGTCACACTAGCCCATCAGGCACTGCCTGATTGCCCTATGAGCTAGTATGACCTTGCTTATTACTTACCATTACTAGGAAAGTCCTCAAATCGGCATAGATGTGATAACCAAGTCAAGTCAAAAACTTTATTTCGGCAATTTCTGCTATAAAAGTACAGTAGTATGACATTTATAAACTCATTATCATAAAATCACAGAATAAAAATTGAGAGAAAAAAACTTATAAAAGAAAACAACACAAACAGTTTGTGTGTATTAACTTAATGACCCCAAAAGTCAAAGAGGTAGCAATAAGAAGAAGGTCCCGCCCCACAGGGAAATAACCCATAAAGTGCATTGAGCATAGACAAATATCTCATTTGAGGGCAACATTAGTTACATATTACACAACATTAACCTATGGCACATACTATTTAAAAATATAAATAAACGGAAGTAAAGGTTAAAAATAAATAGGCTTTAATTAATATCATTTAAAATCAAGGAAATTGAACTTCAAATAGAACAACGACAGCTAAAGTCACTACTCTAACTAATCACAAGACATCTTCATTTGCACCACATTGCAAATAAGAATTTATCAATTGCAATGACAAAAAACGGATGGTTATAATGTTTTAGTATCCTATAGACCTCTCTATAGTTTTTTATACCCAGATTGGTTGCAAAGTTGAAGAACCCATTTAGATCTAGCAGCACTATATGCGGGGCAAAAAAAGATCACATGGATCTCTGTTTCTTCCGCAGCCTTGCACCCCGGACATAGCAATTTATTTGCACCCACCCAATTGTTGGTAAATGCATAGAGGGGGAGCGCCCCATGCCTAAATTGGAGAAACAGTTTCTTGGCTGGAAGAGGTTGAATAATATCTAAAGCAGGCTCCAAGCTACAGTGCTGCTTAATGTCCAGAAACCTGGAGGTAAGACTAGAAGAGTCTATTTTCTGGAAGATACTTGCCAGTCTATGTTCTTTCAAGACAGATGTTAAGGATTGTTTAAATATAGTAGGGCAGGACTCTTCAGGTGCAACCCACAGATCATTTCTCCCTATTTAGCAAAATGCGTCCCGAATAAAAGACAACCAGGGAATTTTCCCCGCCCCCCGAATGGACAATACTGATTTTAGTTCCTCTCTATAATTTTCCAACTCTGGGGTGCTCCATATCCGTCGCCAATAGAGGAGCTGGCGAAAAGCTATCAAATCAGCAATAGGAGCAATACCCAGGTCCATCCTTAAAGGAATTAGGGGGGTTCTTTGTGGGATGCCCAAGAGTTGCCTTAAAAAATAGTTTTAGTTTTTGGTTGCTGTTAGAATGTTACTAGGACAGTAGCCCCAAAGTTCAGCTCCATACATCGTAGCTCCCCTTGCTTGGACCTTGTATATTTCTGCAGGGGGGGCAATAACTTTTACAGCGCAACTCCTATGAACTTTTAGAATCCCCCCACTTGCCTGGATAAGTTTTAGGTTTGCCTTATCAATCTGTGGACCCCATTCCATTTTCTCGTTTAGGGTAAGGCCCAAGTAATCGAAAACCGAGACCCTCTCCAAGGACTTAAGATCCAATTTAGGGTGCGGGCAATTGTTAGAGTCAGCATGGAAAACCATATACTTTGATTTCTTTATATTTACCTCCAGATTCCTTTTTTTACAAAACGAGCTAAATTCCACTAGGACACGCTGCATCCCCATTGGTGTTTTCGATAGCAATAGCGTGTCATCCGCAAACATTAATTCAGGTACTTTGCGGTTAGCAAGTTTTGGGGAATCTGTGTCCCTAACAGCCAGGAGGTCCTTAATTAAGCCGTTGAGAAAGAGGGAGAAGAGAGTTGGTGCAAGCACGCAGCCCTGTCTCACTCCCTTCTCAGCGGGAAAAGGAGCCGATAGTTTCCCGCCATTCCCAAATCTTAATCTGGCAAAAGTGCCATCGTGAAGGCATTTGAGCTGTTGACAGAGGTAAGCTGGAGCTCCCATCTCAAGCAATAGGCTCCAAAGTTGGTCTCGATCTACCATATCAAACGTGGATTTAAGGTCCACGTACGTTAGGTAGAGAGAAACCCCTTCCAATGTTATAGTTTTCCAATAGATTAGCTGTAATCTAAACAGCTGATCTATGGTTGATGTTTTGGACCAAAATCCAGCTTGTAAGGGAATTAGTATATTATGTTCATCCATACAGATCTGCAACTTTCCCAATAGGACACGAGCAAAGATCTTTTGTGTTACATTGATTAGGCTGATAGGCCTGCAATTTGCCAGGTTCTGGAGGGGAACCCTTTGTAAAAATAGGGATGATCTCAGCAGCCCCCCAGGTTGGGAAGGGGGTTTCAAGCCATGAAGACTTGCATTAAAAAACACTGAGGGTAAGGGGACGCGCTTCTTCTTGTTTCAACCCTGCCAAATTCTGCAAGGGGTGGAATCCGCCCTGATTGCCCCGACTGCCTGCCGTGAGGGGAACGGCCAGCGAACTACATCTCCCAGCAGCCCCAGCCCAGGCGCCTGCCACTAGCGTCATCAGGCTGCGCCAGTGCTGCATTTAAGCACAGACGGTGCCCCGCAGCGCGGGACGTACCCGGGCCAAGGGCGGGCCCGTCCTTGCCCATCAGTGGCCGGAAGAGGCTGGGCTGGGCCACCCCCCCTGTGATCCAGACTTTGTATCGGGCAGGTACAGTGTGCATTGGGGAATCTGCGCTAAGTGACTTTTCCGAGGAGCCGCGGTCCCCTCTTATAGACAGTGGGCGAGTACAGTGTGCTGGGATATTGCTTGGCCTGGAGCTTAATTATGGGGAACAGAAAGGCTGTGGATGGTGCGGGAGGGGCTTTAGACTTAGGGGTGGGGGCCCGGAGGGGAAGAAGGTGGGAAAAGTTACCAAGATTCCCCTAAATAATTGTGTCATGGATACAATTGATAATATTATTGCTGAGTGTGATGGAATTCTTTCACCCGATGAATCTACCTTGGCAACTATTATCACATCTCCTGCAACCAAGAGTAGAGGCCTAGCTCATAGTCAATCTATACCCCAAATGTTCCGGAGACTTTCTAATTCACAGGCCTCGGGTTCTGTGTTTCCTGCAGAGCCTGTTCAGCCGGGTGAAAGGGGCATAAGGGAGAGAAGTCCTGCTGATATTCCCCAGGGGGCGGAAGTGGGTCATCTGGAGCCATCAGTGGTTGTGTGTTCAAACCGCTTTGCCGCCCTTGCTGAGCTTACAGATACATCAAGCGGGGCTGTTAAACATCTTCACTCTGGAGGCCCATGTACCGCCCCTGAGGTTACTGAGAACTCTGTAGAACTATGTGATATTGCTCCTATGACCCTTAGAGATGTGGTACAGATGGTAGGTTCTCTTCGTTTAGAAATCGCGGAATTAAAAAGGATGATATTAGATTTAGTGGCTGTAATTAAAAATACAGTGCCTAGTACCCCTCCCCCTCCCAATAAATCAGAGGTTCCTTTACCAGCTTTAAATGTAGATGGCCAATTGGTTTCCCGTACTAAAACTAAACCTGCAAAAGAAGGTAGTCCCTTGTTTCATCAAGGGCTGGTCCAAATACCAGTAAAACCCCCTACTTTTCTGGGCCCTCTCCCATTAGCCAAAAATTTCCAAATAGAGCCACGGATACATCATCCTTCGAAAAAATCGGGCTCAAGGGCGTATTGACCCTGGACCTGGCTTTACAAACAGCTCTCCTGCATGTAAAATCGAGCTGCAGGAATGACCACAGGCTCCTCCATGAGGAATAAAGTCTATCCACAAAGTTCAGGGGCTACTATTAGGGACAAAGCAATAACTTTTTACCGTCCGCCAGAACGCTCACCGTATGTGGTGATTCTTAAAAATGTTCCATCTTTAGATAACCATCGAAAAGAGTCATACCCTAAGCTCAAAAATAAGTTATGCCATAGGCTTTCTAAATCTATACATTTCTCTTCTAGGAATATCGGGGATATTCTGTTTGTGAGAAGAGTTAAGTGGGTTGGTCCCTCTGTGAAACAGGTGGGAGGCGATTGTGTTGTAGTCAACTGTAGATCCTATTTACTTGCAAAATGGCTGATAGAGGAAGGAAGATTCTGGAATAACCAGTGTGGGCTAGGTGGGATTAGTTTTCTACCAGTTGGTGATTTCTACAAACAATTAGATATAAACCATGAAGGTATCAATAGAGGTAGGACTTGGAACCGGAGGCCTGCCACTTGGGGAGTTGCACCATTGTTAGCAGGGGCAGCAGCGCTCACTCGCTATTAGGCTTGGAAGCCCAGGATTGACTCCTATCTGTACTTGGTATAATCTTAGACTCCTGAACACCTACCTGATTGCTCGTATACTCTTGCGCCCGGTACACCGCAGCCCTGTGGCTGATTGTTGTGGAGGGCATAGACGAGAGTTAGGAATGACTCACTTCCGGTAGCGCGCCATTTTGGTCGGCACTCTAGCTGTTTTCGCCGCATTTTAGTATTTAAAGTGTAGTGATTGCATGGACATACTGTTTGAGCAGTACCCGAACTGATTGACAAGAGGAAACACTGCTAACACGATCTCTGATATTTAGCCCCCAGATCAGTGGGTGGAGGGTAACTTTGTTTTTATACTAAAGCACTGGTTTTAAAAAATAAGAACTATCGCCCTGAACACCTACCTGATTGCTCGTATACTCTTGCGCCCCGGTCCACCGCAGCCCTGTGGCTGATTGTTGTGGAGGGCATAGACGAGAGTTAGGAATCACTTACTTCCGGTAGCGCGCCATTTTGGTCGGCGCTCTAGCTGTTTTACGCCCCCTGTCACCTATTTAGGTCAAATATGATGCGCGAACGCAGCGGATATGCGCAGCGGGCGCGCCGGTGGCGCGCCAAAGGCAAGCCCGTCTGCGCCCATCTGCTCCAGACTATCGCCTCTCGCCAGAAGTGCTGGCCGTAATCCATCTGGAAGCTACACTTATTCTAGAGAGGCTTTACTAAACTTGTATCCTAAATCTTATGAGTGCAATTCCCCTCGACTTCATCCAATGAGTGGTCCCATCAATTGCTCATGCGGCACGTTTGTACTTTCTAAACCTGTGCCATTGCCCGCTCCTCTAGCCACGCTCCCTCAGTAGCGATTAAAAATACTGCAGCTGAATGTCAGGTCATTAGTTAAACACCACGCTGAAATATACTAGCTTATCATTGATGAAAGCCCTGATATATTTTTCTTGACAGAGACTTGGCTTAGCACGACCTGACATCCGTGGTTAATCTCGCTTTACCCCCCGATTATGCGATCTCTCTGCTGAACAGAGAAACCAGGGGAGGTGGTATCGCTGTAATTACCAGGTCCTGCTACACCTGTCTCCTCAACAAAGTCAATATGGAGGGAGGTAAATGCGCCAGTTTTAGCATCTTAGAGAACACCCATCTCTCCCTCTCTGGCCTATTGATATATAGGCCTCCTGGATCTGCCACAGGTTTTAAAAAGGCTCCTTTAGAGACAATTGGAACTCTGGCTGTGGAGTCGGCCAATTTTAACATTTTTGCGACTTAAATCTCCATTTCGACCTAGACTATGACCAGACTATTCACACGCTGCTTGCTGACTTTGCCGCATTTCAACTTCACCAACTAGTTGCTAGCACCACACACAGAGGCGGCCATCTGCTAGACCCCATTTTTTCAAACATTGAGAAGGCGACAGTATCCACCCACACCCCCATAGCCTGGTCCGACCATCTCTTAGTCGAAATGACCATCCCCATATTAATTCCATCACGTAACAACATCCAGCGCTCGGTATATAAACGACCTTGGCGCAAGCTTCGACTAGACGACTTCCACGCACTCTTAAGGGCCGACCCTTTAGGGCCGCTTGACAATGTTGAGACAGCCTACGATTCATTCTGCGCCTGGATCACCCGCGCACTCGACTCTCTTATCCCGGCAGCCTGGATTAAGGGACGTGCGCAGGAATCTAGCCCCTGGTATAATGATACTCTGATCTTATTGAAGAAGGCATGTAAGAGACATGAGCATAGGTGGAGGAAAGATTATGATCCTGGAAAAAAAGCCTACTATCTGGCCAAATTAAAAGCATATCATCGAGCCGTGTGTAGGACACGAGCGGAGCATTATGCGATCGAGATTAAAACAAGCCCCAACCCCGCTAAATTTATCTTTAAAGTCCTCAAGGATCTCAGTGCCAAAAAGCCTCCGGCGCCTATTCCTACGTCAGAGCTCCACTGTGAAGAGCTAGCCTCCTTCTTCGTGGAGAAAATCCAGGCAATTTATCAATCCTTCCCTCCTAGGACTATGCTTTGTTCATTTACCCTCACTAGGCCTGTCCCAGCTCCCAACTTGACAGTTATCCCTGAGATTTCCTCCGAGGAACTTAGCTGGCTGACCACGAAAATGTAATCCGGCTCTCCGGCCGACCCACTCAAGCCTGTGCAGTTCATAGAATCTTCTTTGCTTTGTATGACACCGCTACATCAGCTAATCAATGCCTCCTTTTCATCTGCTAAGGTTCCGGTAAAATGGAAACAGGCATGGGTTTCCCCCATCCTTAAAAAACCTAGCTTAGATTCTACGAAACTAGAAAATTAAAGGCCAATCTCTCTTCTTAGTTTAGTTTAGATATGGGACTTTACCATTACACACTAGAAGAAGTTTCTGGGCCAATGCACTTGTTTCACCTATATGCCCTGTGTGTTTGGATAAATCAGAGACTATGGAACACTTTCGCTTTTTCTGTCCAACATATAATGAACATCGGAAAAAATGGATCATCCCGGTGTGCCGCATTTTATATTGTATTCGTCCCTCTGATGCCATTAGGATATTTATATCTGATAATACCAGGTGGCTTGTATTTGCACTAACTAGGTATCTCCTGTATGCGTGGCGAACATTTTTGAAGCTTTTATTAATTTAACCCTAGCACATGTAAAATAGTATTGATTGAAATGAACTGTTATTACTGCTTTTTTTTTAACTTACCCTGATCTGAGAATATGCAATACATCTTTTTAATTGTAATTGTTGCTATTTAGAATATGACGTTTTTATCCATTTTTACTTAACTGTTTTTATATTGTATTATGTTTTTTATTTCTGTAAATGATCAATTTCTTTTTTGATCGAATAAATTTACCTACTTACTTACACTGCAGGTAAGGAGCCCAAATGACCTGTTCAGATCTAAACAAGTCTCCTGGAACCCGATCCAGTCCGGGAGCCTTGTTTGGTAAGACTTTGGCCAGGGCCACTGTTACCTCAGCCAACAAACAGGGAGGTATCTCGGTAAGAGGGATATGAGTATAGTCAATAAAAGTCGGGCCCGTTACTGTAGCCCCTAATTGGGACTTTGAATATAAAGATTTAAAATGACTTCGCTAAACCTCCTCCCCAAGGTTTGGCTCAATTGCGGACCTACCCTCTGGTTTTCCTGTGTTCACCAGGTTCCAGAACCCTCTTGTGTCTTTGTCATCTAAGGTTTTTTTTAATGGCCTGCCATCTGTCAATCTCCCATTCAGATTTGGCAAGTGAAATAATTCTCTTAAAATGTGCCCTTGCTCCCTTAACACTCGCATTGTCACCCTGTCGGAATTTAATCAGCAGAGCACTCTTTGCATCTATGCATGCCCTATTACACCAAGGGTTTTTACCTCTTTGTTAATTTCTTTTGGGGGTTAAGGTATTGCAAAAGAACTCTGCCAGGGTTTCAACCAAATCCAAGTGTTTTTTCCCCAGCTCCTCTATGTGGTCGGTGGCATCGCTCTTATCTACAGTAGATCTTGCATTTTCCAAAAAGGGGATGATGGATTTGTACAGGGAAGCCATTGCCTCTGATGATTGTGAGAATGTTCCCCAACAAATTCTTTTACCTCCATCAATAGCTACTAGATCCGATGGGGGTGGGTTAGTTGCGACCGTTACAAGTCCTCAGTGAATAACCAAGGGTAAGTGAAGTCAGCTGGAGGACCAAAGGGGTCCAGCCCCTAATTGGGTAATGATTGCACATTGGAATTCCCCAGGTTGAATCCTCGTCACTCGTGATAGGGTGGGGTAAACCAATTAAAGGTTCAAAGTGGCAATTAAAATCCCCACCAATAATAAGATAGACTTGCTCAGGCAGCGTAGAAATAAAAGCAGCCAAGCAGTCTAGCGTCTGAGATGTCTGTCCATACCTCACAGGCGGGAATAAACATTGATGATAGCCACCTTGGGAAAGTTGCTAGAGGAGAGAAGGATACATAAAATATCTGGGGAATGGGTTTCTATCATCTTAACTGCAAAACCTAGGTGTACACCAACCCATTTACTCAAGCCTCCTGATGGTCTTCCTCTAGGCCCTTGAACGGCCGCTTTGCAGAATGTGGCAAACCCTTCACTGTGGAGGGATTTCAAGGACCAGGTCTCCTGGAATAAGCAGATCTCATGGGTGTCAATGAATTGGCCCCATTCTGGAAGGTCCATTTTAGAATTTAATCCAGCTATATTTCAGGACAACATCTTTAAGCCTTGCGGTGTTATTTCCTTGGTACTCTGTGTAACTATAATAGCCTCCCCTCTCTCAGGGCTCCAGAGCGGATTCGCCTCCTCATGATCATCAAGTATTTCAACATTGGCCTCAATGAAGCTATCTGCAATCCCTTTGGGGTTCTCTGATGCTACGGTAGCATTACTCATCAGCAGTGAATGATCAAAGACCACAACACCCTCTGGACTTTGGACTTCCCTATCCTTAGTTGAACCTGTAGGTTCCCCCCATTTGGATACAGTAGGGAATACCCACGCCCAACAGAGATTAATGCTATCCATAACCTCTTTTATTTCGTCTAGAGTTCCCATAGAGGGTTCTACTCTTGCTGATTCCCTGCATGTAGTCAGTATATTATCATCGGCCTGGACCCCATCATCACTAGGGAAGGAAGCTAGCTGTTGGACCTTGGGGATTAAATGTTGGCTACTAGGGATCAGTCAGTCCATCTGGTCTAGAACACTAAATCTATTACTTACAGGGAGGGCGACTGATGGCAAAATATCCTAGTTACGCCACCTGTTATTTACACTACCAGCCTGGGACCTTGGCTCCCAACTTTCCCATGGTTTACCCCTTCTCTCTAATGGTTTGTTAAAAGAGTAGGGAGGATAAAAGTAGGTTAGAGAAAGGGACTGTAGCCCAATGGCCGCTCGCATCTGATGCCAATCGTATATATGTTCTACCACCCGCCTGTCTCTAAAATTAATCAAAATGCAATCAACCTCAATACATTTATTTCTTTGTCCCACCCAGCCAACTCTACGAGCAAATAGGATTTCATTATACATCTGTGGAGGAAGTGGTCTATTTACGTTTAGCCAATGGGTACACTTATTTTTTTAACTCAGTGTATGACTCCTCTTCACCCTGTTTCAACATAGGAACACCAGCCAATACAACAACATATGGAATTGATGCAGGTGATAAATCAATACGTGGCAGGCTGGAATTCCTTTCCACCTTTGCCGGGAGAGCGCGTGCGGTAGTCATGGGCTTTGTCTTGTCTCCTAATTCTAGGTGCCAGACCCCCTCCCGGGGAATGTGTTCCTAAGCCCACGTTCACATTGATCTCTCCCCCACCATGTGTCACATTGCCTTGATTCAGGGTAGTACCAACCACATCGTTCCCAATAGCGGGTGCTAATGACAAGTTGGGAGGCAAAGAAGTAGATGGGAAATTAGTAAAAAAAGAGGATAATACTTTACATTCATAGTTGTTACAGGGAGTCCGATATGGCCCCCCAGTAACTTGTCGCTGTTGGCATGAATAGGCACAAGAAGTGAATCTAGATGCAAAAGTTTATCCTCTATTAGTGAGAGTCTTTCAATGATTGGTAGAAAAGATGTAGTGAGTATGACTTCCAGTTTGTCCCAAAAGTCCTCGTCAACTTAAGGTAAATGAGCACCAGCCATGTCCGAGTGAAGTGAACCCAATAAAGGAGTAGATTATATAGTCTCCGGTAGGGGTGGCGTTACTGGTAACTCCGATGTGCCAGAACTGTTGGCTTTACGGGTTTTTGCATTTTTTTTTCCTCTGGGGACCCCCAACCCATTTTCTCTTTGTTGCGGTTTCAGGCTCTTGGGCAAAAGTTTGCAATGAGGAACTACGCACAGACCTCGTTAGAACACGTGGGGATGTGCTGCAAGCGGACTCTCTTGGTGCCGGGGCACCAGACAAGGTAGCAGATGGAAGTTCCAAAGGTTGAGCAGTGCCAACTGGAATCACTAAGTCCCGCAGCGACTGATTATTACCTCCTCCCAAGGCCTGGGTGCCAGTGACCACATCGGCAAGTTGCTCAGGTGACCTAGCATGCATTAGCCCACCCAGAGATGAACGTTTAGGTTGAATAGGGTCCAGCGATAAACGTCGCTCAGTCATGGCTATTTCGTGGGCCAGTACTGATGTTGCTCTGATTATAAACTGGTCCAGTGTCCCTGCCATCAACCCGCTCATAGGAGTAGGATTCCTCCCCTTTCCACCTCTAGTAGCCATCATAAAGTTTTGACTATCGCGACAACTTGCCCAAATGATCAAATACCAGGTCAGGTCTAATACCACCGGTATACAATAAAAACAGTTTAATATAAACTGACTTTGGTAAACCAGAAGGGATAAAGGGGGGCCCGGCCCGTCCTCTTACGTGCTCGAACGGGCTCAAATAGGCCCGCCATTGGCCTGGGCTGCGCCCGGCGCGCGTGCACGTGCGTTCTGCGCAGCGGGTGCCGCGAGGAGTGAAGTAGCAGCTGGTGGGAGGGGCTGATGCGGCTCAGGTGGAATTTGGCAAAGGGCTCCTGGAACCTGGAGTCCGTTTCAGAAGAGCAACTTACCCCCAACAAGGTCTCCTCCAGCGATGCGGCATGTGATAACGTAGTAGTATCCTTGAAAATAGCCACTGAGAAAAAAGGCCAACATGGCACCAGTGACTGAAACCAACTGCAACCTCCATCTTACTAGGTGCAATACAAGCATTACTACAACCTCATTCTTATAAAGGGAAATACAAGCATTAATGTGCTAAAACACATAGGGCCATATGTATAAAAGTTTGAAATACCGAGTCCCTAATTGCAATTGCAGTTAGGAAATCGCTATTTCAAATGCATGAAACTCTTTTGAGTTTCACTTGCGCTTCCCAGTGGGTCGCAAATAGTCCTACCTCATGAATATTAATGAGGTAGGTCCCAGTTTGCAACCCACTGGGAATCGATAAAATCACAGGGATGGTTGCCTACTGGGTTCAGCATACCACCATGTCTGTGATTTCTTTTAAATAAAGCAATCTTTTTTTTTTAAATGCAGCTCGGGATGCGTTTCAAAAACGAAAATGAAAAGTTTTGTTTTCATTTTTTAAGAGTAGGCAGTGGTCCGTGGCACCACTGCCTGCTCTTAAAAAATGCAGTAACAAACCTTCACAAAGTGGAAGGGGTCCCTTGGGGACCCCTTCCCATTTGTGACTGGGTTACCACCTACTTGAAGTTGGTTGATAAAATGCGAATGTTTTGCGACGGCATTCACTGGCACAAAACATTCATACAACCGCAGAGATTCGGTATTTGGAAGGGACGCCCTAAACACGCCCATTCCAAATACCGAATCGCAACCCCATTTTGCGTTTCGGTAACAGGTTACCGAATGGCAAAATAGGGTTTGCTGCATCAGAAAAACATTTTTTGCATTCGCAAACTGCGAATCGGCCCGTTTGCAAAGACAAAAATGATTGATGCATGTGTCCCATAATGATAATTAATGTTCTGCAAACTAACTCGTAGTCGCACACTTCCAATGGCATGTTTTCTACAGGGCATAGCTCTGAAATGATTTTAAAAGGCAGTACAGATTTGGTGGGTCATACTTAATAGTGCCAACAATGCCACATAGAAGAGGGCCAAAGGCAAATGTGTCACATCCTGAAAGATGATCCCACAGCCCAAGTACTGTTTAGCTTTTACTGTTTCTCTTTCTATTACAGCTTTATCATTCTCTGGGAATATTCCCCAGTTGTGAGCAAACCTATTTGCCGCCACCCAGTCCTTTTAAATGCAGTGCCTTCCTATATTTAGCACATTAGATATAGTATTACTGTGCTTGAAACAATGCGTGGGAAGAAAAAATAAACAAACAATATGGAACGGTGCGTCCATTGGGGCGTAGGGGCGTAGCCCCTCCAGCCACATGGACCCGCATCGCGGCCGCAATCCTCTTCCAATAAAATTACTCACAGAACAGAAGTGTACGAGTCAGCCGCCGGGACACACCCGTCGATTTCGGAATGTGCAGGGGGGGTGGCCTGCTGCAGCTTGAGTGACAGTACACTCAGGCTGCAGCAGACAGACGGACCGTAGTGCGCAAGTGCGAGTTGGGATTCAACTTTCCCAAGCATGCGCAATGAAAGTTCCCCAGCGGGGCCCAAGGGTACTTCTTAGCCAGCCTAGCCCGGGTTTGAAGGGGCGACAGGGCGAGCAGCAAATGTGCCCCCCTAGCGCCAGGATTGGCTGGTCCAGTGCAGCAGGCCAATCACTGTGTGATTTCAGGACGCCCGCCGCTGTGACGTGTAGCCTGGAGCTGGAGCTCGCCTCGTGCGCAGGCTGCAGACAGTGTGTGTGACTCCCGCCTCACCGTCGTCACGGTACAGGTAAGGCCACAGTTTAAGTTAGTGCGTTTCGTTATATGCGTTCGCATGATTTATGCCAGTGTCTTTGAGCCCTGTGTGTAGTGTTTTGCACTGTCATCTGCGGCCAGGAAGTCTTCGGAGGTGTCTTTGTGGTCTGTGCAGGGCCGTTTCTACAATTAGGCAGCACTAGCTAGGGCGGCAAAAGGGGGAAACATTTTTTAATTCGAAGGAGGCAGCAGCACCTGTACGTGATTGTGAGTGCAAGCGCACCTGCTTGCACTACATGCTGCGTGCGCAGCGCACCCTAACGTAGTGCCACTTTGCTGGAGTGGGCCGGCGGTATGTAACAACTAACAATGTATGTGGGTGACTTGTCCCCAGGGCCGTCAATCTTGTAGCGCAGGAAAGCGCTACCAATGACGGCCCTGGCCATTAATTTTGCCAGTCCCCGAGAGATGCTTAAAAAGTGACGGTGACTCACGGACGTGGGGGATGGCTGTGTGTGTCGGGCTGTGCAGTAGCAGGAGGCCGAACGTTCTCATGTTGGTTGAGTGACACGCACCTCCAGGCGTGTGCCATGTCTGTTCAGCATGTTGCGGTGAGAGCAAGCGAGGCAGGAATGTGAGCAGAGCAGACCTGGATGTGACGTGGTCCTGTGGGGTCTGTTCTGTGGTCCTGGGGGGGTCACCTGACCTGAGGCAGAGTTGTGAGGGCAGTGGGCACGCAAGTAACAGGACAGTGTGCGCAGGCAAATCAGCGAGGTGACGGTAGCTGGGTTAGGGCACGGTGAAGAAGAGCAGCAGATGAAGTAGGCCAGTGAGGGTAGGTGGAACACTGTGAGAGCAAGCAATGCAGGGCAGTGAGAGCTGATGGTACATTACAGTAAGTACAGGTGGGCAGTATGTGGAAAAAATCTGGTGTTATGGGTCAGCCTTCCCCAAACTTTTGTTCAATTTATGTATTGTATTTATTATTTGGGAAACTCAATATTTTTGTTTTTAAATGTAATTAATAATATGACAATTCAAAAAATATGTATGTTTTAATGCAAACGTTATCTATACTTAGGTTTTAACGTTTGAAAATATATAGTTTTTCATGAGATCATGGGTCCTCAAAGGTTGAATTGACGGGCCCGTTTTCCTCTGGCTCACTTCCTCACTTTTCAACATTTATAAGGCAGCAGCAGTTGGAGAGCGCATCCCTGTGCCACTCTGTCGCCTATGCACTGATCTGACTATACTTAGCCTAGCCAGCTGGGAGAGAGCAGTTGGGAGCTATATGCCTGCCTTCTCCGTATCTTTTATTCTTGAGTACTGACCTGATACCAAGAAAGAAAAGAATAATTATTACGCGAGGTAACTCAGCGAGTTGAGCCCCGACTGCAATGAAAACTGTAGGCCATAGTTTCAAATGAGCCTGAGTCGGGTTATGCTGCCAGGTGGGCTTTCTGCGTCTCGCACCCGAAACTCACCCATTTAAGGTCGCCACGTGCGCACAGCAATGTGGGCAGAACCCACCTCATGCTCACCCACAGTAATGGTATTTCACGTGTACACACATGTACATAACTACACAGCTTACCTGTGCGTGCAGGTGTGTGTTCACTGGGAGAGTGTATGGATCCATACTAGGGTACATTGTTTTGTTTGTTCGCTTACAGGTCCCTAGGGTAAAGTCGGCACCCAGTGACCTTTTCCCTTGTGTTAGGTGGCTGTGAAGGAGGAACTTGTGTGGTGTGTTGTCCCATGCGCAATAGTGTCTTTCTGCTGAGTGGTTTGTGTGTCATTGCTCAGCCATACAGTGCTTGAATGGTGTGCGCTGGTTACATTTAGCTGACACCTACCTAGTCTGTGGTTTTTCACTCATCAACCGTCCTGTGGATAACCAAACCATGGCCAGGGTGCGAGTCGAGGGTAGACGCCATCTAACCACTATTGTCAGAGGGCAGACGCCGTCTACCCTGCAGGGGCGTAACACAGGCCCCCGCAGACCGGGGGGGCCTCGCGCTCCAGGGGGCCCCTCAATGATCGGAGTCAGCAACTTGTAAGCAAGCCTCTTCAAGGCTTCATTCATTAATTAAATGGTGCGCAGTTGCGCACGCCCGGCCTCCCCTTAAATTAAAGGGTGTGAGCAGCCGCGCACGCAGCCCACGGCCGCCTGGCCTCTGAGGATCTTCATGGTAGTGACTAGACTGCTGGGCCCAGTCAGGTATCTGCTACCTGCCGGCGCCGCAGGGTACGTCACATCCTGCTGCCGGAGCGTGGAGCTTTGAGGAAGGTGCGTCTCTGGGCTGGCTGGTTTTCGGGTGCCCCGCAAATTGACGGTGACGGTAGCTGGGTTAGGGCACGGTGAAGAAGAGCAGCAGATGAAGTAGGCCAGTGAGGGTAGGTGGAACACTGTGAGAGCAAGCAATGCAGGGCAGTGAGAGCTGATGGTACATTACAGTAAGTACAGGTGGGCAGTATGGCGAGTGCAGAGAAGGTAGACGGGGGTAGGTGCGGGTAAAATGGAGCAGTGAGAGCAGACGAGACAAGTCAGGAAGTGGAGAGGAGACAAATGGTGAGGGCAGGTGAGTCATGGCAGTGAGTGAATGCATGTAAGTGAGAAGAAGTGAATGAAGGTGAGAGGGGTGAAGGCAGGTGGGAAAAGGCAATGTGATAAGGTGAGACAGAAAGTCGAAGCTGGAGAACATTTGTGACAGGACAGTAAGGTGGTGAGACAGGGCTGTAAAAACAGATGAGAAAGCACAGCGAGTGAAGCAGGACAGTGGGAGGCAGAAAAACATAGTTGCGGTAGGATGGGGTAGTGTAAGTGAGACAGGTCAGTGAAAGCAAGGGGATAGTGAGGTGAGGTGAGACAGGAAAAGAGTGAAGATGAGGCAGGACAGCAAGTGCAGCTGTGTGTTTTTACACTGTCACCTGCTGCCACATAGTCTTCAACAGTGGCTCTGCTCCCTGTGTGTTGTACACTGTCATGTGCAGCCACAAGCGTTTGACTGTGCCTCTGGGCTCCCGCTGTTCTACAGTCTCACAATCTGCCAGGTATTCTTCAGCGGTGTATCTGTGTGCGTTTAACATTGTTACCTGCTGCAGAGTAGTCTTTGGGAGTGTCTCGCGCGCTTCTCTGAGTGTGTTTTACACAGTTATCTGTACTAAACAGGCTTCCGCAGTGTCTGCGAGCTCTGTGTGTTTTACACTGCTACCTGCTGCAATGTTTTCTTCGGTGGTATGATTTAATAGCCATTCAGCACACAGCAATGTACTTGGCATCTGAAAAAGATTGAAATGTTTCTTTACTACTGGCAGAGCGCAGATGTGGAAAATGCCCCAATTTGAAGCATTTTATCCTTGCTACTTTAAAGTACACAGGCATGCTCTTGCTCCTCTTTCAAATCTCGTCCCAGGTGCTGTAAGGTTTCTTGAAGCCACTGGGCAGAAGGTCTTGTGGCACACATTAAGCAGATTAATGTACCTTGTTTACACCAGGTCATGAAAATCCTGCATTATTTGGGCTCTACATGGATCTCTGGCTAGAGTAGAAACTAGGTGCCAGATAATGCACATTCTGATTTTATCATGTCAAATTTTCACTCTCTCAATTTTCTATTGGACATCTTCTGAAACCTTTACAGGTGTGGTGGTAGGTCAGTCACACTTCAAAGTCTATCCTTACATGCTGATGGGCACTTCTCTTTCGCTCCCTGTCTTTGCTTTTACCATTCTTCCCACTTGTCTCTCCAAGCACTCACATTGCCTTAAGTGACTTATCTGAAGCTAAATCTTGTAATTGTCTGAAAGTGATTGGGAAATGCTTCAAATTGAGTTTTTGTGAATACATTTGCATGCAAAAAATTGAACCTGCACAAAGATTAATATTTAACAGACCTACAGCTGTAATTGAAAATACAGGACTTTTCATCCTATTTCTCGTGAGTATCCCACCAGATGCTTTAAATAAATTCCTTTCCCTGTCCACTAAAAAAGCACCCTAGTGCGTGGCATATATTTCTTTGCTTGGAAGGTAATCTACCATCTCTCTGTGCTGATCAGGGCACATGCCTTCTAGAAGCTGTTCAACGAGAAGGTTTGTTATCTGTGAGGTGCACTGGCACCGACTGAATAGTGTCTTAGTTATTTATGCATGCCGAACTGAAGTCCCAGAGGGCTTGATTCAGGCCACAATTTTCAGGATTCCTCCTGAAAGTCAACGAGATTCGCAGGGGTTCTTTGTATGTACATATACCTTATGTGGATGTCGGGAATATGCGCAGTTTATCAGTTTGGGTGAAAGGGGAAGAGACGGGGACATGGATATGCATGCGGTGTGGCTTTGCTTTTATTTGATAATGCATGGACAGATATAGGGGTCAGGCAGGCTTGTTTGATTAGCCGTCCTTCCTAGGAAAAAAAAGCTCTGTTCAGGAGGGCTTGCCACTTGTTGGAGGAATAGGCCAAAGTATTTCCCTGGGCTGTCACATTTTGAACCGAATTGTAGGAGAGTAATGATCTGCGTTACACCCTTCTTTTTTTCAGAATCCTCCAAAACGTGGGTGGAGGTGTTTTATAGTGTCGCCTGCTGGCAGATATTCCTCGGTGTTTCTGAGCTCTGTGTGTTTTACACTGTCACATGTCGCCGGGTATTCTTCATTGGTGCCTCAGAGCTGTTTGTTCTAAACTGTCACCTGCAGCCAAGTATTTTTCAGAGGTTTTGGCTTTAACTCTAAGCTTTGGGTGTTTTATAGAAGCAGCTGCAGACAGGTATCCTGCCGCGGATTTCCTTGTGTTTTATAATGTCACCTGCTGCCAAGTATTGTTCAGCCGTGTCCCTATGCTCTGTGTGTTTTACGTCACCTGCTGCCAGGTTTCAGCTGCATTACCTCTGGGTATTCACTGTCACCTGCTGGCAGGTTTAATTCGATTAACTTACAGCCTAGACATAATGATTTACCTACTACAAGCAGGATTTTCCATTTGCTCAGCGCTGGCTTGCCCATCTTGAGTCGCACAGAATTTGGTTTGACTTACATTTATATAAATTAAATATATATTGTGAAGTATATACAAAGGTTGACTGAGTCCCTGTCTAATAGCTTAAAAAGCTCAGTTGAAGGGAAATTGATGAACTGGGTGCTAAGTGGTCTGATCTGGGGTGTGAGCACTTTTGAGAATCACCGGCCGGCTTGGGACGAACTACAAATGAGGCATCAGACACTGGATAAGCATGTACCTCATCTATGCTTGGGATAAACTTAAAAATAAGAATGTGTCATTTTCCAAGTGACCTGAATGTTATAGCAAAGAAAGTTGTTCAGCAATTATGTGGAACGTTTCTGTATGACCGAGTAGCTGATCCAGTCCATGTTTTTCTTTGCATTCTGGTGCTTGTTGTCCCGGCTTTATAAAGGCATACACATGACTGAAAGTCCCAGATTTAATGAAAAACAGTGACTGGAGTAAGCTATTCCCACGTGGACCTAGAAAACGTCAGAGCTCTGGAGTAAAACTGTCAGAGCCTACAAGCTACTTGAATCCATTTGTAGGCAAGGGATTCATTGCACTACTATACATGTAGTCTGAACATAAACAGGTCAGATTAAAAGTAACCCTTAACACGTATCACCAATTGACGTTGATGGATTTAGGATTTCAAGGATTAGGCAAGGTTTCATATCTGCTAAGTGGCTTCCTAGTTTGCAACACTTTCACCCAGTTCTGCCAACATCACTGCCAATGCGGGTACTACCTGACAACACTTCTAAAAAAGAAAAACAAAACTACACGTATCAAGTTACAAAGTGTCCATAGCTATTACTGTTGCTCTTGATGACGGCATATTAGGTGGCATATAGCCTATTGGCAGCTATTGGGTGGCTATCATCAGCAGGACACTCAAAATTTTCACTGTGATCTCAATCTTTGACTACTTTTGAGGTTTAATGTATAGTTTGGGGGTAGGTTTACTGGACAGACAGGAACACATTCGTTGACATCTGTGAATGGCTGATCCCAGAGTCCCTGGGCAAGTAATAGAGAGCTGGTCTCATTATGTTGTCTGTTAAGATGCAAACGTGGCATTTAACTGGGGTTCTGCATTGTGTGACTAGGCTGGAATTAGAGGAAAAAGTTAACCATGTCCTAATGAGTTTTGTGATGTGTGTTTATCTGAAATGGGAATTAAATAAGTCAAACAAATGTTACGTCGTTTTTTATGTAAGATCAATATTGTGGCAGTTTATATTTTTAAGTCTGTTACAAAAAGTTTGTCATCTGGAATTATTATATTATAAAGGTGTGTTAAATGTATCTGGGTTTCTGTTGAAGTGCTCCGTATCCAGTGGGCTGTGTCCTTACCCATGAGTTTCAGAATGGTGAACTACACACACTTAAAGTGGCCAGTCCAGTGTGGAGAAGAAAATTAGATCTCTTTATCTAGGCTTGCAACGCTAATACCTACTGGCTATAGGCATTCTAGAATGTTACTTTGTTTAATGTCAGCTTGGATTTTGAGATGTATTCTGACATCTTTCACCGGATTGCTTTTTAACTCCAGTGTTAATACTTTGAAGATGTGCATCACCTCCAGTTTTTGAAAGCGCTAATGGCGCTCATAGTAATTGGGGTTCTACACTGGACAGAAGCTACGTTGAAATCTCTTGTGTCGCACAGTGATGTTTGATGTCCTTCACAAATAGTACTTGAACATGCATTTTTATGGCAGTGAATTTTCTCAAGAAAATGTGATTCTTAAGCATAGAGCAATTAAAGTAAGATACGAGAGTCCGGAATTTCTCAGCAGGTCGCAAATAGTCTCTACCAATTTTAGCTGAGGTCATGGTCGTTTTTCTTGAAACAGATGTTGACTTTCATGTCAGTGAGGCTTTTGTTTTCATAAGTAATATTTTGTACACATGTAATTATTTGACATGGTTTTAAAATTATTTTTTTATATTCGAAGTATTTAGTCTTTTAATGCTCCCTGTGGAGGATGTTGGTTGCAAGATTAACCTCCCAGCTACTGATGGACACGCCACAATGCTGTGGGTCGAGGAATCTGGAAGATGCATAAAAATTAAATATATAGGATAGTGCTGTATGGGTGTTGCCCTTGAGCAGAAATCCTCCCCTTATGGAGGTCACTAGTTCCCTGTTTATCAGTCTAGCCATTGGCCAAGTGGATGGAAGCTGTGCCTATTTAATATGCAGCAAGTCCCTGTGCTCCCAAATTGTTAACCAGCCACTATAAAATTAACCAAGTATGTTGCCAACAGGTTTAATAGTTTAGTCATGCAGTCTTGTAACTGTAGAATTGGATGATGTTTTTATGTCCTGTCTTGTATGCTGTGTATCCAGCCCTGGTTGTGGAGGTCGCACCTGCAGGTTGAATCCGTAAGTAAGAACATTGTCTGCTAATGGAGAGAACATCTAGAGTATTGTGTCCGGGGCCACTGCTCCAAAAAGATAAATAATGCAGATTGAAGACAGATGTGAGGCAAGCCATGAAGGCTGTACAATGCTCCTCTGATATTTTATGAAGAAAGATGAAAGGACAGGGTGGTCGGAAGGTGGACAGGGGGCATGGGGTGGGTACAGGTGGTCATTATTCCCCAGGCTTTTCCAGGGCCCAACGCCCATACTGCCAAATGTATTTATGATTTTTGGAGCAAGTCTGGTCTCTTTATTAATGATGACACAACCAACACAATTATGCTACTAGATGGCGCCAGACGCTTCAGCTGCTCTCTTTTCTTTTGCTCCAGTACCATCGGGTCGAATTCGTTCTATATAAAACTGCAAAAAAAAAAACATTGTTTCACATAGGATGGGTCATGAGGTCTTGCGGTGCAGGAAACCCATCTTGGGGAGTGGATATGAGATAGCACAGGGTTGAAGTCACAATGTGAGGAGTGGACATGAGCTAGTACAGGGCAGGAGCGTCATTCTGAGGAGAGGACATGGGGTGGTACAGGGCAGGAGCGACAATCTGAGGAGAGGACATGGGGTGGTACAGGGCAGGAGTAACATCCCATGGAGAGGTCACTGAGACTCTCAGTGACCTCTCCATGGAATGTTACTCCTGCCCTGGACCACCCCATGTCCTCTCCTCAGATTGTCGCTCTTGAGACTGTGTAGGAGTCTCACCCTTTGAAGTGGGCATGAGGTGGTAGTGTATGAACCATGCTTTATAAATCTTTGATTGATTGATTGACATCCCAAGGAGTGGCCATGAGGGGACACCTTGCATGAGTCTCATTCTGTGGCGTGGATATGAGATAACACTGTGTAAGAGTCAAAACCCTATGGGGGATCTGGTCTTCGCCACTGACTGGACTCAACACGATCTCATGTAGATTCCAACAAGTAGAGTGAGCATCAGAAGACTGATGCATGCTTTGTCAAGCAGGCTGTGAACCAAGTGACATGGGGTGGGCAGATTGGACTCCATTTGAACGAGGGTACGCTGGACTTCACGTGACACTCTGCAGGCCACATCCATGGGTAGTGAATGCATGAAGTTCTGTGGTTATACTGAATAAGCAGCTACCTATGTTATGCCATCTATTAATGTAATAACTGCACTTTCACAATTGCTTTATTAACCTTCCTGCTTTCTCAAATTTGCTTGAAAATGCACGATTTTTCTTCTTTTTTTTCAAAATTTTCTTGGGGGGGGTTATCCCCCCCAAACCCCCCTTTTGGGGTTCGGGCTCGCTCGCTGCGCTCGCTCGCTGCGGTGCTGTATGCAAATCACTTTGCTCCCCACCACTTTCGAATGTCACCCACCGCCCCTGCTGCTTTCTACAACTTTGACAAAGTTACTTAAGTCAGTAAGCTCAACTTACATTCAACTGTCACTGTTGTGTTTATAGCATCGCTCCCATGTTTGTTGGTAGCCAGGCATTGATAGATGCCAGACTGGTTTCTTGTGATCTTAGGCCAATACATTATCACATCGACGCCAGCATCGTCGGTGCATTGAATAAGTGGGGGTGGATTCCCAAAGGCTCCACAAAAGAAAAAGGCCTGGCTCCCCTCCACCCAAGTCTGAGTGTTAGAGCAGAAGGATGAATCGAACTTTGGTGCATCTAGGAAAGAACACAAAGAAAGCACTGTTAAGTTAATTCCTTCATGCATGTCGGTGGGAACATGTATGATAATCTGCTTTCTCACAAATAGGATAAACGTCATAATACCACTCTCCATTAGCAAGAGGGTTCATAAACATTTATTCATGAGATTTGTTGATTTTCTCTTCTACTACATTTTCATCCCACTGGTATGTAATATTTTCGGAATATTTTAAATTAAAAGAAACTTTTTTCCTTATTGATGTGCTATTCTCTCTGTTCCCCTTTCTATAACTATACGGCATTAGGATTTCAATGGCTGGGAGGATTCGGCAAAGAGATAAAGGTGCCTTCAGAGTGGGAGAGCATTCTTCAATGAGTGGGAAGTAACTCCAATGTGCAATAGAGGTTTTAATTGAATGGGAGTAGTCTTTTAATCAGAAAATTGAACCTTAAATTAATGGGAAAGGTCTTAAATGATTGGGATGGATATGCAGTAAATGGAAGTGGTGTTCAACAAGTGGGATCTGTTTTTAAAGGGAGGAAGGGGTCTTTCAATCAGTTGGGAGTGGTTTTCGATGAATGGAAAGGGAATCCGTGCTCAATGGGTTGCACCGTTCTTTGGAGGGGGTGTAGGCCTTTATTGAGTTGGTTAGGTCCTAGGTGATTGGGAGGCAGATCTTCGTAAAGTGGTTAGGGTTCAAGTCATAAATGAAAGTGTCAGGTCTTCGAAGTATATATTAGATCTTCACTAAGTAGGTCACGTCGTCCTTGAGTGACTCTGGTCTTGGAATAGTAGGCCCATTGTTAATGAATGGACCAGCTCTTTAATTAACCCCTTCTCTGCGGGGGTAATTCCCCCGCTGTGCTGGCGGGCGGGGGAGCGCGCACAGCACCCCGGTGCTAAAGACAAGCTCAACTCGTCATCAGCCACGGTGCTCTTGTGCTGATGACGAGCTGAGCTTGTCACGGCCACGCCCGTTCCTTAGAACGCTCAGCACAGCAGGGGAATTATCCCCACGTGTGAGCGTTCTAACGGCCATGACGAGCTCAGCTCGTCATTAGCACACGAGCACCGTGGCTGATGATGAGCTGAGCTCGTCATCAGCATGTGAAGGGTTAAAAGGAGAGATCTCTAATGAGTGGGTAATGTCCTCATTGAGCCATCCAGGTTATCACTGGTCGTCAATGAATGGGTCAGGACGGTAAATTGATGGTTGAAGTAGTGGGAAGTATCCAAGGAATTGACCATGTCACGAATGAGTTGGTCAGTTCATCTGTGAAAGGGATGGAGCTCAACGCAAAAGAATGGATCATATCTACTGTGAGTCTTCCAGGTCTCCTATGACCCACAAGCTCAATGAGTAGGTTGGGTGTTCATAAATACGTGGGATATATGTTCAAGGAGCCAGTGAGGTCGACTAAGAGTGGGTCAGGTCTAAAAACAGTGAATCAGGTCTTCAATGAGATTGTGAAAGCAATCCTTTGCAGTTTGGTGAGCCAGATGCTGTGCATTATAGGGTGGCGGAGGTGTCAACTCTGTCACACCAGCTGTTTCTGGTTCTGAAAATCTAGTATTTGCTAACACTATTTTAATATTTCTCCTCCTGCCTTCTCCTGTCACCACAGCGGCCAAAACATTCAGGGCAAAGACATTGTTGACTAGGGCCATCAAGCATGGCAGATCTGTCCTCAATTTTGTTTTATCCAAAAGAAAACCATCAAAGTAGAGTTGTGTTTATTGGCAAAAATGAAACTAATGCCCCCACCCCCTCTCCACCACCTGCTCACCCACCTTTGATGGGAGCTTTCTCCTGGGGCATTTGAGTTACTTGTGGCTTTTCTTCTGTCCAGAACCACTATGACTGACATGCGATCATGGCCAGGACAGATATGGGTGTAAATGGCATGAGAGGGGCTTTGGTGTGTGCAACAGTTTTCCTGACAATAAGATCAATAGCAGCTCTGCCATCAGGAAAACCACATTACCATGACTTCTAAAAGAAAACTGTGAACAGTAAGTGGGCAAACGAGAAATAGTTTATTGTGAACAGATGCACTTTAACACCCTCCTCTAAATGAGGCCCTAAATCTTTATTGAAAATGTCAGGTCTTCCTTTCCATGCTTTATTTAAATGTCTTTCTTCCTTCTTTTTCTTCCCAGATGATGCCTTGTTTTTCACTTATTTTCTCTCTGTTCTGTGTGGAATTTTTTCTTCACTTTTGTCTGTACCGGTCTCACTAATTTAATTATTTTGTTGGTCTTCTGCAATGATCTTTATGTCCTTCCTTCTTTCCTTGTCCCAACAAAACGTTCCCTCACTTTCAAATGCAGCTTTTCATAAGTGGAGCAAGAACTGATAAGGATTGATTGAAAGAAGGGGATTTTCATAATTTCATATTGTTTCCAGCTTACTAGTATAACACACAAAAGTGAAAGGTTCTGTATGTCTAAAAATCTCAAATGTGTGTCAGACGTAGCATAAGAAAAAATGCTTACATTCAACTATGACTGTAACGTTCTTCTCATCCACACCATGTGTATTGCTTGCCTTGCAACGGAAAGTAACAGCATCATGCCTGCTGTCTTCAAGTCGATGTCCGATGACATTGGCCTCCTCATCTTTGGAGCATATGATTTCTGGCACGGGATTGCCATCGGCCTCACACTCGAACATGACGGTGGTCCCTTCCACCCATGTCTGCGTGCTTGGACAGAGGGAGTCACTAAATTCAGAACCATCTAAAATATATAAAAGATAACCGGTAATATAAACACCCTTTAAACCATTTTTCAGATATGTTAATTTACCTACAGTTGGGCTACCATATTTATTAAATATATTATACTACTTTCTAATAACACGGAGGATTGCAGCCGCAAATCCAGATGCACTTGAACAACTAGAGACTAACATGACGCCTAAACTAAATCCAACACTCAATAGGCATGTTACAATTGTGAGTAATTGTTGGGATGGTAAACTACTCTACCCGGTAACAGATGTAGATTCCTGCCGAGTGTGTCCCAGCTGCAGTGATATCTGGATCCTTGGTACATATTTTTTGTCATGGGTGAGCACAGATCGTGCATGTACACCGTGACCAAGGCCTGTCTCACAGACTGCAGCCTTGTTAGACTGAGAGGGGTGGACAAATGCTACCCTTGCAGTGGTGAAGAGCTACTGCTTTTATGAAGAGATAAGTAGAACAAGCATAGTGGTAGCAGTATACCGTGTTTTTGTAGTAATAATTTGTGGGGTGAACAACACTTTTTGGCTGTTTCACTAGAGTGGGTCCTACCGCCCACTCATGTGAATTGCAGCTGCTGTATGCTTAACTTGCCATTGGCCTACATCATGTTAGTATGTAGCACTGTACACTGCAAGTGTATCTGCATGTGAGTGCTGTGCTGTATCTGTGGCAGTGTGGAACAGTACATGGAGGCCTGTGGGTTCCATATTGGAAACCAGACCAGAGCTTGGAAAGGCATGTGGAGGTGGAGACTGTTTTGTGGATTACCGCTTTCCTGATTGTTGGAGCAAAGGAGAATCAGACACTCGTGCAGTTCATAAGGGTTATGTCATTTTGAAAAGATCACTGGACCATGAAGCCTAGGCACATTCTCTGGAAAATGAAGAATCATATAGAGCAGGGTAGGGCCTTTATAACCTTTGTTAGGTATATATGAGCAAGGCTAACATTCAGGTGTGATCCTCGAGTCACTCCCATGGCCTGTGTTGTGGAGCCACCAAAGTTGGAGTTACTCCTGCTATAAAGGACAGAGGAGTGAGCACTTCATATGAGCTATCACCCCCAACTTAAACTTCAAAGACTGAGACACTATATCATATCTGTGTCTGGAAATGGATTATAAAAAGGGAAGCTTGAATCTCCCTAATTGTAAAATTATGAAATGTTGGTCAGTCAACAGTAACTATATGTCTGTGTGACCAGGATTGGGGACCAAGGTCTGCTAGCCTCACTGCTGAATGAGAAGACATCATCAAGGAGAAACAAGACCACTTGCCCTGGAGTGTAAAGCACCAGTATCTGCCTCCCCGCTACACCAGAGGACCCTGTGAGGAGAAGGAGAGTGCCTGGAGGGGGAAAGGTTCAGTTGGAATCCTATCGAGTAGATCCCTGAAGTGAAGTGTAAGATTCCAGTCCATTCAAGACTGATGCACCAATTGAGCTATCCTCCCATCTGCTGCCGCTCGCGGCCCCCGTGTGCCTGGTGAGGTCCATGGTGAAGATTTAGGGCCATTGCCCTGCTGCTTCTCTGTGACTGAATAGGGCCATCTCCCTGTGCAGGGCTGTGACCCAGAGAGCTGTTGCCCTGTGTGCCTCATGTTCATGACCATCATATGGCAGGTAAGGGCAACAGTGAATAGAGAGAACCTTGACCCTGCTCGCAGGGCCGGTCGCTCCACACGCCGCACGGCTCCTCATGTTCGCCTGTGTCTTCTGCCCCTTACCGCTGCTGCCGCAAGTTCGCTGCTGGTGAGTCCTGTGCTGCCTGATCTGTGTTCTGCCTTTTTTTCTTCTGTATTATTTAGTGCGTTTTTTCCAGCCCTATTGTTCCCCCTGTGCCTGTATTTGTTCCCCCCGCTTCTGTGCCCCCGATTCTCGCTTCCCGCCGCTACTCCCCTGCGGCCCTGCCCCCTTGCTCTCTGTTTCCCGCCCATTGACCGCCCCGCTCCCAGCTGCTCCTCCCTCCCACTTCGCCATTTATGGAGGACACCGCGCGGAAGCGCAGCGGACGCGCGCAGCGGACGCGCCCCAAAGGCAAGCCCGTCCGCGTCTGGACCGCGCCCAGCGCCAGGACCCCTGGACCCCGAGGCCGCCACAACACCAGACTGCTCTACAAATCCAGCACCCTCCACGCATTCAACCCCGGACGAAACCACCCCTGCTACCAGGCCACCCCGAAACACACCCAAGGGCCCTTCACCTGTTGGAACAGCGCTTCACCAGCATCCGGCACGCCGAACCCTCCACCAGAGAACCCAACCACCTCCGCTGCATCCTCCTCAACACTCGCACTGCTCGCAAGCATCCCATTGAACTCTGGGACCTCCTAGACTCCACCGCCCCCGACGTCGCCTTCCTGACGGAGACCTGGCTGAACACCACCTCAGCGCCAGACATCGCCATAGCCATCCAGAAGGTTACAAGATCTCCCGCAGAGATAGCACCAATGGAGTGGGAGGAGGAATCGCCATCATCCACAAGGACACCCTCAGAGTATCAACCAGCACCGACGACACCCTCACCACCGCTGAGCACATGCACTTCTAGATCCACACCGACCCCAACACCACCCTCAGAGGAACACTCGTCTACAGACCACCTGGTCCCCGACAGCAATTCAGCGACAGCCTCGCCGACCTCATTAGCACCCGTGCCCTCTCCTCAACGGACTACATCCTCCTCGGAGACCTGAACTTCCACCTCGAGAACAACAACGACACCAACTCCACCACCCTGATCGACAACCTTGCCAACCTCAGACTCAAACAGCTCGTGACAACTCCCACCCACGCCGCCGGACACACACTGGACCCCATCTTCTCCGCAAGCCCCCACGTCTCCTTCAACCACACCACCGAACCCCACTGGACCGACCACAGATGCGTCCACTTCACCTTCAGGAAACCCGCCACACACCACCGCACCCAACGGCTGCCACACCGCTACTGGGGCAAGGTCACCAAGGACCAACTGACCACCACACATCAGCAACTGCGCCAACACCCTCGCCCCACTCAAGACCTCCACAGCCAACCACACCAACAAGAAAGCTGCATGGTTCACCGATGACCTCCGGACTTCCAAGCGCACCTGCCGGAAGCTGGAGAAAAACTGGCTCCGAGACCAAACACCAGACAGCTACACCGCCCACAAGAACGCCACCGGCAGACACCACCAACTCATCAGGACCGCCAAGAGGACTGCCTACAAGGACCGCCTTGACAACAACGCACACAACTCCAAAGAGCTCTTCTAGCATCGTGAAAGAACTCTCCAACCCCAGCTCCAACACAAACGACATCCCACCGTCACAAGACCTCTGCGACTCTCTGGCCACCTTCTTTCACCGCAAGATCATCGACATCCACGACAGCTGCAACTCCGACACCCCCATATCAGCCCCCGAGACCACCTGCTCGCAGACCACCACACGCACCAGTCGCCTGACCTCCTGGACCAACGTCAGCGTCGAAGAAACAATCAAGACCATGAACTCCATCCACTCCGGAGCACCTTCTGACCCATGCCCTCACCACATCTTCAAAAAAGCCAGCACAGCCATCGCACCCCACCTCCGGAAGACAATCAACATCTCCTTCGAGTCAGCAACCTTCCCGAAGAGCTGGAAGCACGCCGAGATCAACGCCCTTCTGAAGAAACCCAAGGCAGACCCCAAGGACCTCAAAAACTTCCGGCCCATCTCCCTGCTCCCCTTCCCGGCGAAAGTCACAGAGAAGATTGTCAACAGACAGCTGACCCGCTACCTCGAGGAGAACAACATCCTGGACCCTTCCCAGTCCGGCTTCCGGAGCAACCACAGCACCGAGACCGCCCTCATCGCTGCCACCGACGACATCAGGACCCTGAAGGACAAAGGAGAGACAGCCGCCCTCATCCTCCTGGACCTATCTGCAGCCTTTGACACGGTCTGCCACCGCACCCTAGCAACACGCCTCCACGACGCCGGAATCCAGAAGAAGCCTGGCCTGGACCACATCCTTCCTCTCTGGCAGAATCCAGAGCGTCCGCCTACCTCCCTTCCGATCCCAGACCACCGAGATCGTCTGCGGTGTCCCTCAAGGTTCCTCCTTAAGCCCGACGCTGTTCAACATCTACATGGCACCGCACGCCTGCGTCGCACGACAACACAGCCTCAACATCATCTCCTACGCCGACGACACCCAGCTGATCATATCCCTCACCGAAGACCCCCACACCACCAAAGCCAACCTCCACAAAGGAATGAGGGCCGAATGGATGAAGGACAGCAGGCTGAAGCTGAACTCAGACAAAACTGAGGTCCTCATCCTCGGCCCAACCCCATCAGCCTGGGACAACTCCTGGTGGCCCACTTCGCTAGGAACAGCCCCAGAACCCACCAACCACGCATGCAACCTGGGGGTCATCCTCGACCCCGCCCTCTCCATGACCAAGCAAGTCAACGCCATCTCCGCGTCCTGCTTCAACACCCTCCGGATGCTCCGCAGAATCTTCAAATGGATCCCCTCCAACACGAGAAAAACCATCACCCATGCACTCGTCACCAGCAGACTAGACTACGGGAACGCCCTCTACGCAGGAACAACAACCAATCTCCTGAGACGGCTACAACGCATCCAGAATACCTCAGCACGACTGATCCTCAACGTCCCCCGACGCAGCCACATCACCCCCCACCTGAGAGGCCTGCACTGGCTCCCCGTCAGCAAGAGGATCACCTTAAAACTCCTCATCCACGCACACAAAGCCCTATACAACACCGGACCAGCATATCTCAACGACCGACTCAGCTTCTACACCCCCGCCCGCAACCTCCGCTCTGCCGACCTCGCCCTCGCCACAGTCCCATGCACCGGAAAACCACCGGCGATGGCAGATCCTTCTCCTACCTCGCCGCCAAGACCTGGAACACCCTCCCCACAAACCTTCGGCAGACCCAGAACCTGCTAGCCTTCAGACGACTTCTCAAGACCTGGCTCTTCGACCAGTAGCAGCAGCAGCACCCCCTACCACCTCCCCACCCCCCACCACCCCAGCACCTTGAGACCCTCACGGGTATGTAGCGCGCTTTATAAATGATTGATTGTTTGATTGATTGATTGATCGCACTCGAGCAACGAGCAAATGTGAAGCGCCTTGCGCTGTGACTTGTGTAAGCAGAGCATCGTCTTATTCACCAGAACCTAGACACCACCCAAGACATACCACCAGAATCAGGAGAACCTACTGCATGATTGGAGGATGCCAGCCCCCCCAGCCGGCAGCATCCAGATTACTTTTCATGGCAGACCATGGACAAGTGCTTGGGCTTTCCTTTTCAGTACAACAGCGAGAGCAGGTATGACTGATCACCAGGCTGCAAAGCATCCGGGGAATTATGATTTGACTGTATTATTATGGCGCTGAGAAACTTTGACCCTTAAAAAGGCCATTATAGAATTTCTGCGACTTGTGCCCACTACTGAAGCGTAACCTGAATGTTGCCTCAAGTAAATGTGGAATAGCCACAGTCTGTAGATTCAGAAGTGAGACCCTTCACTTTGCATCATACATAAATATTATTTTTTGCATCAAATGAAGTATCTGCCTGTACTTTCATTTATTAGTGTTACTGACCATATTTTGAGTCTTGTGCTCAGGCTCACCTGCACCTAACTTCCCCCAAGAAGCCTTGGAGTGCTCAACCCGCGCCACCACTTACAGTCAAGTTCTAAAGGAGTAGTACTTGGCCCAGTTACACAGAGCTGCTAGAAGGTCGGGCCCTGGCACATCAGAAGTTAAAGGCATCAAACCCCACGCTTGGGCCCAGTAACCCTTGCCCGCTCTGTGACTCTCTTAAGTGGATTCGGATAGCAATGAAATGTCCTGTCTCAACCATCTATTAGCCGTTTTTAGGGCTCGCCTGGCGTTGGAGCGCGAAGCGCTCCCGCCAGCGAGTTCTATAGTCACTATCCTCCCTGCCAAGGGAGTGAGAGCTGCTCCAAACCTGGGCACGAGCCGACTCAGGTCCGTGAACGCGCGGGAACGTCAACGTGCACGTTCACGCGCGTCACGCTCCTGTCCTCCCGCGTCTCTTCTGAGGCGCGCTCGAGGCCGACTTGCGGTGTGCTGTTCCAGCGTTAGGTAAGTGAGGGCCGGGGGGGATTTGTTTGCTTGTTTTTTTTTAGTTTCCAAGCACTGTACACAGATTGGTAGGGGAAGTTTATTCCAGTAAAAGGATGTCAGTTAAGAGAAAGACAAGGTTCTCGAAAATCAAAGGCTACACACTAGAAATGATATTTCTTTAAGTGCATAAAACATTACATGGAAATAACTACAAGAAAAAAAACTGTTTATCGAAGTAAATATGTAATTCTTAAGAGGTCAAAATAGGTTACTCCCCTTCCTGTGCCGTCCAATAGTAAGGCGTGTTAGTAACTCATTGCAGCGCCATGTTTGCTAGGCCGCAGGTTATTCCCCTTGCATCCATCTCCTTGCCGTGGTTGGAGCCGGGATCTCTTGTGCTGAAGAGTATGACGGGAGGCACTCCGCCTCTGCAGAAGGTCTCCGAGGTAAGGGCTAGGGAGGAAGAGTCCCGTTCGCAGCAGGCCTGGCTCCCGACGGCCACCACAAACACACACTGATCCGAGGCGCGTCGTCACCTCCAGTTCTCCGTGGTTTCCAAAAAGGGAAGCGTCTTTCGAGGGTCTTGGAGGTGAACTTCGGTCTTCATGCTCGTGCCCGGATGCATTGTCCGCCATTAAGTGCGAAGAGGTGGTCTCAAAGCGAATTGCGAGGTCCGTCGAGCAGGTTCTGAAGCTAGCACATGAATGTGTACCTTACACCGGTCGGGTAAGGTCCAAGCCTTTCCTGTGGCTTGTAAAACAGGACTGCGGTTTACGGATCCTCGTGCACTCCTCCTCAAAGACCTGGAAACCAGAAGCAAAGACTCGGTCCCGGGAAGCTGTTGTCACTCCGTGTAAGCCACAAGTAGGCGCGCATAGAAAGATCGCCTAATTTGCTTCTAGTTCCACCCAGCTATTATGACACCAAACAGTGGTTTAAATGGGAAGATACTCAGTACCTCCACTTCTTTACATATGGAACGGATGGTACTGGTATTTCTCAGCACGGCTCCAGAGTACCGGCACGTCTCGGCAGCACATAGGTACTCTGGGATGGCGAGTACCTGCAGTTCTATATTTCCATTCCAAGCACTGCCCAAACCCATTGTTCCGGTGTACAAGTGCGCCATAAAGGAAGACTGTGAGGAACCCGTGTCACACTTTCGGCTTCTGACTGTAATGTCTGTTTTGCTATTGTGTTTTTCTTTCCTGTCATAGCTGTCACTTTCAATCTCCTCTCTAGCGCCAACAAACCTTGTGGGTGTATATGCATTTTATAAGTTCGGATAACTTAACATTTTTTAATCGCACCTCATTACATACTGGCGTGTGCAGCCTATGTTGTGATGTTGGGCATGTTATATAGCGCGAATTCTTGCTGTATATGGCCTCGCAGCGCTAATTATGCCGCACAAGAACACGTAAAACTAGTGAGCATTCGTGGCACTTCCCCCCGGGTTTTCGACGCTCAGATACTGTGTTGCTTATGCGTTTATTTCACGTTCCCGATACACTCTGTCTCGTCAGCTTTCCACGCAGTTATCTTTCACTCTGGAAAATGATTTACACATATAAATAAATGCAAGCAAAACATTCGGTAAAATACGCCTCTTCTAATTTACGTACGCATCATACGCAGATGTATAAAATGAGATTTTTAATTTGCAACATATGGTTGAAAGTAGAGCTTTTACAATACATCAAATTGGTAATAACGCATGTTTTTAATTTGGTTAAGAACTGCAGTGCGCAAGCTGCAGAGAGGACTTGAGTATTTAAGTGCATTTTAAGAGATGGGATGATTCATTTAATATACGTGTTATACCCCCCCATTCCCCTCCGCCGCACTCCCCCACTCTCCCCGTGCGCTCGCCCCCCCCCCCGCAGGCCCCACACCCCCTCGCACTCCCCCCAGCTCCTGGCTTCACCTCCTCGCACCACCACCCTCAAACCCCCCCGCCCCATCTCCGCTCTCCACGCCCCTCCGCCACCCTCCAACCCCCGTCCACCCGCGCCCCCCACGGTGACGGGGGTCTGTTGGGCTCTACCACGCCCTCCTCCCCCCTGACGACGAGCCCCAATCCAACTCACTCTCCCCCCCACCACCTCACGCCCTCATCTCCGACTCCTCAATCAATAGCGGAGACCCCCCATCCGTCCCCCACTACCCTCCCCACCCTGTTTCACCCCCAGGGCCCCCCCCAGCTCGCCGTCCCTCCCGTCCCCCGCACCCACAACCACGTCCACCCCGCCCTCCAGCTCCCCTGCCCCCCCTCTCCATGCTCTCCCCCTGCCGGCCCCCCTGACCCCGCCCCCCGCCACCCCCGCAGTACGCACTCTATCTGCACCCCCACCAACCCCGCACTCCCCGCTCCACTGGACTCATCCATCCGGCTCTCCGCCCCCACCACGAACACCAGCGCCTTCTTCACTGTGCCCTTGCGCTTATTACTTTTTGCCTTCCCCCCCTTCTGCCACCACCGCAGCTCTCCCTCGCTGTCCGCCGCCTCTCCCGCCCCTCCTCCTCGAACCCGCCTCACACCGCGGGCGTGACCGAGGCGGCTCACAACACGCCAAGACTGCCGCCGCAGCGCCATCGGCAGCGCGTCGCGGTGGCCTTACCCGAACGTCGTCCTTCACCAGATCCAGGCGGCCTGCTTCATCGAGTAGGCGCAAGGCCTGGGGGGCCCGGGGGGATTTGTTTGCTTGTTTTCTTACTGAACTACTCTCACTACAGGCACAACACACTTTTTTGTTCTCATTCGGATTTGCCAAAGGCAGCTGCGTGTTTATTTTTGCATCATGCTTTCACTTAAAGTGAAAGCGATATGCAATTATATACAAACGGCTGCCTTTGTGCAATGCAATAATGTGTTCCGGTGCCCGGCGTGCTCTTCTACTGGCACCACCTCTCTGGTCTCTTGCTTGGGCCGAGTCAGCCGTCCCTGCAGCGTCTCTTCCTGCCCGTCCGTAAGCTAGGCTCGGAATTTAACCAAATAAATTAAAAGGCAGCCTGCTAGCTCTCCACACACCGCCGCACCCGCCTTGGCTCAAGCGCCACCACAAGCCAGTTCGGAATTAGTTTTAGTGTGCAAGCTCGTAGAGTGCTATTTAGAAAACAATCATGAAGCCAGCCAATTTGGAGCTGTTCGTGGTAGGTTTTTTTGTAGTTATCGCTCTCCTTAGGTGCAGATGAGATGCCTTACTCACCACTGAACACTTTACCCGACTTAAAAAAACAAAACATTTTTAATCGTTGCAGTTTGTTGGGAAACTGCTTGAAATCCAGGATAAATCTAGAAAACTGCTGCCTACTTCAGGGGAACAAAAGGTGTCTGGAAAGTTAACTTATAAAGTGGCGGTGGAGCTGCACTGGAAGTGAAATGGAGATCTGGAAAAGGTTCTGCTAGCCCCATGTTGCACCGAGCGAGCCCAGATGGTGCTCGCAAGAGAGCGCCGATAGGGATACCACGGTTGTCCATCTGAGTTGTCATGAGTCCCCGCACACAATCTTTCTTTAAATGTATTTATGTATTAAATATATTGCTGTTCCTCAGGCCACGCCACGTGGGCTTCAGGCGGGTTACAGCTTGGTAAGGTGGGATAACGAGCACAGTGCATTACACTGTGACTGTTTGGTTAGTGTCTGGTATTCTCAGCATAGGGGAGATAGGGGAGAAGGGTTACTGTGTGTATGTTATATTTATTGACCTACATTGGCAATATCTGCCCAAGATGAGTGCCTTTAAAAGTGTCCTGAATGGCAGTGAGTTATTATTGACTGTTATTTCCTCCGTTAGAACATTCCGGAGTTTTGGGGTCCAACGCGGGAATGTGTTTTTCAGCACATTGCTCTTCCTCTTTAGACATTTCCAGAATCGGGTATGTTTTGTTTCTGTGGTGCGCGCCCCTGCAGTGATCATGAGCATGTCTTTTAAGTATGTGGGAATTCATTTCTGTGGGCCCTCGCTCTCTGCTCCTTTGACAGCTCTGTAGTGACACGCTCGTGTGTGGACACACACAATAAGAGTCTGTTTTCCAACAGTGTCTTCCAAATTCAAACACTTGGCACTACAGCTCTGCAACGCTGCCTTCCTGTCTCTTTCTATTCTTGTCTTTCTCTCTCTCTCTCTCTTCCTGTCTTTCTTCCTCTGTTGCTGTCTTTCTCTCTCTGTTGCTGTCTTTCTCTATCTGTTCCTGTCTTTCTCTCTCTGTTAGTCTTTCTCTCTCTGTTCCTGTCTTTTTCTCTCTGTTCCTGTCCTGCCTTTCTCTCTGTGTTCCTGCCTTTCTCTCTCTGTTCCTGCCTTTCTCTCTCTCTGTTCCTGCATTTTTCCCTATCTAGTCCTGTCTTTCTCTCTCTATTCCTGTATTTCTCTCTCTGTTCCTGTCTTTCTCTCTCTGTTCCTGCATTTTTCTCTCTCTAGTTCTGTCTTTTTCTCTCTCTGGTCCTGTCTTTTTCTCTCTCTGGTCCTGTCTTTTTCTCTCTCTGTTCCTGTCTTTCTCTCTCTGTTCCTGTCTTTCTCTCTCTGTTCCTGCATTTTTTATCTATCTATTCCTATCTTTATCTCTCTATTGCTGTAGTGCTCTGTTCCTGTCTTTCTCTCTCTGTTCCTGTCTTTCTCTCTCTGTTCCTGTCTTTCTCTCTCTGTTCCTGTCTTTCTCGCTCTGTTCCTGTCTTTCTCGCTCTGTTCCTGTCTTTCTCGCTCTGTTCCTGTCTTTTTCTCTCTGTTCCTGTCTTTCTCTCTAATCTTGTCTTTCTCTCTCTAATCCTGTCTTTTTTTTTCGCTCTCTCTGTTCCTGTCTTTCTCTCTATTCCTGTCTCTTTTTCTCTCTTCCTGTGTCCCTTCCACGCTTTCTCTTTTTGCTAGCTGCCATATACCCCGGGGAGCTGTGGACAGAGGCAACGGTCGTGGACCTTCAAAAAATGACCTCCTTTGACCCAGTCTCCACCCCACTCACACCCCGCCTGCCGGGAAATGCCTGCTGATATAAATGGCCAATCTGTCCTCGGCGATTGTGCCTCATACGTGCACTCAGATTTTTAACCTGGAACTGGGCTCGGCCCACAACATGAAAAGTGTTTTGGCCGCAAACAATCAGTTATTCCTCATTACTTTGCTTTGAATTTTGCTATTTGATATATTGACCACATTTCTATATTGTACATATTAGGCCCACGCTATTGACTGTTCAATCTACCACTCTTTACTTTCCATTGGTTGGAACATTTCAAGCAGCATCTTCGCGGCATGTGATTAACGCATCAGCAGAAGCTCCCCGCGGGGTCCCAGTCACAGGGAGGAGCTAACGAGACAGCCAAGGGCCAGGAAAGTGAGGCTCATGGAATAGAATGTGAGTGCTGCACCAACGAGACAAGAGCAGTGTGCGTGCCTGTGAGTGCTGAAGAACCCAGAGTAGATAGAGCGTGCCGCCAAGCTAAACGGTTTTGAGACAGTGACCGTCACAGCACTGAGGCAGGAAAGCAAAGTCAGTATGTATCGGAGCGGGAGACAGCATGAAGTAGCCTCAAGGAAGAGAGAGCGGAGGACCCTTGTAACACTCTAATGTGACAGCAAAGAGAGGTGCCTGCTGCGTGTTACTGTGAAGAAGGGGGCACCTCCAGAGCAGGCTTAAGCTACGTACACTAGGTATGGGCAAAGGAAGTAGGGGGGCTGCAGCACCTCAAAAATAAGGTTTGGGGTTCAGAAAATTCTGGAACAATATCAAAAAAAATTGCAATGCAATTGGTCTCGCATTTACGCGACTTTAAGCTATTGACATTGTAAATAACAATACCTTTTATTTATGTTTTGGTTTTTAAAACATAAATAAAAGGCATTGTCATTTACAACGCCAATATCTTAAACTCACACAAGGGCGAGACCTATTGCATTGCAAATGCTTGTTTTAATTTCCTGAAAACTGTAGGTGTAATGTATATACATGCATACTTGAGTGCTGTGGGAAACCCACCTACATTGAGAGTCTCACAACTTTTCAAACAGGTATAGTAGGTGTACAAGTGTACAAACACAACTTACATTCAACTGTCAATGTTATATTCTTAACGCTGTGGCCATGACTGTTGGTAGCCAGACATTGATAGACGCCAGACTGGTTCCTTGTGACTTGAGTCCAATGATCACTTAGCAGAAGTCCCCCTCCGTCCTTGGTGCATTCAACATATGAAGGTGGGTTTCCATCAGCTTCACAGAAGAAGAAGGACAAAGAGCCTTCCTTCCATGTCTGACTTACAGGACAAAGGGAGGTACTGAAATCAGGTGCATCTAGAAAATATCACAGGAAAATACGGTTAGTTGTCTTGCATACATTCCTAAGTGCTTCTGCGCAAAAGAGCACTTATGTAAAAAAAAAAAAGGATTGCACAAACTGTAATTTTAAATATATGGGGCCTTATTTATAAGGAATTAACCCAGTATAGTGCTGCAAGACATTTGCCTTTTCAGTGCTTTGTTAATTCCAATGCCCAGGGATGCATCATATCTACAATGATATGATGGATCCCTGTGCTTACCTCTACGCTGGCGCACAATAGCTGCCATGCGCCGACGCAGGCACCCATGCGCCATTGTGCAAGGGTGCCTGCATTGAGGGGAGTGATTGGTTATGTAAAGGAAGGTGAACATAAACAATCTGAAACGGCTTTTTGAAACTTCTATGTGTGCTGCTTAATGCAAACCGTAATTTTTTATGATTGTTTATGTGCAGGAAGAGACACCTTCCTGCACATAAACAATCACAAGAGGTGATTTCCTCGTTCTATGTGTGCGGCAGAATGCAGCACGCATAGAAAGAGGAAATAAATGAGGAGAAATTAGAGCATTTCTCCTGTCTGTGCCTCCCTACGCCTCTTGTAGGGAGGCAGAGCATTCTGATGCATTTCCAGGTTCATGACTTCTCGTAAATCTGGAAATGTGGCAGAAGTCATGGGTGTTGCGTGAAAACACCCACAGCAATGCCCATGACATGTCTCTTTCACGCAAAGTGTTGCATGTAAGGGGGCCATATTTACAAGGGCACGAAAAGCCACGTAGGGTGGATTTACGTGTCCTTGTAAATATGGGGAAGCAGGTTTCGCTGCTGGTGCATCACAAAACGTCACGCACTGGTGGCGCAAGGGGCTTGGAAATAAGCCCAATAGTTTTGTTTAATTTAGAATTTTCTATCTTTATCTTTGGTATTATTTACCTTCCTCTCTCTGTCAATCTTACTATTCTCCTTTTTGTTCCTCTCTCATTCCCTTTTCCTGTCTCTACACCACTGTTAATAGGTGAACGAGGCGAATAGAATGGACCACATTATTATTGAGCAGGCATCCACAATGAAAGGATCAATGATTCGGAGAAGGATGGGTGTTCAATAAGTAAGGAGGGCCATAATGATCAGACAGGGTCTTAAATAAATTGGGCACAGCATTCTGGTGAAGATCGTATCTTTCATTTCAATAGGTGAACTAAGTCTTCAAGTTGTCAAAGGGTTGTTCAGTTTGTCCATGAGGGAATCAGAATGTTATTTAGTGGGATACCGCTCTAAGTTAGCGGGAAAAGGCTAGCATGTTCAAGGAAGTGACTATGTCTTCAATGAGCTGTGTATATCTTCAATGAGCAAATTTGATTTTCAGTGAGTGAATCATATCTTTATTGAATTGATCCTAACTTCAATTAATGTGTCATTATTGAGAGAAGGGTTACGTTTTTAATGATCTGGTCAATTGTTTATAGTATTGGCAAGCCCCTTAATAAGTAGGTCTAGCATTTTCTGAGCTTACTGAGCATCCAATGCATATGTCATGTTTTCAAACAGAGAGTCAGTATTCCATGGTTGAGTCAGGATCTCAATGGGTGGATCAGATCTTCAACGAGTGAGTCAGGCCTTCACTGATTGGATCAACTGAGTGGGATGAGTCTTAAGTGAGTTGATCAAGCTTTCATGGAGATTGTGAAGTCTCTGATAAGTGGGCTTTAATTTTTAACCAGTGGACCAAGTATTCATTACAAAGGTCTGTTACATGGCTGATGCCCAACAGAGTCTCTGAGGCTGTTTCTAGGTCTAGACGTCCAGTTCTTCACAGTTAAAGTCTGAAAAAGATACGTGCTAACCCTTTTAGTAGCCATGTTGCCTCCAATACTGTGTAGTGCCTAGCAGAAGGTAGAGTTGTCTAGGGTACTTGGCTCCTAAGAAGGAGGTGAAAAAACCAGTAGACTTCTAAAATCGCTCACAGTATTCGTGGAGTTGATCAAATGTTCAAAAAGAGGGTCACATCTCCATTAAGTAGGTAGAAATTGCCTAGTATCTCATGGTTTCAAAAAGGATGTCTTGTATTCAATCAGTGAATGACGTCAATAATTTGCCTTGCTTTTCAGTGAGTGGGTTGGATTTTCAATAATTGGGTCAGGTCTTCTGTGAGTTGACTGAGTCTTCAATGGCTAAATGAGGTCTTCACAGAGAAAGTAAACTTTTCCAATGTGTAGGTCAGATGTTTTCTATGTGGAAGGGATTTACAGTAATTGTTTTGGATTTCCAATGAGTAGGCGTGTCTTCAATGAATGTATTAGGTTGTCCAAGAATGCATTTTTAAAGGGGGTTATCAGTTCTTTGAACTGTATCTCAGGTCATGAAAATGGGGTTCAGGTCTATTAAAAGTGTGTCTCATCATCTAAGAGAGGCTATAGACTTCAGGTTTTAAAAGTATACATTCGCCCTACAAGGAACTTGTGCTTAATAAGGTAATGAGGTACAGTGTGTAGGAACTCTGTCATTTCTTCAATTGGTTGCAAGTAGCTGTATTAGTGCATACTTATCATCAGGATTAAAATGCTACATGCTTAGACCCTAAACAATATATGTAGAGGCCGGCAAACACCCCGAAAAGACTGAAACTAGGATCATAATTCAGGTGAGTTCATTAAGGCAAAGCCCCCCTCCTGGTTGTTGGGATCTGGGCTAACTTTTCAGTGGTGATGCTCTGAATTTGTCAGTTTGTTGGAGAACAAACAGGTAATTACACTTGACAAATCAGCATAAGGAACGATGAAGGAGACCAGTGAAACTGGGACAGTTATGATTAATGTTTCATGAAGTCAGTTAATGGTAGAGGGATCTTACGTAACAAGCATGTATCTTGGGCAATAGAAAACTGCAAATGTTGGTAACTAGGGACAGGCTGTTTACTTACAGGAAACATTTAACACGAATGACGCTGTCTTTGATATATTCAGAAATCCCAGTGTGACTTCGCATGTAATGTTCCTTCTGTGGTCTTCTTTTTGTATTCTCAAGATGTGGTCGCATACAATCTCTGTTCTTCCTTCACAAATCTTTAATGTGGTATTGCCCTTGATTACTACTGAAGCTTCGCTTGGGTCAGATTCTGGAAACACGCATGTGATATTCACGTCTTGACCAGCCAATGTATTCACATCTTGTATATTCAGGGAAGGTTCAGGAAAGCCTATAAATATATAATTAAGAAAGATAATTAGTACCTCAACTGGAGGCATGTGAGTGTAGCCTGGAAACTGTTTATTCCTATATTATCTCTCTACAATGTAGAAGAGTACATATCCATGCATGTGCATAATTTGTGCACTGCTATTCCATTTACGGGAACATATTGACCTTTGCTCCTTTCTGTGTTACCCTTTAACGGGAATCATTCACAACTCTCAAACCAACACCCTAAAATATACACTTATATTACATCAGCACCAAGTAGTACAAAAGTTAAATACCATGTACATGCAATGCTAGCATCTGAAATGAATTGTGTGAAGGAATGGGCAGAAAAGCCCCGTTCTCTAAAATGAGAGATGTAGGTAGTTCTTCCATATGAAAACTAGGCCTGACTGCACATTTTAGACCTCCAAAATCATGGACTTATATAAAATAGCTCACTGTAAATATCAACTTGTTTAAAAGTCCTAACTCCAGCCAAAAACACTTACTACCTGTTTTGGGTATATTGTGGTAAACCATCGACAGTGAGAATCCATGCATGTCAAGAAGATTTTTTTGTAAGGAGATATTTAAGTATGATAGATATATGCATTTGACTCAACATTGGTGCTGTTTGTGTAATTTGCTGGTGAGTATAGAAGGCAACGTGCTCATTCTTTACGGTAGTTCAATTCTGTGTTTGACACCAATGCCCATAACACATCTCCCTTTTACCAAGAAGCGCAAGTAGAAATTCTTCACCCCCCACACACATACACCCACACACAAAACAAAACACAATAGGAAGCAAGCAAAGGCACCCAGTCTGCCCATGACATTTACATAGCATGGAGCACAAACACAAGACACAGACGAGCACATCCACAACACAACGTAACCAGAACAATCAACATGGGACCACATAGTCTGTCCATGATTTACACTCAATCTGAAGTGTTGCTCACAATCAGTAGTCTGCCCATGAACTACAAACAGCCCCAAAAAATTATGTATGCAACCCACAACTTGCCTGCGACCAAGAACTTGCCTGTGATTTACACAGAAGGTGGTGCAAAGCATGGGACTCTCAAGCAGCCCATAATTTAAAGACACCAAAGGTGAAACACCTGTGCCAAATAGCGGGCATCATGACTTATGTAGAGTAAAGGTGTGACACATGCCACCCATAGCCTGCCCACGACTTATACATGAAAATAGCATGATGCATGGGACTAGAAAATGTGCCTACGTTTTGCTACTAGTCTGACATGAGAAAAAAAAATAGAATCAGTGTGTTGAAGACCTAAACAACACATGCCGCACATGATCCAGAATTGGATAGTTGGCAGGAAAATCAGCACAAGGATACCTTGCTGGTGATAGTGTCGAAATAAATACACATAACATAACAAAATACACATAAAAACCAGTCTGTGGCCTTGACTGACTTACCTATGGTTAAGTAACTAAAAAAGAGTCCACCAGTACTCAAAGACAAATTAGCTATCTTTTCAGGAAACTTTACAGTATTCAAGAAAAGCGATATGTTTTCTTAAAATAACCCTCACCCACCAAAATGTCCCTTGGTGTCATGCTTCATCATCGGGTTCTTCCCGCCCGCTGCGGAATGGGGCGTGCTGTGACCGACAGAGACGTGGGGGCACTTTGTAGGGTGTGGACTATAAAGGGATTAGTGATAAGAGTGGGAGGGTCAAACTCGTGAGTTTAAAAACATATTTGGCTACGTGCAAAATAGCTTTTATTGACTCCTGTAGCTGATATTATTAAAAAGGGGGCGAGCAGAGTAACACACTGTGATGGGTGTGTGTCTCCTGGTCTACATGTTTAAAGCTTTTAGGACCAAATTTAATAATTCTACAAAAAACACTCCTAGAACAAAACCTTATTGGTCTCCCTAATTATTATTAAGGTGAGAGATCCCTGGAAAGACAGCTAATTTGTCTTTGAGTACGGGTGGACTCTTTTTTCATTACTTATATAAGAAAGGAGGTCGAATCCACGGTAGAACATTACCTCGCTCTCCCTTTTTGATTCGATTTGTTTTTTATCTATGGTTAAAACATGCACTTCCTCAATATGCATGTAAAAGCCCCCCAAAAAAGCACAAGTAATAAGTCAATGGACTTCCCCAACATGCATAAGACCAAGTCACACATCTAACCAGTAATAGACAACATACTGGAGAAAAGTATTACAACAAAATAGTAAATAACAGACAACTACGCAATTACTAATAACATAGAGAGCACATTTGTGTACTAGGCACTAGCAAACTTGAAACTTGTAACACTAAAAATGACATCCATAGCCCATAAAATAACCTATTTCGGTAAAGCATGACCATCTTCACCCTACTATACATTCAATCACCAATAAACAGTCCAACCCAAACTTCCAAGCCAACCCTCCTCAGAAGAGAAATGTGAGCAACTTCTTACTGGTTTCAATATAGCTAGGCTCATCAGTAAGTCATAGCTTCAGTTGTGTGGTAGAGCGAGCATGGGACCCACATCTGGGCATACCAGTCGCACTTTAGGTTTCACTGTGAGGAAAATAGAGAGGTGAAGGGTGGAATGTTGGCAAAAGTATCATTCAATGGCAATCACTGGGGCCACATTCCAGTCTCTCATTTTCTTGCAATGTGTCACTTTACACAAATGACTAACCACATGAAAATCAACCTTTGTCCTGCTCCAATAGGAATAGTCCCTCCCGAATGTCAAGACAAGGCTTTCTCCAAATGTTTCTTCCCATCACGTTGTTTGTAACAACAGGGGCTCTAAGACAAACAAACATATTGCCTGATGTGCATCCCATGCTCACTGTGCCAGAGGATTCAAGTTGTATCTCACTACTATTCAAATAGGCTAAAACTAGTCTGTGGTTGTATGCGATTTTTGTCTGCAGTGATCATGCACTGGAAGAGCGGGCTGGGCTTTACCTATTAGAGTTGGGCCAAGACTAATTTACGTAGGGCTGGTCACTGTCTACGGTGGCTCAGAGGTAAAAAACAATGGACTAGAATGTGGTCAGAAGGATCGTCAGTGGCTAAGATTAATTCAGTGGCTAAGATTAATTCAAGCAACCTTTCATCACTTTGCTATTTTTGCAGCACCAGCATCTTTAATACATCTTGCCTATGCCTGATCGTATTTTTTAAAAGCGAGTCAGACCGTATGTTTCTGAATTCTTAAAAGTTTTAACAAATCAGAAATATATACTCCATATCATATTTCACAACAAGACTGTGTAAGCTGCATTTCCTTTTAACTTTCAAATTGTTGGATCGATGTCCTTTGCTCAGTCCAGTCAATTCCAACCTGAATTTTTAAAAATTGTATGCCTTTACAGGGATCTCTGATGTCAAGGTGGAGGAATAACACTTAGGGGCCCATTATGATGGCGGGCGGATTGCCCCCGCCAGGCTGGCGGTAGCCACCGCCAGCCTGCGGGGGCAATCCGACCGCCATCATCTCCCGTTTCCCCCCCCGCCATATTAGTATGGCGGGGGGACCTCGGCGGACGGAAAGACCGTCCGCCGCTTTTCCGCCCCGGTCGCAAGGCGACCGGGGCAGAAAAGGAATAATATGGTGGTGGTGTCCAATGGACACCGCCAGCCATATTATGATGTGTGGCCAGAGGTGCCTTTCCGCGGAGGCAATGCCGCCACGGAAAGGCAGGCGGTCTTTGCTTTGGGGGCCCACTGCGGGCCCCCCTGGTGAAGTCCAAGGTGGTGAGTGCAAAGGGGGGGTAACTGTGGTACCCCCCAGCATTTGCATACACCAAGCAGCAGGCACCGCGCGGTGCCTGCCGCTTCGTGTATGCAAATGGTGCATTCTTTTTTAAGTTTGTGGCGGGCGGTGAAGTGAGCACCGCCCGCCACAATGTTAAATATGAGGATTGCGCCCGCCAAAGTGGCGGGCGCATCCTAATGCACATATCGGGACCCCCGTCCCTTTAGGCGGGCGGTCCCGTTTACCGCAAGGGCTTAATGAACTCCTTAGAGACCAATAAGTTCTTTCATTGGAAAAAGTGATTTTTTTTTGTCATAATAATATAATTTCTCTTCCATTCTTCAGAGGCTCGAGACTTATTCTTGGCTTCAAAATGGCCTAAAGATGTGATTTGGCATTTTGTGCCACTCGCGCACCTCTGTACAGAGTGTTCTGAACCCCCCCTACGCAGACTAAATCAACTATAACTTGCACCTTTTCCATGCACTGTTTATATCTTGTATATTACATCACTTGTAACAGTCTTTCTATCTCAGATAGCATAAAATCACTGTGCATGGCAGAGGGCCGAATTATAGTTGATTTAGTCTGCTTAGTGAGTTCACAACACTCTTTACAGACGTGCGCGAGTTATAAAAAGTTTCGGGTGGGTTATACCTATAACGTTAGAATTTCTAATATTTGTGTAGCTTATATTGGTTTTGTATACAAATTATTAATAGTTTTCCTAACTATGGCTCATCCTGAACCTTTGTTTTTCTCATTGAATTTCAATTCGTATTTTTTTCTAATGAAAATGCATTTCAAATCGTAGAGTGGAGTGTTGAGTGGAGATTCGTTGAGTGAAGTGTCCTAGAGTACAGTGGAGGAGAGTGTCATAGAGTGTAGTACCATAGAATGGGGTGTCGTAGAGTCATATAGAGAAGAGTTGCATACAGTGGAGTGCCGTACAGTGGAGTGTCGTAGAGTGCCGTGGCGCAGAATTTTGGGACATTGTGGCATAAAGTGTCATGGGATGGAGTGTCGCGGCGTACAGTGTCATGGGGTACCGTGACGTGGAGTGGCGTAGATTCAAGTAGAATAGAGTAGTGTACAGAGTAGTGCAGTAGAGTTGCTTGGAGTGGCTTTTAGAACAGAGTCAGACCAGGAGTTCTACAGACATGTGCCATGCCGCTGTCACGCCACTGGAAAAAGACCACGCCTCACAGTAAGCCACAACCACTGTTCACAGGGTATACATTTGTAAACAATAAGCCTGGGTCAATATTTTCCCTGAATCATGGAACCGAAAACACCCCAAAGGTCGTCTTTATTCGTTTTACTTCAATTTCAGTGGTTCCCAAACTCATGTGTGGGCGATATTCTGCATGAAGCACAAAATTCCTCAAAATCTTCCCAGCTGAACATATTTGCAAACAAAATGCAGAATCCATTCTACAAGAAAAATTTCTACGCAAGTGGATTCAGCAGAGTTTGCATCTCAGCAACAAAATTCACCAACCGCTAGTCAATAAGAACTATGGAACAGCACCTAGGGATCTAGATTTTTTCTGAACCAGAGTGATTCCATCTTGTTGGATTTGAAACATTTCTATAGTCACTAAAGTAAAAAAAAAATGTAAGTGATTAAAACCAATATTCTAATGTGGGATTTGTTTCAAAGTGATTTTTGATGTTTAAATGTGCGTTTTTGCTGCCTTTCGATTTTTCCTTTTCAAAATAATGACTGAATGTCAATCAAGTGTCTCATCTGTGTCTTTTTTATCCACTTTATCTTTGATTACAAGTATAGCTTAGCTTTAATAGCATAATATGAGCGCGACTTTGCTGGAGAAAATAAAATAGATGTATATATTATTCATCTCTGAAGGAGCCTACTATATCACAGTTAAAAATAAATAAATCACTTACTGTAAATGTTAACACGCCGCTGTACTGTTTTGGCTTCTTCTGTGGGGCTTGCTGTGGCTCGGCACTCCAGCATGTGCTTCCCAGACCTGTCAGATGGTACAGCTCCCTCCAGAGTCAGCGTGTCACCCTCCCTGGCCACCGTGACGTTCAACTCCGCGCCATCAAACAGCAGGGTCACCTCCACGTCTTCAAGAGGGAAGGCCTCCGCCACCTCGCACGTGGCCATCACAACTGATCCCAACTCCATGAACTCCAAGACGTTAATAGTGGGTTCCTTTGGTAGGTCTGCAGTAAGAGATGAAAGAGTTGGGTTCGTTGATAAAAATGGCATTTCCGGAAACAGGAAGTTGGTTAATTTCAACTTCCTGTTTCTAGTAACTTTTGAGAGAGGAGGACAGGCTCATTCTTAAATTACGAGATTTCTTTGCTAGCCTTGAGACCCCTGGAAGGGTGCAGTGGAGGCATTGTGGTAAATGTAAGTTTCATGTTACCCGACTAATAGGGAATTGTCCAAGCTTTGAAATGGACTTTCCACCTCTGATGACAGGCTGCACCCATACATTATGAATAAGCAATCCTTCCCGCACTTTAAATGCTGTTGGCCAAACATCTGCTAAACAAGGAGATTATCAAAATTAATTGCTTTGATTATTTAGTGATTCAGATAAGGGGTCATGGATTGGTACTATTGAATTCATCAGAGCCGGTGAGCAGCGACAAATAATATTACTCAATCATTGGGACTCACACAAAGCTCCTCTCTGAGGCACAATCTGAATGATTGGCTTGCACTTCTAGATAATTTTCACCCCTACACATATCAACATTAAATAAAGTTTATTTTTTGGCAGTGAGACACTAGTTTCCATGTACCTGTGTTTGCCCATTGAATCTGAATGCTCTGTTTTTTTGGGAAGCTGACCAGCATCTAGGCCAAGTTGTTTCGAGATTGTCACTAGATGTATGAGATCCGTTTAGACTGTGTTTTATGGGCATCCTTATAATTCTGGATCTGTGTTGGTCAGCTCACACCTTAGCTAAGATCTGAGCTGAACCACTAGGGTAAGCCTGAGATTTTCCTGCAGGCCCCTAACTTGGGAGCGCTGGTAGAGCTGGAGCAGAGCCCATTGGAATGTATTCCAGTTTGTTGTTTTGGGTACATCACTTTATCTCCTTGACTCTCTATTGCCTTGTCTGTTCCTCAAAAATCTGAAGTGGCCTAAGGCCATTAATTTTCGCCCACAATGCACTTAGGTTGAGTCCCCAAATAGTAATCAACATCCAAGGTTCAAAGGGGGATTTTAAGAAACGAAAAGGCCAAAAGGGGGACAACAAAGTGACAAGCAGAACTAGGCTGGCATGCAGGGATTTGAGAAGATGCCTAAGATCAACAGGAAAGGGGCAGAGTCATTCATCCAATGCAAGGTGCACACATACCAAAAGTGTGGACATATACACTGGCAGACTTCTCGAAGAGCTCTCCATTTGGTGTGAGATCGAGGCGGGCCAGGCAAGTGTACTCCGCTCCGTGGTCATCTCGTTGGGCGATGATCAGGATGTAGATGATTCCATGATTGCCGGAATCATGGGAGAGAGTGGTGTTCCCCTTCCTGATGAACAATGTGAAGTACTCCATCGGTGCAACAGCCTGTACCCTACAGGTGAGAAAGTATTGATGCCCCACCTGCATCAATGGGGGTACGGAGATGCTCACATTCTCTGGACGTTCTAAGAGGGGACAGAATAGAACAATATTGCATTCATGTAATCTCACCAGATCTGTTTTACATTGTGGTTTCCCAACTTCTCATCTTCCTGCCCATCAGACCAGATGTCAAAGCTTGAAAACTATAATGCCCTATTGTTCTGCCAGTCAGTGAAGTACTGTTCTATGTAAGATAATTCCATTCACAAGGCTCCTCTCTCACTTGCTCTGAACTTTTTCCTTCATCTTCAGGCCTGGTCGATCCTTCTCACATCTCCTGCCCTCCATCCCCATCAACTGGAGGTGGTTTAGAGCTGCCTAAAGTGCTTTACAAGTAACCCAATACATAACAATGTAAAGAAGAGATGCAATAGTGGTCAATTGTAGAAAGCTGGCGCAAACATACTTGGGGGCCTATTTATGAGATGGTTTGTGTAACATTTGCACAAAGCAACGTGATGCATGCACAGCACAAACTTTAAGTAAGATTTATGTAGCCGCGCAAGACCACTTGATTTGATAAAAATTTATATCGCGCAGAACAATAACCCGAAGGTATCAAGGCGCCTAACAATACGATCAGAAAATGAAGCAGACATCCTTACATATAGGCTTGCCGAAAAAGGCAAGTTTTGAGGGCACTACGGAATTTATGTAGGGAGGGTAGGGATCTGAGGTCCAAAGGAAGATCGTTCCACCATCTGGGGGCCAGAGTGGAAAAGGCCCTACCACCCCACTTAGCTCTTCGTATGCGGGGAGCTGTCAGAAGTGCTTTCCCGGAGGAACGCAAGTTCCTTCCGGGAATATAGTGGGAGATGATGGAGCCAACTCCCGTATCACTATTTTTTGCAATGGCTCTATATGTCATACATAGAACTTTGAACCGTATTCGGTGTTCTACAGGTAGCCAGTGCAGCGTGTTCCTGGCCGCCGTGGCCGAAGAGCGTCTGGGAATGTCCAGAACAAATCTGGCTGTGGCATTTTGAACTACTTGTAAGTGCTGCAGGAGGCTCCTATTTAGCCCTGCGTACAACGCATTGCAATAGTCCAAGCGTGAACCAATAAGTGCGACAGCTATTTGTTTTCTGGACTGCAGGGAAAGGTATTTCCTAATCCTTCGCAGAGTGTAGATCAAGCCCCAGCAGGTGGAGATGGTTCTACTCACCTGTTTGTTCATGTCAAGGGCCGGGTCTATCATCACCCCGAGATTCTTAGCAGATGTAGTGGGGGAAGGACACTTTCCCAGCGAGTCAGGCCACCAATTGGCTGACCAGATGTTTTCTTTCCCTCCAAACACCATCACCTCAGTCTTCTCCCCATTCAGTTTAAGAGAGTTCTGAATCATCCAGTGACCAACTGCCTCCATACAAGATCTAAACTTGGAGGCGGTTTGCACATCTGAATGGGAGAGAGAGACGAGTATTTGGGTGTCATCTGCGTAAGAAACTACCTCCATCCCGAAAGATCTTATAGACTGGCCAATGGGGTCACATAGATGTTGAATAGGGTCGGACTAAGCGCCGACCCTTGCGGGACCCCACATAGCACTGGTCGGGATGGAGATAGAAACTCCCCCAGCTTGACTCTTTGTTCCCTCCCATCAAGGAAGGAAGTCAGTAGATCTAGGGCTGCGTCCTACACCCCCACATCCCTCAGGCGTGGCCCTGAGTGGTTTCATAAATCTGGAGTAAGGCAACGGAGCACAATTCACTGCATTGCCTTACTCTGCCCTGGGAAGGCATTCCATGGTTTTTGACACATTTCCAAATTGACCAGACCTGGAATGCGCCAAAAAGATATATCTTCCACGGAGAGGGGTAACGAAGATACATATCTTTATTTCTCCTTGTTACTTCCTCTTTCTATGTGTGTTGTATTCTGTACCATGGTGCAAGAGTGCCTGCCTTGGCACTAGGCTGCCAAAAGTGCACCAGTGCAGAGCAAAAGGCAGGAATGTGCTGTATTGCCTTAAATAGAGTGCATTCCTGCCCTTTCACTTCCACGCAGTTCAGTGCAGGAAGGTGACTTGCTGCACTACTTTTTCATAAATAGGCCTCTTGGTTCTAACCTCCGCTTTCACACTTCATCAGATTATGTCATTCGAGGAATTTTTCTACAGGTTAAATGAAAATATTTTTGCATAACTCATTCACACAGATCATGAACAGAATGGAGCAAAAACTTGATTCTCTTGTGAATGACATAGCACACCTAAGACAAGAACTCTCTATCCAAGCTAAGTTATCCTGCGATCACACCTCTGGAAGTTATAACTTGCCTTCATACAACGGTTCTCCTACGGCTTGAAAATGCTTCCCATGGCTCTCCACTCCCTTGTCTTGGGTGTCCCACAGACCCCACGGTGCTCTCTGCCCCTTATCAGAACCTGACGCTGATGCTCTCAGCGAATCCTACCGCACTAAGATCCAGACTAGGGTTCCAAAAACCCCCTCCACCCTCCCTGTAATAAAATATTTTTGCATACCTGAGTTCAGCTTAAATGCACCAATAAAACCATTTAACTGTTAACAATTGTACCTTCTTGCTTGCAGAATCAAGATATGTGGACATTTACTCCCAAAAATGGAACACAATGCCACAGAAAAAGATTTTCTGCAGGACTCAATGTAGGGTGGTACCAGAGCATGGGTGGTCTCATGAAAGGAGCAGAGGAAATGCCTTACTATGTGGGTATTCATGTCTCCCAAATGGTGTTTTAACCTATTCTACACACTTACATTTTTGTCTAAAATAAGCTGGTTTAAATGTGCAAACTGGAGGTTAAAAAACCCCTACACTACACCCATATTTTTGGGGATTGCACCGAAAGCAAAATCTCCTCTATACAAACATTTTTGCTGCTTGTGAAAAGAAAGAAACAACGTTTCCGCCAGATTTAATCCTGTCTATCCGTCCACCCACCTATCCTCTCTCTACCTATAACCTTATAAATCCATTAATACGTAAATGTTACACAAAATGTTATAAGACAGACACATAAACAGATACAGTACAAAAGTTCAACACTTTTAGACGGGTTCTGCAAAAAGTAATAAAGCACATTATGTATTTTTTTATACTACATAGAAAACATTGTTGCTGAAATTTGTTAACTAAAGATAGTCATATTTGAATACACTCAAATAGGACAGCCTGGACAGTCAGCATACTAAATCAACCCTATGGTTTTTTATTAACGCTCTAAACAAGTTGTGTGTCTCATTTGAGGGAAACACTATCCCTCAGGCAATATGGGTAAGCAATACTGAATCACTTGATGAAAACAAAAACGAGCTATTCCCTCAACTATCAACGGTGTAAATCAATTAATAAAGAGGGGTGTTTGATAGCTGTATTTTGTTCCTCAGGTTTGCTGAAACTTCAAGGTGTACCATGACTAGTCGTCAATCATGATCATAGTAATTGGTTCAATCGATGGTCCGACTTTCCTCAACTTTCTTCCATATAGCATTTTGTACCATAATCCTGCGTGGAGCTCTGTTTAATCCCGTTTTGAAAAAGTGGGATGCTTGCCATCTAGGAAATCATCGCTTCATTGTCCTTCTGGGCGGTAAGGTGTAGAAGTCGCTAGCAGGGTGGCTCCCTTTTACCATTTCAGTTTTGATCCATTACTATGTGGACCTCATGAGGACCCCTCTTTAGGTGTATTTTATTTTATTGACTGCAAGGTGTCCTTTGATAGACTGAACAGAAGCGTCCTTGAGAAAATGCTTGCAGGTTAGGGAACTTCTAAAGTGTTCCTGTTGCCCATTCAAAGATTATAGATGGGAAAATGGGTCAGAGTTAAATTAGCTAATAGCTTCCACCTCTCAAGCAAAATCTTTACTAAGTTCTGAAACATAGTTGCATGGTGGCACCTCAGTTTTTGACTTATGTTTAGCAATGCACAGGAATAAGGTGAGTAAAGTAGGCCCTTTCCTTCCTCAGCTTGGACCAAAACATCTCATTCTACCATGGCAAACCCACACCGATGTCTGCATGTTCTAATCTAGACACATATAAATAATAGGGCAAACAAATGTGATTTTTTTACAAAACAGTATCTGGTAATCAACTCTGAATACTAAGTACATGGCATCTTGATAACACTTTCAGAGACGGCTCACTCACATAATACCATTTTGGATCTTGGTTTGAAGAGTGTGGAAGTCATTGGCGTGATCTTTCAGTGATTCAAAATAAAGTTGCCTCTTTGATACTCCCTTAAAAGGATGTACACCAAATCTGGTTAGCACTATTTTATCAGTTACTTGTTCAAACCTGATGTGCCTTCAGAGGCTTTGCATCCTTTGCAACCCTGTCTCAGAGGTTTAGACCCAATCACAAGTCTTATTCTTAGAGATCTAGAGCCTCATTTATGAAAAGTGATGCATCGCTGCGTGAAAACAGTGATGCGTCACTTTTCATTGCTCCCTTCTTGCGACACCAATGATGCATCATATTTACAGTATGACACATTATGTCACAAGGAGTTACAGATTCGTCAGTATTTCTGATGTATCTGTAGGCCCCAAAATGACACATTGCTTGAGTATGTCACAAAAGTGACGCAATTCCAGCAATAGGTCATTACACATGGGCAAGTCCCATGTTAAATGTGCATGCGTCAGTTATATGCCTACCATGAGGCAGGCGTAAGATATTGATGCATTTGCATCCTAGAAGTGGTGCAGTGAAATCTTATAGATTTCACTGTGTCACTTCTATGACCCTTTCTTGCGTCGGAGCGCCCCCCGCCCCATATGCATTATACCTGGCGCAGGTATAATGTGGTGCAGGGGTTTACAAAGGGATGCATCTTCCTAGATGCGTCACTTTGTAAATATGATGCAACATGGCGCATTTTATGCGCCGCTGGTGCGTCACAAAAAGAGATGCACCGGTGGCGCAAAATTGACGCAAGGGCCCATAAATAACCCCCCTAATATTTAAAGATCTATTTTTTTGGCATGGAAGGTTTTCATCCAGTCTTGAGGAAAGGATTGATTTGGGAAGAGATTAATACTTCATGTAAAGAATGGGAAAATGGTATGGAAAGTGAGGACTTTGGTAGCCTCTATGCGTGAACAGGAAATAGCAAATGACGGGTCCACCCATATTCCTTTTTAAGAGATTCTCATTCTCATTGAAGAGATGCTAAATTCTAAATTGATTTTTACATCTCATGAGACCGTTTTTATGATTGCTCTCTCAAGAAAGACTCTAGATGGTAGACCCTTTTGATATAGAAGAATTACAGTGAAATCCTAGTGAATTATTCTCAAGCCACACAAGCCATCTTTTATTCAGAATAGGTTATTAGACATATTACTGCCTATAAAACAAAAACCTTTATACACAATTTAAGAAAGGTATATAGTTGTGAAGGATGTGGGTCTTTAACAAGTACCAAGTTTGCAACCTTCTGTATACTGGAACCAAGTTCCCCGTTGTAGCATTTGACTCTCTCAGGGTAGGAAACCAGGGTAAGCCCTACTCAGGGGAGGAGGTGTGGGCTAATATCTCAATCCTCCGGCATCCAACAAACACCAATCACCGCCCGGTCAGTGTTTTACTTATAAAATAAATAAATCAATAAAAATAATAAAAATACTAATTTCTCTCTGACCACCTTTCCTCCTATCAAAAGTGAAGAACTTGAAATATTAATGACCCAGGTAAAATCCGGGTCTCCGGAAGATCTGATTCCTGCTAAAATCTTAGCTCCTCTGCGCCCCTTGCTGGGCCCCTACATTCAAGATGTAATAAATCAGTCTTTAAAGAAGGGAATCGTGCCCACTGAGTGGAAGAGAGCGGTGGTGAACCCCATCCGCAAGAATGCTGTTCTCCCCTGGTCGGAACTTTCCAACCTCCGACCCATCTCCCTCTTACCCTACTTCGGTAAGCTTACCGAGAAACACGTCAATGCGCACCTGTCTAATTACATCGAGGCAGCAGGCGGCCTAGACCGCTCCCAATCTGGTTTTAGGCCCAACCATAGCACAGAGTCAGCTCTCCTGTCAGTGACTGATACCATCAGGATGTCACTTGACGGGGGGAGCTCAGTGATTCTGGTGCTATTGGATTTGTCTGCTGCCTTCGACACGGTGTCGCATGACGTTCTTCTCGGCCGGTTGAGGGAGGTGGGAATAAAAGGGGCTGCCATGGCATGGTTAGAAAGCTTTCTTGCGGATCGCCAACAAGGTGTCAAGCTAGGCTCCCACAATTCCATCTGTAGGAAGCTTACCAAGGGAGTGCCACAGGGCTCTTGCTTGAGCCCTACGTTATTTCACGTATATGTGGCCCCCTTGGCAGACATCATAAGATCCTACGGGTTCACCCCAATCTCCTATGCTGATGACACCCAGCTGCTGTTTCCCTTCCAAACTCTCACACCAACAATTATAAAATCTTTTCAAAACGGTATGCGAGCCGTGGCAGATTGGATGGCCCATAACTTCCTCCAATGCAATGTGACTAAGACTGAAGTCATGTTGTTTGGAGGGGCCACTCTGCTATGGTCCCCCGACTGGTGGCCATCTGAGCTTGGACCTGTTCCGGTACCAAAGCGGACTGTAAAAAATCTGGGAGTGCGTCTAGACCAAGCATTGATTTTAAAAGACCACGTCAATCAAATTACGGGAACTTGTTTCCGAGTAATAGGGTTGCTTCGACGCATATTCCCCTTCCTACCTGACATCCATAGGAAGACGCTTGTACAATCACTGGTCATCGGTCGGATAGACTATTGCAATGGACTTCTTATCTCTGCCAACCAAGAACAGCTGGGTAGGTTGCAGGTGGTACAGAACACCGCGGCAAGACTCATCTTGAATGCCATGCCACGAACCCCCTCACGCCCTCTCCTCTTCTCCCTTCACTGGCTCCCGGTGAAACAGCGCATTGTCTTCAAAGTATGTTGTATTATGCATAAATGTATTTACGGATCTGGCCCTCAATATTTAAAAGATATATTTGTCCCCTACTTACCAGGGCGTGTCCTACGTTTTAGCAGCACTATGCTGCTCCAGGTTCCTAGGGTGACGAGAGCAAGACAGGGAGGACGTGCTATTTCACTTAAAGGCCCGATGCTCTGGAATGCTTTGCCCCCATTGCTGAGACACATCTCCAACCATCTGTCCTTTAGAAGAAAGTTAAAAACATTCCTTTTTTCACAAGATTGATGCTCCCCTCTGCACTCAGTATAGTCCTATGTCCCCGGTTGTGCCAAAATACCTATTCAGAAGCTACGCGCGGAGATACCCCTTCGGGGTGATTCAGGCGCGAAATAAGCATATAAATAAATAAATAAATAAATAAAAGGAAAAACATTCTATTGCACACCCACTATTCAATACTATGAATTAATTTACAAATATATACCTGTAAACTGTTGGAAATATCTATGGTGAAACCCTACTAACAGTTCACACCCTAATGAGCCCAGAATCCTAAAACAATTATACACCATCACCACCACATCCACTAGGCACAAAACAATACATGTAATTATGAAAAGTCAGACCTACTGGCTTTGTCAGTCTGTTTTTCATCTCAAAAAAGAGGGAGAGAGACGAAACTGAAGTCAGAGGGGCTCGTCCTCCTACCAAAGTGTAAATGCCAAAAAAGAGCCCTTCTGTTAAAAGTGAACTAACCCTCCACTGAAAAGAAAACAATAGGTTTTCGTGTAAAACCCTCGCCCACTAGGGTTACCCCTTGATGGCATGCTTCTTCATCAGGTCCATCCCATTCTGTTGTAGAACAGGCATGCTGCGTCCTGCGTGTTATGTGGGAGCACGTTTTTGGGGCATATCCAATGACAACAATGATGGTAAATTGGAATGGGGTAAGTGAATTTAAAAATATCTGAGTAGTAGCTGTATTACTATTTGTTTTGGACTCTACCCGGTATGGTTAAAAACATGGGACACTGTAGAAAATTAGGCAAAATTGTGCCTGCCTTTCTAAATGGTCAACATGTTTCAAGCCCTACCCCATAGGCTTTTCATCTGGACTGAGGAAACTAACTCCCTTACACAATTGCTGTTATGCTGTATTAACTACATACACTGCATGCCTAAGAGTAAATATATATGTACATACAACGTTTAATAGTAGTAACAGTGATTGATAATGTATACGGCCAGATGGCTGTATAGACCAACTCTCCCCCTGTGTATTTTACAGTCACAAGAAGTAGCACCAAAGTTGAAAGCATTAACACAAAGTAGGTGCTGTATCTACATATGTATTTAGTCTTTGGCATGCAGAGTGTATGTAGTAAATACAGCATAACAGGAGTGGTACTAGGGAGTTCGTTTTCTTGGTCCTGCTGAAAAGGTTATGGGGTATAGCTTGAAACATGTTGACCATTTAGAAAGGCAGGCACTTTATTGCAAAATGTTCTACCTTCCCCCATGTTTTTAACCATACTGACTAGAGGCCAGAATAAATAGTAAATCACCTACTAGGTAGGTATTTTTTATCTCACTTTTCACATATGACTCCCCCATTCCTATCTACCATCATTTTTATAATTGAATATGCCAAAAAAAGTGCTCCAATGTAACTCTTAGGTCGCTGCACGCCCCGTTCCACAGCAGAACGGGATGGCCCCAATGATGAAGCATGCCACCAAGGGACAACCCTGGTGGCTAAGGGTTTGATAAGAAAACCAATTGTTTTCTTTTCCTGTGGGGGGTAGTCAAATGTTGTCAGTGTGTAACCACATTAATGAAAGCAGAAACATCTCATAACAAGTCAATGCAACACCATTAACTTCTCTAAATCTTACATTGACACGTAGTATGGTCGGTAATGACTCACTGATAACTTTGTGATTGGCAATAATGCAGAGAGAAACACTTCAATGACTTTTCTTAAAACATTTTATGATTCACTATTAACTTTTTTATCAGAAATGAATTTCAATAACTTTCATTAACCCCTAGCATGCTTATGACGAGCTCAGCTCTTCATGAGGCACAGTGGGGCTGTGCTCATGACGAGCTGAGCTCGTCATAAAGGCCGCAAATGGGGCTAATACCCCGCCTGTGCGGGCGTTCCATGGGAATGGGCGGAGTCGTGACGACCTCAGCTCTACTGTGCAGCATGACGAGCTGGGCTCATCACGAGCACCGTGCGCAGCCCCTCCCCCCACACCGCAGGGGAATTAGCTCCACATACATGTAATGATTTACTCTTAATTTTGTCATTGTTAACATAGCATTTCAATTTCTAATAAACTGTGTGCACGAGTCTTAGTTTTACTTTTAAACAAGTTGCAACAGAGCATTAGGACTCACCAACAGCAATATGCCAAAGCTTTATTGGAGAGAAGCCCAAGTTCCTGGAGTTTTTAAAATATGCTGATATTTCTCCAGTGATCATTGGTGTGACCCCCTGGGATTCTTATGGCTAAATTCAAGGAAACGTTGTGGAGACTCCTGTGGACAATGCCACAATCTTGACAGCCCCATAAACACCCTGATTGACGTTGGTGGTGTCCCTGCCCTTCCTGGGGCATCCCGAAAAGCAATATGTATATTCTGAGCCCTCTGCAAGGCTTATGGGCCACTCCAGGCCCCAGCATGCCATGGTGGCCCTTTTTGTATTGTTTAAAAGGACGTCCCAGTCCCAACCAGGACAACCATATCCTTTGTTTTTGTTAGGACTATAAGAGGTTCCCTTGTGCATGGGGTAACTCCTCAGGGCCAAATACAGAGCCAACAGTTCTCTCTTCTCCTGCCTCCATCAACCATGGGCGGGGTCAGCTGCATAGACACCTATGCCCCCCTCTAGACACATGCACAATTGGGGGGTAACCTGTCTCTGCTGCCTGGGATCTGGTCAGCCCTTGGAGCTTTAAGGCCTTTTTCTTTAGTCGCCAGGGAGATGGGCGCCTCTGGACATTTCAGGTAGACAGCATGGCAGCGCCCATTACTTTTGTTGTTAGCAGCGTTTGTCCCTAAGCTGAGGGTCCCAATGGACAAAGCCTCACTGGAGCAGGGGACCAACACACACTCCCAAAGTTTTCCTTTTTCTTGCACCAACCTCTTGAGCCATTAGCCCTCCTCGGGGGTATCTAAGGAAATCTGATAGGGACATTTCTTACCTCCCGGTCTAAGTCACCCTACGGGACGGCCAAAATTCTTTTTTTTTTTTTTTAAACATTTTTATTTATGGGTGGCACAAGCAATTTAAACATATACAAAATATTTCATTTAACAAAACTTTCCAGCATCTGCATAGATATTACAAGAAGCAGTTTAACAAAGAAAGATAAAAAGAAAATGAGAAAGTAAAAAAGATAAACATAAGAATACAAAATAAATAAGCAGAGGAATCAAATGGGTAAAAAGGATTGCAAAGTAATAATATGAAACAGGGCTTTAATTCAGATTAGTTCAATTCGCTTGTAGGAAACAAGCAACCCCAGATTTTGTCTATTTTGATCAGTGCTTTAAATCCTCTTTTCCTAGCTAACAATAATTCCATATGATGTGTCTCTTTCACCAATCACCACCATTCGTGTACATGAGGTGTTTGTTCCGCTATCCATGCTCGAGCTAAGACCAGCCTTGCACATGCTAGTAAAATAAAAATTAGGTCTTGAAATAGAGAAGTATTTGGCTGCAAGCCTAAGAAAATCATATCTGATGTTAATGGTACCTCAATTAGTTGTTTCATTCTCAAGATATTTTCTAAGCTGTCCCAATATGGAGCAAGAGCAGGGCAAAGAACCAACATATGTTCCAAATCAGCAGCCTGAAGGTGGCATTTTGGACATTTAGTGCGATCATTGAAGGTATTGTTGGGGGCCCATTTACTTATTTGTAAAGGGGTATAGTAGAGTTGACAGATCGTTTTGTATGCTTGGAGTTTTAAGCTTGAAGAGTGGACTAGCGTATCAATTTTGTTTAAAAAAGAAATTTCATTCGAACGAATATCGGTCGTGAACCGTGAAGCCCATTTCTGTGCTAATTTAGGACAGTCATCTATCTTACTTTCAGTAAAACATTTATATCCTTGACTGATAATAGCTTTCTTGGTTCCAACTCCTTTGTACATACATAACCAAAAATCTGAGTCCCCAATCTCTTTAAGGTTTAGTTTCCCTATAAGAAAGTCACGTATTTGCATATACTTAAAGTAAGTATGTGCTGGTAGTTTATATATTAGACTAAGCGTGTCAAAGTCCAAAAAGCCTGATGAGCCATATAGGTCCCCCAATCTAGTTATGCCTTGGTTTGCCCATATCTTACATCCTGAATCACTGAAAATACTTGGTAAGCCCGGGTTGTTCCAGAGAGTTAAAAGTGAATGATAGAATGATGTTTTATTCTACTTGTGCTTTCTCAGGGCCCATTAGGCAGATAAGGACAGGGGAATGTTGCATTTTGTTTCTGGCAACGTGCCCTAGACACCAGGACTCTTGACTTGCAGCCTGCTAGCCTCTAAAATGTGGTAATTCCTTGGTAGCTTGATTTCTTTTGTTACTGATGTCCTTACTAAGCATTTGTCCTTTCTTCAGCGCCTGGTGTTCTTCTCAGCTCAGGGTCCCCTTAATAGGTACCCCACTGCCCTCAAATCAGAATACCTTCCATGCTTGCACTTTTAAGGTTCCATAGCCTCCTTGGCTACCATGAGGCAGCATGAGGGTTACTCCTTTGCAGGCTCAGAAGCTCTAGTGAAACTCTTTTCCTTCGGCGACCCCCAATAGGTCCACCTCTCTTTCCTCTGCCCAAAGAGTTAAGCGGGCCAATGTGACAGGCCTTGGAGAGGTGAGTCCTTAGAGTTTAGTCCAAGATGCTCCAGCACCTCAGAAAGGGATCCGACTACTTCAAAGTCCAGCCAAATCCATCTTCTCACTCCCTTTCTCATGTCTGTTCAGGGATTTTAAGTCTTGGCATAACATTCCATATGGTAGGCACCTCTGTTCAATCCGGGGGTGGCTCATCATTCCACCACCCCTATCTCAACCCTCTAGCACAGCATTTTAGTAAATTTCAAAACAGTGTCTTGGAGGTGTCTGTTGAAAGACTTTTACCGACAGCCTAATCCCTGTCCCTAACTACCACAGCTGCCTAATCCTTTCCCTCTGAAACTTCAAAGGGGAGCCCCTTCTGTGTTTGGCTCCAGAGATCTGGCATTTCTCCTTTGCCTGGTGCAGTGTAAAAAGTAATTATCTCATGAAGGTCCTGCGTCCACCCTTTTCTTTCCCAGGCACAGTCCCAAGAAATGGAAAATAGTCCTACTGTGTGTTGAGACCTTTGATACTCCAGCTGATTGGCAAAGAAATCAACTAGGCCCAGCAGGGGAAACAAAGGCCTGAAATCTAAATAAGAGCTGAGTGAGAGAATTGTGGCAAATCCGCACGTGCTAGGATTGCGGATATGACAAAGTGTCATTAAATCAACACTCGGGATCCACTTTTACCACAGGACGGTGTGTCATTCTAATTTATTGACCTAAATATAGCAAAACTGTACTTCTTCAGTTTTCTTCCACAATGTAGCACACAGTAAGGCCAAACTGTTTTCAGTTAAGCATTTCAACTTACAATTTGAATGCCCACTCATATTATAAGGCATACACTAGGTCCGCACTAATTCCTGAAGGGTCCCTTCTGTGACAGGTTATCTCTGCGCAGATACTCGGCTGAGCTAAAGGGTAGTCCAACTCGCTCAGCCTGCACATAGATGTGCATGGATGTGTGCACATGTTCACCTTCAGCCAATCCAGAGCCTCTTACCCAGCAGTGGACCCTATTTATTTTAAAAAGCAGACACTGACAGCTACCACTCCCATTTCATTTTAACAGAGTTTGTAGTGAATGGCGTTCCTTTAGTGAGACTCATTCACCATCAAAGTTTAAAAACTCTGGTACTCCAAAAACAAAAAACCCAAGGATGTAAATGGGTCAGAACTCATTTTCCAAAACATGCAATTTGAACACTAATATAATATGTCACAAGTACAACGTAAGAGTCTGTAAAAAAATCTTTTAGGCTATTTCAATCTCTAGATTCTGCCAAATCCTAAAAAATAAAAATGTCTCCATTCCTTGAGTTATACCATACTTTTTAATCCATAAACTTAAAGGTTTGGGCTTTGATATACCAGTGATTGTGCTGAGGCTTGAATGCGGTATGCAAGTTTGCTCTACGTCAGAAGGCTTTTTTATTGTAAGTAAATTGATGAAATAATTGCCATTTGATTGGGCCTCGCATGCCCCATGCAAAACATAAGTTGTTTTAAAAAGTTCTAGATTGACGGAATTTGGGACAAATTAAAAATAAAGTAAATTATCAGCAAATCAACTCTTAAATCTACAGTAATCTGGAAACCAATACTACTCAATATGTTTCTAAAAAATAGTTGCGGAAATAAGGTCCATCATGCTCATTACTACCAATGCATATGTCATGTATTCCTATAGGTTCTGAATCGATCCCCCTATTCCTGACCCTATTCTAGTTAAACAAACCAACAAGTTAACTAGCAGTCAGCCCATGAGGCAGAAATTCCCCATGATGCAGATACCGTTATCTGACGCAGTCACACTACGGCACAGGAACGTGTTATCTGATTAGGTCATAACGCTTGCGATCTAATTAGACAAGCGATATTCCTCCAGCCCCTGATAAGGCATACGGAGTTCTCATAACAAATCAAACCTATGACAACCTGGGCAAAACCCTGCGGCCATTGTTTTGATTTCACCGAGAACTTTAGTAAAAGAATGTGCTAACGAGCATATCGTATGACATCTTTATTGACGTATCTATGTCCATCCTTACGTCAATCTCGGCACCTTAAAGGTATAAATATTACCGATCTTGCCATATGCAAACACACGCGTGGTGACGAGACGGAGCAGCCATACTTGCCGAAGCCGAGAGCAGAGCAGACCCCGCTGGCAGCAGCCCCGCCTTCCTGACGCGCTGAGAGACGCGCTGCTTTCTCCTGCCGAGAATCCAGCACCGGCGTTTCTGGGCAGCCCTCGCAGGCCGCCTGGAATATCGAGACCAGAGAGAGAGATACCATTCCTCATTCATCCTAACTTCCAGGTACAGAACTGAATAACCCCTCACAGAGAATTCTTTAGTTATTCACTTGGCAAAAACAAACTTAACTTAAACTGTAACTTTCTATTCCCGCCCACGTATTAGGCTTAGGTCAGGTACACGGGGTAGGCGTATCTAGAAACACCAATTGAGTACGTTTAGTCAAATGTATATGTGTATGTAATATATTTTATTCATTTTAAAACATCATATGGCTTAGAAACCATATCAATGTTTTTACAGTATTACTTTATACTATTGCTTTTAATGTATGCACTTTACTTAACTATAAGTTTGCAATAATATCGATCCATTTCTCTTGTATGAGAAAAGAGACTGATCAATAAATAACATCTTTTATTGAACACGCCCGTCTCTTCCTCTTCTCTACATTCTGATGAGACTAAGAATGCACGTACTGACTGAGTAAAATAATTTGCCTTTTGTTCACACGACTCTCGAGATTGACTCTTGATTAGGGGAGAGCAAAGTTGTCATGTTCTATGGTTGTCAGAAACTAAATCCCTTCTTGTCTAATCAGGGAAGTTAATTCCTCCTTGAACATTCGAGAAAGTTTCTAGCGAACTCTGAGCTACGCTGGCAAACCCAAAACTTAAGTCTAGTATCGACAGTAGTAGACCTAGTTAACGTCTGGCCTAGGCCTTTACTGCTGTAGGTATTATTCCAATGCGCAGAGCCTATTGGGAAGATAGGAACTACACTACATGGCGCCCAACGCGTTTGGAAAGGGCGATAAAACTAACGTAAGACATTTAGAGTAACTCAGTCGTGCTTTCTCACTCAGACCCCTTTTCCCAAATACTCCAAAGACGTCTGGAGTGGGTGAAAGGTAATATCCTCCAAGACCTCGCAGGAGGGAACTCCTATGTATGGTTCTTGGTATAGTCAACGTTGAAGGATAAACAGTTCCAAAATATTGTGTATCTAATCTTTGTTCCATAAGAAACCTGATCTGCAAACAAACAAAAAAACCTTATTGACAGTAAAATGTCTGACAATGAGGATGAAAGAGAGGCAGTTAGATTAGCAGCTGGAATAGCAGCAGCTGATACTGCAGCACTAGATGCGGACGGGGATATAATACTCATCCCGGTCACCAAAAGGAAATCTATAACCTTAAAACTTATAGAAAATGGACTGACACCTAGAGGTGGCACAGTCATATTCGTAATTGAGGCACACGAATATCGGCAGACAGAGGTATACTATACATGGATACATTTTCCAGCAGCAAATGCTGTAACAAAGTACTTCCACTATTACAAAATAGAGGTACCACCCGACATTTACACTCCTTTCGAGGAGGTGGAAGTACCACTCAAATTCCAAGAGCATTTGCTCTTATTTGATGGCGCCCTAATACATAATAATCACATCACCAGGCTCGGTCCTTTAGGAAGACCAGGAGCAACGTGGCCGGTCTTAGCCGGATACACACCACACCCAGACATCGAAGGGATGTCTACAGGAGAGCTGTTAATACAGCTAAAACAATTACTAAAAATTCACAGACAATTAGTCCAGTATGTAATGCGGACTTCAACAATTCAGCCAGCGATTAAACTTCCACAGCTGACCCCTCACCAGGGGAACACAAATAAAATTACACCACAGAACATCCAATCCTGCCTAGGTAAAGTACCGGCTAAACGGGAACAAATACCATTCTGGTTGGCACAGAAAATTACCCAAATAGAGGCGGTGTTTCCTGACACCACCCCGCTAGAAAAACACAGGATTCTGACTATCTGTCTTCCTATGGGAATCGCACCACACATAGAGGACTGTGACACTTGGGGTACAGTCTTTGCTTCCATCTACACAAAAACGCACGGTGTTCCATCCATTTCGGTAATACCTGATGTGCTAAAACAAATTCAAGACGAATACGGTCCAGAACCTGCTTTAACTCTTGGTATGAAATTACTGAAAGACTTCAAGCAGGTCTCGGCTATATTATTAGCCAATATAAAAGGTGAAGCAGCAAACGTGGCGATCCGCCAGAGGTTAAAAGAGACAGATATAGCAGACCAACCAGCTGAAATTGCCAGAATCATAGAAAAATCATATGAGGAACTAGGTAGAGATAGTTTAGGTGGAATACCAGTAAAACCGCAACTGACTGAAAGTCCAGAAAAAATATTTTTTAATAATAATTCATCAAAAAAGAACTGGGATGGAAACAAACAATCCAATCCTAAAGAAAAGAAATTCCAGTCCAGAGGAAGGTCTCCTAGGCGAAGAGAAAAATCTCCAAACCAAAGACAGAGGTCACCGCAGAGTGACCCCTCTGGGAATAGATATAACCTTAGAAATAGGGATAATATTAAAAAACCTGATAGATATCAAGACATTGATATACGTCCCTCTCAATCTTTTCAGAATTCCTCGCAGAAATCGGAAAGAAGAGGACGATCAGAACAAAGAGAAGAGCACGCCAAGTCCAAAGACAAGGAACCTGCTCAGCTAAAAAAGAAATTACAATTTCCAAAAAAGAAGGTAGCCAGTATCAAGGTAGTTAACAATGCCGAGAATACTGAGGACACAACTGAAAAACGGGGAGTGGGCTCAGACAATGCTAGACAGTGCAGCAGAAGTGAGCATAGCTCGCAAAGTCCTTATGAATCATCTGGAGACAGTGGACACGAATGAATATCTTCAAGTGGAAACTGCAGACACCAGGGTTAGCAAACCCCACAAGATATACGAGATAACATTGCGTATAGAGGGTGATAAGACTAGGAAAATAAGGGGACTATTTTGGGATAATCTCTCCAAGGGCTATGATATCCTTCTAGCTGAAAAAGACTGGCCACCAGAGTTTGTCAGGGAGTGCCCTCATGGCGAAGAAGTAATTATGCCTGCCTTCTCAAATCAAATTCCAATTCATAAAAAATACACACTTGCTAGAAAGTGGGCAGTGGCTTTAGCACCTGCTTTATATAAAAATCACGTAGGATGGGATGAGGATTCTCCTCCTCACAAAATCCAGTTAAAATCACAACCTACTGCACAAAGGCAGTACCCAATTAAGCAAGAAGCTAAAAAACAGGTAAATGAAATACTAGATCAGCTAGAATACCAGGGGGTGATTGAAACTTGCACCTCACAAATGAACAACCCTTTGTTTCCGGTCTCCAAACCAGACAATTCATATCGTCTAGTTTTGGATTACCGACACCTTAACACATGTTGCAAAACTTTTGCAGTGCAAAACTCACACAGTGCTGCACTAATGAATAACATAGTGCGCAAAAAATACAAAACAACCTTGGACATCTCCAATGGATTCTTTTGTCAAAACATAGCACCAGAGAGCAGATATTTAACTGCATTCTCAGTAAATGGCACTCAAAAACAATTCTGTCGGTTAGCCCAGGGGTACAAGAACAGCCCAGGGGTATTCTCAGCGAGAGTAACAGAATTACTTCATCTATATGATGATGAAGCATTATCTTATGTCGATGACATTTACTTAACAGATGATGACTTGGAGACTCACTTGAAGAGAGTGAACACCATAATACTTGGGTTCGCAGCAGAGGGTTACAAATTCAACTTTAAAAAATCCAGAATTGCCCATCTGACAGTCCTGTTCTTAGGATATGAATTATCAAGTGAAGGCAAAAGCCTGGCTGACAATTTCCTAGAGAAATGTGGCGTACTCCAAGCACCTAGAACACTAAAAAACTTACAGTCGATTCTAGGATTCCTAAATTTCGGAAGAACATACATTGCAAATTACGCAGAAAGGGTCAAACCCCTTTATGATCTAATTAAACCAGACTTTAAAAGATCCAATTGGACTCAAATACACACAGAAATTTTGAGATCCTTACAAGACATGCTAATTAAAACAAAATTAGAAACACGTGATAACACACGCAATCTTGTGATTCGAGTCATCCCAGGGAGATGCGGATTCACATACCTGACCTCTAATGAGGGAGAAAAGGTACCAATTGCATTCAAATCACACTTGTACACTAAGGCTGAAATGAAATTTAGCCCAACGGAAAAAATTCTTACAGCAACACAGACAGCTATAGCAAAAGAACGAGCCCTGGCACAAGGTAAACGAATAATAATCGTGACACCAATACCAGCCCTAGAGGCGGTAACAAAGGCAAGCATTCCAAATGCTAAAGCACTCCATCCGAGATGGATACAATGGGCTAATTCTCTTGCTGCAACAGACGTGGTGTACGAATTTGATCCTTACTTAAAAACACAAGAATTTCTCCAATATGAATTTGAATGTCCTCCGCCAACCGAAATTCTGCCTCTAGACCACTACGGCTGTATAATATATACAGACGGATCAGCACAACCCGCAGTGGGGGGTAAGCAAGCTTACAGTGCCGCGTGCACGATCGTTAAAGGTCGCTGGCACGAAGGAAAATTTAAACCAGCAATCACTAAAACACAATCTTTAGGAGATTGTACAGCTCAGCGAGCTGAACTACTGGCGTTCAAGATGGCGCTTGAAAATACCGATCGAGAATTCCCCACACTCATAGTGTGCGATTCGTATTATTGCGTTCAATCTTACAATGAATACTTGCAGATCTGGCTTCAGAATGGTTTCAAGGATGCGAAAGGTGGCACAATCAAGCATAAAATGCTCTGGGAACAAGTAGTTCTTTTACAAAAAGAACTACCAAAGACTCACGTGATACATACACTGAGTCATCAACGTGATGGCGTTCACGTTGCAGGGAATTCATTGGCTGATGAGGCCGCGAAGGCAGCTGTGCAAACGGCTTCCGTAGCTGCCGTCACCCGGTCAAAAACAAAAATAGACAGCGAAATATTACAAGCTGTCAGCGCTTCAGAAAAGGATTCGATAGAACCACTCCCTAAAGGCTTTCCAGTAAAATACTCATACATAACTGATGCAAACAATGTTCCTTTTGCTCGAATCCCTGGAGTGGGGGATAGGGCAATTCCAAACATGGAACATAGGTTAGGACTAATAATAGCGGCACATGAAGGGCTTGCTTCTATTCATGCTGGCGTCTCAGCCACAGTATCATTATTAAAGCAGAGATACTGGTGGCCACAAATGAGAAGACAAACAAGGAACTATGTTCTAGAATGTGAAATATGTCAAAAAATGAAAGTATCAACGGTGAGACGTCCAGCGCAGACGCCCCTTCTAATCTCGGATAAACCATTAGCCTGTGTTTATCTAGACCACTGCGGTCCCTTGCAAAGGGATGGTAACTATAAATATATATTGGTCGCAGTAGATTCATGCACGAGATTCATATGGATGTGGCCCCAGCGAACGGCTGACGCCAGAACTGTTATAAAAGATTTGCGAGTCTTTATCGGCACATACGCAATTGGCATGCTGCATTCGGACAATGGTCCTGCTTTTAGCTCTCGGGCTTATAAGGAGGCCATGGTCAGCATGGGCGTGCAATTGCGGTACTCTTGTCCATTTCACCCTGAGGGGAACGGAATTGTTGAAAGAAAAAACCGTGACATAAAGCAATCTATAACGGCAAAGGTATTAGGTTCGGGAGCTGGGTGGGTCAAACATCTAATAAGTGTCCAACGTAGTCTCAATAACTTGCCAAGAAATTCTCTGAAGGGATTCAGTCCGTACGAATTATTATTTGGAACTAGGATGTTGATCTCTGACCTTGATAGTCAGACTTCAGTGGTGAAAGAAAAAAGCTTTGATATCAAAGACCGTTTGGCTATTTTGCAGGACTTAAACAAAACAAGAAAAGACCTGAGCAACATAAAGTTGAAACAACAGCCAACAACCACTGAAGAACCACCACCTGTCCCAGCAAGACCTGTCTGGATTCCAAAAGTCAGGGATCTAGTCAGGGAAAAGATCGCGGTAAAGAAGGAATTTGGGCCTTCTTACAGAAAAGCAGTTCCTGTCTTGTCTGTCAACGGGACAAGATCAGTTGTACTACCGCCACTTGCTGGTAAAAAGGAGAACCGAGTTGTATCCATCGACCTGGTAAAACCACAACATGTGGCCGATAACAAACAGTAGGCCAAGTGGACTCCCAATAAGTAGCAGAACACCAAGGTTTGCTACCAGTACAGAGGTCCTAACGAAGAGGCTCATCACATTCGAAACGCCTACAGAAGAACAACAAGCACTATGCAACAATGCAATAGAACTCAGACCTCTGAAAACCCAAATAAAAACATTTAGCAGAGACACACCAATCTATAATGAAGTACCAAGTGAAAATGCAAGAAACAGAAATCCTGAAGCAATTGGAACAATTGACAGAACTGCATCCGGCTACTTCATCAACTTCGATGATTCCTCTGAAGGCTTCAGTGAATCAAAGACACAGCCATCATCAAAATCCTTTAAAGACAAAGCTAAGGAACTTTTGAATCAACTGAAAGAAACATATCTGATTTCTCCATGGATTGAATTTTGGGTGGGTTTTGGTGCATTTATCCTCATACTTTGGCTCATCATGGTACTTACTTTGGGACGCTTCATTGAGGGAAATTATGCTAAAATGGACACAGCAAGTCAGAACATCAACTTGATCCTCAAACCACACACATCTTCACACGTCGAGAAAAGAGAACTTTCTTCAGCCAACTTCACAGCCAATCCGATACCTGGTGGGGTAGCCTGGGACAACACTGACTATGAAATTTATGGTCCGGTCGAGATCCTGAAATATCCACACCAAATTAAGATCTCATTGAGTGACTTTGCAAAACCAAACTCATTTGCTGATGATTGGGACTTCGAAAGCATTAATAACATGATGTCTGATTTAGTAATGTCTGCTAAATTTACCAAACATGATTATTTGCAGGTTTCTACAAATTATGACAGTATGTATTGCTATAACCACTATGGTAATCACTTTTTACATAGATCTGCACAACCTAGAAATGTTTTAAATTATAATCAATGGGAACATTGTGCAACACCTCCAAAAGGGAGCTCAAGAACCGTTTACGACAAATATTCATATTTTTCAGGTTTTAACACAAGTAATGCTGAAACATTTTATTTTAAATTGTCAAACAAGACAGGAACCAAAACCATGATAACCAACACAAAATTGTTATATTCAGACTCATTTTTTGAACAAATGAATACTTTTGGATTTGATTATTGGAACAAAAATGTTGAATTGAAAAGTGTTTGGGGTACAAAAGAATGGCAAGTACAGGGTATAGAAGCTTTGTTTAGAGCCTGCATGATCCCAGAACAAATGATATTTTTAAATGACACTGTTCAACAAACCACCTGTCTTGGCTTAGCCAAAATCAAAGATTTAATTAAACCGTCTATTCCAAAGCCAACAATGTTTAGCAATAACTCTGATACAGATGAAGAGATAGACGTAAACCATATATTAAACCAAAACAGAACACATCCTGATTGGAAACAGTGGTTGATCTGGCCCACAGATACTAATAACTGTCAAGACAGATTCCTGAACAAAACACAGGGTTTCAAAATGAACAGGCCAGACCCTAGATATCCTCAAAGACATCACCCAGGGATAATAACCACCTACAGTGTGGGCAAATTATGCCTTCAATGGCTACAAACTTCCACACTGACAGAAATTAAGCAACACCTAACTTTACTTACTGATGGTGCTGACTTGCGTGATTTCACTTTGGGACCACGCAAACAGCGTCAAAAGCGTTTCATAGCAGCCTCTGTATATGCAACATACAATGAGGCCTGGAAGGTTAATCAAATTGAAACAGCAGAGAGAATACGGGAAATTGACCGTATTAATTTGGAAAAATCACTTTCTGTAGTGGACAATGGGTTAATGACTCTGTCCTCCAGAATTTTTTCATTGGACAGCATTGTGTCTTCAGCAATCGACATATTATCGCAAGACTTACTGTTATTACAACATGGTCAGTCACAATTGCGTTCTATTGTACAGCTTGGCTGGACGTTACAAAATCTGCGTTCAGGCTATGTGCCTTGGCGTTTAATCAACACAACGTCACTATTCCAAATCTTTAACCTTACTGATAGACAAATCGGTATGGCGCAAAAGGGTGCTGATTATACAATCTTGAGCATTGAAAAACTAGAAAGATTACCAATGACAATGTCAGAACGACCTGTCAGTGAATGGATAATACACGGAATCATAAATATTCCAATCTCAACCTTCAGGTTTCAATACTGCCAAAAATATATACAGGCTGGCATGTACGAGAAATTGGGAAAGGGGTACCTTAAAACAACATGGAACCTGCCCTATTCACATGCATGTGTCAGTAATAAAGGACAGAAAGTGTTTCTTAGTGGCAACAATTGTGCGATGTCACTAAGTGGCACACTTCTGTGTAACGGAATTAGTTTGCATGGAGCCTGTGAAGGGAATTCATACAACCTTTCATGTCACCAGCAAGGCGCACCTGCAACAGAAATAGAACCATTCTTTCAAAGACTCTATAATGGGAGTTACATTCTTATTGTAGACCGCAGATGTTGTAGTCTTATGCCCGGGACTCCTTATCTAGTCACTACGACTGCGAAGGTCAAGTGCTGTGGACGCTCATTGTTCCCCAGCTCCTTCCCAGACAGGGAGGCAAGGGCATGGCCCGATTTGAAAATTACTTCTATTCGAATAGATACTTTAAGCAGAATGAAAACAGTCCTTCTTCAGACGCCTACCAGGCTCTCGTCATCAAAAGAAACGTATGATCTACAAGTCGCAAGGACGACTGCAGAGATACATACATTATTATCAACTAATTCCCCCGTACATTTCGCGGAAATCCTGAGTGAAATCTTAAATATTTCTGATACCAATGGGGTCTCAAATGTATTTAAGACAGTATTTTCGATGGCATTAACACCATTCAAAGCCATACTGGGTATTTTTCCAGATTTCGTCCATTCGATTTTTGGCGGACTTCCCCTGATCCTGGGACTAATTGCAGGAATCCTATTCTTAGTCCTTATTTTTCGTTATGGCAACCCATGTCACAGACAAAACTCTTGCGACAAGGGAAGAAACAATCCTAGCCATTGGATACCGGGACCGGATATCAAAAATCCTGGGACTCTCCCGGCTTAGAGACCTGAACATGACTTGGTTTCTATCATTTCGACCAATGTGGCAAAGATGTGTTTTACCTGTATTGAGGTGTCTGCTATGCGGAGAAGAATGCGTGTTAGACACCTGTCTGACGCTACAATCGGATGCGCCAATGGATGCAGAAACATTGTTGAGCCCGATCAAGGTTCATGCTTTGTGCTGCCCTCAAAGGCTACCAATCCTGATGACGGCATTCGTGGAAGCTTCACCACTACGATTGATGGGTAGTGAAGTTCAAGATGAAAGCAGCATCGAACAGGTACGACCTTCTGTCAGTAATGTAAATCAGAATGTCAATGGAGACAATCATGCGCAAGAATGCATGATTACACCTATTTCCGAGTTAGTGGAACTTTCCCAGGAAGCTGTTGACAGTTTTTTCGAAAGCCTAAATGATATGATGTTCTCACCCGAACAGAAATAGACACTTTTGAGCAAGCTCGCACACGGCGTTCCCTGAATTCGGCCTTCAACTTTAAAAATAAAGTCACATGAACATTTTCGCTCCAGTTCACGGACAGCAGTTTTTTCAGCAGCCCCAAATATTTGTACATATTTTTTCGGGACACTATCTTCTGCTTAGAGTAAGAACTATTCTTAGAGAACTAAGGTTTCTAAATTTTAGATAGCTTATAGACATTAGCTGCCCGCTGGCATGTTCATAAAGATATTTTATTCTGTGATGGAATGGTCTCGAAACTTTTTTCTGTAAGAAATCATTTCATGTGTAATTCTCATATACCAAATAAGCAATAATGTATACAAATGCGATTAGTTTGGCTTTTTTCTACAGCTTGAGTGCATACTATATATATATGTCTGCAATTTTTCAGTATATTTGAAAATTTCAAAATGCATTTATGTATTTTGGGGTGGTAAGGTATACACACTACTCTATAGTATGTTGTACTATGTTATACTATGCCTAGATTAGTAAATATGTCCATAGTTAGCGTGGAGTGGGTGTCATGTATTCCTATAGGTTCTGAATCGATCCCCCTATTCCTGACCCTATTCTAGTTAAACAAACCAACAAGTTAACTAGCAGTCAGCCCATGAGGCAGAAATTCCCCATGATGCAGATACCGTTATCTGACGCAGTCACACTACGGCACAGGAACGTGTTATCTGATTAGGTCATAACGCTTGCGATCTAATTAGACAAGCGATATTCCTCCAGCCCCTGATAAGGCATACGGAGTTCTCATAACAAATCAAACCTATGACAACCTGGGCAAAACCCTGCGGCCATTGTTTTGATTTCACCGAGAACTTTAGTAAAAGAATGTGCTAACGAGCAAATCGTATGACATCTTTATTGACGTATCTATGTCCATCCTTACGTCAATCTCGGCACCTTAAAGGTATAAATATTACCGATCTTGCCATATGCAAACACACGCGTGGTGACGAGACGGAGCAGCCATACTTGCCGAAGCCGAGAGCAGAGCAGACCCCGCTGGCAGCAGCCCCGCCTTCCTGACGCGCTGAGAGACGCGCTGCTTTCTCCTGCCGAGAATCCAGCACCGGCGTTTCTGGGCAGCCCTCGCAGGCCGCCTGGAATATCGAGACCAGAGAGAGAGATACCATTCCTCATTCATCCTAACTTCCAGGTACAGAACTGAATAACCCCTCACAGAGAATTCTTTAGTTATTCACTTGGCAAAAACAAACTTAACTTAAACTGTAACTTTCTATTCCCGCCCACGTATTAGGCTTAGGTCAGGTACACGGGGTAGGCGTATCTAGAAACACCAGTTGAGTACGTTTAGTCAAATGTATATGTGTATGTAATATATTTTATTCATTTTAAAACATCATATGGCTTAGAAACCATATCAATGTTTTTACAGTATTACTTTATACTATTGCTTTTAATGTATGCACTTTACTTAACTATAAGTATTGCAATAATATCGATCCATTTCTCTTGTATGAGAAAAGAGACTGATCAATAAATAACATCTTTTATTGAACACGCCCGTCTCTTCCTCTTCTCTACATTCTGATGAGACTAAGAATGCACGTACTGACTGAGTAAAATAATTTGCCTTTTGTTCACACGACTCTCGAGATTGACTCTTGATTAGGGGAGAGCAAAGTTGTCATGTTCTATGGTTGTCAGAAACTAAATCCCTTCTTGTCTAATCAGGGAAGTTAATTCCTCCTTGAACATTCAAGAAAGTTTCTAGCGAACTCTGAGCTACGCTGGCAAACCCAAAACTTAAGTCTAGTATCGACAGTAGTAGACCTAGTTAACGTCTGGCCTAGGCCTTTACTGCTGTAGGTATTATTCCAATGCGCAGAGCCTATTGGGAAGATAGGAACTACACTACACATACATGTGTAACCTTGCATAGATTCTCAAATTCAGCAGGCCTGGCCAAAATATGCTCCTTTAAACGTTGCATTACCTAATACTTCCTTTTTTAGTGTTTCTGTATGATTAAAATTCCCAATTATACATATTAATGACAAAAATGTATATTTTTGTAAACCAGTTTAGGAAAATTAAATGCAAGTTTGGCCATTGCCTAGAGAGGGCTTATGGCTTCTGGGGTTATCACTGAGCATCACTATCACGAAAATCATGGACAATTTCGCAAAGTCTCTTGAGAAGCAGACTGGGAGTGAAGTGGAGTCAGGACATTTTAGCCTCACTCACCATTTTCACACATCACCTATCTTGCTGTCGGTGGCAATGGCCTGTCGCGAAAACATGCCATTTCCAGACATAACGACTGCAGCATCAATCCCATGAAAATGTAGATAAAAAAATGAAGATAATGAAAATACCCCAAAACAAAACTTCAAAATTTGCTTGCAGGATATGTGTGCCCAATGGTGGAGAGGGTTACACCCTATTCTGCTTTCTAGAGGGGAGGGGGAGGGGTCACCATTTGTGCTCTGACGGGAGTAGAGGACAGACCAGACAGGTCAGGTGTAACAGGCGAGACAAGAACTGCATGCAGAGATCTTTTTGTGTCCAGCAACTTTCAAGGGAAATAATCAAAAGCAAGATAACACGGGTTGTTACTTGCGGGAGAGATCTGTATTTTCCTAGTCACAGTTTTGAGTCATCCAAAGGTAGCTCAGATGGTTAGTGTGCCTTCTGCAAAGCAACAAATTATCACATTACAGATTTATATTGTATGTATATTGCTCAGTGGGTTACTGTTTATGTCATGGGGATCATTTTGTCATTTGAATTTCATAACTTACAATCCTTCTGGTGAAGCCGAGTGAGTTATAAACCTGTATCAAAGAACTACATGAAAACCATAGAATCGTTGACCCCGATTCACAAAGACACTCGGGGCAGAGTCTCCACAATGAGAATTCTCATTGCGGCGGTGCCGCATGAGAGGCTCATTTATGAGTCTCTTTGCGTCACTCTTGAACCACGCAACGTGCTGCAAGAGCAACGCAAATGAAAAATTAGCTTTATGAAGCCATGCAAAGTCACCTTGCAGGGCCCTGAGTGGCTTCATAAATCTCGAATAATGTAACACAGTGGAAATTGCTGCGTTGAATTACTCTGCGCAAGGGAGGCGTTTCAATGGGTTTTGCGTGTCCATGGATTTTGACACATTCTGAGATTCATAAGAACTTGTGAATCTGGGAATGTGCCAAAAAGATACTCCTTCCCAGGAGATGCGTAACGAGGAGAAACCTTATTTCTAGTTTTTTCTTCTTTCTATGTGTGTTGCATTCTGCAGTACAAACAGAAAGAAGAAAAATCCTCTCAGGATTGTGTTAGTGCAGGAAGGTGCGCCTTCCTGCACAAAAACAATCATGCATGCAACGCAGACACCCTTGCATCATGGTGAAAGGGTGCCTCCATTGGCGTTGTGCAGCCCATTGTGAGTCTGTGCTGGGGAAAGGACAGGAATACGCCGTATTGCCTTGAATACAGCGCATTCCTGCCCTTTCCCAGTGACACAGTGCAGCACAGTGAAGCAAGGTAAAAGTTGACTGTGAAGGTATAGCTAAAGAGGAGTGGATGGAAGGATATAATTCCAATTCTGTTCAAAAAAGTGTGAGATCACTTAGCCAATGGGTGGCATGAAAAAAGAAGTATAGTTGATGAAATCAGAGAGCATTGGGAAATACGGAATAAATTATCATGGTTAATAATAGTTTCTTGATGAGAGGAGAGAAATTGGTCCCTCCCATTAATCTGAAGAAGACATTTAACACGAGGGACATTTAGGGATTGTCAGAAACAAGAAAAGAATCAACACCTTGCATTGATGGCCCAGTATTGATGCCCAAACAGAAACATTTGTAAGAAATTGTCATGATTGTATGCATGCAGGCAAGACTATGGTCACATTCAGACCTCTGCTGTATCCTAGAAGTGTCCTGAAGGTCCTTCAGAGGATTTGGCCATCATATTCTGGGTCCCATTCTAAGTGCTGACAGCATACCTTGTTATATTTTAGTGGTTTTAGACTTGTTCACCAAGTGGGCCGAGATTTGTAACAACTTCGGTAGCATTTATTACATTTTTAAATGAAGTATGATTACGTGAGGGAATTCCCAAATCGTTGTTGAGTGATAATGGCACTCAATTTAAATCAAAACATTTTCAGGATTTTTTAAACAGGAACAGAATTTTATGGAAACATACTTCTCTTCATCATCCCTAAAGGAACGGTGCTGTGGAACGATTCAATAGAGTATTAACGGGTAGCATTCGCATGGCCATTAGTAATTGTAAAATTGGGAGAGTGATGTTAAAACATTTTTGTAGGGATACCGTGCTACACCTATTGTGACTGAATATGCCCCTTTGAAATTGTTGAAAGAGAGGGATTCCTGAAACAAAGATAACCTAGCCAGGATGAAGAACGAAATTCTCGATAAATGGCCCTTGGAAAAAGTTAAGGACAATATACTTGAGTTCCAAAATTACGATTCCAAACATGGAGTGAAAGATGTTGTTTTACACTTGGGTGATTGGGTTATGGTTAAGGAATCATGAATGAAAGTTAAAGTTAGCAAGATGTTTCTCGGCCCATTTCAAGCTATTGAATGATTCATGAACTCAGCAAAGTTATCTGATGACACTGTGTGGCCCTTCAGTAAGTAGATTGAGTAACTGTGTTGTGAGAGATGTTTGCATGACAGAGAATATTATTGGTTCTGGAAGCATGAGAGGTTCCTGTGATTCAGGGAATGCATATGACTCGTCTGAACCTTGTGATATCAGGAACAGCAAGCATAATGATGCAATGCAGGTGAGAAGTAGTATCCTCGAAAAAATGAATGTACTGTTTATTCACAAGATTCTGTCAATAAAGGGGAAAGACGTGGGCTTCATTTATGAGGTTTTTACGTAGGGCAGCACCGCAGGCCTTCCTGCTGTGCTTCCCTACGGCAAAAGAAAAGGGCAGGAATGCGCCGTAGGCAGCTACAAATAAG